>NC_136416.1:176020567-177438067 GCF_051521515.1 Lactuca serriola
ATGAAACAGTCCTAATATTTTAGGTCAGTTTATGAAATAGTTCCAAATTAATTTGTTGGTGGTTCCAACCGGTCAAAAGGGTCAAAATGCATATTTTTGCCGGTTTTTAGGATTTCTTTCATAAACAAAAATTAGTTCAGGACTAAAATGTAAACCGGACCAAAATTTTAGTATTTTATTGAAGATTTCCATATATATATATATATATATATATATATATATATATATATATATATATATATATATATATATATATATATATGGAAAAAGTTAATATACCTAACAACCTTATATAAGCTTAGGTACCTAACCACATCATACTATGTAATTTTGTATCATATTTGCATTGTAATCACCCAAATTTCTTAAAATTCAACCTCATAACTTGATTGCTTCCAAAATCTTTGGACTTTCACCATTATCTTCCTTAAAATGACGTCTTTCTATTGGAGACCCCCTGGTGGGCTTCATATACTACTATTACAAATCAAATGGTGTAGGAGGAATATAATGGTGAATGTCTGAAAATCTTGGAAGTAAATCAAGTTATGGGTTGAAGTTTAAGAACCTTAAACGATTGCAATGGAAATATAATGCAAAACAATGTAGTATAATGTGGTTAGGTACCTAAGCTTATATAAAGTTGTTAGGTATATTCACTTTACCCTATATATATATATATATATATATATATATATATATATATATATATATATATATATATATATATATATATATATATATATATATATATATATATATATAGAATTGGGTTCAAATGTTTTCATTATCTATTGTGTGCCTGTATGACAGATTCTGGACCAATCATTTTAGTTATTTTAAGAAAGTAATTAATACACATTAAATGCTGAAGATGTAATTAATACCTATTATATCTTCAACATTTAATATGTATTAATTACTTTCTTAAAATAACTAAAATGATTGGTCCAGAATCAGTCATACATGTACACAATAGATAGTGAAAACAAAATAACCTAACCCTATATATATATATATATATATATATATATATATATATATATATATATATATATATATATATATATATATATATATATATATATATATATATATATATATATATATATATATATATATATATATATATATATATATGGAAAAGTTCGTAAGTTTCATTAGGCAAATCCAAAAAAACGGGATGTGATTAGTAATCATCTTATCAAAGAACCCTTACATATATGTTGAAACAACAATCTACAAAATCCATGTATTATTTTTTTCTCTTTTTCAAATTGTACGTTACCGAAATTATTTTTTCAATCTAATATATAAGTTAATTGATATATTATCTATTTCCAAACGATAATCACATAATTTAGTAAAGGATGTGGCTTTCCTAAAAAAAATAATAAATAAATAAACTGACGAACGATTGAAATTAGCGTTGGGCATCCTCTTCTACTATACTCCTATAAATAAACCCTAGTTAAACCCTTTTTCTCCTATCAGTTCATCTTCACCATAATTAAATCAAACCCTAATTCCATTCACCATGTCTTCGAGCACAATCCTAACCCTGCGGTCAAAGGACAATCACCTCTTCACCATCGAACAGGCGGCTGCAATCAAATCCATCACAATAAAAAATATGTTGGACGAAGGCTGTTCATCGGATGTGATCCCTATCCCTAACCTCGATTCTAAAATCCTAGCGCTAGTCGTTGAATTCCTCAAGGCCGAGAATCATGATCTGAAAGCTTTTATTGAAGAACAACAGATTTCGACGCTAATTGATCTCGTTAATGCTGCTAATTATCTTGACATCAAAGACATGTTGGATACTGTTTGTCAGAAAATAGCGGACATGATTAAGGACAAAGATGTGGAGGAAGTTCGAGAGATTTTCCACATTGTGAACGATTTCACACCCGAGGAAGAGAAAGCTATTCGTGATGAATATGCGTGGGCTTACCAAAAAACCGAAAAATAGGTTCTTCTTGTTGCTTTCAGTTAGGGTTTATTTGAATAATTCTGTGATTCCGTTTGAGAGTTTTGATAAGATTAGTTATTTTATGATTGAAAGATGAAACTACCATTGGTTTAAAGTAACTTTTCACTTTTATTGTTTCCTCCCATTAATTAGTATTACTATTGATGATCCTGTGACGTATTTAATGTATTACATATGGGTGTTTGTTTGTTTGAATGGAATCATGGATGGATTTGATAGGATTGATTTCGGTTTTCAAATTATAGGTCTGAACAATTCAAGTTAAATACAAATCCGATAGAACAAATAGAATTATCTCATAGAATTACAATTTGGAATGATTGGTTTTTATTATGTGTATATTAGCCAAAACTTTATAAAAATAATGAATAAATTGTTTAGTTTTAAATTAAAATTTAAAAACAAATATTAAAAAAGATATACTTTTTCGTTTTGTTCACATCTTTGGTAACTTTTTTTTACATATATAGGCTATGCTATCAATAGCGGCGTTATAACGTTTTGTGGCTGCTATAACGTTTTGCGGTTGTACGGAACTGCTATTTTAAAATAACGTTAACGAATAGCGGTGACAATATTATCAGTGCTATTAACCGTTATTTACCATGAACCCCATCAACGCTATAGCGTATAGTGATACACCCGTTTTTACAATTTCGTACATATTATGTTACTTCGACAAAGAAAAAACCGATTGTGGGTTATTTTAATATTAAATGTTTATTTTTTTTTTAATTAATCCACTACAATTTTTGTTTTAATAAGTCCATATAATAAATCTAATTAATTACAAACTATGAAGCAACAAATGAAAATTTCTCTTTCTTGTATGTTTCAATACTTAGAAACAACGAACTTGAGTTGCAATGACACTTTTTAACTTCCATATTACTATATTAGAATATTATATATGGTTTATGCTATGTTTTTACATGACTTTTTATTAGGCGTGACAACTGTTGACACGACACAGTAAAAATATACGAAATAAAACAAAATTGAAATTCGAATTTGTGCTTGTGTCGTGTTCGTGTCAAATGTTAAAAACACGATAGTGTGTGGTATTGTGTTTATGTTCAAAATTCGACATGAAATTGTCACGATTTAGCATATGTTTGTTGTGTTATACATGATTAAATATTAATTAAATAAACTAATTGTTCTATTATGTTATCTTTGTCGCGTCGTGTCGTGTTTGTCGTTTTTTAATTGGTTTTCTTTCATATTAGTTTAAAAAAACACGACATCATGTCGTGTCGTGTTCGTGTTAAATAAAACATCGTTGTGTCGTGTCGTGAGACAAAAACACGACACGATGGTCCGATTTGTCACCCCTACTTTTTATGATATTAATTCTATATAGTATTAAAAATCTAATATATAAATTTTGTATAAATATATACAATATAAGTTACACATATTATTGAAAACCGCTATAATATCGCAATACCACCGCGATAACTGCGATTTCAAATAGCAGCATATGACCGCTATTGAAATTTCGACCTCGATAACTGCTTAACATATAGGTAAAAAACTTGTTGAAAGTGTTCATGTTACAGTTGGTCATATGTGTGAACACTTCTAACAAGTTCATTCCATAGCTATGTATAAAAAAATGAAGTTACCCAAATGAAAAACTAATTACTATGATAATTCAATTTCCATTTATTTTATTTTACCTTTTAATTTTGATTTGATATAAAATTTAATATAAATGGTAAACATTTTTAAAACACACCATTTTGATAAATATTGTTTTTAAATTACAGTATTTGGTAAACAAATTAAAATTAAAATTAAAATTAAAAAAAAAAACTCAAGATTTGACAGGAAAAACACAGCGTCATTTTATAGAATTTTATTTTTTAACATATTAAATATAAAAATAAAAATTTACTAGAGGCTAAAAATACAAGAATGGAGACCAATATTATGAAGAAAAACACTATATTCATTGAAGTTTGCTCCATACATGAAATTAAAATCTACATTGCTAGCATTGTGTGAGAACCCGAAATTTCTATCTTGTAAAGTCAATCAATTCAATCAAAAGTCAGACTTGTTTCTATTACCTTTATGTTGTGTTAAGGGTCTGTTTAAGAGTTTCTAAGCCTAATACACTCAAGGATTGTGTGTTAGGAAGTGTTAGCTTGAATTCATTGAGTTGCAATCCATTCAGAAACACCATCAAAAGGAGTTCACGGCCACATCTAGGTTCACGGCTGTGAACCCATCCTTGGCCGTGAACAACTCTTATATATAAGGAGTTGGCTCATTTTTTCTTCATTTCTTCAAACTCTAGCTGTGAACATCACTTCTCTCTCAACTATCTTCAATCGTGAACACTTATAAAGGCTTCCAAAATGTAAGTATCTCATCCATCATCTTGTTGTCCCTTAGAAACACTTGATTCCACCGATGAAACAAACACTTATTTGCAAGATCTTCAAGAGTTCACGGCCGTTAACCCTTCATAGGGCCGTGAACCCTTCATAGATGCATGATAGGACCGTGAACTGTGACAACCCGAAATCTTCATTCGGTAAAACCCTAAAGTCAATCATTTCAAATTATAAGTCAAGTTCACTTTTATTTGTTTTTAGAAAATTTAAAGTTCGTTTGATTATTTTAATAATTAATCTTTAAACGAACGGGTGAAAGGAAATGCTGTCTCAAGTCTTGAAATTCCAAAACCGCAAGTACCACGTAGTTAAGAGATTCACGGCCAAACTTTTATGTTTGGGCCGTAAATCCCTCCAAAAACCGTAAACTCATGCCTTAAGCATGAGTTTACTCCCCAAAATACTTCATTTCTAACTTGCAATCTCAAGAGTAAACTCCAAACACTCTCAACTACCATTCCGTCTTTCACCCAATTTCCTGAAAACGTAAGTACTTCTTGGCTTGATTTGTTGGTATATCATAACAACTAGTGATTATACATCTTTTAATCCATCAAATTTCATGTTTTGATTAGATTTCCAAAACACCAAGAACACCAAGAACACACACTAGTGTTCTTGGACTTTTAGCTCATTTCAAGCTTCCATATAGTAAGTACCTCTATCCAAGAGTCTTATAAAGCTTGTTATACATCTTTACATCAAGGAAATGTCCCAAGAACACCAAGAACAAGGTGTTCACGGTTTTGGGAAGCTCCCAAAACCGTAAACACCAAGTAAGGTGCCAAAGGGTGCCTTAGTCCTTCACAATGCCTTAGGGACTTGTCTAGATCCTTAAGTGATGTGTTTATCATAAGAAAAGCACATAAATCTCCCATTTATATGTGTTTACGGCTTGGGAAGCTCCCAAAACCGTAAACACCCCAAAGTGAGTATAAGTGGCCCTTATTTTTTCCTTATGCATAGAATCTAACCTAGACTATTACCTTGAAGTCCTTAGGACTTGAAAACATGAAAATACCACTTTCCATATGGGTTTACGGTAGTAAACCCAAAAGGAAATGGCCTTGGGGCCGTAAACTCCTCAAAGGAGTGTAATGATGCCCTAATCTCTTCCAAAGGCCTAACCATCAAGTAGAAATGCTTCAAAGGACTTGTAAAACCTCAAAACAACTTATGGTAAAAAATTGAGGAGTTTACGACCGTAAACTCATTGGGTAATGGTCATGAAAACTGTAAAATCCAAAGGAGTTTACCCTTGAACCCCAAACATAATAGCAAGGTCCTTTAGCACTTAGATGCAATCCTTATGACTTGTAGCACTTATATAAGGTGTTTTACATGCCTTAGGATGTCTTAACTTTGTCAATTAGTGATTTAAAGTCTAATTGGATGCATATATGTGTGATTATATGATAACTAGGATCATTGGGTGTGAACAAATCTTCACTTGTCACCTAGCTATCCTACATCATTCAGTTCATCCAAACCACCATCTACAGGTGAGTTCATACCCCTTAATCAATATTTTAAATGATTTTAAATGCTTTAATGGGGGGGGGGGGGGGGAATACAAGTAGAAAATAACATGTTGATGAATCAATCACATGTGATTTATAACTGTGTTTTCATTCAGCTGATTTCACATACTTCAAAATGTGATGCATGAAATAGTTTTCTATCATAAAAATACTTTGTTATCAAATGTATTACTGTTGAAATGTTTATTAAAATGACATCAAGTCATTGTTATTTATTATTCAAAACTCTTAAATGTCTTACAAAACCATTTTCATCTTACTGATTCAAAACTATGCCTATACACTTATGTTCCTATATATATATATATATATATATATATATATATATATATATATATATATATATATATATATATATATATATATATATATATATATATTGTTATGATAGTTTTCATCCTTCATTCAGTTTTTCCACACTCTTGCGTAGCAAGGGTGTATAAACCTTCTTGGACATCAATTACCTTCCAATAAACTATTATAGGGATAGTTAGGAGATACAAAACATTATTCCTATTACAAGGAATTACACCAGAGTCAGTTCATTCATGAGTCTATACTAAATGCTATATGAAGAGATACACTTACATGGATACACTTACAGGGATACACTTACATGGATACACTTATATGGATACTTGTACCTAGATACTATTACCTATCATACGTGTAGTTTAGTTCTGTTAATCCTAGTGCAAAAGGATACTTTACGGGACTAACCATTCCGGCACCCACCTGTTAGCAACAGAGGTAATGAACATCTACGGATGCCTACGGTTAATACTTATACTAGGGGTACCTTTACGTGACTAACCATTCCTCCAACCTACTATTAGCTACAGAGGAAAATGAACATCTACGGATCTTCAAGGTTAATACGTTTCGGCAGTCGCGATGTCGTGGTTATCCTAATACAAAAGGATAATACTTATATGGTTATATTTTCCTATTATTTTTATTTTGTGATACATTCACATTAACGATAAGGTAGACTATATATTGTTAATAGTAGTCATAAAGAGGAAAACCATCTTTATTACAGTAAAACATTCGGGTCTTGGTAGAAGACTACTCTTATACTAATAGGAAATATGGGATTTTCTAGGGTTTTCATACTTATATCAAATGTTTCATTCAAAGATTTACATGGCATTCATAACAGCTTTCCAAAACAGGGCAATGACACTTAAATACTTATGAATTCACCAGCTTTATGCTGATACTCGCTTTCAAAATAACTTGTATTCTCAGGTCACCAGTAGACAGGTACGATGGCTAGGTTTTGAGAAGACGGAGCACAGACAAGACTCGTCTTTTATTTTGATTACATATTTTGGTGTCTTATTACAATGAAAGAACACACATGTATTAAAACTTTATTTTTAATGCAATGGATGATGTTATTGCTTGTTTACTACTTTACATTGTTATGATACTTCACATGACGTCCTCCACCCTGAACGTTTCCGCCGTTCTTGGTTTTGGGGTGTGACAGATTGGTATCAGAGCATTGTTTATAGTGAATATAGTATATCAACCCATAAAATATATGCTAACTATAAATACATTGGGATTAAAACACTCTGTCTAAGAGTTTATACTTTTAAATACTAAAATATTTAAGTAAGTATACGTGCCTGCATTCATACTAAAATCGGTGTCACAATGACAAGAACAAAAGTATAACGATTGTTGAATATCACAAGTAAGCCTGGGGATATATGGTCAGTCTTGGGAGTGGCATAGCCTGATCAACTATGCTGGTCCGAGGAGTGATTAGCATATGCCCAAGAATGGTTGTGATATGGCAACAAGTCTAAAAACTTACCAACACAACTACAAAGAAATACCATAGGGTATTTGGTCTTACTGTAATTATCTTAAGTTAGTTCGTCTAGTTATTTAATTCTTATATCCCTTTTCTCGCGTAGATAATAAATGGCTGGATTTCACCATGGCGACCCGTACTTCCAAAACCAAGGCAATGCTGGATGGCTAGAGGAAGAACCAAAAGATGATCACCCAATCCCTTTGGATGATCACCGTGCTGAGGGTTTTTCTGATAGTTCTGACTCGGAGCCTGAAGTCAACAACCTACCTCTAGCTGCAAAAAACCCAAACCTGCACCCCCGTCCTGCGTTTCAAGGACCCACGCCGCTGTGGGCCACAAACTTGAATACATGGAGTCAAGAACAGGGTCAATCTATCCCCTACAACGGAGACAGAAATTTCTACAACCTCACTGAGGGAGGTTCTGATGACAGTGTCCTACCCATCATGGTTCGTAGGATTTCTCGAAACACGATACCGGATCAATCATCTATCAATCGAGTCTTGGAGATTGACGCCAACTCTTGCATTAACACCATCCGCATTCGCCAACTAAAGTCTGCTCATGAAAGGACTCTGGTCCGCAATGCAAATCTGCAGAGGGAACTTGCTGAAACCCAAGCTGAGGTTAGGGAACTGCAAGCTCAGCAAGCGAGAGTTGATAGGCATATGAGGGACATAGAACGCCTACTGTCGGGATCAAGAACTCATGCTAGCAATTCTCGTCGCCGATAGAATCTCATCGACTCATCTTTTGGATATAACCTAGTTTATGTAAAAACTTTGGTCTAATTTCCTATCTTTGTAAATCTTAGACCTGTTAGGTCTTGATCTCGTCATAGTTCTGTCAAAAATTTCCTATCTTAGTTGATGTAAGGCCTACTTTTAGACCATTTTTCCCCAAACTTGTTACATCTGTAATCCTAGTATTATTGACAAATACCTAATCATATGGAAATTATTATCCAAATGCTATCATCTTCATTCAATCATACTATTCATTGTGCTGTTGGACTATGGAGAGTTAGTCCATGAGTCACTCTCATTATTCATTTATTCTTATCAATGTTGCCATCTTTTTAAACGTATAGTTAAAAGATGCCACCACGCAGAAACCCAAGGCGTAACCCAAGTAACGAAACGCCGATACCACCACCTCATCCACCTCCTCAACCACCCCAACCACTTCCTTCTTTCGATGCCACTATGTTCCAGGCAGCCTTCACAACAGCCGTAGAAGTTGTTGTGTCAGCCATCAATGCTCCTGTCCCTAGTGGATTAGGAACAGGTGTACATCCCTCCAACCACGGCGAAAGCCATGGACATCCTCGGGAATGCACCTACAAGGACTTCACAAATGCTAAACCCCGGAACTTCAATGGAACTGGTGGGGTTATGGTTTTAAGGCAATGGATTGAAAAGACGGAAGCGGTCTTTGAAATCTGCGCCTGCCCGGAGGGCAACAAGGTCAAGTTTGCTACTTGTACCTTTTCTGACAGAGCACTAACATGGTGGAATGGCCATGTTAAGTCTCTGACTATTGTAGTGGCAAATTCCATCAGCTGGGAAAACTTGAAAGCCATGTTGATGAGAGACTACTGTCCTTGAGGGGAAATACAAAAACTCGAACAGGAACTCTGGGGTCTACAGATGGTTGGTTCCGACATATCAACCTACACGAATAGATTCTGCGATCTGGCAATTCTATGCCCTGAGATGGTTGCTCTTGAGAGCAAGAAGATAGAGAGATATATCTGGGGACTGTTGCCCCAGATCCAGTCAAGTGTGTTAGCTTCCAAGCCTGTCACTTTTGACAGCGCCAAGGAACTGGCACAATCTCTCATAGATCACGGGAAACATCAGAAACCAACAATCCCTACACCCCAGTGACAAAAGGGAAACAACAACGACAATAAGAAGAAGGGGTGGAACAAGAGAAAAAGAGGGGCTTCGCAAGATTCCTCAAAGAGACAACAACTTGTAGCGATCAATGCTGCCACGGTAACCCCTGTTTACCCTGCAAACCCCTTACCAGCAAAAACTTATGCTGTAAATCTTCCGAGGTGCACCAAATGCAACTTCCATCACCATGGACCTTGCAAGGAAATGCACTGCTCTAACTGCAACAGGAAGGGGTATACATCCCGTTTCTGCAAGACTCCGGCAGGGCCGACCGCCCAAGTTCCTAACGCCGGTGTGGGCCAAGCTTGCTACGGTTGTGGCGAGGTGGGCCACTACAAGACGAACTGCCCTAAGGTGGGGATGGCTGGCGGAGTAGGAAGAGTTATGGCCATGGGCCATGAGGAAGCAATAGCTGATCCTACGATAGTTACTGGTACGTTTGTCCTTGATAACTCATATGCTTGCATACTTTTCGACAGCGGAGCGGAGAAAAGTTTCGTAAGTCATAAATTTGCACACCTACTTAAACAAAAACCATGTGAATTAGATAATTCATTCACGGTAGAAATGGCAAACGGGAAAATGGAAAGTACTAATTGCATATACGTAGGTTGTACTTTAACTTTAGATGGCCATACTTTCAAGGTAGACCTCATGCCGGTCCCAATTAAATGTTTCGACGTTATCATCGGCATGGATTGGTTGAGTCTTCTTCGCACCGACATCATGTGCTTCGAAAAAGCAGTTCTTCTTAACCTCCCTAACAACGAAACCTTAGTTATCTATGGCGACAAACCTAGTACGAGACTTCGAATCATTTCGTGCATCCAAGCCCAGAAGAGCTTACGAAAGGAATATCATGCATTCCTCGCACACATCGTCGATACGAGTCAAGAAGTAAAATACATTCAAAACATCCCAGAAGTACGCGACTTTCCCGACATATTTCCAGAGGAACTTCCCGGATTACCACCACAACGCCAAGTCGAGTTCATAATCGACTTAGTGCCAGGGGCTTCTCCCGTAGCCAAATCTCCTTATCGTCTGGCACCGGCAGAGATGCAGGAACTTTCTAGTCAGCTTAACAAACTTCTCAAGAAGGGATTCATTAGACCAAGCTTCTCACCATGGGGAGCACCGGTCTTGTTCGTCAAGAAGAAAGATGGATCGTTTCGTATGTGCATCGACTATAAAGAACTCAACAAGCTTACCATCAAAAATCGTTATCCCTTGCCCCGCATTGACGATTTATTTGATCAACTTCAAGGAGCCAACTACTTCTCGAAGATAGATCTATGATCCGGATATCACCAACTACAAGTGTTAGAGGAGGATGTTCCCAAGACAGCCTTCCGAACTCGTTATGGACACTACGAGTTTGTAGTAATGCCATTCGGATTAACTAACGCGCCCGTAGTATTCATGGATCTGATGAATAGGGTGTGTCGTCCTTACTTGGATCAGTTCGTCATCGTCTTCATCGATGACATACTCATCTACTCTCGAAGTAAGGAAGAGCATGGTCAACATCTCCGCAAAGTCTTAGAAACATTACGATCGGAGAAGCTATATGCGAAGTTCTCGAAGTGCGAATTTTGGATCTGAAGAGTCGAATTATTGGGCCATGTTGTTAGCAAAGAGGGAATTCACGTGGACCCTTCCGAAATCAAGGCCATTGAGAACTGGTTAGCACCAAAGACACCTACAGAAATTCGTCAATTTCTAGGTCTCGCTGGCTACTATTGTAGATTCATTTAGAACTTCTCCCGCATAGCGAAACCTCTTACGACATTGACCCAGAAGGGCGTGTCCTTTGACTGGGAAGAGAAACAGGAAAGAGCATTCCAAACACTCAAGCGAGCCTTGTGCACCGCACCAATACTATCCCTCCCCGAAGGAATAGAAGACTTCGTTGTCTATTGCGATGCATCAAATCAAGGACTCGGATGTGTTCTGATGCAGCGAGGTAAAGTCATCGCCTATGCCTCGAGGCAGCTAAAGACACATGAGGTTTACTACACCACCCACAATCTTGAACTAGGAGCAGTTGTGTTTGCTCTGAAGATCTAGAGACACTACCTGTATGGTACAAAAAGTACGATCTTTACAGACCACAAAAGTCTACAACATATTTTCGACCAGAAAGAGCTCAACATGAGACAATGACGGTGGGTCGAGCTACTCAGTGATTACGAATGCGAAATTCGTTATCATCCGAGTAAAGCCAATGTAGTAGCCGACGCCCTAAGTCGGAATGAATATACTGGTCGTAGAGTCAAATCTTTGACTCTAACTATCCATTCACACTTGTCCACGCAAATTAAGGAGGCTCAGCTTGACGCTTTGAAACCTGAAAATGTGACAGGTGAATCCCTGAGAGGAATGGATACGAATTTAGAAGTCAAGGGTGGCACAGCCTTATACCTCATGGATCGGATCTGGACACCGAAACATGGTGGCTTCAGAGACTTGGTCATGACCGAAGCTCACAACACTCGTTATTCCGTCCACCCAGGTTCAGATAAAATGTATCTGGATCTTAAAAAGTTATACTGGTGGCCTAACATGAAAGCAGATATTGCTACCTTCGTAAGTAAATGCCTTACTTGTGTGAAGGTAAAGGTCGAATACCAGAAACCCTCCCGTCTTCTGCAGAAACCGGAGACACCAGAATGGAAGTGGGAGCGGATCACTATGGACTTCATAACCAAGTTGCTTAAGACAACGGGTAGACTTGATTCCATATGGGTCATCGTCGACAAATTAACCAAGTCTGCACACTTCCTACCCATCAAAGAAACCGACAAAATGGAGAAACTTACGAGAACCTACATTAGGGAGATTGTACGACTGCACGGTGTTCCCATATCCATTATCTCAGATAGAGATAGTAGATTCACTTCTAGGTTCTGGCAGTCGCTACAAAGTTCCCTAGGAACTAGGCTGGACATGAGTACAGCCTACCATCCACAGACCGACGGACAAAGTGAGAGAACTATCCAAACCTTAGAAGATATGTTGCAAGCCTGTGTGATTGACTTTGGGAAAGCTTGGGATACTCATTTACCCCTTGTCGAATTTTCCTACAACAACAGTTATCACACGAGCATAAAGGCAGCTCCTTTCGAAGCCCTCTATGGCCGAAAGTGCAGATCCCCTCTATGCTGGGCTGAGGTGGGTGATACCCAATTAACTAAGGGACGAGTTCCCGAAAGCACTCTCACGGGTCCAAAGATCATTCGGGAAATGACAGAGAAGATCGTTCAAATTCGTGAACGATTGAAAGCCTCTAGAGACCGACAAAAAAGCTATGCTAACAAGCGAAGGAAACCATTGGAATTCTAGGTGGGCGACCGTGTTCTACTGAAGGTCTCACCCTGGAAGGGCTTGATACGCTTCGGAAAGCGTGGGAAACTCAATCCAAGATACATAGGGCCTTTCGAGATTCTTGCCCGAATCGGCCCCGTAGCTTACAAACTCAATTTACCACGCGAACTCAGTAACGTACATTCTACCTTCCACGTCTCAAACATGAAAAAGTGTCTGTCCGACGAGACTCTTATTATCCCACTCGACGAGATCGAGATCAACGAGAGCCTAAACTTCGTGGAAGAACCAGTAGAGATCATCGACCGAGAGGTCAAGCAAACGAAGCAAAGCCGTATCCCGATAGTGAAGGTTCGCTGGAACGCCAAGCGAGGACCGGAATTCACTTGGGAGCGTGAAGATCAGATGAAACTGAAATATCCTCGTCTTTTTTCTTAGTTATTTGTAACTACTTGTTTGCTTAAATTCTAATTTCGGGACAAAATTCCTTCTAAGGAGTGGATGATGTGACAACCTGAAATCTTCATTCGGTAAAACCCTAAAGTCAATCATTTCAAATTATAAGTCAAGTTCACTTTTATTTGTTTTTAGAAAATTTAAAGTTCGTTTGATTATTTTAATAATTAATCTTTAAACGAACGGGTGAAAGGAAATTCCATCTCGAGTCTTGAAATTCCAAAACCGCAAGTACGACGTAGTTAAGAGATTCACGGCCAAACTTTTATGTTTGGGCCGCAAAATCCCTCCAAAAACCGTAAACTCATGCCTTAAGCATGAGTTTACTCCCCAAAATACTTCATTTCTAACTTGCAATCTCAAGAGTAAACTCCAAACACTCTCAACTACCATTCCGTCTTTCACCCGGTTTCCCAAAAACATAAGTACTTCTTGGATTGATTTGTTGTTATATCATAACAACTAGTGATTATACATCTTTTAATCCATCAAATTTCATGTTTTGATTAGATTTCCAAAACACCAAGAACACCAAGAACACACACTAGTGTTCTTGGACTTTTAGCTCATTTCAAGCTTCCATATAGTAAGTACCTCTATCCAAGAGTCTTATAAAGCTTGTTATACATCTTTACATCAAGGAAATGTCCCAAGAACACCAAGAACAAGGTGTTCACGGTTTTGGGAAGCTCCCAAAACCGTCAACACCAAGTAAGGTGCCAAAGGGTGCCTTAGTCCTTCACAATGCCTTAGGAACTTGTCTAGATCCTTCCTTAATGTGTTTATCATACGAAAAGCACATAAATCTCCCATTTATATGTGTTTACAGTTTGGGAAGCTCGCAAAACTGTAAACACCCCAAAGTGAGTATAAGTGGCCCTTATTTCGTCTTTATGCCTAGAATCTAACCTAGACTATTACCTTGAAGTGCTTAGGACTTGAAAACATCAAAATACCACTTTCAATATGGGTTTACAGTAGTAAACCCAAAAGGAAATGGCCTTGGGGCCATAAACTCCTCAAAGGAGTCTAATGATGCCCTAATCTCTTCCAAAGGCCTAACCATCACGTAGAAATGCTTCAAAGGAGTTGTAAAACCTCAAAACAACTTATGGTCAAAAAGTGAGGAGTTTACGACCATAAACTCATTGGGTAATGGTCATGAAAACCGTAAACTCCAAAGGAGTTTACCCTTGAACCCCAAACACAATAGCAAGGTCCTTTAGCACATAGATGCAATCCTTATGACTTGTAGCACTTATATAAGGTGTTTTACATGCCTTAGGATGTCTTAACTTTGTCAATTAGTGATTTAAAGTCTAATTGGATGCATATATGTGTGATTATATGATAACTAGGATCATTGGGTGTGAACAAATCTTCACTTGTCACCTAGCTATCCTACATCATTCAGTTCATCCAAACCACCATCTACAAGTAAGTTCATACCCCTTAATCAATATTTTAAATGATTTTAAATGCTTTAATGGGGGGGGGGGGGAATACAAGTAGAAAATAACATGTTGATGAATCAATCACATGTGATTTATAACTGTGTTTTCATTCAGCTGATTTCACATACTTCAAAATGTGATGCATGAAATAGTTTTCTATCATAAAAATACTTTGTTATTAAATGTATAACTTTTGAAATGTTTATTAAAATGACATCAAGTCATTGTTATTTATTGTTCAAAACTCTTAAATGTCTTACAAAACCGTTTTCATCTTCTTGATTCAAAACTATGCCTATACACTTATGTTCTTATATATATATATATATATATATATATATATATATATATATATATATATATATATATATGTGTGTGTGTGTGTGTGTGTGTGTGTGTGTATGTATGTATTGTTATGATAGTTTTCATCCTTAATTCAGTTTTCCACACTCTTGCGTAGCAAGGGTATATAAACCTTCTTGGACATCAATTACCTTCCAGTAAACTATTATAGGGATAGTTAGGAGATACAAAACATCATTCCTATTACAAGGAACTACACCAGAGTCAGTTCATTCATGAGTCTATACTAAATGCTATATGAAGAGATACACTTACAGGGATACACTTACATGGATACTTGTACCTAGATATTATTACATATCATACGTGTAGTTTAGTTCGGTTTATCCTAGTACAAAAGGATAGTTTACGGGACTAACCATTCTGGCACCCACCTGTTAGCAACATGGGTAATGACATCTACGGATGCGTACGGTTAATACTTATACTAGGGGTACCTTTACGGGACTAACCATTCCTCCAACCTGCTATTAGCTATAGAGGAAAATGAACATCTACGGATCTTCAAGGTTAATACGTTTCGGCAGTCGCGATGTCGTGGTTATCCTAATACACAAGGATAATACTTATATGGTTATATTTTCCTATTACTTTTATTTTGTGATACATTCACATAAATGATAAGGTAGACTATATATTGTTAATAGTAGTCATAAAGAGGAAAACCATCTTTATTACAGTAAAACATTCGGGTCTTGGTAGAAGACTACTCTTATACTAATAGGAAATATGAGATATTCTAGGGTTTTCATACTTATATCAAATGTTTCATTCAAAGATTTACATGGCATTCATAACAGCTTTCCAAAATAGGGCAATGACACTTAAATACTTATGAATTCACCAGCTTTATGCTGATACTCGCTTTCAAAATAACTTGTGTTCTCAGGTCACTAGTAGACATATACGATGGCTAGGTATTGAGAACACGGAGCACAAACAAGACTCGTCTTTTATTTTGATTAGATATTTTGGTGTCTTATTACAATGAAAGAACACACATGTATTAAAACTTTACTTTTAATGCAATGGATGATGTTATTGCTTGTTTACTAGTTTACACTGTTATGATACTTCACATGAAGTCCTCCACCCCTGAACGTTTCCGCCGTTCTTGGTTTTGGGGTGTGACAGATTGGTATCAGATCATTGTTTATAGTGAATATAATATATCAACCCATAAAAGATATGCTAACTATAATTACATTGGGATTAAAAAACTCTGTCTAAGAGTTTATACTTTTAAATACTAAAATATTTAAGTAAGTATACGTGCCTGCATTCTTACTAAAATCGGTGTCACAACGACAAGAACAAAAGTATTATGATTGTTGAATATCACAAGTAAGCATGGGGATATATGGTCAGTCTTGGGAGTGGCATAGCCTGATCAACTATGTTGGTCCGAGGAGTGATTAGCATATGCCCAAGAATGGTTGCGATGTGGCAACAAGTCTAAAAACTTACCAACACAACTACAAAGAAATACCATAGGGTATTTGGTCTTACTGTAATTATCTTAAGTTAGTTCGTCTAGTTATTTAATTCTTATATCCCTTTTCTCGCATAGATATTAAATGGTTGGATTTCACCATGGCGACCCGTACTTCCCAAACCAAGGCAATGCTGGATGGCTAAAGGAAGAACCAGAAGATGATCACCCAATCCCTTTGGATGATCACCATGCTGAGGGTTTTTCTGATAGTTCTGACTCGGAGCCTGAAGTCAACAACGTACCTCCAGCTGCTCAAAACCCAAACCTAAACCCCCGTCCTGCATTTCAAGGACCCACGCCGCTTTGGGCCACAAACTTGAATACATGGAGTCAGGAACAGGGTCAACCTATCCCCTACAACGGAGACAGAAATTTCTACAACCTCACTGAGGGAGGTTCTGCTGACAAGGTCCTACCCATCATGGTTCGTAGGATTTCTCAAAACACGATACCGGGTCAATCATCTATCAATCGAGTCTTGGAGATTGACGCCAACTCTGGCATTAACACCATCCGCATTCGCCAACTAAAGTCTGCTCATGAAAGGACTCTGGTCCGCAATGCAACTCTGTAGAGGTAACTTGCTGAAACCCAAGCTGAGGTCAGGGAACTGCAAGCTCAGATAGCGAGAGCTGATAGGCATATGAGGGACATAGAACGCCTACTGTCGGGATCAAGAACTCATGCTAGCAATTCTCGTCGCCGATAGAATCTCATCGACTCATCTTTTGGATATAACCTAGTTTATGTTAAAACTTTGGTCTAATTTCCTATCTTTGTAAATCTTAGACCTGTTAGGTCTTGATCTAGTCATAGTTCTGTCAAAATTTTCCTATCTTCGTTGATGTAAGGCCTACTTTTAGACCATTTTTCCCCAAACTTGTTACATCTGTAATCCTAGTATTATTGACAGATACCTAATCATATGGAAATTATTATCCAAATGCTATCATCTTCATTCAATCATACTATTCATTGTGCTGTTGGACTATGGAGAGTTAGTCCATGAGTCACTCTCATTATTCATTTATTCTTATCAATGTTGCCATCTGTTTAAACGTATAGTTAAAAGATGCCGCCACGCAGAAACCCAAGGCGTAACCCAAGTAACGAAACGCCGATACCACCACCTCCTCAACCACCCCAACCACTTCCTCCTTTCGATGCCACTATGTTCTAGGCAGCCTTCACAACAGCCGTAGCAGTTGCTGTGTCAGCCATCAATGCTCCTGTCCCTAGTGGATTGGGAACAGGTGCACATCCCTCCAACCACGGCGAAAGCCATGGACATCCTCGGGCATGCACCTATAAGGACTTTACAAATGCTAAACCCCGGAACTTCAATGGAACTGGTGGGGTTATGGTTTTAAGGCAATGGATTGAAAAGACGGAAGCGGTCTTTGAAATCTGCGCCTGCCCGGAGGGCAACAAGGTCAAGTTTGCTACTTGTACCTTTTCTGACAGAGCACTAACATGGTGGAATGGCCATGTTAAGTCTCTGACTATTGTAGTGGCAAATTCCATCAGCTAGGAAAACTTGAAAGCCATGTTGATGAGAGACTACTGTCCTTGAGGGGAAATACAAAAACTCGAACAGGAACTCTGGGGTCTACAGATGGTTGGTTCCGACATATCAACCTACACGAATAGATTCTGCGATCTGGCAATTCTATGCCCTGAGATGGTTGCTCTTGAGAGCAAGAAGATAGAGAGATATATCTGGGGACTGTTGCCCCAGATCCAGTCAAGTGTGTTAGCTTCCAAGCCTGTCACTTTTGACAGCGCCAAGGAACTGGCACAATCTCTCATAGATCACGGGAAACATCAGAAACCAACAATCCCTACACCCCAGTGACAAAAGGGAAACAACAACGACAATAAGAAGAAGGGGTGGAACAAGAGAAAAAGAGGGGCTTCGCAAGATTCCTCAAAGAGACAACAACTTGTAGCGATCAATGCTGCCACGGTAACCCCTGTTTACCCTGCAAACCCCTTACCAGCAAAAACTTATGCTGTAAATCTTCCGAGGTGCACCTAATGCAACTTCCATCAGCATGGACCTTGCAAGTGTTTCCTAGTTCCTAGTTCCTAAGGTTGTTCCCATTACATGTTAGTTGTTATATACACTAATTGTATACATATATGTGTTATTATATGCTTAATAGGATCCGTTTGTGCTCAAGACTTCACTTGGCATACCTAGCATTGAAGCACTCATAAAAATTGCACCAATTTAAAACATTTTATTTCATTCAAAAGCCATTAAGGTATTACAACTTGTTTTCAAAAGAGTTTAAACATCAGAGTATCCCCATAACCAAATCACAAAATCATGAAGTATGAGGAGCGGTACGATCACGCCTTCGCCTTGCCACGATCTCCTGAAGTACCTGAAACCAAAACACTACAACTGTAAGCCCGAAAGCTTAGTGAGTTACCCTCAAAATACCAACCACATATAACCATACTCATTTCATTTCACAATACAGAACATCCATGCATATCGAGTCTACAGTGTGACTGGTCCGCCCGCACCGGGCCTTCAGTCCACCTAGTCCACTCTCCGAGTCTAGCCGTGTATATCGAGTCTATAGTGTGATTTTTCCGCGTGCACCGGGCCTTCAATCCACCTGGTCCACTCTCTGAGTCTACAGTATGACTGGTCCGCCTGCACCGGGCCTTCAGTCGGCCTAGTCCACTCTCCGAGCCTTGGCACGTCTAGACCGCTCTCTTGGGGCCTTCGGCCTATCCAGACCGCTCGCTGGGCCTTCGGTCTATCCGGTCCACCCTAGGTATGTTTGCCTACAACAAAAAGCAGGACCTGCCTCAACCCAACCCCAACCAAACAACCATGTGCACATAAAACAGTTAATCACATAAAAATCCTCAGCCAAACAAATGAATCTATCAGATCAGCCAGCCTTGGTGCCTTAGCCCCTGTTGATATAGTAAGGATAACTCATCTTGCAACTACTGAACCGAACCACGAAAGCACAATCCTGAAGCTCTGCCCCAAAATCCAACACCTACACCCATCAATGATCTATTGACATAAATATCCGAATTACCATAATACCCCCAAAGGTCAAACTGGTCAAACTCAACCTTCCTGATTGACCCTAGTCGTCGAGTCAACCCATTGACTCGCCGATTTCCTAATCTCAGGAAACTCTCATATCACGACTCAACTCGCCGAGTCACCCCATGACTCGTCGAGTTCAACAATCTCCGGGTCCTATCATGTCCAACTCACTGTGTCACCACTCAACTCTTTGATCTGAGTCTTAACCATAAGAGGTTTGGGGTTTTGTGCTATGACTCGCTGAGTCCAAGAACAGACTCGCCGGGTCCACGACAATCTTCATCAGACTCTCAGAGTTGTTCTTCCAACTCGCCGAGTCCACCCATGCGACTCGCCGAGTCTCTTCATTCTTTATCCATACAAAGGCTTTTCGAGCCATGTAGGGGCTCCAAACTGTACATCCATTCTTCTAGGGTAGAACTCTCACGTAGAGTTGCAAACTTTACATGAAAACAAAGAGCTAAAGGCCCAAATCAATCTTGGGCTAAGGTTTTAAGACAAGAATGTTCACAAGCATGCCAAGGGCTGATACTTTCCAACTATATGACCAAAACAAACCTGGATCTGAAGTTGCAACCTCAGATCTAGTCCCAAAACCCGAAATGGATTCCAAACATGCTAAAAGGCCCCAAATCATCACCCAAGAATAGATCTAGAAGGGAAAAGCTCAAGGTAACAACTTTTTACCTCAGAAATGTGCCCAAGATGGAGTAGATTCTAGATCTCCATGAATCCCTTGATGCTTTACACTTGATCTACGAGTCTCCTTTGCTAGAACCTCCTTCCAAAACTTCCATGCTCACACCAAACGCTCACACTCGATTTTAGGGTTCACTGGCTCTCAAGGGCAATAAGGAAGCTGAGGGTGGATATAAAGTCCTTTAAATAGGGTGCAAACCCTAAGATTAGGGTTTTCTCTTCCCAGCACCAACTCGTCGAGTCCAGCTGCCGACTCGGCGAGTTGGTCACTTAACTCGCAACCAAAACCCGCTCTGACTCAACGAGTAACCGCAGCTACTCACCGAGTCCACCCTCCTAATAACACTTTACACCCGTGAACTCTTGCTTCTGAACTTAGGATGTTACAAGCATCCTATATCGATCTTTCATTCGAATCACTCACTACAGGTGAGTTCATACCCATACAAATACACTTTTAAATGCATTTAAAATGCTTTGAGGGGGGGATACAAGTATAACATAATGAAAATGTGTTAACCGTTTACATGTGAAAACAACATCCAATAGGATTTCTTATACATAAAACTTGTTGAAAACTCTTTTAAAGCTTTTATAAACTTCTTTTATATCAAATCGTATTCATCTATATATTTACGTATAAGTATGCTTTAACAGGCCTAGGACTATTGCTAGATACCTTGACTCTCGTTCCTTGTTTGGTTGTGGGCTTGGGGTAGGATCACTAGTCCGAATGTCGGTTAAATAATAGTTATACTTATTAAATACATATATGAATATTAAACCCATTTTTAAGGATTATATTTAACTTAGTTGCTTGGTGAGTAATTGAGTCTTTTCTATAAATCAGTAACAACCAAACAATCATACTAGTGAACTATAATAGGTATAGTTTAGAGGATTACTACTTACTATTTCTAGAACAATGAAACTTACATGAGTCAGTTCATACTAGTCAATCAAGCATGGTTATAACCTCATCACATTTTACCTTAATTTAACTAATTGGTTTTAAGGTAGTTAGTAATTCTGTAGTTACTTTATACAATATTGTTGTACATAATCATTTTCCCATTACATTCATATAGTGATATTCTCACATAAAAGTAATGTAAACTATTTTCTAGTAATTATAGTCATAAACTTGGGAAATATTCATTTTTACAAAAGAACAAACATACAAAACGGTCGAGTCTTGGTAGAAGACTACTTTCCATTTTAGTAGAAAATATAGGATTTTCTAGGAAGTATACAAACATTTACATCAAAACACTTACAAACATTTTCATCAAACTAATGCAAACGTTTGACACAAAAACACTTATGAACTCACCAACTTAAATGTTGATATGCTCCTTCAAAATAACTTGTATTCTCAGGTCACCAGTAGACAAGTACTGATGGCCAGGTTTTGAGAAGATGGAGCATATTCAAGACTCGTTTTTATTTTTATTTCATATTTTTGGTGTCTTACATCTTTATACATAACACACTTGTATTAGCTATATTATTAATGCAATGGATGATATTGTTGCTTGTTTTACTATTATACATTGTTATGATACTGAACATGACGTCCTCTGCCCCCGAACGTTTCCACAGTTCCAGTTTGGGGGTGTGACACATTGATCTTGTCTCATAAAGCTATTTGATAATTATGCTACCAAAAACATCTCCCACCATGTCGTGACCAATTTAAAAACTTATAAATGGTCATAAATATTGTTTTAAAGAAATTTAATTGAAGATATTAATAGTGAAAGGATTATGATTGACCACCTTAATAAAAAGGGAAATTGACTTATCAGGTTAATTACATTTTTTATGTTCACATCTAGGTAACAAACTTGTTGAAAGTGTTCACATATGACCCATTATCACCGGCTATAACTTGCTATAGGCGGTCATAATGGTCATATGTTAACACTTCCAACAGTTTATTACCTAGATGTGTGTAAAAAAAGTTACCAAAATATGAAAATAATGAAAACTAAATTATCCTGAGAAGTTATATTCCCTTTAATATTTTAAATATAAAATGTTTTGAGTAAAGGTAAATAGGAGCGATATATTATTATGTGATATTTTACATATAAAATATTTTGAATAAAGGTAAATAGGATTTTTAATTAATCAGACATTCTAATCTATTAAAAAATCAATTTTATAAATGAATATATGATTAACGAAATATTAATATTTTTTTGGGTTTATTGTACTATTTGGGTTTTATTTTATAAAATCTAATCTAAAATCAAAAATAACAATTTGGATTTCATATAAACCACTTTAACAATGTGAATATTATAACAATATAGTTTTTTTTTATCTAAATTATTCAATTGGACAGTTGAATTTTATGGAACAACCACACACACACACACACACACACACACACACACACATATATATATATATATATATATATATATATATATTAAAGAAGTCTCACCTTAGTAATAGTAAACTTACTTGGGTTTTGGCATAATTGGCCCACTATTTCTTTCTCGTTGATAAATGTCGTATGTTTTCTGCCTTTTTTCCAGAGGGTCCTTTTAGTCTATTTTTGAAGTTTGAGCTGCACACGTGTTATTTCTATCTACATTTCACTACTTTTGTAAGCCAATCACATTAGGATCAGTTTCGTTCTTCTTCACCGCCTTTGTGGGCCAATTACATTAGAATCAGTGTCGATCGGCTGCTCCCTACGCTTCAAGTCTAATATTTTCTCAAAATCCTTTCTATCGTACTTTCACTGCTTCTCTACAAACATGATTCCCACCGCTTCCTGTGATCTGTAGTTCCTCCATCAAACGTTCCTTCTTTCACCGCCTCAAATACCACCGTTCCCAAAATCGATTATTTGTATTTCCCATTTGGGGGAGATTGAGATTCCTTTCCGATCGATCATATTTCGGTTCCAATCAAAGCAACCGCCCATTTGTCCGCAATGTCACCTCCTCCGTCCTCTCCGAAGCAACCTCCATCGTCGCTATCGACTTGCTTACTGCTGCTTCCAACACGCGTCTTTACCATCACTTCCTCCGCCTATTGTTTTCTTCTCGACTTTCATATTGGTATCCAATGTCACCTCCACCAGATCCTTCCCCACCGCCTCTGTTATCAAATATCTTCCTTCATCTGATTTCTTGTGCTTCATTCCTTTCTAGTTCTTCTCTCAAACGATTGTTAACCACACCACTGTCGATTTTCAATCCATACTCGACGTCCTGTCGGTGGAGATGAAGCTGACGATTGCCCCACACCCACCATCAGCTTCCAGAATGGCCTCCGCCCAGCCCATCGCTATAACAACCCAAATTTTCCAATAAAATTTTTCATTTTTTCATTATCAAATTTGTTTCCAATGATCATAAAATACCAAGAAAAATTGTTTTCAAAATCCACAGTATCAAACATTTTATTCAGAATATCAAAGTGTCCCCAAATAAAATTGTGGGAGAGTGCATGTCGCACCATCAAGCTGGGTCTTTGCCCTTAGGCTCTGAGGTACCTGAAACAACCAACAAATTGTAAGCTAATGCTTAGCGAGTTTCCCAGAGCATACCCCACATAATCACATAATCCATATTGGCTCTACAATCTACACATATCACATAAGCCATTCATACAAACATATAAGGATGCCATGGAAACCTTCCAAGTTCTTATACTGAGTGCCACTGGAACCCCCACGTGGTCTTGACTACCTGCCATGGGAACCCCCACATGGTCCTTGCTAACTGCCACTGGAACCCCCACGTGGTCTTGACTACATGTCGTAGGAAGCCGTGGAAACCCTCCAAGGACTTATACCAAATGCTATAGGAACCCCATCATGGTTTTAATCTATTGCTACAAGAACCCCCCGGGGTCTTCCATACAAATGTCATACCGACATACCACATAATCATCTAACAAGCCACATGTCATATAATGGGCCGGCCTTGGTGCCTTGGACCCACTGGAATTACGATTGTTAGGCAACACAGGTGGGCTTAGAGACATATGGTCAAAACTGGGAAGATATAGCCTGATCACCTATATTATCCGAGGGTTGACTAGCATGTGCCTAAGTTTAATTGTGTGGTTGCAACAATGCTAAAATCTTACCAACCCTACCACAATGAGAACAATAGAACATAACATAAAAATTTAAAATACTATAGGAGTATTTGGTATTACTATAAGTACTTTATATTTGAGAACTAAAACGGGATCTTCGTTACTAAGTTGATAGTTGCTAAGTGGATACACTAAGGCTATATGTAATTAGGATGTTATAGACTTAGAATCTGTGAAAATTTTACTTCACCCTTATTCTGTGTGAATATGGAGTTAAGGTCACTTATTCGAAGGTCTATCCTGTTTAGATTACACATAGCTGGTATGCACTTCACAAATAGCGATGTAACTAATGAAGGTTTTCTAAATAATTATCTAGATAGTTCGTCTAATAATTATTCTCTTACCCTAAATTCTCGCATAGAAAACATAGCTGGACTCCATCCCCTCAGCAACCAGTATCTTCCGAATAAAGTCATAGCTGGTTGGTTTGGAGAAGAACCAGAGAATGATCATCCTTTTCCCCTTGAATGATCACCATGATGAAGACCCTTCGGACGATGCTAATTCCGAACTAGAGGTTGAGAACCTACCCTAAGCAACTCCCTTTTCCAATTCCTAACCCTCGTCCGACTTTTCATGGCCCGACGCCTGAGTGGGTGGAATGTTTAGAAACATGGAGCCAAGGAAAAGATCAGCCCATGCCATTTAATGACAACCGAAGCTTTTACGACCTGAGCAATGGGGCTCCGCAGATAGAGTCTTCCCAATCTTGGTCCGCAGAGTGGCCCGAAATGAGATTCAAGGCAAGACAGCCCTACATCAGATTACCGAAGTTGTCACCGATGCGAGAATGCATACCCTCCGCACCATACGTCTAGAAGATGCTCGCGAGAGACCAGAGAGAAAACATGAAATCCTACTTCACGCACTGGCAGAATCACGAGCCGAAGTCATAGAGTGCCGAGTAGGCCAGAGGGTGTATGAAAGTCACCTTCTTGATGTGGAACGTCAACTGGCTGAACTGAGAGTTCACCTGAGGGATGACCGTCGTCAGTAGTAGTTTCTTTACCTTACTTTCCTTGTTAGAAAGTAATCATTTTCTGTCTTTGCCCGATGTGGCATTTTCTATGAAGATACCTTGTACTATAAGTACTTTAGGTTAGGTCCTTATGCTGCCAAGAACTATCTTCTCTGGATATGATGTAAGACCTTTACAAGGTCATTTTCCCAAACTTTTACGTCACGAATATCAATGATATTGACAGTCGGCTAACTTCTGTCTCATTCTTTATTCAAGTACTCTTACCATACTTATATTGGAGTCTATCTGAATCATGCTTTAGTCAAGTCATTGGACTATAGTAATTTAGCTCTGGAGACATTTCTAAGTCTCTTTCAGTGGTTGGATCTTGTTATTCACCAACCCACGATACCTCGGCTTGAACGACAAACGTCTTGAGACCATTCTACGAACTTAATTCTACTCATTACTAGGACTGCATCATAGGGATGTAGGTCAAACTTTCGAGAACATAGTCGTACTCTTTGCATGAACAAACTAAGTACATCAAGGGTCAACCAGAATCGCTCACAAAACCCTTATCTTTCGTGTTAATGAATCATGTCGTCATCCGGAAGCAATCAGTCGAACGACGAAACCTCCGCCTTTCCTATGGACGCCGCTACCTTTCAAACAGCAGTTACAGCTGCCGTGGTGGCCGCCGTAACCGTGGTCCTGGCGCACTGTAGCGCTATCAGCACAGTCAATGCTGATGATGGGAATGAAGTTTCCAATCGTGGTATCCATTCAGGAAGTCGCCAAACAGTAACAATCACAGGCTCGCAAATCCGAAAAGCAGAGAACAAGAAACGAAAGCGTCAAGCCCGGAAAGAACGCAAGAGATCCCAAAAGCTGGCTATACAACAGCAACAAGTGGAAACCCCTGCCATCCTAGTACCGAGCAGGCCATACGAGAGAAAACTCCCGATGTGTGGTAAGTGTAGTTTCCATCATCATGGGGCTTGCCATGAGATGCAATGTTGCAATTACCTAAACATAAGGCACCTTGCTCGTGGCTGTGGAGCACCGACACGACCCATCACTCTAGTCCCTTTCATCAGGACTAACCCTACACACAAGATTAGTTATAACGCCGAACGATTTAAGAAGCAATTTTCAAAGTGGAGTAACGAGGAAGGCACTCGTGTCCACACACACTGGCTAAACACCGAAATCCCATCACCAAAGCTAGTACTAGCCAGTCATGCCACCAATGCGGTGAAATTGGACACTTCAAGAAGGATTGCCCCATAGCAAAGAACTCTGGCGCAATGGGAGAATTCTCAGGATCACAGCTGCAGGAGAGCCTACTCCGGAAACCACATTAATGTAATTAAGGCGTTTCGTTGTAACAGACTTATAAACTATCCAGAACTAGTGCAACTAGAGTCTTACCTTTTGCGAGATCTTGTCTGTATAGGGATTCTCGTGCTGCGTATACTTGTCTTTTGTAGTATGTCTTATTCGCAGCAATAGTCTAGTGGTAAATCTGAAGTACCGTAACTCTGTTCATGGTTGCACGGTTGTCTTTTATATGTAAACGTCTTATGTTCAAATCTAATGTCTTTAAGTTTCAGTATGATTCTGACATTATCATACGACTCGATTCAATTTGATCCTCACAAAAATAGCTTCATACGTACATCTCTTTCTTCTAGATTACTTTTCCAGTGAAGCCGTCATATCAGAACACCGAAGTACTCGTGCCAGGAGTACCTCTTAGTTATTTTCTTTCCGAAGAAATCCCCGAAGTACCACTCGTGCAGTACGTCAAGTTCAATCCAAGGATTCATGCGAATGATCTATCACTGAGGAATGTATACATAAGAGTGTTATATAATCAAGGTTCTACAGGTTTAGAATTGATGATTTCGCTTTAACTCTTTTCCTCCTTGGGATGTGAGGGTAAGGAAAAATCAGTTATTCGACTACCTTTTCAATCTTAATTATATACGACTCGTATACACGAGATTGTGATCGTGAAGCCATGTATGAATTCTAAAATGAACTTCAGGACGGAGAACTGCCTAAGTATACAAGTAATCACATCGTCAAGTGAACAAACTTAGAACCCAGTATAACTTCCGTAAATAGATCGCCCTATAGTTTAAACACCTACGGAGATGCAAGAACAGTACAGACAACTTAGCGAACTACACAGAAATAGAATTAGAAGACTAGGCTTCTCACCCTGGAGAACCCCCATCCTTATTCTCCCAGAGATCGACGGATTGCATCGTATGTGCCTTGGATATCGAGGACTCCGTCAAGATTTTCATTAGAAATTGTTATCTCTGCCTCGCATAGATGAAATGGTTGAGCAAATGCAAGGAAATAATTTCTTTCAGAAATGGATCTGAGATCCGAATATCACCAGTCCGAGTGTTAGGGAAGGATGTCCGGAAGACTATCTTCCGAACTCGATGCGAACACTTCAAGCCCGTAGTGATACCCTTTGGATAGGACCAACGCACCCATAGCTTTCATGAGCTAAAATGAGTAGGGTACGTCTTTCTTACTTGGATCAGTTCGTCATTTCTCCATGTGATGACTTACTTATCGACCCTCGTGGTAAGAATGAACCTCTAGAAACATTACCTTCGGAGATACTTTTCGCGAAGTTCTATGAACTCGACTTTTGGAATTGAAGAGTCAAAATTTCCTAAAGACACACTATTAGTAATGTGGAAATTCTTGAGTACTCTGGCAATTATCCGAAATCGTTGAGAGTTTGTCGACACCGGAGACACCTACAGAAATTCGCCAAATTCTAGGTCTTACAGACCTACTGTCATAGTTCATCCAGAACTCCTCGTAAATCACAGAAACCCTTTCGACTCTGACCCATCAAGGGGTGGCCCTTGACTGGGAAGTTAAACAAGAAAAAGAAACCTTGGAGATTCCAAGTGAGTGACCAAGTTCTTTAGGAGAACTCACTCTGGGAATGGCTTCATACGCTTCGTATCGCGTGGAAAGCTAAATCCAATATAGTTAGGACCTCCGAGATTCTTATCAGAATTAGTCTTGTGCCTCGCACAAACTAGACCTACTCCGTGAACTCAGTAGTGTACATTCTACTCTTCACGTCTCGATCATGAAACCGTGCCTTCCCGTTAGGACTCTTGTAAGTCCACTCGTCGAGATCCACGCCTTCGTATTTGAACCGTAGTGACCCTCGACCGAGAGGTCAAGCGAACGAAGCATCGCCACCGCCCATTAGTGCAGGTTCGTTGGGATACCAACCGAGAACCCAATTTCACTTAGGAGCGCTAGAACCAATCGATTAGAAAGTTTCCTCCTCATGACTCGATCATTCGTACCTACTTCCTTGTCTAAATTCTAATTTCGGGACGAAATTCCCTTTAACGGGGGGATGATGTGACAACCCGAAAATCACTAGCTTGCATTCTTCATTTCTTATCAATAATAGACTCGTTTTGCTATCTTGTAGTACCATTTAGGGTCTATTGGAGCATTCTAAACGTGTTATAATCAAGGTTGGAGTGTGGAAATGGGTTAACTCAAAGTGTAGGAATCAAAAAGAGGCCAAACACTCCAACACATGGAGTGTGCGGCCACACACTTGAGTGTGCGGCCACACACATGTGTTTGCGGCCTCACACCCTTCCCAACCGCACACTCCACCTATATATACAACACTTAGTCATTTTTGAACACTTCTTTCACTTCTTCAAGCATAGAACTCGAAATCCTCTCAAGTATCATTCAAATCTCCTTGAAGATCTTCATAAAAGGTACCAAGAACACCAAGAACACCATCTGGCCGCACACATGGCAGCACACACCATCTGGCAGCACACATGGCCACACACAGGGCCGCACACATGTGCTGGCAGCACACTAGGCCGCACACACACATATAGTGTGTATTTTGGCCATACACCCTCTTGTATAGCCTTATAAACCCTCATACAATCATATATGATTGTAACACTTCATTACAAGTATTTACTAGTCCCTAAGGTGGTCCCAATTCATTAATTAGTTGTTCATAACACTAATTATATTCATATATGTGTCAATATATGCTAAATAGGATTCGCGTGTGTACTCAAGTCACCACTTGATACTTAGCATCTGATCCAACATTTCATTAGAACCACTCACTACAGGTGAGTTCATACCCCTTAATCAATGTTTTAAACTGTTTTTAAATGTTTTTGGGGGGGGGGGGGGGGATACAAGTAGAATAATGCTAGTTATTATATCAATCACATGTGATTAATAAACAGCATTCAAATGATTGGCTACTCATTAGCCGTTTTACTAAACAGTTTCCTTCAAATGTCTTTCATAAACACTTTATGTGTTTAAAACTCCTTATTTCTCTGTACATTTTACTCTGTATATTACTTTTCAAACTTATTTACAATTGTAATTCAAACAAATGTTTCCTTATACTAAAGTTGTTTTATCAAACCCATGCCTTCAAAACGTTTTATAAATTGACATCAAGTCGATCTTTTCTTAGATAATAATTATGTTCAAAGGTTTTACAAAACTTATTTTATGCTTTTTATATTATAAATTGCATGCCTCTACATGTATAGTTATATAAGAAATGTTTAAAAGACTTAGGACGGCTATCCACCCTATTTCCTTTTCGTGCTTGAGATGTGGTCTGGTGGGATATCGGGTACTCGTCCGAAGGTCACTTAAATATTAGTTATATAACATAGATACATATATAGTCATAAAGGTCCTTCCAGTTCATCCCATACCCTTGGGTAGCAAGGGTATACATCCATGTCCATACGTACCAGTTAGATTACTATTAAACTACCATATGGGTAGTTTAGGAAGATACTAGAACTATTACTAGAACACAATATCATACTATGAGTCAGTTCATTCATGAGTCAATACTTACTACTATGTGAACATATACAACTATACTAGAGAAGAACATATACAACTATACTAGAAAAGAACATATACAACTATACTAGAGAAGAACATATACAACTATACAAGAGAGAGAACATATACAACTATACTAGAAAGAGAACATATACAACGATACTAGAACGAGTACATTACTATACTTGCTAGGTAGAGAGCACGTACAATACTAGTTAGAACATTACAGTACATTACCATACTACTACATAGATATGGTCACATGATTATATTTACATGAGTACACTTACAAGAATTACTAGTACATTATATATGTATAGATTTTGTTATAAAATCCTCATTCTTATCTTTACCTTGTGATTCAATCACATAATCGACGAGATAGAATGGATTTAATATCCTAGTACCCAAGGATACATTGCGGGACTGACCATTCCTAAAATCTCTGCTAGCTACAGAGGTAAAAGCACATCCACGGATGTCAACGGTTGATACCATTACAGGTATACTTTTGGGGATTGACTATTCCTATACCCAGCTGTTAGCAACAGAGGTAAATGTACATCTACGGATGTCTTCAGTTAACATTGTTAGTTGCCCTTGTTCCAGAGGGTAATACTAATACAGCTTGGTCTTGGTAGAAGACTACATTCAGAATAGTTAGGTCTTGGTAGAAGACTACATTCAGAGCAGTTAGGTCTTGGTAGAAGACTACATTGAGAATAGTTAAGTCTTGGTAGAAGACTCCTTTTGTTACTAATAGGAATCATAGGGATTTCTAGGGCTTTTTAAATGTTTACAGTTGTTTTCCAAACATTTTCATACCTACAGTCCATTTACATTTTCAATACTTACAATTCATATACATACAAATACGTACATTTCAAATACACACAAGTATTTTCATACAAATTAAGACACTAAAATACTTATGATCTCACCAGCTTCAAAGCTGATACTCGTTTTCAAAATTACTTGTATCCTCAGGTCATCATAGACAGGTACAGATGCAAGGATTGGGAAGATGGAGCTCGTTGAAGACCCATCTTTCATTTTGATTTATGCTTTAGTGTTTATCAAAATTTGACAAAACACATTTGTATAATAGTTATATTACTAATGCAATGGATGATGTTGTTGCTTGTTTACTACTTTACATTGTTGTGATACTGTACATGACGTCCTCCGCCCCAGAACGTTTCCACCGTTCTTGGTTTTGGGGTGTGACAAAAATCGTGGGAGAGTGCATGTCGTGCCATCAATATGGGCCTTTTCCCTTAAGCTCTGAAGTACCTGAAACAACAAACAAATTGTAAGCTAACATTAGCTTAGTGAGTTCCCCAGAGCATACCCCATACAATCCACATAATCACATAATCCACATTAGCTCTATAAGCTACACATATCACATAAGCCATGCAAACAAACATATATGGATGCCATGAAAACCTTCCAAGGTCTTATACTGAGTGCCACTGGAACCCCCCACATGTTCTTGACTACCTGCCATGGGAACCCCCACATGGTCTTTTCTAACTGCCACTAGAACCCCCACATGGGCTTCACTACCTATCGTGGGAACGCCCACACGGTCTTCACTAACCAAAGACATATCAGACGAGCTAAACATGCAAACATACTAGGAAGCCGTGGAAACTCTCCAAGGACTTATACCAAATGCCATAGGAACCCCCTCATGGTCTTAATCTACTACCACGGGAACCCCCGGGGTCTTCCATACAAATGTCATACTGACATACTACATAATCATCTAACAAGCAACATATCATATAATGGGCCGACCTTGGTGCCTTGGACCCATTGGTATGGTGAGAAGACCTACCTCTCAAGAAATGTTGAACCGATAAGATAAGTCCCAACTCGCAGCTCCAACTCAACTGCCTACAACCATCATGTGACTAACTATGTCAAAATCACGAAATACCGAAAATACCCTCAAAGTCAAACTTGGTCAACCATGGTCAAAGTCAAGGTCAACATTCAAGTTCAACAGTCCATGTTGACCCCAACTCGTCGAGTGCATCTAGCAACTCATCGAGTTCCGTTAGTGTTCAGAAAACCAAGAAAAATCCTAGCCAACTCGCCGAGTTGTCTCATTAACTTGTCGAGTTCACTTAGTATCTAGAAGACGGGGAAACCCGATCCAACTCATCGAGTTGCCAGGACAACTCATCAAGTTTTCCCAGTCTTGACCTATTCAGGCCTTTTCAGTCGAATCTAAATCCCCAAACTATAGATCCAGTCCCCTAGGGTTAAGTTAACACGTAAAGTTGCTAACTTTACATCCATGCAAGGAATCAAATGGCTAAAAACGCTTAAACAAGCTTATCAAGGGCCTTAGAGTATGAAGGAGGGCCAAGACTTGATAAAGTTGGCAACTTTAAGTCCACAAAGGCCCTGAGATATCCAGATCTGAAGCCAAATCTTCATATCATGCTCAAATCCAGGAATAGTCCCAAACAAGGCTAATAATGGCCATAAAGTATCATAGAAGAATATCTAAGAAATAAAAGGCCAAGGTTTTGAATTTATACTTCAATGTAGCTACAACACTGGAGGAAATCCCGGATATACCGCCTTCTACTCAATCTGTCCTCTTCAAGCTTCTAGTTCCTTTCAAATGAGAACCAAAAGTCACTCTCAAAACTCTCTCACACATACTCAAGAAGGTATAAGGCTCGAACTAGGGTTTCTCTGGGCTGTAAAGACGATGAGGGAGGCCACAAATGAGCCATAAGTTCTTTATATAGGGTGCAAAACCCGAAAAATTAGGGTTTTCCTTTCCAACGTCTACTCGTTGAGTTGGGGCCTTCCAACTCATCGAGTAGACTCTTCATCCCGCGTCCATAATGATCCGTACCGTGCGAGTTGGAGCGCCCCAACTTGTTGAGTCCCAGTCCAAAACTCTAAAATGTTAGAGAAATAAATGATATCTGAAACAAGCGTTCCAATCGCTTTCCTCCCCCAGCACGCCACCCCGTCAAGTCCTCCTGTCGGTTCTCTTCTCGAGCATCTAAAATCAACATGATAGGTTATTTTGAATGTCATTTTCAGCATCGGTCTAGGGTTTAAATTGAATCATTTTCTTATTCAACTTTCAACCCATAGTTTCTTTGCTTTTGTTTGCGGTTTTGTTTATTTCTTATTTTCATCATCGATTTTTCAGTATAAGTCAAGATGAAGATGAGGAAGCTCAAGTTTCGTGAGAAGAATATACTAAAGAAGGTTAACAGGTTTTGGTTGATGTGGGTCCTTTGGCGATGAAGAAACCACCTGATATTAATCAGGTAAAAAAATAATTGGGCCTCTTCTTATTTCTTACATTTTGCTAGTACAGTTTGCTCCATTTTTATTAACTACCGAGGGAAACCCTTCTTCACAAGTTTTATAAAAATTTTGTTGACTAATTGTTCCATCATTATTCTATTCTTTACGAAACATCAAAACTGTGTTAGCTAATACTTCCCAATTATGTACTTTTATATAGGTTTTGTTACTAAGTAGGTGTTACTTCCATTGTTACTGGATTTCAAAACGAGTTCAAAACTTTAGGCTCAAATGATGTGAAGGAAGTTTGTTTTATACATTCCAATATTTCTGATTTGCTTCATTTGAAGGTTTGTATTCTGCCAATTTTGTTTTGGTTTTCCCTTATGTTATTTCGGGAGCATTGATGAAATTATAATTTTTTTTCAACTCAAGTCACTTACACTTCATATTTGGTATATGGAAACATGTTTCTAGGAACTTTTTCTATTGTTGACACCAACTGTTTGAATTTATACCTCAATAAACTTGTGTTTATGTAAGTCCTCATAATTTTTATACAGGGGAGATGACAGTGAAAGAGACATTGGATATTTCAGGAAGATGTTTAAGAATGGAGCAGGATTGGGTTTGCTTATAGACATCTTGAAGAAGGGTCCTCATAACTAAAGTCCTATTTCAAATGTGTTTCACTATGTTGATAGTCCCAAGAACTAAAGTCCTATTTCAAATGTGTTTCACTATGTTGATAGTCCCAAGAAGCATAGAAGTTGCCACGACTGTGCTTCCCCAGTTGTAGGTTTAAATTTAACTATTACATATGCTTATTGGCATATCATGATATTTATTGATTGAACTTTATAAGTATTATGATATTTAAAGAATTTCTTTTTTTAAAATTTTTGCTATTTACATGAAAGTTGTCAAATTTGTATGAAAGTTTTGTTCCCTCAATACCCAGCGTTTACCAAGGGATGGAAATTACCTTCTTCTCTTTATAAATATTTTCATAATTTAACCAAGTAGACTAGCTTCTCTTTCATATGACATAACTTATTAATGCAACAATTATTCCATAATGCATTTCTAATGTTCAATGATTTGCCCAAATTAAAACTTATCAAGATTTAAAAGATATAACATGAATTCCTTTGATGTTTAGAACACTTGCACTAAGTGTGTTCGAGCCAGATTTATCTACCAAACACGAGTCATCAAGTGAAGAATGTGAAGCAACTCACAAAAATTATGGAAGGATTGTATCACATGGAAGAGATGTAGCAGAAGCACAATCATCTGAGGTTGAGAGGATAGAATTTAGGTCAAGAATATTGATCCCCATAAAGATAAAGCACCATTTCTTTTAGCCAATTGTAAAGGTACATACTCCTTAAAAAAAAAACTCTATTTATTATCATCACTAATGATATAAACAGATAGTTGCACGGAAAAGAAAATAAATGAAAGTAGATTGATAGTTCTTATGTTTGTGTAGGTACACAACATTGAAATCCAAATTCTGGTTATACCTTTTGTCTACAGTTGTTTGTGTCCTGATCACCTCCGCCCACGGCGAAGCGCGACATTCCTGCTAGTTAATTATTAATTTAGTTTATGCGACATTCCTGCTAGTTAATTATTAATTTAGTTTATGCTTGTTTTGATGAACTGCTCAAGTTTATACCATTTCTTTTTAATATTTCAATTTAAGCATTTTTTTAAAGTTGTATTTCACTTGTTAATTAGAGGATAAACTCTAAAATGGAATGGTTTTCAAGTTAACCACGTTTAATTGGCATGATGATTTGGCAACATATATGTCATGTCATATATTATGGAGAATAGTACCCATTATGACAAGCCGATAATATTACTACTAATAGTAGCATCAATTTGCGTTATGTTGATATATATATATATATATATATATATATATATATATATATAGACTAATGTCATCAAAACCCTCAAGTTTTCAGGGTTTTGTCGATTTTGCCCAAAGTTGAATTTTATGTCCGTTTTTATCCTAACATTTTCCAAAAAATGTTCGGTTTTACCCTTTTACCGGTGATAACATGTTACCATTATATTAGCTTCGCAAAAAAACCTTTACGTTTACAGTTTTTTACATTTTTACCCTTAAGTTTATATTTTTTTTACACTTTTACCCTTTGTATTTTTTTTCATATTATATGTATTCATGCAGAAAAATTGTATTTATATACGAAAAAAATTTAATTAAGTATTGTATTTACATTTTTTTAATGTTATTTCTTCATATATATATATATATATATATATATATATATATATATATATATATATATATATATATATATTTCTGTGTGTATCGGTTTTTTCTTGGATAAACCATTTAAGATGTAAAAAAAAAACGCAAATTAATATGTTTTTAGAACTACAATTACATATTTTTATTCATTTAAAAATGTACATATCAATAAAAAAATTTGTTGAATCATAAACATGTTTATATAAGTATATACATATATTCTTAGAAGTGTAAATATGTATTTTGATATATGTTTTTTTTAAGTATAAATATATTTTTAGAACTACAGATACATATTTATATATAATAATGTAAAAATATGTATTTATACTTCTAAAAGCTATATCTATAAAACACGTATTCATAATTCTAAAAATCTTATTTATCTTTTTAAGTGGTACAACCTTGCAAACACATGCACACACACACAAACAAACAAATATATATATATATATATATATATATATATATATATATATATATATATATATATATATATAAAACATTAAAAAATATAACTACAATATTTAATTAAACATTTTTTCGTATATAAATACGATTTTTCTACATGAATACGTATATTATGAAAAAAAAAATACTTGGGGTAAAAGTATAAAAAAATTATAAACTTAAGGGTAAAAACGCAAAAAAGGGTAAACTTAAGAGTTTTTTTTGTTAATTTAATGTAATGGTACCCTGAAAAAACCTGTTATTACTGGTAAAAGGGTAAAACCGAACATTTTTTCGAAAATTTTAGGGTAAATACGGACATAAAATTCAACTTTTGGCAAAACCGACAAAAACCTAAAAACTTGAGGATTTTTATGACATTAACCCTATATATATATATATATATATATATATATATATATATATATATATATATATATATATATATATATATATATAGAACTAGGTTCAGGTATTCTAACTAATTATAGTGTTATTGTATGTATAAATGTGGGCCAATCAAAATTAAATAAAAATTTAAATAATTTAATAAATAAACAAGGGTATTTTAGTAATTTGATAAATAGCTTCCACAAATAGTCCCTATAATCATGCTAGCATTCACTTTTAACCTAATTTCTTTTCTTATATACAGTCGTCATCGATTTCCAATGCTTTCAGATCGTGTTTAGAAACCCTTCACTGATCGTCCACGAGTTCTAATCGGAAATCCGGTGTTGCAACCTTTATCTAATCGAGAGTTTAGGAACAACTGAAGGTAGTTACGGAGGAAAGAACCAAGATAGCAGTGCGTCTCTGGGGCTGGTGGGTCGTGGGAGAGAAGCAGCCGACAACCATCAAATTCAACCACCATCTCGTCTGCATCGTTCCCTCTTCCTCGTTTTTCTGTATCGCTTTCAGGCGACGATCTGTATTTCGGCTGCTTAATGTCGTCCGCCTACATACCTCCTGTTTGCATTCATCTGCTCAAGTGTTAGTGTACAACCAAATCACCCTCATTGGTTGATTGTTCGTCATTTCCATCCCTTCAAGTGTTGTTGGTCGCCATCTTCCTCAATACACTATTTCAGGTTTAATTGACTATTCACTTTTTATCATTAGAAATTACTTTTTGTTTGGTTTAACTTTTGGGTGTTCTTGATTACTGGGTCAGTAGGTGCACATAGGGGACATGTCTTATCCCCATCTTTAAATCAAGTGTATTTTTCTCTGTATTATTGGTTTTGAAAATTTGTACTTAAATACCCACTAAAAATAATTGGACATCTTTTGGAATTGAGCATCTACTCGATAGAACTCATGAACTTTTTAAATCGGAACATAGAATCGGAACGATTGAAAATTGATTTCTTATGAATTTAATCTTGAGATATAAGCAGTTGTTGGTTTTCTTATGAAATTGCCATGGAAAAAAGATGAAGCAATAACAATGAGTGGTTGTATTTCTCATTTGCAGGTATACATGAAATCAAGAACAAGAATGTTCTTGTTTTATTGGCTGGGAACGAAACGAGAGATATCGAAACAAGACAGGGTACATATGAACCTTACAACATTCTACTGGAATGGAATCTTGAATTCTGATTCTGTCATAATAGAATCTTGTTTTTACAATCTTCCAAAAAGAATGGATAACATTGTATGGGATGAAGATGAACAATGATCACCAATCTTCCAAAAAAAATGGATTATTCTAGCAGAATAACATACAATATAAGGAAAACACTATATGTACTTGTATATTCTGGTAGAATGATTTTATATATCGCGTTTCTTTGTTATTAATAAGTGTAACATTATCATAGATTATTATATAAAAAAATTTATTTTCTAAGAATGTAATGAAAAAAAATTAATTTGTATCCAAAATTTTGTTATTCTTCAAGAAGTTCATAAAATCAAAATATATATTATATCAGAATGTGTATTCTTGTATGTTTAAAGCATTTTTTTTATTTTTCAATATAGTGATAAACATATTATGTCAAAATATCTGAATTAGGAGAATTATCATCCTTACAATCAGATTTTTAAAACTAACAGAATCTATTTTCCATTAAAATATGCAATTTTCCTTTTTTAAATTTAAGTTAATTGACTAAAATACCCTTAGAATGAAATTAGATGGTATTTTTTAATTATCTTTAATTTAATAATATGTATTATTCACTTTCCAAAAGTAATTAAAATGATTGGCTCATATTTATGCATACAATCACACAATAATTAGTTAGAATATAATAACCTAAGCCTATATATATATATATATATATATATATATATATATATATATATATATATATATATATATATATATATATATATATATATATATATATATATATATATATATATCATCAGTCATTTCCCGACGGTTCGGCCATTTCGTTATGGTTTGGCCATTTTCCGACGGTTCAGACATTTTCCTATTGTTTGGCCATTGCCCTATGGTTCGGGAATTTCCCGACGGTTCATCCATGCCTTGTCGGTTCGGTCGTTTCAATGGTTCGGTCATCGATAGTTCTTGTCTGCTCCTTCCTAAGGAAAAAAAATACACTAATCACCTCAGCCTTCCCATGGCTAGCTGTTGAACTTCCTCTCCAAGAAAAGGATACAACCGACTATATATATGCCTCTTAACCCACATCATATAGCAAGTTCGAAACTCCAACTCTCTCAATCTACATGTATATACAACCTGTTTCCTTCCACTCGAAAGATTCGAACCGTATTTCGTATCGATATTAACTTGATCATCCGATGCCGCTCCCGGGACGCAAGTCCTAGGGTGACTATAATGATCTTGTTTATGAATGTCGCTGTGGTCAAGAAGACAAAGGACCTCAATCGTCTAAGCCTAGCTGAAACAATGGCAATTATTAAAGCCTGTGATTTGGATGACCAGCAGAGAGAGATCATCCATGTCAATTCATACTCCACTGCTAATCTTGGGATTCAATCCAACAATGCCTTTTTGTCTTTCACCACTCCTCAAGCTCAACCGTTTGCTGCTTCCCAACCATCATCATATGTCATTCCATCTATGCAATGTGTTCAACCTCCAGTATCCTATCCATAAGCTGCATTCCCCTATATATATATATATATATATATATATATATATATATATATATATATACCTTTTTCACGAGAGGGAAGGTCTGTATCACTTTCTGCCAGGAACTTGGCAAGCCTTCCAAAAGCAACATCATGCACAGGCCTTGTAAGGGAGACATTTCCAAGAGCTGAAGATCTCCCGGCTTCAAAAGTGGTTTCGGTTCTTCATGATCAGATGCAATTGTAGTAGTGATTTGGGTCAGTTCCTAAATCAGTACCCCTAGCCTTGGATCAATTTTTCTTCTTTTCAATGAAGTCATAGAAGTATGTGTCATAAGCGGATCACTCATAGATGCCACAGATGTTGGAATTTCAACATTCAGGGGGGGAAGCCTTGAAGTTGAATCCATAGGATTGGAAATGCTGGCAGTCTGATCAACCAACGGAGGCGTTGCTTCTTGAATATCATTTATCCCTTTCTCCGTTGTGCGTTGCACAACATAACTGAAATCGTTAAATAACGAGTCTAGGTCCTCGTTTGATGGGCTGTAGTTGTCTACAAAATCCGGATCAAGCTCTATATCATCATGTTTGGACTAATTACCGCCAAAAATAGAATCATCATCTTCAAGATCTTCATTATCATTATCATTATCATTATCAACATCTTCACTTTTACTGAAGTCACTCTGAACATATTTCTCGCTTCCCGATATATCCTAACAATCAAGAACTTCCGAGATACTCCTTACTTTAGGTGAGCAGACAATTATTATGGGAGAAGACAGATTTAGAGTGCATATGTTGTACACCCAGGTCGGATCTTCCGATCAAGCAGAGGGTGAAAAATACATCTTACCAGATTCAGAAGGATTGAGAAGTAGAATGGTGCATATGTTGTGTACCAGGTCGAATTATCAATCACGCAAAAGAGACAACATATGGCTAACAGGTAGAAAGAAAGGCATAGAAGGATATGCAGAGAGACAGAGTTGCATATGTTGCATTCCAGGTCGGATCTTCCGATCATGCAGAGGAGGCAACATATGTCTAACAGAAAGAAAGCAAGAAAATAACCTTCTGCAAACCTATTTTATCGGAATTTCCTCGGCCGTCCCGTTAATATCATAATTAAGGACAAAGTCCATACATCGAGGAAATGTTAAGCCACGGTTCTAGATATAGATTATTTAATGTAATCCGAAGGTTCCCATGTATATCTCCCTGCTCAACCTACCCGAGCGTCGTATTGTCAAGCTAAATGGATCTGTCTAGGTCAAGATTTGTCAAGTTATTTGATTCCTTAAGTTCATTAATGCCTAGTCAAGTCCAATTTAAAACTTTCGTGCCTACCAGCGCATCGAACACAGAGCCTAGACAATTCAACTTTGATACTTTTCACAAATTCAAATTACATGTTATCACCAAGTTTATATCACTTCCCAACACAACATCTATAGAACAAAGTTAGCACACAATATTTTTTAGTTTTTCAAATTTCCTGAGAAGAAAAAAAATAAAACAGAAAAAAAAATATATTTTTGGATTTTTTAGTTTTCTATATATATATTGTTTTGTTTTGGCTTTTGTTTATTTCTCCCCCTAGATGTGCAAATTTGTGCATGGGAGAGAATGAAAACTAAATGTGCAAATTTAAAATAACCCAAAAACAAAAACAAAAAATTAGTCCTCACAAGGTATCATTTTCAAAAATCAACAATCACATCGAATCGAGCTTTGTTAAATGGTTTTGTGAACAAATCCGCCACATTATCAGCAGCGGGAACTTGTTCCAACCGAATGAGAGAACGCTCATAACAATCTCTGATAAAATGCACTTTGATATCGATGTGCTTGGTTTTCAAGTGTTGGACAGGATTTTTGGCAATTTGAATTGCAGCCTCATTATCGCAAAAATGGGGGTTTCTAGAAAATTCAAACTGTAGTCCATGATCTGATGTTGTATCCAGATAACTTGAGAACAACAAGTAGAAGTGGCTACGTATTCCGCCTCTGCTGTTAAGGTGGAGACGGTATGTTGTTTCTTGCACTGCCATGACACCAGCCGATCACCAAGAAACTGACAGCCTTTAGACGTTGATTTGATGTCAAGCTCACAACCTCCATAATTACTGTCAGCAAAAGCATATAAATCAAATTTAGAATTTTTTGGATACCAAAGAACCAATTTTGGGGTGCCTTTGAGAAACCGAAAGATTCTTTTGATAGCAATAAGATGTGAAAGTTTAGGATTAGCCTGATATCGTGCGAATTGACAAACCGCGAACATGATGTCTGGCCTGTTGCGGTTAAATATATCAACGATCCGATTATTGATCTGTAGTCAGTATGATCTACGGATTCGCCTTTAATATCTGGAGTTAGCAGTGGTCTCTCAGCCATTGGCGTCAGTGCAGGTCTTGCATCTCGAAACCCGAACTTCTCTAGCATATCTTCTACATACTTGGCTTGATGTAGCAGGATTCCGTTGATTCTTGTTTGACCTGAAGCCCCAAAAACATGGTCATCTCCCCCAAAGAGCTCATCTCAAACCTTTTCTTCATAATGTTTTCGAACTCTTTGCACAGTTTTGAACTTGTTGACCCGAAAATGATATCATCGACATTGATTTGAACAAGAATTTTATCGGAACCAACATGCTTAATGAATATGGTTTGATCGATTGTCCCCCGCGAATAGCCATGCTCGAGCAAATGCTTCGTAAGAGTAGCATACCATGCCCTTGGAGCTTGGTGTAACCCATATAAAGCTTTGTCCAACTTGTAGACGTGATTCGGAAATTTTGAATTGACAAACCCAAGAGGTTGGTCAACATAGATCTCTTCCATCACAGTGTCGTACAAGAAGGCAATCCTGACATCAATCTGGTAACCCGTGAAGTTCATGTAAGAAGCATACGCAAGGAAGATGCGAATAGCCTCCAAGGGAGCTACCAGAGCAAAAACTTTGGTGTAGTCAAGACCCTCAATTTGACAAAATCAACATACAACCAATCAGGCCTTATTTCGCACAATAACCCCTAAATCATTTTTCTTGTTTCGATAGACCCAGTGCATGTCGAGTGACCTTTTGCCCTTAGGTAATTCAACCAGCTTCCAAACCCCAAGCTTCTCAAATTGATTCAATTCCTCATGCATAACATCCACCCAGCTGGGCTCATTCAAAGCCATTTGAACATTCTTCGGCTCTATTTGAGATATGAAGCAAGAATAGAGACATGTATTTGTTGGGTTTTGAGCATTCTAACACTCCTATGGTGTACATGCAACCCTAGAAACCTTGGATCTATGTTTGACTAAGATACATGCAAAATGATTTTCTGTTGGGTCAAAATATGGTTTATACTTTGCTTTTCTGGGCAATTCTATTTTTCTATAATATTTTTGGAATTTACAGTCATGTTTACGGTTGAGTTTACGGCCATAAACCCATTTACGGGCCATGTTCACCAAGCCTATATTCTCCAAGTATAAATATAGGTGTTAGGGTGAGGAGTAGAGATTGATGAACCCTATAGAGTTTATGGCTAGAGAGACAGAAGAAGTATTGTGTGTTAGTGTGTGTGTGTGTGTGAATCTCTTGTATCCGGATCATCATTCTATTCACTAATACATTGAGATTCATCTTATTCCTCTTCTTCTTCTCTTCTATTTTATCTGACATCATCCGTTTGATTGAGATTCCGCACCATCAAACGGATCTGATTGATACACAGGCAGATTAGGGACTTACAATTGGTATCAGAGCCAAGTTGTATCAGTCAATTTTGTCAGCTTTAGGGCATTATTTGATGTTATTTTCGAAATATTTTTTCGTTTTTGGATAGATCTCGCAAAAATAAGGGGGATTGTTCTTCGTGTTTTTCATAAAAAAAGGTTTTTGATGGAGTTTTGGAGCAAAAAAGTCGAAAAATCGGTGTTTTTTGCGAGGAGTTTGCGGCCGGCGGCTAGGGTTCCGAAGAGTTCACGGCCCGGAGTTTGCGGCCCAAGGTTCACGGTCCGACCTTGCGGCTCGGAGTTTACGGCGTCAGACTCGGCCTTGGTGGTTTACGGCCTCGCACCTCGGTTTGCGGCTAGCGTCCTCGCATCAGCTTCCTCGCCTCGCACAACGTTTAATTAAAAAAAGGGGGCGTGCCGGGTTTCGAACCCACGACCTCCAGATCAAGAGCACTACACCTTACCATCTCAACTAGCCACATCCTTGTGTTTTTACTTCGAAATTTAAATTATAACATGTCCTTCTCGGTTTAAACTTTCAAAAATTGGCACTTTTAACCCAAAATTCAATTCCTTTTAATTTTAAATTCCTTTTCATCCAAAATAATAAATATATATATATATATATATATATATATATATATATATATATATATATATATATATATATATATATATATATATATAAATACAAATTAAATTAAAATTAATAAATAAAATTATATTTTAATTTTTGACTTATATTTTTAACTTTTGACCTTAAATTTTGACTTTGACTTCCAAGTTTGACCTTTGACTTTAAACTGACTTTTTCGTTTAACTTTGAAATTTTCAAATTTAACTTTTCGGTTTGACTTTTGAGTTTAACTTTCTAAATTTGACTTTTAAGGTTGACTTTTATAATAAAAGGGTTTGACTTTTAAGTTTGATTTTGGCTTCTAGTTGTGCTTTTTAATTGATTTTAAGGTCTACGAGGGAGTTGAAACATGAAAGAGAGTCGTCAGGATATGTTAAGATAAACTTTCAACATTTTCGATTATATCCCTGGAGAAACCCTCGAAACTCAGTTGCAGCGATTTACTACACTTATTACCGAGATGAATATAGTTGGGATCTTCTTGTCTAAATCTGAGATAAACAAAAAGCTATTGAATTCACTTCTAAAATCGTGGGATATGGACGTGGCTATCATCAAGAAGACAAAATATCTCAATCGTCTTAGTCTTGTTGATGTAATTGAAGAACTTGATGCTTTGAATTGTGGAAATACAATGAGTTCTGCAAACATCTCGGTCAATGAAGTTTCAGGTTCTCAATCATGTGAAGTTTCATGTACACTATCTAGTGAAGATACGATTAAATTTCTTCGGGAACAAATTGATTTATTAAAAAGAGAAGTTGAGGACCTGAGATATGAAGGATATCAACTCTGGAAACGATAGAAACCCCTGAAGGCTGAGTTACAAGCAAAAACCAAGGACTTTAGGAAACTTCAGGAAGAGTATAGCAACAAGTGTGAAAATTATGATTATGTTAAAAGACAACTTGTTGCTGTAACTGAAGAACTTGACGCTTTAAAAATTAAGTGTGGAAAAACTGATGTCAGTTTCAAAAATTATACTGCGTCAAGTCAGACAGTCGAGTCCTTATATGAAACCCAATTAAAATTCAAAGAAAATCAAAACAAGGGTCTAGGGTATGATAGTGTACCTCCTCCTTATAAGCATAACTACACATCCATTCCTATGACACAGGAAGAAATTGACAGGGAGGCACATCTTAAATATGGAAAACCAGCTGGATTTGTGTCAGGAGGAGTTACTAATGTTGAAAATAATAATGTTTCTACTTCATGTGCAGGTAAAGTAGCAGAAGATGAGAACAAGGAGAGAACTACTGAACAACCCAATGACTCTTTGAACTCAGAATCTGTTGCTTCGAATTCTGTTGCTCCTAACAAACCTGTCGTTGAGAAATATAGGCCTCCAATTCTAGCGCAAAAGAGTGTCTATTGCAAGTGTACATCTGGGATCAATAAGAGACAAGGCAAGGATACACCACCAGGGGCAGGAATAAATAACTTCGCAGTGAAGAAAAAGACTTGTTTTCGCTGTGGAACACCTGGACACATTGCCAGAAATTGTCCTAATCGTGCATACGTTCCCTACTATGCACAAGGATGGAAAAACGCACCAAGTGGGAGATACTTCAAAAGAAACCCTTCCAGGTTACGTTCAGACAATGGTGAATAGAACGCGCAGAAGGCCAAGAATCAAACCCACAAGGCCAAGCATCCAACTCCCAAGAACAAGAAGGGAATGTTGGCCCAGAAGTCTAGTTCAAGAGATGCTCCTGTGAAGCCAAGACCAGTTAGGTCAAAGTCATCTAGGCAGACGGCTTCAAGTTCCAAATCAAGTGTCGAGGCACCCATCGGATCGAACAAGAAATGGGTTAAACCTGAATATAGATGGGTACCAAAGGTGAAAACTCCCAAATCTTCTAATGACTCTAATATTTCATCGTCTTCTATTTGTGATAAGCAGGATATGTCATGGGAGAGAGTATCATGCATTGATGACAAAGGTCGACCCAGTTTCAAAATGGACTGGGTTCCAAGGACCAACTGATCCCGCTCTATGTCGGAGCAGCTATGGAGGCATATCATCAAACTTCGGTTTGTTGGTAGTGGCTATTCCAGGCACATGATAGGGGACATCTCTCAACTGTACAACATTCAAACCTTTGTTTGAGAGTATGTGTCCTTTTGCGGGAAAGGAATAAAGGAAGAAAGGAAGAGATCACAAATGGGGTTAGTGCTTAATGACAAGAAGAATTTTCGGATCTGTTCTGAGATTACGCGTGCTGTTCTCAGACCTTCTGGATGCAAGTTCAATCGGTGACTTACGGTTTCAGTTTTCTTCTCTATACTCCTGAGTTTTTCTTAAGCTGATTCGCTTTAAAGACTAATTTTTATTTTAGGATAGTTTAAATTTGCGTATTTATTTTCGTTTCTCTCCTATGCACAAATTTAGGGGGAGAAATAAAAACAAAACAAAAATTTTAAATTTTAAAAAAAAAATATGGTGTAAATGAAATGTGCTTGAGGGAGATGTTTTGGGAAATGAAATTAGCAAGTGATAACGGGCAATCTGAATCGGCGTAACGTACCTAAGTTGAATCGTCTACGCTTTGTGCTTGATGCGCTGGTAGGCACGAAGGATTTTAAATAGACTTGACTAGGGAGAGTTGAACCTAATGAATTTAAGGACTTGACAAATTTTGACCTAGTTAGATCCGTTTAAACTGATTTCACGACGCTCGGATAGGTTGAGCAGGGAGATATACATGGGAATCTACCAGTCACATTAAACAACCCGTATCTATAACTGTGGATTCACTTTTCCTCGATGTGCGGATTTTGTCCTTAATTCCGGTTGGATGGGGCGACTGGTAAATTCCGATAAATTAGGTCTGTAGAATATCATTTTCTTTCTTTCCGTCTGTTATCCATATGTTGTCTCCTTTGCGTGACTTCAAATCCGACCTGATACACAACATATGCAACTCTATTTCTCTGCATGTTATATATATATATATATATATATATATATATATATATATATATATATATATATATATATATATATATATATATATATATATACATGAAATTCCTCCTATCTGTTAGCCATATGCTGTCTCCTTTGCGTGACTTCTAATCCGACCTGGTACACAACATATGCGACCTTCTACTTCTCAACCCCTATGAAACAATAAGTAATAGAATTCTGAATCTATCCTCTCTCTAAATGGTTGTCTGCTCACCCGGTGTAAGGAGTACTCTGGAAGTTCTTGATGGCTGGGGCATATCAGGAAGCGGGAAAGACGTTCTAGTACACTTAAAATTGAACACATACAGATTGTCTGTAGATCTCGCTGCTCGATTTAGGTGGACAACAATATCCCTGGTTGTAATCAGTTAAATGGTCTTAAGAAAATTTTATTTAAGAATTAGGGCTAATCATGATGATAAAATTACAATTAGGTATATGCATAAGTCATGTCATTGGTAAACTGTCCAAAACTGTCACAAATGTTTCGTGTTTAAGTGGACCACAATACTGGCGATCGATCAGACGAAGATGTGAAGATAAGGGTACCGACAAGTGGAACAAGGCTGTCCAACAACTTTCATCCCAAATCACTCTTAAAGTTAGCTATTATTTTTGTTTTTGTTAAGTTTGTTCATAGTGTTCTTCTAATTTAAATAAAAGGGGAGAATTAAAAAAATTAAAATTAAAAATTAAAAAAAAACATAGTGTTATTTCTATTTTATTTCTTGTTCAGAAAAATCAAAAATCCAAAAATATTTTTGTTTCTGTTTTAATTTGTGTGCTAAGTTTTCTTTTAGTTTTGTTTTGTCTTGAAAAGTGATTTCAGTTATAGATAAGACTCATGGAGTTTGTGTTGAAGATTTCTGAGTCGATGCTTCGTCCGTGAGCATCGAAGAATTCGCATTCGAAGGAGCAAGAAATGAAGATTATTCTTTCAACATTCAATCTTTCAACCCCAGAAGCAAGGTGAAGCTGAAATTGAAGATTATGTGACGGATTGCATTGAAGCCTCCTCAATCAGTCTGCTGCTATCGTTGTACCTGCTGAAGTGATCAATAAGATTTGTTCTCTCTGATGTTCTCTCTGAAGATTCTCAAGCTGAAAGCGCTATCTTTCAAGAAGCCTCCTCACCCAATGTGCGATCAATGCCACATTCTGACGAAAAGCTCAAGGGCTCAAGATGAAGTCATTCATGGAAGATTCATATGTTCATCCTGATGTTGTGAAGAAATCAAAGGTTAAAGTTAAAGCCAAGCTCCCATTGAAGATTGACAAGAAGAGTCAGCTACTTTTTAGGGGGAGCTTGTTGGGTCAATTAAGAAAAGAAAGCTATAAACCAAGGGGGAGATTGTTGGGTCAAAATATGGTTTATACTTTGCTTTTCCGGGCAATTGTATTTTTCTGTAATATTTTTGGAATTTACGGTCATGTTTACGGTTGAGTTTACGGCCGTAAACACCTTACGGCCGTAAACCCATTTACGACCCATGTTCACCAAGCCCATATTCTCCAAGTATAAATATAGGTGTTAGGGTAAGGAGTAGATATTGATGAACCCTAGAGAGTTTATGGCCAGAGAGACAGAAAAACCATTGTGTGTTAGTGTGTGTGTGTGAATCTCTTGTATCCGGATCATCATTCTATTCATTAATACATTGAGATTCATCTTATTCCTCTTCTTCTTCTCTTCTATTTTATCTGACATCATCCGTTTGACTAGGATTCCGCACCATCAAACGGATCTGATTGATACACAGGCAGATTATGGACTTACATTTTCCAAGGTTCATAATCCTATCTAGCATACATAGGGATCTTTTATTCTAATAGTTAGTAAGAATTACATACCTCTTTGTAGCTTGGATTCCTTTGAAACCTTGTCAGCCTAGCACCTCAAGTGTGATGCCTCAAATGCTTCACACAACACCAAGTGCATTTGGAATAAACTCTAAGAGAATAAGAACACTTGGATTTTCGGCTAGCCCTCTTTGATTCACTCTAGTGGCCGAAAATGGTGAATAATAGCTTCTTTATATAGTATGTTACAATTAGGGTTACACCATGTAAACCCTAATTGTCATGACCTTTCATTTCCATGACTCATGGGTTATGTAACCCCCATGGAGCATCCATGGAGCATCTTATGGGTTTAACCCAACTTGATAATCCATGGAGCCTTGGCCCACTATATAAGTTATGGATGATTGACATAATCAACCCATATATTTAATTAGTCTTCTTTTGATCAGATAATTAATTCTAAATTAATTATTGATCAATACTAACTAAATATTATTATTCTTATTATTAATATATTAGAACTTATAATATATTAATAAACCATAAGTGTCTTATTTCTCTCATTTAGTCTATCCAAGTGCATGATGCCATGCAACCCAAATGGACCATGTCGGGTCAGGTCAAGTACATACCAAATATAGTTATGGATTTAGACACTATATCCAACAGTTTCCCACTTGGATAAGTCTAATAACTATAGTTGCAAGTATGACTTCAGGAACCGATCAACAATCGTAGCTCTTTCAAGGTCTATCGGAACTGAGAAGATGATGGTGTGCCATTTTAGATAAGTGATGTGTGTAAAACCCACTAGTTTTAAACCTACTTTTAATTATCAAATAACACACAAAAGGCAGTGAACCTATCAATTGTGGTATAGTTCAAGCAAGTAGGGTATCGAACACAGGGAACGGCAAATTAAATAATAAAAACTAATTTATCTAATTTAACTAATAAGTAGGGGTTTTCTCTAGTTTTACAAGACTAGAAACTTACTAATGATTACTTGTTAAACTAGAAAACGAAGACTTTGACTAGATTCAATAACGGAAAAGTACTTCTATTTAGTTCAACTTAATTGATCCTATGGTTGATTTCAAGGTAAAAGTGCAATGGATTAATTCTTTTGCTAGTTACCGATTCAATTGATTAGTTCCGTATTCACTTTATTAATCGTTAGCAAATAAATCAATTTAAACAATGGCCAGTTGTCTATTTCAATTAAATTTACTAGATATAATATTCGGGTTCAGTTAGACTTGCAATAGCTAATTAATTTATCTTTTAATTAACTTCTTGTTTAATGGTCATCTCACAAGCTTGCACATAAATTTACTTGATTTTCTTATTAATCCTAGTTTCATGTTCATTACACTAGACATATGACAAAAAGTGTTCACTAAGCATATGAGATTGATAACTAATAGATGTTCATGCTAATTAATTATCTCCCTATTAACAGAAAATCAATTATCATTCATACACAAGGTTCTTTAGCAAGCTAAAATAACTAAATTAACCAACATAGAATTAATCCTACCAAGAATCAAACCATATTACCAATTTCGTATCCACAAATAGAAGTTTAAAGAATTTAGTTCATAACTAAGGTAAATAACAACAAACAAATAAGTTCAAGTTGCTTAATCATGTTGACAAAACAAAAGAAATAAGTAGAATGGTGGAATTATGCCTTAATTACTTCCGGAATTGGATTCTAGCTTCCTTGGTCGACTTCTAGGGTTCTTCTGGCTTCTTATTCGTAGCTAAGCACTTCTGAATCGTCCCCCAAACTTCTGCCTCTCGATCTGTGGAATTATCTTCAAATAAGCGGTCCGACTCGTCGAGTCAAGTGGTGACTCGTCGAGTCCCTCTCACATTCTACGTATTGCGATAACTATCTGGGATCCCGAGTCATTATCCTTCTGATTCCTCGACCGGACTCGTCGAGTAGATATATGACTCGACGAGTAAAAGCTTCTTTTTCAGTGTTTTCCTTCTTCATTCCACTCTCAATCTTCTAACCGCTTCTCTTGCTTCCTTTTACTTCCGAGCTTCATCTTTGGACTGAAAAACATAATTTAACACTTTTAAGTACCTTTTGTCCATAATATGCGATAATTTAGCCAATATATGAATAAAAAACTATACTAAATACACACTAAATATGCACATATCAATAAGTGATCATATAATCCTCTATTCTAGATATCAGCCGGACAAACACATGGAACAATGTCTTTCTATTGTCTAGCAGTTGTTTCCCGATTTCCGATTTGTTTGACATAGAACTTAATTGGACACATCAATTTAGTTATGACCGGGCCCAGTACATGGGTCAAAACAAAATCATCAAGGGGCCCAGATATCGCTTCTAATCCAAGAAGGAACAAATAAACTTTGACTCATATGTTTGCTCTACTACTTGTTGAATTACACACAAAGGTATGTTTTATAACATCGAGTTACCAATGCGTTTTCGTACAATCAATGCATCACCAACTCATAGGTAACAAATCATATGTCTAGGTTTGAAGACTTATATGATATTACCGTCTCACGATCACTCGAGATAAATTCCATGAAGTGATACCAGTGAGCGTGGGTTGAATCCAATACTCAGAGCTTATGAGCACTCATGAGTGTTGTAGCCCCCTTTGTCCAACATCTTGGACCTCTACAAACCAACCCATGATAGTCTTGATTCATATGTAATTCCAACATATGATTGACTGTGGAGAATTTGAATAATATGATATATACCATAACATAATTATTCTGGAAGTCAAAACATGCAAAAAGAAATACAAGTAAATGATTGACAAGAGATAGCAACACTTTACTCATAAATAATAACTTTTATTTATCATCAAATGTCAATTACATTTTACATATTTCAAAACTATCTAACTTCTAAAAACTAATATCATCTCTTAAGCCTATGCACCTAGCATGTTGAAGATGCTTAACCCTACTCAGTCCCTTCGTGAGGGGATCTGTCGGGTTCTCATCTGATGATACCCTCTTTGCCACGAGGATTCCTTCTTCTATTCGATGTCTGATGAAATGATATTTTTTGTCGATGTGTCTGGATCTCCCATGATCCCTTGGTTCCTTTGATAAGGCAACTGCACTTTCACTATCACAGAAAATTTCCATGGGCTCCGTAATAGCTGGTACAACTTCAAGGTATCCAATGAAGTTCCTTAGCCATATAGCCTCCTTTGCTACTTCACTCGCTGCTATATACTCTGATTCACAAGTGAAATCAGCCATTGTATCTTGCTTGGAACTTTTCCAAGTAATTGCCCCTCCATTTAGGGTAAAGACCCAGCCCGACTGAGAGTGGAAATTATCCCTATCAGTCTGAAAGGTAGCATCACTATACCCTGCTACTTTCAAGTCATCACTCCCACCAAGGGTAAGGACCCAGTCCTTAGTCCTTCGCAAGTACTTGAGAATATTCTTTACTGTAGTCCAGTGAGCCTTGCCAGGATTACTCTGATATCTGCTAACCATGCTTAAAGCAAAAGCAACATCAGGACGAGTACAAGTCATAACATACATGATCGAGCCTACAACGGAAGCCTCGACTCATCTCAGCTATCTCTTCATCTGTACTCGGGCTCTGAGTTTTACTTAGTCTGGCATTACACTGAATAGGTAAATCTCCTTTCTTGGAATTTTCCATACTGAACCTCTTCAGCACTTTGTCCAAGTAGGTACTCTGACTAAGTCCAATTAGTCTTTTACTCCTGTTTCTCAAAATCTTTATCCCGAGGATATAGGCAGCTTCTCCTAGGTCTTTCATCGCGAAACACTTCCCAAGCCAGGATTTCACTTCTTGCAAGGTTGGGATGTCATTTCCTATGAGCAGTATGTCATCCACATATAGTACCAAAAAGCTAATTATACACCCACTAGCCTTGACATATATACAAGATTCATCTTCACATCTCGAAAAGCCAAACTCTTTGACTTTCTCATCGAAGCAAAGATTCCATCTGCGAGGTGCTTGTTTCAATCCATATATGGATTTTTCAAGATTACACACCCTATTAGGGTATTCTGTACTTACAAAAACCTCTGGCTGAACCATGTAAACATCCTCAGCCAACTTTCCATTAAGGAAAGCGGTTTTGACATCCATTTTCCATATTTTATAATCATGAAATGCAGCAATGGCTAACAGAACCCTAATAGACTTAATCTTGATCACTGGTGCAAAGGTCTCATAATAATCAACTCCCAGAGTTTGAGAGTAACCTTTTGCAACCAGTCGTGCCTTATAAGAGTGTACATTACCATCCATGTCGGTCTTCTTCTTGAAGATCCTTTTGCACCCTATTATCTTACAACCTGGTACATTGTCAACCAAGTTTCAAACTTGATTGTCATACATGGATTGTATCTCGCTATCCATAGCCTATTTCCATTTAGCAGACTCAGGGCCTGCCATGGCTTCCGTGTAGCTGTTAGGCTCTTCCAGATTTATTAGTGTATTATCACTGATAAGGGTATCACCTTCAGCGGTAATATGGAAACCATAATAATGTTCAGGTGCATTCCTAACTCTGGTGGAACGCCTTAGAGGTATGGACTCTTCAGTCGGCTCAACAGGAGTTTCCTCCTCAAGTTGAAGGCTAGGGTTTGAGGTTCCTTCACCGCTTGACTCTTGAATTTCTTCAAGGTCAACTTGCCTCCCACTGTCTCCTTAGCTTATGAGTTCTCTCTCTCGAAAGACTCCTCTTCTTGCTACAAAGACCACATTGTCACTGGGTATGTAGAAGATATAACCAAAAGATTTATGTAGGTAGCCAATGAAAAAACACCTCTCACTTCGAGGTTCAAGCTTGTCGTGAGTCTCGCGTCTCACGAAAGCCCCACAACCCCAAACCTTCATGTGGTCTAGATTTGGAACTTTTCCAGTCCACATCTCGTGAGGTGTTTTGGCAACCTTCTTTGTAGGGACTAGATTAAGGATATGGGCGGCAGTCTCTAAGGCATACCCCCAAAATGAGATTGGTAGCGAAACTCGACTCATCATGGAACGAACCATGTCCAACAAGGTTCGATTGTGCCTCTTAGCTACACCATTAAACTGTGGTATTCTGGGAGGTGTCAATTGTGAGACTATCCCACATTCCTTAAGATAGTCAAGGAACTCGGTACTATGATACTAACCACCTCGATTGGATCGAAGCATCTTAATGTTCCTGCCCAACTGATTCTCCACTTCTTGCTTAAACTCTTTGAATTTATCAAAGGTTTCCGACTTATGTTTGATTAAGTAGACATATCCATATCTACTAAAATCATCAATAAAAGTCACATAAAAGCGATTAGCATCTCTAGTGGCAGTTCTGAAGGGTCCACACACATCCGTGTGTATGAGATCCAACAAACCTTCACCCCTAGCACAAGTGCCAGTAAAAGGTGACTTTGTCATTTTACCAAGCAAACAAGATTCACAACTATCATCTGACTTTAGGTTAAATGATTCCAAGACTCCATCCTTTTGAAGTTGGCCTATGTGTTTCTTCCATACATGTCCAAGACGACAATACCATAAAGATGCTTTATCTAAGCTAGTGGAAGAATCGATACACAATACATTATTTCCTAAGTTATCTACAACAGATATAGTTTCATACACACCATCACAAGGTAATGCTTTAAAATAAAGAACACTATTATAGAAAGCATCAATACCACCACTTTTATTATCAAAATAAAAGGTGCAACCTTGTTTATACAATGCATGAAAGGAAATAACATTTTTTGCCATTTCTGGTGAATAACAACATTTATTCAAGTCTAATGTAAACCCACTATCTAGTAACACGGAATAAACTCCAATCTTGGTGACAGGTGAAACTTTCCTATTCGCCATGATTAGGTTTATCTTTCCATGCTCCAAATCCTCACTTCTTCTTAGTCCCTGTAGATCAGAACATATGTGAATTCCACAACCTGTATCAAGGACCCAAGACTTAGAATGAGCTAAGTTATTAGACAATATAGTGTATATACCTGCATGGTTGGGTTTTACTTTCCCATCCTTAAGATCTTGCTGGTATTTAGGGCAGTTTCGCTTCCAGTGCGACTTTTCATGGCAATAGAAGCATTCAGCCTCATTAGGGTTAGCAGAAGGAGTGACAAAACCTTTCTTGGTTTTGCTTGAAGAGGATCCTTCAAGGTTCTTACCCTTGGTACCCTTAGAAGGGTTCTTTCTCTTCTTACATTTGCCATGCCCGATTGCCAAGACATTAGCCGTAGTAGGAGTAAGAGGAGTAGTAACACCCGACTTACCCTTAAGACTACTTTCTGCAGTCTTTAAGAGTCCTTGAAGTTTACTAAGTGTAACTTCTTCCTTATTCATGTAGTATGTCATTGCTAACTCCTCAGGAACGTCAACATTCAGTTTCTTCAAGCGATCCACAAATCTTTGCATTTTCTGCATGTGGGTCGTGAGGGACTCATTGTCCTTCATTTGGGTGGTTATCATGGAGGAGATTATTTCATACCTCTGTTGACGAGCACTTTGATGGTATCGCTCCATCAAGTCCATGTGCATCTCAAAAGGGTAATAGTCCTCATAGGACTTTTGGAGGTCAGCTGTTATTGTGGCAGTCATGATACATGCTACTTTGGTAGCGTCCCTTTCATGTACCTGAAATGCAACAATCTCCTCTGGGGTAGCAGTTGACTCATCAATCTCCTTCAGCTCCCTATCAAGGACATATCCTTTGTCCTCATAGCGAGTGACCATCCTGATGTTTCTGATCCAATCCATAAAATTGGATCCATCAAAGATGACTCTCCTATAAAGGTTCATGAGAGAGAAGGAGCCAGTAGGGTTTGAGCCAGAAGCATTGTTTTTGGTAGATGTCTGAAATGAAAGAATAAGTTTAGATTAGATTTCAGGATAGTCCTTAATAAAGCACCCAAATTCTATATTAAGGCTAGGACCCAATACAATATTTTATAACTTAGAAGAGGGATGTCGTAATCTAAGCTATAAAATATTTGAAGGTAGGTGAATGACTATTCACCAATTTCCACCATAAAACGGAATAAATCTTATTAGGTTTTAATTGGTTTAGAAATTCCTAGGTTCTTTGAGATTCATTGAACTTTTCAATGGCATGTTTCAATCTCGAGTGTGCCCTTCAAGTTTTGTGACTGGGATGCCGAGGATCACAAAACAAGGTGTGAAGTAACCATGCAAATTACTTGGTACACTTAATGTATTACCCCTCAATCGAAGTGTCGGTTAACCACACATGCTCCAACGATACTATGATAAACATTAAGTCACCCTTTGCCTACCTTGATAAGTCTATGTTAGTGTACCGGTTAACCACACACACTCCACTAACGACTTAATCAAAGTGCAAAGTGTAATTTCATGGATTAGTACCTTATTCACATTTTCCTAAAGTAACTAAGATTGGGAATTAATAAATGTTTAGTTACTTTAGTATATTCATAATACTTATTATGAGAACTTATAGTCATTGTTCTACCTTATCGACTAACGACCCTCCACCGATCAAGGAAGCGGTGGGTGAGAATGGACACCCATTAAGTTGCCATTTTATAGGCAACAACCTTATACCCCCTTATAGACTGGCTTCGTGAATGAGGCCTACGAATGGTAAAACGACTTTTATCTTATACATATATAATTATTATTCACTTATAATATTATAAAGTATAAGGGTTGAATTTTAATATTTAAAATTCTAAGGGTTGGAACTAAAGTTTTAATTATGACTTTACTTGTTCCAAAACTTGAGGGCAAGTTTTGTAAACTTTCAAAACTTTTCATTTCTCATAACTTATGATTTTATTAGAGTATAAAAATAAAGACTCTTCATTTTCATAACTCTTGTGTTCTTTTAATGGTTTTAATTCAAGTGTGACTCTTGGTTTTCCATAACTTGAGGACAAGTTATGGACTCCATTAAAACACATAATGATCAAGAATTAACTAACATGGTGGTTACAAATAATTCCTATGATCATCTAAATTCATAAGTTCAAGAACATGATTATCAAGAATTTCAAGAATCATAACAAACTTATATAAAAATTGTAATTTTTGATAATAGCCATTGTAAATGGATTAGCATAAACATTACACCAACTAAAACAAGTTTTAAAACACCAAAACAGTTTAGGGTAATGTTTTTAGTCCATTTCCAGCAGCGTAACTCGAAAATCTGGATACTACAGCCTCTACTCGTCGAGTGCATGAACAGACTCGACGAGTAGCATGCATTTCTTCATGGACTCGTCAACTCCCCCATGGACTCGGCGAGTTCATACGTGCAGTGAACAAAAAAATTCATTTTTCAGCTATTTTGCATCAAGTATCAAACAAACAATCCTAGGCTCTGATACTACTGTTGGGTTTTGAGCATTCTAACACTCCTATAGTATACATGCAACCCTAAAAACCTTGGATCTATGTTTGACTAAGATACATGAAAAATGATTTTCCAAGGTTCATAATCCTATCTAGCATACATGGGGATCTTTTATTCTAATAGTTAGTAAGAATTACATACCTCTTTGTAGCTTGGATTCCTTTGAAACCTTGTGAGCCTAGCACCTCAAGTGTGATGCCTCAAATGCTTCACACAACACCAAGTACACTTGGAATAAACTCTAAGAGAATAAGAACACTTGGATTTTTGGCTAGCCCTTTTTGATTCACTCTAGTGGACAAAAATGGTGAATAATAGCTTCTTTATATAGTATGTTACAATTAGGGTTACACCATGTAAACCCTAATTGTCATGACCTTTCATTTCCATGACCCATGGGTAATGTAACCCCCATGGAGCATCTTATGGGTTTAACCCAACTTGATAATCCATGGAGCCTTGGCCCACCATATAAGTTATGGATGATTGACACAATCAACCCATATATTTAATTAGTCTTCTTTTGATCACATAATTAATTCTAAATTAATTATTGATCAATACTAACTAAATATTATTATTCTTATTATTAATATATTAGAACTTATAATATATTAATAAACCATAAGTGTCTTATTTTTCTCATTTTGTCTATCCAAGCGCATGATGCCATGCAACCCAAATGGACCATGTCGGGTCAGGTCAAGTACATACCAAATATAGTTATGGACTTAGACACTATATCCAACAGTATTGACAACCCCACTCTGACTTCGCGTTCGAACACCATCGCCTAACTAGCCAATGACGTTTTCGATTGGGTGATCGCGTTGAATTCTGGAAGGTAGCTCCTGGCTGTTGTCATTAAGCGTTACGGGAAGATTGTGAATATTGACAAATCCATCATCTACTGATTGATCCACCTTAGACGTTCTATAATCGTGAGAGGGGCCTGCCGTGAACTCATTAGCAATTCGATCGGGAAAGAGAAGTTTCATAAACGTTTGAGTAGCAGCGGAAGCATCTCTAGACATAAACTCTCTTTCATCAGGAGTAAGAGGAGTGACATCAGCGTCTGGATTGTTTTCTTTACTTTGAGAATCAGACACATTACTCGGCACATATGTATCCACTGAAGGAGTCTTAGACGACACCATCGGTGGTCTGTAAATAACTTTTTCGTCCTCATCTTCAATTACAGTCTTCGAGCTAGAACAGGAACTAGACAGATCATCTGAAAACACATTGAGCAATTTGAACAAAGATGTATAGTCAAACAGCCAATCTGGACCGACTTTAGCATCCGTCTCATTCTCCTCCAACCAGCGCACGTCGTAGGATTCCAAAATTTCCTTTGTCTTCCTATTGTAAACCCTATACGCCATGCAAGTAGCATACCCCACAAAGTAACAGTCAGCGGCTTTGGCATTGAATTTTGGGTTGGAATCCAGATGAAGGAGGGTGTAGGGATAGCCAAAGATATGGAAGTGACTAACAGATGGTTTGTGACCATAGAGAATTTTGTACGGGGTCTTCATCTGAGCTTTGTTGATCAGTACACGATTTTGGACATAACACGTCGTATTGATTGCCTCAGACCAAAAGAAAACTAGAAGTTTGGAGTCACATAACATCGTCCTCGTAGCGTCTTTTAATGTTCGATTTTGCCGCTTGGCAACACCATTTTGTTGCGGTGTGTGAGCAGCACTATATTGACACACTATCCCTTTTTCTACACAAAAATGATCAAGAACGGCATTCTTAAATTCTATCCCATTGTCAGTTTTGAGCGCCTTCACCCGTTGGTTGGTTTGGTTCTTTATCGTCACAATAAACTTCTTAATCAAATCAGTAACCCCAACTTTGTTGGACAAGAAGAAGACCCGCATGAAATGCGAGAAATCATCGATCACAACCAGACAATATGAATTTTTGTTGATGCTAAGGATGTAGATCGGACCAAATAAGTCCATATGTAACAATTGGAGCACCTGGCTGATTGAATTGACCTGTTTATGTAGGTTTGGCTTTCTATGATGTTTTCCTTGGACGCATGCCACACACTTTTCAGATGTGATGAAATCTTTGACATGAATCCCATACACTATTTCATTTTTAGCAAGTCGATTCAAGTTCTTTGCATTGGCATGACCGAGTCTTCGAGGCCACAACATAGCATTGTGCTCTGCAACTTTTAAGAAGAGGCAAGTGACTTATTCAGGAAGATTATTGTTCATGTCAATGATATATGCATTGTCGTCCTGTTTTGATTTAACAAGAATCCACTCATCTGGGATAACAATGCCTGACTTCAGAATCAGACATTATTTATCTGTGAAATGCGTCGAATAGCCCTTGTCACAGATCTGAGAGACACTTAACAAACTGTGCTTTATCTCGGGCGCATAATTAACATTCTCGAAGCTCAGCACTCCATTTGAAACTGTTCCTTTCTGAGTGATTTTGCCGCCATATCCTCCCCCAAAGGAAGGGTATCCCCCATTAAAATTCTGAATGGCGTACAGTTGGGAGATGTCTCCTGTCATGTGTCTGGAACAACCGTTGTCGACGTACCAAGGTCTGGCAACATTCCTCCGCAGCTGTTCCTGCACAATGAGCGAGATTATTTAGTTTTGGGAACCCAGGTCATTACAATCCTGGGTCTACCCTTTACGTTGACAAATTTATCTTTTTGATTTTTCAAATTTACATTAGATACACATTCATAGGATGATGATGATCGGACAATTGTGGATTTGGGCACCCATTTGTAGTTAGGTTTTAAAAAATTTACAGGTGATTAGGAACATTTTTCTTTTTATTTTAGCATTTAGATTTTTGGCTACGAGTAGTCGAAGATCCAAACTCACCCTTTGATGAAGTTAACCTTGGCTCAGCCATAGTCGATTTATAGAAAACATGTTTGTTCGGTTTAGGATCTACCCTTTTCTTATTATTATGAATTTTCCGATCATCCTCACGAAGACAAGATCTCGAGGACTTTCTAGTTAAAGACCTTCCTCGAGATTCATTTTCTTTCCTCGGTGTTGAAAAATGCACAAACATTTGGTTGGAACATTTTCGAGCAATATGACTGGCAGTACCACAATTAAAACAAATTTGTTTATTTTCACAAGACTTGGTACTGCCCTTAACATTTTTCACTCTCTTATTGACCTTCCTACCATTTCCACAAGTGTAAGTGCATGATTCAGGTTATGTGACAGGCGTGGATGAGGTGGATGTGCTAGTGAAAGATTTAATTTTAGTAGGATTCAAAAAAACAACACCACAATTATCAGAAGTATTAATATTTGACACCACATCATCACAAAGCAAAACATCAGTCTTAACATCAAAAACAAGTTCATCATCTTTTGAAATAGGAACACCAAATTTTGACACAAAATTATTATCAGATTCAATTCTTCCATTCTCCTGCTTTTCTTCGCTTACTGATGAATTTGCATCGGAAGTAGAAACGTTAGTATCTAAAATCCTAGCACTACAATATGTTGCCTGTTTAGCAGCTGATTAACCATAAAACATAAATGGTTCACGGTCAATCTCAGCTTGAGTTAATGGAGACGCAATATAATTGTGATTAAATGGGGGAAAGACACTCTCATAGACTAGGCCAACTTGTTTATGGTCATTCCATTTCATTTGGTGTTCAATTATTGTTGCAACTCTTTCACTTGACACATCGAATTTTTTGAAGTTAAATTCAACATTTGCAAAACGAGTCTTCAATGTGTCAAGTTCCGCAGTTGCAGCAGCAAATTCTTGTTCAATACATTTAAAATAAATGCACTTATCACTGTATTAAGCCTGTAGCTTCCTGAAGTCCTTAGTTTTGGCATCTAGTTGTTCTTTTAAAGGTTTCTGGCAGTTCCTAAGTTGATATCTCTCGTATTTAAGTTCCTCTATCTCTCTATGCATAATATCAATATGTTCATGTAGATTTTTGACATTGTCAATGAAAGTTTGAGAGCAAGAACTTTCACTTACCTCTAATTTTGCGGGCTCTGGAGTAGTTTCCACCATAAACACAAACTGTAGCTCCATCATTTCCGCCTCTGGATCTACTTCAATTTCTCCATTTACAGTGTCGTTGATCTGGGAAAGATGCACATTTTCAGGTCCCGAGATGTTAAGGGCCTGAATTTGGTCATCCTAGTCAAAGGTCTGAGCCACTACAACGAGATTTGTGGTCTGGGTGTTGGTTGAAGCTCCCCTGTTATTACCAACTGACACCATTGTTCTTTCATTATTTTCTCTTCTGTCAGGTTTTGGGCAATCTCTAGCAAAATGGGCAGGTCTGTGGCAGTTAAAGCATCAGAGTTTGCTTTTGCTGAATCCCACATTCTTCTCTGCATTCGTTCCCTAGTTGTTCTTGCCGTTCTTATTGGAGAACTATTTTGCACGGAACACTGCCATAGCGATTTGCCAAGTTATATCCATTTCCTCCACATCTTCAGGATGAATTTCATCCAAATCAGCAAATGACAATTGAGGAGGTAGTTCACCCGCCAAAAAAGCATTATAACAATTAACAAGACCAGTTGAAAGAGCCAAATTTTTGTCATTTTCTTTGGGAGCATGAGTTGGAGCGGTAGTTGAAGTTGGTGCCTTTGAAGAAGAAGCGGCTTGTGGATACTATGCATGAGGAATTGAATCAATTTGAGAAGCTTGGGGTTTGGAAGCTGATTGAATTACCTAAGGGCAAAAATTCAATCGACACGCGCTGGTTCAATCGAAATAAGCAAGATGATTCAGGGGTTATTGTGCGAAATAAGGCCCGATTGGTTGTATGTGGATTTTGTCAAATTGAGGGTCTTGACTACACCGAAGTTTTGCTCCGGTAGCTCGCTTGGAGGCTATTCACATCTTCCTTGTGTATGCTTCTTACATGAACTTCACAGTTTACCAGATAGATTTCAAGACTGCCTTCTTGTATGGCGCTGTGAAGGAAGAGATCTATGTTGCTCAACCTCCTGGGTTTGTCAATTCAAAATTTCAGAATCACGTCCACAAGTTAGACAAAGCTTTATATGGGTTACACCAAGATCCAAGGGCGTAGTATGCTACTCTTACGAAGCATTTGCTCGAGCATGGCTATTCGCAGGGGACAATCGATCAAATCTTATTCATTAGGCATGTTGGTTCCGATCAAATTCTTGTTCAAATCTATGTCGATGATATCATTTTCGGGTCAACAAGTTCAAAATTGTGCAAAGAGTTCGAAAAAGTTGAGAAGAAGAGGTTCGAGATGAGCTCTTTGAGGGAGATGACCATGTTTTTGGGGCTTCAGGTCAAACAAGAATCAACCGGAATCCTGCTAAATCAAGCCAAGTATGTAGAAGAAATGCTAGAGAAGTTCAGGTTTCGAGATGCAAAACCTGCACTGACGCTAATAGCTAAGAGACAACTGCTAACTCTAGATATTGAAGGCGAATCTGTAGATCAGATTGACTACAGATCAATGATCGGATCGTTGATGTATTTAACTGCAAGCAGGCCAGACATCATGTTTGCGGTTTGTGTAACGCCCGCAGATTCGAGCTAGTCAATTTAGAGACAATGTGCGTCAAAAATTAAATTTTTGATATAAGATTATTTATAATAAATAATCCCGATGAAGTAATAGTATATGTCACAAGGGTTTCGTACATATAAAGAACGCTGAAATCCAAGTTATAACAAAGAAGTTATGATTCGTCGAAGTTTTACGGTTAAACTGGCACGACACCGGGAATCGTAAAAAGTGAATTTATGATAAAATAATTTTTAGCCTTAGCGATCTAAACGAAAGTCTTAGTATATGTTAAACCGAGAGTGAGCATAAAAAGAACGTCCAAATCTGACTGCGTATGAGGAACTTATGATTTTTCTAAGATTTAGCATAGAAGTGCACAGCCCGAATTTGAATTTTAGATCGGTCGATTTTTAGCCAAAACAATCTAAACGAGAAATGAAGATATTGTTAATAGGAGTCAAACGATAAAAATACAGTATAAAACGGAGCTCGTATGCGAAAGATATTGACGAAGCTTAGTCCCTACTCTTCGAGCGCGGCGAATTTGATATAGTTTTGTAAATCTAAGATAGAGTGAGAATTAGCCGACGGGATCTAAATGAAAGTTGTAGTACTCATAAATACCAATGCGTGGATATAAAGAACGTCGATAATAGAGCTTGTATGCGAAAGATATGGACGAAACTTAGTCCCTACTCTTCGAGCGCGATAAATTCGATACAGTTTTGCAAATCGAAGATAAAATGAGAATTAGCCGACGAGGTCTAAATGAAAGTTGTAGTACTCGTAAATACCAACGCGTGGATATAAAGAACGTAGAAAATGGAGCTCGTATGCGGAGGATACGGACGAAGCTTAGGGGCTACTCTACGATAAAATCCCTATAAATAAAGGATGAATCCTTCATAATTTCTTCATACCATAACCTTTCTTTCTCTCTCTAACTTCTCTCTAGCCTCCTTAAACCTCTCCCAAGTTTAGGGAACCTCCCTAGCACGAGAAGGAAGCCCCGGAGTGCCCGACGGCTTCGAGAAGAAAAGCTTTCGGCTCAGAAGTGCTGCTCCAGCGAAGCCCAATTTTTTTTAATAAAAACTCGTTGTAAGTGAGCTACGCCTACGCTATTTTAATGTAGCTTCTAATTAATTATAGTAACATTATTAGGACCTTAAAATAATTATTTGGGCTATTATTATGAGTTATATAAGAGTGTTGTTTAGCGTTTATATAATAGTAATAATAGCTAGACTATTAATTAGTCGCGGTTAACGTTAGACTAAACCCTAGCGGTATTAATACTAGGTTTTGTCAAAGGAAATTGTTTTAAGAGTTACGAAGCACTGTCTGAGTTCGGAATCACCACCTTACCAAGTGAGTGCATAGTTACTTACATCTTACACATAGATATGAAGTATTTTATATAAATTACGTGCTATGTGTGTATACTGTCTGAATACTTGTTGTCTATGCTGGATGAAACGTTTTATACATGTTCTTAAATGATCTAAACTGTATATGTATTTTATATATACAAAATGTGTTGGGTAAAACATGGGTAGATTAGAGGTGAGATAAATGACGAGCGATGAAAGATGAGAGATGAAAGATGAGATGAATGATGAGCGATGATATATGAGTGATAAAATATGGTGCAAAGTGATGAACTAAGCGATGAGCCAAATGATAACCCAAGCGATGGCCCCGTTATCTAGCAGGGTGTGGATGACAACCACGGACTATTCTAGACAGTCTAGCGGAACACTAGCAGGCTCTCAACCTGTAGATGTTGTGAATGATGTGTTCACCAGGTGTACTCTAAAAACTCATTGACATGTATTGCGGGTGGACTCTCGAAAATGATACTGTCAATAAACGAGATAAACCCTAGCGACTATGCAGACTTAGTGTCAATTCCTTAGGATACTCCTTAGGAATGAACGAACGAGGAGTAGTTGAATCTTAGGGAAGATCCTTAAGAGTAAAGAAGATAATGGGGATGGGTAATTGGGTTGATTGCTTGATGTTTAACATAATAATTATATTATTGTGGGTTGAAAACCCTATGTACTCACCAAGTTTCCCAACCTGACCCACTCATTTTATTTATATCATAGGTGTTGATATAAAGTCACATTACACTGAGAGATTAAGGAGATATAAATCACTAGTGATAATGAATGTAAGGTCTGTTTATGCTTATGTTACTGTATTGACGATGACATCTCAAATGTTTTAAAATGAATAAAAATGATTTTCTTCAGAAATGCTTTGATAACATATTTATCATGGTTTGCTGTGAACAAATTCCGCAACATTTTTATTAAAAGGGGTACTCTGATTTTTATAAAGCATTAACAAAAATCGGTCGCTTTGAGCCATGAAAATGGGGATGTCACCGTTGGTATCAGAGCATTAGTTTAAGCGAACTAGGAATATGGATTTATTTCTAGACTTAAACTTAGAATGCTACGTGATGATCGTGAGGAGTGTGTCTAATAAATTTAGGTAATACACCTAAATAGACAAAAGCACTAGCTTATTTAGCAAAATGCCTAACATGCTTTTATGTGCTAAATGATTTATGATGTGCATTATATGATCGGATCTATGGTTTGTTGCGACCGGATCTGGAAACTTTACGTGTTCAGACTTCTAAACATTTAATTACGGTATTAGAACTGGCATGTAACTTTCGGATAAATAGGGAGATTTACACGTCGATCGTAAATAAAGTCTTTCCTTTCTTAATTCTCATCGTTTCGCACCGAACGTCTGATTTGGTGTATAGAACGAAATGGCAAGAACCCGAAGTGGAAATGCGAATGGAAATAGAAATCAACCGCCTCAACCACAAGTGATTGAGCAAATACCTAATGTAGCAGCCACTCCTGAGCTAATCACAATGGCTGGAGTACAAGCCATGATTCGGGCTATGCTGGCTGAGCAAAGAGAAGAGATGAGGCAGATTTTACACAAAAAAAGGGATGAACCTATGGTGCCCATTGTGCAACCTGAGTTGATCGCTGAAAAACCGGAAGAAGGAAATTATAGTCGCACTGTGAGTCAAGTTGGAACCCAAGGGGCAAGGAGGAATGGCCAGAGAAGGGAAATGACAAGGACTAGCGGATATATAAGAATTTCTTGGGTGCAAAACCACCGAGTCTCTCTAGAAGCCCAAAACCAGTGGAGATTATGGACTGGATCTCCGAGATGGAGATGGTATTTGAGAGTTGTGACTGCAGCGATAAGCAAAAGACAGTCTTTGTAGTTAGACAACTAAAGACCGGAGTGTTAAGTTGGTGGAAGTTGCTGGCAGATACAATGCCACGAGGAAAAGCCATACGAATGTCTTGGGAAGCATTCACTGAGCAGTTAAATATGCAGTACTGCTTAGAGATAGATCTGATAGACCTAAACAACGAGTTTCAAAACCTGAAGAAAGGGAAGATGAGTGTTGATGAGTATGCCACTGCATTCACTGAGAAGATGAAGATATTTCCCTACTTGATGCCTACTGAACTCTCCAAGATAGATAGGTTCGCTAATGGACTGCCCGCAGACTTTGGTCCAACGGTCAAAATGGCAACTACTTTGAAAACTGTCGTTAGAGCAGCTAAGAATATAGAGACCCAGATAAGAGAAAGGGGTTTAGAAAAAGATAAGACAGGAGAAAAGAGGAAGTTTGAAGGATCTTCAAGGCCCAACAAGGAGAGTAAATTCTTGAAGTTTGGAGGAGGAGGAAGAGGCGAAGCAAGATGGTGTGATAAGTGCGAGAAGAAACACTTAGGAAAATGTAGCAAAGATGTGATATGTTTCAAGTGTGGAAAGTTTCACCATTACGCCAATGAGTGCACATTCAACAAAAACGTATGTTTCGGATGTAACAAAGAAAGACATATTTCTAGAGACTGCCCAAAGAAAAACGAAGCAGCAAGGCCAAATGCACCGCCAAAGCCAAGGGCATTTCACATGATCCTCGACGAAGCAGATAACAACACGAGGAATCAAGTTATGAAGTAGCCATGTGGATAGTATCATATGATGTAGCCTATTAGAGGCATAGTCAAGAGTGAACTTGAACACCTATGTAATCGTTTCAAGGAATAATATAAAACCTTCGTTTTGCTATCTGATGTGTTAAGTTGTTATGTGATTTTCTTGTATGGTGACTTGGAAAACTGCGATACAATACTTGGGACAAGTATGAGTAGGTGTGAATGGTAGTAGAGGCCTATGCTACCGGAAGCACAGGACTCGCACTTAGATCAGGGAAAGTCACAAGGTTACCAAGAAGCTAGTAATTGATTCCGTTTTATTCGAATATGTCGTTACCATCGTTTTCGTAATGACTACGAAGATTGTTGTTATTCCGACCCTAGTAGTCATATCAAATTGAGTCTGACTAAGACAATTATGTTAAATGGTTCAGAGAACCAAGTCCTATGTAGCATCTGACTTAAGCTAGAAGCTTGAAGTGAAAGACAATCAAAGCGATCAGTAGAGGTATCGTGATAGTTGCTTGTAGCAAGGAATGCTACCGTTTAAGATGTGATTATATCACATTAGAACATGAAGGAAAGTATATTCCATTCCGAAATTTGACTCTAAGAGACTTGAGTCTAAGCGTTGCGACACACAATGACAAGTCATCGAAACATGATCCATCAGTCTATTATGAAAATCAAACAACTTATCTTAAGTTGTTAAGAAGAAGAAGGAGTCTCCAGTAAGGATCGAGATTGTGACTTGAAGGTAATAATTTAGAGTCTAACGTGAGATAGGGAGCAGGTGCAAGATCAAGCACCGCCTGTAGTCAAGGAGTCCAAGAGTTAGATACTCGTTCGAAGCAACATAGAAGTTAGGTTTATTACCTAGGATGAAGAGATAACTTATGGAGTCATTATACAATCCTGTTTCGTTGATGATTCTAGGACGTAATCATCCTAAGGGGGAGATAATTGTAACGCCTGCAAATTCGGGCTAGTCAATTTAGAGACAATGAGTGTCAAAAATTATATTTTTGATATAAGATTATTTATCATAAATAATCTTGACCAAGTTATAGTATACCTCACAAGGGTTCCGCACATATAAAGAACGCTGAAATACGAGTTATAACAAAGAAGTTAGGACGTAATCATCCTAAGGGGGAGATAATTGTAACGCCTGTAAATTCGGGCTAGTCAATTTAGAGACAATGAGTGTCAAAAATTATATTTTTGATATAAGATTATTTATCATAAATAATCTTGACCAAGTTATAGTATACCTCACAAGGGTTCCGCACATATAAAGAACGCTGAAATACGAGTTATAACAAAGAAGTTATGACCCGTCGAAGTTTTACGGCTAAACCGGTACTACACCGGGAATCGTAATAAGTGAATTTATGATAAAATACTTATTAGCCTTAGTGATCTAAACGAAATTCATAGTATATGTTAAACCGAGAGTGTGCATAAAAAGAACGTCCAAATCTGACTTCGTATGAGGAAGATATGATTTTTCTAAGATTTAGCATAGCAGTGCACAGCCTGAATTTTAATTTTAGATCGGTCGATTTTTAGCCAAAATAATCTAAACGAGAAATGAAGATATCGTTAATAGGAGTTAAACGATAAAAAGACAGTCGAAAATGGAGCTCGTATGCGAAAGATATGGACGAAGCTTAGTCCCTACTCTTCAAGCACGACGAATTCGATATAGTTTTGTAAATCTAAGATAGACTGAGAATTAGTTGACGGGATCTGAATGAAAGTTGTAGTACTCGTAAATACCAACGCATGGATATAAATAACGTTGATAATAGAGCTCGTATGCGAAAGATATGGACGAAACTTAGTCCCTACTCTTCGAGCGCGATAAATTCGATACAGTTTTGCAAATCGGAGATAGAATGAGAATTAGCCGACGAGGTCTAAATGAAAGTTGTCGTACTCGTAAATACCAACGTGTGGATATAAAGAAAGTAGAAAATGGAGCTCTTACGCGGAAGATACGGACGAAGCTTAGGGGCTACTCTACGATAAAATCCCTATAAATAAAGGATGAATCCTTCAGAAAGGTAAATTTAACATATCTTCTAGATTCGTTAGTTTATATATATATATATATATATATATATATATATATATATATATATATATATATATATATATATATATATATATATATATATATGTGTGTGTGTGTGTGTGTGTTCAAAATTGATGTAAGTGTATTATGTTTCAGAAGTTATTACTTACTTGAAGAAAACGTGGTTGACACAATATAAAAAAAAGTTTGTATCTGTTTGGACCGACATATTTCTCCATTTTGGGAATTACACAACCAATAGAGTGGAGAGTCAGCATGCCAAAGTAAAATTATACTTGGACTCATCACAATCAGATTTAGCGACGATATTACCAAGAATTCATGATGTTGTTCAGTCTCAAGACTATGCAATCAAAGCAAGTTTAGGACAGAGCATGATTATTGCACGACATCGTTGCGTCCATCCAATTTTCAGATATTTGGTTGGGAATGTTTCAATTTATGCACTTGAAATAATTTTCAAGGAATTTGAACAAATCAAATTCCTTGAAATTTGTGGATGTCAACTGCGTACTAGTCACGGGCTACCATGCGCGCACGAACAAGCGGTATATTTAAAAAATGAAAATCCAATACCACTTTATTCCATTCATAACTTTTGGAAAAAAATTAATTTAGATCCATGCATCCGATTAGAAGATGATGATGCTGATGTTGAATGTCAAACGTCTAACACACAGTTTAAAAAACAATCAAGATCTAGTAAATTTAATTGGGTGCGGAAGTTAAAAGATATTTTTTCACTATCAACAACATCGCTTCGGGAACCTACTTCTCACAAAAACCAAGTACCAAGTGGACGTCTGCGGTTGAGTACACAAACAAGACCTACACTTCCGCCTACTCAAGATCCAACGACTCAACATCCTCGTAGACATAGTTTTGCGACGTCTATGTCAGATTATAATGGGTCTAATCAGTTTGATTTAAACTAGGAACCAGAGAGGCACAATACATTTTCGTTTCAAAAACCTTCAACATTTTATTCAAATTCACTTATGAGTGAAATTCCAAATGAATTTCATCCATACGTTACAAACACTGAAGATGTGGAGGGAGATGGAAATTGTGGATTTCGGGCAATAGCTGTCTCCCTCGGGTATAGTCAAAATTATTGGCGACATATCCACTCAGACTTATACAACGAGTTATTAGAAAATTAGGGATGATATTCAATGATTTTTCAGGATGACATAAACAACGTACAACACTCGTTGAGTTTCACTGGATTTGGTTCTGCACAAAGTGAATATTGGTTAATTATGTCGGATACTGGATTTCTTATCGCTAATAAGTATGATGTAATTGTCTATTTTTTAGACAAACTAGGTCCGTTGACCTATTTTCCACTTTGGCATGGTCTGCAAGATATTTCACATCATAGATCTATTGTTCTCGCCTTCATTTATAATGACCACTATGTAAAAGTTGATTTACAAGAATTACATCTAATGCCTACAGTTTTGTCACTTTGGTGTCACCGCATATCAGAACGTGCCGTTGGATGGGAAATATTGTATAATGCTCGACTTAATGAATATATTCCACCGAATGCACCACGTAATAATTGTAATATTCATGTAGTTAATGTCCCTGATAAATAATAAAATTAAAATACGACATTGTTTGACGAAACGATAGTAAATGAAAATGATAATTTTATTTATTATAGTTGTGAAAAAATATCATAATATATTTTTTATTGTTCGTTTAATTGTTTGTGATCGTTATTTTTTATTGTTCGAAACGTAAACAAACTCGAATTTAAACCGAAAAGTTTATAAAAAAACCATGTAATTTAAAAAAAATAACAAAAGAAAAGGTTAACCACCATGAATTATACCAACAAATATATAAAAATAAACACGTAAAAATAGTTTTTTTAGGGTAACAAATGAAAATTATTAATAAAAACAAAATTATATATAATACGACGTTAGCAAAAAGGGTCATTCATGCAAGTTTTGGAAACCACAGATACCATATTCGTAATAAAAATTTAACAAGGACTGGCTTTGTGACTTTTGACAAACCATAATGACCATTTTTGTAATTTTGATATATATATATATAAACTCTATTAAAATAAAGAACAAATAAAATTGTTATATAATAATAATTATAAATTGTTAAAAAAAAATAAAAAAGAAAAAGGAAGAATAAGTTAGTGTTTTTATTTGAAACAAGGAATAAAAGTGTAATATTCATAAATTGCAGGGATACAACCTATTAATTTTTAAATTAGGAAACAAAATTGAAAATAAAACCAAAGCACATGGACCATTTCCGTAATTTACTTTAAACAAATTCATTAAAATAGTTTTGAAATTCGTAACCCTTAATCTCTCATTCAATAAAGCCATCATTACATATTTAAAATTTTTTTAATTAAGTTTACCATTAATAGTATTCAATAAGTGGATTTGACTTTTTTTTCTAGTTGTATTTAAAATCCCCCGTTGATAGAGTGTTGACCAGTAGAGAATATTTGAGACATTCCACCACTTGATACATGTAAGTATCGTAGAGGAACGGTGTGAGATCGATCAACAAGTTTTGATTTGATTGGGCTTGATTGAGAGAAGAGTGGAGCGGGCAGAGGTTTCTTGTGCTGAAGAAGAATCTGCCATTGTTGGAGCTTGAGGAAGATGAATATGAACAGTAAATGCCAAATCGCCTTCTTTGCTTGAGAGAGTTGAAGAGTGATGAAGAATAAGATCACGGTAATCAAATCTCTTATATACGATTCTGTGGAGAGAGAAAAATCCGGAGCAATGATTCCACCTTTATGGGAAACAACGCCTAAAAAGGCGTGATTTGACAATAAGCAGCCCCAATAAAGTAGGAGATAACGCATGACTGGGTAACGGTTCAAATTCACGCTCCTTTCCATACTTATCATCTTTTTGCAAATTTACCCTCGATTGGACTTCCTGCTGACTCACCCCTTGTACCTTTAATGGAATTGATATCGCCATAATTAACCAAGGCATTATGTTGGCCCATCCCTTCGTTTGTAAATAACTGCATTACATCGTTAGGAACCGAAGCTATATATATGAATAGCTTGTGAATAACCGAACTAGACTTTTGGAAAACCAAGATTTTCGTGCAAGATAGTGTCAAAGATAAAGAAACAAATCAAACTATTTGTGGGATTTTGTGATGTCATATAAGACATAAAGTAGTGGATCCTGGGCACGAATATCTTCCTTCATAGTCAAGAAAGACTTCAAAGTGCTTGTGTGGATTCCCGTTGAATTACGATCAAATACTTGTTAAGAAGCATTAAAAAGCATCTTTTATTTATAAGGCTATTTAAGGGTGGCTTTCGCTTCAATTCATGTTTCAGTACTTGACATAAGACCGAAAGATAGAACGAAGTACTTGTGAGACCAATGTAGCATGTTAAACAAGTAGGTTTGTAACATATTCAGTGAATTGCTGACAAAAGTTAATTAGAAATCTCAACAAAAAAAACTGGATCCTATGGGAAGAAAAGTCGTGGTGAAAGACATTTTCATAAGGATCTCTCAAAAATAACAGGATATTTCAAGGTACTTCCACAAAAGTGGTTTCATTAATTCAAAGGTGAAAGCTAGAACAATTAATTGTTCATCGTCAATGCATTATAGGTATTGAATTTTGGGTTTCACTTAGCACGTAGTGACACGAAACTAAGATCATTAACACAAAAGTTGTGTAACCATAAACCTCAGTGGTTGCGCTGAGAGTCTCAAGGGTTACAATTATGAAACGAATAATTGATGGAGAATCAGATTGAGCTGGTTAAGGAATGAATGTACCTCTGCTATAAAATTGGACCAAGCAAAAAAACTCTTAACTCAATTTAGAGAAGAGTAAGGTAGCTCATGATTAAAGTGAATTTGACAGCCTAATTGGGAAAACAAGATGGGTATTTATCAAGTCATTAAGGCTTCACTCGAAATCTTTGGAGGCTTGGGTCAACATACAACAACATTCTTCCAGGGACACTTAGCTAATACAAAGATAAGGAATTATACTTGCACCTACTCCATCATTGAGAATGGTCCTTATTCATGGATAAGATTAAGACTAAAATAATTTGAAAACAAATTATGAAAATATTTTTGAATTATGGTTTGCATTTTCTGAAAAGAAATAAAAACAAAAATGAAAGATACTTTTCGATTTTATAAGATTTTCTGAAAAAGAATTAAAAACAAAAAGAAAAATATTTTTGGATTTTATGAAAATAAAAGAAAAAAACATAAAATAATTTACGAGAAAAAGTGTGTACATACTATACAACCGAAACCATCACTTGAAGATAAGAAGCGAACCGAGCTCAGTAAGACCGAACCCAAAATAGACCGAGCATTCAGTTCATTTCGGTTCCCAAAAGAACCGAAGCCGAAATGGACCGAGCGTTCGCTCCATTTCGTTTCCAAATTTATTGAGGCGAAAGTGATTTCGGTACAGACTCAGCTTCCATCATTCCTAAGCCTTGTAGGATTTTATTAAAACTTGTTTCAGGCAAGGCCTTACTAAAGATGTCAGCCAATTGATCAGTGGTTTTTACGAAATGAATTTCTACATTACCATCATCCACATGATCCTTGATAAAGTGATACCTCAGTGCTATGTGTTTCATCTTTGAGTGTTGCACTAGGTTATGACAAATCCTAATTGCACTCTTTGAGTCACAATATAGTGGGATTTTCTTCATATTCAGGCCATAGTCTCGAAGTTGACTTTGTATCCAAATGACCTGAGAAGTGCACGACGCTGCGACTATATATTCTGCTTCAACAGTGGAGAGAGAGACACAAGTTTGTTTCTTTGACTGCCAACTAACAAGTTTGCCATCCAGAAATTGGCATCCTCTAGTGGTACTCTTTCGGTCTAGTCCACATCCTCTAAGAACAGCATCTGAGAATGCATAGACAAAGAACCCTGACTTGGTTAGGTACCATAGACCGAGCGAAGAGGTTCCCTTCAGGTATCGAAAGATATTCTTCACAGATAGCAGGTGAGGTTCGCGTGGATTAGCTTGAAACCTAGCACAATAGAAAACAGAGAACATTATGTCTGGTCGACTTGTTGTTAGATACATTAGGGACCCTATCATCCGACGATAAAGGGTCATGTTAGCAGCCGGTTTGTCTAGAAAAGGTGTTAACTTTGTGCCAAACGCCATAGGAACCTTTACTTTCGAATCTCCCATCATTCCAAACTTGGCAATCAAGGTCTTCGTGTAAGCTTCTTGATTAATGAAAATTCCTTCGGGTCCCTGTCTAATATTCAAGCCAAGGAAAAAGTTAATAGGACCCATTGAGCTCATTTCAAATTTAGTTTCTGTAGGGTTTCAAAGCACTCCATGGATGATGGCAATGTGCCCCTTTGATGAATTCTAGGTTAAAAGCCCAAGACTTGTCTTTTCCCTATAAATAGTCATGTATTATTCAGAATTAGGGTTAAGAGTGAGGCAAAATGTAGCCGCCACGTGAGGTTTCTTATGTAGTGTTAGATTCTTTAGTCTATGCTTTAAGTGTAATTTATTCCTCTTGTTTGAATAAATCGAGTGATCATTCGACATAATCTTCATATTTGTGTTTGTTCTTATTTTCCGCATCTTGTTCATCAAATCTCAATTAGGGTTTTAATCCTAACAAGTGGTATCAGAGCAGGTCTTTGAAGATCTATTGATTTTTGAAGTATCGGTTCTTGATTTGGTGATTTTCTGCACATATATCGAAGATTATTGGTTTTTTGGCGGTATGGAATCAAAATTGTGTTCACTCATCTACTGTTCATCTGGTATTATTCAATCTGATTCGTTCTTTTGATCATATTTTTTCATATTGGATCTGTTTGCTCGCTTAATCCAAGAATCAATCGATTTTAGTTATTTGTTTTGACCTAATTGGATCCATGCTTATAATTTTTTTTTTGTCGCTCAAAATCTTGGCCATTCCACTGTTCATGATCCGCATATCCAATTTTATCTCAAGATCTGTATGCGTCACTTGCAATTGATTTCATTCATTCAGTATTCGATTCTAAATCTACAATTGATGATTTTTTGTTAATCGTCTGAGGTTAATGGTTTCAACGTGTGAACATCAATTCTCAAGAATCGATTTTTGTTTGTCTTAATCCAAGATCTTGTTTTTCATCAATTTTCTCGTTCCTGCTCTTATCGTCAATTTGATTTCATGATTATTAATTTGATTCATGTCGAACTTGGAAATTGCTGATGATCCTTGAGTGAAATCGATCTTTGGAGAATCGATTTTATGTTTGTTGAATGCAATTTTTGGAGTCATATGATGAATTGTGTTGAATCTCAATTTGAATAGTCAAACAGAAAAATCAAAAATTGGAATTATAGATTTGTGAACAGTGCTCTCATCTATGAGTGTAATCCGATATGAAGGTTGTATTGGAATGAATCGATTTGCTATGATAGTCGGATTCTCTGTTGTTTATCGTGATTCTGAGTTTGGTATTCACTGTGTTCGGAATTGATATGAAGTCAAGTTCGCAATCGCTAAACGGGTCTTGCGATTAGTGCTTAAAACAATTGGAACAAATGAAAATGGATTTACAATAGGAAGTGTGATGTTCAGAGTGAATGGAATCGGGATTGGAACTTATCAGAATGATTTGAGCAAACGTTCTTGGTGGTCAATGTAAAATTCAAAATTGGTTTGAAAAGTCCTTACCTGCGAACGTTCGGTGATTGATATTCCCGTATTCCCAACTCACAGATGGACCTTGTGCTCGGAACGAAAGTCTACACGGAGTTATGGTTCTTTTAATCGTCCGTCAAAATGAGAGTTGTTGGATTCGTGTTCTTCAAATACTAAAATGAGTTGTAACAGACGTTAAATCGGGAAAGATGACTCATGTTATATTTTTGGTCCCTGCAACTTCAGTGATTTGACACTTTTGGTCCCCGATGTTTACACAGCTTGGTGATTATGGACCATTTCCAAAAAAATGTTACAATTAAAGGAAGAAATTGATGCAGAATTACCATTCCAGCCCCTGTCTTTCAGCAAGTGACAGTTTCTGCCCAATATTTAGAAAACCTTACAAATTTGAGGGCCGGTGAACAGTTTTGAATTTTTTTAACGCACAATTTTTTTGAGAACAGCAAAATAATGATTCTATCAAGTCTTGGCAGTTTGGAAAGACATTTTTCGTGATAACGTCAAATTTTTCACGACTTTTTCGGGTCTTATACTTCATTGTGTATATCATTTTGTCGCAGGGGAGCTTAGTAAATTTTTTATCCATTCAAGATCATTCTCATGACCGTTTGAAGTCTTTATAATCATGTTTTTTATTATAAATTGGGGGAGAATTTGGTATGGTCATTCGAAATTGGATTTGTAACTTTTCAAATTTGAAGATTTTTGATAAAGCTTGTGGTAGAATTATGAAGGTAGCTTTTACAGCAGAAGTTCTTCATCGAGCTCTGCTAAAGCTTTTACAGAGAAGTATCCTTTACAGCGGAAGTTCTTTATCGAGCTCTGCTAAGGACTTGTTATATCTCCGACTTCTTGTATTTTCTCGATCAAGTGGCGTTACGAATCTTAAAGTTTGGGTTGTTACATGATATTTTTTGATGGATTATATCATTAGCTTATTTAAAGATCATTGTGACTTGGAGTGGGAGCTCTTCAAAGACAAGAAGTGATTTGGTTTCTTTGTTCTGAAATGGGTTTTTATGGCGGGTTTGGTTTTCATGAAGATTCTTTGGGATTACATTCGAAAATGAAGTTTAAAGACATTACTTCAGTGCTTGATTTATATATCCTAGAGCCCGTGTTTGAAGACTATTGAAGAATCAAGATTCGTGGATTGCTTCATATATTCCTCGTTGCAGATCTTTTTATTTGCTAGATGCTTGTTTTGGAAGTTAAAGCATTGTCATCCATTCCATACTTTGAGGGGGAGATTATAGGGTTTCAAAGCACTCCATGGATGATGGCAATGGGCCCCTTTGATGAATTCTAGGTTAAAAGCCCAAGACTTGTCTTTTCCCTATAAATAGTCATGTATTATTCACAATTAGGGTTAAGAGTGAGGCAAAATGTAGCCGCCACGTGAGGTTTCTTATGTAGTGTTAGATTCTTTAGTCTATGCTTTAAGTGTAATTTATTCCTCTTGTTTGAATAAATCGAGTGATCATTCGACATAATCTTCATATTTGTGTTTGTTCTTATTTTCCGCATCTTGTTCATCAAATCTCAATTAGGGTTTCATCCCAACAATTTCCATCAACTTCCTAAATTCAGCTGTTAAGCCAGGATTTTTGGGGTCGAGGATGATATCATCAATGTAAATTTGAACGATCATAAGGTGGTCACCTTCTCTCTTACGAAAGAAGGTTGGGTCAACCGAACCTTGTTTAAACTTTGACATTTTTAGAAATCTAGTTAGCGTTTCATACCATGCCCTTGGTGCTTGCTTGAGACCATAGACTGCCTTGTCCAGAATGTAGAAGTGATTTGGATACTTCTTGTTCACAAAACCCGATGGTTGCTCATCATACACCGTCTCTTTCAGTTCTCCATTTAAGAAGGCGCACTTGACATCCATTTGGTGTACTTCAAAGTTCTTGTGTGCAACATAGGCGAGAAAAATACGAACTGATTCTAGCCTTGCTACCAGAGCGAAGGACTCTTCGTAATCTATGCCTTCTTCTTGACAGTCACCTTTTACAACCAATCTTGCCTTTTTGTGAATCACATTTCCTTCCTTATCCATCTTGTTCCTGAAAACCCACTTTAGTCCAACCATAGAAGCATCCTTTGGTGTTGGAATCACTCTCCACACTTTGTTTTGCTCGAACTCATTAAGTTTGTCCTTCATTGCCTGTACCCAATCAGAATGATCGAGTGCAATGTTGATCGTCTTCGGTTCAACCTTGGAGATGAACGAATTAAACATGCAAAATTCCACTTTAGAGAATAGTGCAGTTTGTTTCGCTTTCAGTTGTGATCGAGTGATCCAGTTCAGCAGTCACTTCTTCTTCGAATTCTGACTGAGTTTCATCATTGTATGTATTTACATTCTCCCCCTTGAATGATGATACTTCCTCAGCTTCAGGCTCAGAATTCTCCTTCTGCACTTGACTTTCGGTTGGTATTGATGAAGAAGGACTCTCCCCCTGGAATGGTGAATCTTGGTTATTTGGAGAAGACGCCCCCTCCCCATGGACATAAGAACTTTCTTTTGGAGGTTCGCTTAAGTCAGTCTGTTCGGTTGTTGTTGGTTGTTCATCTGCCATATTCTTTGCAGCATCATCGATTATCTTCTTCAAGATATCTACCTTGTTGTCTGCAGTTTTGGATTCAGAGTGAATAGCCTTTTCTGGTTCATCAAACAACAACATGTATTGCTCAAATAGGTTTGAGATTGGTACCGAAGCTTGAGCAGATTTTGGAAATATTTCCTCCACAGAACCTTCGGTTGTCTTTAGTTTCTTGACGTAATTATCATCGAAGGTGACATAATAAGTCTCTTCAATTTTCTTTGAACGCTTTTTCAAGACCCTGTATGCTTTGGAGTTTCACGAATAACCCAGAAATATTCCCTCATCTGCTTTTACATCAAACTTGTTTCTGTGCTCTTTTGAATTGAAGATGAAGCATCTTGAACCGAACACATGAAAATCTTTTACATTAGGCTTTTGGTTGTTCAAGATCTCATAAGGAGTGATGGAGAAATGTTTGCTGAGATAACATCTGTTCTATGTGTAGCAAGCAACAGCAATGGCATCAGCCCAAAAATATAGAGGTAGAGAGGCGAAGCTAAGCATGGTTCGGGCAGCTTCACACAAATATCGGTTTTGCCTTTCAAAAATTCCATTCTGTTGTGGAGTATATGGATCCGAGAAGTTTTGAGTTGTCCCCTTCTCTGCAAGAAAGTCTTCAAAGTATTTGTTCTTGAACTCCAACCCGTTGTCGCTTCTGATGTTTTGAACTACCTTTCATAGTTGAACTTCTACCTGCTTGATAAAGAGTCTAAGCTTGGGAGTGGCCTCTGATTTCTACCTCAAAAAGAACACCCAGGTAAACCGAGAGATGTCATCCACTATTACAAGTATATACCTGTTACCACCAATGCTCTCGATTAAAGATGGACCACATAGATCAATGTGAAGTAATTCTAGTGGTTCAATAATTTTTGTATTGACTCGAGAAGGATGACTCTGTCGACTTTGTTTTCCTATTTCACATGCAACACACAAGTGTTCCTTATCGAACTTCAGAACCGGAAGACCTCGAACATGATCCCCAAGCACTAGCTTGTTAATGTTTTTGAAATTGAGATGAGAGAGTCTTCGGTGCCAAAGCCAGCTTTCTTATGAATGAGCCTTCGCTAGCAAGCAAACTGCTGGTTTCCCTCGTATTGGATTGAGATTCATAGGGTACATCTCTCCTTTTCGCTTCGATTTCAGCAAGATATTGTTCATCTTCTTTACAATAATCTCTGAGCCATCGTCATCGAACGAAACTTTTAACCCGGTACTAACCACCAGTTGAGAAACACTGATAAGGTTGTGTTGTAAACCTTCAAAGTGCGCCACTTTTCATATCAAGAAATCACCATTGGTGATCATACCATAACCTTTGATCGTGCCTAAATAATTATTACCATACTTGACACTTCCACCATCTTGAAGAGACCAAAATTCCCTCAGCTCCTCCTTTCTCCATATCATGTGACACGAGAAGCCACTGTCTATGTACCATTCATCGTCGAACTGCTCGTCACGTATAACCTGCAAAAATTAAGCAGATTTAGGAACCCAAATGTAACATCCCAAAAATCAAGACTAAAAATTTCTTTTAAAAACATTACTATTCCATAGCATTAAGTCATTCAAACATACAAAAAGGGGCTATATGACAAATCAGAGTATATTTTCCAAAACACTTATTCATTTTATCAGAGTAAAGATCCCAGGCCTAAACTTCTTGGTGTGTGTCATGCGATCATCCCGAGCTCTTCATTCCGCTATCGGAAATACCTGAAACCAAAACTAAAAACCGTAAGCACGAAGTTTAGTGAGTTCCCCAACCTACCGCATACCATACATATCTACTGATCCAAACATGCCATATACAAATGTGAGCACATAATCACAAACTGGGCCGCCGCCCCGCTGCATTGGGCCTCGCCCACCATCGGACCCTATCCGTCATCAGGCCCCGCCTGGCATCAAGCCCCGCCCGGTATACAGATATGTTTCCCTTAGGCCCCTCTTTACTCTGGGCCTCGCCCGCCATACACATACATACGATTAAATAACATACATAAACATTCCCTAACCATACCCTGCTCTCAGGCCTCACCTAACTTGGACCCCGCCCCTGATCTGCTACTGAACTAGTGGAGCCCTTTCCACACTCATACTAGTAGTGAGATATGGGCCCTCGCCCACACTCACATCCTTCCTATCATGGGCCTCGCCCCTACTCTGCTAATATTGAGATATGGAACCCCATCCATACTTAGCTGGTGATGAGATACGGGACCTCGCCTACACTCACCTCCTTACCAGGCACACACAAGTATCACGAAGACAAGAGGTATAATCTAACGCACTACGTAAGAATCTTCCTCGGAATACCCCGGCATCAGACCCCCGGCCTGGAAGCATACTATTATCTAACATACTTCGGCTTACCCCGATATCGGACCCTCGGTCCGGATCCTATCATACCGACACATGCAAGAATCACAAAGACCTCTAGCATCCTAATATTCCTCGGGCCTCGCCCGACATCAGGTCGTAACCTGGAACATATATCAATAAGTGCCTAGGGCTAACCCCCGAGCCTTCCTTCTATACATAATCATAAACATGAACATGGACATAATGGGCTGGCATTGTGGCTGTAGACCCATGCACACAGTGAGGAGACTCACCTGCACTGCTGAACTCTGCTGATAACCCTCTGGTTGCTATCCGACAACTCCCCGAACTGCTGCTCCTCTAGATCCCCGAGCTACTAATACCAAACAACAGTTAGCCTAACTGTCCTCAAGAAGCCAACTAAGTCAACTCTGGTCAAGGTCCTTCTCAAGGTCAAAGTCAACTTCCATTTGACTCAACTTGCCGAATTGTTCTACCAACTCATCGAGTCCATGCTCGTCAAATCCCAAAACAACCTCGACTCTACTCGTCGAGTCTAGCAACAACTCGACGGGTTCTCCTTCAACTAAAATTCGGGACCATCTTCAATCGACTCGCCGAGTTGTAGAACAACTCGTCGAGTCCATCTTCATAAGCTAAGGAGATTGCCTTGAACTCGCCGAGTTCCTCCTTGAACTCGTCGAGTACCATGATCTTCATGCCCATTATGGACACAGACTGGATGAGCCCTTCTCTAACCCCACTTACTGATCCGACTCATAAATAGAAGGGCTTGGGTTTGCGGCCCTACTCATCGAGTCCATGAACTGACTCGCCGAGTCCATCTTGTGACATCTCTGTTTTGTTGATTACAGTCCATCCCAACACCTCCAACTCATAGATCTGGACTCCTTATGCTAGCATTGCACGTGAAGTTGCCAACTTTACATGCATGCAAGGTGTTATGGGGCTAAAACACTTAATCCAAGCTTCAAAGAAAACCTAGGTCATGAAATGGGATCTTAACTGGATAAAGCCAGCAACTCTGATCTCCTAAAGCTCAAGAGTGTCCAGATCTGTTGTCCAAATCCATCCTTAAGGGTTTAATACTCGGATTAACCTTGGAAATGATCCAAATGTGACCAAAAGCAAACTAGAAAGGGGATCTATCAATTGAAAGCTCAAGGTCTAGAATTTTTACCTGCTAATAGTTGCCAAAACAATATGAAGGCTGGATCTACACTTCCTTCCTTGCTCCTTTCTTCCAAGCCTTCAAAATCCACTCCAATGGACCTCAATCTTCACCAAAAGCTCCAAAAATGAAGTTGGGTGGCTAGGGTTTTGGGGTTCCGGACGAGAGAGGTTGTAATGAACCCTAGGGAAGAGAATAAGATGCTTAAACAGGGTACCAAGTCCCGGAATTAGGGCTTTCCCAACCCAGACCAGACTCGCCGAGTCCACTCGCCGACTCGCCTAGTCGGTCACTTAATCTGCGACACGGAGTCCGCTTTGACTCGCTGAGTCATTCCTTGGACTCGACGAGTTGACCCCCTTTTGACTTAGGGTTTTCCTTTCCTTTCTTGGCCTTTATGATTATGGATGTTACAACTCTCCCCCACTTAAACTAGACTTCGTCCTCGAAGTCCATCATGGTCAACTATCTTACAATCCGCTTACAGCCTTACGCACTCCACCCAATTGGTCCATTCCTGGATACATCATCCTCAGGATAATTTGACCATTACTACCTTCGAGTACAACCCTTCACCCAACCGGTAGACTTACCGGTACTCCCACTACACTTACACTGATACACAAGGTGTTTCCCCCTTTTTCCTTACACTACCACTGGCCTTCCCAAGGCAACTTCCTATAAGCACGATCTTTTCGATCTCCATCAAGAACAAATCTCCTGTTGAAACCACAATCCTGGCCGCTCACAACGCCGACCATCATACCCGCACTCACAAAATATCCCCTCATATGATGCTCCAATATTGAAAACTCCACCCAACATGTGAATTCCGACCATCCTCTGGACTACCTGATTTCCGTAGTGGGCAACTTAGCATTACCCGATCAGCCGAATCTGAACATGCGGTAGCGTTGGTGGTTAGACGTGGTAAAGGATTATGACTGTGATATCCTTTACCATCCGGGCAAGGCCAACATAGTGGCCGACGCCCTGAGCTGCAAGGCGGTAGCAGCCCCGATCAAGGATATATGCCTGAGGATGACAGTGATTACTCCATTGCTGGAGCATATTAGAGAGGCACAGGTTGAGGGCCTAAAGAAGGAGAGGCAGAAGTGTGAGAGGATCGTGGGCCGAGTAGCTTCCTTCGATTATGACAGTCGAGAATTATTGACCCTGCATAGGAGGGTCTGGGTACCATATTGGGGCGGATTACGGCAAGTGTTGATGGATGAGGCCCACAAGTTTCGGTTCTCCATCCACCCATGGGCAACGAAGATGTATAGAGATCTTCGACCCTATTATTGGTGACCCTGCATGAAGCGGGACGTAGCTTGGTACGTGGAGAGGTGCCTGGCTTGCAGGAAGGTCAAGGCAGAGCACCAGAGACCCCACAGCAAGATGCAGTCGTTCGATATTCCCGTGTGGAAATGGGATGATATCACCATGGATTTCATTAATAAGCTTCCCAGGACCGCACGAGGGGTTGATTTGATTTGGGTCATCGTGGATCAGTTGACCAAGTGTGTGCATTTTATATTGATCCAAGAGAGCATCTCGGCCGAGAAGCTGGCTGAGATTTATGTGCGAGAGGAAGTGGAACGTCATGGAGTGCCTATTTAGGTGGTGTCAGACCGAGACTTTCGGTTGACTTCCAGGTTTTGGAAGCGGTTTCACGACGAGATGGGTACTCGTCTTCATTTCAGCACCGCTTTCCACCCTCAGACGGATGGACAAAGCGAGAGGACGATTCAGACTCTCAAGGACATGCTTCGGTGTGACAACCCAAAATTTATCCAGTCATTTTTAACCTCATCCTCCGTTAATAGACCCGCTTTATTAAATTGTCCGTTAAACTTTTTGGATTAGGTTAATTAAATAGGGACTTTATTATGACTTCATAAGGGTTGGAGCAAATTAGAAACACCCTCAATAACCCCTTGAAAAGTTTTAGTTTCAACCAAGTCAAATTACGACCATTTAATCGGGTGCGACCAAAAGCCCCGTTTAACGTCAGTATCGGGTAGATTTCCTCCGAGCCACAAACTCAAACCCTATATAAGGGTGAGTGGACTCCATTTGGAACTTTTCCACCCTCTCTCTACAAGTTGCCTTCGATCCAAAAACGCCCATTTCGAGCTCCAAAATCTTAGGTAGTTTATCCTAACTTGTTGTTTAGCTCATTTAACATGCAAATTCATGTTTAAGACATCCAATAGGGGCAAAATCATGTGTTTACAGCCCAAGAACACTCTTGGACCGTAAACACCCATAAGTGGGGTCTTAAAGCCCCGAAACCCTTCTAAATCACTCCTAGGGCTTAGATATGATTTGTGGACTTACACATACGAGCTTAGAACACCAAAACTGTGACATCCCCAATTTCACGGCCAGAAAAGACCGATTTGTTTATGTTTGGTTTTTAAAATCAGAGTAATCTTTTAAAGAAAACAGTTGCGGAATTTGTTCCCAAAATATGATAAAGATTTATCAAAGCATTTCTTTAGAGAAATGTATTTTTATTATATAACAAAATCTCGGGATGTCATGTTCCGATACAGACACATAAGCATAAACAGAACTTACATTATTTACACTAAAGATTTTACATCTCCTTTAATCTCTCCGTGAAATATATCTTCGTATCGATACCTGTGATACGAAGAAAACTGACTGGGTCAGGCTTGGGAGCCTGGTGAGCATATAGGGTTTTCAACCCACAATAATATAATTATTATATTTAATTATCAAACAATCAATTCAAATACCCACCCCCATTATCTCCATTTATTTCTTAAAGATTTATCCTAAGAACCAATTACCCTTCTCCCATTCATTCCTAAGGATTGCCCTAAGGAACTGACACAATGTCTAGTGCTGCCAAGGTTCTTAGATTACCTCTAGTGAACACGCAATTCACAATAATTAATGAACACCTAATGAACACTTAGTTCCAATATTACCCAATGAACATCTAGTTCACAAACACTTAATGAACACTTAGTTCAGTTATCTCTGATGAACACTAAATTCAAATATCTAATGAATACTTAGTTCGAATATCCCTGGTGAACCCAATCGCCTAAGGAACACAGAGTATGAAAGCTCTTAGTTCAAACAACGTGATAATAAAGTATATCTCGATCCTGCAAAATCACTAATATTATAAACACATATAAATTATATTTCTAAAACAATATATCCCATCCCGTCGATCCCCACATACTGACCCTATACTATGATCTTACGAGATCTAGCCTAAGGAATCGGTATGAACAAGAAACTGACGAAGCTGCTTCGGAAATTCCCTAGCAACAAACGAGGATCAATAAAGACATCAAATGAGGGGAATAGAATGAGTTTCACCACGAACCTTCGTTCGTAAAACAAAGAACCACAAGACATTTTAAGTCAGGGGTAGTTATCTAGATAACAATGCCTAGGCGTGGTCTGACTATCATGAGGTATTATACCCCCAGACTTTACCTATCCCAACATCGAACTTTGCCTAGCAGTGGCCAGAATACATGAGGTATTTAACCCCCAGACGCACCCTATCCAGCAATATAACACCAAACATACCTAGCAGTGGTCTATAACCGACACACTTTATTAGGCAGTCTACGAAGTTCCCTTAATTACTTCGTGAAAGAAAACGCTGACATATGAAGCTCGGTCGATCACTTCATAAAAGAAACGCTGACTCCAAAGCTCTCTCAAAATAAAAGTATTGGGAAATACTACTAGAGTACTCCCGTACGCTCCCGTAACCGACACACAAAATTGTCAAAAAGACTTTGTACATGATAGTACTTCTGGCACATTATAGTACTTTGGTATGCGAAAGAATCGTACCCGAGAACATAATAGTACCCTGGAACAAGCAGCACCCAAGACACAGAGCTTTGAAAAAGACTTCGTACATAAAATGTACTTCTGTACGTAGGACGTATTCCACCGATCATCAATCTCGCAACGCACGTACTCTTAATAAGAGACTACCCAATGTCCAAACTTAATTGAACTAAACATCCCATTTAAGTCTTAACCCATCACTAGGCAAAACTACAATACTTATAATCAATTCCCGATACTATCTCCGTTTAGGAAAAAGACTAACTAGTGTATACTTAACACAAGGTTTTAAGTAATAATATCATATATATACATCTTAACACATATTGAACCATATCTGATTCATACGTTGTATATCATCAAATATATCTAACACGTATTTCAGAAAATAACAAATACTTCACATACATATGTATATTTCATACTTTAATCAATTCTTGTATTAAAATCACATTCCTAAAAGGGACTATACACATGATACCTTATCGAATGAACACGTAATTCAAAAATAAATAATCCGTACTCCCGGATCTAAAACTAACCTCTTGATATGATCCCTACTCTCGGATCTAAAACTAATCTCTTGATCTGATCCATACTCTCGGATCTAAAACTAACCTTTTGATCTGATCCATACATCCAGATCTAAAACAAGTTTATCTCTTTATTCTTTTATCTCATGGTCCAACCCATATTTTATCACCTACCAACAACCTCATCTACTCATGTTCTACCCAACATATCTTTAGATACAAAATACGTATATAGTTTAACTCATTAAAACTTATATAATTCACCCGTTCCACAATCATCTCAAATAAACAACAAAATATTATACACGCAGCACGTATTTCATAGCAAATACTTAATATTTATGTGTTAGAAGAAAGTGACCACACACTCACTTGATTAGAAGATGATCGGACAGTACTACGGCTTGTAGAAGTAGTAATCCTCAGCAGATCTGGAAGATCTCTACAAATATCGAACTTCTCGCGGGCAGAGTTTCGGCTCGGGAATTTCACTTCTCGGGATCTTCGGGGCCTCGGGACTTGCTTCGGGGCTCGGGAATGATATCGGGGCTTCGGGATAATTCTTGCACGAAAAACGATGCAAAAACGCAAGAAAAAGGGAAGAAATGAGCAAACTACTCGGCTGCTCTCGACACCCTTTTATAGGGGCTGGAAGCCTGAATTACGCGGGGCGTAATATTAGGTTACGCGGGGCGTAACGACGATAAGGTCGCTGACTCCCCCATGGATAATATCGGCCAATATATATTTAAATTAAATTTCGAAAATATTTAATAAACTTCAAAAATTCATATCTTCCTCATACAAACTCCGTTTTCGACGTTCTTTATATCCACACGTAGGTGAGACTACGATCTACAACTTTCGTTTAGACTTCGTCGGCTAATTTTGAATTTATTTTTATTATTTATTTTTAGTAGGCCGGGACAGGAAAACTCCGTTATAAAATCATAACTTCTTCATCCGACGTCCGTTTTCGCCTATCTTTTTATCGTTTTACTACAATTAATGAGATATTCAATTCTCATTTAGATTGTTTAGGCTAAAAACCGCTCGGTCTCAAATCGAGTATTCGGGCTGTATACCGCTAAGTCGAAACTTCAAAAAATCATAACTTCCTCATACGAAGTCAGATTTGGGCGTTCTTTTTATGCACGCTCATGGTTTAACGTATTCTACGACTTTCATTTAGATTGCTAAGGCTAAATATCGCTCTAACGTAAATTCACTTTTTACGTCGCGCTGTGTCGTGCCGGTTCTGTCGGGAAACTTCGACAGTCATAACTTCTTCGTTATAACTCGAATTTCGGCGTTCTTTATATGTACGGAAACCTTGTAACATATACTATAACTTAGTTAATATTATTCATTCTAAATAATCTTTCATCAAAAATTCATTTTTGACGCCTATCGTCTTTAAATTGACTAGCCCGGATCTACGGGCATTACAAAAACCTTGCATTTTGAGGAGTAAACATGAGTTTACGACCCAAGAACACTGTTAGACCGTAAACCCCTCTTCATGGGCCGTGAATACCTTTTAAGGTGTTAAAATTTCTCTTAAACACCTCCTATGGCCTAGGAAAATGTCTAGAATCAACCACAATTGAAGTAGAGTCTATAAACTTCAAAGAAACCAAGGACCTAGGAGTTTACGGCCGTAAACCCCCCAAGGATTGGTCCATGGGCCGTAAACTCCCATAATGAGGCCAAATGATGCCCTAACTTCCCCATTTGACTTGGAAAAATGCATAGAACTTTATGCCCTTTAATTTAAGACCTTAATTCATGAAGGAATTGACCAAGTGAGACTTTATGGCCATAAACTCTAGGTTTACAGCCGTGAACTCCCTTAAGTGGTCCATTTGGAGCCTTAAACCCTTCATATGCCCTAGATTTGAACCTAGCCTAATTCTACGAGTGATATAAGACCTTAAAACATCCAAGAACACACCACCCATGAGTTTACGGCCGTAAACTCATGGGGATATGGTCTTAGGGCCGAAAACTCCATAAAGAGCTTACTCTTGAAGAGTAAACTCCCTAACTAGGACATACAGTCCCTTATTGCAACCCAATAGCCTCCTAGCACTTGACCAAAGTGTTTTCCGTACATTAGGATGCTTATACGTGTTTAATTAGTATTATAATCATTAATTGTATGTTAACATACGTCATCATATGTTAATAGGTCACTAAGTGTGTTCAAGTCTTTACTTGGCACCGAGCACCCAACCGGCACCTCCATCCGATCCACTTACAACAGGTGAGTTCATACCCCTGAATGAACCTTTTAATGATTTTAATTGCTTTTATTAGGGGGTGATACAAGTTGATTTATACACTTATTATATAAATCACATGTGATTGATAACTGTATAGCAAAATGGATTTACACATGTTATACTGTTTTATCCAGCTTAAGATTTTACAATCTCGCTTTCAACTCTTGTTAAAGGTTTTCCAAAGGTTTTCTTCACTTAATCTGTTTTATAAAAAATCATTTTCAAAGTTGTTATGAAAGGCTTTTCAAAGGATTCCAAAGATTTTCAAACTTGTTTTACCAACTGACATCAAGTCGTAAATTTTCTTTTGTGTAAAGGTTTTCCAAGGTTTTCTTTAGAGTTTTCTTCTATGTTTTTATTTCGTTAAATGCATGCCTGTATTTGTATAGTTATATAAATAATGTTTAAAAGATTTAGGAAGGCTAGTTTGCCCTATTTCCTTTTCCTCGTTGGGATGTGGTCTGGTGGGTATCGGCTATCCGTCCGAAGGTCGTTTAAACATTAGTTATATATTATGTACACATATATAGACATAAAGGTTTCCATCGACCAGTTCATTTCCCTTGGGTAGCAAGGGCACCCTTCCATTCGCCATTCATAGATCAGAGACACTAGTAACTATTATAGGAATAGTTAGGAGATTCTAACCACTCTTTCTAGTTCAGAGAATTCCAAAGGAGTCAGTTCATTCGTGAGTCTATATCGTTATTCCAGTACTTACAATAGAATTCAAAATACGAGATGCATCTTCAAGACACGGATATCCCCGTTGTCCAGTTGGTAACCAGAGTCTCCTGGATGGAGAGCGAGCATTGTGTGTATAGATCTATACCGGACTGACACTCTCGCACCCTGACTGCTAGCTACAGTCCTCGGCCTACCAAGCCAAGGGGTGACAAATGTCACAATTATTCCGATGCTTTCAGGGCGTCAAGTACTCAAGTGTCAATCAGTATGGTTACGGGTATCTCCATGTTTACCTTATAACTCATGGCCTTAAGGTAACGAGAATTAACACGGTATTTTTGAAACAACCCACTTAGGATTACTATTTGTTTTAGACCTTGCTAGTTATATCGTTCATTTGATACTGTCTGAGGTCTGTGTTTCTTTGTTTTAGACCTTGCTAGCTGTATCGTTCATTTGATACTATCTGGGGTCTCTGTATTCTTTGTTTTAGACCTTGCTAGCCGTATCGTACATTTGATTCCGTCTGGGGTCTGTGTTTCCTTTTGTTAGACTGAGCCAGGCGTATCATTCATTCGATACTCTCCTGGAGTCTATGATTTCTTTTGCCTTAGTCACAAGTATTTCTGCTGAGGCATATGTTATTTTCCCCTAGTATTTTTACTAGTGATATTCTCCTACTTTCTTTAAAGTCAAATACCGTATTTTGGTAATGATGGTATTTAAGGGAAAATTACTCTTTAAAACATAACTCTGTCGAGTCTTGGTAGAAGACTGGTTTTATTTAGAAAATATTGGATTTTCTGGAAAGGACGCTAGTACACCGTAGATTCTAAACTACTACTTTTCATAAAGTTATTTTGAATAAAAATGCGTATTTATACAAACGACACTAAATACTTATGGACTCACCGACATTATAAAATGCTGATACGCGCTTTCAAAATAACTTGTATTCTCAGGTTAGCGATAGACAGGTACATCCCAGGAACTTTTATGTGAAGACTGTCTAGTACCGAGCTGCTTCTATGTTATGCTCTGTAATTACATTGATATTAGTATAACATGTAACTGATGTAAAATTATGACTATTAATGCAATGGTTGTTGTACTTTGATTACTATAATGCATATGTTGTGATACTTGACATGACGTCATCCACCCCAGAACGTTTCCGCCATTCCGGTTTTGGGGTGTGACAGATTTGTATCAGAGCATTGTTTATAGTGAGCTAAGTATATCAATTCATAAAAGATATACAGCTTATAAATACATAGGGATAAAACTCTCTGACCAAGAATTATACTTTAAAATATAACCATATTTTACCAAAGTATAAGAACATCTAGAATCTAAACACTCGAACACAAGTATCACAAGAAGAACAAGAATAAAAGTCTTCGGATGTTGAGCATTACCGTCAAACCTGGGCAGTTATGTAATCGTAAGCTGGAATAAATGTAACATGATCAACTACATTTATTCGAGATGCGATGAATGTGTGCTTGGGAGTGATAGTGGTGTTGCAACAGGTCTGAAACTTACCAAATAGGAATGCTAGAGCCAAACATAAAGTTTAAAATACTATGAGAGTATTTTGGAATACGAAAAGACTCACATTAATCCTAGAATCATATTCAAAAGATAAGAATCAAACAAGAAATTAAAATACCATAGGGGTATTTTAGGATCCATAGATAACCTTGTGTGAAAAACTAAAAAGATCCTTATTGATATACCTATGATTACAGAGGGTATACTTCCAAGGTTATATATAATAAGGATCCCATAGACTAAGAATGTGTGGTTTCGCTCTACTTCCTTTTCCTCGTTGGGATGTGGATATAGAGTAGTATCACATATTCGAAGGCCTATCGGATCTAAGCTATATATAATTTGTGTACCCTATGTAATTGTAGCAGGACTCAATATGGATCACCCAGTGAAATGTTAATAATCTCTTAGGATTCTCTAGACATTTCCCTTTCTCGCACGAACCCGGCAGAAAACCTTATCCACTTCAGTGTTCAGAAGAGTTGATTCAGACCCAGAAGAGGTTCATTGAGAAGATTTCCAGTTCGGAAATAAATGAACTAGGACGAGACTATTGAAACCACCAAGCGCCTATACATTTTAGGGACATTGGTGTGAAATCCGCCTGAACACCCGAGATTTCCAGTCATCCACCATGCAGCGACGACACTCAGAGTTAGAATCGGGAGTAAGACGGAGTAGAGATTCGGTATGTCTACAAGAGAAGACAACCTTAGGTAACTACCCGAAGAAAACCAACGCAGATCCCAGTCAAGGATAAGATGTATACAGAGGGAGCCAGTACATGGAACCCGAGAAGTGTCTTTTCCTCGTATTCGTCACGCTAATACACCCATAAAATAATACAATTTAGTGAGTTAGTGATTACACTACTCACACTATGTGTTAGGTAAATCGCCTTTTCCCGTCGCAAGTAATACGACTAGATCGGATCCCAAAACCTCGATTGAGAATGTTTAGCCATAAGCCTTCATGAGCCTTTTTCTTCTGTGATTTCGTTCCAAACTTCCCTCAAATCTTTCTAAAGCCGGAGAGTGAACCTTTCCAGCATAAATATAACTTAGTGGGATCGATTCCCATCTTATGGCTTTCCGATACTCTTACTCCTACCTTGAATACCCGGACTACATCATAGGGATGTAGGTCGACACTCAGACAACCAATATCCGAGGCGCGGGAAAAATTTATGCCTAATATAGTAAGGATAGATACGTCCAGGGTTAACCATCGTCTCTCATCAGCTTGTGTTCCTTTCCGTGTAGGAAAAACCATGCCTCCGAAGATGCGTAACCAATCCGCTGGCAAGAAACCGACTCTGCTATTTGATGAAGCTACGTTCCAAGCTGCAGTCTCAACAGCGGTAGCAGCTATCATGGCTCAACTAAATGCTAACAACGCCAATGTTAGCAAGAGCCCTATCGGGGATTCCGATCCTAGCAATGGACGGCAGCAACCAACTTCTGTGTACCCAGCCACCCAAGAACCTCAACCAAATCCACTGAAGAGAAAGTTCAAGAACGAGGAGGGAAGTACCTCGGCTCAAGGACCTTCCGAAGGGAAACGAGCTGAGACAGTCAATACCCCTGCCAACCCTTCCATCCCGACACCTAGGAGACCATACCTAGGAAACATTCCCTACTGCAGCAAGTGTAGCTACCATCACCATGGAATATGCCTGGAACTCTTTTGTGCTAGGTGCAACAGGAAGGGGCATACCGCTCGCGTTTGCAGAACCCCGATTGAGTTCATTACATCAACCACCAATGTGGCAACCAATCCAGTTTGCCATCTATGTGGTGAGATTGGGCACCTCAAGCGGGACTGCCCAACCGAAAGGAACGACAATGGCGCAGGAGGATTCTAACCCTAATACCTAGGGAGAGTCATCAAGGAAGCCGGTAGAACTTTTGGTACGTCTCTCAATCCTGGATAACTAACCGAAAACATTAAAAGGTTAATTCTAAATGTAATTACTCCCACGTTAAGGCGAAAGTCGCAGAACTGTTGTAAAATTCAAAATTTCATCAGGTAAAGCTATAATGGCTCGATATATACGTTAAATCCATGTATAATTAAGATGGATAGACCTAGAGTGAGTGATGCTGCCTCATTTCCTGTTCCTCGTTTGGTTGTGGATTTAGGGCGGAGTCGCTCAGTCAACAGTCCTTCCCACCTTAATTATACATGACCAGTGTATACTAGGCGATTATAGAGAGGCCTCGTGAGAATCTATACAGGAAAAGTACATTATTCCGAAACCTCAGGACCCTCTATAGTTTTGCGTCGACTCTATCGGTCCAAGTATCCGCAACAGTGATACACGGGAAGAAACCCGAGACGCCAAGAACGTGTGTGCTCGTTCAGCACATGGCCCAATCGATCCTCATTATATGTCATGTCGATGTATGCCAACTTCGACGCCTCTATCAATCATGGTTTGACTTAGTGCAACCATGTGTAAATCCCTAGTGTTGTGTAAAAAGAACTTTCACCATAGCCATTTCGGCAAATAAAGGTTTTCCTGGACCTAATAATCATAAAACCTAATGCGATCTGTCAGTCGTCGCTCTTATCTAAAAACCTTTCGAAATACCCCTGAGAAGGGTATCACATGCTGTTAACCAACCCCCTTCTTAGACAGATAGAAACCGAAGCGAAAGACACTGCAGGTATTCCAGAAGACGATAACCACCCGAAACATACTCCGTAGATCCCCCAGAAAGACCCTTCACACCTCACAATCAGGTTCGTGAATCTAGAGGATAGAACTCATGGGACTAACCACTATAACAGAGTATATGCATAAGAGTGGTATATAATTGAGATAAAAAAGATTTAAGATCTGTGCTTCCTCCCTACTCCCTGTTCCTCGTTGGGTTGTGGGTCTGGGGCGGAGTCGTACAACTGAACATCCTGCCGACCTCAATTATATACGTCTTGCATACACCAAGTATTAATGGTTAATCCAAGTATGAGCCCTACCACGAACCTCATAGTAAAACCCTTCATCCTATTCCATAGAATAGGAACTAGAGTCAAGAGAACCACTGCGGGTTGAGCTACTATAATGACCACAAATCTGAAATTTGTTGTCATCCCAGTTAAGCCAATATAGTAGCTAACACCCTCAGTTGGTAAAGAAATATGAGTCGTAAGAGTCTAGGACATTGACTACGACCATCCATTCACGCTTAATCCCACGAATTAAGCATCCCAGCGAATATCCCGGAACCCTGGAAGTTGCGATAAGTTAAACTCTGAGAAGAGTGGATGAGAAGATTAGAAGTTCCGAGTAACGAAACCCTATATTTCTAGACTTAACCTAAATCAAGAAAACTCAGAACCAACGGAAGAGTAGTTCCAGAAGATGCTCGCACTACTTAGGCATTTTTTCCTCCCCGTTACCGACGAGTAGTGCCTAGGACACTCCGCCCCCTCACGTGGAAGAAGTCACCATCGCCCTGTAGACGATAGACTGCATTCTCCGAAGTGAATACTAGAATGATAAGAACCACAGGATAACCTCCGTAGCCAAGAATACTTGAATAAAGTACGAAAGTAAGTTGCGTAAAGCCTTATAACCCAGATCCCGAAGAGATTATAGACTTGACACCAGTTTCGGTGTTAGCCAATGGGTTATACAAGAGCACACGCTTTCTGCAACTGAAATAAACCGACACCTTAGAGATTAGGGCATGTCTTAGAGACTCAGGGGACTACTAGGTGTTCCAAGAATACTATCTCACACAGAAATAGTAGAACCACCTCCTGAGACAGTCCAACACTTCAGAAAATCTCTAAGGATTGAGTTAGCCCTGAGCAGAGCTTGCTATTCATGAAATAGAAAAGCAAGTAAGAGCATGATTCTTTCCCGATAAGAATCATGTCGTGAAAGCGTCAACTAGACGATGATGAGAAGTTTAAAAACTTTCTAAACAGCCGTCTGGTAAAACCCTATCTCCCCGACCCTGATAGTTCTGTTAGAAACATCTCAAGAACCAGAAGTGCAGGTTCATTTCACACTAGGTTGAGATAGACGCCTGCAACAAACAGATACCCGTAGACATCCAATCCATCTGATGATCCAGAAAACCTCTGAAAGCCAATCGACAGGAAACACGAATCCAAGGATAACCCAAGATTTCTAAGAACCAACCTGAAGGACTACACTCCTAGTGTGAGAGAACTTTTGGAACTTCAAAATGGCGATCACGCCATAGAAGTACACTATGTTCTAAGTACTGAAAAGCTCTACCCTTCCGAGAGATTAGGACCATCCGAGATTCTTTACAAAAATTGGTCCAACCCTTGTCAGACCACGACTACCTTCGGAAATTCCATCAGTGTCACCCCAAATCAAATCCACTTCTTAAACTTGAAAAGTATTTGCCTGACGTCACTCTTTGTATCCCACTCATCTTGATAGAAACCATTGGGAACCCTAACTTCGTAGACGCAACTATCGCTAACTGAACGAAACGGAATCCGCATCCCATAAGTGATGGTTTGTTAGAACGCCAAGCAAAGGCCAGGGTTCACTTGGGAGTGCGAGAACCAACCGAATAGGAAGTACCCTCATACCTCTACCCGATTGTTCATGTCTACTTCCTTGCCTAAACCCTAATTTCAGGACGAAATTCCCTCTAACGGGGGGATGATGTGACAACCCAAAATTTATCCGGTAATTTTTAACCTCATCTTCCGTTAATAGAACCCGCTTTATTAAATTTTCCATTAACCTTTTGGATTAGGTTAATTAAATAGGGACTTTATTATGACTTCATAAGGGTTGGAGAAAATTAGAAACACCCTCAATAACCCCTTTGAAAGTTTTAGTTTCAACCAAGTCAAATTACGACCATTTAATCGGGTGTGACCAAAAGCCCCGTTTAACGTCAGTATCCGGTAGATTTCCTCCGAGCCACAAACTCAAACCCTATATAAGGGTGAGTGGACTCCATTTGGAACTTTTCCACCCTCTCTCTACTCTCTCTCTCTCTACATGTTGTCTTCGATCCAAAAACGCCCATTTCGAGCTCCAAAATCATAGGTAATCTATCCTAACTTGTTGTTTAACTCATTAACATGCAAATTCGTGTTTAAGACATCTAATAGGGGCAAAATCATGTGTTTACAGCCCAAGAACACTCTTGGACCGTAAACACCCATAAGTGGGGTTTTGAAGCCCCAAAACCCTTCTAAATCACTCCTAGGGCTTAGATATGACTTGTGGACTTACACATACGAGCTTAGAACACCAAAACCTTGCATTTTGAGGAGTAAACATGAGTTTACAGCCCAAGAACACTCTTGGACCGTAAACCCCTCTTCATGGGCCGTGAACACCTTTTAAGGTGTTAAAATTTCCCTTAAACACCTCCTATGGCCTGGGGAAATGTCTAGAATCAACCACAATTGAAGTAGGGGCTTTAAACTTCAAAGAAACCAAGGACCTAGGAGTTTACGGCCGTAAACCCCCCAAGGATTGGTCCATGGGCCGTAAACTCCCATAATGAGGCCAAATGATGCCCTAACTTCCCCATTTGACTTGGAAAAATGCATAGAACTTTATACCCTTTCATTTAAGACCTTAATTAATGAAGGAATTGACCAAGTGAGACTTTATGGCCGTAAACTCTAGGTTTACAGTCGTGAACTCCCTTAAGTGGTCCATTTGGAGCCTTAAACCCTTCATATGCCCTAGATTTGAACCTAGCCTAATTCTACGAGTGATATAAGACCTTAAAACATCCAAGAACACACCACCCATGAGTTAACGGCCGTAAACTCATGGGGATATGGTCTTAGGGCCGAAAACTCCATAAAGAGTTTACTCTTGAAGAGTAAACTCCCTAACTAGGCTATACAGTCCCTTATTGCAACCCAATAGCCTCCTAGCACTTGACCAAAGTGTTTTCCGTATATTAGGATGCTTATACGTGTTTAATTAGTATTATAATCACTAATTGTATGTAAAAATATGTCATCATATGTTAATAGTTCACTAAGTGTGTTCAAGTCTTTACTTGGCACCGAGCACCCAACCGGCACCTCCATCCTATCCACTTACAACAGGTGAGTTCATACCCCTGAATGAACCCTTTAATGATTTTAACTACTTTTATTAGGGGGGGATACAAGTTGATCTATACAGTTATTATATAAATCACATGTGATTGATAACTGTATAGCAAAATGGATTTACGCATGTTATACTGTTTTATCCAGCTTAAGATTTTCCAATCTCGCTTTCAACTCTTGTTAAAGGTTTTCCAAAGGTTTTCTTCACTTAATCTGTTTTATAAAAATCATTTTCAAAGTTGTTATGAAAGGCTTTTCAAAGGATTCCAAAGATTTTCAAACTTGTTTTACCAACTGACATCAAGTCGTAAATTTTCTTTTGTGTAAAGGTTTTCCAAGGTTTTCATCAGAGTTTTCTTCAATGTTTTTATTTCGTTAAATGCATGCCTGTATTTGTATAGTTATATAAATAATGTTTAAAAGATTTAGGAAGGCTAGTTCGCCCTATTTCCTTTTTCCTCATTGGGATGTGGTCTGGTGGGTATCGGCTATCCGTCCGAAGGTCGTTTAAACATGAGTTATATATTATGTACACATATATAGACATAAAGGTTTCCATCGACCAGTTCATTTCCCTTGGGTAGCAAGGGCACCCTTCCATTCGTTATTCATAGATCAGAGACACTAGTAACTATTATAGGAATAGTTAGGAGATTCTAACCACTCTTTCTAGTTCAGAGAATTCCAAAGGAGTCAGTTCATTCGTGAGTCTATATCGTTATTCCAGTACTTACAATAGAATTCAAAATACAAGATGCATCTTCAAGACACGGATCTCCCCGTTGTCAAGTTGGTAACCAGAGTCCCTTGGAGGGAGAGCGGGCATTGTGGGTATAGATCTATACGGGACTGACACTCTCGCACCCTGACTGATAGCTACAGTCCTCAGCCTACCAAGCCAAGGGGTGACAAATGTCACAATTATTCTGACGCTTCCAGGGCGTCAAGTACTCTAGTTTCAATCAGTATGGTTACGAGTATCTCCATGTTTACCTTATAATTCATGGCCTTAAGGTAACGAGAATTAACATAGTATTTTTGAAACAACCCACTTAGGATTACTATTTGTTTTAGACCTTGCTAGTTGTATCGTTCATTTGATACTGTCTGGGGTCTGTGTTTCTTTGTTTTAGACCTTGCTAGCTGTATTGTTCATTTGATACTGTCTGGGGTCTCTGTATTCTTTGTTTTAGACCTTGCTAGCCGTATCGTACATTCGATACCATCTAGGGTCTGTGTTTCCTTTTGTTAGACTGAGCCAGGCGTATCATTCATTCGATACTCTCCTGGAGTCTATGATTTCTTTTGCCTTAGTCAGAAGTATTTCTGCTGAGGCATATGTTATTTTCCCCTAGTATTTTTACTAGTGATATTCTCCTACTTTCTTTAAAGTCAAATACCGTATTTTGGTAATGATGGTATTTAAGGGAAAATTACTCTTTAAAACATAACTCTGTCGAGTCTTGGTAGAAGACTGGTTTTATTTAGAAAATATTGGATTTTCTGGAAAGGACGCTAGTACACCGTAGATTCTAAACTACTACTTTTCATAAAGTTATTTTGAATAAAAATGCGTATTTATACAAACGACACTAAATACTTATGGACTCACCGACATTATAAAATGTTGATACGCGCTTTCAAAATAACTTGTATTCTCAGGTTAGCGATAGACAGGTACATCCCAGGAACTTTTATGTGAAGACTGTCTAGTACCGAGCTGCTTCTATGTTATGCTCTGTAATTACTGTGATATTACTATAACTCGTTCGTATCCCTTTTCATTGTGTGAAGTTGCTTTTGTGAGTGTTCTTAGTGAAAGAAAGTTGTGAAGAAGGAAAGGAAAGGTTGGAGAAGAAGCTTGAGCTCAACGATCTGGACTAATTTCACCATTTTGTCACAAAAGAAGGTATAAAGCACTTAACTTTCTTCTTCATATTCTAGATCTAGGGTTATGGGAGTTTTGGACCTCTTTAGGTCCAAAGGTCGGACCTTGATCTTGTGAATCTGTTTTTGAGCTTGGGGTTGCCATCCTTGAGGCTCAAAAGACTTTCTTAGCAATAAAGTTTCAATCTTTGAGGCTTTCATGAAGCCATGCATGAGATCTAGCCATTTCCATAGAAATAGATATGTGGCTTCGAGCATCTGATGTTTAATTTCGATTCAAGAATTAAGTGTGTGTTTTGTATGTAGTTTTAACGTGGTACATTGCTGGATAATAATGGTATTCAGAAGCTCCAGCTAAAGAGTATTGATATAGGTTATAAAGTTACCTTTTCATCTATTTTATTTATATTATTTGAAAATTTCAATATGTTAATTGTTGTGTGAAAGAGTCTGATGTATTTCCATGTTGCAGGAAGTGACAACTATTGCTAAGTTGTTAAACGAGAACTCAAATTTGCTCAAACTTGAACTCAATAACAATTTTATTTATTATTGTGTAAGTTTTTTTTTTTCTTTTGTGACTTGTTTTGTTTTTTAAACATGAACTTACAAATGACCATCATTGTTATATTTTATAGAATTAATTTTAGCATTACGTGAAGGCTGATCATTTTTTTAAACTTTACTCCCGTATAAAAATGTACTTTTCTGCCCCTTTCTTACAGGTCTGAGTCGTAACTAAATTTACTTTTCTGCCCCTTTCTTACAGGAAACTCATGGTTATTTTGGTAATATTATATTAAAAAGCGTTTTTTATATTTCATTACATTTATTAGCATATGGTATTTAATTATTTTCTTATTCTAAATGATTTTTGTAACATATATTGTTTTAAATGATGGTTTTCTATTGTTAATAATACACAACTCCAAATGCATTGTTATGCATTAAAGATTCTGGTAAGGAGAAGTTCAAGCCTGCATATATGCTTTCAGATGGAAGATTAGAAAGAGCTGGAAGAGCCAAAAACTTACTTAAAAAAGTCAAAGATGGAGTCAAAGGTGTGGAATCACATCAAGAAAACACCCCTTCAACCTCAATCATAGCAGTTGGTGATGAAATTCTGTAAGTTTCTTCATTATTATTTGTATTATTATTCTTATAATTTGTTATGTGTTGACTAATGTTTTGATTTCACATAACTCAGGTCTGGAAAGATGGAGGATGAATTAAGACATTTGTTGTTCTATTCGTTGGAATGTTTCCCATATTGTTGTTGTATCAAGTTATGTAAATTGCATATGGTAATCTTGAAATAATAAGGTAAAGAACACTATTTGCCGAATTACCCCTGAATTGACAGTTTATTTGTTCTATATAGGTATATTCTGTAGCTTAAGAAGTTGAAATCCAAAAGTCTACAAGTTACATGGTATGCCATTTATCACATGTAAATGTGTAAATATGTAATCATTTTTTATTTTTCATATTCTGAAATTTATGAAGGAGTTGGTCCATTAACTTTAGATGTTTGAGTTGCCAAAGCTCTCAATGTTTGTTTGGTGAGTCATTTACATTTTCTTTTCTTTTTATTTTATGAAATATATAATTTTGCATTTTAATTTGAAATGTTATAATAATAATAATAATAATAATAATAATAATAATAATAATACAAAATACTATCAAAATTTCACCAAAGACAATCGTTGAAAACGACAAGGATCTCCGCCTCATATCATTTAATTATTTATTTCTCTGTGGCCACTTCTTTGGACATTAGGTGTGTAGAATTTTGTAATGGATTTAGAAAAAGATATCATTAATGTAGCGATCAATCATCCATGGTAGTTTCTTTCTTTTTCCATTTCTAATATGTTGGGGGTCATGGGAGGACAAAGCTTGAGGTCGAGGACATGGACGCGGCAGCCGTGTTTGGAATCAAGTTGTTTGCCAGCATCGACGATATGAATCTTAGGAATAGTGAATTTACAATTTTTTTGGCAGATTGGTCCCTGTAAAGATATGACACTTCTGGTCCTTGCAGTCAAAACTTTTACATTTTTTGATAAAAACATGTAAAAACCGGTCCGGAGCAAAGCTCGGGCTTTTCATCCTTGCACTTTCTACATCTATCATATTTATCGATTCGGAAATAACATCGAAAGCTTCTGGTCTCCGCGTAGCGGAGGTAACCTTTCTAGTTAGGATTATAGGTTCTAAATTCAGATTTTATCTTGTGTAGTATTGTGTTTTATTTGTTAAATCTATTATGGTATATTGTTAAACTTCAACGCTTTCTATGGTGGTTGATTTTGATTTCATTAAACTCTCATGAAGTAAGTTTATTTTGATGTAAACTTAACTATGTGTGGGTGAGTAAATAACAATATATTTTGCCAATGTGTTTTGAATATTTATATAGCAGAAGATAAATGAGATATGTGTACGTTTTTGCGTCAACTAGATCAGAAAGAAACAATGAATTGTAAGTAAAAGGCACGCGCTTTTCTTTGTAATGCTCCCCCACTTTCTTTAATTAATAAAAAATTTAGGATGCCTAACAAGTATTGATGTCATACAAATAAGGGAAAATGACTCTTGAGGGTAATTAACTTTTGCGTTTGTACTCATTTGGTCCCTTTTCTTTTTTTTGTATTCAATATACCATCGAACTTGTTGTTGGTGTTTACCATAGCCCTTTTGACCGGCTTTTGACCTGTGATAGCCGGTCAAAGGGTTATGGTGAACACAGACAACAAGTTCGATGGTATATTGAGTACAAAAAAAAGAAAAGGGACCAAATGAGAACAAACGCAACAGTTGGTTACCCTCATGATTCATTTTCCCTTTACTCATTTACAACAAATCTCACATCATTTCCTACTGATATTAATGACTTTTATGAGATTCATTCTTGCTTCTCTTCAAAACATAACCTACGAAAGGACATTATTCATACATGTACAACTTTGTAATGCACTTGAATATTTATTAGGGGAATCTTGACTAAGCAGGCGCATTTCATGACTACATTTACATTTTCTATCAAATGATTTATGAGATTCATTCTTGCTTCTCTTCAAAACATAACCTACGAAAGGACATTATTCATACATGTACAACTTTGTAATGCACTTGAATATTTATTAGGGGAATCTTGACTAAGCAGGCGCATTTCATGACTACATTTACATTTCCTATCAAATGATTTATCGTATCATGGATTCTAGACAAGTCTACAAACGAGTGGAATCACAAGTGCTATGATTTTTGAGTTTACTTAGCTTTAAGATCGAACTCATGGGATAAGATACAACATTAGTATGTACAATACAATGGTGTATTGTACATACTGATGTTGTATCTTATCCCATGAGTTCGATCTTAAAGCTAAGTAAACTAAAAAATCATAGCACTTGTGATTCCACTCGTTTGTAGACTTGTCTAGAATCTATGATACGATAAATCATTTGATTGGAAATGTAAATGTAGTCATGAAATGCGCCTGCTTAGTCAAGATTCCCCTAATAAATATTCAAGTGCATTACAAAGTTGTACATGTATGAATAATGTCCTTTCGTAGGTTATGTTTTGAAGAGAAGCAATAATGAATCTCATAAAAGTCATTAATATCAGTAGGAAATGATGTGAGATTTGTTGTAAATGAGTAAAGGGAAAATGAATCAGGAGGGTAACCAACTGTTGCGTTTGTTCTCATTTGGTCCCTTTTCTTTTTTTTGTACTCAATATACCATCGAACTTGTTGTCTGTGTTCACCATAACCCTTTGACCGGCTATCACAGGTCAAAAGCCGGTCAAAAGGGCTATGGTAAACACCAACAACAAGTTCGATGGTATATTGAATACAAAAAAAAAGAAAAGGGACCAAATGAGTACAAACGCAAAAGTTAATTACCCTCAAGAGTCATTTTCCCTACAAATAAAAATAGGATCAGGGTAAGTATTTGATAACTTTCTAAGTACCATCCTCCTTATTTGTTTCTAAATAACTATTATGTATGATAAAATGTTTCGGCGTAGTGTTTTTTTTTTTTGTTTAATTTTTTTTTTTTTTTTTTTTTTTTTTTTTTTTAATTTTTTGTACGTTTCCTACGTATGAGACGGGTAACTTATAATAACTTTCGTTTGTTAGTTTTAAAAAAACGTATTATATTCGAGTTTATTTACGTTTCGACGTATTTTTTTGTACATTTTTGTGCTTAATTTTATATACATTCCTACGTATCATTCAGTTTACATATAATAACTTTCGTTCATTATTTTAAAATATGTATTATATTCGAGTTTGTTTACGTTTCGACATAACTTTTTTCAATATAATCGTCAAAATTCAACATACAAAATTCAATGCTTATAATTATGTTTTTATCTATTATATAATACGAGTAAAACATGAAAATTTAGAAATTAGAGAGGTCAAAGTAACATTTTTCAAAATTCAAAATAAAGGTTCAAAGTGATATTGTAAAAAGTAAAGTGGTGGAAAAAACACAAACTCATAAATATCAATGGCGAATCTAGCACATGACACAACATGATTCGTAATTAACTGAATCTAATAAAAATAAAATAATCAATAATACTTGTTTCAGGTCGGATTGTAGACCTTAAAAAACTAGAACAAATTGTTTGACCGATTAAATAGAAACGTGTCAAGTCACCTATGACCTATTAAAAAAAAACCCGGATATAATTAAAAAGAAAGAAATCTTTCAGTTTAATGAAAAACTAGTTGAACCGAGAGGTTATGTTAATAAAAAAATCTATTTTTTTTCAACTTAAAACTAGGTTCAATAATGTTAAAAGGCCTAAAATATTATAAGAAATATTTTTTTAAAGATTATAACGCAAATAAATAGAAAGGAAAATACATGTAATAGTTGTTGAAATATAAATTATAGAAGTTATTTAGTCTAAATCAAACAAAAAATTAAAAATAATATTTAATTGTTTTAAAAAATACAAAGGTAGACGTTTAGACTATTCCCATTCACAACTAAACTCAACCCAACTATCTATTAAAAACTAATTTATTTCACTTCCACCTCTACAACCCAACTAAATCTAAATTTTCATTCTTATTAACAACCCAACTAAAATCAATTTTTTATTAATAAATACAACTTATAACTTTTTCTATTATATTATTTTTTTTTAAATAAATATTTTATATTGGAAGCAAATGATATATGAAAAAAAAACGAATGATCCCGTAGATAAAAATACAAACTTGGAAAAAGAAATCAATAGTTTAAAAAATATATTAAACGAAAGAATTCATTGGACGTGAAAGTATCTCTACTTATAAATAAAAGTAAATTATAATTTTTTTATATAATTTTAAAATTGGATAAATTATAGATTTTTGAAAAAACAAATATTATTCAAATAAAGAATTGATCTTCAAATGAATTCACTTGAAGTGATTGTGAAGATAGATAATAAAATATTCTACAACTAAAAGTTGCTCCACCAAACTGTCATTGGGGTTTTGGAAATTTATCAATTTTTTTATAATATTTGGGCCAACCGACTACAAAATTATTTATGGATGGGAGTAGTCTTAGGATGGACGACTATTGTATTTTTTTTAATATTTATTTGATTTGATTTGATTGATGGTGTTGACCATTGTAAATGGTTTGAATTATGGTGTGTTTAGTAGGGGTGGTCAAAAATATCTGCATCCGAACATCCGATCCGAAAATACCCGAAAAATCGGATATTCGAAAATCGGATATCCGAAAATTTGGATACCCAAAATTCGGATATCCGGTTTTTCGGATTCGGATACGGATATTAAAATGTGAAATTTTCGGATATTTCGGATATCCGAAATCCGAAATATATAATATAAAAAATTATTAAAATAGTTTTAATGCATTGGGTTTTTTCATTTGAAATTCAAAAAAACAAATTATTAATATTTTTACTTGGTACGCAACGTGGGGATGGTATAAATGTTACCTTTTTATGTTGATTTTAGTAATTTGAGTTTGATTTCTCAAGATCTTCGGGTATCATGAGGTAACTTGCATTTAACGGGACCAAATGAAGTCTTATTATACCTAACAAATGCACGGAAACGATCTTGTTCTTGGAGGGTTTATTTTATTTATTTAAAACTAATGAAATTCGGATATTCGGTTTAATATCCGAATCCGTATCCGAAATTTCGGATACGGATTCGGATATCAAAAATCAACTATCCGAATTTTCGGATATCCGGTTTTGAACACCCCTAGTGTTTAGAATCCCTCGGCAACAAACAATAAAAATCACCTATTTCACAGAAAACCATATTATTTTACAAATGATAATTATAGGGGTTAGCTAAATAGACATTTCATTTTTTATATTATTTTACAAATGATAATTATAGGGTTGGCTAAATAGACATTCCATTTTATCATTTAGACACCCCATATAATTTTTAATGTTTTTTTATTGGTTAAAATTATTATTATTTTTTTTTTAAAAATGATTAAAAATAATAACTTATTAGTTGACTTTTGATAAAGATGCATAAACGGTGTTAAAATGTAAACTAAGATTAGATGGAGACACCTCATACACTTCATTTTTCAAATGGTGAATCATGTCTACATCGGACTGTTGTGTTACATGGAACATGATTTTGTTGGGCTAATGGAGCACAAAGTTCAATGATTAACTTTACAATTATTTGGTTCATGTGTGAAGACGTGAATTACTTTCTAGTCAAATGTGTCCTGCGTGTTTGTGTCAAAAGTGTGCTACGTATTGTGTTTGGTGAAAAAGGAAACGGTGGATTTTAAAGTCAAATAAAATGAAGAGCCTCCATTCTAAATAAGTAAATACGAAGTCTTGAAAATACACTGTATGCATTTAAATGCATGAGATGAGACACACAAGTCATATATTGGCAATACTAGGTGTAAGACCTGTGTATTACACAGATTTATTAAAAATAAAAATATAATATAAATATAAACATTAAATATTTTATAAAATAATGCTTTTCTATAGAAAAAATATAATCTTTTGGAAAATTTATGAAATAAATCAAATCGTTTGGATCATTTATGAGAATTTATTATCAAATTAATAGAATTATAACCTTACATATATATAACCAATTAGAATTTTTTGGAAATTTATTTTAAGAAAAAATTGAAATCCCTAAAAAATGACAAGTGGAAAATAATAATTTTAAAAATCTTAGAAAATGACATGTGTCAAAATAAAGGAAAAGATGACAAGTGTCAAAAGTATTTTCATTTATTAGGTAGGATATATATATATATATATATATATATATATATATATATATATATATATATATATATATATATATATATACTAGTTTATAACCCGTGAGAACCACGGTTACAAAATTAATTAAGCTTTTTTAGTGAAAATTCAAAGTTATTAATCAATTATTTTAAATAAATTATTAATTAGGAGATTTTTTAGTTATATAAAACTATAATTATTGATTTTAAATAAATATGTGAAATTATATCACTTTATAATTTGTATTAATTTTATTTTAATGCTATTAATTTAATGTAGATATAATGGAAAATTTAAAATTTAAAATAATAATCAATAGGTTAACATGTGGCAAGTATTAATTAGTAGACATAATGTGGTGACACATGACAAAAGAAGAATAAAACATGCATTAATTAAGAGGTTTAATAAGATGACACATGTCAAAAGGAAATAAAACTATTCTTTTATTAGAATAGGATATATATATATATATATATATATATATATATATATATAGTTTCATTTGAGACCATATTAATTTTATAAGACCGTAAAACGCAATCTAAAAATAATTTTAAAATGCAAAATAAAAAGAAAAATTCAAAATTTTTTTTCTTAATTATTATTTTTGTCATTTTATTTACCTAAAAAATAAAAATAAAAAAATAAAAATTACTATTTTTTTTAAAATACATGAAATATTCTAATAGAATATTACACTATAAATATTCTAATATGATTTTTAAAATGTTAGAATATTAGAATATTTTAATATTCTACTAAATTTGTCAGATATGTAAAATATTATAATATTCTACTAGAATATTTCATAGATATTTTAAAAAAAAATGGTAATTTTATTTTTTTATTTTTATTTTATTTTGGATACAAAAATGATGAAAATAATATTTTTAAAAAAATTAAAAAATTTTCAATTATTTTGCATTTTAAAAAAGTTTTTTTTATCTAAAAATAACTGGTTAGAATTGCGTCTTCCCGTCTCACAAAATATATTGGTCTCACATGAACCTAACATTTTATTTATATATATATATATATATATATATATATATATATATATATATATATATATATATATATATATATAGAGAGAGAGAGAGAGAGAGAGAGAGAGAGAGAGAGATAGATTTATATGTTCTAAATATCTACTGTGTGTATGAATTAATATGGGCCAATCATTTAAAAAAAACTTTAGGAATAATAAATTGATAATCTTAAATTTGATGAAAAATATTAATTACTTGAATCAAATATTAATCTTTTGTAACTATGGTTAGTATTTTTGGAAACAACGGAGTTTATATTTAAACGGGAGTACACGGGAACATTAGACACGGGTCCAGTCATATGTCGGGCTGCCCGGAATCGTTGCCCTTTCCCCACACCTAATTTCACCACTTTGGTCCGAGCAAGGCTCGAACCTACCACCTCCAGGAGAAAACCTCACAAGGGGGAAAACGTGGGTGCATCACCGAGCTTAGCTTGAGATTATTTGCAGCTATGGTTAGTTACCTAATTTCTCTCTCAAACCCTATTTATCTTATAAACAGTCGTCCGCCATTCTCACGTCACCTCCCCCATTAGACGATCACATTGCATCTGATGTGTGTTTGTTACTTGGAAAGAAGCCATAATCAAATTTGTGTATATCTTTGTGAACCAGAATTCTGGTTAAGACACGTATTTGTTGGCCGACGAAGGTTTTTTTCACCCATTTATTGTTTTATTTCCAGGGTTCGTATTATCCCTTTTCATTCCCACACTAAATTTCATTATTGCTTTATTGTTGATTCCTCGATCCGCTAGCAACAATCTGTCATTATTGGCCAACAAAAATTGATTTTTTTTTGTAAGTACATTGGATTTAATGTATCTATACTATTTCACCAATTGTAAGATTCATTTGTTTCTTCTTTTTGTGGTGTTGAATTTATGTGAAATCAAACTCCCTTTTGTTGGGTATCTATATGCCCCTTACATGAAATTATTGCGGTAAACAACAATTACATAAAAGTGAACAGGAGGAATTGTTTTTATATTGTCCGGCTTCTAATAGAATTTTAATATTTATGTATTATTGGATTTTACTAGACATAACCTTTGAAAATGGATTAACAATAATATTTTATGTGAATGTATTGAATGTATTAGTGTTTTATATAGATTTCAATGTTTTTGTTTGATTATTAACCATTCTTAATTTTAATCTTTAAGGGCAAATGTAATTGTTAATTATTATTAGTCGTATTCTTTCATAATGATCGTAATTTATGTTAATAATTGTATTTTTTAAAATTGAATGTAATTATTGATTATAAAATATTAAAATTCGTTTAATATAAAATATATACTCAATTAAATTATTAGTTTTGATAATATATGTTTATAGTATTTTGTCAGAATATAATGTTTTTTTTTTTCAAAATAATAATAAACACATTCTTTTAGAATATCCGAATTTATAAAATTAATATCCACAAAAATAACATTTTCAAATTTAAGAGAATTAATAATTCCTTAAAATCTAGGATTTTTTTTTTAAAATTTATGTTAACTGACTAAAATAACTTTAAAATGCAATCAAATGGTATTTTACAATTATTTTTAATTCAATAATATTTGTTAATCATTTTCTTAAAATAACTAAAATGATTGATCCACAATCAACCTACATCAACACAATTGATAGTTGAAATACAATAACCTAGCCTTATATATATATATATATATATATATATATATATATATATATATATATATATATATATATATATATATATATATATATCACCACCAACCATCACTACCACCACCCATCACCATCAGCCACCTACATCGCCTATCACCACTATCCCACCCATCACCCACCAAACCACCATACACCACCACCACCACTCGTAGCCACCACCCACCACTACCACTCGTCTCCACTACCCATCACCACCACTTGCAACTATCACCCACCACCTACTATAATGGCCACCCTACCACAAACCACGACCCACATGTCACCCCCACCATTCTTCACTACCACCACCACTACCTACCACCTACCACTTACCACCACCAAACATCACCACATACCATCACCACCTATCACCATTGATATGTGCATATTTAGCCATATATTTAGTATAGATTTTTATCAATTATTAGCTAATTATTTGCATATTATGGACAAAAGGTACTTAAAGATGTTTAAAATGTATTTTCAGTCCAGAAGTCATGCTCGGGAACAAAAGGAGGAAGGAGAAGCAATTAGAAGCTGGAGAATGAAGAAAGAAGTACAAACTTAAAGCTACTCGGCGAGTCCAAGCATCTACTCGGCGAGTTTCCATGAATGTTTGCGAAGCAATACGTAGAGTCCTTGTCGTACACGGATTTTACAAAGAAACTCGGCGAGTTGGGTATCTACTCGACGAGTTGCCCCTGTTTTGAGGATCTTATAAATAGAAGTCAAATTTTGAATCCACAATCTTTTCTGGAAGATACTTTCCGACTAAGGAGACCCTTGTAGACCTGAAGAACGTGAGAAGAACCCTAATCTCTCATTCTTAGAAGATTCAAGGCAACTTAGGTTTAATTTTCCACTTTATGTTTGAATTGAACAATGTTTGAGTTGATTACTTTTGTTTTTAGCTTTTTGACTACTGTAACCATGAGCTAAATTTACTAGTTTCTGTTTAGGGAAAACAATTTTACTCCTATGGATTAATTTAATGGTTTGATTAATTGTTTATTGGTGATTTTGTTAAATTAAGCTTGTTAAAGATCATTATGCATTAACCACAAATATTCCCTGTTAATAGGAAGGCAATTAGGCTTCATGAGCATCTCTTAATTGTTTACCTCATATGATTTATGTGAACACATTGTTATGTGCCTAGGATTAGTGAATATGAAACTAGGATTAATTAGAGAATGGGTAAATTAATGTGTGAGCTTGTTGATAAACCAACAACAAGAGGCTAATTGAATTAGTAATTTGATTAACCAATTACAAGTCTTATTTAATCCGAATAATTGAACTAGGGAATTAACCAACAACATAGAACTTAACTGAACACATCAATTTAGTTTTGACCGGGCCCGGTACATAGGTCAAAACAAAATCATCGAGGGGCCCAGATATCGCTTCTAATCCTAGAAGGAACAAATAAACTTCGACTCATATGTTTGCTCTACTACTTGTTGAATTACACACAAAGGTACGTTTTATAACATCGAGTTACCAATGCGTTTTCGTACAATCAATGCATAACCAACTCATAGGTAACAAATCATATCTCTAGGTTTGAAGACTTATATGATATTAACGTCTCACGATCACTTGAGATAAATTCCATGAAGTGATTCCAGTGAGCGTGGGTTGAGTCCAATGCTCAGAACTTATGAGCACTCATGATTGTTGTAGCCATGTCCAACATCTTAGACCTCTGCAACCAATCATGACAGTCTTGATTCATACCTACTTCCGACATATAAACTCCTGGAGTTTGAGAATAACCCTTTGCAACCAGTCGTGCCTTATAAGTGTGTACATTACCATCCATGTCGGTCTTCTTCTTGAAGATCCATTTGCACCCAACTATCTTACGTTCAGGTACATTGTCAACCAAGTTCCAAACTTGATTGTCATACATGGACTGTATCTCGCTATCCATAGCCTCTTTCCATTTAGTAGCCTCAGGGCCTGCCATGGCTTCCGTGTAGCTGTTAGGCTCATCTAGATTTACCAGTGTGTTATCACTGATAAGTGTCTCACCTTCTACAGTAATATAGAAACCATAATAATGCTCAGGTGCATTCCTAACTCTGGTGGAACGCCTCAGAGGTATAGATTCTTCAGTTGGCTCAATAGGAGTTTCCTCCTCAGGTTGAGGGCTAGGGTTTTAGGTTCCTTCATCACTTGACTCTTGAAGTTCCTCAAGGTCAATTTGCCTCCCACTGTCTCCTTGACTCATGAATTCTCTCTCTCGAAAGTATCCTCTTCTTGTTACAAAGACCACATTATCACTGGGTCTGTAGAAGATGTAGCCAAAGGATTTCTGTGGATAGCCGATGAAAATACACCTTTCGCTTCGGGGTTCGAGCTTATCGTGAGTCTCGCGTCTCACGAAAGCCTCACAACCCCAAATCTTGATGTGGTCTAGATTGGGAACTTTTCCAGTCCACATCTCGTGAGGTGTTTTGGCAACCTTCTTTGTAGGGACTATATTAAGGATATGGGCGGCAGTCTCTAAGGCATACCCCCAAAATGAGATTGGTAGCGAAGCTCGACTCATCATGGAACGAACCATGTCCAACAAGGTCCGATTGTGCCTCTCAGCTACACCATTCAACTGTGGTGTCCTGGGAGGTGTCAATTGTGAGACAATCCCACATTCCTTAAGATAGTCAAGGAACTCAGTACTAAGATACTCACCACCACGATCGGATCGAAGCATCTTAATGTTCCTGCCCAACTGATTCTCCACTTCTTGCTTAAACTCTTTGAATTTCTCAAAGGTTACTGATTTATGCTTGATTAAGTAGACATATCCATATCTACTAAAATCATCAGTGAAAGTCACATAGAGCCAATTAACATCTCTTATGGCGGTTCTGAAGGGTCCACACACATCCGTGTGTATGAGGTCCAACAAACCTTCACCCCTAGCACAAGTGCCAGTAAAAGGTGACTTTGTCATTTTACCAAGCAAACAAGATTCACAACTATCATCTGACTTTAGGTCAAATGACTCCAAGACTCCATCCTTTTAGAGCTGGCCTATGCGTGTCTTGCTTACATGTCCAAGATGACAATGCCATAAAGATGCTTTATCTAAGCTAGTGGAAGAGTCAATACACAATACAATATTTCCTATATTATCTACAACAGATATAGCTTCATACACGCCATCACAAGGTAATGCTTTAAAATAAAGAACATTATTAAAAAAAGCATCAATACTACCATTATTATTATCAAAATAAAAGGTAAAACCTTGTTTATACAATGCATGAAAGGAAATGACATTTCTTGCCATTTCTGGCGAATAATAACACTTATTCAAATCTAATGTAAACCTACTATTTAGCACTAAGGAATAAAATCCTATCTTGGTGATAGGTGAAGCTTTCCTGTTTCCCATGATCAAGTTTATCTTTCCCTGCTCCACATTCTCACTTCTTCTTAGTCTCTGCAAATCACAACATATGTGAATACCACTACCTGTGTCAAGGACCCAAGACTTAGAATGAGGTGATTTATTAGACAATATAGTGTATATACCTGCATGGTTGGGTTTTACTTTCCCATCCTTCACATCTTGCTGGTACTTTGGGCAGTTTCGCTTCCAGTGCGACTTTTCATGACAATAGAAGCATTCAGCCTCATTAGGGTTAGCAGAGGGAGTAACAAAACCTTTCTTGGTTTTTCTTGAAGAGGAGCCTTCACGGGTCTTACCCTTGGTACCCTTAGAAGGATTCTTTCTCTTCTTCCCTTTGCCATGCCCGATTGCCAAGACATTGGCCGCAGTTGGAGTAGGAGTAGGAGTAGTAACAACCGACTTACCCTTTAGACCACTTTCCACGGTCTTCAAGAGTCCCTGAAGTTTGCTGAGGGCGACTTCTTCCTTGTTCATGTGATATCTCATGCAGAATTGATCATAACACGATGGTAGGGAGTGCAAAATGATGTCTATTGCTAACTCCTCGGGGAAGTTCACATTCAGCTTCAGTAAACGGTCCACATACCTTTGCATTTTCTGCATGTGGCCCATGATGGGTTCACCATCCTTCATTCGGGTTGTTATCATGGAGGAGATTATTTCATATCGCTCTTAACGTGCACTTTGATGGTAACGGTCCATCAAGTCCTGGTGCATCTCAAAAGGATAATAGTCCTCATAGGACTTTTGGAGCTCGGTTGTCATGGTGGCCATCATGATGCATGTTACTTTTGTAGCATCCCTTTCATGTTCCTCATATTCAGCAAGCTCTTCAGGAGTAGCAGTTGGCTCGAGTACCTTTAGCTCCTTGTCGAGAACATATTCTTTGTTCTCGTACCAAGTGACCATCCTGATGTTCCTGATCCAATCAGTAAAGTTGGATCCATCGAAGATGACTCTCCCACAAAGATACATGAGAGAGAAAGAGCTAGTAGGGTTAGAGCCAGAAGCATTGTTATTGAAAGACATCTGAAAAGAAGAGGGAATGGATTAGATTAGATTTAGAGATAGTCCTTAATAAAACACCTAAATGTAGTATTAAGGCTAGGACCCAACACAATATTTTATAACTTAGAAGAGGGATGCCGTAATATAAGCTATAAGATATTTAAAGGTAGGTGAATGACGATTCACCAATTTCCACCATGAAAAATGAAATTTTAATTAGGTTTTTTTAATTGGTTTACAAACTCCTAGATTCTTTGAGATTCATTGAACTTTCTTCAATGGCATGTTTCAATCTCGAGTGTGCCCTTCAAGTTTTGTGACTGGGATGTCGAGGATCACAAAACAAGGTGTGAAGTAACCATGCAAATTACTTGGTACCCTTAATGTATTACCCCTCAATCGATGTGCCGGTTAACCACACACGCTCCATCGATACTATGATAAACATTAAGTCACCCTTTACCTACCTTGTTTAGTTCAAGTTAGTGTGCCGGTTAACCACACACGCTCCACTAACGACTTAAACAAAGTGTAATGTGTAATTTCATGGATTAGCAATTATTATTATTATTAACTTATAATATTATAAGTATAAGGGTTGAATTTTAACTTTTAAAATTCTAAGGGTTGGAACTAAAGCTTTAATCCTGACTTTACTTGTTCCAAAACTTGAGGGCAAGTTTTGCAAACTTTCAAAACTTTTCATTTCTTATAACTTATGAAGTTAATTGAGTATTAAAATGAAGACTTTTCATTTTTCTAACTCTTGTGTTCTTTTAATGGTTTTAATTCAAGTGTGACTTTTGGTTTTCCATAACTTGAGGACAAGTTATGGACTCCATTAAAACACATTATGATCAAGAATTAAACTACCAAGTAGGTTACAAACAATTCCTATGATCATCTAATCTTCATAAGTTCAAGAAAATGAATATGAACATTTCAAGAATCATAAATTACTCATAAAACTTGTAATTTTGATTATAGCCATTGTAAATGGATTAGCATAAACATTACATCATCTAAAACAAGTTTTATAACACCAAAACAGTTTAGGGTAATGTTTCTAGTCCATTTCTAGCAGCAAAAGTCAAAAATCTGCATTCTGAGGCTCCTACTCGTCGAGTGCACGAACCTACTCGGCGAGTAGGATGAAGATACACATGAACTTGGCGAGTCCCCCCCATGGATTTGGCGAGTTCATCAGGCAGACAACAAGATTTCGACTTTTTCCAATATTTTGCATCAAGTATCAAACAAACAAGCCTAGGCTCTGATACCACTGATGAGTTTTGAGCATTCTAACACTTCCTAAGTGTACATACAACCCTAATAAACATTGGATCTATGTTTGTCTAAGATACATGCAAATAATTATTTTCCAAGGTTCTTATCCTATCTAGCATGGCATAGGGAACTTGAATCAAATAAAGCTAGTAGAATTACTTACCTTGTAGTTGTAGTTGATTGCTTGGAGTTTTAGATCCTAGCACCAATAGTGTGGATGCCTCAAATGGAAATCACAAATCACCACAAACTTGGAACTTTGAGAGAATAGTCACAACTATCTTGAAATCGGCCCTCTTGCTGTACTCCCCACAACTAGTGTGATTTCAAGAACCAAAGCCTCCTTTATATAGTGTGGTGGATTAGGGTTACATCCATGTAAACACTAATACCCATGTCTCTTCATTTCCATGAGATCCATGGGTTAAAACTCCATGGAGTATCCATGGACTTTCCATGCAAGCCTAGCCCATTCCAAATGAGCATTAGCCCACACTATATAAATATAGGAGCCCATATTTAATTAGTAATACTTTTAATCTCTAAATTAATCCTAGATTAATTAAGATCAATACTAATTAAATAATATGATCTTATATTAATATATTAGAACTTATAATATATTAATAAATCATAACTTATACTATTCTCCAAAGATTATCCATAAATTGTTCGGGTGAAGTGCAACCCAAATGGACCATGCTTGGTCGGGTCAAGTACATACCAAATATAGTTATGGACTTAGACACTATATCCAACAATGGCAATGTTGAAAAGCATGGATAGGAGGATGGATAAAATGGATCAGACAATCCATGCTATTCGGGTAGGATTTGAGAATTGCAATGGACCTCATCTTACTAGAGATTGTGATTTGGACGAGAACAGGAATAAGAAAGTGCAAGTATGCTATTCTAGTGGTGATAGATTTGATGACGATTGGCGAAAACCTAAGAAAGAATGGCTTCCTTATGATGAGTTCAGGAAGGCAAAGGAGGAGAAGTATAGACAAAAGGCAAGGGGTTTTTACCAAAAGGAGGAGCCAGTACAAGAAAAGAAACCAAATTTGGAAGAAATGCTCACTAAATTTGTAGCTGCATACGAGAAAAGACACAATGACCATGATGCTGCAATACAAGATACAAGAACAATGTTAAGGAATAAGCAAGCATCTATTCACAACATTGAGAAGCAACTGGGGCAACTTGCCCAACAAATAAGTCAAAGAGCACCGGGAGAACTTCCTAGTAATACCGAAAACAATCAACGAGGCACACATATAAATATTGTAACAATTAGGAGTAGGAAGATAATTACTCTTTTGGCCCCTATTCAGAACGAAGATCTGAAGCTGGTACAAGAGGAGGAGGCAGAAGAGCAGAACCAAAATCAGACCAAGCTGAACCTAGACACTACTCACCGAGTCAGACACTTGATCAGAAAATTAAGTCTCAGGTTAAGCCATATCAGCCTCCACTGCCATACCCAGCTCGAGCTAGACAAGAAAAGAATGAAGAATAATACCAGAAGTTTATAGAACACATAAAGGCACTTCAAATTAATATACCATTCATAGAAGCGGTTGCACAAATGCCAAAATACGCCAAATTTCTCAACGAGCTTCTAACTAATAGAAAAGTGAAGAAAGTGGTTCTAAATGAGAATTGTTCAGCTGCCATGTTGAGCAAACTACCGAAGAAGAAGGGTGATCCGGGAAGCTTAACCTTACCTTGTCAATTCGGAAATTTAGCTACCATCTATGCATTGGCTGATTCAGGGGCGAGTGTAAATCTCATGCCATACTCATTTTTCAAGAAATTAGATCTCCCGAAGCCGAGGCCAATTCGAATGACAATTCATCTAGCAAATAAAACGGTTACATTCCCAAAGGGAATATGCGAAGATCTATTGGTGAAGGTTGATAAGTTCGTATTTCCCGCGGACTTTATAGTTTTAGACATGGAAGCGGATCCTCAAGTCCCGATCATTCTTAGAAGATCTTTCCTTAACACCACAAGTGCTATAGTTGACATGCGAGATTCCAAACTCACTCTACGGGTGGGGGATGAATCAGTCACTTTTGGGGTTGATCAAGCCTTGAAGCACGCAAGGAATAGTGATGACACAACATTTTCGATTGATATGTTGGAAGAATTAATGAAGGAATGGAATAATGAAGAACTGAACAAGTCCACCATCACCTTTGATGAAGAATTCGATGCTGAAAGAGACCTACTGGAAATAAAGAGACTGCTTGAGGAAGCTGATTATAATGAGCTGACCAAAAGTACTGAACAGTCTACTCGCCGAGTAGACTCGATGTACTCGATGAGTCCATCCAAAGAATCCCGATCAGTCACGAAATTTGCCCAGGACTCGATGAGTCCCCTCATTGGACTCAACGTGTCAATGTCCAGAACCCGAAAACTGAGCTGAAAGCACTACCAGATCACTTGGAGTATGCATTTCTTGAAGAGGGTCAACAAAAACCTGTAATTATAGCCGTTGATTTGGCCAAACATGAGAAAGAAAGTATCGTCGGGGGTACTAAAGAAGAGGCAAGGTGCTATAGCATGGAAGATAACCGACATCAAGGGAATTAGTCCAACTTATTTCTCTCATAAAATTAACTTAGAAGATGGTGCTAAACATGCAGTTCAACGCCAAAGAATACTAAACCCGAACATGCATGAAGTTGTGAAAAAAGAGGTGGTGAAACTATTAGATGTCGGGATTATTTACTCAATTTCTGATAGCCCGTGGGTGAGTCCGGTGCAGGTGGTACCAAAGAAAGGAGGAATGACGATGGTAGCGAATGAAAATAACGAATTAATTCCAACAAGAATGGTTACCGGGTTGCATGTTTGCATCGACTATAGGAAACTAAATGATGCCAGATGCAAGGATCATTTTCCATTGCCATTTATTGATCAAATGCTCGTGAGGCTGTCCGGGCATCTATATTACTGCTTTCTCGATGGTTTTTCGGGGTATTTTCAAATTCCAATCGACCCAAAAGATCAAGAGAAGACTACTTTTACATGCCCGAGTGGAACATTTGCATATAGACGCATGCCTTTTGGGTTATGCAATGCACCGGCTACTTTCCAAAGGTGTATGATGGCCATTTTCCATGATATGATCGAGAAGTTTATGGAGCTTTTCATGGATGACTTTTCGGTTTTCGGGTCCTCTTTTGAAGATTGTTTGTCCAACTTGGATCTAATGTTAGCAAGATGTGAGAAGACCAACCTTGTCCTTAATTGGGAGAAGTGTCATTTTATGGTGAAAGAAGGAATTGTGCTAGGACACAAGGTCTCGAGGATAGGGATAGTGGTGGATAGAGTGAAGGTGGACACTATAGCCAAATTACCACCTCCAAAAAATGTCAAGGGGTAAAAAGCTTTTTAGGCCATGCAGGATTTTATAGGCGCTTTATTAAAGACTTTTCGAAGATCACAAGGCCCTTGAATCAACTTCTTTTGAAGGACGCTCCGTTCAACTTTTCTAAAGAATGTCTTGATGCATTTCATTTGTTGAAGGAAAAGTTGACTACTACACCTATTATGGTAGCTCCAAATTAAAGTCTTCCTTTTGAGCTGATGTGTGATGCTAGTGACTTTGCGGTGGGAGCTGTTTTGGGACAAAGAATTGACAAGCATTTTCAGCCGATCTACTATGCAAGTAAGACCTTGAACCCAAAACAAGAGAACTACACTACTACAGAAAAGGAGCTACTAGCAGTGGTTTTTGTATTTGATAAATTTCGCTCATATTTGGTTTTTTTCAAAAACCATAGTTTTTACCAACCATTTTTCCCTTAAGTATCTTTTTGCTAAACAAGATGCTAAGCCAAGGTTGATTCGTTGGGTGTTGCTACTACAAGAATTTGACATTGAAATACGAGACAAGAAGGGGATGGAAAAGGTGGCTGCCAATCATCTATCGAGATTGGAAAACCCGCACTTGGAAGAGTTAGAAGAAAACAAGATTGGAGATGAATTTCCCGAAGAATATTTATTGGTTATAGCAGGAGAGATTCCATGGTTTGCAGATATAACTAACTATTTAGCTAGTGAATAGATCCCAAAAGACTTGACCCGCCAACAAAAGAAGAAGTTCTTTTCAGAAATTAAGTATTACCTTTGGGATGAGCCATATCTCTTTCGTAGCTGTGCTGATGGTATGATAAGAAGAGGTGTATCCGGGAAAGAAAGTCGGGAAATCTTGAAGCATTGTCATAGCGGGCCCACCGGAGGAAATCATGGAGCACAATATACGGCTAAGAAAGTTTTTGATTCGGGTTTTTATTGTCCTACTATCTTTAAAGATGCTACAAAATTTGTCAAAGAATGTGATTCATGCCAAAGATCCTGAAACATTTCATCATGAAATGAGATGCCCCAAAATAGCATTCAAGTTTGTGAAATATTTGATGTTTGGGGAAATGACTTCATGTGACCTTTCCCAATGTCAAAGGGAAATAAATACATTTTGGTAGCAGTCGATTATGTATCCAAATGGGCGGAGGCACAAGCATTACCCACGAATGATGCCCGAGTAGTGGTACATTTTCTCAAGAAATTATTTTCAAGATTTGGAGTTCCAAATGCTCTAATTAGTGATCAAGGCACCCACTTCACCAACGATCAATTAGCTAAGGTGTTGCAAAAACATGGTGTCCACCATAGATTTTCAACATCCTATTGTAGCACCTGGTTCCTGGTATGTACTCCTTGTGATTAATATTTTAATTTTATGCATTTTTGCCTTGGACTCGGCGAGTTGAAGGACCAACTCGCCAAGTAGGAGCGGGATAAGGCACGGACTTTGAACTTTGTACTCGGCGAGTCGGTCCCCGGACTCAGCGAGTAGACCCTGTTTGGACAAAAACCCTAATCCGTGTGTTTGCACCTTCTTTAAACGCTCTAACTTGGCCTCCTTAGTCCCTATCACTTCCAGAGAACTGTAGAAAGAAACCCAAGCTCCCATATTGTCCTTGAGAGTGATTTTGGCTTTGTGGAGAAGGTTTGGAGCTTAGAGGAAGGAAGAGGAGGTTGAAGTGTGCAAGGAGGGGAGGTAGATCCGGAATCTACATTGTGAGAAGCTTCCATTCATCCCGGGGCGACGAAGATGTATAGGGAACTTCGTCTGGACTATTGGTGGCCCTGCATGAAGTGGGATGTGGCTTGGTACGTCGAGCGGTTCTTGACCTGCAGGAAGGTCAAGGCTGAGCATCAGAGACCGCACGGCAAGATGCAGTCGTTGGATATCCCGTTGTGGAAATGGTAAGATATTACGATGGACTTTATAACGAAGCTACCCAGGACCGCGCGGGGAGTGGATTCTATATGGGTCATCGTGGACCGGTTGACCAAGAGCGCCCATTTTATCCCAATTCAGGAGAGCATCTCGGCCGAGAAGTTAGCCGACATCTATATCAGGGAGGTAGTGGCGCGGCATGGGGTGCCCGTATCAGTGATTTCAGACAGAGATGTGAGATTTACTTCCAGATTTTAGAAGAAGTTCCATGACGAGTTGGGTACTCGTCTGCATTTCAGCACCACTTTTCACCCGCAGACGGATGGCCAGAGCGAGCGGACCATCCAAACGTTAGAGGATATGCTGCGGGCATGTGTTCTGGATTTTGGAGGTAGTTAGGATACCTACCTCCCGTTGGCGGAGTTCTCATATAATAATAGCTATCATGCAAGCATCAACCGCCCTCCCTTCGAGATGTTGTATGGAAGGAGGTGCAGGACCCCGATATGCTGGGGAGAGGTTGGCCAGAGGGTCATGAGAAGCACCGAAGTGGTGCTCCAGACGATAGAGAAGATCCAACAGGTCCGGAGTAGGCTCCAGACTGCCCAGAGTCGGCAGAAAAGTTATGCCGACAAGCGTCGTTCAGACTTGGAATTCCAAGTCGGGGATATGGTTCTCCTGAAGGTGTCGCCGTGGAAAGGCGTCATCCGATTCAGGAAGCGAGGCAAGTTGGGCCCAAGGTTCATCGGGCCGTTCAGGATTGTAGCCCAGGTGGGCAAGGTGGCGTATAGGTTGGATCTGCCAGCCGAACTCAGCCAGATCCACAACACTTTCCACGTCTCTCAATTGCGGAAGTGTTTGGTAGACGACTCGGCAGTGGTGCCTTTGGAGGATATTCAGGTCGATGACAGCCTGAATTACATCGAGCGGCCTATGGCGATCCTCGACAGGAAGTCGAAGGATCTAAGGAACAAGAGGGTGGAACTCGTGAAGGTGCAATGGCAGCACTGAAAGGGATCACAGTGGACTTGGGAGCCGGTGGAAGAGATGATGGAGCATTACCCTGAGCTGTTTCAGGATAGAGCAGCAGACTTCGAGGACGAAGTCTGAAATAAGTGGGGAAGATTTGTAGCACCTGGTTCCTGTTACCTACTCCTTGTGATTAATATTTTAATTTTCTGCATTTTTGCCTTGGACTCGGCGAGTTGAAGGACCAACTCGCCGAGTAGGAGCGGGATAAGGCGTGGAGTTTGAACTTTGTACTCGGCGAGTCGGTCCGCGGACTCGGCGAGTAGACCCTGTTTGGACAAAAACCCTAATCCGAGCGTTTGCACCCTATTTTAACGCTCTAACTTGGCCTCCTTAGTCCCTAACACTTCCAGAGAACTGTAGAAAGAAACCCTAGCCCCCATATTGTTCTTGAGAGTGATTTTGGCTTTGTGGAGAAGGTTTGGAGCTTAGAGGAAGGAAGAGGAGGTTGAAGTGTGCAAGGAGGGGAGGTAGATCCGGAATCTACACTGTGAGAAGCTTCCATTAAGGTAGAAAAGTTCTTACCTTGATCATTAGTTCATTAGATCCCCTTTTGTCCCAAATTAGTGGTTTCAAGCCCTAAAACCTCAAATTCCATGTATTTATGCTTTAAGTTCTGAAAGGACTTCATATTGGGATCTTATGGACATCCTAGAAGTATAAAGTCGCTGTGGTTGGGGTTATTGAGGTCCCTATTGAGTGTATGACTCCTTAAAGAGCTTGGATTTGCCTTCTTGAGCTCTTAGGGCCATGCATGCACGTAAAGTTTGCAACTTTACGTGATAAGCATGCCCTAGGAGCATAGATCTATGGGTTAGAAGTGTTGCATGTCTTAGTTTTGGTCTGTATGGGAAGTGGGTCGAAGGGACTCGGTGAATCCCAAAGTGGAACTCGGCGAGTTCTATGAAGATGGTCTTAGACTCGGCGAGTTGGATGAACAACTTGGCGAGTCCTATAAAGATTGCCTGGAGCTCGCCGAGTTGTTCTTCAAACTCGGCGAGTCATATGAACTTTCACTGAGTAAGAGGGGTTTAAGTGTTGAAGGTCCAACCCTTCATATCTGCACGCGGAATTAGCAATGTAACGTAGTCCCAAAACCCCAAATCCTCTTACGGGATGTTCTGGTGAGGATTGGAAGCGAGTAGGAGGTCTGCTCGTGGAACTCGGCGATTTGCTCTCGGACTCGATGAGTCGGATCACGAGTCGGTTCCATAGTCCCGAGTAGTGAGTCAAGAGTGACTCAGTGAGTGGAAGGAGAGACTTGGCGAGTAGGACCGGGTTAGAAGGAGAAGGACTCGGCGAGTCTGTGCCACGACTCGGCGAGTCCAGTCAACTGGGAGTTGACCTTGACCAAGGAGTTGACCTTGGACCAGGGATGGGCCAGTCAATTGACCTAAGGATATTTATGAGTGGCTAATATATGTTTATGGGTTTGTAGCTGGAGGATTACCGGTGCACCAGCCAAACGTCTAGTAGTCGGACTTTCGGTAGCTACTCTTCTGGGTGAGTTTCCTTCCAGTAGTAACGGGTCTAAGGCACCAAGGCCGACCCGATTAGACGATATGCTAGTGTCGGAGTGTGGGCAGAGCCCGTATCTCATGGTCGAGTTTGATTATGATATATGCCAGTATGATAGATTTGTCTATACTCGTTGTCTGTGTGATACTTGTATGTTATGGATTAGCAGCTGAGTGTGGGCGAGGCCCGTATCTCTCTGATAGTGGAGTGTGGGCGAGGCCCGTATCTCTCAGATAGCGGAGTGTGGGCGAGGCCCGTATCTCTCAGATAGCGGAGTGTGGGCGAGGCCTGTATCTCCCAGATAGCGGAGTGTGGGCGAGGCCCATATCTCCCAGCTAGCGGAGTGTGGGTGAGGCCCGTATCTTCATGAGTGTGGGCGAGGTCCGTATCTCCTAGCTGTTCATTGTATATTTGTATGGTATGAGGTATTATGGGGGAACTCACTAAGCTTCGTGCTTACAGTTTTCAGTTTTGGTTTCAGGTACCTCTTCTTCGAAGGGGAATGAGTTGGCGCGGTAGCGGCCCATCACACACACATGCCTCGTATTCCGCACTATGAGATCTTCCTGGGGATTTGTACTCTGACATTATTATGTTTATGAAAATTTTTTCCAGACATGTGATATCTTTTATGAAATGTTATGATCGGTGACGCTTTTATTTCTAAATGCTTTACTAAGTATATGTTTTAAAAATTAAATTTTTGGCTCGTATTTTTGGGACGTTACACCTATCATCCTCAAACGAGTGGGCAAACTGAAGTTACAAATAGGGCGTTGAAGAGAATATTAGAAAGATCGGTTGGAGGTAATAGAAAGGATTGGTCGGATAAGCTTGATGATGCACTTTTAGCGTTTAGAACAACTTTCAAAACACCTATTGGTATTACACCATATAGGTTGGTTTATGGGAAGAGTTGCCACTTGCCAGTTGAGATTGAGCATAAAGCATTTTGGGCTTTAAAGATGTGCAATTTTGATTTGGCTGAACTTAGGAACAACCGATTGAAGCAAATGAATGCCCTTGAAGAACTAAGGAATGAGGCATACACTAGTTCCTTGATTTACAAAGAAAAGACCAAGAATTGGCATGACAAAAGACTCAAGGGTAATAAGGACTTTCATGAAGGACAAAAGGTGTTACTTTTTAGTTCAAGGCTCAAACTTTTTCCGGGCAAGCTAAAGACACGATAGGATGGTCCATTTATAGTGAAGAGATTTTTTCCACATGGAGCTATTGAGCTAATATCAAGAGATGGAACTCCTTTCAAGGTTAATGGTCATAGGGTGAAAAGATATGAAGAAGGGATTCCGAGAAATGAAGAACTTGAAGAAGGGTTGCTGCTGGAAGGGATTACAGTAACGTAAGCGAGAAGGAGTCCAACTAATGACTCCTTAAAAAGAAGCGCTTCTGGGAGGCAACCCGAGTTTAGAGTTTGCATTTTTTTCACTTTTAGGATCTATTTTTATTAATCTTCTTCTGAAATTACGCTTAAAATGATTACTTGAGGGCAAGCAATGCTCAAGTGTGGGGTGGTGGCTTAAAAATTGGATTTTAGCTAAACTGATTGATCAACTCATCGAGTCTTTCACTCATGCTCGACGAGTACTTTCTGAAATTCACGCAAAGTCGCAGATTCGCGCTTCTACTCGGTGAGTAGGCACTCCTACTCGGCGAGACCACAAATTTAACTGAAAAAAATAAAACTTTTTTTTTACAAACTGTAAATAGAGTTCTCTTTTACCCTAATCACTTTCATTTAGCCGCCTCCTAGCCCACACTCGCCGAGCAAAGTTCTCTTAAGCAACTTCTTCAAATTTTCGCTAATTCTTCCTCTTACAAGCAAAAAGGTAACATTTTTCTGCTTTATTCTTAATAAAGAGCATAACTTGGACAAATTGTAGTAAGTATTTTTGCAGAAAATTGGATTTGGAGGTTTACTCCAAATCTAGGGTTTTGATTTTAGGACAAATTAGAAGGTTTTGGACAAAATTTATTGTGAATTTATGATTAATAGACTTTGAATAGCAAACCCCTGTACAAATTACAGTGTTTGGATGGATTAATCTGGACCGACTGGAAAATGAACTTGCAGTTCATACTACTCGCCGAGTAGTTCGTGAACTCGATGAGTACATCTCACAGTGGACCTGCTTTGCTTATGTTTAATATGTTATGGGTTTGGTTTGTTGTTTTCTTGATTTTTTTTTGAAGGAGTTATGTCTAGACGTGACCAGAGCTCTAGAGGATGTGGATATGGAGACATTCCATGGCTTAACTTCACGCAAATTACCTCAAAATCTTCACAAGTCCGTGCAAAAAGCAAGCTTGAAACACTGAAACAGAAGGAGATATACGTTCCTGATGCAATTAATTGGGATTGGATGAATCAGACAAGGCTGGAGGAGGAACTAACCCCTTACTTGGTAAAGTCCGATGTAAATAGGAGAACAACAATCATTTATGATGGGTGGGTTCGGCTATTCAAGATGCAAGAACTCGTATTCCAAGAGCTATGCTGGGAGTTCTTTGCTACCATCTCATTCAGGGGTGGTAGTGATTACTATAGCCCGAATATTATAAGTTTTTGCCTTGGAGGAGAACTGCACCAATGCAGCATAGTGGAGCTTGCATGGAGGATTGGGATTTATGATCAAAACTTGATCATGTTGGAGGATTTCGAGGCGTTTTTGGAGCAATGCCATAAGGATTTACCCGAGGGAGTTGTTCCCTCTACTTAGTGGAATACGATCGCCAATCGGGTCTATATTCCATCTTCCACCCAAGAAGGCTTTATCCGTTCACCCATGCATTGTCTTACCCACCGTCTTGTTGCTAGCACCATCAACATGAGGAAGGATGATGACAAAGTTCCCACTCTCTACATTTTCTATATGTGGAGTATTATCACACCGGACGTCTTTTGCAACTTGCCTTATTGCATGGCAAAGTACCTTGCGGAAGGAGCAGTCAAGGAAAAAATTACCTCCAAAATTATTGGGGGTATGTTTGTTACAAGATTGGCAAGGTCTTATGGGATTTTGGATAGGCAAGAAGCAAGGGCATTGACAATGATTTCTCCCCCTCCGTTTAACATTACATTATTTAGGAGGTAGAGGATTATTAAGAAGTTTGGTGATGATACATTTGGGATTCCGAATGAGGAAGAGGTGATTGTTCCCGAGGAACCGGGAAGGAGAGTTAGGCAAAGGAGGGATCGACCCCGAGAAGACCCACCGGTCATCCCGGTGGGAGAGGAAAACACGGAATGGGATAATGTGGAATTAAAGAGGTATTTGGATGACATTGGCCGAGGCATTAACTACAATAATGAATCATTTTTTTTATCTATTTGAACAAATGAATATTACGTCGAGGCCCGGGCCTGGATTCCCGTATGTGATGAGTTGGGAGGAGCGTATGCAGAGGAGGAACAATCAAGCAAGTGGGAGTGGAGCTGGAGGAGATGATATTGAAGAAGATTGAAAGTTTATGTTTTTAATTTGGATGTTATTTTATTTTGTTGGTTTGGTATTTTGAACTTGTATTTATTAAGACTTAATTAGGAGTGTGCTTGTTTTCTTTTACTTGTGGTTGCCTTTGTCTCTTTTCATGATTAAAGATTAGGATGCAATATAAGAGTCTCATTGGTCAAGGTTAGAGTGAGGGCCGGGTCTAGATGAGAGTATGCAATTTCAAGTTTAAGATTGAGTCCATTAGAAATAAGGGTGACAAAATGTTTTATTTACTGAAGAAATCAAATAAGAGTCGTTGAATTTTCATATTCCAGCAGATTAGCAAAGGATCAGAAGCTAAACATTATTTTTTCCACTCAGCGCTCTACTCGCCGAGTGCACATATTGGACTCGACGAGTCCATCTGCAATATCATGATTTTCTGATTGGAGTCAATTTACTCGCCGATTTTCCGTTCTACTCGACGAGTCACTCAAGATCCTACTCTCATGATTCGGATTTTGGACACATTTGCTGCAGTTTTTACTCATATTATCATTAAGATTAATTCCTGGAGATTTCTGAGAGCTTTTTCCTTAATAATTGGAGTTATTTAGATGTTTTACCACACGAGACATGACACCCAAGGCATGGATAAGTGTTCCCATGTCTAAATTCATTTGAAGATGGACCTACATTGAAGATGATCAGCCTCGCCACTGCTATCCCAGGGGAGTTTGTTCCAATTCCCTCTTTATTTTTGCATTTTTCTTTTCATGCATAACATGCAATGGGGACATTGCATGAATTAAGTGTGGGGTAGGGGGTTGGTTATATTAGTAAGGGTTGGTTATATTAGTAAATTTAGAATCCTAAATTAGGCTTAATTTTAAAAAAAAAATTGCAGTAATATTGCTAGGATCTTAATTTAGAACATTTTGGTAAAAGCAATTAGGATTCCATGTTAGTGTTATGTTTGATGATTGTATGAAGACCCAAATGTTTAGTTGAGCCTATATACGTTCTAGTGCATTTGTGGACTCTCTATTCTAGTGAAATCATTGGAGAAAAACACGACCCGCTTAGTTTTAGGATTGCAATAAGTTTAGCATCGTGTACCAGAAATGTATCCAGGAAATTTTTATTTTAACCAATAAAGGTTGAAGTTGAGTGTCCTTGCTTAAGCATGTTGGATTTGAGTGACAAAAAAATGAGGTACATGTAATAAAAAAAAGAGAATTACAAGAAAAGTTGTAAGAATTCTGGAGCAGTCATAAAGTGAAGATCAAAAGATAAAAATTCCAAAGATTCAAAAAGTTGAAGATACCCAAAAATCAAAGAAAATAAATAAAGGTGGCAAATTTGAAGAATTCAAAGAAATCAAAGTTCAAATTATCAAGAAAGTGATGAATTCCAAAAAAAGATCCATAGTGGTCGAAAATGTAATTGTCTAGATTATGTATGCTTGGGTTGCTCAACCAAAAATACCTTGAGGTTAAGGGAGTTTTCTAAGGATGGATTCGGAGGGATGCATAAAATGAGCGTTGCTCAAAAGAAGTGAGCAAGTGTTTCTGAGGATTGTGAGTATTTAGGATGAGGGGGGTCGTTTAGGAAAAATTTAGATACAAATGCATTCGTTGCGGTCTTGGCATAATGGCTGGGTTTGATTGGGATTGTCTCATATGATTCTAGTGTGCTACAATTCAGTTTTGCTTGGGGGCAAGCAAAAGTCAAGTGTGGGGTATTTTGATATGTGCATATTTAGCCATATATTTAGTATAGATTTTTATCAGTTATTAGCTAATTATTTGCATATTATGGACAAAATGTACTTAAAGATGTTTAAATTGTATTTTCAGTCCAGAAGTCATGCTCGGGAACAAAAAGGAGGAAGGAAAAGTAATTAGAAGCTGGAGAATGAAGAATGAAGTACAAACCTGAAGCTACTCGGTGAGTCCAAGCGTCTACTCGATGAGTTTCCACAAATGTTCGCGAAGCAATACGTAGAGTCCTTGCCGTACATGGATTTTACAAAGAAATTCGGCGAGTTGGGTATCTACTCGACGAATTGCCCCTGTTTTGAGGATCTTAATTATAAATAGAAGTCAAATTTCGAATCCACTATCTTTTCTAGCTTTTCTGGAAGATACTTTGAGACTAAGGAGACCCTTGGAGACCTGAAGAATGTGAGAAGAACCCTAATCTCTCATTCTTAGAAGATTCAAGGCAACTTAGGTTTAATTTTCCACTTTATCTTTGAATTGAACAATGTTTGAGTTGATTACTTTCGTTTTTAGCTTTTCGACTACTGTAATCATGAGCTAAATTTACTAGTTTCTGTTTAGGGAAAACAATTTTACTTCTATGGATTAAGTTTATGGTTTGATTAATTGTTTATTGGTGATTTTGTTAAATTAAGCTTGTTAAAGATCCTTATGCATTAACCACAAATATTCCCTGTTAATAGGAAGGCAATTAGGCTGCATGAACATCTCTTAATTGTTTACCTCATATGGTTTATGTGAACACGTTGTTATGTGCCTAGGATTAGTGAATATGAAACTAGGATTAATTAGAGAATGGGTAAATTAATGTGTGAGCTTGTTGATAAAACAACAAAAAGAGGATAATTGAATTAGTATTTTGATTAACCAATTACAAGTCTTATTTAATCTGAATAATTGAACTAGGGAATTAATTAGCTTAAACACTTGATCACTGCTTAAACTAATTGATTTTCTAAGGATTGGTAATAGCGAATGCGAATCTAATCACTTTAGTCGGTAACCAATAACAATTAATCTATTGCTTTGCCATAAAATTAACCATAGGAGTGAATGAGTTGAACCTAAGCAGAAACCTTTTATTAAATTTGGTGAATTTTTACTTGGTTTTAGTTGATTAGTTAATTGCGTGTTAGTTAGTGTGTCCAAGTTTCTAGTCTTGTAAAACTAGAGAAAACCCTTTTACTTTTATTACTTGTTGGTTAAAATTAGTTATTAGGTTAATTTCTGTTCCTTGAGTTCGACACCCTACTTATTCAACCATACCACTAAAAGACAGGTTCACTTCCTTTGTGTGTTTAATTTATATTTTTAGAGTAGGAATAAAACGAGTCGGTGTTACACACATCAACCACCACTCGTCATCACTAACCTAACAACACCACCTCTACCGACCGACCAACTACCTACCACCACCCCAATCAACATAAACCAATTATCACCCATGACCACCATCACCCATCACCCACCACCATTACACGTCACCACCACCGTTACCATCCTCTACCTCCACCACCCATCCACCACCAATGACCACCACCTGCTACCATCATTACCATCACCCCCACCACCAACCACCACCCGCTACTAGATTGTATCTATATAAATCATATATGATTAGATACATATAATCACATGTGATTAAATACACAAGAAAATTTATTGAATCGAAAGAGCAAAAAAAAAAAAATCTTGCCCAAATAATGATATGTTATTGGATAAATATAATCACATATAATTTATGTGAATAATATTCATTTTCCCGTTTTCAGTTCAATAGTTCGTCTCATATATTTAATCACTACTGATTATATGTATTTAATAATATATGATTTATATGGAAAACATTTTTTTTCGTGTTCTTAATTTAATACTTTTTCTCGTGTTTTATAATCACATGTGATTATATATATCTAATCACATGAGATTTATATAGACACAATTGGATTTTTTCTATATAAATTATATGTGTTTATATGCATATAATTACATGTGATTAAATGTATTTAACACATTAGATTAAAGATGTTAAAGAACAACTATTTAGTCAATAACATGAAAATGAATCTTGTCTACATAAATTATATGTGACTATATATATATATATATATATATATATATATATATATATATATATATATATATATATATATATATATATATATATATATATATATAGGGAAGGGTTATTTGGAAAACAAAAAAAACCCTAAAAAACCTTAAAAATCATAAAAATGCATAAAAAAGTACTTAGAGATTACAAAACTTTTTTTTTTAATAAAAAATCGCATGTTTTTTAATAAATTCACTGAAAAAAAATAAAAAATCAATTTTATTTTTTTTAAAAAAGTTTTAAAATAAAAAAAAATTCAAAAAAAAAATCAGCAAATTTATTTAAAAACATGCGATTTTTTCATAAAAAAAATTCAAAAAAAAAAGTTTTGTAATCTCTAAGTATTTTTTTATGCATTTTTATGATTTTTAGGGTTTTTGTTTTTCCATAGAGCGTAAACCTATATATATATATATATATATATATATATATATATATATATATATATATATATATATATACATATATATATGTATATATATCACATATAATTCTATAGTTGATCTTGTCTATGTAACCACATGTGATTATATGTAGTTAGTCCCATACGATTTGTATGGGAAAGTTTTTTTTTTTCACGTTTTTGATTCTATAGTTGTTTCCGTGTATATAATCACATGTGATTATATGTATCTAATCACATATGATTTATATGGAAAAAATTCATTTTAGTCCATACAAATCATATGTGATATATATATATATATATATATATATATATATATATATATATATATATATATATATATAATCACATGTGATTAAATGTATTTAATCACATATTATTTATGTGGAAAATATTTATTTTTGTGTTTTCGATTAAGTAGTTAATCTCGTGTATTTAATCATAAGTGATTATTTATAATAATTATTATGATTATATGTATATAATTATACATGAATAATATGGACAATGAACAACTATTGAATTGAGAACGCAAAAATGAATCTTGTTCCCATAAATCATATGTGATTAAATACATTTAATCACATGTGACTAAATACATGAGAACAATTATTGAATTGAAAAGGTAAAAACGAATCTTGTACATATAAATCATGTGTGATTAGATACATATAATCATATATGATTAAATACACGAGAACAACTATTGAATCAAAGACAAAAAAATGAAGTTTGTCTACATAAATCATATTGTATTCATATAATCAGTGTTGTAAAACTCGCCTAGTTGGCTGATTACTTGGCCGAGTACTTCCTACTCGACCCCTTACCGAGGACATTTATAGAATCTGAGTACTCCACGATCGACCCCTTACTGAAGTGATCAGTATTGTAAAACTCGCTAACTCGGTGATTAATATGTATAATACACTTAATGATTTATTATTTAAAACACACACATGTGATTATTACTACATATATATCTTAAATTTTCAATAATTATTAACAAAGTGAGACCATTATGTGTTTTTCAGTTTTTGTGTGTTCACATGTATCTAATTTTGTTATATATTTCAATCAACTTATGATTTTAACTTATAATTTTGACATATATAAATTCCCTGAAAATATTTTTACATGAATTACCAAATCCGAGTACTCCTTGAGTACTCCTGAGTACTCGCTACTCGGCAGTCGGCCGAATAGGTACCGAGTACCGAGTTATACAACCTTGCATATAATCACATGTGATTGTATATATTTAATCACATATGATTTTGTGGTCAATGTTCATTTTCTCATTTTTTGATGAATAGTTGTTCTCGTGTATTTAATCAAATGTGAGTATATGTATTTAATCACATATGATTATATGTATCTATGCACATATGATTTTGTGTTTTTGATACAATAGTTTGATAGGATTTAGGTAAACAAACAAAAATAAAACCCTTAAGTTCGCATGCAACCTAAATAAGATCTATGTTTTCTTTATTGAACCTATAACTAAGAGCATCAAAAAGAAACCTGCAAACCCTAGGCAATTTTCGAAATTAACATTTGATGGTTTTAGGATCACATACCTTTTAGTTGTTATAGAAAACAACTAGAATTCCTCTTTGTAGTATCTCTTGGAAGTAAGCACCACAAGTGGCGTGCCTCTAATAGAATTACACCCAAACTAGCAAGAGAATTAATTAGGAGAGAAGATAGAATTTCGACCAATTCTTGTGGATGGAAGGCATGGACAAAATAAAGGGGTATGGGATTCCTCATATAATTGAGGAAACTTGGTGCCAAAGCTAGGGTTAAAGGGAAATCCCCTAGATCCTTTGCTTGGTGACCATGCAACCCATAACCCCTTGTCCAAAGAGCTTTGGTCGAAATCTCCTAGGAATTCCCTAGAGATTTTCGTCCACCTCCTCCAAGGGGTTCTAGAGCCTTTCTTTCTTAATTATTAATAAAAAACAAAACAGTCCCTATACTTTTAATTAATTCAACTAATCCCAAAATTAATTCTAATTAATTACTAACTAAATAATATGATTTCTAGTTAATATATTATTTTCAAAACACATTGATAAACAATTTATTTAATTTATTATTCACATGATAAATTAATATCTCTCTCTCTCTCTCTCTCTCTCTCTCTCTCTCTCTTTCTCTCTAAAGTCATCATTTCTAATTGCTAGGTTTTAGGGCAACCCAAAGGACTATGCTACTATCAATTCAAGTATATACCACATTTAGTTGGGGGATTAGACAAATAATCCAAAAGTCTCCCACTTAGATAAGTCTATAACTATAATTTCCAGTATAACTTCTTAATCGATTAGTAAATTCTAGCTTCCAAAAGTCGTTTTCGAACTCTGACCCAGTCAGTTACGTGTCTTAAGATAAGTGATTATGAACTCTGACCCAGTCAGTTACGTGTCCTAAGATAAGTGATCATATAATCCTCCATTCTGTAAGATATCATTTAGACATGAGACATGGAATAAAGTCAATCTCATTGTCTAAGACTTTGTTTCCCGATTTCTGATTTGTGATGATATAGCACTTCTAATTGAACACATCAATTTAGTCATGGCTGGGCCCAACGCTATAAGTCAACACCAAATCACCGAGGGGCCTAAATATATCACTTTTCCCATTAGGGTAAAAGGAACGAATATACTTTGACTCATATGCTTACATATTTTTCTCATCAAATCATGCATGACAATACGTTTTATAATATCAAGTTACTGATGCGTTTATGCATTACCGATGTACAATCGACAGTAAATTACAACTCATATATCTCCGTTTTAGGATTATAAGATATTATCGTCTCAGAATTACTCATGATAAATTGCATGAAGTAATTCTCTGAGCGTGAGTTTATCCAATACTTAAATTTCCATTTCAAAGTACTCATAAACATTATAGTAATTTTATTGCTATGTCTAACCCCCTTAGACAATCTACAATCTAATTCATGATAGTTTTAATTCACTACTTACTTCCAAAAGTATGAGCGACTGTGGAATTCTAATAATCAAATTATTTAGGAAGTAAAACATGCAAAGTGAAATACAATAATAAGCTAATTAACTATGGTATCAAACTAATTGAAAATAAATAAATCTCTATCATTAGTAGTTACCACTTTACTCATTGTATAATGTTTCATGAAATCAACTAACCACTTGATTTAAATAACATCAGTTATGTTATGTTCTGAACATGCATACTATGTCTCTCTATGGTCCTTCCTACCATGAACAGATCGACTGAACATTATTCCAATGATGCTCATTTCACAATTTCAAATTCTTGTCACTGTCTAAAATGTATTGGAATTCCATCCTTACATGCATTGACCTTTTGTGTCGTCAAGGTTTCAAAGTCACAAAAACTAAGCCAACGATATTACAGAATGTTTCATCAGAACTTTGTTACTAGAAACAATTCCATGATAATGAAGGTTTAAATTCAAGGGACACTCCTTGAACACTTTTCTTGCATTAAGGTTTCCAACTTACATGTAGACTTTTTCAAGTATCTCACATTATGGAAACATTTTCATATTTCCATATGACTATCAACTCTTATTAAGAATCATCTCAATCCAGAATCATATCACCATGGTCCGTGTAAATTAGTACCAAACTTCAAACTGTCCATAAACAACCAATCTTTAGTAAAGCTCAGAATGTTCTTCACAGTTTTTTATTTTTTATTTTTTATTTTTTTAACAACTCTAGTCACACAAAAAATTACAATTCTTTTTCCTCGCAATGCTCAAGGTATTTGGAAAAATCAGAACAAGTGAATATTATAGCATATGTAATCGATCTTATATCCAAAGCATATGGGACTGGATTCATAATATCCGATATCTGTTAAATCTCTTGCTATTATATTTTCATATATGGAATTTCCTATGTTGAACCATTTCAACATGATATTCACGTATATCTATGACTAAGTTCTATTAAACTATACAATCTAATCCTTTTGATTCGAAACGAAGTATGAGTACCCTCTCCCTTAAACCTACTATAGCGAAACAATTCCCAAACTTTGTAGTTTGCAAATTGAAGTTTTTTGTTCCCTGCGAATAGTATTGTCAACAGGCAATACTAGCATAATAGTTATGTCACACTAGCTCTGACATATACCCAAAAATCTACTAGACTTTTAGAAATCAATATTCTTGACTTTCTTATTAAAGTGCAGATTTATGTTACGCAATGCTTCAATAAGTCTCCAACTAGACTTCTTAAGCTTATACACCTTCATTTGATAGTATAAGTGTGTGTTTAAACCCTTTCATAAATTGTAATTTAAGTCTTTGAAAGTTCAAACACTTCCTTGTCATTTATCACAATTCGAAATATGAAGAGAGGTGTCGTAATCATATCGACAATTTGAGAATGCAATTAACACAAGCAATATCCGTACTGATCTTTATCAGATCCTTTAAAATCTACTAGCAAAAGTGATTCCTCATAATCATTCTCATGAATTAGAGTGAAAACTTTTCTACCTAGATTCTATGGTGCATACGTTCCTATCCATGTGAATCTATCATTTCAAACCTACAATCATAAGACAGGGTTTAGGACAAACCAAATTCAAATTTAGCTTTCCTCATAAACTGAACTTTGTAATTCTAAATTTCTTGCCCTATGGCAGCTCAAGGGCCTACCAATGCTTCCATGTTGTTAGCAACTTAGCCATATTGATCAATGTACCTTCACTAACCAATGTGCTTTTGCTTTTGCAGTTAAATGAATAAATGGAACTCACAATCATTGCTAACTCAACTAGAAGTGCATAGAAACAAGAATGTGTCAACCAAACATGATAGATTATCAACCTCAGGTCGCATGCTAGTGATAACTAAAAGGTTTATTGTCGGTTGACTCTTGAAAATCTCAAGATCAATACGACTCCCACTGATTTCTAGACATATGTGTTTTTATCTCAAGGAACACTCCTTGACAAGTTCAAACAAACATTTAAAAGTTCATCTCGATTTCCGACAAGAAAACACTTCACAGAATAAGTTGCAGTTTATACTTTGTTTCTCGAAAACCGAAAAACATCACAACTCCAATTCTATATATGCTCTGAAAACATTTTTACTCCACATATTTCGATGTGTTTTCAATCTTCTTATTTTTCGAAATGAATTTCAAGATACAATTTGTAGTAACTAGAGCGTGGCTCTAAAACTTGATCGGAAATGAAGTATGACGTATCTCTTGATTGAACAATTTCAACAATATCTGATTCCTCTTCTTAGTCATACAATTGCACTAAGATGTTCTTCAAGGATCAATTGTGATATAGTTCCACAATCATTAGGATGATCATAAAACATGATACTAAAGTATTCTTCTTTCTTCTTAGATTAGATAATCTTTTATCTTTATACCTAATATATTCTTCTTGTTTGTTCTGCTACTCTTTGAATCTTTTCAAAGTATCAGAATTATGCTTAATCTTATAAGCACAACCATATTTGATGAAACATTTGTAAATCATGATGAATAGAGTTATCGTCCTTTGTGGTGGATCTGAATAGTCCATATCAATATGAACTAGATCTTTCAGTCCTTTACTTGACTCACATAAACATGTGATCAATGAATTACTCATAATTTTCCAAGATTTTCATATACTATACAATGCGACTTGTACAATAGTAGGTATCTGTCCTATTGGTGATGAGATTTCTTTTCACTTGGTTAATTATGACAATACCACAAGCAATATCATAAGAATCAAATATACAATTAATATTGCTAATATTAGAAATGTAGCCAACACTTTCATAAATGCTATTGCAAGGAAATATATAAATAAGGAAATCAGACAAACCAAAATTTCACTTTATTGAAAGTAAATGAAAAAAATGGAATTTTTCCTTACAGTGCATAAAATGAAAAACTATGTTTATAGATATTTACTAAGTGTAATAGCAATCTATTAAATTATCCTAACTCCTAAATAGTAGCTCTAAATTTTGATCATCGAACTATGTGACCCAAGTCCATCTCTCATGATCAGATTTAGCTCACTTTACTTAAGCTTCCTTCTTTCTCTTAGATCCTTTAATATTATCAAAATGTGATCATCACATCAGGTATTAAGAGTCTATGAATAGGGAACTATAAAACAATGGATTCAGATAATGGACGTATCTAAAGTAGAGTCACACGACTTGAATTTACTATTTTTACGATCTTTCAGGTATTTTCGGCAACTTTGTTTCCAATGACCTTTCAATTGGTAGTAAAACAAATGGACTCTTTGGGGTCCAAACATGGAACGATCCCAGAACTAGCCATTTCTCTTTACCATATGATCAAACAGTTTGATCTTGGACAACCCTTTTCCATTAGGAAGAGAAATCTTTTTTAGGTCACCATTTTTACCATTGTAAATGTCCATGGAAACCTTGAAAATTGACCTAATAATCATTTCTACTTTAGATGTTCTCTTAAGCATTTCTGCTTTAGCATCAATCAATATTTGGGTCAAATCAATTAGGATCACATCGAGATTCCTCATGAAAGCTTTTTAACAAACTAACCATATGACTTAGGAAGCAAAAGGAAAAACATATCAATGGATTTTTCCCTTGGAAAAACAACACCCAATCTATCCAACTTGTCAATGTACGATTTATTTTCGGAACATGTGTACACATAAAGTTTCCATCTTGATATTTTTGTGTCAATAGGGATTGAGTAATCTCGTATCTTTCAACTTGAGAAAAATGTGACATTGGGAGAGTCACATGAGGAGGTGGTGGAAGAAAGATGATGTCTATTTCCATCATTTCCTAAGGAAGGGAAAACAATTTTACCTTGACTTGAAATTATCTAAAAGATTGACAAAAACTATTTCCTTAATAATGAGGAAGACCATTATTTAAATTAAGGCTAGGATCCATATTTTCGATTCGAACTTTGAAGAGGGATGTCGTAATCAAATTTGAATCTATTTTAGGTAGGTAAGGCTTTTACCAATTTCAATCTTATAAAACTCCTAGATCTTTTTATATTCATTGATTCTTTTCAATATCATGTTTAATCTTGGATTATGCTCTCACTTTTGTGACCCGGATGTCGAGGATCACAAACGATATGTGAATGACCATGCAAACCCGCTTGGCAACCTTGATTTCATTTATCATCTGACATTGATGTACCGGTTAACCACACACGCTCCACTAACGACATATAAAGCATGATGTGCATTTTCATGGATTATCATACTTTTCACATCGTTCCTAAAGTAACTAGATTTGGGATTTAAAAGGTTCTAGTACTTTTAATAGCATTAAACTTTTAATGAGAATTAGTGTCCTATCAAATCCCAATGACGGTCATTTTATAGGCTGCTTCCTTAAACTCCGCTTATAGTATGGCTTCGTGAATGAGGCGTACTAGCGATTTGACTGACCTAGTCTTATACATATAGTAATAATTAAGCTTTTAATTCTACATATAGTATAAGATGTATTTTAAACTTTTCAAAATACTAGGGTTCATATATTAAATTTCGAAATTAATATTCAATTAAATTTAAAATAAATTAATAATGATTTCAATTATTAGCAATTAAATAAATTAAATCAATTAAGGATTATCTAATTAAAGTAATCAAATAATTTAATACTAATCCTTACCCTCTAAAATTTGAAAATTAGGGTAAAGGATTCCAATTTTATAATTATCCTTATTAATCAAATTAAGCTAACAATTATCAAATATGGAAACCCTATAAGCCTACCATTTTCAACATTACTTGGGGAGGAAAGCTAGGGCTTCCAAACCCTAGCCCTTAAATTTGAAATCCAAGGGGTGGAGGCTAGGGTTTCCAAAACCCTAGCCCTTGTCGAAAATTTGGCCGTTTAGGGTTTAATTTCAATAAACCCTGATTTGATCTATTCTTCTATTAGAGCTATTCAACAAAAAACAAACCAAATGCTTTAATACCACTGATAGGATTTAGGTAAACAAACAAAAATAAAACCCATAAGTTTGCAAGAAACCTAAATAGGATTTATGTCTTCTTTATTGAACCTATAACTAAGAACATCAAAAAGAAACCAGCGAACCCTAGGCAATTTTCGAAATTAACATTTGAGGGTTTTACGATCACATACCTTTTAGTTGTTATAGCAAACAACTAGAATTCCTCTTTGTAGTTTCTCTTGGAAGCAAGCACCACAAGTGTCGTGCCTCTAATGGAATCACACCCAAACTTATAAAACCACGATCTATGTATCAATCCAAATCACTAGATTGGTGTGGAATCCCAACCAAGTGAATGCCACAAATCGTAAATATGAAATAAGAACACAATGATGAATCTTCAATGCACACTATATTAATCAATACTCTAGTACATAAGAATTTATATGTCTATCGGTTCTCTCTGTCTCTATCAAATCTCGAAATTAGTAACTAGAATGACCAACCTTAAAGAAAGCTGAAACAATACAATATAGATATACCTAGACCTAATTACAAAGGCCCAACCCAAAGCAACCGAAATCACTTAATGATTTCGGTCCAAACATCACCGAATTCATCATGTTTTCGGTCCTAGACCGAGAACTCTAAAAGCTATGTAAAGTAAAGTATAAACCACAAATTATGTCCCAACAATCTCCCCTTTGGTTTATAGATTTCTTTTTCTTTTCAATCTTCTCTTTGTTCCTTACTCTCATCTTTTATATTCAATTTCTTCACGACTTCAAGATGAACATATGAATTTCTACTTGAATGACTTCATCTTGAATAGTTGGACTCCCTTTAAAATTTGACTTTGAACGCACATTGGGTATAGAGGCTTCTTGTATAGGTTCTTGAAAATCAACACTTTCAACATTGAAATACTTCATAGATAATTACAGAGAGACCGATTCTCCTAGATCACTTCAGGAGGTTCATAGATAGCAGCAAATTGATTGAGGAGGGTTCAATGCAATTTGTCACATAACTTTAAATACAACTTCACCTTGCTTCTGGGGTTGAAAGGTTGTGTGTTGATGAATAATCTTCACTTCTTGTTCCTTTGAATGAATATTCTATTGGATTAGGTATCTAAGACTAGAACTATAATTGGTATGTACTTGACCCGATAGTAGCATGGTCCTTTAGGGTTGCCTTCACTATAGCAACTTGACAGGATGAATTATGAGAAAGAGGTTAATAGATGATTTATTAGTATATTATAAGAATAATATATTAATTGAGAAATAATATTATTTAATTAGTATTGATCAGAAATTAATTTGGAATTAATTTAGTGATCAAAAGAGATTGATTAAAAGAACGGGGGATGATATTACAAATCAATGATAGTTGCAATTAGGCTGATGGATCTCCTTGGAATAAGGTTGGACGAAATATATGGAAAGCCCATAGAGAATTCGTCCAAGGAATATTCTAGAAGGTGTCCATGGGCTGCTTAAGACTTAAGCAGTCAAATTAGGGTTTCCACCTAAAACCCTAGGAGGCACAAGTATAAATAGACTCCATGGCTTACAAAATTAGGCCCCCCTATGCTTCTAAGAGAACCCTAGCCGATTTCTATAAGCTTTCATCCTCTCTCTCTTGTTCATCCATTGCTTGTGGTGTTTGTGACTCCATTAGAGGTGCAACAGTTGAGGCACTAAGCTCTTGAAGGTCAAGATCAACCAATCAACAAAGAAGAGGTATTCTTCTAACTTTTGTTTAGTTATTGATTTAGAAAATATGCATGCTGTATTAGGCTTTTGCTTTGGAAAATTATTATGCATGTATAATTTGAGAAAAACCTAGATCCGAAGCAATTAGGGTTGCATGTGCACCATAGGAATGTTGGAATGCTCAAAACACATCAGTGGTATCAGAGCTTAGGGTATTTTTTTGTTATATTTGATGCATTTGTGAAGTGTCCAAAGCTAAAAGAAAATTTGTTTTTGTCTCTGTGTAACATCCCGAGTTCAGGAGTGCAAGTTTAGGGATCAAATTGTAAATGTGGAAGGGCAACTCGGCGAGTCCATTGGTGGACTCGGCGAGTAGGGTTGCGACTCTAGTCGCGTGTTAAGTGGCCAACTCGGCGAGTCGGAGGCTGGACTCGGTGAGTGGGTGCTGAGTGGAGAAAACCCTAATTTCGGAGGTTGAGCTCTATATAAAGGACATTAAACCCTCTCCCCAGCCTCTTTACCCTCTCTTGAAGTCCAGAAAACCCTAAGGCGCGTTTGTGAGGGATTTGAGAGCATTTGAACCTTGGAGAAGAGATTTTGGAGGAGATCTTGGAGAGTTAAGAGGATTGGAGCAAGGGGCTTTGCTAAGATTCGGATTTCTCTTCTGTTGGAGCTTCCTTTTGAGGTATTATTTCGTTGCTTGGGCTGTTATTCATCTAGATTCTTCATTTGGAGTATTTGGAAAGATTAGCTTGTGGTATTTTGAGTTTGGAGGTTGGATTTGAGGTTGCTACCTCAGATCTGGGATGGAGAAGGTCTAGAGTGCATTAAAGTCCCTGTTCTTGAGTGTTTGGTGAAGCCATCTTGTCCCAAAAACTAGCCCTAGAGTGTATAATGCTTAGATCTCTTTGGATTCACGTAAAGTTTTCCACTTTATGTGATGGATGGGTTGTAGTAGGGTAGATCTATGGTTTGGATCAACTGCATGGCCTGGAAGGCTTCTGTATGGGTTAAGATCTAGAGGCACTCGGTGAGTCACAAAGGTGTACTCGGCGAGTTGCTTAAAGATGGGCAAGAACTCGGCGAGTTGGAAGAACAACTCGGCGAGTAGGTTGAAGATAGCCTTGGACTCGGCAAGTCTGGTCGTGAGGTCCTAACCTTCTTCTGGTTGAGCCATGAATCGACGAGTCAAGGGAGGACTCGGTGAGTTGAGTGTGAGGGGACTCAGAGTTGGGAGACTCGGCGAGTCTTGGGGTGACTCGGCGAGTTGAGTCGCGGATTGGGGAAGTTCTGAGCATGGGGACTCGGCGAGTCATCGGGTTGACTCGGCGAGTAGAGTCAATCAGGAGGTTGACTTTGACTTTGACCAAGGGTTGACCAGTTGACTTCCAGGGACATTTTGGTAATTATTGACTTTTGTTTGAGTTCAATGTTGGTGTCGACTAGTGGTGGAGATCGTGTCAGTGGTCAGAGCATCTTGGTCTTATCTTTTCAGTCGGCAATTGCGAGGTGAGTTATCCTCACTATATCAGCAGGGTCTAAGGCACCAAGGTCGGCCCTTTATCGGATTGTGATCCGGTTAAGGTCGGTAGCCTGGTATATAGGATGATGCTATGCTAGTGACTGGTTAGGTCGGTATCCTGGTTAGGATGATGATATGTTATGTGATCTGCTAGATTGGTTTGATTGAATGTGAAATGTTATATGATTGAATGTTTATGTGCACATGGTTGTTGGACTAGGATTTGGGTTGATGTGGGTCCAGCTTTGTGCTGTAGGCTAACATACCGAAGGCGAACCAGTTATCCCGAAGGCCCAGCGAGCGGTCCGGATAGGCTGTAGGCCCTAAGAGGGCGGACCAAACGTGTCGAGGCTCGGAGAGTGGACCAGACCGACTGAAGGCTCGGTGCGGGCGGACCAGTCATACTGTAGACTCAGAGAGTGGACCAGGTGGATTGAAGGCCCGGTGCGGGCGGACCAATCACGCTGCAGAATCGATATGTATGGCTAGACTCGGAGGGTGGACCAGGTGGACTGAAGGCCGGTGCGGCGGACCAGTCACACAGTAGACCCGAAGTGCATGGCTGTTCTGTGTTCTGTTATGATATGGCATGATGTGCGTGTATGGTATATGTGGTTGGTATTTTGGGGGTATCTCGCTAAGCTTTCGGGCTTACAGTTGTGGTTTAATGTTTTTCAGGTTCTTCAGGAGACCGTGGCAAGGCAAAGGCGTGATCGTACTGCTCCTCATGTTTATGTTTTATGTTGTGGTTCTGGGAAGACTCTGATAACGATTGTATTGAAAACCTTTTTGTAATAACTTTATGAACCCGAGTTGTTTTTGAAAAGTTTAAATTGGTTGAAATTTTTAGAGCGTTACAAGTTGGCATCAGAGCCTTGGTTTGAGTGAATTGGAGGAACATTCGTGTGAATCCAGTCTCAAATCAAGGAGAGTTTTTCAAAAGAGAATTTAAAATGGTTTTCAAAATGAGTAAAGGAGGACGCGGAGGTACGATCAGCCGAAGCCAGTAAGTAACCCCAAAATACCATACATGATAATTGTTTTTGAGCTTTGATAGAACAGCATGCTAGTATTAGGCTAGGGATCTTCAGGATTTCATGATAATGTTGCCTGATTTATGATGCTTGCTAGCCTAGGGTTCCTCTGTGGGAGATTTCTGGTGTTCCTCTAGGAGTGAGGGTTGAGCGCTTGTTATGTATGTTTTTCACTAGGGTGTTGTGGTAATACTTGATACAAATATGGGTAGGTTAGGAAGGTAGTATGGGCCCGTACTACTGGATGCACAGGACCCATACGCGTATCAAAGAAACCATGACCTCTAGGGTTGGGTTGGGAGTTGGTTCCCGGGTTTGTGGGAAGTATCTGAGATCTTCTGGTGTTTTTTCAGTATGGTGGTTACAAGGCATGCTGAGAGCGGATCCGGGCCAGAATCGGAAGCAGGAGAGGGCGGTCAGGGTGGGTCAGTACCGCCCGAGGTTATTGGTCAGATGAGCACAGGCGAGTTGGACGGTAGGATTCGTGAGATCCTGCATGATGAGGTTGCTGCGTTGTTCCGGGCCGAGTTGCCGGAACTGTTCGGGTCGATCAAGACCGCCATGATTGAGTATTTTGATGAGCGCTATGTGTCTCTCACATAGACGGCTGTAGCAGCGGCAGGGGGAGGAGTCGGTCGAGGTTTTCAGTATCGGGACTTCAATAATACGAAGCTTCCTACCTTCGATGGGGTTCAGGACCCGATTGTTGCTATGAGATGGTTGTCGGACGTGGAGGGGTGTTTCTTTACGTGTTAATGCACTGCTGATTAGAGGGTGAGGTGTGCTCTGAACCTGTTGAGGCTCGGGGCGAAGGATTGGTGGAGATTGACCACGGGGTCATATTCGGATGCGCAGAGAGCTACGGTTTCATGGGATCAATTCTGGGAGATGTTCAGCACTCGTTATGTTCCGCGGGTTGAGAGGGAGAGATTGGCTCAGGAGTTCTTGGAACTGAAGCAGGATTCGGAGTTAGTGACGGAGATCACCAGGATGTTCACTGAGAGGGCGATGTTTTGCCCTGAGTTCGCTTCGGAGCAGGCTCAGATGTCCCGATATCTGAGTATGCTCAAGAGGGATATCAGACAGTTTATGTCTACACAGAGGTGCGAGACCTTGTTAGAGTTGCAGGAGGCCGCCAGGCGGCGTGAGTTGGAGATTGAGTTGCAGTTGCGAGAGATGAGGCAGGCTCCGGTGCAATCGCAGCCGGCGCCGAAACGGTCCAAGGCCGTTGATTCTAGATTGGGAGATCAGAGTATCCACACTTGTGGGAAGTGTGGGAAGGGTCACACCGGAGTTTGTAGGTCCGGTAGTGCATGCCGCAAGTGCGGAAAGGAGGGGCACTATGCGAGGGATTGTCGGCAGACAGCCCCGGTTCGGGATTTGAGGATTTGTTATCATTGCCATCAGGTTGGACACTTGAAGGTCAACTGTCCACAGCTTGCTGCAGGACCGGTGCAGGCTCCAGCACCGGCCACTTTGAGGATTGCGGGTGGAGGTCAAGGTGGAGCGGAGCCCCCAAGGGCTCAAGGTCGTGCCGGATCCAGCTGCGGGTATGTTTCTTTCTTGATGTCTTGTTATTTGGTGATTTTTGTGGGGTATTGTTTATCTACTAGTCTCTTTATGTGATTTTTGGTATGGTATTCGTTTTTCCTTGAGGGTTGTGGTATGCTTATGGGTTTGGTGTTGGAAATTTCGTTGGTTGTCATTCATGAGGATTATTAGTGGGAATCTGGCTTTTGGTCGGAGTGTCGGGTAGCATCTGCAGTCTGAGGAGTGGTTAGCTGAAGATCGAGTTTCTTTCGAGCCCGGGATGATCAGTGTTGTTATGTAGATTTGTGAAGTTTGCTCGTTCTGGTGGGAATCAGTTCGCGTGTAAGGGTTTGTGTTGTGTAGGGTTGTCGAGGGAGGTCGGTGAGGGCGACCGGTGGTTGATAGTCAGTGCTCTAAGTGGGGGAGAATTGGAGAATTCTCTGGAAGATCGATAAGCATGGGAGGTTGTTTAGCTGTTGGGATTCAACAGTGGTTCTGTCAGCCGAGCGTAGGCTGGTATGAGCAAGTGTCAGACAGGCGGGGCGGAATGCAGACCAAGGGTGATTGATTGTGGAAGGCCTGGGATCAGGCCGAGTTTGAGTATGTAGGGTGGAGATAGAGTTCGGAACCCCTAGAGGGCTAGAACGGTATGCATGAGAGAGTTTTCTGGAGGGATAATGCGGGATGATGAATGCTAGTTGAGCGGTCCGGATAGACTGAAGGTCGGTGGGCGTACCAGTCAGGACGAAGGCTCGGAGAACGGTCCAGACAGGCTGAAGGCCCTGGAGGGCGGTCTAGACCTGTTGAAGGTTCTAAGAGTGGTCTAGATGGCTGAAGGCCTGGTAAGGCAGTACAGTCATGCTGAAGACTCTGCATGTGTTGATAGATCTGTATGAGGATATGGAATGAGTATGTCGCAATATGATAACATCAGAAGGTCTGGCCCTGGATATTGATCGCGATTAGTGGAGGTAGTGCATGGACTCGAGAGTCCTTGTGAGCGGATTCAGAGTATGTGTGGTGCATGGGATAGCGGTTATGCTATAAGGAAATGGTGTAGTATTGGGTGAGCACCGTGGCACTTGTGATAGTGTCAAGGTAGCCAAGTGGATTTCCTTGGTAAGGAAAGGGAAAGGAATGTAGCTCCGAGAGGGAGTGTAAGTTCACGGGAGTGTAAGCAGTAATGCGGAGTTATTGTTGGAGTGTTCCAATTATGGTCATTGAGCAACGTGTTTGCGGCAGTGGTATGGAATCACATCTGGATTGGATGTCTGCTGAGGTCACGGAAGGAATTCCGAGGGTGTAGAGCCAAGAGGCTCGGAAGGGATGCAGGGATGAAGTCTTGGATTCCCAGCTTGATTTTGATCAAGGAATTGTGTATGTAGTGGTAATTCATCCTGGGGGATGTTTGGAGGTATCGTCAGTGCATCGGGTTTTCCCAACCCGAGGATGCTAGAGCCAGTTCAGCATGGGTATGAGAATGCGGAGGAGAACTCATGGGAGTTGCTCTAAGATTGAGGGATGTGTCATCCTGTCAGCATGGAGTGGATAAAGTTGGGCTTAGATCGGGATTCCAGTGATTCAGGAGTATCACTAGCTCGTATGAGTCAAGTGGTTGTTGTGATTTGGAGCGAGTGAAGTATCATGGAATGGTACTTGGCTGTTAAGTGGAGTTATCCGAGGATGAGGTAGATGGCCGGCTTGAGGCGGTGGTCAGAATGTCGCAGGAGAAGAGTTGGGTTGCCGCAGGCTTCTAGGACGAAGCCTAATTTAAGTGGGGGAGAATTGTAACATCACGAGTTCAGGAGTGCAAGTTCAGGGTTCAAAGTCTAAATGTGGAAGGGCAACTCGACGAGTCCATGGGTGGACTCGGCGAGTAGGGTCACGACTCTAGTTGCGTGTTAAGTGGCCAACTCGGCGAGTCGGAGGCTGGACTCGGCGAGTGGGTGCTGAGTGGAGAAAACCCTAATTTTGGAGGTTGAGCCCTATATAAAGGACATTATACCCTCTCCCCAACCTCTTTACCCTCTCTTGAAGTCCAGAAAACCCTAAGGCGCGTTTGTGAGGGATTTGAGAGCATTTGAACCTTGGAGAAGAGATTTTGGAGGAGATCTTGGAGAGTTAAGAGGCTTGGAGCAAGGGGCTTTGCTAAGATTCATATTTCTATTCTGTTGGAGCTTCCTTTTGAGGTATTATTTCGTTACTTGGGCTGTTATTCATCTAGATTCTTCATTTTCAAGTATTTGGAAAGATTAGCTTGTGGTATTTTGAGTTTGGAGGTTGGATCTAAGGTTGCTACCTCAGATCTGGGATGGAGAAGGTCTAGAGTGCATTAAAGTCCCTGTTCTTGAGTGTTTGGTGAAGCCATCTTGTCCCAAACCCTAGCCCTAGAGTGTAAAATGCCTAGATCTCTTTGGATTCACGTAAAGTTTGCCACTTTACGTGATGGATGGGTTGTAGAAGGGTAGATCTATGGTTTGGATCAATTGCATGGCCTGGAAGGCTTCTGTATGGGTTAAGATCTAGAGGCACTCGGCGAGTCACAAAGGTATACTCGGCAAGTTGCTTGAAGATGGGCAGGAAGTCGGCGAGTTGGAAGAACAACTCGGCGAGTAGGTTGAAGATAGCCTTGGACTCGGCGAGTCTATTCTTGGACTCGGCGAGTCTGTTCTTGGACTCGGCGAGTCTGGTCGTGTGGTCCTAACCTTCTTCTGGTTGAGCCATGAATCGGCGAGTCAAGGGAGGACTCGTGAGTTGTGTGTGAGGGGACTCAGAGTTGTGAGACTCGGCGAGTCTTGGGGTGACTCGGCGAGTTGAGTCGCGGATTGGGGAAGTTCTGAGCATGGGGACTCGGCGAGTCATCGGGTTGACTCGGCGAGTAGAGTCAGTCAGGAGGTTGACTTTGACTTTGACCAAGGGTTGACCAGTTGACTTCCAAGGACATTTTGGTAATTGTTGACTTTTGTTTGAGTTCAGTGTTGGTGTCGGCTAGTGGTGGAGATCGTGTCAGTGGTCGGAGCATCTTGGTCTTATCTTTTTAGTCGGCAGTTGCGAGGTGAGTTATCCTCACTATATCAACAGCGTCTTCGGCATCAAGGCCGACCCTTTATCGGATTGTGATTCGGGTATCGTTGTTATGATATTTCTTTGATATGTTTGCATCCTGGTAGTTAGGGTGGTATATGTTAGAGACCTGGTTAAGGTCGGTATCCTGGTATATAGGATGATGCTATGCTAGTGACCGGTTAGGTTAGTATCCTGGTTAGGATGATGATATGTTATGTGATCTACTAGATCGGTTTGATTGAATGTGAAATGTTATATGATTGAATGTTTATGTGCACATGGTTGTTGGACTGGGGTTTGGGTTGAGGCGGGTCCAACTTTGTGCTGTAAGCTAACATACCCAGGGCGGACCGGTTATCCCGAAGGCCCAGCGAGCAGTCCGGATAGGCTGTAGGCCCTAAGAGGGCGGACCAAACGTGCCGAGGCTCGGAGAGTGGACCAGACCGACTGAAGGCCCGGTGCGGGCGGACCAGTCATACTGTAGACTCAGAGAGTGGACCAGGTGGATTGAAGGCCCGGTGCGGGCGGACCAATCACACTGCAGACTCGATATGTATGGCTAAACTCGGAGGGTGGACCAGGTGGACTGAAGGCCGGTGCGGCGGACCAGTCACACAGTAGACCCGAAGTGCATGGTTGTTCTGTGTTCTGTTATGATATGGCATGATGTGCGTGTATGGTATATGTGGTTGGTATTTTGGGGTTATCTCACTAAGCTTTCAGGCTTACAGTTGTGGTTTAATGTTTTTTAGGTTCTTCAGGAGACCATGGCAAGGCAAAGGCGTGATTGTACCGCTCCTCGTGTTTATGTTTTATGTTGTGGTTCTGGGAAGACTCTGATAACGATTGTATTGAAAACCTTTCTATAATAACTTTATGAACCCGGGTTGTTTTTGAAAAGTTTAAATTGGTTGAAATTTTTAGAGCGTTACACTCTGCCTGATGAACACGACGTGTTGGTCTGACACGGCGTGGAGACTCGTCTGTTGGCATATTTCAAATTTTTGGCCTAAATTAGATTTGGATAATTACCATAAGTTGTTTTTACTGATTAGATTCAAATTTTCTAATATGGAAATGGATATCCCCATTTAATTGGAAGATGATTGTCAAATTTTAAGATAATTATGAGATTTAATGTGTAACACCGTAAATTTCAAAATAATTTTTGAAATATAAAATAAAACATTTCTCATTTAATTTCATAAAAACATTAAGTTTCAAATTCCAATCCGTATCATACAAATCCCAAGATCACATAAATATATCAAAAGTCCCCTACGTGTGTACAGATCAAGCCGGCGCCTTCCCACGGTCATCACTAGTACCTGAAACAACAACACTAACACTGCAAGCACGAAGCTTAGTGAGTTCCCCAAAATACCACACACAAAACACATATTAGCCACTCGAGGCTATAACTCTATGGGTCCGTGCACCCAACTCTGTGAACCCTCAGGTTCTAACTCTAGGAACCTTCCGGTTCCAACTCTGAAATCATGCACAACATAAATCACATAGAAATAATGCAGTACAACACATAGCATACATACACTAACACATAGCTCTGATTACCTACTCAAGGTAAAGTATAGTGAGAAGACTCACCTCGCGTGTCTCGGTATCTCACGAACCCTGGAAATCCCTCGTGCTCGATCCTCCGAGCTCTAATCCTCCTATAACATCACATGACTCTAATTAACACTTTTTATCTCTAAGGTTGACTATCCCTAAGAAGTCAACACAGGTCAATGGTCAACGGTCAACTTTGACCGGACTCGGCGAGTGCACACGGCAACTCGGCGAGTCTAGACGTTCTCACCAACTCTCTAGGATTCCCTTTCTACACATCGAGTACTCCCCCTGACTCGACGAGTTTCACCTGGCAGAAATCGCGGGGCCACCCCGACTCAACTCGCCGAGTCTCAAGAACGACTCGGCGAGTCCCAGCTCGACTCAGTCCACTTGACAACCCTCTCTAACTCGCCCTGACTCACTGAGTCAACCCATGACTCGACTGGACCACTCACTGGCCGGTCCAAGGCAATCTTCAAGCTACTCGCCGAGTCTGCTCATCGGACTCGGCGAGTCCATGCCATGCAATCACTCAAACTTGCTTCTAAGGTCAGATCTATTCCAACAATTCATAGATCTGGCCTTCCTAGACTGATTCACCACGTAAAGCCCCAGACTTGGTGCATAAACAACCTCTATATGACCATATATGAAGAATTATCAACAAATCTCACTACCCAAGGTCATAACCTCCATTGTTCTTTATAAAGCTTGATGAATGAGGCTCTCTGGACCTCTATGGATCCAGATCCGAAGTCTCATCCCTAGCAAGGGACTATTTGGCCATCCAATCAACTCAACAAGGTCACAAGAAACCCTAAAATCAATTATACTTCACAAAACAGGAGATGAGCCGAAATCATACCTTTAGATTGAAGGGCTAAGCTTCAAATCCACCGAATAGCAGTCTCCTTTGCCTCCTCTTGGCTAGAACCTCCCTCTTCTTTGCTAAACAACACACAAATGTCAAGAAATGCTTCCTTTCTTTCTCAAATTGCTAAGGCACTCTAGGGTTTCTCTCTATGGACTGTTGGGTGCAAATGACGGCCATAAGGCCCTTTAAATAGGTCCCAAACCCGAGAAATTAGGGTTTCATTAAACAGCGTGGACTCGCCGAGTCCATATCCTGGACTCGCCGAGTCCAGACGAATCCCGCGTCCAGAAACGCGACCCTGCTCGGCGAGTCTGAGCACCAACTCGCCGAGTCCCCTCTCAAAACACCAAAAATCAAAACAATAAAATACCTGGAAATCCGGGCTGTTACAACTCTCCCCCACTAGGACTAGACTTCGCCCTCGAAGTCTCGCTCTGAAAATAGCTCCGGATGCTGCTCCCGCATCTCGCGCTCCGGCTCCCAGGTCATCTCTGATCCCTTCCGGTGTTGCCACTGAACCAACACCAGAGGTACCTCCTTGTTCCTCAGAACCTTGATCTTCCGATCTCTGATGGCTACTGGTCTCTCGGCATAATTCAGGCTCGCATCCACCTGAATATCCTCTAATGGAACCACTGCCGACTCATCGGCAATACATTTCCTCAATTGCGACACATGAAAAGTGTCGTGGATTTGCCCCAACTCTGCTGGCAATTCCAAACGATAGGCTACCCGGCCTACCCTCGCAGTCACACGAAATGGCCCAATATACCGGGGCCCCAACTTGCCCCTCTTCCTGAATCGAATCACTCCTTTCCAAGGAGAGACCTTCAGGAGAACGAAGTCGCCGACTTGAAACTCAAGCTCGGACCGGCGTCTGTTTGCATAACTCTTCTGTCGGCTCTGGGCGGTCAATAACCTCTGTCTGACCTGCTGAATCTGCTCTGTCGTCTGAAGCACGATCTCTGTACTGCCCATCACTCTCTGCCCAACCTCTCCCCAGCAAATGGGGGTCCGACACCTCCTACCATACAACAGCTCAAAGGGTGGCATACCAATGCTCGAATGATGGCTGTTGTTGTAGGAAAACTCTGCCAAGGGTAAATACGCATCCCAGCTACCCCCGAAATCCAACACACATGCTCGAAGCATGTCCTCAAGCGTCTGAATCGTCCGCTCACTCTGACCGTCTGTCTGGGGATGATATGCGGTACTAAAATGTAATCTAGTACCCAACTCCTCATGAAATTTCTTCCAGAATCTGGAAGTGAAGCGCACATCACGGTCTGAAACAATCGAGATCGGCACCCCATGCCGAGATACAACTTCTCTCACATATAACTCCGCCAACTTCTCCGCTGAAGAACTCTCACTGATGGCAAGGAAGTGAGCGCTCTTCGTCAACCTATCCACAATCACCCAAATTGTATCAACTCCTCTGGCAGTCCTTGGCAATTTGGTGATGAAATCCATAGTGATCTGTTCCCACTTCCATTCGGGAACCTCCAATGGCTGCAACTTACCATGCGGTCTTTGGTGCTCGGCCTTAACCCTACGGCAGGTCAAGCACCTCTCAACGAACCATGCGACGTCCCTCTTCATACAGGGCCACCAATACTCTTTCCTCAAATCCAAATACATCTTCGTAGCCCCCAGATGGATCGAAAATTTCGACCGATGAGCCTCCTCCATCAAAGAAGTGCGCGTACCACCCACAAACGGTACCCAAATCCGACCCTGAAAAGTCATAAGCCCTCGACCATCCGTAACGAACTCTGAAACCAGACCAATGACCTGTTCCCTCTTTTGCATCTCCGGCTGCACAGCCTCGGCCTGCGCCCCACGAATGGCATCCAATACCGGAGCTATCATGGTCAATCTCAAACATACATTTCGCAATGGAGTGCTCTCCGCCCTGCGGCTCAACGCATCGGCCACCACATTGGCCTTGCCCGGGTGGTACAGGATCTCACAATCATAATCCTTGACCACATCTAACCACCTCCTCTGACGCATATTTAGATTGGGCTGATCCATCAAGTACTTCAAGCTCTTATGGTCCGTGTATATCGTACACCGAACCCCATATAAGTAGTGACGCCAAATCTTGAGGGCGAACACTACTGCCCCCAACTCTAGATCATGCGTGGGATATCTCGTCTCATGAGGCTTCAGCTGCCTCGATGCATATGCTATCACATGACCCCTCTGCATCAACACCGCACCCAACCCCAAAATCGATGCATCACAATATACTACAAAATCCTCCATCCCTTCTGGGAGAGCTAATACCGGGGCTTCGCACAACCTCTGGCGAAGTGTCTCAAAGGAGGTCTGCTGCTCGGGACCCCATGAGAATGCGACACCCTTCCGGGTCAGTCTGGTGAGTGGCACTGCGATCTTGGAGAAATCCTTGATAAATCTCCGATAATACCCTGCTAATCCAAGGAAACTCCTGATCTCAGAGGGTGACTTTGGCACCTCCCAACTCATCACCGCCTCAACCTTGGCCGGATCGACCATAATCCCTTCCTGGTTAACGAGATGTCCTAGGAACTGGACCTCCCGTAACCAGAAATCACACTTGGAGAACTTTGCATAAAGCTTCTCTGATCTCAGTACCCCAAGGACCTCCCTCAAATGCTCCTCGTGCTGCTCTCTAGACCTCGAATACACCAGAATATCATCGATAAATACAATCACCGACCGATCCAACATCGGCCTGCATACCCTGTTCATGAGATCCATGAACACCGCCGGGGCATTGGTGAGCCCAAAAGGCATCACCACAAACTCATAATGCCCATATTGCGTCCTGAATGCTGTCTTCTGGACGTCCTCATCCCGCACTCTCACCTGATGATATCCCGACCTCAAGTCGATCTTGGAAAACCAAGATGCTCCCTGTAACTGATCAAATAGATCGTCGATCCTCGGCAACGGGTAACGGTTCTCGACCGTCAGCTTGTTCAACTCCCGGTAATCAATACACATCCGGTGTGAACCATCCTTCTTCTTGACGAACAGAATAGGTGCTCCCCACGGCGAGCTGCTCGGCCGAATGAATCCCTTCCCCAGCAACTCCTGAAGCTGCGAGGATAACTCTTGCATCTCTGGAGGTGCAAGACGATAAGGCACCTTAGCTATAGGCGCGGCCCCCGGAACCAAATCAATACCAAACTCCACTTGCCTCACAGGAGGTACTCCCGGCAGCTCCTCGGGAAAGACATCTGGAAACTCACGCACCACCGGTACCTCCTCAACTGAACTCGGTCTCTCGGAAGTCGCCCGCGTATCCAACACATACACCACAAAACCCTTACAGCCCTGCTGTAGACACTGCCTCGCCCTAGCGGCCGAACAAAAGGCTGATCCCGAACAGGTACCCTCGTCGTACACCGAAAGAACTCCCCCACTAGGGTCTCGTATAGTCACCAGCTGAGGCTCACAGTCGATGACTGCGCCGAATCGGCTCAACCAGTCCATGCCGACAATGACACAAACATCACCCATCGCAATAGGAATCAGATCAATCGGAAACTCAACCCCGAAAATCTCTAACACACATCCCCGGAAAACCTCCGTGGCACAAATCACTCTATCATCAGCTATGGAAACTCTCAGAGGCCGACTCAATGCCTCACGACTAACACTGATATGCTGACTAAAGGCCAAAGATACAAAAGACCGACTCGCACCCGAGTCAAATAACACTAAAGCAGGTACGGAATTCACAAGAAAGGTACCTACGCATAACATAATATAAGCATAACATCTCAATATCAAAATAAATACACGAAAGGAAACATACCAGCCACAACATCGGGCGCAGTGCGGACTTCCTCCGCAGTCAGCTGGAAGGCTCTCCCTCGAGCTCTCGGCGTCTCGGCCTTCACAAGCCAACTCTCTGTAGATCTGATGGCGGCAGGAGCAGACCCCTGAGATGCTCCGCGCAAATGCGGACACTCGGCCTTCCGGTGTCCGGTCTGGTTGCAGTGAAAACACACTGCAAACCCCTTGGGGCAGTCCTTGGCCATGTGCCCCTCCTTGCCACATTTGTAGCAAGACCCCGCTCGGCAAACTCCGTCATGACCCTTACCGCACTTTCCGCAAGTGCGGCCCTTTTGGCTCCCTGGTCTGGGATCAGCAGGCTTGGCCCGCTTGGCGGCCGGCTGCGACTGTGCCGGTCGCCGATCCCTCCCCTGAGACTCCGCCTCCTCCCTGGCCTGAGTCTCAAGCTCAATCTCCCTCTTCCGGGCATTTGCCTGAAGCTCAGCAAATGTCCGGTACGAGGAGTTCGCAACGAACTCCCGAATATCCCGCCTCAAGATGCTCAAGTAGCGGCTCATACGTGCCTGCTCAGTGGACACGTGCTCAGGGCAGAACATCGCCCTCTCGTGGAACATCCTCGTGATCGCTGTAACAGACTCAGTACCCTACTTGAGGGTCAGAAACTCCTGTGCTAAACGCTCCCTCTCCACCTGGGGAACGTACTCATCCCGAAACATGGTGGTGAACCTCTCCCAGGTCACCGCAGAAAGCTCAGCAGGCGTATAATGCGCCGTCACAAACTTCCACCAGTCCTTCGCTCCCAAGCGAAGCTGGTTCAGCGCGAACCGGACCTTCAAATGCTCAGGAGACGAGCAAGTGAAGAAACACCTCCCAATGTCAGATATCCACCTCATAGCTGCCACCGGATCCTGAGTACCATCAAACTCTGGTGGTTTTGTGTTGCTGAACTCACGGAACAGCAACGCATCCCCACCCTGCGGCCTCGCAGCAGCAATCGCTGCGGTAGCCGCTGCAGCAGCAGCCTCAGAAAGAGCGGCATAACGCTCATCAAACGTCTCAATCAATGTGGTTTTTATAGACCCAAACATCTCCGGTATCTCTGCCTTGATGACCGTAGCCACCTCCTCCTGAATGATCCGGCGGATCTCCTCCTCACTGGTACCACTGCTCTCGGGCATCAAACGTGTCCTCACCATGATCTACCTCTGAAATACAACATACGATAAATTAGAATCCACACGAGTATGCTCACACTCGTCAACTCTTTCCTCCTTGATTCTTGGCATTCCAAAGATTCTGACTTGGGCTGCACACCGTTCCGGTGCTTCCAGTAGTACGGGCCCAATACTACTGTCCGCACCGCACCAGAATACACTCCAAGTCCTTCTCTTTGGATCCCAGGTCTCAAGTACTCTATCATGCATAGACCACTCTCTAATAGATCTCTCATAAGTCCCTCGCTGCTACCTACTCACTCTCAAGCATCTCATAGCAGCTCACCTCTCCCTAGGCTAAGGCATCACAAATCAGGCCACTCTAGTCCTAATAGCAATACTTAGCCTACTCTAGCATGCGGATACATCATATCAATATCAATATCACATAATATATAAAAGTATTTTGGGAAATCACCGTCCGGGCGCTGACTGATCGTACACACATCTCTTGCTCTGCGTTTTTCAAAAATCTTTTACTCTTTTTGAAAATACATTTCAAATCCTCAGTTTGAGTTCAAATATGCCCGAAGGTGTACTCGAATCCCTCAAACCAAGGCTCTGATACCAACTTGTAACACCGTAAATTTCAAAATAATTTTCGAAATATAAAATAAAACATTTCTCATTTAATTTCATAAAAACATTAAGTTTCAAATTCCAATCTGTATCATACAAATCCCAAGATCACATATATATATCAAAAGTCCCCTGCGTGTGTACAGATCAAGCCAGCGCCTTCCCACGGTCATCGCTAGTACCTGAAACAACAACACTAACACTGTAAGCACGAAGCTTAGTGAGTTCCCCAAAATACCACACACAAAACACATATTAGCCACTCGAGGCTATAACTCTATGGGTCCGTGCACCCAACTCTGTGAACCCTCAGGTTCTAACTCTAGGAACCTTCCGGTTCCAACTCTGAAATCATGCACAACATAAATCACATAGAAATAATGCAGTACAACACATAGCATACATACACTAACACATAGCTCTGATTACCTACTCAAGGTAAAGTATAGTGAGAAGACTCACCTCGCGTGTCTCGGTATCTCACGAACCCTGGAAATCCCTCGTGCTCGATCCTCCGAGCTCTAATCCTCATATAACATCACATGACTCTAATTAACACTTTTTATCTCTAAGGTTGACTATCCCTAAGAAGTCAACACAGGTCAACGGTCAACGGTCAACTTTGACCGGACTCGGCGAGTGCACACGGCAACTCGGCGAGTCTAGACGTTCTCACCAACTCTCTAGGATTCCCTTTCTACACGTCGAGTACTCCCCCTGACTCGACGAGTTTCACCTGGCAGAAATCGCGGGGCCACCCCGACTCAACTCGCCGAGTCTCAAGAACGACTCGACGAGTCCCAGCTCGACTCAGTCCACTTGACAACCCTCTCTAACTCGCCCTGACTCACTGAGTCAACCCATGACTCGACTGGACCACTCACTGGCCGGTCCAAGGCAATCTTCAAGCTACTCGCCGAGTCTACTCATCGGACTCGGCGAATCCATGCCATGCAATCACTCAAACTTGCTTCTAAGGTCAGATCTATTCCAACAATTCATAGATCTGGCCTTCCTAGACTGATTCACCACGTAAAGCCCCAGACTTGGTGCATAAACAACCTCTATATGACCATATATGAAGAATTATCAACAAATCTCACTACCCAAGGTCATAACCTCCATTGTTCTCTATAAAGCTTGATGAATGAGGCTCTTTGGACCTCTATGGATCCAGATCCGAAGTCTCATCACTAGCAAGGGACTATTTGGCCATCCAATCAACTCAACAAGGTCACAAGAAACCCTAAAATCAATTATACTTCACAAAACAGGAGATGAGCCGAAATCATACCTTTAGATTGAAGGGCTAAGCTTCAAATCCACCGAATAGCAGTCTCCTTTGCCTCCTCTTGGCTAGAACCTCCCTCTTCTTTGCTAAACAACACACAAATGTCAAGAAATGCTTCCTTTCTCTCTCAAATTGCTAAGGCACTCTAAGGTTTCTCTCTATGGACTGTTGGGTGCAAATGACGGCCATAAGGCCCTTTAAATAGGTCCCAAACCCGAGAAATTAGGGTTTCATTAAACAGCGTGGACTCGCTGAGTCCATATCCTGGACTTGCCGAGTCCAGACGAATCCCGCGTCCAGAAACGCGACCCTACTCGGCGAGTCTGAGCACCAACTCGCCGAGTCCCCTCTCAAAACACCAAAAATCAAAACAATAAAATACCTGGAAATCCGGGCTGTTACATAATGATAAATTAATTATTTGTAAAATTTGATTTGAATTTTCTTACCAAGTAAAATGGATAAGGTCAAATCTATGATAAGGATAAATTATGTGATTATTTTAATTATTTTAAAATTTGATATAGAAGTTTTGAATAGCTTCAAAACTTGCCCTCAAGTTTTGGAATTTAAAATTTGATTAAAAGTTTTAATTTTAAAATATTAAATTCTAAAACCCTAGTGTTTTAAATGTTTAAAATACAACTCTTATACTATTATAATATTTAAGGTTTAATATATATATATATATATATATATATATATATATATATATATATATATATATATATATATATATATATATATATATATATATATATATATATATATATATATATATATATAAGACGAGTCAGTCTTACCATTAGTAGGCCTCATTCACGAAGCCGATGTCTAAGGTGGGTATAAGGAAACTCCCTATAAAATGGTGGTTGAATGCGTGTCCACTCTCACCCACCGCTTCCTTGATTGGTGGAGGGTTGTTAGCCTAACGGGTAGGATAAGACATTAATTCCTTATTGATAAGTATAATAAATATTATAAAGTAAATATATGGCTTTATAAATTCTCAATCTTAGTTAGTTTAGGAAAAATGTGAAAATGATGGTATTCCATGAAATTGCACTTTGCACCTTGCCAAGTCGTTAGTGGAGTGTGTGTGGTTAACCGACGCACTAACTTGGACTAACAAGGGTGGCGAAGGGTAGCTCGGGAATTATCATAGATCAATAGAGCATGTGTCGTTAACTGGCACTTTGATTTGGTGGTAAATGACTTGAGAGTGCCATGCTAATTTGCATGGTTATTCACATACACCTTGTTTGTGATCCTCGGTATCCAAGTCACAAACTTGAAGGGAATAATTGAGAGATTAAACATGCCATTAAAAATTTCAATGAATCTCAAAAGAATCTAGGAATTTCATTTCATTTAAAACCAAAATTTCATTTCGTTTTTTTTGGTGGAATTGGTAAATCGTCATTTACCTACCTTCAAATAATTTGAAATTGGATTACGACATCCCTCTTATCAGTTGTGAATTATTATGTTAGGTCCTTGCCTTAATATATCATTTAGGTATTATATTAAGGATTCCTTATCTAATCTAAACTTTGTTCTTTTTCTTTTTTCTGATGTTTGGCTCAAACTCCAACTCCTCAAGCTCCTTCTTTCTCATGAACATTTGTGTGAGGATCACTTTCGATAGGTCCAACTTCAATGATTGGATCCACAACATTTGAATGGCTTTGCGTTACAAAGAGAATGAATACATTGTTAACAAGCAAGTCAACGAGATCGATGAATCGAAATCTACTCCTGAAGAGATTGTTGAGTATAAGGCTCACGAAAAGGATGTGACAAAGGTGTCATGTATAATGGTAGCCACTATGACTTCTAAGCTCCAACGTAGTCCTCACGAGATGTGCCAAGATTTGATGGAAAAGTACCGTCAAATTGTGCGTCAAGAAAGGTACGATATTGTTGCCTCGTTAATCACAACCAAGATGAAAGATGGAGAGTACATCACGAGCCACTTGCAAAGAATGCAAAGGTATGTGGATCGATTGCTCAATTTGAATGTCAACTTTGATGAAGAGTTGGCGATTAATATCATTCTCCACTCTTTGCCTCGTTGTTATGATCAGTTTAAGATGACTTATCATATGAACAAGGAGGAAGTCTCCTTGAGCAAACTTCAAGGTCTGTTAAGAACTACTGAAAGTGGGCTGAAAGGCAAAGCTGTCGAGTCCACCCCTATTGCTTCTGCCCCCATCCTTTCAACAGGACATGGAAAAGGGAAGAAGAGGAAAGCTCCCTATAAGAGCCTCAAAGGAAAGTCCCATGATGAATCCTCGTCAAATAGATCCAAAGGTAAAGCCGGTTCTTCCACTCCCTGATCTGATCCGAAGGAAGCAACGTGCTTCTATTGTTACGACAAGGGGCATTGGAAACGAAGTTTCCATAAATACTTGTAGGACATCAATGATGGGAAGATAAAGCCCACCTTCGTAGGTATTTGTACTATTTAATCTAGTAACTTATCACATGTTAATTCTTGGGTCCTTGATACAGGATGTGGTTTTCACATTTGTTTTGATTTGCAGGGGCTAAAAAGAATTTGGGATGTGGAGCATAGGAAAATGAACCTGATAATGGGGAATAGAAAATCTTCTCCTATGACCAAGATTAGGATTTACTCTTAGTGCTTAGTAGTGGGTTAGTGCTATATTTGAATGATTGTTGCTACTCGTCAGAGATGACGAGGAATATTATTTCTTTTCATGGTTTGTACAGACAAGGTTTTAGATTTTCGTTTGACAATGAAATTGGTTCTATTAATGCTTTCTATAATGGTATTTTTTATTTTGAAGCATTGCCTTGTAATGGTGTATATGAAACTCTGATGGTTGTTAATAACTTAGGAAATAATGTGTAGCATATTGATTTGTCTAATGGTTTAGACAAGGCATGCTTGTGGCATTGTCGTCTTGGACATGTATACAAGAAGCGCATAGCCCAAATCTAAAAGGATGGAGTCTTGGAGTCATTTGACCTAAAGTTAGATGACACGTGCGAATCTTGTTTACTTTGAAAGACGATTAAATCACCTTTCACTAGTACATGTGTAAAAGGTGAGGGATTGTTGGATCTCATACACACGGATGTTTGTGGGCCCTTCAAATCCACCACAAGGGATGATAATCGCTTCTATGTGACTTTCACCGACGATTATAGAAGATATGGATATATCTATGTAATCAAACATAAGTCAGAAACCTTTGAAAAGTTCACAGAGTTTAAGCAAGAAATGGAGAATCAATTGGACAGGAAGATAAATATGCTTAGATCTGATAGGGTGGTGAGTATCTTAGTATCGAGTTCCCCGACTATCTTAAGGAATGTGGAATTGTTTCACAATTGTTGCCGCCTAAGACACCACATCCCAATGGTGTGGCTGAGAGGTGCAATCGAACCTTGTTGGACATGGTTCGTTTCATGATGAGTTGAGCTTCGTTGCCTATCTCATTTTAGGGGTATGCCTTGTAAAAGATTGATCCCTTTGGATCTTGGTCCATGATGGCCTTTTGATTAATAGAACTGGAAGAGGAGAAAAAGAACGAGCATATGATGACCATCTATTTGAGTCGATCATTTCGTAGATTTAATTCAAGTGTTTTTTTGCAGTGGAAAGGCCTTCAAATATGAAGTTTGACACTTAAAGGAAGAAAAGAATTAGCTTTGGTTCAAAGCTTGCCAGGGAATCTACGACCGATTGTCAAAAAATATCCCACTATGGGGTAATAAGCAAGGAAAAAACCAGATTTCGCAGGATACCATATACCGAGTGGAATGTTGGGTTTCACTTAGTTCGTAGTGAACGAAGCTAAGATCATTAACTCAGATGTTTTGTAACCATAAACCTCAGTGGTATAGCTGAGAGTCTCAAGGGGTACATGTATGAGTATGAAGGCAAATGGAGAAAATAGAAGGTGGCTCTAGAGAAGTAGATGTACCTCTGCTATGCGCATGTGACCAAGCAGATAACTCTTAACTCAAGATGAAAAGAGTAAGGTAGCTCGTGACTAATGTGAATTTAATATCCTAATTTGGAAGAAACGAATGGTAGATTCGATTCATTAAGGCTTCACATTAAGTCTATTGACGCTTTGGGCAACATGCGGCAGCATGCTTCTAGGGACACTTAGCTAGTACGAAGATATGAAAATTATACCTGCCCGATCATTCGTTTTTACAATGTAACCTGCAATGTTACTCAAACAAAATATTAAATAAGCAAAGAAAATATTTTTGTATTTTGAAAATTTCTGAAAAAGAAACAAAACATAAATAAAATATTGTTATATTTTAGATTTGAAAGAGGAAAACATAAACAAATAAAATATTTTTGTATTTTTGAAAATTTCTGAAAAAGAAACAAAACATAAATAAAATATTTTTATATTTTAGATTTGAAAGAGGAAAACATAAACAAAGAAAATATTTTTGTATTTTTGAAAGCTTTATTGAAAAATAAAACGAAATGAGAGTAATATACAAAATATACAAAAAGATCAGACTACGAGTGTTCGCTTAAAAAAGAAATTTGAGGTGCGAGATGGGGCGAACGTTCGTCTTAATTCGTGTCCTGAAAAAATCGGAAACGAAATAGAGCGATCGTTCGTTCTATTTCGTTTGTCGAAAAATAAAAACGAAAGTGAATAGGTAACCCAAAAGCGAACGGGCTACTTCAAAAGTAAAAGTGGTTTTGGAACTGATTCATCTTCCATCATTCCTAGGCCTTGGAGTATTCTATTAAAGGATGCTTCCGGTATGACTCTTGTGAATATGTCAGCCAATTGGTCTGCGGATCGAACGAAATGAATCTCAACCTTGCCATCTTCTACATGATCCATGATGAAGTGATACATCAGTGCTATGTGTTTTGTTTTTGAGTGTTGTACTGGGTTGTGACAGATGCGAATTGCGCTTTCAGAGTCATAATAGATTGAGATTCGCTTCATGTTGAGGCCATAGTCTCGCAATTGACTCTGAATCCATATGACCTGAGAATAGGGGAGTAAGTGAGCCGAGCTACTCGGGATCGACTCATTAAAAGCTCGACTCAAGATCGAATTAAACGAGCCTGAGCCGAGCTCAAGCTTAAATATGAGGCTATTTTATTAAACGAGCTCAAGCCGAGCTTCAATTAATGGGCTCGCGAGACTAAACGAGCCTAAACGAGCCTACATACATACATAAATACATACATACATACATACATACACACACACACATATATATATATATATATATATATATATATATATACACACACACACACACATAGAGGCTTGTTTAGGCTTGATTAGGCTCGCGAGCCCACTAAATTGTTCACGAGCCAAGCTTGAGCTTCATTTTAAGGCTCAAATCGAGCTCGAGCTCGAGCTTGAGCTTCCTCAAAATTAAACGAGCCGAGCTCGAGCTTGGTCAGGCTCGGGCTCGGCTCGGCTCGTTTACACCCCAACCTGAGAAGTATAAGATGTAGCATCAATGTATTCAGCTTCGACTGTCGACAACGAGACACATGTTTGCTTTTTGGACTGCCAGCTGACAAGTATGCCATCAAGAAATTGGCAACCTCCAGTTGTACTTTTTCTATCTATCCCACATCCTCCAAGATCAGCATCTGAAAATGATTGTACAAAAAAACCAGATTTCGCAGGATACCATATACCGAGTGAAGAGGTTCGTTTCAGATGGTGAAGTTGTAGCTTTTCTTTTACTTGTGTTTTATTGGTTGAGGTCAAACCGGCGTAGACTAATCAAAATTCATATAATTAGAGATAACGATTCAAGCGGGTATGCATATATGCAAGATTTGATGTATGGAGACCCTACTCAATGTTTCGATATGATGCATCTTACACAAGAGGCATTTGCATTATTATGCAACCATTTAACCCAAAAAAGTTAGTTACAAGCTAGTAGGACAACAAGCATTGAAGAGAAGATGGCTATGTTCTGACATGTTATAGGACATAATGAACGTTTTTGTGTGATTAAGGGAAGATTTCATCACTCCACACAAACGATTCATCAATGTTTTCACGAGGTCCTAACTGAAATGATGTGTTTTGCAAAAGAAATTATAGTACGAACAACACCTAATCCAACAAGACATAACTCGGAACGACATAGACGGTTAAAAAATATTTTTTCCGGAGCAATAGGTGCATTAGATGGAACTCTTGTGCATGCGGTTGTACCTGTTGATCAACAAACTCATTATAGGGGAAGAGGAAAAGGAGAATGTTTTCAAAATGTAATAGGAATTTGTGATTTCGATATGATATTCACCTTTGCTTGGGCTGGATGGGAGGGTATAGCACATGATTCAAGAGTTTTGAAAGAAGTTGCATTCAATTCGACTTCTGGATTCCATTTCCTCCACCAGGTTTGTAATCTTTATATAATTTTTATTATCTATCTTCTTTATATAATATGCGTGACACTCATTTGCAGATAAATATTACATTTGTGATGCCGCTTATGCAAACACTCGTGGATTTATGGCTCCATACTGCAATACTAGGTATTGGTTAGCTAATTTTCGAAGAGGCAGAACTTTAACTAGAGAAGAAAGGTTCAATTATGATCATGCACAACTTAGAAATGTTATTGAGTGTGCTTATGGTGTATTGAAGGCGAGATTCCCAATCTTAAAACAAATGGCTCCTTATCCTTTTACAGTGCAAAGAGACATAGTCATTGCTTGTGTCGCGGTCCATAAATTTATAAGGAAATACAATATAGAAGATGGCTTGTTTACAAATTTTTGAGGACACTATGGTTACTTCTAATGTCCAAGGTGGGGGGAATTGATAGAGAAAACATACAAGGCATAGAATGGGGCCTAAAAGCCGTTGAATATATGCGTGTTTTGTGAGATCAGATTGCAAATCAACTACTTTCACCTACTTTACATTAAATTATTATGTTATTTTAAATTTCATTATGTTTTTATTTGGATATTAAATGATTTATGTTTAATTTACATTTTGTATGACATTTTTTTATTTGTGTGTAATTTACATTTTGTATGACAATATGTATGTTTTTATAATTATTCAGCAACTTAATCCATCACTATATATAAGAGCAAGGTAAAACGGTCATTTTTCATCACTCAGCACATTCAGTCAGATGTATAATCAAACAACATGATTTCTTATCCAGTCAACACTTTCTTAGTCAGCAACTATCAAACGGGGCCTAATATGACTTAGTCAGAGTACTTACTTGGACAAGGTGTTGAAATGTTTTAGCATGGAAAATTCCAAGAAAGGGGAACTGCCAATCCAAAGCAATACCAAGCTAAGTAAGACTCAGAGTTCGAGTACCGATGCCAACATAGCGGAAATGAGTCGAGTTGCTTTCGTCGTTGGCTCGATCATCTACACTATGACATCTACTCATCCTGATGTGGCTTTTTCGTTGAGCAAGGTTAGCCGATATCAAGGGAAACCGGGTAGAGCTCACTGGACATCAGTGAACAACATTCTTAAGTAGCTGTGAAGGACTAAGGATTGGGACCTTACACTTGGTGGGAGTGATGACTTGAGAGTGACAGGGTATAGTGACGCCAGATTTCAGACCGACAGAGATAACTTCCGCTCTCAGTCGGGCTAGGTGTTTACCCTAAATGGAGGAGTAGATACTTGGAAAAGTTCCAAGCAGGAGAACATGGCTGATTCAACGTGTGGATTAGAGTACATAGCGGCGAGCCAAGCGTCGAAGGAGGCGATATGGTTGAAAGCTTCATTGGAGACCTTGGAGTTGTACCAACCATAAAGGAGCCTATGGAGATTTTCTGTGATAATGAAGGAGCGGTTGCCTTGCCAAGGAACCAAGGGATCATGGTAGATCTAGACATATCGACAGAAAATATCACTTCATCAGATATCAGGTAGAAGAAGGACTCCTCGTGGTTAAGAGGTATCATCATAGGAGAACCCATCAAATCCCCTCACAAAGGGTCTGAGTAGAGTTAAGCACTTACAGCATGCAGGAAGCATTGGACTGAAGGACGATATTAGTTTTAGTGATTAGATAGATGTTTAGAAACCTGTAATAATTAAATCTAATAGACATTTGATGATTAATTAATGTAGAATTATTTATAAGTAAAGTTTATTATCTTGTGTCAATTGTTTACTATTGTTTCACTTTTGCATGTTTTACTTCCAAAATAATTAGACTGTTCAAATTATTCACAATCAATCATACTTTCGGAGTAAGTTATGAGGTTAGACTGTCATGAATTGGTTTGTAGATTGTCTAATTGTTTAGACATAGAAAAGGTTTGCTACAACGTTCATGAGTACTCATGAAATAAGATTTGAGTATTGGATTAAACCCACGCTCATGTGAATCAGTTCATGGAATGTATCACGAGTGATTATGAGATGATAATATCGTATATTCTTTCAACAAAGAGATATGAGATGTTGTTTACAAGTTGGTTGTGCATTGATAATGCGTAAACGCATCAGTAACTTGATGTTATAAAACGTGTTGTTGTGTACAATTTAATGAGTAAATAGTACAAGCATATAAGTCAAAGTTTATCTGTTCCTTTTATCCTAAGAGGGTAAAAGCGATATCTTGGGCTCCTAGATGACTTGTGTTGACTTATGTGTCGGGCTCGGTCAGGACTAAATTGATGTGTTCAATTAAGTTCTATGTCAAACAAATCAGAAGTTGGGAAAAAATTGTTGGATATTGAGAATGATTATGTTCCATGTCTTTGTCCACACGTTATCTTGCAGAACGGAGGATTATATGATCCCTTATCTAAAAGACGGGTCATTGACTAGGTCAGAGTTCGACAACGGCTTTTGAGAGCTACGATTGCTAATTGGATTTTAAATTCATACTTGTAGTTATAGTTATTAGACTTATCCAAGTGGGATACTATTGGATTAGGTGTCTAAGCCCATAACTATCATTGGTATGTACTTGACCCAATAGTAGCATGGTCCTTTTGGGTTGCCTTCACCATAGCAACTTGACAGGATGAATTATGAGAAAGAGGTTGATATATGATTTATTAATATATTATAAGAATAATATATTAATTGAGAAATCATATTATTTAATTAGTATTGATCAGAAATTAATTTGGCATTACTTTAGTGATCAAAAAAGACTAATTAACAGAACGGGGACTGATATTGCAAATCAATGATAGTTGCAATTGTGCTGATGGATCACCTTGGAAAAAGGTTAAACGAAATCTATGGAAAGCCCATAGAGAATTTGTCCAAGGAGTATTCTAGAAGGTGTCCATGGGCTGCTAAAGGCTTAAGCAGTCAAATTAGGGTTTCCACCTAAAACCCTAGTAGCCACAAGTATAAATGGACCCCATAGCTTACAGAATTTGACCCCCTATGCCTCTAAGAGAACCCTAGCCGGTTTCGATAAGCTTTCATCCTCTCTCTCTTGTTCATCCATTGCTTATGGTGTTTGTGACTCCATTAGAGGTGCAACAATTGAGGCACTAAACTCTTGAAGGTCAAGATCAACCAATCAACAAGGAAGAGGTATTCTTCTAACTTTAGTTTAGTTATTGATTTCGAATATATGCATGCTAGATTAGGGTTTTGCTTTGGAAAATTATTATGCATGTATAACTTGAGAAAAACCTAGATCCGAAGCAATTAAGGTTGCATGTACACCATAAGATTGTTGTAATGCTCAAAACCCATTATATTCTTCATCGATCACAAATGCATCTTGAAAAGTAACCATGATTGAAAGTCCCTGTGGATCACAGAGTCATAAAGACTCTTCTCACTATAGTTGTTCAAGGACCCAGCCTTGGCTCAGATGGAGACTACTCGCAGTATCTATGTGAACACGGAGGAATGCATTGCGATTTGTTGAGTGTCGAGAACTACTCATGGCTATTTTTTACGTTAGCCCATGCGTATCCTTGATCAAAGATCTCAATACAGTTTTTCAAGTTGACAAGTTAACTTGGCCCTTGGCGAGACGTTCAATGGTTTCTGAATCTGAGCTGAGTGTACCATTCTAGTTCCAGTGAGAGTTAATGAGGAATAAATCACAAAACCATTACTACGACAAATGTATCCGAAGACATATTTCCACAATTTAGCATGACATGAGGTCAAAGCCCTTGGCGACACATTCAGCGATAATCGTGCCTTGCGAGGTGCATCGCCCTGGTGCTAATACCGTTAATTCCTTACATGTGAAGAATGTATCCGAGAATACATTTGAGTCTTCGTATTTTTGCATGAAAAAAAGAATGTCAAGACCCTGGGCGGGATGTTCAGCGATATCTATTTCCTGGTTGGGTGAATCGCCCTGGTGCCATGACAGTTTTTAGGTAAAGATAACTGACAAGACCAATTTTGACAATCTGTACAATTTCAAACTTTCAATTCCTTAAATACGATAGTTTTTACAAAGATGCTGCCTAACTGACATTTTATATAGTTTCATGCCTTCAATTCCTTGAATACGATAGTTCTTAGAGAGATACTGCCTAACTGACAGTTTGTACAGTTTCATGCCTTCAATTCCTTGTGAAAGTAGTGTGAAGGGTAATGATCTTCAATTCCTTTCCAGGTCTCTTCTCCTTGCTCAAAAAATTCCGACACAGTCTCCTTGGGTCTCTTCTTCTTTTGAATACGTATTTTAAGACAAATGAATTCTTTTTGAGATAAAAATAAAAATAAAAATAACTAAGAATAAATATGAAATTAAAATACGCTAAAAACAATACAATATTTTTTGATTTTTTTGATTTCTCTAAAAAATAAATAAATAACAGAAATAAACATATTTTTGGGATTTTTGAATTTTATGATTTTTGTTTTGTTTTAATTCTCCCCCTAAATTTGTGCATAGAGAAGAGAAAAAATATGAACACATTTAACGAAAAGAAAAATAAAATACAAAATGTATAGAAAAAAAATTTGTCAGTCTTCAAAACGAATCATTTTAAGAAAACTCACAAGCACATCAAAACGAGCTTTTCCAAAAGGTTTTGTAAACAAATTGGCCACATTATTATAAATGTGGATTTGTTCCAAATGAACAAGTTTACGCTCAAAACAATCTCATAAAAATGAACTTTAATATCTATGTGTTTGATTTTAGAATGCTGAGCTGGACTTTTAACAATTTGAATAGCAGCATCATTATCATAAAAGATAGGAGTATCAAGAAAATTCAAACCATAATCCATCAGTTAATATTGCATCCAGATGACCTGAGAACAACAAGAAGATGCAACAACGTACTCAGCCTCAGCTGTAGAAGTGGACACAGTTTGTTGTTTCTTGCACTGCCACGAGATCAGTCTGTCTCCCAAGAATTGACATCCAGCACTTCTAGATTTCCTGTTAATGCCACAACCTCCATAGTTGCTGTCAGCAAAAGCATAAAGATCAAACTCACGATATTTAGGATACCAGAGACCCAATTTAGGTCTCCCTTTAAGGTACCTAAAAATTCGTTTGACAACAATTAAATGAGAAAGTTTAGGGTTAGCGTGATGGCGCGCACATTCATAGATTGCAAAGAGTATATCTGGTCTGCTAGCGGTCAGATACATCAGAGAACCAATCATGGATCGATATAGAGTTTGATCAACTGATTCTCCATCCAGATCTGATGTCAACAGTAGTCATTCAACCATGGGAGTCAAAGCAGTTTTAGCATCCTTGAACCCGAATTTCTCAAAAATGTCATAAACATATTTGCATTGATGTAGTAGAATGCCCAAAGAATCCTGACGCACTTGCGGTCCTAGAAACATCATCATTTCTCCTAGAGAACTCATCTCAAACCGCATCTTCATGACCTTTTCAAAATCTTTGCATAGTTCATCATTTGTTGACCTAAAAATGATATCATCCACGTAGATTTGAACAACAATAAGGTCTTTCTTCACTCTTTTGATGAACAACATCTGATCAATTGTGCCTCTTGTGTACCCATGAGAAAATAGATGTTCGGTCAAAGTGGTGTACCAAGCTCGAGGTGCTTGATGAAGACTATAAAGTGTCGTGTCCAGCTTGTACACATGATTTGGAAATTTTGAATTGACAAAACCTGGTGGTTGATCAACGTAGATTTCCTCTTTTACTTCTCCATACAAGAAGGCAGTTTTGACATCCATTTGATATACAGTGAAACCCATGTAGGAGGCGTATGCTAAGAAAATATGAATTGCTTCCAATCGAGCCGCGGGAGCATATACCTCTGTGTAATCAAGACCTTTTATTTGCCTAAAATCACGAACAACCAAACGCGCTTTGTTTCGCACAATCACCCCACTATCATATTTGCTTATTGTGAAACACCCATCTGATGTCAAGAGACTTCTTTCCTTCAGGAAATTCTACCATTTGCCAAACCTTTAGCTTCTCAAATTGATTCAGCTCTTCATGCATGCCATCCACCCAACTTGGTTCATTAAGAGCCATCTCAGCGTTCTTTGGTTTGATTTGGGATATAAAGCATGAATATAGACATTCGTTAACATATCCGCTCTGGCTTTTGGTTATGACTCCATCCACCAGGGAACCTATAACATTTTCGATGGGATGGTCGCGCTGAACCATTAAAGAAATCTCATGATCCACCTGTTGTGGAGAGACTGGAAGATTCGTGATGTTCTCTACCCTGAATGTGGCTGAAACACTTCTATCCGATGATCGGAAGTCGTAAGAAGTACTTTCCATATACTCATCAAGAGTTTTCTCAAGAAAGGGAAAATCCATAAAAGTAGATTCAAAAGTTTCTATAGAGTCAGAGGTGACATTTTCAGTAGATGTGACATCTTCCAGAACTAGTGAATTGTCAGCCCTTTTTGAAGATTCAGCAGGTGTGTCATCATCTGTTGGTTGGAGATCCGGAGTGCCATCATTCAAGCTTGTAGTTTCATCCTGCAGTATAAATACCTTGACAGGTTCAACAATAATCACTTATTCTTCATCATCCCTACTTGATCCACACGAGTTTGGATGGATATCTGAAACATTATCAGAAAACACATAAAATGGTTTAAATAATTCAGCATAATCAAATAACCAATCAGGGCCGACTCGAGCATAATCAAATAGCCAACAGACATCAAAGGACTCCACGATCTTCTTGGTAGCTTTATTGTAGACCCGATAAGCAGTGCGTCCAGCATACTGTTGGAACCTGAAAGTGAACCTCTAGCAGTCCCAATCCGAAGTTAGTTTGAGTTCCGAAATGATTTAGTTGGTGTCCAGAATTGAAGCCTTGCTCTAGAATTACTTTTGTATATGGACTTGAAGATGCTCCGGATGAGAAGATCAGTGAAGGCATTCCGAAATGGACTATGTATCTGGAATGTTTTTCTGTCCGAATCAATGTTTTGTCTTTGTGTATTTATTGTATTTGTCTTTTAGCTTGATTTAACTCATCATAGGACTCAGTCTCTTTTGTCGAACGCAGATATCCAGAGTGTCAGAAGTAACTCTTTTATCCAGTCCTATGTATGTAATCAGTTAGTACTATGTACCTTGTTCTCTTATTTATAAGAGTATTCAAAGGTAAATCAAACGACGGATCAGTCACTTAAATATAGCAATATTCTAGTTACTTCATCTTTCAAGTTATTCTCTCAAACATTTTTCTTGTTCTTCATTTATTATCTTTACCTTGACCATTATCTTCTCTCTTCATTTATGTCTTGAACACTTTGTTGAATGCATCAACTCAGACTTGACTGGAATATCTTTTAGTAAGCAGACATTGATCTTAAGCATTCATTCAAGGTTTGAGTTTTCAAACCTTGTCCATGTGCATCTGATCGTCCTTGTTCTCACAATTGGTATCAGAGCTTGAGTGTTTGTCCTTTGAATCCATAAGAACATATTATAGTTGATTTGAAATTACCTTGGTATTTCGATCATTTCTGTGTTAAGGATAAAAGTTCTTCTATATACCACTTTTGCTCAAAGATATCTTAACTTCAATGGTTGCTTCTAATACTCAACAAATGTATTTCTATTCAAATAGCAAATAGCGTGGGATGCCCTACTCGTGCCCCACTGCTAGTTGTTGAAGAATATGATCAATTGAAAGTTAGAATGGAAAGATTTTTACTTGGAAAAGAGAAAGGTGAATCTATCTGTAGATCCGTTAAAGAAGGTCCTCATGTTCCAATTTGAACCGTAGTTAGAGATGCTGCTGCAACTCTCTTGGGATAGGATCAACAACGTCAAGCACCTCTCACTGCTGATGACCTAGAAAAGTTGCATGCTGATCAAGTTGCCTTTTTGGAAAGGGTGTTTGGTGTTCCACCATCTCTCTTTGAACACATCAAGTTGTGCAAGTCAACAAAAGAGATTTGGGACACACTTCAAGATTTATTTGAAAGGTCAGAGAACATGAAAGATAAGCGTTTGACTTCGGTTGTCAATAAGTTCGACACTTTCACTACAACACCTGGTGAATCTATTGCCTCAGCCTCAAACCGATACCGAATTGTTGTCAACAACATGATAGGTCATGGGATAATCCGAACTCCACTTGAGTACAATCTCAAGTTCATTAACAGTTTAGGAAAGGGATGGGGAAATGTGAAATCATGCCTTCAAAGCAATGGATATCTGAAAAAGCTCAAGCTCTATCAACTTTTTGATGAGCTTCAAAGTCATGAGTCAAATGTTGCTCAAAATCTACGAGAACTCGCTGGAGGTCCTCTTGCCTTAGTCAGTTCCGTTAATCCACAAACCTCAAACCAAAATGTTTCAGATCCTCCTACTGTTGTTTTCCCATATATTCCTTCTGTTCAATCCTCACCTCCTAACATTCCTGCTCTCACAATTTAAAACTTTCAATCTATGAGTGACCTTAACCCTAATGAAATTCATTCGAACTACGTTTTCAACAAGAGTTTGCCCTACTCTCCATGAAGTACAATTGTCCTTTCAACAAGCCTCATAACAATTGATTCCAAACTTCTTACCAAAATAACCGCTTTCAAAATCCTCACCAAAGCAATCATCAACCTTTCAACAAACCTTCTAAAAACCCTCCTGCCTACAAGCCAAATCTTCCTGCTTAGAATAATACCTCGAAACCGCCACAGCTTCCGAAACCTGATAAATCGAAGATCATGTGTCACAAGTGTGGACACGCATACTGTGACAACTCGTTATTTCAACTCTTTGTAATGACCAAAAAGGGTCAAGTATTGTAAACACTTCTGAGTAATAAAATTTACTTTCATAATAAAATGTACAAATAGTTCTATTTAATTTCCTTCTATGTTTAAATGTCTTTGAACCATAATCGTACGTGAAAAGAACGCCCAAATCCGACTTCATATAGCGAAGTTATAATTTTTCCAAGTTCGGCTTAGCAACAGACAGCTAAAAACTCGAATCGGAGATCGAGCGACTTTTGGCCGGAATGACCTAAACGAGAATCGAAGATCTCGACAATGGTATTCCAGCGGTAAAAAGTCTGGCAAAAACCGACATCAGATAAAGAAGTTATGAATTTTCAAAGAAATTCCTTAAACACGATGAGTTTAAAAATAATAATAAAAAAATAATTTCGGAATTTGCCGACGGAGTCTAAACGAAAGTTGTAGAGCGTAGTCTCACCTATGCGTGGATATAAAGACCATCGAAAATGGAGTTCGTATGAAGAAGATATGAATTTTTGAAGTTTATTAAATAAATTAATTATTTATTTTAATCAAAATTCGGACATTATCCGAAGGGGAGTCAGCGTCCTCATCCGAGGTACGCGCTGCGTACCCCTGTACGCCCTGCGTAACCGAGAGGATTGGCCTCTGATCGTCCACGTCGCCCTATCCGAGGAATCCGACCCGTCCGAAGTATCCGACCCGTCCGACCCGCTGTCCCGTCCGACCCGCCGTCCCATCCGACCCGTCTCCCCAGCAACCCGTCCCATCCGACCCGCGTACCCAGCAACCCGTCCCATCCGAAGCCGAGGCAGTCGAGGCTTCGATCATGCATGACGTACGCGTACGCGCTGCGTACGGGCGTACGCCCCGCGTACCGAGGCAGACCAGCCTTCCTATAAATAGGATGCGAAGGCTTCCGAAAAAAGGGCTCATTTCTCTCCTCTCTCTCACAACCTTGCCTCGTTTTTCGTGCCCGTTCAAACCCGAAGCTCTGGTCTTTTTGGCTCAAGTCCCGAGGGTCGATTTTACTCCCGAGATTCCCGAGAATCCCGAGGAAAATCTGTTTCCCGAGACGAAACTCTGCCCGGTTTTCCATCTCGCTATCTTCAAACTTTCAAGTGAGTTTCATACTCCTTAATCAACCTTTTTAAATATTCTAAATGCTTTTATATGCTTTCAGGGGGGGGGGGGGATTACAAGTAAAACACACGAGTATTATCGTGTGTTACATAAAGAAACTCTTTTATATGCTGTTATATATTCAAATCACATGCGATTTATAAACCTTTAAGGAACTTTTATATATATATAACATATGTTACAATGGCATTCTATCTCTTGAAATATAAATTTGTTGTAATGCACGTATAAACTAAACTTTTCTTAGATTATTTTTGTCTATCTTAGACTCTACACCAAAAATCTATGCTTTCATAAACAAGTGATTCTTTTTCTAGGTATTTCTAAACAAACAAGACACACTTTTTTGAAAACTATAAAAGGTATAGTTTTACGAACAGATTTCTAACTCTTATGTACTAGAAACATGAATTTCAAGAAGTTTACTTTCGTATACAAGAACAAACGTAACATTTTAACAAGTAGATCTGTTTTTATACCACGGTTTTGTGAGACACTAACTTCATGTACGTTCGAGTACACATTTCAAGTCCTGTATTATATACCAGAATCCCTTGGAGGGGGAGCATGGTGTTTGTGTATAGATCTATACGGGCTTGACAACTCGCGCCCTGACTGTTAGCTGCAGTCCACCGTTTGGGGTGACAAACGTCATAATATTCCAACGCCTGAAGAACGTTGTGTATAGGCATTCCGAGTCAATAGTATGGTTATAAAACTCACAAGGGGTGTTAAAAATGCATTGATTTACAAGGTTTTCCAACTCATTGGTTATTTTACATTTACATACATTTTGGAAACAAACATTGGTCTTGAGTGAAGGCTACTTTTATACTAGTAGAAAATATAGGATTTTCTAAACACATACAAACAAAGACAAAACATTTCATTTCATTCAAACTTTGTCACTTAAATACTTATGAAATTCACCAGCTTAAATGTTGATCTACTCTTTCAAAATTACTTGTATGTCCCAGGAAATCAGTAATTTCAGGTATTCATTTCGCTTTTGATGAAGGGATGCTGCGGCGCCAGTTTAATCTCGTATTTTTGACATCATATTGTAATTGAGTTTTGAACATGTAACTTTTGACAAATGTAAACTTTCAATTATATATATATGATGGTTATATTGCTTTCTTTACTATGTATTCATTTGTTACGTTACCACATGAAGTCATCCGCCCCCGAACGTTTCCGCCGTTCAGGTTTGGGGGTGTGACACATACCACTTTTCCAAAGATTGCCTAGCCGAAGTCCCTCAAAAACAAAAGATCAAGGACTCTGCTTATTATGCACGTCGAGCTCAAGAACTAGCTGAAATTGAAAAGGCTTTTGTCACCACTGTGTCAAGAGATGTGGAAGGTTATTGGTCATCTGGAGATGATAATGACGTAACCACTGGCAGAAACATGTGTCTTATGGCTCGACAAGAAATTGAATCTGATGAAGGCTATTGGTCTTCTGGATCCAAAGGAGATGATGTAGGTGCTGAACCACACTACTGTTACATGGCTACTAACAATCCACCTGGCCGAAGCATCGTTCAGCAGGTAAAGTCTATGATTATTGATAATAATTTTGATTTGTCTCTTTTTGAACCATATCTAACCCAGATACAATCATATATGACAATCGTTTACAATGCCTACGAGTCTGCCATAGAAGCTAGTGAGAAGAATGATAGTGAACTGAGTCATCTTAGGTTACATTTCAAGGATAAGAAGTTAAAAATTGAGTCTTTAGAACATGAGCTTGTAATGTCAAAAGATGAATGTATCATTCTTAAAGACAAATGTGAAATCACTTATTCTGAAAGAAATATTTTAATTTCGGATAACAAACGTCTTAATGCTAAGATTGATGTCATGCACCATGTCGTAGACATTCTTGAAGCAAATGAATGGATGACTCACAATTTTCGTCATCCTTGGTCAAAAGCTCCGTGTCTCGGAAGCGAGTTTCCGAAACCAGTTGTTCGTCCCTTTTAAGGAATTGCAAAATCTGACTTTTATGGGATATGTTCCGAACCACAAAAACTCAGATACTCCTGTCTCTCCTTTGTCACCTCTTAATGAGACTTCTGATCATTTTGCATCCTTGATTCCTAAATTTAAGCTCATAGTTGTCAAGAGTCCCAATTCCATGCAATTTCCGCCTCTGATAAACCTGGACCTGAATCGGACCTCTGAACCTAACTCTAGCACTCAAAAGTTTGTTGTTCAAAATCTTAACCTCAGCCTACCTAACAACTGTGTTGTTGAGGAAATTTTTCAGGAATCAACTTCTTCTAAACCTTTAGAGTGTGTTTAGGCATCGTTAGATAGTGAAGTCGATGAGACTATCTCATGTTATTATGAACCTCAAGTGCTTTCAAAAACAAATCTACTTCCCATTAAGCTTGTGTTCAACAATCCCTCAGTAGGACAGAGTTCTAAATCTTCATCTCAATCCAAAAGAAATCCAATGTTAAATAGGAAGGATATTGTAGATCCTAAAGTGGAAGCTCGGAATGCACACAAAAAGGAAGTTAAGACTAGACAAAATTCAAGATTCCTTGAGAACTCCAAAAAGAGTGTATCTCGGAATTCTCGTTCATCAACCCATAGTCAAAACTCCTTCACACCCACTAAGATCCTCAAGAGATCCTCAAATCCTCCAAGTCCTATAGAACAAAAGAAGGTGGTTAGTCCCACTTAGGAAAAGTCAAAAGTAAGCCCCACATCTATTAGAAACACCTCTCCTCGGACTGTTTTATCTGCTTTCATTGCTAAATCCAATGGCACAAGTTTTAGACCTCGACTTTCAAAATCAAACGTGTCATCAAGCAAACCAAAAAGTGTTATGAAAACAAATTTTTCAAAACAGAATTTTGTGTGAAAGTCAAAACTCACATTGATGAAACAATCACTCCGAAAGACAAAGTAGTAACCACTATTCCGGAAGTTCAAAGTCCCAAGAAAGATATTCTGAACTCACCTGTTATTGAATATGACTACTGTATAGACGAAAGAACCATGTTATTTTGTTTGTTTCCTAAGGAATCTCGAAACAAACCATCTAAACCAAATGTTGCTCAAAAGTCACTTTTGAGGCCTCAGACTCGGACTTTTGTCCCAAAACCTAACATGGAGCCTAAAAACTCCACCACTCACTAATTTTGCAGGCACTCTGTGCTTCAGAGCAAGAGACAATATGGTATATTGATAGTGCTTGATCCATGCACATGAAGGGGCAGAAGGACTTTCAGCAAGATCTCAAACTTGCACCAAATGTTAGCTATGTGACGTATGGCAACAACTCTAATTCTCAGATCCGAGGTTATGACATTCTTACCAATGGCAACTTCTCCATTTCAAACATTGCATATGTAGCTGACTTGAAGCACAATTTAATAAGTGTGGCTCAACTCACTGATGCAAATCGTCGAATTGAATTCTATAAGAAACATAGCTACATCATGTCAGAAGATCGAAATGAATGCTTGATCAAGTCCAATCGCAACAAGAACATGTATTCTATTGACATCAACATGATCATTGGCAAGCCCCAACTCTACTTACTCTCAAAAGTTGATCCTAACGTCAACTGGTAATGGCATAGGAGGCTTGCTCACTTGAACTTCAAATATATGAATGATCTGTTTTGGGTGAAATGGTTAGAGGTTTGCCACTCCTCAAATTCTAAAATGACCATCTATGTGTTTCATTTAAGTATGGAAAGCAGTCAAAGAAAGGTCATCCCATCATCATTGAAAAATCTATCTCGGAACCATTAGAACTTCTACACATTGATCTGTGTGGACCATCAACAATAGAGAGTCTGCATCACAAGAAGTACATTCTTGTGATTGTGGATGACTTTACAAGGTTCACTTGGGTCTTCTTCCAAAGGCTAAAATCAGAAACAGCCTCTGAGCTCATCAATTTTAACAAAGGAATAGAAGTTCTCATCAAACTCCCAGTAAGATGAATTTGAAGTGACAATGGCTCATAATTCACTAACCCACCATTGAAAGATTTCTTACCAATAAAGGCATCGACCACAATTTTTCTACTCCATACACTCCTCAACAAAACGGTGTAGTCGAATGACGAAACAGAACACTTGTTGAAGCTGCTCGATCCATGCTTAATTTTGCAAACCTGCCACTCTATCTTTGGGTTGAAGCTGTTTCTACTGCATGCTTCACTCAGAATAGAAGTATCATCAATCGACGCATCAACAAAACACCGTATGAAGCCATGAATGGTCGGAAACCAGTTATCTCGTTTCTTCATGTTTTTGGATGCAGATGCTTCATCAATAATAAACATGATCAGCTTACCAAGTTCCAACCTAAAGCTGATGAAGCCATCTTCCTTGGATACTCTTCCAAATCAAAGGCTTATAGAGTTCTTAATCGGAGAACTCGTGTTCTAGAAGAAAGCTTTGATGTTACCTTTGATGATAATTTTGGCCCAACCCACGTTACAGCTCACATTATAAAGTGTGATGCTCCCGCGCCAGGATGTCTGACCCAACAAACAATTCTTGAAGTTAACTTTGAGACCTTGTTCGGACCCTTAGAAACAACTCTTGATTCGGAATCTCGAACAAGATCAACCGTGTCCGAAGCTCCGGTCTCTTAAACAATGTCTGGTATGATCCTAAGTATTCCTCCATTTGATTCTGAACCGTTTCAACCTTCTCAGGTTGAGGGGGAGAATGGTCACTCTTCCCTTGAATCAAATGTGGATGGATTTGAAGATGCAACTACTAATTTTGATGATTCCAATCCTATCAACATTGAGGATGATGCAAACTTCTTTGAATTCCCACCTGAAGATGATGTCAACCTATCCGGTTTAGAAGTTTAGGGGGAGCATCATCCACATGTTCAAACTATTCAGGGGGAGCAACTCAAACCCATTGTTGATATTAGATCATCTGCCGCACAAGAACTCCCAAGGTTACATGTTTGGACCAAGGATCATCCTCCGAACCAAGTGATAGGAAATCCAAATGCTGGTGTATAAACTCGATCTGCTACAAGTATTCAACACGAATGTCATTTTTCGGCATTTTTCTCTATGGTTGAACCTAAATCCATCAAAGAATCACTCGAACATGTTGATTGGATCATAGCCATGTAAGAAGAATTAGTAGAATTTGATCGAAATGAAGTTTGGTCTCTCGTTCCTCCCACTCAGAATCATCACATTGTCGGCACTAGATGGGTGTTTCGCAACAAGTTAGATGATGTAGGAGTTATTATTCAAAACAAAGAAAGATTGGTGGCTAAAGGATTTACACAGATTGAAGGGCTTGATTATGATGAGACCTTTGCTCCTGTTGCACGTCTTGGAGCTATCATAATCTTTCTTGCTTATGCTGCTCACAAAGGCTTTAAGGTTTACCAGATGGATGTCAAAAGTGCTTTTCTAAATGATGAACTTGACACTGAAGTATATCTTCAATAGCCTCCCGGTTTTGTTAACCTCTCATATCCGAACTATTGCTACAAACTCCGGAAAGTTATCTACGGCCTTAAGCAAGCTCCTCGCGCATGGTAAGAGACCTGAACCGATTTTCTCAAGTGTTCAGGTTTTCAAAGAGGAAGTTTAGATCCCACTCTGTTCTGAAGGTCAAATGGAAAGCATCTCCTGCCGGTCCAAATTTATGTTGACAATATCATTTTCGGATCCACCGATTCTTCAATGGTTGTTGACTTTGCTAAGCTTATGATCAGTAGATTTCGAATGAGTATGAATTGGGAATTAAGCTTCTTTATTGGCCTCCAAGTCAAACAGACTGATAGAGGAATTTTCATTCACCAAGAGAAGTACATTTCTAAACTCCTGAAAAAGTACTCAATGGACACTTATGCCTTGGCCAAGGTAACAATGGGTTTCAAACATAAGATCTTTGCCAACCCTTCAGTTGTAGCAGTTGATGAATAGAAGTACAGAGGAATGACTGGATCCCTTCTCTATCTCACAGCAAGTCGTCCGGACATCATGTTTTCTACATGTTTGTGTGCTAGATTTCAAGTCAACCCAAAGATGTCTCCTCTTTTGGTTGTGAAGCAACTTTTCCGATATCTTAAAGGTGCAAAAAATCTCGGAATCTGGTACCCAGCAGATGACAGCTTCCTACTTCAAGCATATTGAGATTCAAACTATAGTGGTCTACAATTGGATAGGAAAAGCACATCAGGTGGCTGTCAATTTTTAGGTCGACGACTGGTTAGTTGGTCATCCAAGAAGTAGAACTGCATTGCACTCTCTACATCCGAAGCAGAATATATTGCAGCTGTCAGCTGTACCTCTCAAGTTCTATGGATGAAATCTCAACTCTTGGATTATGGTTACCGCTTTCAACACATTCCTATTTATTTTGATTCTCAAAGTGTCATTGCGATCTCGCATAATCTAATTCAGCACTCAATGACTAAGCACATTGACATACGGTACCATTTCATAAAAGATCATGTCTTAAATGGCAACATTGAACTCATTTTTGCTCCATCTGACGATGAAATTGGTGATGTCTTTACCAATGAATCAGACGAAACAAAATTTAATGGTTTTCTGAACAAGATGGGTATGATGATGCCTGATCCTCAGTTCTTTCAAGAGTTTTGCTCTCTCGGATGGCAACATCAGTTAGAAATTTGGTTTCGAACTCAAAACTCTTTTATATCGGAACTACTGTCTCTCAGAATACATAGGATCATTTTACTTGTCTTTATCACTAACCACCACTTGAGTTTTTTATTTGTACAGTTCATCTTATCATATGATGACTTTAGGCCACATAGTCAACGGTTAAATTTTCACCTCAGAATATACTTCATAACATCATCCCAGAATTCAAATCCGGAAAGGTTTTGTACTTCATACTTCGGAATTTGCCAAAATCCCACTCCGGATTTTTTTTTTTTTAAATCTTGTTTCAGAAGTCTTGGAAATCTTGTTCCGGAAATTCTTTCAAATTTCACTCCGAAACACCAAAATAATCCTTTCGGAATTTCACATTTTGCTCCAGACTCATTTCTCAAATCCTTTTCGGAAATCATTCAAAATTACTTACTCCGGAATTTCTTTAAACAATTCTACTCCGGAATTCAAATGTGTTTAACTCCGGAACCTCAAGTTTCACTCCAGATTGTTTAAATTTCGGACCCTTTTCTTAAATCACCATGATCCAGAATTCACTTCTTTACCCTACGGTTCTCAAACTGTCCGGAATCAATCATTCGGAAGTCCAAAGGTTTTTAAGGTGATGCTTTTTCAAACGGTTACTTTTAAAAAGATGCTTATCGTGTTCCTTGAAATTTGTGCCACGTTTGCACGTCCTTTAAAGAAAACATCCAATCGTCGTTTGACGGTTTCTATTCCTCACTTCATTCCAGAGAAACCTTTCATCATCATTAGTCAACTCAACCCCAAAACGGCAACATATTAAATGCGACCCATTACCATTTCGGATCCTCATCATTGCCCTTTCTGATCCGACTCGTTTCCATCACCTATATAAACCTTGTTAAACCCCCATTTGACTCTTTATGCGCTCACACTCTCCAAACCTCCCAAATTCTATGTGTTCATAGTGTTCTTCAAGCTATCATAACCTTCATCAATGGCGTCCTAATATTCTTCCAAAAAACTTGTTGCAACTGCCTCAACACGCAAGAAATCCATCACCAAGAAGTCCTCCAAAGAATCATCATCCTCACATTCATCTGAGCCTTTTCTTAGAGACACCACACAACTTTTCTCGATAAACCCTCTAGAATTTGATGAACCCATTCAGTGATGATTGAGTTCATTGCAACTCATCCTATATCCATCCCACTCACCAAAATCCCAGATCCTCCTCTTCTACTCAGTCTCTTGCACACCGCTTTTACAAGAATCAAGATCGACAATGGTGTTCTCGAAACAAAGATCACAGGTGATAGATTTGTGCCCATCCACAATTCCACATTCCTCAAGGCTATCAGTGTCGATGAGAACCCTGAAGGATTCAAGGTTCAGGAACCAACCACTAAAGAATTTCAACAATTCCTGAATCATATTGGGTAAAATCAAGACTATAGGGCCAAGGACTTCAAGAAGTCAGCAGTTTTAGGTCTTTGGATCGTGTTGATGCACTTCATTATTCGAGGGCTGTCCGGAACGCATTGTGGTATGGACACCCTGAGCAAAGACCGGTTGTATGTAGTATACAGTATCTACTCCGGACGCAACAATGCAGTCGATTTTCCGGAAGTGTTATGGAAAGATTTCTGAAAAATCGATGTCAAAAGAAAGACCAATGAAATCTCAAGCCCTAGGTTTTGGGCCCTGATGCTTCAAGAACTCTACAAGGAACACTCTGAACCAATCCCAGTTGCTACAATTCTGAAAGAGGTATATCTATCCTTCAAAACTGTTAAGTATTATAGAGTTCCGGACCAATATTCGTTTGGTACCGTTAGACGTTTTCCAGACCATATGTTGGCCTTAATACCTTCCGATTCAATTTACTTGAAACATCATTTAGAGACTCCGGTTGTGTTCGACCTAACACAACCTGCCCCTGTCTTTGTTGAGCCTGTTCTGGAAGAGGCCCATCCAATTACGTCCAGAGGAAAGATTAAAAATCTGCTAAAAGGAAGACCTCTCCCACTAAGTCAAAGCCTAAAAAGAGATCCAAAGTCAGCTCTTCCTCTCAACAGGAAGGAGCTCATGACATTCAGGCTGAATTCGGCCTTCCGAACACCCCACCTACCCACTCATCTGAGGTACCCTTCGATGTTTCAAAAACACAAGCACACACTCACAGGGAGTCTGCACATAATCCACCATCACCTTCTCAAAAAGGTGATGCCGGCGTTGAAAAAAGTTCCCTGACCCCTGGAACAAACCCACGTGTCACATTTGTTATCCCCACTTTTTCTACACGTACACACTTCGGAACCCTTGTTCCGAACCCCAAGCATACTGAGGTTAGAGTTGTACCTCCAACCTCAGGTGCATCAACTAGTTTGATGCCCGGTATGGGTATAGGAAGACCATGTGTTAATGATTCTTTGTGGGAAGATTTTGTGAACATGTCACATTCGAGGCACCCAGAACTTACAAGATCTCAAGTTGAAGCCACTCTCATTTCCATGCGAAACCGGGCTATTCAGAGCAACGTTCCTTATGTTGCTCCTTCAGATGAGATTACTGATCTTGAGTTTACATCTGGAGAAACTTCCAAGATTCCTCCTCATATTTCTAATCAGTTAGCTTCGAATGATGAAATTTCTGAAGAGGTGCTACTAACCAAAGATGATGCACATGTTGCGGATACAAATGTGTTTTCTTCTGTTCAACTTCACTCCAAGACATCTTCATCCAAGCCTGCTTTTGATTTCAGGTCCTACTCCTCCACTCAAAATGAATCAGAATCGACTCAAAAACTTCATGATGATGCAGCTACCAACGACCCTGGTCCTTTGGTTGCTCCAATCAATCTTGAGTCTCCGAAGCACAAGCCTCAACATTCCAGTTCAGATAATGGATCTTCAGCAGGAGACCATATTGATCCATTTGCTCTCCTTGATATTCAAAGCAATGTGTCATATACAATGAAGAAGGTCAACTCTCTTGAAACTTTCTTAGCATGGCTTAACTCTAAGCTTGATGAGAAAGTCTCCGGATTGGATTCGACGCTTGATCCCATCCTTAAATCTTTGTCCAAAGTCAACAATTCTGGACATACTTTGGTTGAATGTGAAGCCTAGCTGGATCAGCTCATCTCCTTACAACTCAAGCATACCGTGGAGGAAGTGCAGAACAAGTATGATGAAAGTATTGACCACTACCTTGACACGATAAGAAAGATGTTGAAGGTTCATGCCGATATGTTGAATGCTTCCAATGAACTCATAAAGTAAACACATATTCGTCATGAGAAACAAATCCAACATCTGGAAAAGGAGATTCGGAAAAAGGATGAGATGAATCTCATTATACAACAAGTTCTCCTCAAGCTTCTTCGTTCCTGCTAGAACATTGTGGATGTTCCGAACCAAAAGTTTGACAAAATGATCGCTATACTCTCCTCCTTATTCAACCATCTCAAAGCTCAACCCCCACTGCTGATGCTTATGACACCCTCACCCTTCAAATCAACACCAACTTTCAGAAGGTGTTTGAGAAATTTTCCGAAGTGAAGGAGTCACTTATGCTTGCTCCGGTTGTCAGGCCTACCGGTGCAAGAGGGGGAGAAGGACCAAGCCAACCTTGGAAGATTGTCTCAGAATTCCAACTCCGATGTGAAAAAGACAATTCTGATGATGAAGTCCAAGTTCTTTCCGGACTTCTAGGAAATAATGATGATGATGATGAAAGTGATAAAGAGGAAGTAGAATTTTTCACCAATGCGATCATTGGAATCCCTGCTCCTAAAAGATTTCCTGCTAAAGTGCTCATGGAGGAAGAGCAAAGAATTTGGTTCGCAATCTCACGGCCATCCACTTCATCCATGTTGCCACCAATTCTGGCTCCTAAAATTGCTCTGATCGATAAAGGTTCTCTCCTCCGGACTCCACAAGACATTCTAGAAGAATCTCTTCCATCCTCTCCTACAAAGTTCACTATTGATGAGAACATGATGCATGTCATATCTATTCTAAAAAAAAGACAAAGGCAAGAAACCAGTCACAGAAGAACATCAAGCCCTTCACTCCGGACCTCCACCAAAGTAAAAGTTCGGATGGTCTCAGGAGGAAATCAACAAAGCCCTAGAGGATAGCATCCGGATCCAAGCTCTTAAAGATAATCCTAATCCGATGCGTGGTATCTCTCCTCTACGCCGTGAAGGCATTCTTCGTGATTCGGACATAGTACCTTTCATGTACTACGATATCCCAACAACTGATTCGGAACAACTTGATCTGCCTCTCTCACCATATAGCAAGTTCTACACCAAGTTTGCTCCTCTCCACCCAAATGACGATCCGGAGAAAATCATCCGAACATAGTGTGAAAGATTGAAAACATTCTACTCCAAGAACGCACAACCTCAAAAGGAAGTGTGGACAAGGAATAGTATAACAAAGATTTCTAGGTTCGGAAGAAAGATCTTGGTGAAGTATGAACTCAACTGTCCATTGTTCCGATATCTCATCATTTGGAACAAACATGCATACCGCCCCATCATTGATGCTAACTTTCCTGCAATGAATCCGAAGGATGTCCTTACCATTGCGGCTCATCTCTGGAGTCTTCAAAGAGATGACATAAGCATGGGTGCTTACCACGCAGCCTTAGGCTTTCTCAAGGACTATGTCGCAGAATTTTGTCGATGCAACTATGAATTGGCTCACTCGTTCGGAACTGAAGACTGAGTTGCCAATATCGAATATGTGCTTCTGGAAGCTGACCTGATAGCTGAAGGTCCTATTGATGATCCGGTTCTAGGGTTTGTGTACAAGACAAATAAGACAAACAAAAAGAACTTTTTTTGAGTCCTTGACAAACACCTAGTTCCAACAAAAGTCCTCAAGAAGTTTATCAGTAGAGCATCCAGATTCGAAGCTCCTGAACAGGTCAAGGCAAAGTTTGTAAGTCAACTACAATGGTATGTTGAGGTCAGAGATTGGTTGTTTAGAGCTTACACGTTCATCAAGGAAGAAGCAAACTAATCTGACTTGATTGCTAAGTTTACTTTGGGGGAGATTGTTGGAACTTGAAAGTGACCCTCTAGCAATCCCAATCTGAAGTCAGTTTGAGTTCCAAAATGATTTAGTTGGTGTCTGGAGTTGAAGCGTTGCTCCGGAATTACTTTTGTACCCGGACTTGAAGATGCTCCGGATGAGAAGATCAGTGAAGGAATTTCAGAATAGACTATGTGTCCGGAATGTTTTTCTGTCCGAATCAATGTTTTGTCTTTGTGCATTTATTGTATTTGTCTTTTAGCTTGATTTAAATCGTCATAGGACTCGGTCTCTTTTGTCAAATGTGGATATTCAAATTTTCAGAAGTAACTCTTTTATCCAGTCCTATGTATGTAATCAGTTAGTACTATGTACCTTGTTCTCTTATTTATAAGGGCATTCAAAGTTAAATCAAACGACGTATCATTCACTCAAATATAACAATATTCTAGTTACTTCATCTTTCATGTTATTCTCTCAAACATTCTTCTTGTTCTTCATTTATTATCTTTACTTTGATCATTATTTTCTCTCTTCATTTATGTCTTGAACACTTTGTTGAATGCATTAACTCAGAATTGACTGGTCTTGCCAGACTTGAATGGAATATCTTTTAGTAAGCAGACATTGATCTTAAGCATTCATTCAATGTTTAAGTTTTAAAACCTTGTCCCTACGCATCTGATCGTCCTTTTTCTCACACATACCCAATAAAGTAGCAATCGTCAGCCTGTGAATTGAACTTTGGAGTGGCTTCGAGATGAAGAAGAGTGCATGGGCATCCAAAAGTGTGGAATGAGAAACAGTTGGTTTATGACCATAGAGATTTCATACGGAGTCTTCATGTGATGTTTGTTGATTAGGATTTGGTTTTGAACATAACATGACATATTGATAGCCTCGACCCAGAAGAACACTGGTAATTTTCAGTCACAAAGCATTGTTCTAGCAGCATCAATTAGGGTTCTATTCCTTCTCTCAGCAACACCGTTTTTCTATGGTGTGTGAGTAGCATTGTATTGATGCTGCACCCCCTTTTCAGCATAGAAATGGTCCAGAATAGCATTCTTGAATTCTGTCTCATGGTCGCACTAGATGCCTTTCACCCTCTCATTGGTCTGATTCTCAATCAGGACGATGAACCTCTTGATCAACTCTCCCGTCTCACTCTTATTCTTCATAAATAATACCCAGGTAAAACATGAGTAATCATCTATTATAACCAGACAGTACGAGCTTTTGTTGATGCTAAGAACATCGACTGGTCCAAAGAGGTCCATGTGAAGCAATTGAAGAAGTGTGTCGATTAAGTTGACCAGTTTGGGCTTGTTCGGTTTTTGATGATGCTTTCCCTATGCACATGCCACACACTTCTCGAAGGTGACACAATCTTTGATAGGCAACCCTCAAACAAGATCATTTTTGGCAAGACAATTTAGATTCTTTGCATTTGCATGACTGAGGAGATGATGCCATAGTATAGCATGTTGTTTAGATGTTTTTAAGAATAGGCAAGTAACGTTCTCCGGTATGTTGTGATTCATGTTGATGATATAGGTGTTGTTTTGACGTTCTGATCACACCAAGATTCATTCTTCTGGTATGACAATACCAGGCTTTAGAATTAAGCACTCCTTCTTGGTGAAATGAGTTGAGAAGTCTCTATCGCAGATTTAAGAGACACTCAGAAAACTATGTTTCAATTCAGGAACGACTTTGACGTATTCAAAATTCAACACACCATTTGTAATGGTCCCCATTTGAGTGATCTTTCCCTTTCCTCCTCCCGCAAAGAAAACATAACCACCATTAATGTTTTGAATGACGTGCAGTTGAGATATGTCTCCTGCCATGTGCCTGGAACGACCCCTATCAACATACCAAGGTCTGATGATATTCCTCCATAGTTGTTCCTGCACAAGTTACGAGATTAATTAGTTTTGATAACTCAGTCCATCTTGAAACTGGGTTGACCATTACTATTAACTTGAGATACTCTTTCCCATACCATATCTTTTTATCAAATAATGATTTCAAAGAATCTAAAGACATTTTTGGACCAATTGATGATTTGGAAGAAAGGACTTTGGGTACCCAATAGTAATTTGGTTTGTCTACTTTATTTTTGGACCGAATGGGACCTTTTTCACATGTATTTGGGGTGGGACTACCTTTCTATTTAGGCTTGTATTGTTAGTGTGAATTAGAGGACGACCCTTGAGGTGACTTTGACCTCACATAATTTGCTTTGGTTGAGCCATCTCTCGAGCCAGTTTTCATTTTGTCCTTGAAGGCATGATTCTTGACCTTGTCATCATTCCAATTGTTATTACGAGGACGTAACCTCGAAGGATTTCTTTTGGAAGATCTCCCCTTTGGCACGTTCGTCCATCCAAATTTATAGAAAGGAATGATGTGGATAGTTTCTAGCAATGTGACCTAGAGTCCCACAATTAAAACAAGTCTGTTTTTTAAGGTGTTATTGCAGCTTGGTCCTGGCCTAAAAGAGTTTTGTTTCAAAAAATTTCCACACGCACATTTACATTTATCAGACTCTTTCACAACTTTATGTGGCTTAAATTTTTTTAAAACAAGACTATTTGAATTTGAATTAAAAGCAACATCACCACAATTTTTAAAAGAATCTAAAGTAGCATTTTTAATATCTTTGTTCACATAATTATTTGAAACAGAAGAAAAAGAAACGTTAGTCTTTGAAAGGTTTTCAAAGGAGCTAGCATCATTAATGTCCTCCTTGTCCTCATCTTTCGCTAATAGTTGATATGCACATGAGGTAGGGATGTCAGTATCGTTCACCTCAACAGTTTCAATGGGACCAGATTGCTCAGTCTTAACTGAAATTGATACGGGGCTGGCCATATTGAGCAGATTTTTCTATTTCTATAGTCTCAAAGGCAGAAACATAATTATCATTAAAAGGAGGTCGAACACTATGATACCTTAAGCCATTTTTCTGGTTATTTTTCCATTTCAATTGTTTTTCTATCATAGATTCAACTATCTCACTTGTCACTTCAAAATTCCTAAAGTTAAATTCAGCATCTTTAATTTTAGCTTTTAACGCATCAAGTTCGGCAGTTAATTTGCCAATTTCCTCTTTAGCATAACAATAGTGAACACATTTGGTGCTATATTCCTCCTTAATCCAAATTAGATCTTTATTTTGATCATCGAGATTTTCTTTAAGAGGCTTGTTTACTTTCTTAATTTGACAGATTTCATTTTTAAGATCAAAAACTTCTCTAACCAATAACTCATTTTGCTCATGATATTTATTAACTTTATCTACACAAGATTTAGAGCATGAAAATTTACTAACCTGTTTGGTGGTAGGAGTGGTGGATACCATGAAAGCGAACTACAACTCCATCATCTTTTCCTCAGCCAAATCTGCATCCTTACCATCTTCAATCTGGGCAAGATTATCTCTTCCATCTTCAGTAAGATTGAGAGTCTGCATCTGATCTTCTGACGAAAACTGATGTGCCACCATAGCATTCTCGTTATTCAGAGGCGCTTCTCTATTGTTTCTAGCTGGAACCAAAGCCCTCTCATTATTATTCTCCACTCTTGTCTTGGTGCTCTCACGAGCAAAATGACATGCCTCGTGGCAGTTGTAACACCTCAGCTTACTCTTGTTGAAGCTCACTTTCTTATCCACATTCACTCCCCATTTATTCTTTCCAATTCGCTGAGTGAACTTCTTCGCCCTGAACACCGCCATAGAAACTTGCCATGATATGCCCATCTCTTCAACATCCTCAGGGTGAATTTGATCGAGTTCTCCAATCATAACTGGAGGAAATAATTCACCAGCAACAAAGTCATTGTAGTAGTTCATTAATCCAGCCATCATATCCATGTTTTCTTCAACTCCTTTGGCAGCGGCTGGAGTCTGCGAGGTGGATTTGGTGGTGGAACTGGACGCAGAAGAGTTGGGAGATGCCATTGGTTGACCAAAATATGGAGGAGCACAATGCGATGGTATAGCTGAAAATGCATTATTAGTGGATGCTCCTAAGCTTGCAGTTGAGTAGGAATTGGCATGATTAATTTCTCTCTGCTGGTCATCCATGTCACATGCCTTGATGATAGCCATCACTTCGGAAAGAGAGAGTTTGCTTAGGTCCTTTGTCTTTTTGATCATAGACACATTCATATCCCAATTCATGGGAAGTGAATTGAGCAGCTTCTTATTTATCTCAGAGCGAGACAACACAATTCCAATAATGCCCATTTTCGTGTTGAGAGTAATAAAACACTCCAACTAGACTTCACAGCCTCCCCAAGAACATGATTAGACATGTTGAATCTTTGACCAAGCAAATCATGTATGCTTTGCTTCATATCCTCATTCTCTTCATACACCTCAATCAAGGCTTCCCACAAACTGTCACACCCCAAAACCATGAATAGCGGAAACGTTCTAGGGCGGAGGACGTCATGTACAGTATCACAACAATGAAAAGTAGTAAACAAGCAACAACATCATCCATTGCATTAATAATATAATTTTAATACAAGTGTGTTCTGTCAAATTATAATAGACACTAAAGTATAAAACAAAATGAAAGATGAGTCTTGAACGAGCTCCATCTTCTCTAAACCTTGCATCTGTACCTGTCTACTGTTGACCTGAGGATACAAGTTATTTTGAAAGTGAGTATCAGCTTTAAAGCTGGTGAGATCATAAGTATTTTAGTGTCTTTATTTGTAAGAATGTATTTGTATGTATATGAACTGTAAGTATGAAAATGTTTTGAACATCCTAGAAAACCATATGTTTTCTACTAAAAGTATCCTTCTACCAAGGCATCTATTATTTGTTTGTCTGTGTCTCTTGTAAGAGTGTATATTTTCCCAAATCTGACTATCATTAACCAAAAATATAGCTTCTACATTACCGTGCATCGTGTGAATGTTCACGAAGTGAATTTAATGGGAAAATGAAATAGTACTATGGTGTAGTATCGAACTACCACCGTACTAACTACCTTAAATCTATTGTAATTTAAAGTAACATGTGATCGACCTGTATCCTGCTACCGACTCTAGTAAAACGACGATGTAAGATGCCGTAAGAAATGACATTTGGCACCCGTAGACTTGCAAGTCCCACTGTAACGAGCAGCAAGGTGTAGGATAGTCAATCCAATATTGATCTATACGCAAACTCACATGCTCCCCAATTAAGGAGATTCGGGATACAAGAGTAGTCATGGCAGGAAGTGCCATGACCCGCTCAATGGTTCACATAACTGCATGAATGTATATGAAATGAATGTGCTAACTGAAAGTGTACTCTTTCTCTGTCTAGCCTATATGTACTGAAATGTTTTGTGTGTGCTAGCTGTAATGTATTTTCCCTCTCTATCTAGCATGTATAGTAATGTACTGAATCATGAATGAACTGACTCATTATGTTTCATTGTTCTAGTAATAGTATTTGTATCTCCCTATGCTACCCCTATGGTAACTTACTAGTGATGTAACTGGTACGTATGAACATGGAAGTATACCCTTGCTACCCAAGCGTATTGAACTGACTGGAAGAACCTTTATGACTATATATGTACACATGATGTATATAACTAATATTTAAACGACCTTCGGACGGATACCCGATACCCACCAAACCACATTTCAACGGCGAAAAGGAAATAGGGAGGGTTGAAAGCAAGTGTTTGATAATATAAAAGCATAAAATAAGTTTTGTAAAACCTTTGAACATGATTACTATCTAAGAAAAGATCGACTTGATGTCAATCTATAAAACGGGTTGAAAGCAAGTGTTTGATAAAGCAGTTTAAGTATAAAGAAACATTTGTTTGAAAGACAATTGTAAATGAATTTGAAATGAAACATACAATGTATAATGAACAGTCAAATAAGGAGTTTTAATCATATAAAACGTTTATGAAAATCATGTGAAGAAAACTGTTTGGTAAAACAGCTAATATGTAGTAAATCATTTGAATGCTGCTTATTAATCACATGTGATTGATATAATAACTAGCATGATTCTACTTGTATCCCCCCCCCATAAAACATTTAAAAACATTTAAAACATTGATTAAGGGGTATGAACTCACCTGCAGTGAGTGGTACGGATGAACTGAAGAGGTAGGACTTCTAGGTGTCAAGTGAAGTCTTGAATACACTCTATGATCCTAGTTAACATATAATATCACATATATGTACCAAATTAGTCTATAAACAACTAATAAACAAAGTCAAGACACCTTAGGACATGTTAAACACCTTTAACAAGTGTTTTAAGCCTCGAGGATTGCATCTAAGTGTTGTAGGGAAAGTCTAGTGGGTGTAGGGTTCAAGGAAACCTCCCTAATGGAGTTCACGGCCCTAATGTCACCAACTAATGAGTTTACGGTCGTAAACTCATGAGTTTACGGCCGTAAGCTCATACTTACTTGGTCATTTGATGTTTTGAGGCTTTACAATACCCTAAGAAGCATTTCTACTTAATGGCCAAGTCTTTGGAAGAGTTTAGGGCATCCTATAACTCCTTTGAGGAGTTCACGGCCCTGGGACCAAACCCCTTGGAGATTACGGACGTAATCTCCCATTGAAAGGGTGTTTTTGGTGTTTTCAAGCTCCTAACTTAACTAGGAATGAATCTAGGCTAGTGTCCAAGGCTTAAGGAGAGTTTAAGCACACTTTGTCCCTTTTGTTTTGAGTTCACGGTCCAAGAACTTCTTGGGCCGTGAACACCTTACTCTTGGTGTTCTAGGGGTGTTTTCTAGTCCTAAATACTCCTGGGGTTTTTGGCAGAAAATATTTTTATTCAGGCATTGAATATATCATGAAGCTTTGGAATAACAGAGTTGCACAAAACCCTAGTGCATCCTCTCTCCTAATATCTCTTTAAGTGTAAATCCTGAAATACTCAAACTTATACCAAAAGTCTGAAAATTTACTGCAACTGTTCTAACTTCTATTGACTTGATATGTTATACAGAATGGAAATTTCGGGTTGTCACATCATCCCCATATTAAAGGGAATTTCGTCCCGAAATTAGAATTTAGTTAAGGAAGTAGGTATGAATGATCGAGTTATGAGGTGGAAACTTCCTAATCAATTGGTTCTCACGCTCATAAGTGAATTTGGGTCCTCGGTTGGTATCCCAACGAACCTTCACTAAAGGGAGGCGGCGTTGCTTCGTCCGCTTGACCTCTCGGGCAAGGGTCACTACGGTTCTTGTACGAAGGCGAGGATCTCGTGAATTTCAATCTCGTCGAGTGGATTTACGAGAGTCCTAACGGAAAGGTACAGTTTCAAGATCGAGACGCGAAGGATAAAATGTACGTTACTGGGTTCGCGGAGTAGGTCTAGTTTGTGAGATGCAGGACCGATTCTGGTAAGAATCTTGGAGGTCCTGACTATCTTGGATTTAGCTTTCCACGCGATGCGAGGCGTATTAAGCCATTCCCAGAGTGAGACTTCCTAAAGAATTTGGTCTCTCACTTGGAGTTTCAAGGTTTCTTGCTTATCTTCCCAGTCAAGGGCCACCTTTTGTTGGGTCAAAGTCGTAAGGATTTTGGAAATTTGCGAGGAGTTCTGAATGGACTACGATAGTAGGTCTGCAAGACCTAGAATTTGGCGAATTTCTGTCGGTGTCTCTGGTGTCAACAAATTCTCAACGGTTTTGATAAATTGAAAGAGTACTCAATATTTCCCACATCACTAATAGTGTGTCTTAGGAATCTGACTCTTCAATTCCAAAACTCGTGTTTAGAAAACTTCGCGAAAGTTTCTCTGAGGGTAATGTTTCCATGGGTTCCTTCTTACTACGAGGGTAGATAAGTAAGTCATTACAAGAAGAATGACGAGCTGATCTAAGTAATAATGGCGTACCCTACTCATTAAGCTCATGCATATCATGGGCGTATTGGTCCTATCCGAGGGGTATCACTACGGACTCGAAGTGTCCGCATCGAGTTCGGAGGGTAGTCTTCAGGACATCCTTCCCTAACACTCGAACTGGTGATATTCAGATCTCAGGTCCATTTCTGAAAGTAATTTTTTCCTTGCGTTTGCTCAACCGATTCATCTGTGCGAGGTAGAGGCAACGATTTCTAATGGAAATCTTGACGGAGTCCTCGATAGCTGAGGTACATATGATGCAATCCGTCGACTTCTAGAAGAATAAGACCGGAGCTCTCCAGGGTGAGAAGCCTGGTGTTCCAATTCTCTTGCTGAGTAGTTCACTAAGTTGTCCGGACTGTTCTTGTATCTCCGTAGGTGTTTAGACTGTAGGGCGATCTGTTTACAGAAGTCGTACTGGGTTCTAAGTTTGTTCACATGACGATGCGATTACTCGTAGTCTTGGTCAGTCTCCGTCCTGAAGTTCACATTTAGAATTCATACATGGTTTCACAATCACAATCTCGTGTATACGAGTCGTATATAATTAAGATTGAAAAGGTAGTCGAATAACTGATTCTTCTTTAAGCTTACATCCCACTAGGAAAAGAAGTTAAAGTGGAATCATCAATTCTAAACCTGTAGAACCTTCATTATATATCACCCCTATGTATACATTCCTCGTCGACAGATCAACTGTATGGATCTTTGGATTGAACTTGACGTACTGTACGAGTGGTACTTCAGGGATTTCTTCGGAAAGGAAAAGAACCATGAGGTACTCCATGCATGAATACTTCGGTGTTCTGAAATGACGGCTTCGCTAAAAAGACGATTACTGAGAAAGAGATGTACGTATGAAGCTGGTATTGTGCGGATCAAATTGAATCTAATTGTATGATAATGTCGGAATCATAAGGAAAATTAAAGACATTAGATTTGAACAAAAGGCGTTACAGACAAAACAAAATCGTGCAACCATCAACAGAGTTACGGTTCTTTAGACTTACTACAAGACTATTGCTGCGAATAAGGTATACTACTAAAGACACGTATACGCAGCACGAGCATCCCTATACTGACGGGATCTCGCAAAAGGTAAGACTCTGGTTGCACTAGTTTTGGATGGTTTATAAGTTTGTTACAACTAAACGCCTAAATTACATTAACGTGGGTCCGGAACAGGTTCTCCTGCAGCTGTGATCCTGAGAATCTTCCTGTCTGCGCCAGAGTTCTTCGCTATTGGGCAATCCTTATTGAGGTGCCCAATTTCACCGCATTGGTGACATATCTGGACAGCACCAACATTGGTGATGGAAGTGATGTGTCGAGCTAGAGTGACGTGGACACGAGTGTTCTCCTTGTTCATCCACTTTGAAATTTTCCTTTCATAGGGTCTAGTTTTAACACCACCATCGTAAGCCTGGTTGACTCTGATGTCAGGGGCGTGAGTGATGGGTCATGTCGGTGCGCCACAGCTACGAGCATGGTGTCCTATTTTTAGGCAATTGCAACATTGCATATCATGGCAAGCCCCATGATGATGGAAACTACACTTATCACACTTCGGGAGTTTTTCCTCGTATGGCCTGCTCAGTACGGGGATGGCAGGGGTTTCCACTTGTTGTTGTTGCATGGCCAGCTTTTGGGATTTCTTGCATTCTTTCTGGGCTTGGCGCTTTCGTTTCTTGTTCTCTACTTTTCGGCTTTGCGAGCTTGTGACTGTTACCATTTGATGACTTCCTGGATTGATACTACGATAGGAATCTTCAACCCCATCATCATCATTGATTGCGCTGATAACGCTATGGTGCTCAAGGACAGCGGTTACGGCAGCCATCACGGCAACTATAACTGCGGTTTGGAAGGTAGTGGCGTCCATAGGAAAGGCAGGGGTTTCGTTGCTCGCTGATTGTTTCCGGATGACGACATGATTTTGTAATACGAAAGATAAGGATTTTGTGAGCGATTTTGGTTGACCCTAGATGTACTTCGATTGTTCAAGTAAAGAGTAAGAATATGTTCTCGACATTTTGACGTACATCCCTATGATGCAGTCCTAGTACGGATTGGAAGTATGTTCGCGAAGGTTTGACCTACATCCCCATGATGCATCCTAGTACTGAGTGGAAGTGTGTTTATGAAGGGTTGACCTACATCCCTATGATGCAATCCTGGTAATGAGTGGAAGTAAGTTCGTAGAATGGTCTCAAGACGCTTGTCGTTCAAGCCGAGGTATCGTTGGTTGGTGAATAACAAGATCCGACCACTAAAAGAGACTTGGAAATGTCTCCGGAGCTAAACTGATATAGTCCAATGACTTGACTAAAGCATGTTTCAGGTATACTCAAATGAAAGTATGATGAGAGTATTTGAATAAAGAAAATGACACAGAAGTTAGCCGACTGTCAATATCTTTGATATTCATGACGTAAAAGTTCGGGAAAATGACCTTGTAAAAGGTCTTACATCATATCCAAAGAAGATAGTCCTTGACAGCATAAAGGCCTAACTAAAGTACTTACAGTACAAGATAATTTCATAGAAAATGCCACATCGGGCATAGACAGAAAAAACGATTCCTTTTAACAAGGAAAATAAAGTAAAGCATCTACTACTGGCGACGGTCATCCCTCTGGTGAACTCTCAGTTCAGACAGTTGACGTTCCACATCAAGTAGGTGTCTTTCGTACACCCTCTGGCGTACTCGGAGTTCTATGACTTCGGCTCCTGATTCAGCCAGTGCTTGAAGCAGGGTTTCATGATCTCTTTCAGATCTCTCCCGAGCATCTTCTAGACGAATGGTGCGGAGGGTATGCATTCTTGCATCGGCGACAACTTCGGTGATCTGATGTAGGGTTGTCCTGCCTTGAATCTCATATCGGGCCACTCTACGGACCAGGATTGGCAAGATTCTATATGCTGAGCCCCCATTGTTCAGGTCATAAAAGCTTCGATCACCATTAAATGGCATGGGCTGATCTTGTCCTTGGCTCCATGTTCCCAAGCATTCAACCCACTCAGGCGTCAGGCCTTGAAAAGTCGGACAAGGGTTAGGAATTGGAAAGGGAGCTGCCTGGGGTAGGTTCTCAACCTCAAGTTCAAAGTTAGCATCATCCGAAAGGTCTTCATCATGGTGATCATTCCCAGGGATAGGATGATCATTCTCTGGTTCTTCTTCAAACCATCCAGCAATGACCTCATTTGGAAGGTACTGGTTGTCGTGGGGATGGAGTCCAACCATGTTATCTATGCGAGAATTGGGGTAAGAAAATAATTATTAGACGAACTATCTAGATAATTATTTAGAAAATATGCATTAGTTACATCACTATTTGTGAAGTGCATACCAGTTATATGTAATCGAAACAGGATAGGCCTTCGAATAAGTGACCTTAACTCCAAATTCACACAGAATAGGGGTAAAGCCAAATTTTCACAGATTCTAAGTCTATAACATCCTAGTTACATATAGCCTTAGTGTATCCACTTAGCAACTATCAACTTAGTAATGAAGATCCCGTTTTAGTTCCCAAGTATAAAGTGCTTATAGTAACACCAAATACCCCTATAGTATTTTAGGTTTATGTTCTATTGTTCTCATTGTGGTATTGTTGGTAAGATTTTAGACTTGTTGCAACCACACAACTACACTTAGGTACATGCTAGTCAACCCTCAGATAATATAGTTGATCAGGCTATATCTTCCCAGTTTTGACCATATGTCTCTAAGTCCACCTGTGTTGCCCAACAATCGTAATTCTTTTGTACTGTCCTAGTGACACTGATTTTAGTATGAATGTAGGCATGTATACTTAATTAAATATTTTATTATTTAAAGTATAAACTCTTGGTCAGAGTATTTTAATCCCATTGTATTTATAGTATGTATATCTTTTATGGGTTGATATACTTAATTCACTATAAACAATGCTCTGATACCAATCTGTCACACCCCAAAACCATGAATGGCGGAAACGTTCTGGGGCGGAGGACGTCATGTACAGTATCACAACAATGAAAAGTAGTAAACAAGCAACAACATCATCCATTGCATTAATAATATAATTTTAATACAAGTGTGTTCTGTCAAATTATAATAGACACTAAAGTATAAAACAAAATGAAAGATGAGTCTTGAACGAGCTCCATCTTCTCTAAACCTTGCATCTGTACCTGTCTACTGTTGACCTGAGGATACAAGTTATTTTGAAAGTGAGTATCAGCTTTAAAGCTGGTGAGATCATAAGTATTTTAGTGTCTTTATTTGTAAGAATGTATTTGTATGTATATGAACTGTAAGTATTTGTATGTATATGAACTGTAAGTATGAAAATGTTTTGAACATCCTAGAAAACCATATGTTTTCTACTAAAAGTATCCTTCTAACAAGGCATCTATTATCTGTTTGTGTGTGTCTCTTGTAAGAGTGTGTATTTTCCCAAATATGACTATCATTAACCAAAAATATAGCTTCTACATTACCGTGCATCGTGTGAATGTTCACGAAGTGAATTTAATGTGAAAATGAAATAGTACTATGGTGTAGTATCGAACTACCACCGTACTAACTACCTTAAATCTATTGTAATTTAAAGTAACATGTGATCGACCTGTATCCTGCTACCGACTCTAGTAAAACGACGATGTAAGACGCCGTAAGAAATAACATTTGGCGCCCGTAGACTTGCAAGTCCCACTGTAGCGAGCAGCAAGGTGTAGGATAGTCAATCTAGTATAGACATGCAATTGATAATATAAAAGCATAAAATAAGTTTTTTAAAACCTTTAAACATGATTACTATCTAAGAAAAGATCGACTTGATGTCAATCTATAAAACGGGTTGAAAGCAAGTGTTTGATAAAGCAGTTTAAGTATAAAGAAACATTTGTTTGAAAGACAATTGTAAATGAATTTGAAATGAAACATACAGTGTATAATGAACAGTCAAATAAGGAGTTTTAATCATATAAAACGTTTATGAAAATCATGTGAAGAAAACTGTTTGGTAAAACAGCTAATATGTAGTAAATCATTTGAATGCTGCTTATTAATCACATGTGATTGATATAATAACTAGCATGATTCTACTTGTATCCCCCCCCCATAAAACATTTAAAAACATTTAAAACATTGATTAAGGGGTATGAACTCACCTGCAGTGAGTGGTACGGATGAACTGAAGAGGTAGGACTTCTAGGTGTCAAGTGAAGTCTTGAACACACTCTATGATCCTAGTTAACATATAATATCGCATATATGTACCAAATTAGTCTATAAACAACTAATAAACAAAGTCAAGACACCTCAGGACATGTTCAACACCTTTAACAAGTGTTTTAAGCCTCGAGGATTGCATCTAAGTGTTGTAGGGAAAGTCTAGTGGGTGTAGGGTTCAAGAAAACCTCCCTAATGGAGTTCACGGCCCTAATGTCACCAACTAATGAGTTTACGGTCGTAAACTCATGAGTTTACGGCCGTAAGCTCATACTTACTTGGTCATTTGATGTTTTGAGGCTTTACAATACCCTAAGAAGCATTTCTACTTAATGGCCAAGTCTTTGGAAGAGTTTAGGGCATCCTATAACTCCTTTGAGGAGTTCACGGCCCTGGGACCAAACCCCTTGGAGATTACGGCCGTAATCTCCCATGGAAAGGGTGTTTTTGGTGTTTTCAAGCTCCTAACTTAACTAGGAATGAATCTAGGCTAGTGTCCAAGGCTTAAGGAGAGTTTAAGCACACTTTGTCCCTTTTGTTTGGAGTTCACGGTCCAAGAACTTCTTGGGCCGTGAACACCTTACTCTTGGTGTTCTAGCGGTGTTTTCTAGTCCTAAATACATTAGGATAGGAGTCTAAGCTAGTTTCATTGCAAGAGGAAGGGACTAGGGCATCATTTGTCCCTTAAAGAAGGGTTTACGATCTAATATGTTATTGGGCCGTAAACTCTTAAATCTTGATGGTTTCCTATGATTTCTAGTGTATTAGACACATATCAAGCCTTATAACACACTTAGATAGAAGTACTCACGTTTTGGGACGAAATTCTGAAGATCCTTGAGAGAGAAATTGGCTTTTCTCTAGTTGGAAATGTAACAAATGAATAATTATAGCTCAGAATCATATATATACTCCTGGGGTTTTTGGCAGAAAATATTTTTATTTAGGCATTGAATTCTAATATCATGAAGCTTTGGAATAACAGAGTTGCACAAAACCCTAGTGCATCCTCTCTCCTGATATCTCTTTAAGTGTAAATCCTGAAATACTCAAACTTATACCAAAAGTCTGAAAATTTACCGCAACTGTTCTGACTTCTATTTACTTGATATGTTATACAGAATGAAAATTTTGGGTTGTCACACAAAGCCTTAGCAGATTTATACTCCCAGAAACCTTGAGCAATTTCAGGGGACAAAGCCATGGTAAGAATAGCCAGTGCTTTCTCATCATCTTCTGTCTTGTCGAAATCCTCATTAGTGTAGTCCTCGATTGGCTTATCAACCACAGTTTTAGCTTCATCATCTAGAGTGATTGTGATCTTGACTGGACCTCTCAGGAGGCTTCTCCACACTTTGTTATCCTTCATCTTAACATACTTCCTAAATTTGAATTTCCACTCAGGAAATCCATCAGCAGTCAGCAGCTGGGGAATTCGAGTTGTTGTCCCCATAATTGAATCAAGATCACTTTGCACTGTTGAAAGAGAGGTGTTGTATGATTCAATTGTAAACCGAAATGTATATGATTTAACTAAAACTACTAGGTATGACTAAAAAGTCAAGATTGTTGACCAAAATCCTGTTGACCGAAAGCGTTGAAAGTCAACCAGTTTGACTGAGATCCCTGAAACTCAACTGTTTGACCGAAAACAGTTGACTGAGAACGCTATTTCTTGGCCAAGAACTCTTCCAAGTCGAGAACCCTAAATCTCATTACCGATATTACTATTCAGCTGCCGAGAACACTAAAACCTAACCGAGAACTTGAAGTTTGTCGCCGAAAAAGTCCAAACCTGATCGAAAACGCCCAAAACACCAGAAACACGAAATTGGTAATTTATCAATAACAATTTCAATCGAAGTCTCCAATGTAGTGAAGAACACGTAGAACAACAACAATAATTTTCTTCAAAAGGAACTCAAAAACACCAAAAACTCCAAGAAAAACTCCAATAAAAATCTTTAATATTTTTGCCAATTCGATTGATACCAATCCTTGCTCAAATACCAATTGTAAAACCACGATCTTGGTATCAATCCAAATCACTAGATTGGTGCAGAATCCCAACCAAGTGAATGCTACAAATCATAAATATGAAATAAGAACACAATGATGAATCTTCAATGCACACTATATTAATCAATAGTCTAGTACATAAGACTCTTTATGTCTCTCAGTTATCTCTATCTCTCTCAAATATTGAAATTAATAACTAGAATGACTAACCTTGAACATGACTGAAACAATACAACATATATACCTAGACATAATTACAAAGGCCCAGCCCTAAGCTCAACCGAAATCACTTAATGATTTCGGTCCAGACATCACCAAATTCATGGTCGTTTCAGTCCTTGTAACGACCTAATTTTCAAAAGAAATTTTTCATTTTTAAATAATCAAAACATTTCCAATAAACCACAAAATCTCAAGTATAATTGTTTTCAAATTCATAACATCAACAATATTATTTCAATTATCAGAGTGTCCCATAAAATGTCGGAGAGAGAGTGTATGTCGCACCATCAAGCCTTGCCCTTTCCTTTAGGCTCTGAAGTACCTGAAACAAATCAACAAATTGTAAGCTAATGCTTAATGAGTTTCCCAGAGCATACCCCATGCAATCCACATAATCACATAATTCATATTAGCTATAAAAGCTACATAAACCATATAAGTCATGCATACAAACATATATGGAAGCCTTGGAAACCCTCCGGGGTCTTACTCTGGGTGCCAAGGGAACCCCCACATGGTCGGGACCCTCCCCCCCCCCCCCCGAGGTCTTACCTAGGATGCCATGGAAACCCTCCAAGGTCTTAAACCAAAATGTGTAACGCTCGCAGATCTAGGCTAGTCAATTTAGAGACAATGAGCATCAAAATTGATTTTTTGATGGAAGATTATTTAGAAGGAGTAATCTTAACCAAGTTGTAGAATATGTCACAAGGGTTCCGTACATATAAATAATGTCGAAATCCGAGTTATAACGAAGAAGTTATGGCTCGTTGAAGTTTCGCGACAAAACCGGCACGACACTACGCAACGTAAATAGTGAATTTACGATAGAGGAATTTTTGGCCTTAGTGATCTAAACAAAAGTTATAGTATACGTTAAACCGAGAGCATGCATAAAAAGAACGCCCAAATCTGACTTTGTATGAGGAAGTTATGATTTTTCAAAGATTTAGCCTAGCAGCACGACCCGAAACTCGAATTCTAGATCGAGCGGTTTTTGGCCAATGCGACCTAAATGAGAATTGAGTATCTCATTAATAGGAACTCAACGACAAAAAGACAGACAAAAACAGAGTCTGTATGTAGAAGTTATAAATTTTACACAGACATTTAACAGTGTAGTCACCTTCTACTGTTAAGTTTAAGATAGGTCGAGAATTAGTTGACGGAGTTAAAAGCAAAGTTGCAGATCTTATTTTTACCTACGTGTGGATATAAAGAACGTCAAAAACGGAGCTCATATGCGAAAGTTACGGATTTTAGAAGTCGGAAGTGTGTTGTACGAAAATGGGTGACGTGGCACAATCTTGGCCATGGCTTTCTCCCCAAGTCTTGCCACTAGATGGTGACATGTGGCACCAAATTCAGCCATATTTCACCCTATAAATATAACCTCTCCCACCCTTATTTTCTTCACACCTTTCCCATTCTTTCTTCTCTCTACACTCTCTCTAAACCTCCCAAAAACTCCCCTAAGGCTAGAAGAAAGCCTCGGAGCGCTCAACGGCTCCGAGAAGAAGAGCTTTTGGCTCGGAAGTTCTACCCCCGCAGAGCACGACTTCTCGCCAAACCCCCTTGTAGGTAAGATATGCCTACCTAGTTTTTAATACAACTTTTATTTAAATATAGTAACATTATTAGGACCTTATAATAATTCTTTGAGATATTATTATGAGTTTTATAAGTGTCGTTATAATATCTTTTTAACCACTCGCGGTACGGGGAATCTGGTTTGAAGGGCCGCCTGGGTTGTTGGATTTCAAAAGTGATATATGCCAAAATGATCCTGCCCTCCGGTATTTCATGTCTGGCCCCTGTCTGTACATAGTGGGTGAAGAGTATTGTTTAATGCTTATATAATAGTAATAATAGCTAGACAATTAATTAGTCTCGTTGAACATTAGACTAAACTCTAGTGGAAAAGATATTATGTTTTGTCAACAGAAATTTGTTTTAAAGTAAACGAAGTGCTGTCCGAGTACCGAGTCACCACCTTTGCAAGTGAGTGTATAGTTACTTTCGTCTTACACATAGATATGAAATATTTTATATGAATTACATGCTATGTGTATATACTGTTTGAATACTTGCTGTCTATGCTGGATGAAACGTTTTATACATGTTTTAAATGATCTAAACTGTATATGTATTTTATATCTATAAAATGTGTTGGGTAAAACATGGGTCGATTAGAGGGGAGATAAATGATGAGCGATGAAATATAAGATAAATGATGAGTGATGAAAGATGAGATGAATGATGAGCGATGATATAGGAGTAATAAAATATGGTGCGAAGCGATGACCTAAGCGATGAGCCAAAATGATGAGCCAAAGGATGACCCAAGCGATGGACCTGTCATCTAGCAGAGTATGGATGACAACCACAAACTATTCTAGACAGTCTAGTGGAACACTAGCAGGCTTGCAACATGTAGGTGTTGTGAACGATGTGTTCACCTGGTGTACTCTAAAAAAGCCATTGACATGTATTGCGAGTGGACTCTCGAAAACAATATTGTCAATAGACGAGATAAACCCTGGCGACTATGCAGACTTAGTGTCGATTCCTTAGGATACTCCTTAGGAATGAATGAACGAGGAATAGTTGAATCTTAGGGTAGATCCTTAAGAGTAAAGAAGATAATGGGGATGGGTAATTTGATTGATTGTTTAATGTTTAACATAATAATTATATTATTATGGGTTGAAAACCCTATGTATTCACCATGTTTCCCAACCTGACTCACTCAAGCTTATTTGTATCACAGGTGTCGATATGAAGCTACTTTACACTGAGGGATTTAATAGAGATGTAGATCACTAGTGTAAATGAATGTAAGTCTTGTTTATGCTTATGTTTTTGTATTGACGATGACATCCCAAATGTTTTAAAATGGATAAAAATACATTTCTTCGGAAATGCTTTGATAACTTATCTATCATGTTTTTCTGGGAACAAATTCTGCAACATTTTTATTAAAAGAGGTACTCTGATTTTTATAAAGCATAAAGAAAAATCGGTATTTCCTGGCCGTGAAAATGGGGATGTCACAGTTGGTATCAAAGCATTAGTTTAAGCGAACTAGGAATATGGATTTATTTCCAGACTTAAACTTAGAATGTTAAGTGATGATCGTGAGGAGTGTGTCTAATAAATTTAGGTAATATACCTGAATAGACAAAAGCACTAGCTTATTTAGGAAAATGCCTAACATGCTTTTATGTGCTAAATGGTTTATGATTTGCATTATATGATCGGATCTATGGTCTGTTGCCGACTGGATCTGGAGATTTACACATGGATCGTAAATAAAATCTTTCCGATCTTAATTCTCGTCATTTCGCACCGACCGTCTGATTTGGTGTATAGAACGAAATGGCAAGAACCCGAAGTGGAAACGCAAATGGAAATAGAAATCTACCGCCTCAACCACCAGTGATTGAGAAAATACATGTTGTAGTAGCCACTACTGAGCCAATCACAATGGATAGAGTACAAGCCATGATTCGGGCTATGCTGGCTGAGCAAAGAGAAGAGATGAGGCAGATGTTGCACGAAAATAGGGATGAACCTATGGTGCCCATCGTGCAACCTGAGTTGATCGCTGAAAAATCGGAGTAAGGAAATTATAGCCGCGTTGTGAGTCAAGTTGGAACCCAAGGGGCAAAGAGGAATGACCCGGAGAAGGGAAAAGACAAAGATCGGCGGATGCATAAGAATTTCTTGGGTGGAAAACCACCGAGTCTCTCTGAAATCCCAAAAGCACTAGAGATTACAGACTGGATCTCCGAGATGGAGATGTATTTGGGAGCTGCGACTGCAGCGATAAGCAAAAGACAGTCTTTGCAGTCAGACAACTAAAGACAGGAGTGTTAAGTTGGTGGAAGTTGTTGGCAAATACAATGCCACGAGGAGAAGCCATACAAATGTCTTGGGAAGCATTCATGGAGCAGTTAAAAATGCAATACTACTCAGAGATAGATCCGATAGACCTAGACAACGAGTATCAGAACCTGAAGAAAGGGAAGATGAGTGTTGATGAGTATGCCACCGCATTCACTGAGAGGATGAAGCTAGCTCCCTACTTGGTGCCTACTGAACTCTCCAAGATAGATAGGTTCACTAATGGACTGCCCATAGACTTTGGCCCAACGGTCAAAATGGAAACTACTTTGAAAACAGTCGTTAGAGCAGCTAAGAATATAAAGACCCAGATAAGAGAAAGGGGTTTAGAAAAATATAAGGCAGGAGAAAAGAGGAAGTTTGAAGGATCTTCAAGGCCCAACAAGGAGAGTAAATTCTCGAAGTTTGGAGGAGGAGGAAGAGAGCAAGATGGTGTGATAAGTGCGAGAAGAAACACTTTGGAAAATGTGGCGAAGAGGTGATATGTTTCAAGTGTGGAAAGTCTGGCCATTATGCCAACGAGTGCACGTTCAACAAGAAGGTATATTTCGGATGTAACAGAGAAGGGCATATTTCTAGAGACTGCGCAAAGAAAAATGAAGCAGCAAGGCCAAATGCACCGCCAAAGCTAATGGCATTTCTCATGATCCTCGACGAAGAAGATAACAACGTGAGGAATCAAGGATGAGGACTTCATATCCAAAGATCGAGTTATGTAGTAGCCATAGTATCATATGATGAATCCTGTTAGAGGCATAGTCTAGGGTGAACTTGAACACCTATGTAATCGTTTCAAGTAATAATAATAAAACTTTCATTTTGCTATCTGATGTGTTAAGTTGTTATGTGATTTTCTTGTATAGTGACTTGGAAAACTGCGAGACAATACTTGGGATGAGTATGAGTAGGTCTGAATGGTAGTAGAGGCCTATACTACCGGAAGCACAGGACTCACACTTGGATCAGGGAAAGTCACAAGGTTACCAAGAAGCTAGTAGTTGATTCCGTTTTGTTCATGTATGTCATTACCATTGTTTTGGTAATGACTAAGAAGATGATTGTTATTTCGACCCTAGTGGTCATATCAAATTAAGTCCGACTACGACAAGTATGTTACGTGGTTCAGAGAACCAAGTCCGATGTAGCATCTGACTTAAGCCGGAAGATTGAAATAAAAGATAATCAAAGTGATCAGTAGAGGTATCGTGACAGTTGCTTGTAGATAGAAATGCTACCTTTTAAGATGTGATTAGAATATGACAGAAGGTATAGTCTATTTTGGAATTTGACTCTAAGAGACCTGAGTCTAAGCGTTGCAACATGCGATGATAGGTTATTAGAATATGACACATCGGTCTATTGTAGTAATCAAAGAACTTATCTTAAGTTTGTTAAGAAGAAGAAGTAGTCTCCAGTAAGGATCGAGATTGTGACTTTAAGGTCATAATTTGGAGTCTAACGTGAGATAGGGAGAAGGTGCAAGATCGAGCACTGCCTGCAGTCAAGGAGTCCAAGAGTTAAATACTCGTTCGAAGCAACATAAAAGTTCTGATTATTACCTAAGATGAAGAGTTAACATTGGCACTACTAGAAAAACAGCCTTTTACGACGCTCATTGCGCGTCGTAAAGGGCTCAGACGACGCGCAAATGCGCGTCAAGGAAGGCCCTGTCATAAAGAGAGACGGCGCGCTTTTGCGCGTCGTCTATAGACGACGCGCATTTACGACGCTCATTTACGACGCGCAATTACGACGCGCGTTTACAACACGCAATGCGTATCAAGAAAGGCCCTGTCATAAAGGAAGACGACACGCATTTGCGTGTCGTAACCTTACGACGCGCGTGTTTATGACACGCATTACGTATCAAGGAAGCCCCTGTCAAGAAAGGCCATGTCATAAATGAAGACGACACACATTTTTGCGTATCGTAATTTTAATTTTTTTTTTTTAAATATTTATAGATTTACTGAATTTCAAATTAAATTTGCATATCATGTCTCATAATAGAAAATAAAATACCATATACAAAAAATACAATACATTGCACAAAAGTTAATGTCATACAAATAATCATTCCAATAGTAGACAAATGTAACATTTCAACATTTTTTATATAATTAACTAAATTATTAGCCAAATTTCCTAAAATACCAACATACTTTTCTATGAAGAGCATTAACACTATTCTTTTCCATCAAAAACTTCAAAACCTGCATAATTAAATTAATGTGTAATCAGCTACAGAAATTTGTGTGAGCATATGGATAATTCTCTATAAACACCACATAGAGGTATATAAGTGAAGTCAGAAGTCATAACTGTAAGTAAGGCTAAAGATGCAGCAACTCACATTGAAAAAGTTGACTGATAAGACTCGGAACCGTTCTTGCATCATTAGTAGAGGAGCAGGGGGAAATGGTAATTGAGGACAAAATGATGTTGTTCCTGTTTCAGGGAAAATACCACCAGTTGGAGTGATAAGGTGACAGAAGGTCCGTAAATATGAATTTTTAAAACAAAAAATGATTAGTTTTTAACATTTTTTTATATAAATCCACACGTGTCGATTTTGTCTCCAATCACCATGTAATAATTGCTACTTATATGGTGCATTAAGATACACAAATTGATTTCTTTTCTATAGGACTTTAGAAATGTTATAGAAAAGTTGTATTCAACTACAAATCATTCTAAAATTTCGTATCACAAGAATGATCAGAATTACAAATGTAAGTGTCATATTGTGAGATATTTTTATCCAATTTTCTTATGTTTTCTGGTTAATAATTTAGTGTGTCAAATCTTTCAGGTATTTATACATATATGCATTAAGAAGACTGAAATAAACATAAAAAAAAATCTTAATGTTATAATGTATTACCCACCATATACTACACCATGTACCCTTGATTGAAATTCACTTGTAAGAAACTACCCTGAAGCAGCAATTTGCAGATACAAACATTTAATAACATAAACAGAATAGAGATTCTTCATTTTTTATTGTTTTAGCCACTTAGGTATTTTCTGTAGTGATCGAACACTTATATGTTTTATGATGGTTAAAAAAACATTATTTTATTTGGTTTACCTCATTTTGGAAAGGTTATATACAGGAAAAAAATAATGTATACTCATTTTTTTTAATTTAGCCACCAAACTGTTATGTAGCTATTGATTTTTATAAAGTATACTCTTTTATCAATTTCATTTTACTAAATTTATAAAATATATATTCTTTTACCTTATTTACAAGCATGTGTACTTGTTCTCTGTACATCTCCTTCCGGTCCACAATATTAGCACAAAGCTCTCCCAACAACATGGAAGCAAAATTACCATGAAACCAGTCAGTTATTCCGTTTGTTACTAAGATAAAACAAACTAGTGATAATAAAATAAGTAAACAAACAAAATAAGATATAACTACCAAGATGGTACTAGTTATATGAAAATACCAAAACTACCCTTAATCAATCAAGGGTGAAAAGGTAATTTTACCTCCTCATCTCTTTCACCCATCAATTACAGTACATTAGAGTGCCTTTGTCTTAATGCTTCTAGTTCTGCTTTTAGGCCAGACAACATACACTTTTGACCATGATTTTTCACACTGCACCAAAAAAAGCATATGAGATCAAAGGGTAATATAGACATTTATCATCCAAAATGTATAACATAATGAAAAAAAGGAAACTCTACCTCCTTTGTCAATTTAACCAACGCCTCATCAAGAGAGTCGTCAATTTAACCAACGCCTCTGCAACAAATCTCACCCAAGACACAAAGAGTAAGACATGAGTGAAAATTAACATTTTCAAATTGTTGGAGGGTTACAAATGAAAATCTGACATGATAAGCTAGTTCTCTGGTGTGGCAAAGGACAAGTGCAGCAACTTGACCTGCTATAGGATCGATTTACTGTAGTGTAGTGAGAACAAAAACATCATTTTTCCCCATTCCACACTTGGCTTGACAGATGAAATCCATTCCTAAGATAGCATGTGGTATGCACATGAATGGCCACCTTGACACAAAAACATGTAATCAATATGGTTATAAATTTTTTTATATAATCTATATAGATACAAGCTTACCTTTATGATGGCTATTGGACATGAATGGCCACCTTGACACAAAGAAAAAGCTTTTAATTCCCTCCACAAACTGTAATCTAGTTAACAGAGAATCATTGATGCATCCTGGTGCACCTGATACACAGATGATATACCTAAACATTAGCTTGCTCAAAAGTATTTAGTATTTACTACTCCCTCATGTGAAAAAATTAAAAGATGTAAATATGAGACAGATACAAAAAACACACATACTTGGTTTCAGGGATAATCACTTCTTGGGTTTCTTAACCACACATAAAAATATTCTTTAACATCATTTTTGCAAAACAAAAGTTAATAAAAATGGGTCATACCTTGGAAAGGGGTTGCGCTGGTTATCCACTTATTCACATACTTTCCAGGAGAAACAACATGATTGTGAGTCCTAATTTGCCTCAAATTAAAGAGAAACAAAGAGACAATAAGTACCTCATCAGCACCGTCGATTATTTTTGATCCAACAACAAGTGATAACATCTGCAAGCCCCTAAAATGAAACCTAAATCATAACAATCCTCTGTAAAAAAGATAGAAATAGATATAGTAGATATATAATTGAAACCCTCCCCGACTAGAAAAATTACCTCTCCATGCCCTAAAATGATTGAAAATGATAGTGGAGCGAGTACTCTATGACTACATTCATAATCATCACGGAAGATTGAGGTATCCATAAAATATGAAATGGAAAAATCATTTTTTACAGAACACTCGCCAATCAGATGACGAATCTAACAAACATAGGAAGGAGAAGTGTGGTGAACCAGAGAGAAGACGAAGGGTGGTGGGTGCCTGGGTGGTTGTCGAGCAGTATGGGGTAAAGAGAGAGAGAGAGAGAGAGAGAGAGAGAGAGAGAGAGAGAGAGAGAGACTTGTAGATTAAGACCATGGCGGATGAGGCATTTTATCAAACATGTTGCGTGCATCATCGATTCTTCCCCATTTACTGTATAAGTCGATTTCTCGATTTCTATTTCTCTTTCTCCCATTCCAGTCTCCGACTTTATGTTGTTGTGATAGAGAGTTTTCTTCCGTCGCTGGGATTTGAGTAGTGCCACCACTCCTCCGAAGGCTCTGAGTTTTCTCGGTCTAGGTCACCGGACCTAATGTTGCTGGCAAGAGCAGGCAAGGTGAGATTGCCGGAGATGAGGGGCTCCATCGGCTGGGTGACGCTGGAAAGCGTTGGACGGTGGGGCGGGGCTAGACGGAGGTCAGAGGTGGGAGGCGCCAACACCAAGAGAAACGTCGGAGGTGGGAGAATTTGTCGACGTCGAGAACCGAGAAGAAGAGAAAGGGTTTGTCGAAGTGAGAAGGAGAGAAAGGGAAGTTGAAGAGAGAATGAGCAGTACAGGAGGGCATAATCGGGGCAAGTTCTTGAAAAAAAAGCCCTAGCTACTAGGGAAATTAAAGTGGAGGGAGAAAAAAAAAGGAAGGCGGGGATTTTAAGTTTTTGGGATTTCATTTTCCCCGGATGGAACGCGCGCGTTCTATTAAAATTTATAAAGCGACGGTCGTAGACGACACGCAGGTGCCTTCCGTGTTTTTATTTTTTTTGTTTAGACACTAATTTTAGGGCACGCAAAAATGCGCGTCTGAAATCCTTTAAATTTTGGAAGAGATGACATTATTTTTTAGACACTCACCTTTGCGTATCATAAATCACTGCGTGTCATGGTTCGCGCGTCGTAAAAGGCTATTTTTCTACTAGTGGTGGGAGTCATTTTACAAGCCCTGTTTCGTTGATGATTCTGGGACGTAATCATCCTAAGGGAAAGATAAATGTAACGCTCGTAGATCTTGGCAAGTCAATTTAGAGACAATGAGCATCAAAAATGAGTTTTTGATGGAAGATTATTTAGAAGGAGTAATCTTAACCAAGTTGTAGAATATTTCACAAGGGTTCCGTACATATAAATAATGTCGAAATCCCAGTTACAACGAAGAAGTTATGGCCCGTCGAAGTTTCACAACAAAACTGGCACGACACTACGCGACGTAAATAGTGAATTTACGATAGAGGAATTTTTGGCCTTAGTGATCTAAACAAAAGTTGTAGTATACGTTAAACCGAGAGCATGCATAAAAAGAACGCCCAAATCTGACTTTGTATGAGGAAGTTATGATTTTTCTAAGATTTAGCCTAGCAGTGCACGACCCGAAACTCGAATTCTAGATCGAGCGGTTTTTTGCCAATGCAACCTAAATGATAATTGAATATCTCATTAATAGGAAACGGAGTCTTTATGAAGAAGTTATGAATTTTACGCGGACATTTAATAGTGTGGTCACCTTCTACTGTTAAATTTAAGATAGGTCGAGAATTAGCCGGCAGAGTCAAAAGAAAAGTTATAGATCTTGTTTTTACCAACGCATGGATATAAATAACGTCAAAAACGGAGCTCGTATGAGAAAGTTACAGATTTTAGAAGTCGGAAGTGTATTGTGTGAAAATGGGTGACATGGCACAATCTTGGCCATGGCTTTCTCCCCAAGTCTTGCCACCAGATGGTGACATGTGGCACCAAGTTCAGCCATATTTCAACCTATAAAGCGAACCTCTCGCACCCTCATTTTCTTCACACCTTTCCCATTCTTTCTTCTCTCTACACTCTCTCTAAACCTCCTAAAAACTCCTCTAGCGCTAGAAGAAAGCCCCGAAGCGCTCGACAACTCCGAGAAGAAGAGCTTTCGGCTCGGAAGTTCCGCACCTGCAGAGCACGGCTTCTAGCCAAACCCCCTCGTAGGTAAGATACACCTACCTAATTTTTAATATAGCTTCTATTTAAATATAGTAACGTTATTAGGACCTTATAATAACTATTTGAGCTATTATTATCGGTTATATAAGTGCGTTATAATATCTTTTTAACCACTCGCAGTACGGGGAATCCGGTTTGAAGGGCCGCCTGGGTTGTTGGATTTCAGAAGTGACATATGCCAAAATGATCCTGCCCTCCGGTGTTTCATGTCTGGCCCCTGTCTGAACATTGTGGGTGAAGAGTATTGTTTAACGCTTATATAATAGTAATAATAGTTAGACTATTAATTAGTCTCGTTGAACATTAGACTAAACTCTAGTGGAAAAGATACTAGGTTCTGTCAACGGAAATTCGTTTTAAAGTAAACGAAGTGCTATTCGAGTACCAATTCACTACCTTTGCAAGTGAGTGTATAGTTACTTTCATCTTACACATAGATATGAAGTATTTTATATAAATTACGTGTTATGTGTGTATACTGTCTGAATACTTGTTGTCTATGTTGGATGAAATGTTTTATACATGTTTTAAATGATCTAAACTGTATATGTATTTTATATCTACAAAATGTGTTGGGTAAAACATGGGTAGATTAGAGGTGAGATAAATGATGAGCGATGAAAGATGAGATAAATGATGAGTGATGAAATGTGAGATGAATGATGTGCGATGATATAGGAGTGATAAAATATGGTGTGAAGCGATGACCTAAGCTATGGGCCAAAACGATGAGCCAAACGATGACCCAAACGATGGCCCCGTCATCTAGCAGAGTATGGATGATAACCACGGACTACTCTAGACAGTTTAGTGGAACACTAGCAGGCTCACAACATGTTGGTGTTGTGAACGATGTGCTCACCCGTTGTACTCTAAAAAACCCATTGACAGGTATTGCGAGTGGACTCTCGAAAACGATATTGTCAATAAACGAGATAAACACTGGCGACTATGCAGACTTAGTGTCGATTCCTTAGGATACTCCTTAGGAATGAATGAACGAGGAATAGTTGAATCTTAGGGTGGATCCTTAAGAGTAAAGAAGATAATGGGGATGGGTAATTGGGTTAACTGTTTGATGTTTAAGATAATAATTAAATTATTGTGGGTTGAAAACTCTATGTACTCACCAGGTTTCCCAACCTGACTCACTCAATCTTATTTGTATCACAGGTGTCGATATGAAGCTACTTTACACTGAGGGATTTAAAAGAGATGTAGATCACTAGTGTAAATGAATGTAAGTTTTGTTTATGCTTATGTTTTTGTATTGACGATGACATCCCAAATGTTTTAAAATGGATAAAAATACATTTCTTCGGAAATGCTTTGATAACGTATTTATCCTGTTTTTCTAGGAATAAATTCCGCAACATTTTTATTAAAAGAGGTACTCTGATTTTTATAAAGCATAAAGAAAATCGCTCTTTTCTGGCCGTGAAAATGGAGATTTCACAAAATGCCTTGGGAAACCCCCGAGGTCTTTACCTAGGATCTCGTAGAAACCCTCCAAAGTCTTACACCTACGTGCCCCGGGAACCCCCCGAGGTCTTCCATGCAAGTATCATAGATACAACAAGCATACCATATATCACCTAATCAACTAGCACAACACAATACAAATAATGGGCCGGCCTTGGTGCCTTCAACCCATTGGTATGGTGAGGAGACTCACCTCTCAAAAATGCTCAACTAATGAATAAGATCAGATAAGTCCCAACGCGTAGCTCCTACTCAACCGCCTATAATCATCATGTGACTAGCTTGTCAAAATCCCGAAATACCAGAAATACCCTTATGGTCAAACTTGGTCAACCCTAATCAAAGTTCATATCAACAGTCAAGGTCAACAGTCCATGTTGACCCCAACTCACCGAGTGCATCTAGCAACTCTTCGAGTTCCTTCAGAGTCCAGAAAATCGGGGAAAACCCTAACCAACTCGTCGAATTGTCTCATCAATTCATCGAGTTACTTGTCATACTGAAAAGAGGGAAAGCCTGATCCAAATCGTTGAGTTATCTTATCAAATCGCCGAGTTTACTCTCCAGACTGAAAACGGGAAACCCGCTCCAACTCACCGAGTCGCCAGGGCAACTCGTCAAGTTTTCCTTTTGTCTTAACATAATCAGTCTTTCCACTCGAATCCAGACCTCCAAACTACAAATCCAGTCCCTTAAGACCGAAATACCACATAAACTTGCAAACTTTACGTACATGCATGGCCTCAAATGGCTAAAACACTAAAGTTGGGGTTCATACAATATTTAGGATGTGAAAAAGGGCCTAGACTAGGTAAATGGAACAACTTTATGTCATTGAAGACCTAGGGGTGTCCAGATCTGGAACCATATCCTCATGACAAGTCCAAATCCGAGATGACACCCTTTTTGCACTAAAAGTGACCATATTCTTCCATGAGATGAGATCTAAGCAAATAAAGTTTAAGGTAGCAACTTTATACCTCAAGATGGTTGGAAAAAAAAAGTAGATGTCGGATCTACTGCTCTCTCTCTTTACTCCTCCTTCTTTAATGTTCAAAATCCTTCACAACCACACCAAAATCAATCTCTAAAGCTCTCTCACACACTTAAGAAGGTATATGGCTCTTACTAGGGTTTCTCTGGTCTGTAAGGACGATGAAAGATGCTACAATTGAGCCTTAATTTCTTTAAATAGGGTACAAGTCCCTGAAAATTAGGATTTCTCTTTACAGCGTCTACTCGTCAAGTTGGGCCTTCTAACTCGTCGAGTAGATCCTAAGTCCCGCATCCAAAAATGATTTCTACTCGACGAGTTGGAGCTACCGAACTCGTCGAGTTCTAGTATAAAACCCTATATTACTTAGAAAATCAAATGATACATAGAACAAGCATTAAAAACCAACCCCCACTTGAACTAGACTTCGTCCTCGAAGTCTGCTGATGCGAAAAAATCCGGATAGTGATCTCGCATCTCCTCTTCTGGCTCCCATGTCCATTCGGAGCCCCTTCCGTGCTGCCATTGCACCTTTACTAAATTCACCTCCATGTTCCGAAGAACCTTGTTCTTCCTATCCAAAATCACAACGGGCCTCTCACTGTAGTTCAGGCTCTCGTCCAATTGAATGTCGTCCAGAGAAACAACTACAGCCTCGTTTGTGACACACTTCCGAAGTTGGGACACATGGAAGGTGTTGTGTATCTAGCTAAGCTCGTCTGGCAGATCCAAGCGATAGGCCATCTTGCCTACCCGGGCAGTAATTCTGAACGCTCCAATATATTGGGGCCCTATCTTGCCCCTCTTCCGAGACCTGATGACTCTCTTCCATGGCTACACTTTCAGTAACACAAAGTCCACCACCTAGAACTCAAGATCCGATCGACGCCGGCCAGCATAACTTTTTTGACAGTTGTGTGCAACTCGCATCCAGTCGTGTACCTGCTGAATCAACTCGGTAGTCTTGAGCACTACCTCGGTGCTCCCCATGACTCGGTGTCCAACCTCGTTCCAACAAATCGGGGTCCTACATCTCTGACCATACAACATCTCAAACGGAGGTTAGTTGATACTGGCATGATAACTATTATTATACAAAAACTCTGCTAATGGGAGGTATGTATCCCAACTACCTCCAAAATTTGAAGAGAGAAAATTGGAAGTTAGAGCAGATGCAGGGTCAAATTCCTTTGTTTGTCCAGGATGGTCGGGGTCTCTTGACCCAGTGTGGCCGAGTGTGGGTTCCAGCATCTGGAGGAGTGAGGAATAAAATATTGGAAGAGGCACACAAGTCCAAGTTCTATATACATCCAGGGGCTACAAAAATGTATAGAGACTTGAGACTGAGTTACTGGTGGCCCTGCATGAAGCGGGAGATCGCCTAGTTTGTGGAGCGTTGCTTGACCTGCCAGAAGGTCAAGGCCGAACATCAGCGTCCTCATGGAAATGTTGGGTTGCTACCCATTCCCATGTGGAAATGGGAAGAGATCACCATGGAATTCATCACAAAGTTATCGAGGACGGCAAGGGGTGTGGATTCCATATGGGTTATTGTGGATAGATCGACGAAAAGTTCCCACTTTGTTCCGATCTCCAAGAGCATCTCTGCGGAGAAATTAGCGGATATTTATGTGTGAGAGGTGGTGGTTAGGCACGGGGTGCCGGTGATAGCAGTCTCCTACCGGGATGTTCGATTCACACCTAGATTCTGGAAGAAGTTCCACGAGGAACTGGGCACTCAGTAACTTTTCAGCACAACGTACCACCCCTAGACAGATGGTCAAAGTGAGAGGACGACCCAGACACTTGAGCCTCTTTGATCATATCTAACAATGGAGAGATCACTGTCATCCTCAAACAAACGTTCCCAATCAAGGAACCCACCATCTTGCGGCTCAAAGCATCGGCCACCACGTGGGTCTTCCCTACATGGTATAAGATCTCACAGTCAAAATCTTTTAGTACATCCAACGACCTCCTCTATCGCATGTTGAGGTTCTTCTGGTCCATCAAATACTTTAAACTTTTGTGGTCAGTAAAGATGGTGCACCATACCCCATACAAGTAATATCTCCAGGTCTTGAGGGCAAACACCACTAACCCCCATTTACAGGTCATGATTGGGGTAATTTTCCTCATGGGGCTTCAACAGCCTCGAGGCGTATACGATCACATGCCCCCTCTACATCAGTACCGCCTCTAACCCTAAGATCGATGCATCACAGTGCAATACCAAATCGTCCAACCCCTCAGGTAGTACTAGGATCGGGGCCTCACACAACCTCTGCCTCAAAGTCTCGAAAGTCGACTGCTGGTCCGGGCCCCATCGAAACGTCACATTCTTCTTGGTTAAGTGGTTCAAAGGCACCGTAATCTTGGAGAAATCCTGGATGAATCTCCAATAGTACCCTTCTAGACCCAAGAAGCTACGAATCTCAGATTCGTTCTTCGGTACTTCCCACCGCATCACTACCTCAACCTTGGCTAGATCCACCGAAATACCCTCCTCGTTGATGATGTGTCCCTAAAACTGCACCTCTCGCAACCAGAAATCACACTTTGAGAACTTGGCATAAAGCCTTTCCATTCTCAGTGTCTCCAATACCTTCCTCAGATGTTGCTTATGCTACTCCTTGGTCTTAGAATAGACCAGGATATCATCAATAAAAACAATGACCGACCGATCCAGCCTCGGTCTACACACCCTGTTCATGAGATCCTTGAACGCTTCTAGGGCATTGGTGAGCCCAAATGGCATCACCACAAACTCATAGTACCCGCACCGAGTCCTAAAGGTTTTCATCAGTATATCCTCATCCCTAATGCGCATCTGATGGTACCCCGACCGAAGATCAATCTTGGAAAACCAAGATGAACCCTGTAGCTGATCGAACAAATCATCGATCTTCGGGAGCGGATAACGGTTTTTCACCGTTAGCTTGTTCAGCTCTTGATGATTAATACACATCCTGTGTGACCCATCCTTCTTTTTCACGAACAGGATCGGTGCTCCCCATGGGGAACTACTCGGACGAATAAACCCTCAGTCTAGTAGCGCCTGAAGCTGCGTAGATAGCTCCTGCATCTCGGGCGGAGCTAGCCGGTTTGGTGCCTTGGCTATCGGAGCGGCACCCGACACCAAATCAATGTGAAAATCCACCTGCCTCTCCGGAGGCACTCCAGGTCACTCCTCGGGAAAGACATCCTGGAACTCCTGTACAACCAGTACATTGCCCACATGTGTCATGGTCTCAACCCTCGTATCTGAGATATAAACCAAAAATTTCGAACAACCCTGATGAAGCAATCTCTTAGTCCTCACAGCTGAACAGAGGGTTGGCCTCTACGAGGCCCTCTCTCCATGAACAACCAGTTCTCCCCCGCTTGGGGTTTGAACCCCCACCAGTTGGTGCTCACAATCAATCATAGACCCAATGGCCCCCAACCAGTCCATCCCGACGATCACCTTCAGCCCTTGCAACGGTATCGGGGCTAGATCAACAAAAAACCTCTCCCCAAGCACATTCAGGACACAGTCCCAATACACCCTCGCAGCACTCACAGTGCGGTCATCCGCAATCTCAACCTCAAGCGGGGAACCCAAAGTCCCTAACGCATCCCGGAACTTCTTGCTAAGCGCAAGAGATACAAATGATCGGGTAGCACCCGAGTCCAATAGAATGTGAGCCGACATACCATTGACCAAAAAGGTCCCTATACATGAGCACAAATGCATACACATAAGCAACGCAAATCAATATAGAGTAGAAAGATAAGTACACACCAACCACAACATCTGGCGCTGACCGAGCCTCCTTGGTAGTCAACTGAAATGTGCGGCTCTTCACCGTTGGAGTGCCCGCCTTAGCAGGGAGGCCATCAGTGATCCTCATTGTGGCAGGCGCAGGCGCCGCCACTGCTCCTCCTCCTCCTCCTTGCAACCTTGGACAGTCGGCCTATTTATGGCCATTCTGGTTGTAATGGAAACAAATTAAGCCCTTCTTGGGGCAATCCCTGCTCACGTGGTTCGGCTGACCACACGTATAACATACTGGACCCGTTCCCCGACAAGATCCACCATGAGATCTCCCATATTTGGCACACCGGCTAGGGCCCTACTGGCCCCTACCAGAAGAATCAGAGGTATTAGGCTTTTTATCCTGACCCACAGCTGTCTGTGCCTGCTCTGGTTTCCGCTTGGTGTGGAACTCCAGATCCATTTCCCGGTCACGGGCCTTCTCCACCATCTCATTCAGGATTTTTTACCCTGTAAAGCTTACAAACTCTCGGATATCATCCCTTAGCATGGAATGACACCTCTTCCTCCTCATGTCCTCATTTGTGGCATACTGTGGGATCAACAATGATTGTTCCCGAAACTTGGCAGTAATCTGCACCATAGTCTCGGTGGTCTGCTGGAGCTCATGAAACTCCGTCACTAGTCGTTGCACCTCAACGGATGGTGTAAAATCCAAATCAAATCACCTGACAAACTCTGCCCATATCATCTCTGCCACTCTAGCTGCCCCCACCCAACTGGTCACCTCTCCTCACCAGTCACGGGCTCGGTTCCTCGGCATACACGAAGCGAATCCTACCTTTGCCGTATCAGGGCAAGAACTAGTGCATTGGGCATTCTCCATGTTTGCCACCCATCGTCGGCTAACTATGGGCTCCCTGACCCCAAAGAACTCGGGCGCCCCACACGCCTTGAACTCACGGAATAAGGGAGTTTGAGCACCGACCTAGCCCGCAGCAATCTCGGTTATGAATGCCCCGAGCCTCTCCTCCATAATCTCCATCATCCCTTCCTTGACCGTCCCAAAAATCATCGGGGTAGCGTCAAGGATTCCCCTCGTAACCTCGGATGCAATAAGCCCACGCAGCCTCTTATCAATGTGTTCGGTAGTGTCACCTGACCTAGACTCGGATCCTGATCTTGAACCTGATCCCCCTGCTCCAAATCGTGTCACAACCATACTGCGCTACAATACCATAAAACATAATGATCAGGATGTCCAAAGAGGGGATCCTCCCACACCGGTTCTCCCTAGAGCTTCCAGATCTAACGTTGGTTTGGGTACAGGTCCTGTGCTTTCAGTAGTACGAGCCCAATACTACCTTCCACACTTACTTGTACCTTTCCCAAGGCTCTACCTGATAACTCTAATTCATCCCAGAACAAATCATATCTCACAAGCTACGGTATAGCTCAAATCCTAGGCTATCCTAGATTTCCTTCATCCATATCAAACCAGAACCCAATCATAACAGGTTGCCTTATGTATGCAAATTATACACAAAACAGGATCAAATAGACTTTCGAATAATAGACTCTACCCTAAGACCACAACCAGACAAGGAACAAGAAATAAGGCCAAATCAATCATTCAGAGGCAATAAGACCCCAATCACATATAATTTTGAAAGCATACATGTAGCAAGATTCATACGATTATCATAACTTAGATATCAGTATAACATGGCTAACATATCGGGGAACTACTTACTTGACTTGGTCGATCATACGCATCGCAATCTCCTCTTTTCCATTTTAAGAAGTTTTTAACTTTTATTTCTGAAAACAATTTTACCATTTCCTTAGTTTGAGTCCTGACGCACCCGAGAGTGTGCCCGAATCCCACAAACCAAGGCTCTGATACGAACTTGTAACGACCTAATTTTCAAAAATAAATTTTCATTTTTAAATAATCAAAACATTTCCAATAAACCACAAAATCTCAAGTACAATTGTTTTCAAATTCATAACATCAACAATATTATTTCAATTATCAGAGTGTCCCATAAAACGCCGGAGAGAGAGTGCATGTAGCGTCATCAAGCCTTGCCCTTGCCCTTAGGCTCCGAAGTACCTGAAACAAATCAACAAACTGTAAGATAATTCTTAGTGAGTTCCCCAGAGCATACCCCACACAATCCACATAATCCATATTAGCTATAAAAGCTACATAAACCATATCAGCCATGCATACAAACATATAGGGAAGCCCTAGAAACCCTCCAGGGTATTACTCTAGGTGCCATGGGAACCCCTACATGGTCTTAGCCTAATGCCTCGAGAACCCCCCAAGGTCTTGATTAAGGATGCCCTGGAAACCCTCTAGGGTCTTATACCCTAATGCCTCAGGAACCCCTCGAGGTCTTTACCTAGGATGCCATGGAAACTCTCCAAGGTCTTACACCTAAATTCCTTGGGAACCCCCCGAGTTCTTCACCTAGGATGCCGTGGAAACCCTCCAAGGTCTTATACCTACGTGCCCCGGGAACCCCCCAAGGTCTTACATGCAAGTATCATAGATACAACTAGCATACCATATATCACATATCAATTAGGACAACACAATACAAATAATGGGTCGGCCTTGGTGCCTTCGACCCATTCGTATCGTGAGGAGACTCACCTCTCAAAATGTTGAACTAATGAATAAGATCAGATAAGTCCCAACGCGTAGCTCCAACTCAATCGCCTACAATCATTATGTGACTAGCTTGTCAAAATCCCGAAATACCATAAATACCCTTATGGTCAAACTTGGTCAACCCTAATCAAAGTTCATATCAACAGTCAAGGTCAACAGTCCATGTTGACCCCAACTCGCCGAGTTCCTTCAGAGTCCAGAAAACTGGGGAAAACCCTAACCAACTCGCCGAGTTGTCTCATCAACTCGTCGAGCTACTCGTCATAACGAAAATGAGGACAACCTGATCCAGCTCGTCGATTTATCTTATCAACTCGTCAAGTTTACTCTACAGACCGAAAATGGGAAACCCACTCCAACTCGCCGAGTCTCCAGGGCAACTCATCGAGTTTTCCTTTTGTCTTAACTTAATTAGTTCTTCTAGTCGAATCCGGACCTCTAAACTACAGATCTAGTCCCTTAAGAACGAAATACCACGTAAACTTGCAAACTTTACATGCATGCATGGCCTTAAATGGCTAAAACACTAAATATAGGGTTCATACAATATTTAGGACGTGAAAAGGGCCTAGACAAGGTAAAGGGAGCAACTTTATGTCATTGAAGACCTATGAGGTGTCCAGATCTGGAACCATATCCTCATGACAAGTCCAAATCCGAGTATGACACCCTTTTTGCACCAAAAGTGACCATATTCTTCCATGAGATGATATCTAAGAAAATAAAGGTCAAGGTAGCAACTTTATACCTCAAGATGGTTGGCAAAACAAAGTAGATGTTGGATCTACTGCTCTCTTTCTCTCTCTCTCTCTCTACTCCTCCTTCTTCAAGCTTTAAAATCCTTCACAACCACACTAAAATCACTCTCCAAAGCTCTCTCACACACACAAGAAGGTATAAGGCTCGAACTACGGTTTCTTTGGGTTGTAAGGACGATGAGAGAGGCTACAGATTAGCCATAAGTTCTTTAAATAGGGTACGAATCCCTGAAAATTAGGGTTTCTCTTTACAGCATCTACTCGTCAAGTTGGGGCTTCCAACTCGTCGAGTAGATCCTAAGTCTCGCGTCCAAAAATAATTTCTACTCGACGAGTTGGAGCTAGCCAACTCGTCGAGTTCCAGTCTAAAACCCTAAATTACTTAGAAAATCAAATGATACCTGGAACAGGCGTTACAGTCCTAGATCGAGAACTCTAAAAGTTATGTAAAGTAAAGTATAAACCACAAATCATGTCCCAAAAAAAATAACAAGAGAATGAATTAGGAGAGAGGGATAGAATTCCGTCCAATTCTTGTGGAGGGAAGGCATGGACAAAATCAAGGGGTATGGGACTCCTTATATAGTTGAGGAAACTTGGTGCCAAAACTAGGGTTAAAGGGAAATCCCCTAGATCATTTGCTTGGTGACCAAACAGCCCATAACCCCTTGTCCAAGGGGCTTTGGACGAAATCTCCTAGGGATTCCCTAGATATTTCTGTCCACCTCCTCCAAGGGGTTCTAGAGCCTTCATTTCTCAACTATTAATAAATAACAAAACAGTCCATGTACTTTTATTTAATCCAGTTAATCCCAAAATCAATTCAAATTAATTTCTTATTAATTATTAATTAAATAATATGATTTCTAATTAATATATTATTTTCATAACACTTTATTAAACGGTTTATTTAATTTAAAATTCACATGATAAATTAATCTCTCTCTCTCTCTCTCTCAAATTATCTTGTCCAATTGCTAGGTTTGAGGGCAACCCAAAAGGACTGTGCTACTATCAATTCAAGTACTTACCAATTTTAGTTATGAGCTTAGACACCTAATCCAATAATTTCCTACTTGGATAAGTCTATAACTATAATTTCCTGTATAACTTCTTAATCTATCAGCATGTTGTCAAATAGATACAATCTGGAATTATTTAATAAGATTTCTACCAGATAACAAATATTATCATATTATATGCAAACCTGGAATGAAAAGAAAAATCATTTACGATTTATTCAAATAAGAGCCTTACCTAATCCTCAATAATACTAAAAAAACTCAAGAGTTATTTTTTTATTTGTTATTATCATATGATGAATATTAGGACCTTTGTTGCTCGTTCTTTGATAGTATGTGTACAAGTTAATCTGGGATAGGATTGGGGGAGGGGGTTACCTACTTTAGTCATGAGAATGTACATATTAGACACAAAGTTACACAAAAAATAAGCATATATGCTTGCTCGAACAACAGATTAGTAAAAGCAAAAACAAATATCAATTATTTGATACGTTTACTGTAAAGTATTTGAATGCCTGACAATAGAGATCGATAAGTTACTATTTTCATTATATTCTAGTTAGGTTCTTTTAGACAATATGACAAACACCTTGTGTGCATGAAATACTAGAGTGGTCATCAGATCTCTAATAGATTCCAATCCAACCCATTGAGATTACTATTTTCATTTATCATTGACACCAACAATTTGCATAAAGGAACGATCCATGATTGTAATTGTACATAGGAGAGTACTAAATAATTTGATGGTAGACCCAAGTTAAATTATTAACCAAGACTAATAAACACTAAAAATAATTGTGAGGGTCGTTTCCTTTCTGCAAATGATTCATGATAGGGGTCCTTTCCTAATATTCTAGTTTTAAAGTCCAAATTTATAGTAATTGGAGTCCAGATTTGAAGATGTTTGACAATATCATGAATCTAACTCATAATCAGATCAGGTCCATCGTTTTCTTGATTAGAGTACAAATTAGCTTGATTCTTACAAGGAGGATCAATAATTTTCAATTCAAAAGCATTATCCTTAATAACAAGGAATGGCTAAGATCTAGAGTTATAGGGTTATACCTTTATCCGATTTCATTGTCTGACATCGTTATTGTTATACTCACCCTCCTCCGATGTTCTAGTTTGCATCCCAACTTTTGGAGTTGATCGTTAACGGAATTACCATCCTGATGGTGTTAACTTGCTTGATTCAGGCACGAACTTGTCTAATCCTTCTGAACTGTTGTTCACTTTTGGATAATTGAAGCAATATCATCTACAAAATGCCGCCAATTTCTTCAAATCACGACTCCACTTAAGTTTCCTTTGATTGAATCCAATTTGGAGTCAACTTGATTTCGATTCAACTAGATAATACCAATTTCGATTTCAGTTTCAGCTACTCATTTGTTTAATGATCCAATTCTGTGATGACATGTTGAAATCTACGTCGCTTATTGAAGGAATGAGCACCATACCAAATTTTACAAACAAAATTGTTAAGAGATGGACATCGTGACAAACCTCGACAACTAAACAATTGACCTTCCGATCGAATTGTCTAATCTTCTATCTCTTTCTCTGAATCTACGTTGAAGTGTATCAGATCGGGTCGAGAGCTTGAATGTAAACTGCTTATCCTCATGGAAACTTCTATCCGACGAGGGTACAAGTGAGGTTGAGGGAGGTGGTGGCAAGCAAATTGAGAAACATGAAGAGACGAAGGTAGCCAGGTGGTTTCCGACGGGGGGACAAGTGTAGGCGGCCTGTTGGTTATGGTTTTAATTTTTAAAAAATAGTGATTCAAATTTGTTCTCAAATGTTCTCAATATAGAGAATGTTCTCATTTATATATATATATATATATATATATATATATATATATATATATATATATATATATATATATATATATATATATATATATATTCTAATAAATGAATAAGTTTATTCTCCTATTGACAAGTGTCACAATGTTAGAAATCATCATTGATATTACATGTCAACTATCATGCCACATGTCAACCTATTAATTTTTTATTTTAAATTTTAAATTTTAAATTTCCTACTCTAATTATATTAATTTAATAATTGATTCTTCATTCAAATTTTAAATTCCACACTCTAATTACATTAAATTAGTAACATTATAATTAAAAATAAAATAAAATTAATATATGTATTATAAGGTGATATAATCAATGTATTTATTTAAATCAATGATTATAATTTTATATATCTAAAAAACATCTCTTATGTAATAATTTATTTAAAATAATTGATTTATAATTTTGACTTTTTACTATAAAAATTTAATTAATTTTATAATCTCGGTTCTTATATATATATATATATATATATATATATATATATATATATATATATATATATATATATATATATATATATATATATATATATATATATATGTCAAGGTTGTAAAAATCGTTCGACGTTAGCTAGTCGGTGGACTGGGGTTAAGGAATTAATCGGGGACCATTAATTGCTAATTTGTTAGATTTTAAAATTTTAAATATGACTAATATCATATAAAAGTTTGTAAATGCCACTAATATCATAACAAAATAGTTTAATATGATAAATACAACACTAATCATACCTCAAATAGTTTTAATTGATATATAAATTCTTTAAAATGTTAAAATTTCATAGGGTTCTACTGTTCCAGTCATTTTGTATGTATAGATTAATCGTTAGGCGCTCTCTAATCGGTCAAGTAGTGCCTAAGGATTAATCGGGACCTAATCGGGATTTTTACAACACTGATATATATATATATATATATATATATATATATATATATATATATATATATATATATATATATATATATATATATTGTTTTGGTATTTGTGCCTTAAAGTTTGAAATGTACAATATGTAACAATTGTTTTATGTAGAATGTTATTGTATAAATTCTCATTAATCCCTTTATTAATACATAATGTTCATATTTCACCCTTTTTCAGACTGTTAAAAATTCACTATATTAAGTAGTTTATTAGAAATATGCTAATATGTGTATGATAATATTTTTTTTAAAAAATATATACATTACTTTTAACCTATAATAGTATTAGTATAATTCATTTTTAAACTCAATCAACATTTAAAAATTAGTGTTTAAAATTAATGTATACAAATACTGAAGCATCATAAAATCGTCATAAAATTAGAGGGGTTTTTTTTTTTTTTAACATGGGAAACCAATAGACATTTCATTTTTTTATTACGTATATAAAAAAAAGCTATAAGTACAAATATATTTTGTCAAAAAGTTTGGATAAATTTGACTACATTAAATAATCAATCATTTCATTAGTGCAAAATGCATTTAGAAATCCCCAATAAGAACTTTATTGATAATTGCATATAAAAAATAATAATAATAAATAAAAAATAAATAATATATATATATATATATATATATATATATATATATATATATATATATATATATATATATATATGTCATTTCTCACTGTAATATTATACTATTAATCATATTTAAATAATAGATGTGTGGAATAGATTTTAAAGAAGTGAAAGGTAAATTTTGAAATACATAGTTAAACAGAATGGGTGACAAATGAAAATACATATTATTTAAAAGTTTGTTTAAACTTAAAAATAAAATTTTAATAAATAAGCATAATTACTCAAATCATCTTGTATTTGGATTTTTGTTCGTTGTCTACGGAATTACCCGATAAAAAAAGGGAAGGGGGGTGGCGGATTACCTAAACCCGTTCAGAAGACTGGTTTTCCTCCAAAAAAAAAAAAAAAAAAAAAAACTTCAGAACATCAACCTCATCCCTGTAATCTTCCTGTCTATTTTCTTTAACATCCAGATTTTGGGATTAACCTGGAGAAATGGATTTGCTTCCAGATCCCCTTCTCGAATCCATCTTCAGCCTTTTAAAAAATGTAACACGCGAAGCACAAACCACAATACAGTTCAAGGCCGAACTAGAGCAACTCACCGCCACCTTACAGATGATAGGACCGATCGTTAATGATATTGTTAAGAGCAAACGGGGACTAGATCATTCAGAGGAAGAGTGCAATATGTTCACAAATGAAATCAAAAAGGCCGAAAAACTTGTGTGCGAATCTTCGAAAGTGAAGTGGAATCCCTTCAAGAGGAACCTTTACTCAAGACAGCTAAAACGTCTCAACCGTAAGCTGGGAAACTTCTGTCCAGCCGGAGTTGTCGCAATTCAGATTCGGGACAGTACGCAGGCGCTTGCGTTGGAGAATGATACGAATGTAAAAGTGGGTCATATATTGAATCGCATGACTAATAAGAGAATAGCTTCGGTTGGCGAAGAACGAGAAAATTATGGTTGGCGAGTTCCCAGACTTCCAAGTGGAATCGTGGCGTTTGAAGAGCCACTACAGAAGCTGAAGGCTGCGGTTCTTGCTTCTACTGATATTGATGATGGTGGAAGTTCCATGGGTTGTGATGATCGTTCGGTGCTGGTTGTGGCGGCTCCTGGTGGATGTGGGAAGACCACTTTGGTGAAAATGCTATGCCATGATGCTGAAATTCGAGGTAATCCATCAATTTCGGTACGTTGACTGATTTTTAGGATGGCTTGATTCATTTGGTAATGGCTAGCTCTTGCTTTTGAACAGAAAGATTTGGGGAGAATATCTTGTTTGTGATAGTTTCAGAAACACCCAACTTGATGGTGATGGTGAGTGATCTCTTTAATCCAAATTCCTCCAGCCCGCTGCTTGTGTTTCAGAGCAATGAAGACGCAAGGACCAAGTTGGAAAACTTTTTGAGTAGAAAAGCATCAGATCCTATGCTTCTAGTATTAGATGATGTGTGGTCTGCTTCGTTTATTGAAGAAATCTTTCCATCCAAGATCGGAGGACACAAAATTCTTGTCACATCCAGGACTGCCTTTCCGAAATACAATGTGTTCTGGTTTGAGCCGTTGCACCAGGAAGATGCCAAAACCCTATTTAGAGGTTCAGCATTTACCAGAGGCGGGAGTAGACCTAGTCCAACTATTAATGATGATCTTGTGAATCAGGTATATATATATATATATATATATATATATATATATATATATATATATATATATATATATATATATATATATATATATATATATATTCTATACTTGGTAACAAAGAAATTAAATATTATGACAAATAATATTGGGATATGAATAATGCTAATTTCTCTTGTCTTTTTGCATCTTTGTTTTTAAAACCAACTTGAGTTGATGGTATCCATTGTATATATGTAGATGGTTTCATGGTGTAAGAATCATCCGCTCACCCTTACGGTGGTTGGCCTATCCTTAAATGGGAAGGATGAGTTAGCCTGGAAATCTGTGCTAAACAAGTTGTCTCGAGGGAGATCACTTCTAGATTTACACGAGGATATATTCATCGCTTTAGAAAGAAGCTTCGAGGCCTTAGATGACGAATACAAGCAATGTTTCTTGGATTTTGGGCTATTTCGTGAAGACCAAAGGATCCCGGTTAGCTCCCTCTTGAATATGTGGGTGCATTTGTACGACTATGATGACGATGGCGTTGATACCATGGCCACAATCAAAGAATTTTCCAATAGAAATCTTGTCCATCTTATGACCACAGGGTATTTTCTGCGTTGATACCCTCTTTATATATATTGAAATTAATAAGAATAAAAGGTTCAAGTATAAAAGAAACGCATGTGTAGCTTAAATGATAAAGTCATGTCCCCAAGTCTATTAAGTAAAAAACAAACATAATGTTACTTTATTACTGAATATTGTCCATTTAAATTCACGAGTGTACGACAATTGTTAAATAGGTTGGACTTTAAATTTTTATTTTTATTTTTTGTTACGAAACCTGAAATTATTAATTGTTACAGGAATGATTCGGGCGCAAGAGTTAACCATTGCGATCAACAATTTGTGACACAACATGATTTGTTGAGGGAGCTTGCGATTCACTTGAATAGCAAACTACCCTTACCACAAAGGAGTAGATTGATTATAAATGCACAAGGAGATGAATTGCCTGCATATATTGAACAAGTCCAAGAACCCATGCAAGCCCGCATATTGTCTATTTCCACAGGTTTTTATTCTTTCATAAACTCAATCCCATAGAGCGTAGCATAATTGGTTTTAGGGTAGCATCTTTACATTATGTGGGAGTTTCAATTCCAATGTGAATTGGCTCCTTGACATTTGGTTGTTATAGCAGTCCACCTAGTAGGCCATTGTGTACCTAGTTTATATGATTTTCATCTCACATAACAATCTTGGGGCAATGTGGGTCGGCTCACTGGTTGTTGAAAAAAATAATTGTTTTGCATATTCATTCATAAATTTGAATGGAAGTTACTCTATTTGTTTCAAAACGGAAGACTTATATTTTGACCTTTGGGTACTTAATATTGGTTTTTAACATGCCAAAGTGGTCCTTTTAGCAAATACAACATATAGAAAATGTGAAATCAAATAAAGTCTTAATATTTTGTGACAGTATATGGTTTAATTCTAAATTAATTTTTGTTTACAAAAAAAAAACATATTATCGGCTATAACTTTTGTATAACCTTTGTTGCCTAGTTTCGCAAATTTAGCCGGTATTTCATCATTTTTCGTTAATTGATCATAATATTGGGATTTTTCTGAAGATTACGTTATTTTTTACCAATAACCAAAATATTTGGACTTTTCTGAAGATTACCCTTGAACTAATGTATATTATTATTAACAAATCATTTATAAACATAACACATATTTATTATTAACAAAAGAAATATAGTTGTTGCTAATTTCTATGAATAGAAAAGTGGACTAAGTACCCCCCCCCCCTCCTTAATATTGTTTGTTGATAACTTCAAACTATCTAAGATTATCTTATGCATCGTTGTGGATGTCATGATTAGATGCACTATGTAGGTGTTCCTCTTATGTTGTTTAACGTAACTACTACCCAACCTCCATACCTTACCCCTTACCTTACCTGGTAACAACCATCACCATCAGATAACACACATCCACCGAGGGTGATAAGTCAACATTGAATGACAGCCACAATGATGCATAAGAGGATCGTAGACCGTTTGAAGTTGTCAGCAAACAATATTGGGACGGGGCACATAGTCCACTTTTCTATTCCTAAAAATTAGCAACAACTATATTACTTTTGTTTATAATAAAAAAGATATGTTATGTTTTAAAATGATTTATTAATATACATTAGTTCAAGACTAATCTTCAGAAAAGTTGTAATATTTTGATTATTGGTAAAAAATAATGCAATCTTCAGAAAACTTCCAATATTTTTGATCAATTAACAATAAAAGACAGGATATTGGTTAAATATGTGAAACTAACCAACTAGGGTTATTTTGAAGTTTTAGCCGTTAATTTGTCATTTTTTGTAAACAAAAATTAATTTGGGATTAAACCATAAACTGACCCAAAATATTGGGCCTTTATTGAAGATTTCCCGATAGAAAATATGTTGCTTTTATACTTGTTCCTAAAGGAGCTAAATGCAATAAATAGTAACAGCATTTTATTTTTGTATTTTGTGTTCCTGCACTTCCAATTTTTTCATATTAAGGCAATGAACTTTGAAAAAAATACCCAATTATAGTAATTTTTTTTTTGGTATCAGGACATTATTTCTTTTATAGCCCTGTAATTTTGCTTCATATTTTGATTACATTGCTATAATTTGATTTTTTTTTTAAATTTCAATAGAAAGAATATGAAACCAGGATGCTATAATAAACAAATAAATAGAAATATGTTTCTCTTTTTCAGATAAATAGAATAACATTGGTGTGATATTTGTTTCCAACGGGCTAAATGCAAGAAATAACACTAACTTCCATTTATTTGTTTATTATAACATCCTACTATAATTTTTTCCATTATCATTATAGTTGAAAGTTTTTCTGTTAAGACACTTTTGAAAATTTTACCCAATTAGAGCACCCATGACAGGAAAGCTTTTTCACTAAACTTTTTGGTGTCGCATCACTACCAACTAAGTTGTCCTGCGTCTTTTTCTAATTAATAACTTTATAAATTATATTATCATTTAATTATAACCAAGGTTTAAAGTTAATATATATGATTAATTGATATCGATTTCATATATTATATATAACATAATGTTACACCTAATAATTATTATATTTAAAATATACGTATACAATTAAATAAACTAGAAATATACAAGCCTAAAACTTGAAGGACCAAAATTTTCACATGAAAGTTTAACACCATTTTGGTGTAAAGGAACAGTATAACATCAAATTTGGTGTTATATTATTCCTTTACACAGAATGTTGCAATAAGTGGAGTTGCATGGGTTCAAACTAATTGGTGCAAAAAATTGGATTTGGTGTTGGGTTGGAGATGCCCTTATCAGGACATTATACTTTGAAAATCTTCTCAATTATACAAGCCAAAATTTCTTTGTATTTAGACTGTATTACTATAAGTGGTATATTGTTTCAAAGTCCAATGTATTAATAAGAAGAAATGAAAATAGGATGTTAAAATAAAGTAATAAATAAAAGTACATTGACGTTTCTTGCATATAGTCCTTCCCAAAACAATATTAATCTAGAAGAAGAGAAGTGAAAATTCAGTTTCGTTTGGAACACAGGGCTATAAATAATATTAATGAGTTTATGGTTATATATATATATATATATATATATATATATATATATATATATATATATATATATATATATATATATATATATATATATTAATCGATTACCATCTTGATTGCAGGAGAGTCATTCTCCTCAAAATGGTGCAATTTGGAAGTCCCCAACCTCGAAGTTCTAATCTTGAACTTAAGGTCAAAAACCTACACTTTACCCCATTTCTTAGCAGGAAGTCAAAAATTAAAGATTCTAAACATCACAAACCATGGTTTATACCCTATAGAATTTGACAATTTCCATTTTCTTGGCTCTTTACGTAATCTAACAACGATTAGACTTGAACGTGTGGCGATAAGTCCATCCATTTTATCGCTAGAAAACTTGCAGAAAGTATCGCTCATAATGTGCAAAACTGGCAACACTTTGAAGAAACCCATGAACAACCCCCCCAATATCTCGATAAGTCCATCCATTTTATCGGAGAAAGTATCGTCCATATTGTGCAAAATTGGCAACACTTTCAAGAAACCCATTATCAACTGCCCCGATATCTGGCCACAATTAGTTGAGATTGATATCGATAACTGCCAAGATTTAGTCGAATTTCCATGGACATTATGTCACAGTGTCCACCTTAAGACTATTAGCATCACAAATTGCAATGAGATGTGTGAATTTTCTGAAGAATTTGGGAGTTTGACTAATTTGGAAATGCTTAGTCTTCGTTCTTGTATGAAACTGGAAAAGTTGCCGGAATTGATTTGGAGACTTGAAAAGTTGAGTGTTCTTGATATTTCATTTTGCTCAAGCTTGAGTGGGTTGCCAGTAAAAATGGGTGGTATACCAACGATTTATATGAAAGGTTGTGAGCTTCCGGAATCTGAGGAGGAGTTTTCGTGTACATGCACTATTCAATGAAGAAATAGTGTATCTGGTGGAAGATCGCCTAGAAACCCTAATGAAGTCATCTGAAGCCTATGTGTTACTTAAGACAAAACATGTTGTACTGAGTTTGGTGTGCATAGGACAAACATTACACTATTTTGTTCCCCTTGATGCTACATATGTAAACTGTTTAGTAGAGTGAATATATTCGTGTACTTTGTTATTCAAACACAAGTGATAATATTTTGATTGTTTGTATAAGTAATAAATAATTGATTCTTGACCTTTGCTATATGTTCTACCTTTTTTAACGGCAAATTTTATTGGTCATTAAATGCAACGTTAGGTTACATTTAGGAATCCTAGTTATATTTAGATTACATTTACGAATCTTAGTTATATTCTGATGTTAGGTTCCTGTAATCGTTTTTTAGAGATTGGAGTTTTTGAGTTATTTTGCTTCAATAAATTAGTGTTTATGCGAGTTATGAAAAATAGCATACGCTCTTCTAATTATCTTTAATTGGTTTCAAAGCTACAAATTACAGTGCAAACCTGTTCAAAAATATCTACCTGCTCAGAAATCTCGTGTGGAGAACTTGTGTAGCAAGTGAATTTGTGACAACAGGAATCCAAATCAAAGAAAAGAAGTTCTCCTGTCCAGAAGGAGAGCTTGCGACAGAAGAAGCAGCTCTCCTGTCCGATTTCTGTTCTTTTTTTAGAGCAACAGGCCTCCTGTTTTCTGTTTTGCTTGTGCTTGAAGCAAAAACGAAACTATCATCATGTTATTCTTTTATGGTTTTTTCTGATCGTGTAGAGACCAAAGACCTGTCATCAAAGAAGGAGTTCTCCTATGAAAGAAGTTGAAACTGCAAAAGAGCAAGAGAGTTCTCTTGTTCGTGTGAGAACCTATGCAGAAATCCAAATCAAAGCAACGACCTTCTTGTTTTACTGTTCATGTGGAGACTAAAGTAAACCATCAGGTTTCTTGTTCGTATGGTGGGTCCATTGGCTTGGATCAATGGAAGACAACAGGACCTTAGACAAAGCAAGGTTAAGGCTTTGCTATGAATTATTGCTGGACAATTCGACATCTGAGGGATCTGAAGTCAATTTGTGATGACAGGTGGAGAATCATCACAGTCACCGGTGAAGGAATCGACTTCACTAACTTTTTAGTGTCCAACCCTTATGAAGACAAACTACACAATTTAGAGGATGCGTATGGAGGTGCTAATTGGGATTCATGGCGTATGGGATGTAGTTGACCCTAGATTGGATGATGTCAAGAAAAACAACATTATGAAAGGTTTGTTGTTTCAATCCATATCGGAATATTTAATACTCCAAATCGGTCACCTTCGAACTGGCAAGGAGATGTGGGACGCGATTAAAACCCGCAACCTTGGAGCTGATCAAGTAAAGAAATCCAAACTACAAAAACTAGTCATTGAATTCTAGAACCTCAAGATGAGTGATACCAGTACGACGTACGACAGACGATTTCACTGCAAAATTATCCGAATTTGCTTCGAAATCTGTTTCACTTGGAAAGTTTATAAATGAACAGAAGCTTGCGAAGAAGTTTCTCACGAGCCTCCCTAGCCGATTTGTGCATATTGTAGCAGCTCTTGAGCAAGTCTTGAATCTTAAGAAGACAGGCTTTGAAGACATGGTTGGTTCTTTAAAAGCCTATGAAGAAAGAATCAAGTGAGAAGATAAAATATCTGAAACACAAGCAAAGCTACTCTGTTCCAAAACTGAAACGTCCAACTGAAACAATGAATCCTCAAGAGGTAGAGGTCGAGGTTCAAATTATCATGGCAGAGGACGTGATGGTGGACGTGGTCGGGGTAACACACAAGTTCAGGGTCACTCAGAATCCGCTAAAAATCATGAAGATCAAAAGCAAAAGAGAAAACAACGCGAGCAAAGAGACCCCTCAAACATCCAATGTAACCGGTGTGATAAATACGGACACTTCACTTCGAACCAAAAACCATGAGGCAAACCTTAGTGAAACACACGGAGGAAATACGAATCATGAAGAAGAGACATTCTTTATGATGAATACAATTCAAGAAATAGTGTTCTTGAATGAAGACAAATATATCCCTCCAAAAGTTGAAGCAAATGTCGATGAAGATGGGATTTGGAACTTAGACAATGGTGCGAGCAACAACATGACCGGCAACTACTCTTATTTTTTCGAATTAAATAAAAACATAATGGAAAATATGAGATTTGGAGATGGATCGTGTGTTAGCATTAAAGGAAAATGATCAATTTTGTTCAAATGAAAAAGCGGTGAGAAAAAACTAATGAATGATATGTATTATATCCCATCACTTCGTAGCAATGTTATTAGCCTCGGGCAATCTACAATAACCGGTTGTGACATTCGGATGAGAGGTGATTTCCTAACCATGCGAGATGGAGACGGAAGATTGCAAATGAAAGCCCTGAGAAGCACAAACCGACTTTACAAAATAAAGTTGAAAGTTGGTAAACCACATTGCTTGCAAAACAAATTCAATGAAGAAGTTTGGGTATGACACGCATGACTTGGCCACATTAATTTTGGCGTGATAAACTTGATGCACAAGCTAGCTAAAGGGGTAACGATAATCCAACCTCAAGACCAACTTTGAGAGTCTTGCATGGTTGGAAAACAAACAAAGTTGGTGTTTGCAAAGAAAGCTAAGTATAGAGCTACAAATATTCTAGAGATGGTGCATGAAGATATTTGTAGACCGGTTGATCCCCCCACCTAAGCGGGTAATATTTATATTCTTGTTCTTATTGATGATTATTTTGATGGTTTTTGATACAAAATATAAGTGTGTTTTTCATAAAAACTGCAACGTAAGTCTTAAAAAAATAAGAAGTTTATTTTTAAATTTATAACAAACCAAACCATCTAGGATTCTTTTATAGAGGTTAGAATGATATTAAAACAACCAAAGAGAGTTTTAGAATGACAAACTTTGAAGCTTTTAAACCCACTTGATTTTAGGGTGTTGATGAAGATAGAAAAATCAATGAATATGATTTTCTCTACAAGTATCCATCATCAAGATTAAGACACTTGGAATGCTAGTTCCTTCTTGTAAGAAGTACCTCTTAAGCCTTTAAGTGCTTATCTTAAATAAGCACTAAAAAAGAAGCATTTTTATGCTTCTATTCTTCACTAGACTTCAAAAGACAAGAAGAAGGGGGATAGAAGAAGGGAATTCAACCGTCATATGGAAGAGTAGAAACTAGTAAAACAACTCGCCAAAAAATCATGCAAAAGCAAAAGCAACCCCATATTATAATCTAAAGTATTCACCTTATTTTAGAGGCATGAAGGACAACAGAGGGCGGTTGATAAGAAACCTTGTTAGGATTAAATAATCATTAAAAGTTCGTTTAGATTCAAGACAAGTAAAACAAGAACACAACAATGATTCAAAGAATATCGAATGGTTAAACGTCACGCCTCAGAAGAACTCTATGAAGAATTGCTACTCTAGAGGCGTGATTAGGATTACAACGTAATAATCAAAGTTAACCAAAATATGATGCATGCATGCATCTTAAATACTCTAAACCTAGAAATAAATATGAGTGGACAGGCCCAACTCGTTAATACAAAAGACTAAACCAAAAGCCCAATGATGCAACATCTAATACCCAACAATCTCCCCCTTTGCGTCAATTGAGGCCCGAACTCATTAGCCTTGAATTCGCTTCTCAACCTCGTAAACTTTGGGAATAATGCCAAAAGTTGTCTATCGAATTTGCATGTACCACAAAATCATATCTGAGAAGCACTTGAGGTCGTCTTTACTGTTGCCCTTGAACTTCTTCACCAGGTCCAATATAAACTCAACAAAGGATGTAGTGTACAGATTCTTGTTAGAAAGGAAGAAACATCCATTGCGAAAGTCAGCACCAGATCGCTCCCTAGCTTGATACACAACATACCATTCCTTACAATAAATCTTCCCTATCTTTAGCTTTTCAAAGTCCTTTGGGTAAATCGACAACATCATTCTGGATTCACTTCCAGGTCCATGTGGGAAATAAAACCTTCTTGCTTTGAAGAGTGGCTTGAGCCTCTTTCTCAGCTCTTTCTTTTTCTTCAGCCTCTCGGATGATTCGCTGGTGCTCATCCATTTCAGCTTCATGAGCCTTTTCCTTTTCAGTTCGTTTTCATCCATCTCTTCTTCGTCTTCAAAATTATCGACAATGGGTTCGTTACTGAACAATGTTTCTTTGCCCTTAGGTTCTTGCTTGACAACAGGTCTAACCAGAGCAACAGGTTTAACTTGAGCTTTAGGATCTTCTTTTCTTTCTTTTCTTGACCCACCAGAGACACCTTCTCCCCCTTGTTTCTGATTAAAACTTTAATCCGAAACACATTCTAACCTGTGAATCATGGAAAAAATGGGCCTCACTTTCTCTTGCAGATGCTTTCAGAATATGATGGTGAGCATTGAGTCCCTGGTCTCAAGTATATCGGAGAGCATGCCTGTAACATCCAAAATACAGCTTCGCATAATAGCTCTCTCAGATAACAAATTATTGACCTATTTCTCTGAAGCTTCCAGTTTCCCACTTAACACCTTTACTTCTTCCGTCTTGAGGGAAAGAGAGTCCTTGATGTTACTCTCCTTTGCCAGTTCGTGTAACATCCATAATTTTTACGCCAAATTTAAACTTTTCAATCATAAATAAAAATCAAATATCATTGTTTACAAAAATGTTTTCAAAACAATATCCATCAGAGTGTCCCAAAATCATAACATAAGGATGAGGAGCGGTACGGTCACGCCTTCGCCTTGCCATGATCTCCTGAAGTACCTGAAACAATAAACTGAAATTGTAAGCCCGAGGGATTAGTAAGCTACCCCCAAAACAATAAACTGAAATTGGCCATCGGCCTGACTGGACCGCCCTACTGGGCCTACAGTCTATCTAAATCTGTCCCAAGCCTTCAGCATGACTGGTCCTGTCACAACTGGAAATTTTGTGTCATGTAATCTATACACTCAAGTTAATGTGAATCAAAAACTTAAGAACATGTGTGACACCTATGATTAAGACATCAAAAACTTCAATCAAATACATCATACAAGTACTACAAATAGTCATCAAACAATTAGAAACCCTAGAAGTTCTTATTTAGGTCCACCTTGGACTAGAACTCCCTTATTGGATCCAAATGGACCAATAAGCTTCCAATTTGACTACCATGGGCTTAGAACCCTAATTGGGCTCTAATTGGACCCACACTAATTTATTTCAACATTATGGGCCATGTTGGGCCTAGAATGAAATGAATTAAAAGCTTTGATCCATGAATAACCTAAACTAGTCCAACAAAAATGTAAAAATCCTACCACATTCTTTTAGGCTTAAAACATACCCAAACAAACTCTAATATTGGGCTTAGGGGCAAAAAGCCCAAATTTTTCCTTTTCCCTTCCAAACTCTCGGCCCAAGGCCCAAGTCCAAGAAGAAATGGAAGAGTTGACTATTTGCTTGCCACCTCACTATTAACCAAAGGACTTCCATGCAAGAGACCCATACTTCCATGCACCATCCTTTCATGCATCTCTCTTCTTCTCCCTCTCTCTCTTGCTCTCGGCCATATTCAAACACACACACAAAATTCACTCATTCTTCTCTCAAAGAAACTCTCTCATTTCTCCTCCATAATTTCGAGATTTAAGGAGCTTTCAAGGAGAATCCATCACCAAAATCATCATCTAAGGTAAGTTGATGACTAATCCATGATCTAACTACTTCATTTCATCAAAAATCTCTTCTAAATCTATTCCAACTTGTGATCATGCACCTTAGAAGTCACCAAACTCTAGATCTACCAAGGAAAGGTGCTAGGGCCGAAAATCACTTCATTTCTCTTCCATCTTCTCTCCAAAACCGAAGACACACCCAAGGTGAGCTTCATACCCCCTATTTTCTGTTTTTCTGAGTTTTGTGGGGGGGGGAATACAAGTGAAAGTGTAGATCTATATATGTTTTGTATGCCTTGTATGATTTCCATGCTTATATGTGTGTTTTTGTGTGTTATAATGTTGGATCTAGCCATAAAACCCCTCAAAACAGAGATATACCTTATGTTAAATGATACTAGCATCAAGTATATTCCTACATACAAAGTGTTCCAAGAAAAATAGCTAAATGGCTTAGTAACATTTTCTTTGGGCTAAAAACACAATTTTTGGACATAAAATGCTAAAAATATAAAGTTAAAGGGCCCAAATTGAAATATTTCGAAATCTGATGGGGGAGATGAGCCAAAACAGTTTCCATAATGTATTTTCTGAAAATATGCTTGTTGGAGGATTAAAAACATAAATCTCAAGCTTAATGGGCTAAAAATGACATTTTTGGCCCAATAAGGCCCATTATGCGAAATTTTCTGTTTTGGAGGGCCAAAACTGTGTTTTCTGTAAAACAGTGGACTATTAGTGTTCCAAGTCCTTTTCAAAGGTTTAAAATGTTTTTTAAATTTAAAAAGGACCAAAGTTGCAAAAATTTTCCAATTTGGGCCAAAATTGTCAAAATTGCGAAAAAGAGGGGTTATAACCGAGAAAACTGCATTTTCAGGGACTTAAACTGTTTTCAATGAAAAATATGCTGAAAAATATTAATTTAAATAATTTTTGGTGTTAGAATGTCAAGAAAAATGATTTAAGGACCAAACCGGAAAGTTATTTAATTGAAGGGTTGAAAAAGTAAATTTTACAAACAATGAGGGGCTGAAAACAGAAAACTTACAAGGCTAATTCAATACACGCAATTTGATCAAATAATGGCACTACGACTATCGACGAAATACAATACACAACAATACCAAAAGTCGTTGTTAAACGAATTGGTTCGGTCTCGAACCAATAAAAACCCGAAACTACTAACGCGACGATATCTCGATTCATACAAGTAACGTTTGGGAATTCAATATACATGCGAGTGTGCACAGACGTCTACGCACCATCTTTGGGCCCCAAAGTGTAAAATCTTGCTTGTTGGGCCTAGCTAGCCCAATGACCTGATCTTAAGGCCCGAAGACTTCTACCTTACGAGGTGTTGGGTTTTACCGATCTAACACAACGTAAAAGGACTTTCAATGGCTTGTATACTATCGGTCCCCAAGGGTCCTTTGGTATTGCTAGTAAAGTCGATATTTCATGCGAGGCGGGTCAGGGACCCCTCGTACCTTTTTTTTTATCCCCAACCGGTTAATGGAGTCATCGGGGTCTTCGTGTCCTCTTTCTCTTCGGATGTGGAATTACACGTAGTCAGGGCGGTTGGATAACGTGATTAGTACGGACGACGCCTACGGGATCGTTAGTATAGCTATAAACTGGTCGTTTGTGTAACGCGTGTTTGTAGCAATTAATCATGCTCAAAAATAATCCAACGTCGCCTGGGATTGATAACTTCACGCGTTGCAATGGTTTCAATGTAAATTCATGGAATTCAAAGAATTAGGAAAACATCAGGTTTTCCTAGGGTTTTTCAATACATACGGATTCGAAATGTATACAAGTTTAATGAACAATTTTTACAAGTATAGAAACAAACAAGCATACCTATGGATCTTCACAAACGTTTTCAAAAGCTTTTCTTTTCAGAAAATATCGGATTTTCTGGTGGTTTTCAAACGACACGAAACATTGTTTTTCAAATACCGCTTATGAACTCACCAACATTTCACATGTTGACGTTTTTCAAAATACTTGTATTCTCAGGTAACCAGTGAATCAAAGGAAAAAGTACTCAGTGATGGCTTGCAGTTTACTTATTAACGAATCGAACAATTTATTTTTGGGAATGTAATGTTTAAACAATGTACTTCATGTAAACTTCATTGGTTGTATTATATTAATGCATGGTGACGAATGTTGTTACGTTTCATATATATTCAATGTTATGGTATTCAATTGAGTCACTACAGCTCCCGAACGTTTCCGCCGCCTGGTTCGGGGGTGTGACAGGTTGGTATCAGAGCTTTGTTTATAGTGAACTAGCATGTCGAGCCACACATTGATATGCAACTATAAACCAAAAAGAGGGACTAACATAACTCTGAACAAAACAAGTAAATAAAAACACGCTTGCTTGCATTAGGAATAAGAACATAACGCCGAATCAAACACAATAATGCTGGTATCTCGGTTAATTTGGGACTGTTCTTAGTGATACCAAGGAGTGAATGTAGCCTGATCAACTACATTCTCTCCAAAGTAAAACTAACACACGTCTTGATGAGATCGGGATAGCTAGGGAACCTAAAACTATACCCTTTATCACTAAAAAGAGAACGCTTGTTTAGTCCGTACAATAGTCATAGCATCCTAGGAATAATGTTAGCATATTTACATACTCGCGCAGACAGCATGGCTGGTTTTCATCACCCTGGAGACCCCTATTTCCCTAATCAGGGAAACAACGGATGGCTAGAGGAGGAGGAGGAGCCTAAGGAAGAGCCTGAAGAGGAACCTGAGGAAGACCCCGAAGAGGAATCCGACGGGGAACCGGAGGCAGAAGTCGAGGGCGAGCCTGCCGAACCCGAAGAAGACGAAGAGCATTTCGAAGAGGAGCTCGATGACAGCGAAGGGGGTGATTCGGACGCAGAGTCCGAGGTCATCAACCCCCCTTACCCGATCAGGGTGCCTGCTTATCGTGTGGGTCCCAATGGACCTACCCCTCCTTGGGGCATTGATCTTTGGAGATGGAGCAGACATCAGGGACAGCGACCCCCGTTTGGCATGTCGCGTGAGTTCTCTGACCTGAGGGACGGAGGACCGGCCGACCGAGCCCTACCGGTCATGGTGAGACGATTACGGGACACCGGCGACCTTGCTCAGGGCACTGCTGATCAAGTACGCCAGTTGTGGACTAGGGTCGAGCGTGCGGAACAGGAGACGCGTGACGTCCTTCGGGAGTTTCACATGAGGCAGGTAAGGTGGGAGTCTCGACTTCAGGACGCAGAACGTTTGGTGGCTCGTCTTCAGGGAGCATCCACATCTTCGGCACCACCTCCCGACGCAGCTCATCACGGTTAGGGATAGACTTATCATAGTAGGTCATTAGGAACTATGCTATGTACTCCGGCTCTATGTTTAAGTGAGTACACTACTCCTGGATCCGTTATGTTGTCGAATTAGTGTCACTTATGCATGCATCTTATTTGACACTGGAGCGGAGCGAAGTTTCGTAAGCGAGAAGTTTAAACATTTATTAAAACAACAACCCCAGAAGCTAAATGAAACCTATACGGTGGAAATGGCCAACGGGAAAACCGAATCCACTGGGGAGATCTACATCGGATGTACCCTAACCCTTAACCAACACGTCTTTCGAATAGACCTAATACCAGTATCAATTAGGAGTTTCGATGTGATTATCGGCATGGATTGGTTAAGCCCCCACCATGCTGAGATTATGTGCCACGAGAAGGCCGTTCGCCTTCGTCTCCCAAATCACGAAACCCTAGTAATTTACGGAGACAAACCCAGCACGAATCTTCGTCTCATCTCGTGCATCAAGGCACAAAAACATCTGCGAAAGAACGAATTGGCGTTCTTGGCTCACATAGTGGACAAGACCAAAGAAGAAACTAATATCCAAGATATTCCGGTAGCGTGTGAATTTCCAGACGTGTTCCCTGAAGATCTTCCAGGAGTACCCCCAGAGAGACAGGTTGAATTCCGAATCGACCTCGTTCCAGGAGCAACTCCTCTCGCTAAATCACCATATCGGTTGGCTCCTGCTGAAATGCAGGAATTGTCCAGCCAACTCAGTGAGCTTCTGGACAAGGGATTTATCCGACCTAGCTACTCGCCATGGGGAGCTCCGGTGCTCTTTGTCAAAAAGAAGGACGGATCTTTCAGAATGTGCATCGATTACAGAGAGTTAAATAAACTCACTATTAAAAACTGCTACCCACTCCCACGAATCGATGATCTATTCGACCAGCTCCAAGGAGCTAGTTATTTTTCTAAAATAGATCTACGGTCCGGATACCACCAACTCAAAGTCCGGGAAGAGGATATTCCTAAAACCGCTTTCCGAACCCGCTACGGACATTATGAATTTTTCGTAATGCCCTTCGGTCTAACAAATGCACCTGCCGCATTTATGGACCTAATGAATCGAATCTGTCGACCGTTCCTTGACAACTTCGTCATTGTGTTTATCGATGACATCCTCGTCTATTCTCGAAGCAAAGAGGAGCATGGCCAACATCTCCGACAAGTCTTAGACACTCTGCGATCGGAAAAGCTTTATGCCAAACTCTCCAAGTGCGAGTTCTGGCTCCGGAGTGTGAATTTCCTAGGCCACGTAGTTAGCCAAGACGGAATTCATGTGGATCCCTCTAAGGTCAAAGCTGTGGAAGGATGGGCAACTCCGACCACGCCCACAGAAATTCGTCAGTTCTTAGGCCTAGCAGGCTACTATAGGAGATTCATCCAAAACTTCTCTAAGATCGCCAAGCCGCTTACCTCACTTACGCAAAAGGGTGTACCATTCAAATGGACAGACCGACAAGAGATTGCGTTTCGAACCTTGAAGCAAGCTCTCTGTAGCGCTCCTGTACTATCTCTACCTGAAGGAACGGAAGATTTTGTGGTCTACTGTGACGCGTCGAATCAGGGCTTAGGTTGCGTCCTCATGCAACGTGGAAGAGTGATAGCATATGCGTCCCGCCAACTAAAGACGCACGAAGTAAATTACACGACCCATGACCTAGAACTGGGAGCCGTGGTCTTCGCTCTGAAAATTTGGAGGCACTACCTGTACGGTACAAAGTGCACCATCTTCACGGACCACAAGAGCCTCCAGCACATCTTGAATCAGAAGGAGCTGAACATGAGACAACGAAGATGGGTGGAATTGCTAAACGACTACGAATGTGAGATCAAGTACCACCCAGGCAAGGCCAATGTGGTAGCTGATGCATTAAGTCGGAAGGAGTACTCTAATCGCCATACGAAAACTCTCTCGATAACCATTCAATCTCATCTGGTCACTCAAATTGCATCAGTCCAGTCGGAGGCTATGAAAACGGAAAATAGAGCTAGCGAGGCATTGCGCGGGATGGAAAAGAACCTAGAAACAAGGGAGAATGGGGTATACTACTTCATGAACCGTATTTGGGTCCCAAAAATCGGAGGATTTAGGGAGGCCGTTATGAAGGAAGCCCACAAAACACGATACTCCATTCATCCCGGTTCGGACAAGATGTATTTGGACATTAAACAACACTATTGGTGGCCTAACATGAAGGCGGAAATCGCGACCTATGTTAGTAAGTGCCTTACGTGCGCCAAGGTAAAGGTGGAGTACCAGAAACCTTCAGGATTGTTACAGCAACCGGCAATCCCTGAGTGGAAATGGGAGGGGATTTCTATGGATTTCGTGACCAAGCTACCCAAGACGTCGGACGGACTGGACACCATATGGGTAATAATCGACCGACTGACGAAATCTGCCCATTTCCTGCCAATCAAAGAATCCTACAATATGGAGAGACTGACGCGGTTGTACCTACGAGAAATCGTGAGACTCCATGGAGTGCCAAAATCTATTATCTCGGATAGGGACAATAGGTTCACATCGCGCTTTTGGCAATCACTCCACAAGGCAATGGGAACTCATCTCGACATGAGCACCGCGTATCACCCACAAACGGACGGTCAAAGTGAACGAACCATTCAAACGCTTGAAGACATGCTTCATGCATGTGTGATAGACTTTGGGAAGTCTTGGGATACCCACCTACCGTTGATCGAGTTCTCATATAACAACAGTTATCATTCGAGCATCAAGGTGGCTCCTTTCGAAGCACTGTACGGGCGTAAATGTAGATCACCGTTATGTTGGGCCGAAGTAGGTGATACCCAGCTAGCAAGAACACATACGTCGGACAGTGCACTAACAGGACCAAAGATCATTCGCGAAACCACAGAAAAGATCGTCCAGATCAGAGCTCGATTACAAGCATCGCGTGACCGACAAAAGAGCTACGCCGACAAACGGCGAAAGCCCTTAGAATTCCAGGTCAGTGATCGAGTACTGTTGAAAGTCTCACCCTGGAAAGGGATAATACGTTTCGGAAAATGGGGAAAGCTGAACCCGCGATACATTGGACCTTTCGAAATCGTCGCCCGAATAGGTCCGGTAGCCTACAGACTACAACTACCTGCGGAGCTAAACGGTGTACACCCCGTGTTTCATGTCTCTAACCTGAAGAAGTGCCTATCAGATGAAACCCTTGTCGTTCCTCTTGACGAAATCGAAATCAATGAGAATCTCCTGTTTGTTGAAGAACCAATCGAAATCATGGACAGGGAGGTGAAGCGTACTAAGCAGAGTCGCATCCCGATCGTGAAAGTACGGTGGAACGCAAAGCGTGGGCCAGAATTCACGTGGGAACGTGAAGATCAAATGAAGCAAAAGTACCCTCACCTATTCTAGCATTCTCAAATCTAGCTTTCAAACAGAATTTCGGGACGAAATTCCCTCTAACGGGGGGATGACGTCACAACTGGAAATTTTGTGTCATGTAATCTATACACTCAAGTTAATGTGAATCAAAAACTTAAGAACATGTGTGACACCTATGATTAAGACATCAAAAACTTCAATCAAATACATCATACAAGTACTACAAATAGTCATCAAACAATTGGAAACCCTAGAAGTTCTTATTTAGGTCCACCTTGGACTAGAACTCCCTTATTGGATCCAAATGGACCAATAAGCTTCCAATTTGACTACCATGGGCTTAGAACCCTAATTGGGCTCTAATTGGACCCACACTAATTTATTTCAACATTATGGGCCATGTTGGGCCTAGAATGAAATGAATTAAAAGCTTTGATCCATGAATAACCTAAACTAGTCCAACAAAAATGTAAAAATCCTACCACATTCTTTTAGGCTTAAAACATACCCAAACAAACTCTAATATTGGGCTTAGGGGCAAAAAGCCCAAATTTTTCCTTTTCCCTTCCAAACTCTCGGCCCAAGGCCCAAGTCCAAGAAGAAATGGAAGAGTTGACTATTTGCTTGCCACCTCACTATTAACCAAAGGACTTCCATGCAAGAGACCCATACTTCCATGCACCATCCTTTCATGCATCTCTCTTCTTCTCCCTCTCTCTCTTGCTCTCGGCCATATTCAAACACACACACAAAATTCACTCATTCTTCTCTCAAAGAAACTCTCTCATTTCTCCTCCATAATTTCGAGATTTAAGGAGCTTTCAAGGAGAATCCATCACCAAAATCATCATCTAAGGTAAGTTGATGACTAATCCATGATCTAACTACTTCATTTCATCAAAAATCTCTTCTAAATCTATTCCAACTTGTGATCATGCACCTTAGAAGTCACCAAACTCTAGATCTACCAAGGAAAGGTGCTAGGGCCGAAAATCACTTCATTTCTCTTCCATCTTCTCTCCAAAACCGAAGACACACCCAAGGTGAGCTTCATACCCCCTATTTTCTGTTTTTCTGAGTTTTGTGGGGGGGGAATACAAGTGAAAGTGTAGATCTATATATGTTTTGTATGCCTTGTATGCTTTCCATGCTTATATGTGTGTTTTTGTGTGTTATAATGTTGGATCTAGCCATAAAACCCCTCAAAACAGAGATATACCTTATGTTAAATGATACTAGCATCAAGTATATTCCTACATACAAAGTGTTCCAAGAAAAATAGCTAAATGGCTTAGTAACATTTTCTTTGGGCTAAAAACACAATTTTTGGACATAAAATGCTAAAAATATAAAGTTAAAGGGCCCAAATTGAAATATTTCGAAATCTGATGGGGGAGATGAGCCAAAACAGTTTCCATAATGTATTTTCTGAAAATATGCTTGTTGGAGGATTAAAAACATAAATCTCAAGCTTAATGGGCTAAAAATGACATTTTCGGCCCAATAAGGCCCATTATGCGAAATTTTCTGTTTTGGAGGGCCAAAACTGTGTTTTTCTGTAAAACAGTGGACTATTAGTGTTCCAAGTCCTTTTCAAAGGTTTAAAATGCTTTTTAAATTTAAAAAGGACCAAAGTTGCAAAAATTTTCCAATTTGGGCCAAAATTGTCAAAATTGCGAAAAAGAGGGGTTATAACCGAGAAAACTGCATTTTCAGGGACTTAAACTGTTTTCAATGAAAAATATGCTGAAAAATCTTAATTTAAATAATTTTTGGTGTTAAAACGTCAAGAAAAATGATTTAAGGACCAAACCGGAAAGTTATTTAATTGAAGGGTTGAAAAAGTAAATTTTACAAACAATGAGGGGCTGAAAACAGAAAACTTCCAAGGCTAATTCAATACACGCAATTTGATCAAATAATGGCACTGTGACTATCGATGAAATACAATACACAACAATACCAAAAGTCGTTGCTAAACGAATTGGTTCGGTCTCGAACCAATAAAAACCCGAAACTACTAACGCGACGATATCTCGATTCATACAAGTAACGTTTGGGAATTCAATATACATGCGAGTGTGCACAGACGTCTACGCACCATCTTTGGGCCCCAAAGTGTAAAATCTTGCTTGTTGGGTCTAGCTAGCCCAATGACCTGATCTTAAGGCCCGAAGACTTCTACCTTACGAGGTGTTGGGTTTTACCGATCTAACACAACGTAATAGGACTTTCAATGGCTTGTATACTATCGGTCCCCAAGGGTCCTTTGGTATTGCTAGTAAAGTCGATATTTCATGCGAGGCGGGTCAGGGACCCCTCGTACCTTTTTTTTTTATCCCCAACCGGTTAATGGAGTCATCGGGGTCTTCGTGTCCTCTTTCTCTTCGGATGTGGGATTACACGTAGTCAGGGCGGTTGGATAACGTGATTAGTACGGACGACGCCTACGGGATCGTTAGTATAGCTATAAACTGGTCGTTTGTGTAACGCGTGTTTGTAGCAATTAATCATGCTCAAAAATAATCCAACGTCGCCTGGGATTGATAACTTCACGCGTTGCAATGGTTTCAATGTAAATTCATGGAATTCAAAGAATTAGGAAAACATCAGGTTTTCCTAGGGTTTTTCAATACATACGGATTCGAAATGTATACAAGTTTAATGAACAATTTTTACAAGTATAGAAACAAACAAGCATACCTATGGATCTTCACAAACGTTTTCAAAAGCTTTTCTTTTCAGAAAATATCGGATTTTCTGGTGGTTTTCAAACGACACGAAACATTGTTTTTCAAATACCGCTTATGAACTCACCAACATTTCACATGTTGACGTTTTTCAAAATACTTGTATTCTCAGGTAACCAGTGAATCAAAGGAAAAAATACTCAGTGATGGCTTGCAGTTTACTTATTAACGAATCGAACAATTTATTTTTGGGAATGTAATGTTTAAACAATGTACTTCATGTAAACTTTATTGGTTGTATTATATTAATGCATGGTGACGAATGTTGTTACGTTTCATATATATTCAATGTTATGGTATTCAATTGAGTCACTACAGCTCCCGAACGTTTCCGCCGCCTGGTTCGGGGGTGTGACAGGTCCGCCTCGTGGGCCTGCAGTCTCCCCGGACTGCTCATAGGGTATGTTGGTCTTCAGCACAAAGCAAGACCACCTCAACCTGAACACAAGCAAATAACCATGTGCGCATAACTATCATATACTGGCATATACAAACATCAAACATATCTATCTCACTGTGTGACATCCCCAAAATCTCGGCCAGAAAAGACCGATTTCATTTATGCTTTTTAAATAATTTCAGAGTAAATCCTTTTGATTTAAAAGAGTTGTGGAATTTGTTCCCAAAACAAAACATGATAAAATAATATTTATCAAAGCATTTCATCAAGAGATGCATTTTCATTATATAATCAAAACTCGGGATGTCATGTTCCGATACAGACCATAAAGCATAAACGATAACATTACAAGTCATTCAACAAATATATACATATACAGACTTGTAAACAAAACAACTCGATGATTCATCCATCTTACGCCCTTGCGCCACTTCCTGTAATACAAATAAAACTGAGTGGGTCAGGCTTGGGAGCCTGGTGAGCATATAGGATTTTCAACCCACAATAAATAAATTATATTTAATTTCACCAACCAATCACTATCCCGATTACCCATTCCGGTTATCCTCACTTTACGTCCCTAAAATAACATCTGTCTCAAGGGACCTAATCCAGGATTTTCATCGGGACGGACATTACTGCTAAAGGCAACCATGAGGGGGATAGAGTACACCGGTGAACACATTGTTCACAACACCTACAGGTTATGAACCTGCTAGCATTCCACTGGACTGTCTAGAAAGAGTCTGTGGTCGTTATCCATACTCCGCTGAATAACTAGATCAACAACAACAACAACATCGAGGCCTCTCATCTGTTTATTTCACACCAACTATCTACCCATGTTCTACCCAACATATTAGTAGATAAAATATATATATATTTTTATACATAGTTTAAAACCTGTATAGCATTTTCATTCAATATATATTCCACATAACAGATGAGGCACACCCACATAACACATATTTCATAGAGAATAAATCAGATCTATGAGATAGAAGAAAGTGAATATACATTCACACACATAACAACAAAATTTATACACATAACACGTATTTCGTATAAAATACTTCATAATCATGCGTTAGAAGAAAGTAACTACACACTCACACATATAAACACCAATATACTTAATACACTCAAACCATACTTGTATTATTATCGTATTTGTGAAAGGTAGTATACACTCACTTGATCAGAAGATGATCGGACAGCACTACGGCTTGTAGAAGTAGTATTCTTCGGTAGATCTGGAAGATCTCCACAAAAATCGAACTTCTCGCGGGCAGAGCTTCGGCTCGGGAACCCCACTTCTCGGGATCTTCGGGATCTCGGGACTTGCTTCGGGGCTTGAGAATGATATCGGGGCTTCGGGGTATTTCTGGCACGCAAATCGATGCAAAACAGGAGAGAGAAGAGAGAAAAATAGCAAAGGAGTCGGCTGCCCTCGCATCCTATTTATAGGAGGCTGGAGCCTCGGAGTACGCGGGGCGTATGCCTGTACGCGGGGCGTACTCGTCCGAAATCGTCATGGCGTTCGTCATCCGAAGAACTCGAGTGCGAAGGTCGCCATGCTTCGTTGTACGCGGGGCGTACAGCAGTACGTTGGGCGTACTTCGGATATGCCCGGTGACTCCCCTTCGGATAATACCGGGTTTAATAATTAAATTTAATTATTAATTATTTAATAAATTTCGAAAATTCATATCTTCTTCATACGAACTCCGTTTTCGACGTTCTTTATATCCACGCGTAGGTGAGACTACGCTCTACAACTTTCGTTTAGACTCCGTCGGCTAATTTTGATTTTTATTTTTTATTATTTATTTTTAGGAGGTCGGGACAGAAAACTTCGTTATAAATTCATAACTTCTTCGTTTGACGTTCGTTCTCGCCTAACTTTTCATCGCTTCGATACCAACAACGAGACCTTCGATCCTCGTTTAGATTGCTTCGGCTAAAAACCGCTCGATCTCAAATCGAGTATTTCAGGCTGCATACCACTAAGTCGAAACTTCAGAAAATCGTAACTTCCTCATATGAAGTCAGATTTGGGCGTTCTTTATATATTCGGAAACCTCGTTTCAACTACTACAACATTATCCAAAGATATCAAGTTTATTTTACACTTAATTTTTGATGCTTATTTTTATTCTTAATTAATCCAACCACATAATTAAGCAATTAAGCACAAAACACATAATACTCAAATAATACACTTCTATTATTTCAAAACGGGTTACAAAGGTTAACCTAGACTATTATATCAACATTAATGACAAGCCCAGAAACACAGGCGTTACACACTAATCATCAATCATAGAATTCTCTCGTAACTAGAGTACCGACCTAGCATGTCACTAACATACCAATCCTTACGGATCATAAGAGCATAACATACTATCTACCCTGATTCCAATCTAACAGATCATAACCACACATAGCATACCATAACAATAACAACTAAAGGGCCGGCCTTGGTGTCATAGACCCTATCGATATAGTGAGGATAACTCACCTCGTAGATGTCGACTCGGAAGGTAAACTCCAACTCTCGGATCACTTGACACAGGCTCCACCACCTATTATCATAGCACAATATACTCGTAAGTCCTTAACCTTATAAGGTACTCCATAACCCACTAGTCAACCCCTGGTTAAAGTCAAAGTCCTCAGTCAAAGTCAACAGTCTATGTTGACCCCAACTTGCCGAGTACCCTCGGCTACTCGCCGAGTTCCTTGAAGTACAATCCAACTCGCCGAGTCATTGGGGTGACTCGTCAAGTTCCTTCGATTCTCATTCAAACTTTAAGGCCACCCGTCGAGTTCCCTCCTTGCAACTCGACAGATACACATGCATACATATTCTAGGGAAAACTCATCCGACTCGTCGAGTTGTTCTTCAACTCATCGAGTCTTATGGTAATCTTCATCGGACTCACCGAGTTTTTCATCCAACTCATCGAGTTCACGGCCATCTTTATGTGACTCGTCGAGTCAACCTTGCGACTCGCCGAGTCCATTCAGTCCTCTTTCCATACAGACTTGTTTTGAGCCATGCAGCGGCTCCAAATCACAGATCCAAGCTTCTAGGGCATGCTTATCATGTAAAGTTGCAAACTTTATGTGCATGCATGGCTATAAAGGCTCCTATTTTAAGTTCTTAATGGAACTTCATGCCCAAGAGGGACCTTAATTATGACAAAAACTGAAACTTTATGCTTCTAGAATCCAAGGAGGGTCCAAATCTGAAGTTACAACCTCAGATCTAGCCCATAGCTCATCTTTCCAACTTATTATCTCACCAAAAACCCTAAAACTCAACCAATAGAAGAGATTCACAAGGAAAAAGGCGAAGTGGTTACCTCCAGAAGATGACAACTGAGATAAGAGCTAATTCCCACACTCTACTTGCTCCAATCTCCTCCTCTTCCAAGCCTTCTCCCTCCAAAGATCCTCTTTTCAAGCTTCAAACACTCAATGGGCACATACACACGCGTAATAGGGTTTTAAGGGGCTCTCAAAGACTACAAAGATGCCAAAGGAGGCTGGAGCTCCTTTAAATAGAGGTGCAAACCCCAGGATTTAGGGTTTCATTTTCCAGCTCCTACTCGTCGAGTACCAATATGGAATCATCGAGTAGGTCACTTAACACGCGATCCCACCCCGCTGCTACTCGACGAGTAGGTCAACCAACTCGTCGAGTAGAGCTTAACCCAATAAATCTTATTTAAACAATACCTGAGAATCGGGGCGTTACAGTTCGTCTTGAAGCTTGGAAATTTAAGAGGGGACAGACGTTTGAAATGCTTCATGGTCAATTTTCAGGCCGGTACGAATCTCTTGCAGTTTCGTCTTCTCAGATTTGAAGAGAGAAACCAGTCTCTTTGATGAGTTCAAAACTCTTAGATCGATTAGATCTTTCACAAGTACGATAAAAGTAATCAAACAGTTTAAGATCAATACAATTATGAATACAAAACAGAATCAAACTTATGCTTATGATTCAAAACTAAGTCACGCCTCAGAAGAGCTTGATGAAGAAATTCCGTTGTAGAGGCGAGCTAGGGTTTACAAAAGATATGAAACAAAAACAATGAAAGCGATAACATATAAGTCTGCATGCATGCAGCTTATATACAAAACCCTAATACAAAATTATGCACGGCTGGACAGGCCCAATACCGGCATTCAAACTAGGCTATGGACCAAGCCCATGACGCAACCCAATAGACTCAACAATCTCCCCCTTTGCGTCAAATGAGGCGAGAGATTATTTCTTCTGAGCAGGCCTCACTGTCTTTATAACTTTAAACAGACGAAGAATAATGGCAAGAAGAGTCTGTTTGAACTGAATGTACCACCTCAGCATGTCAGTGAATAGTTTCTTATCAGCAGCACTGTTCTGGTCGCACCTCTGAATGATCTCCAAGATATGCTCAAGACAAGTCGTCGAGAAGAGGTTTTTGTCAACAAGAGCGAACAGACATTTTTGACCTTCGCCCCTGAGAAACATAACTGTGTGATACTTTGAATCTATCTTCCCCTTAATCATGGTATTGATATTGCCAGCTCTGCCCATGGTCTTGATCGTTGGTCGCTTGTGTATGGCAGAGGCAATCTCCTAGTCCATCTTCGCTACCTCATGTATGTAGCAAACAAGCATACGCTTGACATGATCGATTATAGGCTGATACTCCTGAGGATTCGATAGAAGAATGTTGTTGAGGAGTATCCAGTCATGGGGATTGAGTTTTGGTAGATCAGCAAGGGTAAAATGGTAGAGTGAGCCTTCGGTTCCTCAAGTCACCCTGAATTTGACATTAATAAATTTCCTTGCTGAATAGGGCTTCATCACCTTGACTGTAGTAATCTTCTTTGAGCTCCAGGTCAGGTATTGGGGTTGAGCAAACTCCAAGTAAAACACCAGAAAGTCCCTATCTACCTTCGGGTCCGGAGATGGAATGGCAACAGTCAAGTTGAAGCAGTGGAAGATGAATGCCTTTCGAGTGATTGGCATATCGAACTGTGCATCCTTGGAGTTGTCAAGGCCAAGACATTATTGACTCGAGCCAGAGAACAGTTGGCTTGTTGATTGCACACCTCTGAAGCGAGTCTTTTGTCCATACAGGAAACATAGACTTTTTCTTCTCTAGGAGCTCCGCCTCCTTTCGCTTCTGCTCTAGCTTAGCTCACTGCTTCTTGGTGATTTCTTCCGTTTCTTTTTCAGAAGTGTTATCCTTCGGGACAGGCTTCTTGGGAATGTCGACATAGACATCATCTTCATTGTCTGTGCCTTCTTCACCAATCTTCTTCTTTTTTTTATCTTTTTTACTGACCGAAGCTTCATTACCCTTCAGTTCAGCAGCTGGTTTTGAGCTAGAAGGAGGAGGTTGCTTTGACTCTTTCTCTCCCCCTTGTTTCGGTTGGACCCCAATCACCGGAACACCCTTGATACGGCTGAGAACGTCCAGTGCCAGTCTGAGCTTGTCTGCCAAATGCCTTCTGACAGTGATAGTGATAAGCGGATCATTAGCCTCAATAAGATGAATAAGGATGGAGTGAACAACTGCAGCAGAACTCCGGATAACCTCCCTTTATGACTTGAGGTCATTAATCTCAGCATTAGCTGTACGCAGCTTGTGTGTTTGCAGTTTAAGTTGGGCTGTACGTCTGTCGAGCTCGTCCATAATCCGATTTTCCATAGCTAAGTCCGCTTCCAGTTGAGTTAAGCGTTCGTTGACATTAGCATGGAGCGATTTATTGGCTTCTTCAATGGCATGACGTGTCGTTACAATGTTGGAGCACTCATATTGAAGAGTCTTTTGAAGATTCTCTACTGAAGTGTTGACAGTTTCAGCATTCTTGGCAGCAGCATCCTGCAAGGAATCTAGAAACAAGTGAGCTTGTGAAACTAGTTTATCGACTTTTGTGGTTGCTTCCTTGCACTCCTTAGTAGAGGTATCAACAGCAAGAGAAGCCTGTTGACATTGGGAAGTGGAGGCTTCAATAGCCTTGGCTGCAGCAGATAAAGAGGCACTATGTTCGGCAACGACCGAAGAGAACAAGGCTTTTAATGCAACGTCTGAAAAAGCTCCAGAGGAAGAGGAGGAAAGCAGTTGATCAAGTTTGTCGTTTACTGCCTTGAGATGACGTTTGGTGATAGACTCATCGTCATCATCTTCACTCTGTACACGATAAGGACTGAAATATGTGGAATCGAATTCCAAGTCCTCACCGCCTAAAATAGGGGTTGTTTCAGTAGATTGTGTAGGAGACAAGGGTTTTGAAGAAGGTGGAGGTTCGGTTGTGAAAGTAGGTTCGGTTACAGGTGGATTGGGAACAGTAAAGTCTAGTTTAGTGGTGGTAGTGGTAGTGGATGTATCTGTGAAAATAAGAATAGGAATGGGAATTGTAGTGAAGGGTTGAGAGGTGGTTATTGGAGAGATAGGAGGGATAGAAACTGGAATGGTAACAGGTGGAGGTGAAGGAGGAAAAGAACGAACCGGAATTTCTGGAGTAGGGGAGCGAGGTGGAGTATCCCCTCGGCCCGAAGCCTCTTCATCAGAGCTTTCGACATCAGAGCTTTCGCTCTCAGATTCTGAAGGAAGTGCGTTCTTCTGCGCAGGAGGAACATATTCTGAATCCGAATCACTGGAGGATTGAAGAATAAGTCTCCTAGCAGGCTTCTTCTGCTTTTAGGTTGAGGTTGGGAAGTAGCAGCTTTATCAGTTTTTCGCTTTTTGGGGGTCTGCCCCTTGGTTGGTTTTGTGACCGGCCCCTCCTTCTGTGTTTCAGGCTTCTTACCCCTCTTGGCTGGCTTGTCAGCCTCTTCAATGGAAAGAAGCATTGTCAGCGTAAGCTCTCTTGGACCAACATATGGACGCTTCCTATACTGTTGAAGAATGTTACTCAACGCTGAAATACGATCGAGCATAGCTTCAGGAATAGGTCCGATGAATGAAAACTTTGTTGGATCAGTGACGATGATTTTCGTCATGTGAAAAGTAGCAATAGAGGAGAGCAAGGAGTCCGCCATTATTGGGACACGATGATGATCCATTGCCCATTTGGTGATGAGAGACCAGAAATGCCCACATGAAATCTCAGAATGCCTAGATGAAGAAACCAGGCTTTGAACCAACTGCTGCCAAATAATGGACCCATAATCGAGGTTAAGGCCATTGTACAACCCATACAGCACCGTCATGAATGACTTGCTCGCACCGTCAGAACTAGCGCTCCTCTCAGACAATCCCTTGAACAATAGCGTGAAAAGGCCATTCCATTAAGGAGGAAGGCAGGACTTCTTGAACTTGGTGACAGTTGTTAGGGTTTCAGTATACCCCATCTGATAGAACATAGTGAACAGTTGACCAATGGTAATGGAATCAGGGTTTACCAGATATGGATCTTGAGAAAGACCAATTAGGGCACAAAATCGACTTTTAGAGATAGAGATCTTCTCATCATGAAGTTCAAAGTGAATCCTTTCATTAGCCTTGTCATAGAATGCAGTAGAGTAGACAAAAGACAAGAACGACATAAGAACAACTTCAACTTTTGTCAGTGCGTCGACGAGTGGTGAGTATTTGAGACACTCAACCACATACAGCATATAGGGCTCATATACGAATGGAGTGAGATCAATGATCAGGTTCTGTTGCGGTTTGATAGTGAGTAGGGGTTGACGAACTGAGGTATCATGAACGGATGAGGATTCTGCCATTGTAGTAGCTTGGAGAAGATGATGAACAGTCGCAGAGAATCACCAGGTTTCTATGAGAGTATTTTGGAAGTGATAAAGGATGAGAGTGTACCGTTCCAATTCCTTTTATATGTACAATGAGGAGAGAGAAAAATTTGGCTGAAATCTTGGATTATCTCATAAATAGCGTCTGAGTTGATGGGTTAGCAATTGGCATGCCGAGGATGACGTAGGAGAGAGAAAAGACGTTTCCCTTTTACACGCCCTTTCATAAAACTCACTTTTTCAAATCGCCAAACCGTTTGTGTAACAACATAAATTTCAAAATAATTTTTCATTTTTAAAAACATTCATTCATTCATAAATAATGTCAAACACATTGTATCAAATGTTATTATCACAAAACATTTCCCCAGAATCTCTGCAAAAACTCCAATGCGTGTGTGTACGGATCATGTTGGCGCCTTCCCGCGCTCATCACTAGTACCTGAAACACATAACACAACAACTGTAAGCATAAATGCTTAGTGAGTTCCCCAAAATACCACATATAGCACATACGCCACTCAAGGCTATAATACGACCCTCCGGTCAATGTGTCTCAACGGGACCCTCCAGTCCCGTAGCTCGTTGGACCCTTAGGTCCGGTCATAGCTCGTTGGACCCTCCGGTCCGGTCTATATCATCATACAACATACAAATATCACATAGCACATAATCTCATACATAACACATAAGACCCTCTGGTCATCAAATAGTACCACTCTAGGTAACGTATAGTGAGAAGACTCACCTCGATGTCTCGGAAAATATCTGACTCGGAAGAAGTATGATCTAGCCTCCGCCTAATCACATAAAGTAATACTCTCATAAATACAACTGTACTCAACCCTAAAAGTCAACAAGGTCAACGGTCAAACTTGACCCGACTCGGCGAGTGCACAAGGGCGACTCGGCGAGTCTACACGTGTCCACTGACTCTCTTAGACCCTCTTTTGGCACGTCGAGCACTTCCCTGGACTCGACGAGTTCCACCTGGCATGAATCGCGGGGATACCCCGAATCAACTCGCCGAGTCCCAAGAACAACTCGGCGAGTTCCAACTTGAACTCAGACCCCTGACTCTCCCTGACTCACCGAGTCATTCCCCCAACTCGGCAAGTCCACTCACTGAGTGATTAACGGGCAACCTTCATATTACTTGCCGAGTCTGTTCTTGGGACTCGGCGAGTTCATGCCATGCACAAACTCAAAATGACTTCTGAGGTCAGATCTGTCCCATACAATCATAGATCTGGCCTCCCAAGCATGATAATCATGTAAAGTTCGGACCTTGACACACCAATAACATAGAAATGGTCCAAAATGGTGATTTAGCCCCAAAAATGACATTCCAAGCTCAAGACTTCCAAAATGACTCATAAAGCTTCAAGGGTTAAGGTCTCTGGACCTCTTTGGGTCCAGATCCAGAACACAAACTCAAGAAGTGACCAAATACACCACTTAATCAATCTCTAAAAGGGTTAGGAAAACCCTAACACTAAGAATCAACACCAAAACTGAAGAAGGTTCGAGAATAATACCTCAATGCAATCTCTATGAGCTCAAAACCACCAAAAATCGCACCTCCTTCAGCCTCCTCTTGCCTTAAACACTTCCTTCTTGCAAAAACACCCACCAAAGTTCAAGATTAGCCTCTCCTTCCTCACAAACGCTCTAGATCTCTATAGGGTTTCTCTTTGGGGTTGGTGGCCGCAAATGACGGCCATAAGGCCCTTTAAATAGGTCTCAAACCCTGGAAATTAGGGTTTCATTAAACAGTGTGGACTCGCCGAGTCCAGCTGTGAACTCGCGTACAAATCCGCGACCATACTCGGCGAGTCTAGACGCCAACTCGCTGAGTTCCCCCACAAAACCCAAAAATAAAGGAACAAAATATCATACCTGGGAATCCGGGTGTTACAGTTTGGATAGCTGTTGAGTCAGCGTCCACTTTATCCCAATCGTTTCTCCTTATGACGCTTGAATCTCTATGCCTTTAGCGCTTTAATGATCAATCTGAATCAGAATTAGAATTTGGAAAATTAAAAATTTTCGTGCATAGGGTGTAAAAGATAAAGAAATAAAACAAGATTTTTTGGATCATATGTGATGTCGTAATCTGACATAAAACAATTGATTCTGGGCAAAAATCACTTCCTTCAAAGTCAAGAGAGACATTAAAGTGTTTGATTGGTTTCCCATTGAATAACGATCAATAACTTTTTGAGAAGTTTTGAAAGGCTTCTTTTAAAGGTTAAAGATGGTGGCTTCCGCTTCAATTCATAATTTCGATACTTAACATAAGACCGAAACTGAATGAAGTACTTGTGAGATCATTGTGATCTGTTGAACAAGTAGGTATGATAAACTTTATAGTGACTAGAGAAGAATGGAAATCTCAAAAAAAAAATTAAAATGGATCATTTTAGGGTTAGAGAAGCCTTGGTGAGAGGCAAGCTCATAAAGATCACGCAAAAGAAAAAGAGATTTCATTGGGTAACAAGTAAGAGCTTGAATTGTTTAATTCACCGTCAATTCATTAGTGGTGTTGAACTTTGGGTTTCACTTAGTACATAGTGGCATGAAACTAAGATCATGAACACAGACTTGGTATAACCATAAACCTCAGTGGTTAAAACTGAAAGTCTCAGGGGTTATATTGATGAATGAATTAAAATGGAGAAAGATGATAGAGATGGTATAAGAAGCGAATGTACCTCTGCTTTAAAGAAAAGAAGGACCAAGCAGAAAACTCAAAACTCAATATGAGCAGAGTAAGGTAGCTCAAGATTAGAGTGAATATGATAGCCTGTATTGGGAAAACATGATGGGTATAAATCATGTTATTAAGGCTTCACTCAAAATCAGTCAAGGCTTTGGTCAACATATAGCACCATGCTTCTAGGGACTCCTAACTAATAAACTCATTAACCTACCTTAGCTTTGCCATCGAGAATCACACTTAAAGAAAGACGCACAATACAAAAAAAATATGTTTGTGTTTTGAGAGAATGAAGTATTTGAACAAAAAGAAAAATATTTTAGGATTTTATAAGAATTTTATGAAAGCAAGAAAAAAATGTTTTTGGAATTTTATGAGTAGAAAGGAAGAAATGAAAATTTGTACACAAGAAAAAAGTTGAAATGCCATAAAAAAACGAACAAGTTAAGAAGGACCGAACCCGAAATAGACCGAACGCTTGGTTCATTTCGGTTCATGGTCGAACTTCACCCGAAATAGACTGAACCCGAAATAGACCGAACGTTCGGTTCATTTCGGTTCGCTCTATTTTGCTTGTTACCTTTATGAGAGCGAAGGCAATTTCGGTACAGAATCGGCTTGCATCATTCCTAGGCCTTATAGAATCTTATTGAAGCTTGCTTCGGGTAAGGCCTTTGTGAATATGTCTGCCAGTTGATCGGTCGTTCTGACGAAGTGAATTTCTACGTTACCGTCTTCGACGTGATCCTTGATGAAATGATATCTCAGTGCTATATGCTTAGTCTTGGAGTGTTGCACTGGGTTGTGACAAATCCTGATTGCGCTTTCAGAGTCACAATATAGTGGGATTTTCTTCATCTTTAACCCATAATCCCTAAGTTGACTTTGTATCCATACGACTTGAGATGTACAGGATGTTGCAGCAATATATTCGGCTTCTGCAGTGGATAACGAAACACAGGTCTGTTTCTTTGATTGCCAACTGACTAATTTACCATCAAGAAATTGACATCCTCCTGTGGTGCTTTTACGATCCAATCCACAGCCACCTAGATCAGCATCTGAAAATGCTTGAACGAAGAATCCTGAGTTGGCTGGATACCATAGGCCGAGAGAGGAGGTTCTCTTCAGATAGCGAAAGATGTTCTTCACGGCTTGAAGATGAGGTTCTTGTGGGTTGGCTTGAAATCGTGCATAGTAACAAACAGAGAACATGATGTCAGGTCTACTGGCTGTGAGATACATCAGAGATCCAATCATCTGTCGATAGAGTGTTGTATCAGCTGTTGGTTTCTCCAATGATGGTGTGAGTTTAGTTCCAAAAGCCATAGGTACTTTCACTTTAGAATCTCCCATCATTCCAAACTTGGTTAGCATAGTCTTGGTATATGCTTCCTGATTAATAAAGATGCCTTCGGGTCCCTGTCTAATGTTCAATCCAAGAAAAAATTTAATTGGACCCATTGAGCTCATCTCAAATTTAGTTTCCATCAACTTTTTGAATTCAGCTGTTAAGCTAGGATTCGTGGAGCCAAGGATGATGTCATCAACATAAATTTGGACTATCATAAGGTGGTTACCTTCTCGCTTACAAAAGAAGGTTGGGTCAACCGAACCTTGTTTGAATTTAGATATTTTTAAGAAGCGTGTGAGAGTTTCATACCAGACTCTGGGAGCTTGTTTGAGGCCATAGACAGCTTTGTCAAGGATATAACAATGATCGGGATATTTCTCGTTCACGAATCCTGGCGGTTGCTCAACATATACGGTTTCTTCAAGTTCACCGTTGAGGAAAGCACATTTGGCGTCCATTTGATAGACTTCAAAGTTCTTGTGAGCAGCGTAGCAAGAAAAATACGAACAGATTCCAATCTTGCCACGGGAGCGAAGGTTTCTTCATAATCAATTCCTTCTTCCTGACAATATCCTTTGACCACCAGTCTGGCTTTGTTATGAATGACATTCCCTTCTTTGTCCATCTTGTTTCTAAATACCCATTTGAGACTGACAAACGAAGCATCCTTTGGAGTTGGAATAAGACGCCATACCTTGTTTCGTTCAAACTCATTTAACTCATCCTGCATGGCTTGAACCCAGTCTGAATGATCAAGAGCGATTTAACACTTTTTCTGAGGATTCCCCAATAATTTGAGTTTGAGGATGATCATTGGTCCATTTGACAAGTGAAGGAAACTTTGGATCATAAATAGGATCCAGTTCAGCATTAATTTCTTCCTCTAGTTCAGACATGGTGTCATCATCACCAACATTGGTGTTCTCCCCCTCGAAGAATAAGTCATGTTTAGGACCAGCATTTGTATCCCCTTCATTGGCTGGAATTTCAGTAGAGCTTGATGTATTTGGCAATGAGTTCTCCCCCTGAAATGAAGAACCTTGATCATGATGAGTAGAGGAACCCTCCCCTGGACAGTAGGATGGTCACCAGAAGGTTCGGTTGCGTCTGCGCCTTCGGTGTCTTTGGATTGATCTTCAGCCATCTTCTTAGCAGCATCGTCTATAACTTGTTTCAGATTATCAACTTTTTGTCTTTTGCAGTTGATTCAGAGTCAATCGCCTTTTGAGGCTCATCAAACAAGAGCATGAATTGGTCGAAAAGATTTGAGATGGAGATACTAACTTGACCATTCTTTGAAAATATGTCTTGTGATGCATCTTCTGTTGGTTTCAACTTCTTAACATAACTATCGTCAAAAGTGACATAGTATGTTTCTTCAATTTTCTTCGAGCATTTATTGAGAACTCTATACGCCTTGGAGTTCAGGGAGTAGCCTAAGAAAATTCCTTCATCTGCCTTGACATCGAACTTGTTTCGATTCTCTTTGGAGTTGAAAATGAAACATCTTGAACCAAACACATGAAAGAATTTCACATTTTGTTTTCGATTGTTCAGGATCTCGTAAGGAGTAATTGAGAACCGTTTATTCAAATATGATCAATTCTGAGCGTAACATGCAGCCGCAATTACATCAGCCTAGAAATACAACGGCAGGGACGCGAAGCATAACATGGTACGAGCAGCTTCACATAGTGACCGACTTCTCCTTTCAACAATGCCATTTTTCTGAGGAGTATAGAGAGTTGAGAAATTGTGAGTCGTCCCTTTTTCAGCAAGAAAACCTTCAAAGTCTTTGTTCTTGAATTCCAGGCCATTGTCGCTCCTTATATTACGAACTACCTTTCTTAGTTGCGTCTTGATCTGTTTAATGAAGAGCTTGAGCTTTGGAGTAGCTTCAGACTTTTGCTTGAGAAAGAAAATCCATGTAAACCTCGAGAAATCGTCCACAATAACCAGAATGTATTTGTTTCCCCCAATGCTTTCGATGGACGAGGGACCACATAGATCAATGTGTAGTAATTCCAGTGGTTCTATCACCTTAGTATTAATAATAGAAGGATGACTCTGCCGACTCTGCTTTCCCATTTCACATGCTGCACAGAGATGTTCTTTATCGAATTTTAGAACTGGTAGACCTCGAACGTGATCACCTAAGACCAACTTGTTGATGTCCTTGAAGTTCAGATAAGAGAGTCTTCTATGCCATAACCAGCTTTCATCGGAGTGAGCCTTTGTGAGTAAGCATATTGTTGGTTTCCCTCTTATAGGATTGAGATTCAAAGGATACATTTCCCCTTTTTGTTTTGATTTCAACATAATGTTGTTTGAGCTCTTTTCAACAATTTTTGAGCCCTCATCGTCGAATGACACTTTTAATCTGATACCAACCACCAGCTATGATACGCTGATGAGGTTGTGTTGGAGCCCTTCAACATATGCAACCTTCCTTATAGAGAACTCGCCATTAGTGATCATTCCATAGCCTTTGATAGTTCCAAAAGAGTTGTTGCCATATTTTACAATACCACCATCTTTGAGAGAACGAAACTCTCTTAGTTCCTCCTTCCTTCCTGTCATGTGACGCGAGCAGCCACTATCAATGTACCATTCTTCGTCAAACTGCTCGTCATGAATAACCTGCAAAATATTAAGCATATTTAGGAACCCAAAGTTTCTTGGGTCCTTGTGAGCCTTTTACAGGACAGGGAATAGTAAGAGAAATATCAACCATATATGTACGTTTAATCAAAGTTGTTTCATCTTTTCTTTTAATGGTGAAAACTTTAATTTTAGTTGATTTAGGAGGACTGGGGTTTTTGGCTGAGGAACTGGAATTTAGAGAATTGGATTTAGAAGAGACATTAGATTCCCGGTTTTGTTGATCAGACTTGTAGGCATGAGGACCGAAATTTCAATTTTGTTTGCCATGGGATGAGGGACCGAAACTCTCCTTTCGGTTGTTGTAGGATGAGGGACCGAAACTCTCCTTTCGGTTGTTGTAGGATGAGGGACCGAAACTCTCCTTTTGGTCGTTGTAGGTTGAGGGACCGAAACTGCTTTTTCGGTTGTAGGAGGATGAGGGACCAAAACCGCTCTTTCGGTTGTTGATGGATGATGGACCGAAACTACCCTTTCGGTTCCTATCTGTTGAAGGACCGAAACCTTCCTTTCGGTTGGTATTGTGATGAGAAACGTAAGTGTTCTTCTGGTTCCTTGAGTTTTCTTCTAATTTAGACTTCCTTTCAATCCTTACAAAATCAGGATTTTGAGAGTTCCAAAATCGCTTTCTTTCAGAGAGATTCTTCTTATATCTCAGATTTCTTTGATGCTTTCAATCAGCCACCTGTTTTGGATTTCTATGAATGTTAGCGTTTCTTTTAGAAGCATGAGCACAATATTCACTCTTTGTTGAAGAAGTATCACTCGTGGTTTGCATCGGTTCGTCCAAAGAGGGTTTAGTTCCACTTGTGCTCGGCACATCGTACTTTGTAGGCTCATTTAGTGGTTCAGGTATGTATCTACCTTTCACTCTCCATGAGGTTTTCTAAGAAATACCCTTCGTCTTGTCTGCGTTGTCTATTGGGGCCGACCAGAAGAATTCATCACATCCACCAGCATTGTCTTCTTCTACCATAACAGTTAACTCTGCAGTTTGTTGTGGAGTGATTCCTGGCACTGTGTAGACTTGGTTTGGAGTAGTTTGAACCTTTTGGTACACAACAGCTTTAGCTTTGAGAACTTTGGACTTGTCGGTAGAGGAACGAGCAAACTCAACAGAGTTTTCAGAAATTAGGTTCTTATGGGACTTGGGTTCGTTTTTGGCTAATTCAGAACAGTCTACCAAATCTTCTACAGAAATTTCACTCATATCATCATCCTCATTAAGTTCATATGTATTTTCAACATCAATTTTGTTTTCTAAACTTAAATTGGCATTCAAGGAGTCAAATTTTTGTATAGTTTCGGCTCTCAATTTCAATCTATCATTTTCATCTAACAGATTTTTGAGCATGTCCTTGTGGTCCTTGGACTTTATGTAGGATTCAATTTTGTCCAGACCTATTTTGTACACTGGAGACACTTCGTCAGAAGATACAACACTTTCACAGTTGTAGGCTTCAGCATCGATTTCATCCCCCTTTAATTCAAGGAAAGGTAAAATCATACGATGTATCTTCTTCCCTATTTCACAATCAAGATGCAACTGAGTGATGTTAAAATAGAGTCTCTTAGCAATTAAACAAAAAACATTTCTCTGTTTAAGAAGTTTAAGATTGTCTCTCTGCAAATAAATAGAATCATCTTTAGATCTAATTAACTCATTTTCCTTTTGCTCAATCCACATTCTGCGTTCCTCACTCTTTGAAGAAATCCTGCTGATTGGATCAGTTAGGTTAGAATTTGTGACACGGGTTTGGGTGAGACTGCTACTTATGCTTGAGAATTTTGACATTAAATTATTTAATTCCTTTTCATAATTATTAGTAGGTATTTTTAGAGAAGCAAGAATATTTTGTACCTTTTTGATCAACTCATCACATTCGTTGATCTGAGCACTAACAGACTTGGTAGCAAAACATCTGTCGTCTCGCTCTCTTTCTTCTTCAACTCCCCCATCAGTTGTGTATCCTCTCATTTGGGACACACCCTCGGTCACTGCAAAGCATCTCCCCGTTGCCTGTTCTGCTTTTGTCAGCATAGCTTTTCCGTTAGTAGGCTTCCTTACTTCATCATCCTCAGAATCTGTGGACCAGACCTCCACACCACCAAACTCATCACTGTTATTTGTACCCTGCACAATCAAAGCATTCATGGTAGAGTTATTAACAGCAGACTTTCTTTTCTTTATTTCCTCCAATCTTCTCAGGAGGCTCGCTTCCTCATCTTCTTCGTTTTTCTTTTTCTCTTTCTTTCTTAGCATACAGTCTTTAGCAAAATGATTTTTGCCTCCACAGTAATGACAGTCGAATCCTGAGTCTCCTCCAACTTTAGCTTCTTTCTTTGACTCTTCGGACTTTGACCCCATCTTCGGTTCCTCCTTGATCCTTTCGACGCTATAACTTCCCTGCCAGTTTCGATTCTTGTTGGCTGGGAATTTCTTCTTAATGAATTTTCTGGGATTTGACACCATCATGGCGTATTCTTTGCCGGTTAGATCATAATCTGCAAGATCTAATTCCTCTTCTTCTTTAACCGAACTCTTTCCTTTGGAGACAAGAGCTAAAGAACCCAGACCCGAGACCACATTCGTTTCCTTTGATAAAGCATTCTCATGGGATTTTAAAATACCCACCAATTTTGCCAGAGAGTAAGACTTGAACTGTTCATGAGCTTTGACGGTTGACACAATAGCCATCCATTCAGGTCTGAGGCCGTTCATGAAAGTGACCTTTTGTTCAATTACCTTTCTTTCAATACCATGCTTTATCATCTTACTCAAAAGATGATTGAAGCGATCGAAAGTTTGAACAAGTTTTTCTTCAGGCTTCTGCTTAAAGTCACCAAACTCAGATAACAAGAGATTTTGGATAGAGTGTTCCAGATCTTCATCTGTGGAATATAATTCCTTCAATCTATCCCAAATCTCCTTAGTTGTAGCACAAGAACTCACTAAACAAAACGTATCCGATTGCAACGCAAACCTTATCATTCTCAGAGCTTTGATGTTGCATTGAAACTTCTCTTTTTCATCCTGAGGAATGTCTTTGACGTCATTAACAAGCTGATTGTATTCTTTCTGTGTTTTAACAACCTTTGATGTGCTTGAGTAAGCGAATGGGCCTGAAGTGATTGCTTCCCATATTAGATACCCATTGTCCTCCGATCCAATCACGTAGTCTTCAAAGTGATGCGTCCAAACTTCATAGTCTTGTGTATACAAGATTGGTATTCTTGTTGTAGACCCTATGCTGTTGGAGATATTGATCGGATTGGTTTGTGAATCATCCATGGACATTGTAAATACTTTTGATCGATAACCTGTAAAATATCAGACTTGTAATATTTCGTTAGGGTTAGATTAACAATTAATGAGATACGTCAATAAAGAGTGACGGCTCAATAAATATCAATCAATGCGGAATTAAAACCCTATGAACTTCTTCGACAGAAGAGGTGTGTATGGATTACACTCTGATACCAATTCATGAGTTCAAAACTCTTAGATCGATTAGATCTTTCACAAGTACAATAAAAGTAATCAAACAGTTTAAGATCAATACGAGTATGAACACAAAATAGAATCAAACTTATGCTTATGATTCAAAACTGAGTCACGCCTCAGCAGAGCTCGATGAAGAACTTCCGCTGTAGAGGCGAGTTAGGGTTTACAGAAGATATGAAACAAAAACAATGAAATCGATAACATCTAAGTCTGCATGCATGCAGCTTATATACTAAACCCTAATACAAAATTATGCACGGCTAGACAGGCCCAATACCAGCATTCAAACTAGGCTATGGACCGAGCCCATGACGCAACCCAATAGACTCAACACTCTTTATAGCTTCATTGACTGCAGTGGTATTAGAGTTGAAGGTGGTTTGGAAATTCTCCATGAAGGTAGTAGTGTCAGCAATTAGTTTATCGAATTTTTTAGGTCGCCGCCTTGGAAACTTCAACAGAATCAGCAACTGCTTTATTCATCTTTTTAGCATTAGCAGAATGCTCCTTCATGATTCTGTTAAAGAGAGACTCAACTACTGCTTTAGAGTATGCGTCAGAAGACGAATCTTTGGAAGCAAGAAGCAGTTGATCAATCTTTTCATGCAGGGACTGAAGTTGCCCTTTCGAAACAGGCGCATTATCGTCACTCTCAATCTGTATTCGGAAAGGATTGTAAGTGAATCCCCCAAGATCTTCGTCTTCAGCATCATCAAAGATCATATCTGGGTCATCTCGGTTAAGAGGAGAAACAGGAGGGGTGACATGGGTTAAGACACCTGATGTTTTAGCCCTCGTATCAGATACGTTGATTGAAACAAGAGGTGTGGTAGAGGTGGTAGGGGGAACTGTAGAATCAGTGAACATTGGGGTAGAAATAGGAATGCTAGTTTGTGGTTGTGAAGAAACTGGTGGAGGGCATGGTTCAATGGTAATTTGGATAGAAGTAGGTTGAGGTGAAGGAGGAGGAGAAGGAATTGAATCGTTAACAGGTTGATTTACGTCAGGATTTGATGTCTCTTCTTTGTTGTGAACGTGTTCATCTTCGTTACGAATGATATCATCCACGTTGCGAGTATTATCATCCTCCTCGACACGAATGTCTGACTGAGTATCAGACTCCAAACCTTCGCTTGCACTTGGAGTGGGGGTCTTTCGCTTGCGAGTTGCCTGCTTTTGCCTTTTGGGATTTGTTGTATAAGGATCAATTTTAGCCTTTCGCTTCTTTGGAGTGACCACTGGCTCAGAAGGACCCTCTTTCATTTGTTTTTGTTTACCTCCCTTTTTCACCTTGTCAGCTTCTTCAATCGTTGAGCCCATCTCAGGAGTAATGGTGGGAGCTCCTAAAGATGGAAGCTTTTTGTACTCCTCCAGAATTTTGCTTGCAGTTGGCACACATCGAAACATTTTTTCTGGAATCGAGCCAACAAAGGGAAACTTCGAGTTGTCAGCAATGATGATCTTGGTTGTATGAAAAGTGGAAATTTATGACATCGGTGAGTCTCGCATCATGGGGATTTGGTGTTTTTCAATTGCCCATTGAACAATAATAGACCAAAATCGAGCACATTAAATCTCACTGTGTCGCGTCGTGGAATGAGTGCTTTGCACTAGCTGAGCCCATAGAACGGTGTCATAATCAAGATGGATGCCTTGGTAAAGACCATACATAAGAATCATAAATAGCTTACTGGCACAGTCAGAACCAGTGACTCTTTCAGAGAAAGCTTTGAAAAGAAGAGTAAATAGTCCATTCCATTGAGGATGAAAGTTAGGTTTTCTGAACTTTAAGATAGAAGGAATGAGTTCTTTGTACCCCATTTCATAGAACATCTCCATAATAGCTGCGATGGAGATTGATTATGGATTCACCATAGAGTCATCATATGTAAGCCCTAATAGAGAACAGAAACTTGACTTGGTGATAGAAGTCTTCTTGTCAGAGATTTCAAATGTGATGCGTTCTTCTTCCTTGATGTATGATGCTGAGGAATAGGCCTTCGATAGTAGGGACATTGGGCTACACTCAACCTTAGTTAAGGCAGCGACCAGTGGGGAGTACTTCAACCATTCAATGATTGGTAACATGAAAGAATCGAATTTTGAAGGGAGACAAATCAAGAATCAAGTTTTGATTCTGTTTGATGGCAACTAGTGACGAGTCAGCAGTCTGATCATGAACTGATGGAGAATCGGCCAATGATGCAGGTTGACAAAGAAGAAGAACAATAGAGAGAAATCGATGTTAGGGTTCTTGAGAGAATTGGTAGCGGTAAAAAGTAATCATTGTAGATGAAAATTCCTTTTATACGATTACGCAAGAGAGAGAAGTTAAAGCGTTGATTGATCGATTCCCTCTAAAACGACGCCTGGAAAAGCGCGATCTGATAATTGTAGCCCCGATAAAGGTGTCAGGTGGCATGATAATTAGAATCGTTTCAAATTCCACACGCCAGAATTTCGAAACGTTATCCACCACAAGCCGCGTCATCATTATCTTGTTCTTATCCTTTCAAACTCTAATCGTTTCAGTAAATACTCATATGTCCTGTCACATTTGAGACGCAGGGTAACTTGTGTGTATAAAACCGAACATCAGTGAATCTGCAAAACTGAAAATGCCATCAGTACCTTGAACAAGACTTTAGGAAAATCAGAGAGATTTCCGTGCAATAATATGCCAAAGAAAGAGAAATAAACCAAGATATATCTATAGGATTTTAGTGATTTCTAAATTAAGACACGAAACTGTGGATCACAGGCAAGATCTCTTCCTTCAAAGTCAAGAGAGACTAAGAAGTGTCTGTGTGGTTTACCGTTGAAATACGATCAAATGTTTAATAAGAAACATTGAAATGCATCTTTTAATTAGTCTTAATGGGTGGCTAAATCTCCAACCAAACCACGAACTTGATATAAGTACGAATGTGGGTTGAAGTACTCGTGTGACCAGTGTAGTCAGTTAAAACGAGTAGGTTTGGAATTATTTTAGTAACTTTGATATATTTAGAAATCTAAAAAAAATGAGACTGGATCTTATGGTAAGAAATGTCTTAGGATTAGAGCATTTCATTAAGATCCCGCATAAGAGAAATAGATTCTTTGGTACAAACCACAAAAGTGGACATTCGTTAATTCCATGGTGAAAATCTTGAACATTTAATTGTTCACCGTCAATTCAGTTAACTGAGTTGGATTTTGGGTTTCACTGAGTTCGTGGTAGTACAAAACTAAGATCATTAACACAAATTTGGTGCAACCATAAACCTCAATGGTGGTATCTAGGAGTCTCAAGGGTTCCAATCATGGATACGAAAGTGATGGAGAAAAATAGAGATGGTTCAAAAAGAAGAACTGTACCTCTGCTATATAAAAGTGACTAAGCAGATAACTCTTAACTCAAAGTGAGAAGAGTAGGGTAGCTCATGACTGATGTGAATTTAACAGCCTGGTTAGGAAGAATCGAATGGTAGATTCGATTCATTAAGGCTTCACATCGAGTCCAATGAGGCTTTGGACTACATACATCAACATGCTTCTAGGGACACTTAGCTAATTTATAGATAAAGAAACGTATACCTACCCCATCACACGAATTGAGAGATGTAATGAACATGATCCTTCGTAATCTTTGTATGTGTCTAAGATATTTTTGGTGTTTTAAGATTTATGAAAATAAGAGATAGAAAAGAAACACAAATAAAATAACTTTGTAATCTTGAAATTTGCTGAAAGAGAAATAAAAAAGAGAGGAACAATATTTTTGAATTTTAAATAGAATAAAATTTAAAGACAAAATATATAGAGGAAAACAAAATAATGCCAAACAAAGAAAAAAAAATTATGTGAATTAGGGCGAACGTTCGTGTCAATTCGTGTCCCGAAAAAGTCGGAAACGAATTAGAACGAGCATCTGTGCCAATTCGTGCGACAAATATAAAACTGAAAGCGAGCATTAAAAAAATCTGCTACGAATTGGGGCGAACGTTCATGTCAATTCGTGTCCCGAAAAAATAGGAAACGAATTAGAACGAGTGTTCATGCCAATTCGTGTAACAAAGATAAAAACGAAAGAGATACCAATTGATTTTTGAATTTTTGAAGTTTTCTTGAAACACAAACAAAACAAAAGAAAATCATTATGCATAAAGTACAAAAGGATATTGGTAAAACCGAACCACAAATGAACAGTGGACGTGAGTCGCTGCGAGCGTTCGCATCGATTCACATCGACAACTTTACTAAAGTGAAGGTGGTTTTTGTACCAATTCAGCTTCCATCATTCTTAGGCCTTGAAGAATTATGTTGAAGGTTGTCTCAAGTAAGGCTTTCATGAATATGTCATCTAATTGATCAGAGGATCTTACGAAATGAATTTCAACGTTGCCATCTTCTACGTGATCCTTGATGAAATGATACCTCAGTGCTATGTGTTTCATCTTGAAGTGTTTTACTGGGTTGTGACAAATGCGAATGGCACTTTCGGAGTCACAGTATAGTGGGATTCGTTTCATGCGTAAGCCATAGTCACGAAGCTGGATTTGAATCCAAATGACCTGAGATGTACAAGAAGCAACAACTATATATCCAGCTTCAGCTATTGACAAGGATACACACGTTTGCTTCTTGGACTACCAACCGAAAAGTTTCCATCGAGAAATTGGCATCCTCCAGTGGTGATTTTTCTATCTAATCCACATCCCCCAAGGTCAGCATCTGAAAATGCTTGTACAAAGAAGCTAGATTTCGTAGGATACCATATGCCAAGTGATGAGGTTCGTTTCAAGTATATGAAAATGTTCTTGACGGCCACCATGTGAGGTTCGCGAGGATTTACTTGAAACCTAGCACTATAACAAATGGAAAACATAATATCCGGTCTACTAAAAGATCCTATCATTTGACGATAAAGGGTCATATCAACAGTTGGTTTTTCCAGAGATGGTGTCAGTTTCGTTCTGAATGCCATTGGAACCTTCACTTTAGAGTCTCCCACCATGCCAAGCTTAGCTAGTAAGGTCTTCGTATATGCTTCCTGATTTATGAATATGCTTTCTAGTCCATGTCTTATATTCAATCCAAGGAAAAAGTTAATTGGACCCATGAAGCTTATCTCAAATTTAGTTTCCATCAACTTTCGGAATTCATCTGTTAAGCTAGGATTCGTAGAGCCAAAGATGATGTCATCAATGTAAATTTGGACGATCATCAAGTGGTCACCCTCTTTCTTGCGAAAGAAGGTTGGGTCAACTGAACCTTGTTTAAATTTAGACATTTTAAGGAAGCGAGTGAGAGTTTCATACCAGACTCTTGGAGCTTGCTTCAGACCATAAAATGCCTTGTCTAAGATGTAGCAATGATTGGGATACTTCTCATTTACGAACCCAGGTGGTTGTTCCATGTATACAGTCTCTTCTAATTCTCTGTTCAAGAAAGCACATTTAATATCCATTTGAAATACCTTGAAGTTTTGCGCTGCGTATGCCAAGATAATGCGAACAGATTCCAACGTTGCAACAGGTATGAAGGTTTCTTCGTAGTCGATGCATTCTTCCTGACAATATCCCTTAACCACGAGTCTCACCTTGTTCCTTATAACATTCCATTCTTTATCCATTTTTTTGCGAAATACCCACTTTAAACCTACAACTGATGCATCTGGTGGAGTTGGAATTAGCCTCCAAACTTTGTTTCGTTCAAACTCGTTAAGTTTGTCTTGCATCGCTTGCACCCAAACTTTGTTTCGTTCAACAGTTGGTTTTTCCAGAGATGGTGTCAGTTTCGTTCTGAATGCCATTGGAACCTTCACTTTAGAGTCTCCCACCATGCCAAGCTTAGCTAGTAAGGTCTTCGTATATGCTTCCTGATTTATGAATATGCCTTCTGGTCCATGTCTTATATTCAATCCAAGGAAAAAGTTAATTGGACCCATGAAGCTTATCTCAAATTTAGTTTCCATCAACTTTCGGAATTCAGCTGTTAAGCTAGGATTCATAGAGCCAAAGATGATGTCATCAATGTAAATTTGGACGATCATCAAGTGGTCACCCTCTTTCTTGCGAAAGAAGGTTGGGTCAACTTAACCTTGTTTAAATTTAGACATTTTAAGGAAGCGGATGAGAGTTTCATACCAGGCTCTTGGAGCTTGCTTCAGACCATAAAATGCCTTGTCTAAGATGTAGCAATGATTGGGATACTTCTCATTTACGAACCCAGGTGGTTGTTCCACGTATACAGTCTCTTCTAATTCTCCGTTCAAGAAAGCACATTTAATATCCATTTGAAATACCTTGAAGTTCTTGTGCGCTGCGTATGCCAAGATAATGCGAACAGATTCCAACGTTGCAACAGGTATGAAGGTTTCTTCATAGTCGATGCATTCTTCCTGACAATATCCCTTAACCACGAGTCTCACCTTGTTCCTTATAACATTCCATTATTTATCCATTTTTTGCGAAATACCCACTTTAAACCTACAACTGATGCATCTGGTGGAGTTGGGATTAGCCTCCAAACTTTGTTTCGTTCAAACTCGTTAAGTTTGTCTTGCATCGCTTGCACCCAATCAGAATGATCGAGAGCAACATTCATTGTTTTGGGTTCAACTTTGGAAACGAATGAGTTAAACATACAAAATTCCACTTTAGAGAATAATGCAGTTTGTTTCGCTTTTATCTGAGATCTCGTAAGAACACCTGCAGAAGATTCACCCATAATTTGGGTTTTCAGGTGATCTCTAGTCCATTTGGTTAGACGAGGATAGTTTGGATCATAAGAGGAATCCAATTCAACATTTACTTCTTCGAATTCTAATTGCACATTCGAATAGTCATTCGCCTCCTTATTCTCCCCCTCGAATAACGAGAGATCCTCTTCTTCAGGAATTGAAGAATCCCCTGTGAATGGAGGTTCGTGATTCATTTTGGGAGGCGAATCATTTGTATCAGAGGATGGGTCAGAAAAAGGAGACGTAGTGCAACCCTCCCCCTTAGGACGTGCATTGGAGTCAAAATTCTCACCCTGGAATGTGGTGCTCGTGTCTTGAGGTACTTTCACAGTTGATGACTGATTGTGCATGTCTTTCGCAGCGTCATCAATTTTCTTTTTCAATTCATCTACGCTGTTTTCCGCTACTTTTGCTTCAGATGTGATAGCCTTCTCTGGTTCATCAAAGAGTAGCATGAATTCGTCATACAGATTGGAGATTGGAATAGTGATTGGACTTGGCTTAGGAAAGATTTCCTACGTTTGACTCTCTTTCGTCTGAATCCTCTTCAAGTAGTTGTCATCGAATGTAACATAGTAGGTTTCTTCCATCTTCTTTGAGCATTTTTTGAGAACCCTATATGATTTAGAGGTCAGCGAATATCCCAAAAATATACCCTCGTCAGCTTTCACATCGAATTTGTTTCGTTGTTCCTTGGAATTGAAAATGAAACACCTAGAACCAAATACATGGAAAAATTTAACATTATGTTTATGGTTATTTATGATTTCATAGCGAGTGATAGAGAATCGCTTGTTCAGAATGGATCTATTTTGGGTGAAACAAGCAGTCGCAATAGCATCCACCCAAAAATATAGAGGCAAACATGCGAAAGTGAGCATGGTTCATGCAGCTTCGCACAAAGAGCAGTTTCATCTTTCAACTACACCATTCTGTTGTGAAGTGTAAGGAGCAGAAAAGTTGTGTGAGACTCCCTTTTCAGCAAGAAATTCTTCAAGCTCTTGATTTTGAATTCTAGTCCATTGTCACTACGAACATTGTGAACCAACTTTCGCAGTTGAAGCTCAATTTGCTTTATAAAATTCTTGAGTTTAGAAGTAGCTTCAGATTTCTGTTTAAGAAAATACACCCAAGTGAAACGTGAAAAAGCATCAACTATTACAAGAATGTACTTACTACCACCAACACTTTCAATTTCAAACAATCCACAAAGGTCGATGTGTAGAAGTTCCAATGGTTCAATGACTTTCATGTTTACTATTGTTGGATGACTTTTCCTGCTTTGCTTTCCCATCTCACAGGTTGCACAAAAATGATCCCTATCATACTTCAAGAGAGGAAACCCTCGCACATGATCACCAAGAACAAGCTTGTTGATGTCTTTGAAGTTGATGTGCGAAAGCCTTCTATGCCATAGCCAACTATCATCAGAGTGAGATTCCGTAAGCAAGCATATGGCAGGCTTCCCTTGTATCGGGTTTAGATTCAAAGGATACATTTCTCCTTTTCGCTGCGATTTTAAGAGAACTACGTTCGTTTTCTTTTCTATTATTTCAGATCCTTCATCGTCAAAGGATACTTTAAAACCTGTCCCTACAACCAATTGTGAAACACTAATTACGTTGTGTTGTAAGCCTTCCACATAAGCCAACTTTCGAATCGAAAAATCTTTTTTCTTTATCATCCCATAGCCTTTGATCTTTCCAAACGAGTTGTTTCCATACTTCACATTTCCACCATCTTTGTGAGCAGGAAATTCTCACAATTCTTCCTTCCTTCCAGTCATGTGACGTGAGCAACTATTGTCGATATAACATTCAGAGTTGAACTGCTCGTCACGAATTACCTGCAAAAATCAAGCAGATTTGGGTCCTTGTGAGCCTTTTACAAAAAAAAGGTAAAAGGATTGCAAGATCAACCATATAAGTTCGTTTAACCAATGTGGTTTCATCTTTCTTATTTATGGTGAAGACATTTACTTTATTATTTTTCGTTTTCATTTCTTTTGAATCAGATGAATTTTTTTTATTTTTAATTTGATTCTTGATGAAATCTTTCTCAACTTTCTTTGATTTAGTAGTCAACTTCTTGGTTTGAGCTTCAGAATCCGAGACTAACTTTCCCTTTCCTTTGACATCTTTGAATGAAGCCTTCGTGGGTTGAGAATGATGAGCTTTTGGTTTCTCAATGGGTTTCTTTGAAAGAGAAGGTTTTTGAATAAAGTTTCTTTTTGGTTTCTGTGGATTGCAAAAATGACGTTGCGAACATTGACTAGGATTCGCATGCGATTGAGCTTTCGCATTTTGATTGGAAGATCTTTCTTTGCGAACATAGTTGGAATTTTAGGATTGCCAAAATTGCTTCCTTTCATTAAGATTTCTCTGATATCTCTTATTTCTTTGACACTTTTGCTCTGCGAGTTGTTCAGAGGACTTGTGAATATTCGCCTTGGGTTTCATTTTTCTTGCATGAGATTCATCCTTTTGAGGTTCGCTTGAACCTTCCTTTGTTCCACTTGGACTTCCTTTCTCATACATGGAACGATTATTCAGTGGTTCTGCCACATATCTTCCTTTTACTCTCCACGAGGTTCTTTCTGACAGACCCTTCGTTTCATCTGCATTGTCTATAGGGGCGGACCAAAAATATTCATCGCAACCATCTTTGATGTCTTTGTTGATGATGGACGTTAATTCGATTGTTTGATTTTGTCCACTCCGTTAGTTCTAAAGGCTTGATTAGGTACAGTTTGGACTCTAGGAAAAGCAGTTGCTTTCGCTTTTAATGCTTTTGGTTTATTTTGAGAAATACGTGCGAATTCAACCGAATTTTCAGAAATTAAATCTTTCGCAGGTTCAGGTTCGTTTTTAATAAACTCTGAGCAATCAACCTCATCCTCTACATAAATTTCGCTCATATCACTGCCCTCATCGAAATCATATGTGATTTCAACATTTATCTTATTTTCATAACTCAATTTGGCACTTAATGAATAGAATTTCTGTATAGTATCAGATTTAATTTGCTTCTTATCGTTTTCATCCAAAAGCTGTTTTAACATGTTTTTATGGTCTTTAGACTTAATGTATGATTCAATTCGTTCCAGTCCTACCCTGTAAGCAACAGAAGTTTCCTATGACGAGACGATGGATACACACTTATAACAGTAGGCGTCAATTTTGTCTTCCTTTAATTCGAGAAATGGTAAAATCATCTTGTGAATTTTCTCACCAATCTCATAATCAAGGTGCAACTGAGTAATGTTAAAATAAAGCCTTTTAGCAATCAAGCAAAAGATGTTACGTTGTTTTAAAAGCATCAAATTGTCTCGTTGCAAGTAAATTAACTGATCCCTAGACTTAGACAAATCTGACTCGATCTACTCAATCCATATTCACTTCTCATCGCTTTTCGACAAAACCCCGCTAATTTGACCAGTTAGGTTAGAGTTTGTCAAACGAGTTCTTTTTAAACTATCACTAATGTTTGAAAAAGTAAATTTCAGGTCATTTAATTCAGTTTCGTATCTAGACACATGTATATTAAGAGATTCAAAAATTAGATTTACCTCGTTGATTAGCTGTTCACATTCATTGATTTGTTCCGGAAATGGTCTTGTAACGAAACAACCATCATCTCTTCTTTCACTCCATGTAGCTTTCTCCTGCGTTTGTGACCTATCACCTGTTGCCATCAAACACCTTCCTGCAAACCGCGAACTCTCCTCTTTCGCAACAAACGCCCTGCCATGTGTGGGCCTGCGAACCTTGTCATCTCAAACCACCAAATGACGTTGCATACATACCACATCTCAAACCGGCCTTTCAGTTAATGACCAAGCGAACAGAATGTTATCCTGGATGTCAGATGGAAACCTTGAAAACCTCCCAATCATAACCACCTCTAATATCATAATCCCATGCAGATGCAAAAACAATAATTATGTCCACTCATGACACAAATTCTCAATCTAGAAACAAATGAGCTACCACACGCCTCGCCTAATTTCCTAGCAAACAATTTATCGCAAGCGTTATTCATAATTATAAGAAGCATCATTCTCTTAGTCAGGATACATCAGAGACAACACAGGTTGCTCTTGCTAATTCACTTCCCTTGGTTCCTAAAACAGTCAACTAGCACTTGACCTAACTAATTTCAAGAAAGAAGACCCCTAATCTCATCTCAAAGCAACCGCGCCGCAAAAACCCTTTTGTGCATTCTTACGCTGCCATACCCGTTGGCAAGAAAACTACAATCTTCTAGACTCATGTTGGGACTACATCCCATCCCTGAAAATCACATGACCACTCTCTCTTTACTTTGATCACAGAAATCTGGAAGTACATAACCCTTTCGATGATAGTGACATCCTAATCCATCTGCCAGTCGCTTAATCTCCGGCTGCAATCCTCGATCCATTCATCACATTCGCTTCCTTCTAGAGTCCCGCAACTCAATTGTCACTACTTGAGCAAGGCCCTCCAGAACTCGGAATCAACTACCTTCCACATTTCTGCACCATTAAAACCCAACATACATGACCACTAAGGCTTGAACAATCATCTGACCCATCCTCAACCTGGACAATCATACCCGATAAACCGATAAAGGTGGAAATACACCGCAACGAATCATGGTTCCAAACCGTGTCACCTTCCTTAGAATCCCCCAAATTTTCCTCGAGTCGAGTATAGATCTTGTGCTTCCAATAGTACAGGCCCAATACTACCTTCCACACCTATCCACACTTTCCTCAAGAATCATCTCAGGTCCTGTAAGTAACCACTCCTGTCCACACTTGTCCTATCCATTCTTATACACCTGTTCTCAAATAAATACACATCGTTAAACAGCATAGGCCAACCCACTACAGCACATCCTAGGCCCTCCTATGTTACCGACCTCACCCTGCCATCAGCTGCTGAAGAAATCCCAATAATGTCGGTTAACTACTTCACGAATATAATCACATGCATCAAAGCTTAGATAATCCTTTGAATGAAAGACTCGTACCTACAACGGTTAGACTCAAACGAGAGTTGTCAAGTAGGGTCAAATCCGTCACTCTGAGATTATTTAACCTATGCCATATGGGACTTAACATATTCACTTAATAGTTAACTCACATCATCATGAGTCCCAAAAAGCACAAAGCAAGTAGCATTCATGCAGTAACACTCCAAGTCACAGCCAAACAGAGGACATCTAAATCTCACTTCCTACCAAGAAAGATTTCAAATCTAGCATAACATCCAATTCCTCTTATGCTACAAGGCATCACATATCAGACCAATCCATCCACAAAACATTTCCACAACTGAGAGACGTGAAACGCACTATAGATTTAACTAAACAGCTCGGGAAAATCCATGAGATAAGCAACCCGACCCACTCAAGCCAAAAACTCTGAAAAGGACCAATGTACCTGGGGCAACCACCACACTACTCCCTGCCATCAGTTACATAAGGAACTCCCCTTAGCATCCTCTAACGAGCTCACAAATACAATTACATATCACTGACACCAGATAATTCTTCCAATGAAAGGTCTCATACTACAACGGTTGGACTCAAACAAGAGCTGTGCAATAGAGTTAAAACCTAACCTTCTAAAATTATCTAGTCTTAACAATATGTAACTTAATATACATGCTTACTAGTTAGATGAGGTTAATGGAAACTCCTAAAAGCACAAAGCAAGCAGCATTCGAGCATCGAGTAATCGGAACAAGCATAACCTAAATAGGTCATCCTATCACTGACTTATCAGTACTAGCATGCAATTCTACAAGCTCATATAGTAGGCATATAAAGGCATCTCTCCTAGCACTCTATCATGCAAATCTTGAGCAGATCCTTAGCCCTAACTAGCATGCGATTCACAGATTCACAAATCAAATCATATCATAAAAATGCATGGGTATTTTGGAAAAACTTACTTGAGCTCGGTCGATTGCATGCACCACACCCTTTTTCTTTTATTAGAAAACCCCTTTTATAAAACATTTCTACTTAAAAAATCTACCAAACCCTCAGTTTGAGTTCAGACACACCCGAGATTATGCCTGAATCCCTCAAACTAAGGCTCTGATACCAACTTGTAACGTCCCAAAAATTAAGACTAAAGATTTTGATTTTTAAATTAATAAAAACATTATCTAAAACAATATCATGAAAACCATAGTGAATGAGAGTGTATCAATAAGCATCCAAGTACATTATAGTCATGTAATATGCGGAACAATGTGGTGTGTGCAATGCAGTCATCCCGAGCTCTTCCCCTTCGAAACACAAGTACCTAAAACATAAACTGAAAACCGTAAGCATAAAATTAGTGAGTTCCCCAAATACCAGATACCATACAAACACAGAGCTAAGCATATATGGGTGCTTGCAATCCCCTTCGGTCTATTTCAATCGGATCCTATCAAGCATATATGGGTGCTTGCAATCCCCTTTGGTCTATTTCAACTGGATATTATCAAGCATATATGGGTGCTTGTAATCCCCTTCAGTCTATTTCAACCGGATATTATCAAGCATATATGGTTGCTTGCAATCCCCTTCGGTATATTTCAACCGGATATTATCAAGCATATATGAGTGCTTGCAATCCCCTTCGGTCTATTTCAACCGGATATCGGGTCTATTTTACCCCTTACCACTACCATATAATATCATAACAAAGAATCACATAGTCATTAAGCAAATATAGGCATAACTGACAGTTGTCACGAAGACAATCATCATACTACATAATGAACTAGGGGTCGACATTGGTGCATTCGACCCATAGATACAGTGAAGGAAACTCACCTCATCGATAGAATCCATAGCTAACAGCTCACACAGCCAACGAATGGGTGCCATACACCTCCTAACAAACCATACAAGGTAAACCCTTAGTCCACTTTCTAAAACTAGCAATTTGACCAAAAGTCAACACTCAAAGTCAAAGTCAACTGTCAGTATTTCCATCAGTTGACACTCACGTCGTGACCAGTCCTTGGTCACGTCGTCAGAACGCACTCGGCCAAATTCTAACTCAACTCGCTTCAACTCAATCAACTCGGTCCCGGATGACCCACTCAGCAAACCTCACGGCGTGAACCTTCCTTGGTCACGTTGTGAGCTCAGTCAGTCGAAACAATCGTGTAAAAACCACTCTGACGTCGTGACACTCCATGTGTCACCTCGTGAGCAACGTTTGATGATAAATCCTAATGTATTGAGTCCTTAATCCATTAAGTCATCCATTCCAACTTCCCAGAGGGTTTTTGATACATCAAACGCAACATCAAATCTTTTTATTATGGGCGTGCATGTCCAATGCATGTCTTGAACTTGATTAGGTCAAAATCGTGAAAATGAGATCCAAATCTCATGTGTGGGGCCAAAACTCAACCAAATTATAGATCTAGCCCACCAAACCTCAAATGGACCTCATGGATCCATAAAGTTGCCAACTGTATGGAATCCAACCACTTAAACCACCTCCAACATGAAGAATAAGGTATAAAAATCTAGATCTAGAAGAATAACACATAAAGGTTGGAACTTGAGGACTAGCCATGATCCAAGGTATGATCTTTAAGGAGGTAAGGGAACTTGCTTGTTGGATCTAAGCACCAAGAACATCTTCTTCTTCAAAGCACCAAAATCTTCATAAATGAATGGAAAAGGAGAGGAGAGGCTCAAATGGTTAAAGGGAGGCTAGGATTTCTCTCAAGATGATCTAGATATGATGGAGGCTCATAAAATGCCCTAAAAACATGGAACCAACCCTTATATATGTTAAAAACCCTAAAACTCATTGGCTTGGGCTGCACAGTTCTCATGTTGTGAGCTCCTAATGCTCACGCCGTGAGCACAGTTTAAATCAGCATTTCCGTTTAATCATTTCTCACGTCGTGAGCTCAGTTTTCCCCCAAATCCTTTCCAACTTCGAACAGTCATAACTTCTTTGTTTCAACTCCGAATTCAACGTTCTTTATATCCATGGAAAGGTATTGAAGAGCTCTATATCGATACTTTTGGCTCACCACATGTCCAACTTAAAACCTTAACCCTCGCAAGCGGCCTGACACATAACTTTCCCCTGTCCATCCTTAGTTCCATATACATGATTCATAGGCCTTGATCCCATTACCAACAAAAACATCTTTCAGTAAATCCCAAGCCTTACTTCCTTAAAATCCCAAAATCCTACATATAACTGAATTGCGGTCCATGATCCTGAATCATAGAACAATCCAAAACATTGTGTTACACTCTTGGCCAATCACCTCCTCAAATAACTTAGGATTCTTTTGATATTTGTTGACTGAATTAGAACTTCTGACTGAGTCCATATGACTAAAACCATGTGGTTTAATCTGTATACCTTGAATTACCTAACGATAGTTGAATCATATTAACTGGTATAAATTCATGGATATCTGTATAGAATTTCATCAGAAAGATTGAAATTACAAAAAGAATATACATAACCTTATCTAACCCAAAAAATATATATTCTGATATGTAGCAGTAGCACTTCATGAATCAACTTTTCCATAAACTTCAAACATACTTATCAATTTTGAAGCGAAAAGTTCCATGAAACATTCGAGTTTATTGATACTTTTTAGACAGATACGGTAAAGAGTGGAAACAAAGAGATAGTGTCAAGACAGAAGCAATTTTACGAAATAAAAGGTTGAACTAAAACTTATTGCATATATCAAAATCGAGCCATATAAAACCCATAATTATTCGTGTTCAATTACTTTCCATGATAGTGTCTAGTCTTCTATCGATTTCCAGTACTATTGGTTGATTCACGACAATAAACTCCAAAAGAATTTGGGTAATTGTTAATTGATATCTAAGTCCATAATAGAGGCTTGTAAAGGCAGCACACAAAGTAATAAATGCACCATGAAACCAGGAATATCATTATATAGACAAAATTACATCGGTTGTTTTGAGGAACAAACTAGAAACATGTTTATATACTATCAAGACTTAAGATTATACATTATTTTATTTTAGACAATTAGTTAATCTTCATCTCCTGTTGACATTAACCATTGAATATAATCAGACACTTGAATGCAATCAGACTCATTAATTGGAAGAACTCTCTTCCTCATAAGAGAGTCTATCACACCAGGTAATTTCCTCTTCACACGACCCTTTTCCCTTGATCTAAACTCATCATCACCTTCAACAAAATCCCCCTAAAAACACAACACAAACACAACATAACATCAAAACACAATAAAACTAATTATAAATTATTAATCACATAAAAAAAAAATCATCTTCTTACCATAGTGTAAACATGGCTTCCGGATTTCTCATGGTTGTCTCTCACATGCTTAAAAGCAAACCTCATCCCACATCCCGAAACACTGCACATAAATGGCTTCTCTTGATGATGAGCGGCTTTTACATGTACTGCAAGAATTAACCTCTGCAAATTTCATAATCATTAGAACTTATAATTCATTTTCTTTTTGAATGTATATAAGGGTAAACTTGGGAATGAAATGATTATTACTTTCGAAATGCTCCTGCCTCCCAACTGTCCTGTCTGGCTGATCCTTATAGAACTATCAGTATTCATTTGAATGATTGATAGGTCTAGACAATTTTTAGTCATAGAATTGTAGACTTAGACTTAGTGTTAATAATACCAGGTCACGTCAAAGTAAAGGTCAATAGTTAGAAGCGAAGCTCTGCCTAAATTGCGAATCGTTCACTTTATCAAGTAAGTGTATAGTTACTTTCATCATACACATAGATATAACTTACTTAAGATAATTACATGCTATATGTGTCTATTATTTGTGTTCTTGCTATCTATGCTAGATGAACGATTTATACATGTTTTACTCGATTTTAAACTGTATATATGTATTTATTACCTATAAATATGTTGGGTAAAGATGGGTAGATATGAGATGACTTAGATGATGAAAGATGAAAGATGATATAGATAATGAGAGATGAAAGATGATATAGATGATTAGAGGCCTTGACTTTTAAGATGATCTAGTTGTCTAGCAGAGTATAGATAACGACCACAAATTATTCTAGACAGTCTAGTGGAATGCTAACAAGCTCGCAACCTATAGGTGTTTTTGAACTTAGTGTTTATTAGTTGTACTCCACCCCCCCCCTCCCATGGTTGTCTTACTGAAATATATTGTTATGGACTCCCTTAAGCATTATTGTCTATCCCAGAGATGATCCTTAGGATAGGTCCCTTGTAGGGCTATTAATCGGGTTAACCCGATCGGGTTTCGGGTTAAACGGGTCGGGTTAGTCGGGGTTTTTTAGAAAAAATATTCACCCGAAACCCGACCCTAATAAGGTACGGGGTTAGTCGGGTTCGGGTTTCGGGTTTGTAGGGTCGGGTTAATCGGGTTAGTCGGGTTGAGGTTGAAATGTAAGATGAATTTATGTTGTGCTATTTTAATACATAATCCATATTTATAGGGACTTAAATTGTAAAGTTGGTATACCATATGAAATTTTGGAGTTTATTTTACCATATTAGTAATGTAAACAGTGAATAAAATTCGTAAAACTGTTACAACACAACCATACTGCATTAAGAAGAGAGGAAAGTTATGTCATTTTATACATCTCTATACATAGTAATTTTACTGTCTGGTTTGTTTAAATAAAAAATATGTATTAGTTGTAAAATCTCATGGGATCTTGAATTCATGTCATTCAACGCAGTAAAAAAAATTTGGTAATAAATTCTTAATCGGGTTATTCGGGTTGACCCGAAACCCGAATTGTTTTGAAAAAATCAATCATAAACCCGACCCTAATAATACTTCGGGTTACTCGTGTTAACCCGAATAACCCGATTAAGAGTTCTGACCCTATTAAACCCGACCCTAATTACCTTATTCGGGTTTGGGTTGGGTCGGGTTAATCGGGTTCGGGTTTTTTTGACACCCCTAGTCCCTTGAAATTAGATGTTAGGGACAGAGAGTGAGGATAGCAGGAAGGAGTAATCGAGTTGATGTTTTGATAATCATAAATAAATATTTAATTATTGTGGGTTGAAAACCCTATGTGCTCACCATGCCCCCAAGCCTGACCCAATCAATTTCTTATATGACAGGTAGTAGCATAAGAGCACATGTGTAATGATATGATGAGAGATTTATGGATGCCTATAGACCAATAGTTTAAATAAACTAGTGTAAGGCCTGTATTATTTCGTTTATGCTTATGTATTGTATCATCAATAACGTCCTAAGGTTTTTAATATAAATAAAATACGTTTCTTCGGTAATGTTTCGATAATATCATTATCATGTTTTTAGGAACAAGCTCTGCAATATTATTCTTTTAATGATACTTTGATTTCAAAATAAGAATAATAAATTGGTCTTTTCTGGCGGTGAAATTGAGGATGTCACAGCCATTATCCAGCAATGAGAAAGGAAAATAAAGAAGTAAAGAAGAAGGAGAAGCGGTTAAAGAATAGAAGAGAAAAGAAAAGAAATTGTCTTCGATGAAGGAAGTTTTAAATGAGATGCGGCAAATTCAAAAGGTCACAATGATGAAACCGTCTGTGCAGTCGAATCTGTCATATCAGTAGATATTAAAACCATCTCGATCGGACACGTACCTTGGTCTAAGCTAGAACAACTCAGCTACCCGAGGCTAACGTTGACATTTACTAGCTTAGGGGACTTGTTAACATATCCCTCTAGGAATACATCAAAGATAACGGGACGGTTATCTGAAGGACGAGCTAGCTAACGTTCTCTACTTAACATAAGTATTAGGTCGGTCCCTCGCACTCGTAGCCTCGTACTTGGGCCCCGACGTTCTAGTACCAAGATCCAGCTCAGAACAATTATCTCCAGTCCATAACAAGCAAAAAAACAATATCAATCACCCCCCAAAGTGACAAGTGGAGTGCTCAGGGCGCTGCTCTTCAGTGGTTCTGCACCAATATCGGTAACCGTTAGTGGTGCATGATCAGCCAATAGGACGCCTTCATGCCTTGACAGTCTAGACAAGACAAAAAGTATTGTTGGGGACATGCTCCCCCGATAGCAGGTATAAAGGAAGCCATTCTTCTCCAGAAGAAGGGATCATCTCTCTCTTTATCTCAAACTAAACCTTAATTCTCTCATTCAACGACTGACTAGACCGCCGGTGTCTTGTTCCGGGATCCCCTCCCGGACGACGACTAACGTTAGTTCTTTCTTTATTGTGATTCTCAAGCAAAACCACCATAGACGGCGTTAAGCTCAAGGACATATCACAACACCCATTATTACATATCATAAAGACAAAACCCATAAATGATTCCTGGAGTTTCTCGAAATCTGAGATATTGTCCATACCTTTACAAAACATCATAAATGGTCTTTTTGGTTTCAAAACTTTTATCAAATAGTCCCTGTGGTTTCAAAACATTTGATAAATAGTCTGTCACCCATATTTAAAAAAAAATACTTGTTTACCCTTTTAATATATTTTGGTTTTCTTTATTTAAATCTATTTTCAAACAAAAAGGAATAAAATAAATAAATAACTTATCTCTCTCTCTCTCTCTCTCTCTCTCTCTCTCTCTCTCTCTCTCTCTCTCTCTCTCTCTCTCTCTCTCTCTCTCTCTCAAATCATCCTAGAACTCATCATCTGCCAACCAAATGAACCCCATTTATGTATGCATCTCTTCCCCAAACTAAATCCAACACACCAAATTCACATTTGTGTTTGCATATATGTATTTTAGGTTTCTTCATCTCTTCACCCAAACAGAAACTACAATAACATTTTTAGAAAAGATTGTGTAATGATTCACAATCAGATGCTACTTCGGAGACGAGATGGAAAGAAAACTAAAGAAAGGGTATTTGGAGAATTCGAACTAGAAATCGAAGGAAGTGGCAGTTGCAGATCTGATTTCATCTTTCAGTCCCCATCACGAAGATCATACTGCAAGAAAGGGATGTGGGTTCATCCAGGTTCGTGCCAATGGGTGGGGTAGCATGGGTGATGGCTGAAGACCTCTAAATTTCTAGGACTTCATTTTTATTTACTTTAATATGCAAGTATACATATAAAAAAAAATTAATATGTCATGTATAGTGATTGAGTGGAAAATTGAAAGAAAATGAGTGCCAAAACAAAATCAACATTACAAACTTAGGGACATGCAATTCTTTTGGAATAATCATCACATTGAGCCTTTCACCACCGTCGATTGTGGGACTTTATTAATCAATTCCGATTTCTTTCATGGGTAACAAAATAATCGATTCTAGTTTTTTACGCATTCCTTTTGATTTTTTATTTCAATTTATGTTTTCTAATTTCTAATTCATCTTTCTTAATACACCGATTTTGATAATAAGATTTCATGAATCCTTAAAAAAATCAATCTTCAATTCGTATTAATCTGATTTCATAAAGCCTTACAGATTTGATTTTTGATTTCTGATTCGTCTTAATCTGATTTCTGATTACTAATTTCATCTTAATTTGATTTTTGATTTATGTAAATTATAAGATTTAGTTATTGTTTTTCAATTCTTTCATATTAGTTTTCTGATAAAAAGCTAATTTATATCTTTTCGCTTCCTTTACTTGTTTATTTTTTATTTTTTATAAGTTTAAGATACTAACATGTTGTGTATAAAATGTTTATCTGGTCGTGATAAAATGAAAAACCAAACAACTAATACTATTAAAAAGCGACGTAATGCCAAATTATAACAAGTGTCCATTAAAAAAAAAAAAAAAAAAAAAAAAAAAAAAAAAAAAAAAAAGAGAGACTGATTTTCATATCCTGTCCTATCAACCTAACAATTCAAATAGACACAAGAGGTAAATATGTTGATCTAATGACCTTCAAACTCTCAATCTTTTCTCTCTTTGAGGCTTTGAATAAACCTTTTTAATTCATCCACATGTTCCTTCTCATCAGCCCAATTAAGAATTGCTTGGGCTTGAATTATATTTTTATCATACAAAACTTGCAAAACCTGGACAAACAACAAAGGTGAATACTCCAAACACATTTTCTCAAATTCCAATATCACTTTAATTTCTTCATCAATACCACCTTTGAAATACCGTTTCAACAATTTCCCCCATGTGATATCACATCATTCGTTTCCTTCACAAAAGAATTACCAAAATTATTTAAAGTATCAAGTGCGAATTTCATGATGGAATAAAGCCAAGCACCACCACATTTCCCAATATCCATATTGTAAGACAACCGAAGTGATTGCATTTCATGGAAAATATATTCAACTTTTACATTTTCATGAACCCCTTTTAAAAAGATTGCTTCAACCTCTTTCTCAAAAATCTTATCATCATATTCAGTATTGGATTCAACATCATCAAAAACCGTTTCCATAAGTTTGGATTCAGGTATGGGTGCAAGTGAATTTATCCATGCTTCTTCATGGTCAACTTCACTCATTGACCAAATGAAACCATGCCCATTTTCACCAACCTTAGATACATTTTCAAGATTGTTATTTGTTATGATCCCATCATTGGCATAATCAAGATCTTCATCACAACTATCTTGTGGAAACATTAGAACTCCATCACTTCAATTGTTACATTATTCCATATATAGCATCCATCAATGGAAACATTAGAACCGATTTTACACCCATCCCCAACAACCGAATTTGAAATTACCGTTTTATCGTGTCCTCCCCAATGCAAGTAAACGGGCCAAATTGTACTACTGCATAATATGACTATGCAATCTTTGGTTTCATTCTTCATATTCTTGGCTTTTTTGGCTTTTCTTGTTGCTTATCTGGTTTTTCGTTGTTATATGTTATCTCATAAGCAGTTATCGCGGTCAAAAATATAATAGCAGTCACTGGTCGCTATTTGAAATCGCAGTTCTCGCGGCGGTATAGCGGTGATATAGCGTTTTTTATATTATTTAGAATTTATATATATTAAAGTGTTAATCAGTAAATCATACTTTAAAGTTCAACCCAATCCAGTTAATTAGTTAATCAGTAAATCATAATTCACATATCATATTTAGTTAATCATACTTCATATATCATAATTAGTTAATCATACTTCACAAACTGGTTATCAATACCCCAGTTAATCATATTTTAACACAGTCAACAAGAAAACATATGCAATACTTACTATTTTATCATACTTTAACACAATTACAGTTATAAAATGAATTGATTAAGTAATTTGATAGTTAATCATAATGTAGTACTTCAAGTTTTTAACACAATTAGTAAGACAACACATACATGGTTTTAATGGAAGTTATGACAGTCACAAAATTACAATTTTATTCAATAGAATGACACAAAAGTTTTAGTTTGGGCTAAGAAAAAACAATTTTATTCAATGGAATGACACAAAAAAATGTTTTTTTTATGTAAAATAGCCCAAAAATGGAATTTATTCAAATAGCGGTTATAGCGCCGCTATAGCGGTGACCATAAATACGTTAAATAGTGGTAAATCGCGGCGCTAATAGCGCCACCGCTATTCTAAACTGCTATTTTGAAATAGCGTTTCCTTACCTCCGCTAACCGTTATAGCGCCGCTATTGACTACATAGGTTATCCCCTAACATTTAATGTTTTTAGGCTATAATACCGAAAAAGTGATTGAACAAAATTGAAGATCAGCTTAGGAAACTAAATCATATGAACAATTTTTCTACCACTTAATTTGTCTTGAATTTTCCAGCATGCGAACAAAACATTACATGCACGATTGTGTTTTAGCGATTTCCTCATTTTTTTACCACTTAATTCGTCTTAAACTTTCCCTGTTTCTAACTAAAATCAGAGATGAACTAAGTTTATCTGTGATTTCCTCTTATCCCACCTGCGATTTTGCAGGGTTTTTTTATTTTTTATTTCTTATTTTTATTTTTATTTTTATTTTTATTTTGACTGCGAAACTGATAGGGTTTTTAAAGTGATAATTTTTTGCAAAACTTTATACTCCTTCCATTTCAAAATCATAGTTCATCTTCACTTTTTAGTTTGTCACAAAATAATAATCCATTTCTAAAAATAAATAATATTTTTACTAGAATATCTCACATTATTACTTAACCAACTAACCATTAAGTATAAAGTAAGAACAAAACTGTCATTTTATTATATAAAATTAATAGTATTTAATGTTTCGTTAATCTGTATATTTTTTGACAATAAAATTAATAATAATTAATGCTTCTTTAATCTGTATGTTTTTTGACAATAATTTTAGGCCGTAGGAAATAGATAATAAAATTGTTGTTTCGTAGTCAAACCCTTTCAGTTTCGTAGTCAAAATAAAATAATTGGATATAGACTTAATGCAAGTTTCATGGCTATATTTGTAATCTGGTTTCTTTTGTTATTTTCCACAAAATAATTAAAGGATTAGGTATATTTGTAATTTTTCTCATAAAATAATAAGTTGGTTATTTTTGTTAAACTGAGTTACTTAATTTCCATTATATAAATCACTTCAACTACTTTTAATTAATAAAGATCATCACCAAAATCAACACATTAACTAATCTTCATCACCAAAATCAACACATGACATATATATTATATTCATTATATAGACAATAAACATTACACTAATTGTTTTGTGGAAAAAAACCTAAAAACATATCTTATATACTTCATCATCGAGACTTAAGATTATAATCATTTCATTCAAGACAATCAACTAATCTTCATCGCCTGTTGAAAGTAACCACGATATATAATCGGAGCCATGAATGCAATCAGATTCATTAATTGGAAGAACTCTTTTCCTCATCAAAGCATCAATCACACCAGGCAATTTCCTCTTCACACCACCCCTTTCCCTTGATCTAAACTCATCATCACCTTCAACAAAATCCCCCTAAAATCACACACAAATAACCACATCACATCAAAACACAATTCAATCAATTATAAATTATTAATCAAATCAATAAAAAAAAAAAAAAAAAAAAAAAAAAAAAAAAAACATCTTACAATTGTGTAAACATGGCTTCCAGATTTCTCATGGTTATCTCTCACATGCTTAAAAGCAAACCTCATTCCACATCCAGAAACACTGCACACAAATGGCTTCTCTTGATGATGAGCAGCTTTTACATGTACTGCAAGATTTGACCTCTGCAAATTTCATAATCATTAGAGCTTGTAACTCGTTTTCTTTTTAAATGTAAACTTGGGAATAAAATGGTTATTACTTTTGAGAATGTATGATCACATCCATCAAAGCTGCATTTGATCCTCTCTTTCTCTTCAGATACAACTTTTTCATGTGTTCGAAGGTGTCGTTTGATGTTTTTCTTTAAGTGTTTGCTCCCACAGATTTCACAGTTGATATGTTGATGACATGATTGGATGTGAGCCTTTAAACACTGTTCGTTTGTGAAATACTTCATGCATTCTCCACATAATGCTTCCACTGTATCCAACTTAACTGTGATAATCAACAACTTAAGTTATAAGCTTATAATCCAAACAAACTTTATAAAGATTTGAAATGAAAGATTGGAAGGTGTTTAATTACCATGAGATTCTTCATGTTTTTGTAATCTTGATGCATATTGGAAAACTTTTCCACATCCAGGTTCTGGACAAGTGTAAGTAGTCTTTTGTTCTTGTGTGGCTTCAGAGTCTGAGTCATCATCATCATGGATTTCTTTGATGTGTCTTGTTAAGTTCCCTTGTATTGAGAATTTGCTCTTGCAGTTTTTGATTGTGCATTCAAAGATTTTACCCTGGTGTTGGATTAAGTGGCGATTTAGGTGGTCTTTTCTTCTGTAACTGTGGTTGCAATCTTCCATTGGACAAGAGAAAGGTCTCTGTAAAAAGATGAAGATTGATTCATGAGAAATTTTGTTTGTGTTGTTGTGGTTGAAAGTTTTGGGAATAGATAAATGGATAAAAAAAATTGGAAGAATCTTGGAACCTTATTGGTGGCGTGATTGAGGGTCGCTTGATGGAGCTTCTCAGGAGGTCGCCCAACCTGATACTATTCCAATCAAGGTCTCGCATTTTGGAGTTCTTCATGGGATCCAATGCTTTCACACAAACAAAATCCGTTTTGTGTTCATATAATTTTGAATACCTAGAATAATTTTATACCCTGCATAGGTGTGGATAGTGTGATAGGTTAATGATCTAAGAATTATATCGTTTGAAATCCTTGGGAAACGATTATACTATTCTAGATGAAAGCCGAGAGCGATCCATTCATTTACAGTAGTATGAAGTTAAGATCAGGCTTCAAAGTATTGATGTTTCAAGAATACCTCGAGTGAATGGCTTTGCATATGCTGCTTCAAGTGCGCAGGTTTTCGAAATGAGACCCCGCATTCCTCACAAACGTTCAACTTGCATTCTCCATCATCTTCTTTCTCTAAAAGTTTATCCTAAATACCACAAAATTTTCAACATTAAATGCTTGCAAGTCCAGCACTAACAGCTAGTTGAGTCGCATAACTAAACAGAGCTCAATTATTATCAACACAAAATCGCACAATATACCCTCGCATACAACAAAATCCATCAACAGCCTTCGATTGAACCACTAACAACTAAATACCTAACCGATTTCATCGATATCGATATAATTTTAAACAGATCCAACTCTCCGAACAAGAATTTGCATGCCACATAAAGTTCATCAGCTAATTACAATATTCTATCACGAACAAGCTGTGGTTAAACACAAACCTGGTGGTGTGATTGAATATGAGCATTAATGAGGGTCTTCTTCGAGCGAACAATCCCACAGTACTCGCAAGTATAACGCCTTATATCTCTAAAGATCGGGATTTCTCTTTGCGTTTCGATTCTTTCTTCTTCCATCGTGAGAGATTTTGTAGCTCAGACGAAGTAAGAGAGAGACGTTAATGGCAGCTTCGGACAAGCTGCTGCCATATAAATACTGCAGCGCTAGGGTTTTCAATATTACGTTAGATGGGTGGGCCAAATTTCGAGCCAAAATGTTGGGCCATAAATTAGAGACCCAAAATGAGAAACTGAGAATATGCATTTTCGTCCAGTTTAATTCAATCAATGAATTTTATTTTATTTTTGATATTTCTATTTTCATTAATTTATTAATTTATAAAACTTAAGTAAAGAATTCACTTTACATATGGTTATTTTTATATGGTACAACTTATAAAATTGTATTTTTGTTTCCATTTTTGGGGTTTAGTTAGGGTTTGGTTCTAAATTCAAGATTGTGTAGTCTTGTATTTTTATTTGTTGCACGTGCTGTGGTTTACCGAATGGTCTTTAGACTAGCAGTATCAGGAGTTGACAGACAGATGTTCTTGAGTCAAAAGTTAAAGGTCAACTCCGGCTATAGACAATAAGGTATAAATTTAAGAATAAAATAACAGATGTATAGATAAATCGTTCAAAAAAAGAATTTGTTGTGGTTTGTTGTTTAAACTTCTACACTTCCATGATGGGTGATTTTGATTTCATCAAACTTTCATGAGATAGATATGTGTCCCTTTTTTTTTGTTAACTTGATCATAAAGAACTATGCATTATAACGATTGAAAATCTCAATCACCTATTTACGCGGAAAATCATATTATTTTACAAATAACAATTGTAAAATGTAAACTATGATTTTTACAAAAAAAATAATAATAAAAAAAGAACCAAAAACTATTTTCACAAAAAAATATATATTATATATAACAAAAAATAAAAATAAAAATTGTATCCTACTGACTAGTGGCGCCTATTTTCTCAATGGATTCTGTCTCACCCATGGGACTATTGACTTGTGATGGTTTCTCACTCGTGGGGACATCATTGCCACCTGTCATGGGACTAGTGGGACCCGATGCTTTTGGAGAATTCGTGGTTGAGCCACGCGGTCTATTCAGAGCATGACAGCGTGGACAAAAGTATGTAATGAATGGGAAATCCTCTTTCCTTGCGAGACCTACAAAAATAAAACATGCTTTTAAGTATTATATTTTCTCTTTTTTTTTTTTAATTTAGAATGAAAGGAATGAATTTTCATGTTTAGTTGATGAAAGAAAGGAATGGAATGAAATATTACATTTCCCTTTGTGTCAACCAAACAATATTTTTTTTTTAATTTCATCATAATGTTCAATTCCATTCCTTTTTTTATTACTGCATACCAAACACTACCTTAATCTTTAATGATAACAAAATTTAATCTAGTAAGTTAAGTTATATAAAAGTGTACTTACCATTGTGCATAAGGCAATTCCCACATATAAGTGCGAAAGATTGTGTAGGGTCCTCTCCAACAAGCAAAGCTGCAACTTTAGCAAGCCAACCACCATCTTGAGTCCCTGAAGCTGAAGGGCTATGATGCTCAACAACAATCTGATGAGGTGGCGACACCTCAGACACCTCATCTTCTAAATGCTGAATCATGTCCACGTCAGATTGCTGCATTACATGGCCTCCCCCCTTTGATGTTGTAGCATCAGATGTATTTCTTTTCCTCAAGCCACAAGATGTCACAGGCTCAAAATCATTGCTCTTCCCTGTATCTTGAAGATCATGATGAGACTCCTCTAGGAACATTCTTATCCCTGAATCAGCACTCAATTTCGATGCAAGAACAGCTGCAGCAGCTGCTTTGGCTGCTGGATCAGGGTCATATTTCTGCCAATAAACATTTTTAGGGCATTGAAATCTTTGCAATGATGATTAAGGAGATCACTGTTGTGTACCTGAATTAGTTGCTGAGTGGTGTAGTAATTTGTTCGTTCTTTTAGTTCATCAATCTTTTCTTGTCTTTCAGCCTGAAGGCTTTCTAGGGTTTTCTGATCTCTGCTATCACCTATTTGAGAGAAATGCATGAGAAAGTTCTTGCATTTGAGCATTGATTAAGTTTAGGAGCTTACACATTCTTGTGAAGCAAAAAAGTGCCCAATACAAAGCGGATGAGAAAGCAGGTAGAAGAAAGATAGGAAGAACTCGTAATGCCCTCATTTGCCAGTCTAAGTCCACAGATCTTGTTGTAATTATAGCGTAAGCCAATGCTACAACCTGTAAACGAAGGAAATCAACATGAAAACGAGAAGAGCCTGAAGAAAGTAACAGAAATTAGCGTGTAATGGAGAAGTGAGAAGGACCTCAAGGAAAACAGAAACGACGACTAAATTCCTAGCGGTTGACCTCCAACTTGAAGATCTCCTCTTCATTTTAGAAATAAGAGTGGCTTCTTCTTTAGATATGTATTGCAATCGTTTCTCGAAATCATCACCATGTAACCTAAACAAAAACAAACCATTCCAGACTCGAGACCAAAAACTCCTCCTCCTCTTTTTATTATCATCGCCGTCTACTTCAGCCATTTATCCTCTACTCAATTCCATAAAATATACAATCAGCAGAATACGAATTGAAAAAACCAAATCACATGATTATTATTCAACGGAGACGTTGTCATCGGATCAAAACCCTAACAATGAAATACGTTGGAATCGGAAACTTACGTACCTGGAATTCAATATTCGACTTAAAAGTTCTGATTTCTGAAGAAGGCACGAATGCAAAATCCCTCGCTGTAATTGAAGATGAAAGCCAATTTTGATCGTGGATAGCAGTGTTGTTTTTTATTGTTTCGTGATGATCAGAAAATCCTATTCGATCGATCGGCGATTGGAAGGGACAACGGATTTAGTTGGGTCGGGCGTAAAGCATAAAAATTTAGCCGCGAAATCGAGGATAGTGGTGACGTTAAGAAAAGCATATAGATATCCCCATATTACCCCCTTCAACTTTTAAATTCTATGTTATATGGATAATTTTTGTAAAAAAAAAAAGTATACAAACATTTTTTATAAATTATAAGGGTGATTTTTGTAATTTATTCTTTATATAGGGCTCAAATATGCTAACATAAGAAAACCTTAAACATATAAAAAAAAATGTATGACATTTTCGGTAAATTAAATTAACTTTAGTAATTTATCTACCCTAATAAATAAGAATGATTTTACCATATGTCCTTCTCTCATTCAATTTGCCACATGTCATTTTATCATAATTTAGAAATATATTTATTTTCCACTTGTCATTTATTTTATTTTCCATTTTTAATATATTATTAAATAGTTTCAATAAATTAAACCTACCATAATGATATTAATTTCAAATTTTAAATTTTAAATTTCAATTTCAAATAAATTTACAATTTAAACCTTTGTGTTTAACATTTTGTTATAATTAACCTGTTTAGTATACGGGTCTGATAACTAAACAATAATTTTAATTTATTTATTTTTTGCATGTTTTTTTCTCATAATTTTTATTTATTTCAAATTTCAAATTCAAATAAATTTCTCATTTAATCGTTTCTATTTAACATTTTGTTTTTATCAACCCGTATAATATACGGGTTTCACAACTAGTTTTTTATAGATGGAACAAACTTATCTGTCAACATATATGAATTTTTTTTGGCGAAAATCTTAGACCTTAACCAATATATAAAATTGTTATGTAGTCAACGTATTAAACCTAAAAATTATAGGAACTAAATATACCAATATACAAAACTTGTATCTACCAATATTCAAGATTTTATGACCAAAATCTCAAACTCAAAAATCTATTATTCATTTCTCAATTCAAATTGGTATATATAATATCTCTATTCTAATAAAAGAATAGCTTTTAACCTCCTTTTGACATGTGTCATCATATTAGACCTCCTAATTAATACACATTTTATTCTTTTCTTGTCATGTGTCACCCTATTAAACCTCCTAATTAATGCATGCCACTTGTCAACCTATTAATTCTCTATTTCAAATTTTAATATTTTCACTTATATTACAATAAATTAATAACAATGGAATAAAAATTAAAATAAAATTAATACAAATTATAATGTGATATAATTTCACATACTTATTTAAGTTAACTATTATAATTGATTAATAATTTTGTGTTCTAACTATTAAAGTTTAATTAATTTTGTAACTGTGGTTTCACATGTTATAAACTAGTAATAAATATTTATTTCTCAATTCAAATTATAAGATAGTTTTTTTTTCGTTTGTTTATATGAAACGAAGGCAAAGAGGTAACTCGTGAACCATGAATTGGAAAAGAAAAAAAAATAGATATTGTAAATGTTAAGGCCATCCAACGATGGGGAATACAAGACTTGCCTCGCCGTGCTAACAAGCAAAGTGTTTAGATACATAACCACAACCACTGAATTGAGCAACTTTCACTTATTGAAAAGTGGGTTTTCTTGAAAGCACAGAAAAGGATCTTTCTTTGGTCGAGTTTTAATCTATCCACCATTGATGGGATTGATCTTTGCAGATCATCCTATGAAAATAGAATATGTTCTTTGTTGATGAAATCACGATATGGGATGTGTTTCTCCTTTGAATGAAAATATGCTCCAGCTTATAATAAAAAAATATTGTTATTCTCAAGATTAGTTAGCTGAAAATTGGTCGGGTAACAACAAAACTAGTTAAGCACTTTAGACAAATATCAAAACACAAACTTCGGTAAATACACAAAACTTCTGAAAAACGTAAATCAAAAGAACACGATATTTAACGTGGTTCGGTCAAAGGTGACCTACGTCAACGGGCGAACGAGAAAGAGGGGATTTTATTAACTTTCTAGAACAATTATAAGCACTCAAAATTGTATCTCACTTTGAGCTCTCACAGAAATCTAGCAATTTACAATGATGGGGGTATGAGCTTATTTATACTTGAGGTATCAAATCTAAAACCCTAATGGGCCAAGCCCAGTGGCCTGTAGGCCCATGAATGGTAACAACCAATCACAATTCGTCATGCAACATCTTCTGGAACATTCTTGACCATTATCATCTTCTAGACATACATGGATCAACATGGCACAACAAAGGAATCAATATGGCGCATCATGTACCAAGATGGTCCATGATGTCGCAACAACTTCTTCATGGTGCAACAGTGATATAAATGGCGCAAGAGCATCAAGTATAGTGTACAAACATCAATCTTGGAGCAACAACATCACCATGGAGCAACAAGCATACGCATGGTGCAACAAGGCCATGCATGGCACAACAAGTAGCATTTTGGCTCAAAAGGAGAACAAGATGGCGCAAGAGCATCCCTCTTGGCCCATCCTTTTATCAAATGGTGCAATAAGGACTTGTTGTTGCTCCATGTCCCTCCCAAGTGCTCCAAACCTATTCCAAGTGCTCAAAACCTCTTCTAGGTGCTCCAAACCCCCTTGCACAGGATCCGTTTCTTTAACACTTGATCCATTCCTTTGTCTGATGATCCATTTTCTGTAACGCCCGCATTTCTGGCTAAGCATTAGTCTGGTGATGTAATAGTTAGGGTCAACAATTGTAACCTATTCTGAAGTAATAAAGATGAATTATTTCAGTATTATGTGATTTATGTGATTTATGTGCAATATACATACTTATAACGATATAATAAAATAATAATAAAAATATGTGTCAAAAATAGAATGAATATTTGACCCAATATCTTTAAATAAAGTTGAAGTAGTCGTAACAAGGATTTCGAGGATATAAGGAATGCTGAAATCCGACTTATAAAAAAGAAGTTATGACCCGTCGAAGTTTTGCGACAAACCCGGCACGACGTTGTGTATCGTAAAAAGTGAGTTTGCGATAAAATACTTTTTAGCCTTAGCAATCTAAACGAAATTCATAGTATACGTTAAACCGGGAGCGCGCATATAGAGAACATCCAAATCTGACTTCGTTAGAGGAAGTTATGATTTTTCTAAGATTTGGCATATCAGTATGTAGCTCGGAAATCGAATTTTAGATCGATCGATTTTTAGCCGACCCAATCTAAATAAGAATCGAATAACTCGTTAATAGGAGCTCAACGATATAAAGACAGACAAAAACAGACGTCGGATGGTAAAGTTATAAATTTTTAACACACTTTATATGTCTAAGCCTGTTAAAATATAACTTTACAAATAAAATCAAAATTAGCCAACAGAGTCTAAACGAAAGTTGTAGATCACATCGCTACCTACACGTAGATATAGAGAACGTTAAAAACGGAGCTTATATACGAAAGTGACAGAATTTAGAAGTTAATTAAATTATGGGGTTATGATGCGAGGCTGACACGTGGCGCAATCCCAACCCTTCCTTTCTCTCCACAACTTCAATTTTTCCGCTACCTAGTTTAGAGTGTATTTGATGTATAGAAAACCCAACATAAATCTAATTTAGGTGGGGGAGAGTTGTAACACCCTATTCTGAATCGCTTCCTAATTTGGGGCCGTGACTCGAGGATCAGTTATCATAAGTCTTATGGCCTTTGGGATAGAGAGATTTAGACCCCTTTGGGTGTGGGTAATGTAAGTTAGATGACCTGGGAGTTCGGTTTTGTTGATTTGGAGCCCAAGGGTATAACCGTAAAGTGGTAGTTCAGGCTTTTTATGAATTTTGGATTTTAGTGCAAGAAGTTTTATGGCAAGGATGAGCTGATAGAAGTGTAAAGCTTCTCGTTAGCTTTCCAGGGATATAAGGATCGTCTAAAATGGACTTAGAACGAAGAAGTTATGGCCTTCGAAGTTTGGCGGTTTTAGGGTTGAGCCTATGTTGAAACATGAAAGTGACCCTTTTGAACTTATCTACCGCAACGGTTCAGTACCCGCAGCCAATTCAGCACCGGAGCCAATCTCTACAACTGAGACCGCAACCATTCTCCTTCAGCAACATCCGGAGTCTTCAAGTCTTACTTATCCGCAGTCTTAGTTATTTCCTTACTATGTAATTCACTCTATTGTTCGGCATGTGTTGCACGACTACTCATAGAGTTGTTCTTTTCTAAAATCTATAAATAGAGACTCTTTCTTATGTATTATGTACTTGTGATATATGTGAGTGTGAAAACTCTTAACTTCTTAATACACAAGATTTCTCATCTTTCTTATCTTCATCAGTTATCTCTCTTATCTTTATCACACTCAAACTGCTACTGGAACATAACCTCTCTTCGGAGCAAGTCTTCTAGACTTAATCACTAAACTTGATCTCACTTACTAACTTGGAGTGACTGCATTCCTTGTTATGAATCAGTTTAAGTGTATTCTTGATATAACTTTTGTCATTTATCTTTCTTTACTTTCCGCAACTAACTATCTAACTATCTAACTTTATTATTGTTGAGCTTTTAGATCCTTAACTATTCCGCAATTAACTTGTTCTAACGTTTGTTCAAGTGTGTCTCCAAGTTTTTCTCTCAACAATTGGTATCAGAGCCAAAGTGGTTGCTTTTTGGATATCGGAACTCTGATTTTCTCATTAAGCTTTCTATACCACTAAAGCTCATTTTTTCAAAAAAAATGGGACAATCGTTATCTCTGAATGTCTCCAATAGTGTTGGTGGTTCTAACTGAGCCCCAATACTAGTAGCAAATGAATATCATCACTGGTCACAAAGAATGGAGAGGTACTTAAGAAGATTGGGTAGAGATGTATGGACATCCGTGGAAGAAGGACCACATGTTCCAGTTCTCACACCAATCCAAACTGACAGTGCTGCAACCAGACTAGGAGGAGGTCAACCAACTATGAGCCGTCCTACCAATGATGATCTCGATAAAATGGAAAATGATGTTGTTGCTTTTTATGAAATTTCATGTGGTGTTGCTCCTGACAACTTTGATATTATCATAAACTGCAAATCAGCCAAAGAGATATGGGATGTACTCAAAAACCTGTACGAAGGCTCAGAACAAGCACAAGATAAGAAGCTCACGACCGCACTCAACGACTTCAACAACTTCAAAGCTCATGCTGGTGAAAGTTTGGAGGACTCCTTCAAAAGATTCAACCTAATAGTCACAAAGTTATCAAATGTTGGTACCATCCGCAGCAACCATGAAACCAATCTCCAGTTCCTTAATGGTTTAGGAAGACATTGGACTACGGCCAAAATGATAGTCCAAGGTGACAGAAAGATTCACTCTTTATCACTCTACAAACTTTATGGAGAACTTCAAGCACAAGAATCCACTGTACTCAAAGACTGTGCTGACTTCGGAGGACCACTTGCTCTCATAGCACAAGCTCCACCGCAGTCACCTTACTCTTCATCGTATGACACCCCGCCACAGTCATACGAAGCAGATTCTGAGTATGATGATGAAGAAGAGTTTCAGAAGGCTATTACTCTAGTTAGCCAACAGTTCAATTGCATACCACCTTCCTCTTTTCGCAAGAATCAACAATTCAACAAAACACCATTCAACCGTAACTTCGGTCCTCAGAACAACAACTCTCGGTATTCTAAAGTCTCTCAGAACAATCAACCCAAGGAGGTACCGCAGTCTCCTTAGAACAATGACTCTGGTACTCAATCAGAAGACAAGACTCATGTTGTAATTTGTCACAAATGCAACAAAGAAAATCACTTCGCAAAAGACTATAAGGCCAACATAGTCAAGGACAGAGCATTCTATCTTAGAAATGGCTTAAGAGTTAGAAGAAAAAGAAAAATCAAGGGCATATGTGGCTCAAGTTAAACGAGACCATCAAGTTTGGTCATCAGGAGATGAAGAAGAGACCATCAGCAGTGTTACAAGAAAAGGAAAAATTTGCATGTTGGCTACTACGGATGATGATGGGTCAGCAATGTTGAACAAAAACTACTGCTACATGGCGAAAGATGGGACCCTAAGCATCGTTGAACAGGTAAAACTCATGATCCAAACTTTAAATTATAGCATGCATGATTGTCAACCCTACATAGATGATCTTAATGACACTTGTGTTGCCGTCCTTTCCGACTATAACAAAGCCTTAGATGAGAAGAACATAGCGTCCCAAGAGATGTTCCACGTGAGAGGAAGACTGGATAACAAGAGACTTAAGATGGCAATGCTAGAAAGAGATCTAGAGTTAGAGAAAGATGCTAGAATGTTAAGTGAAACTCAATTAGAAATAGCCTTGAATCAAAAAGATTTAGCTCAGAAAGAAATTGTACGCTTGAATCTTTAAATTGAAAAACTGTTTAATGAAAGTGAGGCTATTGAAAATTTGGTAAACAATGGAACCGTAGACAATACATATAATTGGGGCTGGTCTAATGGATATCCTACCGCAATGGATTCCTCACCCCGGTTCAACAAAGACAGAGTGTATGTCCCTCCTGATAGAGAATTTCATTTCCCTGTCAATGACAAGACTTTTCCCGAGGATATCAAAACTCACTTCGGTAGATTACACAATTTCAGCAATAATTGTGTCATTGAGGAAATTGTGCTTGAGGATTCTAGTCACATACGTGATCAAATTCCCATCAGTGGCACAACTCACTCCAATTCTCAACCTTCATCCGAAGTTGATGAAGAAATTGTCGTTGAAGGCCTCGAAGTTTCAGAGGACTTTCCATCCTTGTCCTCAGACTGCAATCAACTGTCCCAGAAATGTCCCACCGCAGTCTCATCTAAAACCTACTCTGAAATAGTCAAGTCATCTTCACCGCAGTTGAAAAACATTGACTGCAATTCTTTAGTTCAAGGAACTACAACTCTTCAACCGATTTTTCACGAATTGCCTATAGAAAATTTTAAGGTAGGCCAATGCTCTCAAATTCCAGAATCTTCAAGTTCTGATGATTCTAGCCCACGTTTTCAAAATATTCCAAAAGGTTCCAAGAAACCGCAGTTGAATAACAATGACTGTGGTTCACCAAAATTCTTGGCAAAAAGAGCTTTCAAAGAGGAAATCGGATTTCAAAACAAAGGCAGACAAAGTTTTTCAAAAAATAGAAAACATGTAAGAATTCCTAAATCCAGGAGTCCAGAAAAATTTGTTCTAAAAAATTACATTTCAAAAAATTCTTTTTTCATGAAAACAAACAAAAAGAAAAGTTTAATTTCAAAAGTCACCTCTGCTACTTCTGACACAACCCAAAAAGGTGTCAAACCTTTCAGAAACTATGTTTTTCAGATCTACTCTCCAACTGACCCAAAATGGAAAGGAGTTTTACCCACTCCAACACTCTTAAGATCAAATCAAAACAAATGGAAATGAATTTTATCAAATCCACCTAGACCAAACCAAAGATTTACACGAACGAAACCTCGCTCAAAACAAACCTTTCAGAACTCAAACGTCAAATCTCTCAAAAGTTACCCACCTCAGACTAATTTCAAGTCCAACACACCCCATAAACCGCTGACCAAGCACAATGTCAGATTCAATGACAAATCTTTTTTTTGCAAATGTCAGTGCAGTTGTCAAAGGTTTTTATCTCATGTCAAGTCAAATCAAAGACAGAAATCTCACACTTTTCAGAAACCTCGTAACAATCCAAATATGAACAAACACCCAGGACTCGGTTTGAATAATGACAAAAGACTTGTCCATGCAACCTCGGACCATGCATCATTCAAGAATACATCAATCATCCCTGGCTCCAAACTTGTTTGGATGCCTAAACTAACCGTTTAAATCTCAGGCTTTATGCAAGGAGGAACAAGAAGAAGAATGGTTAATTGACAGTGCATGCTCCTTGCACATGACCGGAAGGTTAGAGTACCTTCGGGATTTCAGGCCTATATGCAATGGTGGAAATGTCACGTTTGGCAACAATGCAAACGGTGTCATCCGAGGTTACGTTGTTCTCACTACGGGGAACTTTTCTATTCAGAAAGTTGCTTATGTAGAAGGTCTTAAACACAATCTTATCAGTGTTGGCCAACTATGTAAGGCAGGACATCGTGTTGAATTTGACAATCAATTCTGTTACATAATGACGAATGATCGCAGCACCTGCTTAATTAAGTCACGCTGCGAAGGCACGATGTACCCTCTTGATGTTTCTCTTATCATAGGCAAACCGCAGTTGTGTTTTCTGTCCAAAGCTGTATCCGAAGTCTGCTGGCTATGGCACCGCAAGCTCGCTCATCTCAATTTTCGCTACATCAACAATCTTGTCACAGGAGAACTGGTCCGTGGTCTCCCTATTCTCAAATTTAGCAACGAAACTCTTTGCCCAACGTGCGAATGCGGTAAGCAATCCAAAGCAAGTCACCCTCTGATAATGGATTCTTCTATCTCTGAACCACTGGAGCTACTACACATAGATCTTTGCGGTCCCTCAACCGTAGCCAGTCTTCACCACAAAAAATATATACTAGTTATTGTTGATGACTATACACGCTTCACATGGGTCTTCTTTCTTAGACTCAAATCAGAGACATCGCAGATCTTCATTAACTTCATCAAAGAAATCGAACTTCAAATCAAGCTTCCAGTCAGACGCATCTGCAGTGATAATGGAACCGAGTTCACTAATCATCTTCTGACCAGTTTCCTAGTTTCCAAAGGCATCTCTCACAATTTTTCAGCACCCTATACACCGCAACAAAATGGCGTAGTAAAGAGAAGAAATCGCACACTCATTGAAGCAGCCAGATCCATGCTTAACTTCGCCCAACTTCCTCTCTATTTCTGGGCCGAAGCAGTAGCAACCACATGCTTTGTTCAAAATCGAAGTATTGTTTGCAAGCATCTCAATAAAACGCCATATGAAGGGCTCAAGAATCGCAAACCCAATGTTCGTTTATTTCATATCTTTGGATGTAGATGCTTCGTGATCAACAACAGAGATCAACTCAATAAGTTTGCACCGAAGTCTGAAGAAGGTATCTTCCTTGGTTATTCCACTAACAAGGTTGCATATCGAGTGCTCATCAGAAGAACAAGGTTGATCATTGAAAGCTTTGATGTGAAATTTGATGACTCTCACATCCGCAGTGCACCTCCATCCACCGAAACAACTACAATCATGGAAAGTGACATTCCAACCAATTATCGACCTCTAAATCTAGTTGAAATCAACTATGATGACCTGTTTGATCCCATTGAAACGGCAAAACTATCCGAAGTCCTAGTGTCATCCGCAGCTCAACAACAACATGTCGACGTATCTGGACCTTCTCTATCTGAAGTAGTATCTCTCAATACTTCCACCTCTATAGTTGAGGGGGAAAGCTCTACTCTGGATATTGCTACAACCGTTGAGGTTCCAGTACCCGATGCTGCTTACATTCCTACCCGAAGTGAAGTCTCACCATCAATCGAACCTTCGAACGACTCAGATGACGAACTCATAGAGAATATTGACACTAGATCCGATCCCAGAATTGTCACTCTTTCATTTGCATTCCAGGGGGAACCTTCTCAAGTTCCAGAGGAACTCCCATCCGCAATCCAGGGGGAACCTCAATCTCTGCCAATTCTTCAAGAAAACCCTGGTCTAATAGATCAAGATGTTTCAGCAGGACATTCTCAAGTCCAGGGGGAACTGCCTTCCCCAACCGCAGATTCCTCTGATATCCAAGATATTCCTTCTACCACAGCTGCTGATCATCTAATGCCACGTCTTCATGTATGGACAAAAGACCATCCACCAGGTCAAATTATCGTCAATCCATCAGCAGGTATCCATACTCGGTCTTCCAAAGATTTATCTGACCATTGTCATTATGCAGCGTTTATGTCTTCAGTTGAACCTCGAACTATCAAAGAAGCTCTGCTTGAACCAGATTGGATAGTTGCAATGCAAGAATAATTAGAAGAATTTGAAAGAAACAAAGTATGGTAACTTGTTCCTCTTCCACAAGGTCATACTATTTTCGGTACAAGATGGGTTTTCAAGAACAAGCTAGACGAATCTGGCTCAGTCATCCGAAACAAGGCAAGACTGGTTGCCAAGGGCTATAGTCAACTAGAAGGCATTGACTACGATGAAACGTATGCTCCGATAGCACGAATGGAAGCCATCCGGATCTTTCTAGCATACGCAGCCCACAAAAATGTCAAGGTACACCAAATGGACGTTAAGAGTGCCTTCCTCAATGGTGAACTAAAAGAAGAAGTTTACCTTCAGCAACCTCCAGGATTTGAAAATGATGAATTTCCAGACTACTGCTATAAGCTCGAAAAAACAGTCTATGGCCTGAAACAAGCTCCAAGAGCTTGGTATGAGACACTCTCTGAATTTCTTGTCTCATCCGGTTACAAAAGAGGAGTGATTGATCCCACATTATTCAGAAAAGCAAATGGTGAACACCTTATGATGGTACAAATATATGTGGATGATATCATTTTTGGGTCTACTGATCAAGAGATGGTAGATGAATTTGCAAAGCTCATGACCAACAAATTCAAAATAAGCATGAATAGAGAAATCAACTTCTTTCTAGGTCTTCAAGTCAAACAAATTCAGCAAGGAATTTTCATTCATCAAGAAAAATACACCACAGAACTTCTGAAGAAATACTCAATGGATAACTGCTCTTCTGCTAAAGTCCCTATGGCCTTCGGATATAAGATCTCTGTTGATCCCTCTGGTGAACCTGTGGATCACAAGACTTATAGAGGCATCATTAGTTCGCTAATGTACCTCACCGCAAGCATACCTGACATTGTCTTTGCAACTGGTGTATGTGCAAGATACCAGGCTAATCCAAAAGTGTCTCACATGACCGCAGCCAAACAAATTCTCCGGTATCTTAAAGGAAGCAAATCTATGGGTTTATGGTATCCTGCAGGCAACGACTTCAGTCTTCAAGCCTTCACCGATGCGGATCATGCAGGTTGTAAGCTCGATAGAAAAAGTACTTCAGGTGGATGTCAATTTCTAGGCGGAAGACTTGTAAGCTGGTCTTCAAGAAAACAAACGTGTGTATCTCTATCTACCGCAGAAGCAAAATACGTAGCCGCAGCCAGCTGTTGTTCCCAAGTTCTTTGGATGAAGACATAATTACTAGACTACGGGTACAGAATGTTGCGGATACCAATTTACTGTGATTCAGAAAGTGCTATAACTATCTCTCATAATCCTATTCAGCACTCCAAAACAAAACACATTGAGTTACGGTACCATTTCACTAAAGATCATATTTTGAAAGGTAATATTGAACTCATCTTTGTTCCTACTCATGAAGAGATTGCTGATGTTTTTACAAAAGCTCTTGACTCTTCAAAACTCAATATATTCTTACAAATGTTGGGAATGATGAATCCGGACCCGCAGTTCTTTTTGAAGTGTTAGCTACCGCAGACCGTCCTTGGTCCCCATTACGGTTCTAACTGAGAATTACATATGATAGATGGTTTTGATACCGCAATCTAGGTACCGCAACCATATGTCATACGTATCTCTCATGGGTCTTAATGTTCCTTTATTTCTAAATTTTGTACAAGTGTTTGTCTCACATATTCTCCGAAATCTTTCTTTCTCATCCGCAATGGAGTTTCTCAACGGCTTTGATGAATTCATCCGCAACCATCTCAAATAAATTCCAACCGATTCATTAACTCTTAAATCCTTGTATGCTATTTAATGATCCTTCATTAAATAAAATACAAACATTCCCTTTAGAAACTGTCACTTTACCTTTCTTAATAAACCCCGTATCAGACCTATTTTAGGGATAATGCCAAAAAGAATGATTCCCAAATCGATCCTTTTTCAACTTATCCTTTCTTCTCCCAAACACGTCCAATCAGTTTCAACTTTCTCTCTCATCAACCCATGATTACCTGACGTTTTACCATGCGTCCACTCCACCATTAAATGCTAATCCTTCTTTTAAGATTTCTCAAATCTCTTAAAAAAACGTTTCGTATTCATGTGGTTGAGATTCAATTCCAGAATCGTTGATTCCCCCCAAAACCCCATTCAACTTCTTACCCCTTCTAATCCTTTACCTAGGGTTAAAATCCTTTACCCCCCCCCCCCCTTTATAAACCCTTCTTCTTCTCTATAATCGTTTACGCTCTCTGATAATCGATTACTCTCTCAACTCTCCAAGAACTCTCAAAAGCTCTCAAGAACTTCCATCTCATAACACTCAATGGCGAAATCTGGTGCATCTAAGAAGCAATCCAAGGCTTCAAGTTCGATGAATCAAACCGGTTCCACATCACCAACAATCGCTTCAAGCAACTTCAGGGCTGTGTTTGACGATCATCCTTCGTACAATGCTCCTACAAAACTGATGATCAAGCATCTCAAGAACCACATCCTTTTTGGCCCGTTTGACGCATTCACCGATGTTGTTCCCGTTTCTACACTTTTCAAATGTGATCTGTCTGCATACAGACCAATGGAAAATCCTCAAGAAGTGCATATGAACCTCGTCAACGATTCCTTGGTCATCTTGACCAAAGAAAAATTCTTAACCTCCATTAACCTGTTAATCCATCCCTCCATTAAATTTTTCACTCCATCCTTATCCGATATTACTACCGCACTGTACCAAATGGGTTACCAGAAACCAATTCGAGGGGTTGGTGAGTTTAAGAAAAATCAGCTGCCTGCGGTTTGGCAATTTGTATGCTACTTCGTCATCCGATGTCTATCTGGAAGAACCGGAGGCATCGACAACATGGGACTCAAGCTCCTTGAGCTTGTATGGAGCATCTTCACTGGCCGTGATGTCAACTACGGTCAAATTCTTTGGGATGATTTCCTCCAGTACATTCCCAAAGGACAACCAAAGGAAAACCCAACCGAGCTCACTTTTGCTCGCTTTTGGTCTCTGTGTATTTCTGATCTGCATGCGGATGCTGGTCTCGACATGGGAAGTGACATCAATTTCTTCGTCACTAAGGATCTCAAAAGGTATACTCCTTCCTCTGATCAATCTACTTTTGGACCTATCTGCAGGCTCCCCACACACATCCTTTCACTGCTTGGTCTTGAGACTGCTGATGTCTCAGATCATATTGAGGCCACAGAGGGTATTATCCCATACCCTTCTACCCCACTTCTTCCTTCTTCAACTATTCTTCCTGAGGGTACCGCAACCCCCTCTGCCACTACACTCTCTAACCTTTCTCAACGGAGAAAATCAGTAGCTTCTAAAAAGAAAGCTACAACACCCAAAAAGAAAGCTCTAAAACAAACCGCACCCTCCAAAAAACGCAAAACCCAAACCACCACTGTATCGAGCAGTGACTCTGAGGCAGATAGACAACCCATATCTATCCTCAAGAAAAGAAAGACAACTGAAACTACTAGCCATATGCGTGAGCATACTGATATTGAAGCCTCTCAAAAGGCTCCGGTAGTCCTTGGGATGGCCGCACATCCATTCGATACCACCATCGAATACCACTCAAACTCATCTTGTGAGATTGTTTCATCCTCATCTTCTTCTGAACGTGGAGACAGCCCCCCAGTTGGATCTCAAGTAGATAAAACTGGTAATCGCCCTAAGGTCTCCAGGGCTTCCAGGCTGCTCATCTTTTCTTCTGAGGAGTTAGACTCCATCCTCTTGCAAGTATCCCAAACACTACAAACACCACTCCATCCGCATGGCATCTCTTTCGCCCATGCCAGAACTGGGCCGAGGCCAAACTTGACCACGGGTCAAGGAGACCAAGGAAGCCCAGGAAATCCTACTCTGCTTACATCTGTATCAGGTGGTTTAGGCAAGGTGAGCACTAATGTGCAAGGATCCGTGAACCCAAGGGACACCTTGGTGCGACAACAAGGAATTGACGATGAAGACTCGAATGATTCTTGGAGTCGGTATCAACCAACCACTAATGCTGAAATCAAGAAGTATGATGCTTTCAAAAGGGCGTTCCAAGCCCGCAAGGAGCAGCAGGTCAAACAGCAAAAGCAGAAGGAGCAAGAAATTCTGTCTGTAGCCAGATACTAGGCAAATGCCATCAGCAACGCCCACACTGCTGCAACAATTCTTAAGGTTCAGACTTGGATGGACCAAATGGCTGAAACCATGCTGAAAGCCCAAGCCTCTACCGCAGCTGTAGGTACATCAAATGTTCCTCCTTCCTCACCTCCTGTTCCACCTACCGCAGTCAACCCATCTCAAGATGAAGAGCCAGCTATTGAACTCATCTCGGCCCCAACATTCGGCTTTGACGATGAAGACATCCAAGAGGTCAACAAACCGAATCCATCAGATGATGACCTCATGATGTTCGAGGAAGAAGAAGAATCCAACGGTTCTCAGCACTCCACTTCTAAGCCTAAAGAGAAGAAGAAGAAAAAGAAAAAAGATGCGGTCACTCGTAAAGAATTCCTCAACCTACAAGCCAAAGTTGATCAAATTTTGGCTGTGGTTAAGCCTACTCAACCTTCACCAGATGATCTCCTAGGACCGCAATCCCTAATCGAGCGCATCGAACGACTAGAAACGAGAGAGCGTATGGCCACTGAGCGCATCTCTCTTAAAGTTGATATGGGAATACGATCTCTCGACACCAACCTCAACGCCGACATCAGTGAGATTCCAGACAACATCGATGAGATCTCCCTTCCACGACAACCAGTGGGACGCGAAAAAACGAAGCACGCTACAAAACTTGCAGAGGATGTTGAGATGAAAACACAACATGTGGCGAAAATGAAAGTGAAGTTCGATGAGCACAATTTGCTACAAAAAGAAAAAAATGAATTGAAATGTGAGCATTTGAATTTCCTTTATAGACAAGCACATGGAGGAGAACGAGCGACGCAAGTGAGAAGGCATAATGAACCAGTTGGCAATTCTTCGAGCTAGCGATGATGGTTTGGCGTCCCGAGATTTGGAATTGCTACGAGAAATGAATGAGAAGATTATGGACACTTATTACATAGGAATAATGTTAAGATTAGTAAATGGAGAGCAGCTCCAGTCGAGCCAGTTACCACATCCGAGCCTACCTCTATGGTTGCACCAAACATACAATAATGATATAATACTATCAACAACCTTGATTAGAGGTAATCTTAGTTTTTTAAAGATCAAATCATTTCTTGCCTTCCAGACACTTTATAACATGCAAAAAAAGACCATGCTACTAATTGGTTTTTCCGAGGATAGTCACCCCAAGAGGCAGCAAAATCTATAAATTCCAAGACATTGAAGAATTGTTGATTCTAAATTCCACACCACCTAAAAATCCAGTCACAAACTACCCGATCAAATTCCATCGAACTAAAAGATGGTCTACTAATTCCGTATCTCTATTACATATATAGGGCAAAACAGTTGGGGAACCATTATTCCTCTAATAGTCAGTGTATCTGCAGCCAAGATTCTACTCATCGATGCCCTAAATACAAAGCACTGAACTTTTAAGGGAATCAAATTTGGCCACTAGATCGCGTGACCTTTAAATAGAATCAATTTTGAATCGATTAGTCGCCTAATCGATTTGACCGTGTAACTCACATCCACATTTAGGTTAAAAGAACCAAACGGAAATGAAAATACGTTCTCCATAACCCCAATGTCGGAATAGAGCTGTAATAATTCCCTCGACGATAACGCATCAGTCGGAGTATGTTTCCAATTCCAAGCTAACCATTGATAGATAAGTGATCATTAAGTTCACAACATTTGACTGATTCAATATTATATAGACTAGAAAATCTTGTTTGAAACAGTATAATGCAACACCAAGGATCATTCTAAAATAAAATTTTCACATATGAACCTGGAATAAGTTTGAAAATTTCGTTGCAATCAATGTTATACTCAACAAGACAGTTTACAGCCTTAGCAATATTACACCAAACGCAGTTGAGGATTTTCTAGCAATGTAAGAAGCCAATTTTTTTTTCTTAGGTAATGTATGCTTGTGATGACCTCTTTACATAAGCTTCTAGCCTAGCGGTATCAGGCGGTGTCCTTACTCTTTAAGGTCGAGGGTTCAAGTCCCGTTGTGGATATAAGTAGGGAATTAGATGTTAGTTTAGGAGTAGATTATATATTTACTAGGTTTTAACCCGTGAAAACCACGGTTGGTATATTTAAAATTTTTATATAAATAAAAAAATAATAAATGTCAAAAAAAACCAAGATATTGTCGATTGTAAGTAATTATTAATTAATTTGTTAAGCAAAATAAACATAATAATGTTATTAGGATATGATTTTGTATTTTCAAATATTGAATTGAATTTGATTTGTTACCATAAAAAAGAAATAATAAAAAACATAGAAAAATGTCACGTGTCAAAAAAACATTCTAAAAAACTAACACGTGTCATTTTTAGGTTTCATTTATTAGAAGAGGTAGATATTTGATGGTTCCAAAAAATAAAAAATAAACTACCTTTCTCATTCAACAATCACCACCATCATTTAATTAAAAGAGCAAAGTTTTGAGCTTTTAGTGTACCGACCCAAAGACCTCTGTCATTTTTAGGTGCAATTAGTTTGTTCCAATCCACCCAATGAATTTTGGATTTTAAATCTCCCCCACCCCTAAGAAACTTCCTTCTAATCTTTTCAAGAGAATCAATAATACCTTGCGGAGCTTTGAAAATAAACATATACGAGTAGTATTTAGGGAGACTGTTAAGTACTGATTTTATTAGAGTTAGACGACCTCCAAATGACAAAGATTTGACTTTCCATATCGATAAATTCGATCTAAATTTATCCAAGATCGCTTTCCAATGCTTCTTTAGAGCCATGTTAGCACCTACCGGGACTTCTAAATTAATGAACGAGAATAAAACCTTCGAAGCATCCCAAAGCTCGAGCAGTAAAACGAAGTTCCTGAAGTACCGATCCCGAAAAGTCAAGATTTAAAGAAGTTAACTTTTAATCCCGACGAAATATGGAAACACTTGAAAATGCGGGAGACATTTTAGATACTATCACAATCCCATTCCCCACAACCAAACAATCTAATGAATGAACGAATATTGGGCCAACTGTTAACTTGGGTTTATATGATCCCCTTTATTTTATGGGCTTATGTGGTAAACATGCAAACTACTATCCATTATACAAAATTACAAATGCAATCAATTTCCAAAATATTAAGGGGCTTAGTTGAAAAAAAAACATATTTTCAATCAATTATATTTAGATAACATATTTGTAAACTTCTTTTGTTTATAATCAAATAAAAGACTTATTTAATAAATAGAAACCGGTACACATAATATTACTTTTTATTTTAAGTAACATTTCTCTTACAGTATGTAATGAATTTTGGATAAGATAAAATAATGAAACCAAGGGGTAGCGCAGGGGGACCATACAACTAGCCTTTGAGATGGGGAATTAAAACTGACATCAATGTAGACTTTGTAATCCGTACCCTTATCATTTTAACCTCCGACATTTTATGTCGTTTTACTATAATCCATGTGCCTTTTACATCTTTTATCATTTACCTCGAGTTTAACAATCATGTTATTCCATTTTCATCTAAAGCAACCCATTAATATTTGGTGTTTGTCCAATCCTTTTGAGAAAGTTCGAAGTTTTTTTTGGGTACCTACTTAAAATTAAATGTTAGTGTTTAAGAATAAATTATATTTGATTGTTAAAAAAAAAATCTAAAGCTATTTAATCACATTAAGAAATTAATAAATATTTAAAACACCTTTTAGGCTTTTACCGAGAAGTTATAATTAGTAAATACATGAACCCATCATAAGTGGCCCAGTGAAATACTAATATGGTCTAACATACAATGTGCCTGAATTCATCAAAATATTACAATTTCTATCTCTATAAGACAATTATTCTATGACGTTGATATAAAGAATTAAACATGTTATTGCATTCTGATATTATCCACTACGATATTTGATGTCTTGTTATTTTCTTATTGACGTATAATTGAGTCTCTCTACTTATCAACTATAACTCTAGATGGGTAGAAAATGCATGACTTTTATCCACTACAAATATTTGGTGTCTTGTTATTATCTCATTAATAACTTTTCTGACAACATAAATAGTCCCGTAATCTTTTTAACTGTAAACCGTGAATTGACCTAATCCTTATTGACTTAACCCAATCAGACCGGTTGGTATGAATGATACCATCCATATAATTTTGTTTGTCACGTTAAATATTTTATATTTGTTAGGAAATATCACACAACCACACTTTATTTTTCATGTCATTTTTTTGGGTTTTAATTTAATTTTTTCAACAATTAAAAAATAATTACATCATTTTCTGAAAAATAATTGTATAAAACATAAAAACCAGATAAAAATATAACATAAAACAATACATCACTAAATACACTACTCGTCATCATCATTAACATCATAGATATGATCCGCTAGGTCTTGTCGAAGTCGCTCATGTTTATGTTTGTCTTATGTCAACAACTCTATACAAATATTCCACGGTTCCTGATACAAACTGTACGTCTCGAGGCTTCGATGACATATATTATGCAATATTATATTATTTATCTTCCAATATCATATTATACATTATGATACATGCACATATAATATATCGTAAAATTAATATCTCATATAGATGTGTCAAATGTTCTACTATGTGTTACTTTGATTTTAGAACTCAAAAAACATGTTATACATCCTTAAATGTTGCTTCATGTCTTCTCTTTGAAGAATGTGTCTCTTCGTTTAACAACACATTTTTACAATCTATACAAATTTTCTCTTGCAGTTATTTCAGTTACTCGTCAATGGAATCAGGTGACTCCGGATAAACCATAAACCTAATTGTCAAAATACATTTCTACAACGTTGTGAATACCCACATACCTCTAACATCATATTTCCATTAGAACAATCGATACCTAAATATATATTTAAAAGGTATAAATATGTATTTATTTTGTATAAAGATATGTTTTATAGGTATAAATATGAAAGAAATGATACTTACTTTTTAAGGCGTTGAGTGTCCGTAGAAACACATTACTAATCAAATGAAACATTTGTTTGAAATCCTTTGAGTTGTATACACGGTCATCTGCAAAGTAATCAATATATAGACGTTCGTGTGCAACCACATAGTTTCTGTTTAACCTCACGCCTGTTGTTTGTAGACTGACTTCATTTTCCTCTAGTAGTTAATTAATATAATACACATACATCATGGTGATAAACATATCATCATCAGAGGATGAGTCAAACGAATACATAATAAAAAATGTTGGAAATTTGTGTAATGATAAAAAATGATAGTGGTATGTAAAGAATGAAGTAAGTTTTTATATCTATAAATGAAAAATGAATATATATATATATATATATATATATATATATATATATATATATATATATATATATATATATAAAAGGTCACACCTTATGATCAGATGAGTTAAACACTCCTACACGCTATCTGTCAGCGTCAACATCTACTATACCGACAACACCAACGTATTAAGCCTATCAACATCAGCGCTTAATATAGTTATTCTATGTAATATTTTGTATATTAGGTAATGATATATATATATATATATATATATATATATATATATATATATATATAAAATAGATAACAAATTCAATATCCTTGTGATAAGGATCGATTCTTAGTATATATAAGATACAATCCCTTCAATCAAGGGATATACTTGTATAGATTAGTATATATTGAACATTAGGGTGAAACCCTAATGTTAAAACGGCTTGGTGTCCTAATCATCTTTGTGGCAAAACGTCTTCTTAGTGAAGACAAAACCCTTTCTTGGTGAAAGAACAATTTGGAGAACTCCGTATGTTATTTACTTTATGTTCTTTGTTTTTCTTAGATTAAGTTTAGTTTCGTTCTTTATACTTGAAGTGTATCTGATCGATACAAACCTTCAATTGGTATCAAAGTTGGTTTTTGATACACTTGAGTAATCAGGTCGACTTCCAATAATCCCAAATCCTTTGGTCTCAACAAAATTCCCCTTTTCGATGAACACAATTTCGCTATGTGGTCAAAGTTGGTTTTTGATACACTTGAGTAATCAGGCGACTTCCAAATAATCCCAAATCCTTTGGTCTCAACAAAATTCCTCTCTTCGATGAACATAATTTTGCTATGTGGAAAACAAAGGCCATGGTTGTTCTTGAAACCATGGACTATGAGATGTGCAAGATTGTTGAAAAATCCTCACGTTCCTATGTATCAACCCATGGTCAATAATGCTCCCGTTGGCTCCTTGAAGCAAAAGCCACAAACGAGTTATGATGACGATGAAAAGAGACTTCCCAGTCTTGATGTGAAAGCCAGGGCTGCTATTGGAAGCTCTATTCCCTACCACACCTATCATCTCGTACATAATTATGAGTCAGCTCAAGAGATGATAGATACACTGAAAGTGGCTTATGAAGGAACTGTATAAGTCAGGGCCACAACCATTAACAACCTCAATCGGAGATATGATAATTTCTTTGCTCAACTAGGTGAGTCGCCCACTCAAACATTCAATAGGTTTAACTACTTGGTTAATGATATGCGTAGGCTGAGATGGTTCTTACCGGTTTGTATCTCAACTTTTGAAACCTTCAACCAAGATTTCATAATTATGTTTTACCACGTAAAATATAATTGAAACTACTGTAGTTGTTAACAAAGTTGATTTGGTATCTTGTGCTTAATCTTAGACATTCATTAGAAAGGAAGTCATACACCAAAGTGTGTAGTTCCTTAATTATTTTCTTTACACTTTAGTGGAAATATCATTAGGAATCCTTTACATATAAATAAGGTTCACATATGTCAAATAAACTATATTACTTGCCTTCAAAGATCCATTTCTTAAAGTTGGAATATGTGAATGCCATTTATATAATAAAGATAACAATATCAAAGATGATTTTGACTTAAAACATGTTTAAGTCAAAAAGTGCTTGCATATATAACTTAATTTTATTTATGAAATGTTGATATTTACTTCACAACTCTATTAAAAGATCTAGTCTTATAAATAGAAGTTAATCATTTCAGAATATGAATATTATCGTTATGAAAAACAATTGAGTAAATTATCAAACATTTGAATAAAATAACCGAGACATAAATTTAGACATGCTAAATTAAAACATACTTTGTTCCAAAACAAATATTGTTTTATATTACAAGTAATTTATGTTCTAAGCATAAATAACAAACTAAACTCCGAGAGTGTAGTTCCAACTTGATTGTACTCAACTTGGTTACTCTTCAACAAATATTTGCAAGCCATTTACAAATATTAGACTAAAATTTAAGTACCAAGTACCTAAATGTTATATGAAAAGTTTGAGTTCTATCTAGTAGATACAAGAAGTACTAGTCTCTTCCAGACTTTATTTCCAAATAAGAGAAGTAAATCCTCTTCCAGTGACCAATTTCTTCACAAAAGAAACAAGATCTATCTATGTGGGCTTTAGTAGATTTCTTGGGCTTAAAGGTTTTTAGTCCATAAAACATGGGCCTCCTAGATCACATAAGGTGATTCTTTTAGCCTTGCACTATTCCAATGTTTAAACTAGCTTTAAATAAAATATCACTTTATTTATTGGAATATTGTTTGACCTGTTATATCATCAAATATATATTTAAATTATCCAAGACTTACTAGAAGTCATGAATAACTATTCCTAGCTTGATCTTAGAAACATCTTAAGCATCACAGTGATGCCTTTACTAGGTATCATGTTCAGGTTTTATTGCTCAAAGCAAATAGTTTAGGATTAAGACCTTTAAGTGTATACAATTTCATATCTCTTACGAGATTGTCTCTTAGGACATGAACTCATTCATTGAAGATGTATCTATTGAATGTTATTGTTTCATTAAGTCATTAAAGAAAATGACAATACATGATAATGAGAATGGGTTACTTAACCACAAAAATTTTCACAAAATTCATTTAGTATTTTCAATATTTAATCTTTAATAAGTAATACCCTTTTAGTTTCCAAAAAAATTAATTATCAAAGTCTAGGATCCAAGTTACAAAACAAATAAATGGTTAGGTATCCTTTATCTCATCCATTTGAATTCAACGCGGTAGATATCGATTATCAATTATATCTTGCTATATAATTCCTAGATTTATAGGATCGCTAATAACAAATTTAATTAGACATGTTTGATCCCATTTATGCCTCGAAACTCTCTTGTTCAGGTATCCTTTATCACAAAAGATTTTCGATCAAATCGTCAAATTTGAAAAACTTGTGTAATCGGCCTATAACTTGGTTATAGAAATCATGAAGACACCCTGACCATCAAAAGACAACACTAAGCGGTTAGGTATCCTTTATCTCACTAGTTCATACAAGAGACATGCAAATGTTTTTCAAAAGGATTGCATAGATTTGAGGTTTGTAAAATAAGGGTCTTTATATATGTTTTTATAATTCTAGTTTAAAAACATATGTTATCATGGTTATTACATGCATATAATAAACCATGATATCAATTTTCAAAAGAAAATCACTTTTAAAGGATCTATATAAAAAGCTAGTTTTTATAGAATTTAACGCAATTCAATTTTTATAACCGGTATTAAGTTTGAATGCATTTGAACCTTTTATATCTTTAGTAAAACTTCATTTTATTACTTATATATTTGGAGTTTGTATAAGTTACAAAAATCACCATTTTAAAACTTATAATAGAGTATTTCAAAATTTGTTGTTATTAACGATTTTATAAAACCGAGTTTTATTTTAAAATAATAACTTGTTATATCATATGTCCAATTTTGAAAACCCAAACTCCATGTGATGTTTATTTTGTCCAAAATTATTTTAGCATGTGAAAAACCAATTTATCAACTACACATAATAATTGCATAAAATAAACAACACAAACATGCATAAAAAGATATGTGCGTAAACATAACCAACTAATGACATTTTTGTGAGCCAACACAAAAATGCCAAGTCCATTCCTAAAGGGACATTTAAGGGGACCAAAAAAATTCTTGTAATGTTGTTGACATCTCCCACTTGAGTAAGCACCCATTTCTTGCAAAAGATTGGAAAGAACTTCTTGAAGGCTAAAATTCAGCAAGTGTCGCTAAAAGCCAACTAGGCCTGTCGAAAATAACCGAAACCCGTTCTACACACCCGACCTGTTCCGAATTCGGGTAGAATGGGTCGGGTAGAGCGGGTAACGGGTATGAACATTCGAGTAATAGGTTAACCCGATAATAGTATAGTTCGGGTTTTAGGTATGAATATTAATTTTCAGGTATACCTGAATTCATTTTTTAAAATAATACATAGTATATTTAAATATTAATATATCCCATATCCCATATATATTATATATTATATAGAGTATTGGACTACTGGTAACAGGAGGCTGAAGCACACTTGAAAAAAAATTAAAACCCTTCACTTCTTCTTGATCGACACAAACAAACACAGATACGCTCCATATTTCTTGATCCGAATTCTGATCCTCAAAGATGCAATTCTCAGCCTCCATCTTCGTTATAGGCTGAAAATTCTCCTAATGCATATTCTCACTAGCCATGCATCATGAACATACATTATACAACAGTAACAATGAAGTGGTGCAACAGATTCTGGTTTTGAATCCAATATAACCCAATAAGAGTTATTTAATCCAATAATAAACATGATAAATTGTTGTAGTTGAGATTACAGTATAACCCAAAATTAGCTGGATTCAAAATATCTGTGTTAAACATGGGGTTAATTTCCTCGAGATTCAATAGACTAGAATGACATGCGTATGCTCCTCAAAATACTCACATACCTTTGGCTTCTTTTAACTTGAAATGAAATATTTTTCTACCCAATTTTTTACTAAACCAACCAAAATGCAAAAAAAAAAAATAAATAAATAAAGAAACATTTTCGGGTATACCCGATAATTACCAGACCTGACCTAAAAACCGAATAACCGAAACTCAAAAACCCGAATTATAATATAGGTCGTGTATCAGGTATTATTTTTTTTAAGAAATACCCGTTCTACCCGAAAAATTTTACCCGATCGACACCCCTAAAGCCAACAGCCCTTTGTGAACAACATTAGTGACACTTTTCAGAAAATATCACTGAAAATCTTGCACACCTTTTAGACTTGAAAATGGCTCTTTTGTCTTCAAAAAAATGGTTCAAACTTCATTTCTTGTTTACATCTTTGTACAAATAAATTGTTTCTAAAAACTAATATGTTACTTTACAAAATAAACAAGAAAACTGATATATATTTAATTTATTACATACCATATGAATAAATAAATTATTAAAACCATCTATAAAAAAATAACCAACACAAACAACATAACAACACAATGGTCATTGGCTAGTTTATGCACATCATATACATCAATATACACATCAAACAACCTTTGTTTTTCTAAGACAACTTTAAATGACAAAAGATGCATGAAACTTTTGTCACAGAACATAACAAAAAGTTGTCAAAGAAAATATGTATGAACTTATTTTTATACAAAAACAAGTTATCTATATTCTCCAAAAACTAAGATTTCAAAAATAAAAAATCTAACCAAAATTGCAAGATGGCTCTGATACCAATTGTTGAGTTTTAGATCAAAATTAGTTTCATAAACTTGAAAGATATGGCAACGGAAGACTTTAATTTTTGAAATAACATAAACAATTTATACCCACCAAGGACCTTCTTGCAATTTATAGAAAGATTTAAACACCAACCAAAGAAGAGGTGGAGAAATAACAACCTTTATAGTTCTTTGGGTCCTCGTGGGAGCCTTGGAAGTTGATGAAGAATGTGGAAGCTTTGAGACACCAACAATGACTCAACTTGATGTAGATGCTAGTCCAAAAATCTTAAACCCTTAAGCTTGAAGTTCATAACCAATATAAACTTCAAGAGAGCAAAAGATATGCAAGTAATCTTCAATAACTCAAAGCAAAGAAGAGAATAAGAGTATCCTAGAGAGCTCTCGGCCATGGAGAAGAGAAGAAGGAATGAGCACTCTTTCAAGAATGCAAGCCTCATATTTATATGCAAAAAGTGAAGGTATTAACCATTAGTCCTTAGCACTTTAAGCAAACTTGTCCCTATTGTCATAAGCATGTCTCCCATGCCTTTAAAGCATGATTAGACAAGTCATACACTTCTTCTTTTTATGCATATCTCGAAAATTGCATAAAGAATAGGAAAGAAAGTCAAACTTTTATAAACTGTTTTATAAAATATAAACCTTGTCTTTTAGGAAAAAGACAAAAAGATTCAACTAGTCCAAAAGTGTGTACATGACTTATAAATCATACCATATAATATATATTAAGTTACTTGCTTATGGAATTTATTATTTCCATGAAATAAATAATTTCCAATTTAATTATAAGAGTTTTATTGAATATTTATTAAAATCAATTTCTAATAAATAATAAATTATATCAAGTTGTTGTTAGTGTGACCCATTAGTATCATATGTTATTTAGCAATATCACTTTAATATGACTCTTGAGCATACTAGATCTTTCATGAAGCACATCAACGAATAAGATAACTCAGATCAGGGTGAAGAAAGTGATGAAGATCTCACTGATGAACTTGTTGTTAGCTTTGCTCTTATTGTCAAATGTTTTGAAGAAAACAGATCAAACGGGGCTCGAAAAACTTAGTTTAGAGGAAGTAGTTCAGCGAGGAGATCCACTTCAGAGAAGTGAAACTCAAATAACTGCTTTAACTGTGGAAGCCCTGATTATTTTGATAAGGACTGCAAGGAGAAGAAATAATCTCAAAGTCCGGAGAATTATGAATTCTTGTACAAGAAGCTAGTGGCCCATATGAAGAAGGAAAGCATCTTTGTGCTAAAAGATTTCATTTCCAAACAAGAGGATCATGAAGAATGGGTGGAAGAATAGGAGACATCTGAGGATGAGGGGCTGAGTGTTAAGGGTCTAATGACACTTATCAATGATTCCCATGATGGAATCTCACATTGTCAAAGGATCAGGTCTAAATCTAGGACAAACTTGGTACCTTGATAGTGGAAGTTCTAGACACATGGCTAGTTTCAAGTTCCTCTTAACATACTTTGCAGAAAAGGATGGTCCAATGGTGGTCTTTGGTGAAAATAGTGGAAGGGCTGTTACGGGTTTTGGAACTTTTGAATGCGGGATGATTAAGTTGGAGGATGTGTTTTATGTCGAGGGTCTAAAGGAAATTTTATTTCCATTAGTCAACTTTGTGATATTGGTTATAAAGTTCTTTTCAACCGCCATGAGGGAAAGGTGTTTGATTTTGAGAACAAAATTATGTTTTCTGCACTTAGGGACAACGATATTTATATGGTTTGATTTTGTTGATTTAAAAGTTGATACTTTATTTTGTTTTTACTTCATGCTTTTCTACTTTTAAAATTTTGAACATAAGTTGCTACATTTTTACTTTCTTTGATGGCATGGGTCTTTATCCCCTTTCTGAAAAAGCTGCATATATTTCGCTTTTTCATATATTTTTTTGTTTGACTATTTTTTTATTTTATTCTTATTTATTATTTTGTACCATTTTTAAAGGATCTGACGGTGGCAATTCTAAGCCTAGTATGTAACTTTTGACAAATCATTGTCCCGAGATGCATGCTGCTGTATGTAACTAAATCTCTCTAAGTTTCTCATCAGCGATACCATTTGCTGAGAACATTGAGTCACCCTATCACGCTGATTGTCTAGCATTGTCTAAACTTTCCAAGTGAGATTGCCTAGTCCAAATAAAAAATTGATAGAAAAGCTTGGGTGTTTATTCTTAGTTAATTATCTTACCTAACCCTGTCCCTGGAAGCATGCTTGTCGTACACATCAAGACTCATGTTCTGTTGAAACATTAAACATAACCCAACCGCTTAAATTGATTGCACAATCATCAGTGTAAGAGATACTTGTTTGGTCCTGAAATGACAAAGGTTTATTCATGTCCCTGACCTCCTAGTCTGAGGTATGACATGGTATCGTTATGACTTAACAAAGAATCTTTGATTCTAGACTGCAACTAAAACTATATGATGCAAAATTAAATCATTTCTTGCTGATGGATTATATGTGTTAATGATTTATGTTGATTTCACCTCAACGTAACCGAAACAATCTACTCTTTCCATATTTTCTTCTTTAAAATTTCATGATTCAGCGTATGATACCAGGTGCTGATGAGGATTCGAAAAATATGTGTCGATGGGTATATCATTGTCTGTGATGTATTACACGCACCTACCCACTCTTTCCTAATAATTCTTCAATTAAGAAGTTAATGATTCACTATATTAGCCATACACTGATAAAACTTCGACATTCTTTGTCGATGGGTACATTTCGTACCGGAATGTATTACACGTAACATACCACTCCTACCCTTTTTCTTCTAATAAAAGTGATTGATGAGTCAACGTATGAAACCACATGCTGATAAGATATCGCAATACTATGTTAATGAATGGTATTTTAAGCCCAAACTATCAGGAGGCATCACAAAATTACTAAGTTACCATCATCAATTTACTCGCTGATCGATTACGCTAATGCTCATTACCACCGATGACATATCTCACTGATGTAACTTCCTTATTTCAACGGTAACTTTTTGGATGACAACTAAAAGATCCATCATTGTAACATCCCAATCCTCAGGTATGAAAGTTAATTCTTTAAACATGTTTTTCTTGGGAACTTGACGAGTTAGAAGCCTCAACTCGGCGTGTTGAGGTGACTTTTGGCTGCGGACATTAATGAACCAACCCGACGAGTCGAGGTGCCTCAACTCGATGAGTTGGCGGATGATAAAGAAACCCTAATTTTTAGGGTGTTGCACCCTATTTAAAGGCCTTAAGTCCCTTGGCTGGCCTCTTTACCAACCACCTCTGTCCATAAACCCTAATTTCGTGTATCGTCTTCGAAAGTTGAGTGTGTGAGCTTGTGGAGAGCTTGGAGAGTTGATTTTTGATACTCTTTTGAAGGATCCTTGAAGTTTCAGGTGTCTAGTTTGAAAGGAAGGCTATACATCCAGAACCTCTCCACTTGTTGCAGTCTTTTTGAGGTATAAAGTCGACACCTTGCTTCCATATTTCTTAGATCTCTTCCTCGAAAGTTTTATTGTGATTATTGGCTCATTGTCAGATTGTTCAAGGGGTTGAGCATTTTATGAGTTGTCACTTTAGATCTGGCCATTTTGTGGCCTCATTTGGCTTAAAGTTGCAAGTTTTATTAGGTTTTAGGCCCCATTCATGCGTTAAGTTATTTATTAAGCCTTTCATGAGTTTTAGAGCTTCTTTTTAGCATGCATGAACTTAAAGTTGGCAACTTTACGTGCTTTTCCAGCTCCAGGGTATCAGATCTACATTTTGAAGCCTTATATTCGATAAAAGGACTGAATGTGTTAAGCTGGGGAAAACTCGGTGAGTTTTCCAGCCAACTCAGTAAGTTGGTTAGGGTTTTACCGACCTTTTGAGTACTATAAAAACTTGACGAGTTTGTTGGTGCACTCGAGAGTTGGGTCAACATGGACTATTGACCTTGACCTTTAACTTTGACTTTGACCATGGTTGACTAAGTTGATTTTTAGGGCATTTTGGGTATTTCGGGGTTTTGATGGAATTGGTCACATGGTGCTTGTAGGCATTTGAGTCGGGAGCTGAGATTCGGAGTTATATCTTATCAGTTCAACACTACTTGTGAGGTGAGTGTTCTTCACTGTACTTGTTGGGTTGAAGGCACCAAGGCCGACCCTTTTGGATGTTATCCTGATTATTACAAGATTATGTACTGTTGTGATCTGTTAGATTTGTATCCTGGTAGATAGGATGATGCTATGATTAGTGATCTGTAAGATCTGTCTGTTTGTTTGTTGACTGTTTATATGTTTATTTGTTATATATATATATATATATATATATATATATATATATATATATATATATATGTCGACATGTTATGTGTGGTTGGGTTGAGGCGGTCTTGATTTGTGCTGAAGGCCAACAGACCCAAGGCATCCTAGATAGACTGAAGGCCAGTGGGACATACCAGTCATGCCGAAGGCCCGGAGAACGTTCCAGATAGGCTGAAGGCCCGAGGTGGCATACCAGTCATGCTAAAGGTTCTGGGAGTGTGCTAGATAGATTGTAGGTCGGTGGGGCGTTCCAGTCAGAATGAAGGCTCTGTATGCATGTTGTTTATTGTATTATTCTGGTTTTGTGATGTGTATGTATTTTTGGGGAAACTTACTAAGCTTTGGGCTTACAGTTTTGGATTATGTTTCAGGTACCTCATATGATCGTGGGAAGGCGAAGGCTTGATCGTGCACCTCCTCGTGTTTTGTGTTATGGTTTCTGAAAAACTCTGATATTAAACATCTTTCGAAAACTATGTTGTAAACAAATATGATTTCTGGTTGGTTTTAAAAAGTTTAAATTTTTATGAATTTTTATGGGCATTACAATCATTATCTTTAGATACGAGATTTTTATGGTGCATATCTCTTCATTCATGATTACGTAAAAAGGATGAAACTTTTTTTGGGTATAAATTGGGAACTCTCCATCCTAGGTGACTTTTAAAAACTATTCAAGAAATTGGCTCTCTTTCTCTTTCTCTCTCTCTCTTTCTTTCTCTCTCTCTCTCTCTCTCTCTCTCTCAAAAGAATCTCTCAACCAACATCTCTCTTAAAGCTTTCACTAAGTCAAATCCCCTGTACATGTTTGCTCCCAACACTTATGTCGTTAAAGGTCCTCACGCCCTTGTCTCTCCCATCATTCAAGCGAACAATGTGTGGTTCTCTAATGAAATTTCAAAGCATCTCACAAAATCAGGAATCGAAGACTTCATCAATTATGTTAAGAATTGCCCTCTTCGATATGCCTTTTTTGATTTCCCAGACTCATTCTATGTGACAATCTGAAATATTTGTCTTATACTCTTATTCAAATCAATGAAGGTTGGACTCGTTTTGCTATTTTCTGGCACTATTTAGAGTCAATTAGAGTGTTCTAAACCCAGTATAATTAAGGTGGGAACCTAGAAATGGGATAACACGATGCATATCAAGCAAAATCGGGCCAAACACTCCAACACATGGAGTGTGCGGCCGCACACTTGAGTGTACGGCCACAAACAGGTGTGTGCGGCCGCACACCCAACCGCACACTCCCACCTATATATTCCATACTTAGCCATTTTGAGCACTTTTTCCACTTCTTCAAGGTTAGAACTCGAAATCCTCTCAAGTATCATCCAAATCTTCTTGTTGATCTTCATAAAAGGTAGTAATACTTCCTTTTATTTGTCAATATACGACCTTATCTAGCAAAACCCTTTGCTTTGATCCATGGAAACATCCATATTTAGTCACGAACACCAAGAACACCAAGAACACCGTGTGTACGGCCACACACACCAAGTGTGGCCGCACACACCCTGGCCGCACACACACCCTGACCGCACACATTGGCCGCACACACACAAATAGTGTGTGTTTTGACCATACACTCCCTTGTATAGGCATATACCACTTATATACAATCATATATGGTTGTAGCACTTCAAAATAAGTGTTTACTAGTCCCTAGGGTGGTTTCAATCCAATAATTAGTTGTTATAAGCGCTAATTATAGTCACATATGTGACATTATATGTTAAATAGGATCCGCGGGTGTGTTCAAGTCTTCACTTGACAATTAGCATCCTATACAATCCGTTCATCCAAACCACTCACTACAGGTGAGTTCATACCCCTTAATCAATCTTTTAAATGTTTTTAAATGCTTTTATGCGGGGGGGGGGGGGGGGGATACACGTTGATTCATGCTAGTTATTATATCAATCACATGTATTAAAATTATAATTTTACAGAACACATTTGTATTAAAATTATATTATTAATGCAATGGATGATGTTGTTGCTTGTTTACTTGTATTCATTGTTGTGATACTGTACATGAGTCGCCCCAGAAAGTTTCCGCCGTTCTTGGTTTTGGGGTGTGACAAATTGGTATCAGAGCATGTATTTTCCAAATTCTGACTATCTTTAACCAAAATATAGATTCTACATTACCGTGCATTGTGTGAATGTTCACAAAGTGAATGTAATGGGAAAATGAAATAGTACTATGGAGTAGTATCAAGTACTACCACCGTACTAACTACCTTAAACCTATTTGAATTTAAAGTACCATGTGATCGGCATGTATCCTGCTACCGACTCAATAGTAAAACGACGATGTAAGACGTCGTAAGAAATGACATTTGGCACCCGTAGACTTGCAAGTCCCACTGTAGCGAGCAGCAAGGTGTAGGATAGTCAATCCAGTATAGATCTATACACAAACTCATACGCTCCCGAATTAAGGAGATTCTGGATACAAAAACATGTTGGATAAGGTGTCTAAGTCCATAACTATTTCGGGTCAGTACTTGACCCGACCCGGCATGGTCCATTTGGGTTGCATGGCACCATGCAATTGGATAGATTAAATGAGAGTAATAACACTTGGAGATTATTAATATATTATAAGTTCTAATATATTAATAATATTATTTTGATTAGTTTGATCAAGAATTAATTTAGAATTAATTAAGTGATCAAAGGATAACTAATTAAATATATGGGTTGATTATGTAAATCATTCATATCTTGTATAGTGGGCTAAGAGGCTCCATAGATTATCAAGTTGGGTTCCACCCATAGGATGCTCCATGGATGCTCCATGGGAGTTACAAACCCATGGGTCATGGAAATGAAGAGTCATGACACATTAGGGTTTACATGGTGTAACCCTAGATGTGTCAACAAAGAATCCCATTCTCCACAAAAATCATGGATATACACATAAGAAACTAGAGGGCTTGGCCGATTTTAAGAAGTGTGTGTTCTCTCAAAAGTCTTTCCAAGAGCATTTGGTGTTGTGTGAAGCATTTGAGGCATCACACTTGGGGTGCTAGGCTCACAAGGTTTCAAGGAACATAAGTAACAACAAGGTAAGTTATTCTATCTTTCATTCAACTTAAAATTGTTCCCCATGTATGCTAGATAGGAATATAACTTTGGAAATTCAACTTTGCATGATAATTAGACAAACATAGACCCAAGGTTATTAGGGTTGCATGTACACTTAGGAAGTGTTAGAATGCTCAAAAACCCATCAGTGGTATTAGAGCCTAGGCTTGTTTGTTTGTTATTTGTGCTAAAAAGTTGAAGAAAGTCGAAAAACTTGCTGTCTGACTGCTGGACTCGTCGAGTCCATGGGGGGACTCGTCGAGTTCACTTGTATCTTCAACCTACTCGTCGAGTAGGTTAATGCACTCGACGAGTAGGGTCGACAGAGTGCAGATTTTCGACTTTAGTTGCTGGAAATGGATTAGAAACATTACCCTAAACTGTTTTGGTACTTGAAAACTTGTTTTAGTTGGTGTAATGTCTTGCTAATTCATTTACAACAACTAGTTATTAAAATTACAAAGTGTTAAGTGTAGTTTTGATTCATGAAAGTGATTATGTTCATGTTCTTGATCTTATGATGTTTAGATGATCATAGGAATTATTTGTAACCTATGTGGTAGTTTAATTCTTGATCATAATGTGTTTTAATGGAGTCCATAACTTGTCCTCAAGTTATGGAAAACCAAAAGTCACTTGAGTTAAAAAAACCCATTAAAAGAACACAAGAGTTAAAAAATGAAGAGTCTTCATTTTATTACTCTATTAAACTCATAAGTTACAAGAAATGAAAAGTTTTGAAAGTTTACAAAACTTGCCCTCAAGTTTTGGAACAAGTAAAGTCAAGTTAAAACTTTAGTTCCAACCCTTAGAATTTTAAAAGTTAAAATTCAACCCTTATACTTATATTATTATGATTTAATAATTATATATATATATATATATATATATATATATATATATATATATATATATATATGTATAAGAACAAAGTCGTCTTACCGCTAGTACGCCTCATTCACGAAATCGGTCTATAAGGTGGGTATAAGGTTGTTGCCTATAAAATGGCAACTTAATGGGTGTCCACTCTCAACCACCGCTTGCTTGACCGGTGGAGGGTCGTTAGCCGAACGGGTAAGACAAGGACTTACAAATTCTCATTAAAAGTATGATGAATATTATAAAGTAACTAAATGTTTTATTAAATTCCCAATCTTAGTTACTTTAGGAAAAATGTGAATAAGGTGCTAATCCATGAAATTACACTTTACACTTTGTTTAAGTCGTTGGTGGAGCGTGTGTGGTTAACCGGCACACTAACTTGGACTTAACAAGGTAGGTAAAGGGTGACTTAAGGTTTATTATAGTATCGGTGGAGCGTGTGTGGTTTACCGGCACATCGATTGAGTGATAAACTTTAAGGGTACCAAGTGATTTGCATGGTTACTTCACACCTCGTTTTATGATCCTCGGTATCCCAGTCACAAAACTTGGAGGGCATACTCGAGATTGAAACATGCCTTTGAAAAATTCATTGAATCTCAAAGAATCTAGGAATTTCTAAGAACCAATCAAAAACCTAATATCTAATATTTCGGTTTTCATGGTGGAAATTGGTGAATCGTCATTCACCTACCTTTCAAATATGTTATAGCTTGGATTACGGCATACCTCTTCCAAGTTATAATATATTGTGATTGGATCCTAGCCTTAATATTACATTTGGGTGTTTTATTAAGGACTCTCCTAATATCTAAACCAATCTTGTCCATTTCTTTCAGATGTCTTCAAACAATGTTGCTTCTGACTCTAACCCTAATAGCTCCTTTACCCTTATGAACTTGTGTGGGAAGGTCACTTTTGATGGATCCAATTTCAATGAGTGGATCAGAAACATCAGGATGATTACCCGCTACGAGGACAAAGAATATGTCCTTGACAAGGAGCTTAAGGGGATTGATGAGACCACTGCAACTCCTCAGGAGATCGCTGACTTTCAGGCACATGAAAGGGATGCTACGAAAGTGGCATGCATCATGATGGCCACGATGACAGTTGAACTCCAAAAGTCTTATGAGGATTTCTACCCTTATGAAATGCACCAGGATTTGATGGAAAGATACCATCAAAGTGCACGACAAGAGAGGTATGAAATCATCTGCTCCATGATAACAGCCATGATGAAGGACGGGGAATCCGTCACAAGCCACATGCAGAAAATGCAAAGGTATGTGGATCGTTTGCTGAAGCTTAATGTGAACTTCCCTGAGGATCTTGCAATAGATATCATTTTGCACTCCTTACCATCGTGCTATGATCAATTCCGCATGACATATCACATGAATAAGGAAGAGGTCACACTCAGCAAACTTCAGGGACTTCTCAAGACTGCAGAAACATGTCTTAAGGGGAAGTCGGTTGTTAACACTCCTACTCCAAACTCTACTCCGGTTTTGGCAATCGGGAAAAGTCGAGGGAAGAAAAGGAAGAGATCTTCGAAGGGTACCAAGGCTCGGACCCTTGATGGCTCTTCTTCAAGTGGAACCAAGAAAGGTTTCATCACTCCTTCTTCTGACCCAAAAGAGGCTGAATGCTTCTATTGCCATGAAAAATCACATTGGAAGCGGAACTGCCCAAAATACCAGCAAGATGTGAAGGATGGGAAAATTAAACCCAACCATGCAGGTATTTACACTATCATTTCTAATAACTCACCCCATTCTAAATCTTGGGTCCTTGATACCGGTTGTGGTATTCATATTTGTTGTGACTTGCAGGGACTAAGAAGAAGTGAGAATGTGGAGCAAGGAAGAATAAACTTAATCATGGGGAATAAGAAAGCTTTACCTGTTACCAAGATTGGAGTTTATACTTTATCGCTAAGTAGTGGGTTTAATTTAGATTTGAATAAATGTTGTTATTCGCTAGGAATGGCAAGAAATATTATTTCCTTTCATGCTTTGTACAAACAAGGGTTTACCTTTTCATTTAATAATGAAGTTGGTTCTATTGATGTTTTCTTTAATAATGTTCTTTATTTTAAAGCATTACCTTGTGATGGTGTGTATGAAGCTGTATCTGTTATAGATAACTTAGGAAATAATGTTTTGTGTATTGATTCTATTAATAATAATAACTTGGATAAAGCATCATTATGGCATTATCGTCTTGGACATATAAGCAAGAAACGCATAGGCCAACTCCAAAAGGATGGAGTCTTGGAGTCATTTGACCTAAAGTCAGATGATAGTTGCGAATCATGCTTACTTGGAAAGATGACAAAGTCACCCTTCACAGGTTCTTGTGAGAGGGGTGAAGGTTTGTTGGACCTTGTACACACGGATGTGTGTGGACCATTCAAACATGCCTCAAGGGATGCTAATCGTTATTATTTGACCTTTACTGATGATTACAGTAGATATGGATATGCCTACTTGATCAAGCATAAGTTAGATACTTTCGAAAGGTTTAAGGAATTTAAACAGGAAGTCGAGAATCAATTGGGCAGGAACATTAAGATGCTTCGATCCGATCGTGGTGGTGAGTATCTTAGTTCAGAGTTCCTTGACTATCTAAGGGAATGTGGGATAGTCTCACAATTGACACCTCCCAGGACACCACAGTTGAATGGTGTGGCTGAGAGGTGTAATCGAACCTTGTTAGATATGGTTCGTTCCATGATGAGTCGAGCTTCGCTACCAATCTCATTCTGGGGGTATGCCTTAGAGACTGCCGCCCATATCCTTAATCTAGTCCCTACAAAGAAAGTTGCCAAAACTCCTCACGAGATGTGGACTGGTAAAGTACCCAAACTAGACCACATCAAGATTTGGGGATGCGAGGCTTTCGTGAGACGCGAGACTCATGATAAGCTCGAACCCCGAAGCGAGAGGTGTGTTTTCGTCGGCTACCCACAACAATCCTTTGGTTACCTCTTCTACAGACCTAGTGATAATGTGGTCTTTGTAGCAAGAAGAGGAGTTTTTCGAGAGAGAGAATTTATAAGCCATGGAAACAGTGGGAGGCAAGTTGATCTTGAAGAAATTCAAGAGTCAAGCGGTGAAGGAACTTCAAACCCTAGCACTCAACTTGAGGAGGAAACTCCTGTTGAGCCAATTGACAAGTCTGTACCTCTGAGGCGTTCCACAAGGGTTAGAAATGCTCCTGAGCATTACTATGGATTCCATATTACTGCAGAAGGAGATACACTTATCAGTGATGAGACACTTATAGGTCTAGATGAACCTAACAGTTACGCGGAAGCCATGGCAGGCCCTGAGTCAGCCAAGTGGAAAGAGGCAATGGACAGCGAAATACAGTCCATGTATGACAATAAAGTTTGGAACTTGGTTGAGAATGTACCAGGTCGTAAGACAGTAGGGTGCAAATGGGTCTTCAAGAAGAAGACCGACATGGATGGTAAAGTACACACTTATAAGGCTAGACTGGTTGCAAAGGGCTTCTCTTAAAGAATCATACAATGAGTGGATTTCAGATAGACTCCCATGATAGCATGATAATAGTATTTGAACAAAGAATCATACAATGAGTCAGTTCATTCATGAGTCAACACTTGCTAGATAGAGAGAACACACAATACAGCTAATACACATAATACATTTCAACACTTGCTAGATAGAGAGAACACGCAATACAGCTAGTACACACAATACATTTCAATACTTGCTAGATAGAGAGAACACACAATACAGCTAGTACACACAATACATTTCAATACTTGCTAGATAGGGAGAACACACAATACAGCTAGCACACGCAAAACATTACAATACATACAGGCTAGACAGAGGGAGAACATACAATACAGCTAGCACATTCATTACATGTTCTCCCTCTGTCTAGCCTGTATGTATTGTAATGTTTTGCGTGTGCTAGCTGTATTGTGTGTTCTCCCTATCTAGCAAGTATTGAAATGTATTGTGTGTACTAGCTGTATTGTTTGTTCTCTCTATCTAGCAAGTATTGAAATGTACTGTGTGTACTAGCTGTATTGCGTGTTCTCTCTATCTAGCAAGTGTTGAAATGTATTGTGTGTACTAGCTGTATTGTGTGTTCTCTCTATCTAGCAAGTGTTGACTCATGAATGAACTGACTCATTGTATGATTCTTTGTTCAAATACTATTATCATGCTATCAAGTCTAATGTATTTATTCCCAAGTGAGTCCGATATTATCATACATCACGATTCAATTCGATCCGAACAAATACCAGTTTCGTACGTACATCTCTTTCTTCAAAATCGTCTTTCTAGCGAAGCCGTCATTTCAGAACTCCGAAGTACTCATGAATAGAGTACCCCATGTTTCTTATACTTTCCGAAGAAACTTCAGCAAACCTCCCCAAAGTAGCACTCGTACAGTACGTCAAGTTCAAATCCAAAGATCCGTACGATTGATCTTTCGCGGAAGAATGTATACACAAGGGTGTTATATAATCAAGGTTCTAAAGGTTTAGAATTGATGATTCCCCTTTAACTTCTTTCCCTCGTTGGGATGTGAGCTTAAAGAAGAATCATTTATTCGACTACCTTTTCAATCTTAATTATATACGACTCGTATACACGAGACTGTGATTGATGAACCATGTATGAATTCTAATATGAACTTTAGGACGGAGACTGTCCAAGACTACAAGTAATCGCATCGTCAAGCAAACAAACTTAGAACCTAGTACGACTCATGTAACTAGATCACCCTACAGTCTAACACCTACAGAAATACAAGAACAGTCCGGACAACTTAGCGAACTACTCAGCAATAGAATTGGAAGACTGGGCTTCTCACCCTGGAAAGCTCCTATATTATTCTTCCAGAAGCAGACAAATTGTTCGTAAGTCCATCGACTTCAGATACCTCGACAAGATTTCCATTAGAAATCATTACCTCTGCCTCGCATAGATGAGCTGGTCGAGCAAATGCAAGGAACGAATTACCTTTCAGAAATGGACCTAAGATCCGAATATCACCAGTTTCGAGTGTTAGAGAAGGATGTCCCAAAGACGACCTTCCGAACTCGTTGTGGACACTACGAGTCCGTGGTGATACCCCTCGGATAGGACCAATACGCCCATAGTATTCATGAACTTAATGAATAGGGTACGCTATTCTTACTTGGATCAGTTCGTCATTAACCTTGTAAATGACTTACTTATCTACTCTCGTAGTAAGAAGGAAATCATAAAGAGCATCTACAACAAACCATGGAAACAATGTGATCAGAGAAGCTTTGAGCCAAGTTCTCTAAATACGAGTTTTGGAATTGAAGAGTCAAATTCCTATGACACCCTATTAGTGTTGTGGGAATTCTTAAAGACCCTTTCAATTTATCAAAACCGTTGAGAATTTGTCAGCACCGAAGACGCCGACGGGAATTCGCCAAAGTCTAGGTCTCGCTGACCTACTATAGTAGTTCATTTAGAACTCCTCGCAAATTACGGAACCTCTTACGACTTTGACCCAGAAGGGAGCGACCCTTGATTGGGAAGTGAAGCAAGAGGGGGAAAGCCTTGGAACTCCAGGTGAGAGACCGAATTCTTTTGGAAGTCTCACTCTGGGAAGGCTTAATATGCTTCGTAAAGCGTGAAAAGCTAAATTCAGGATAGTTAGGACCTCCGAGATTCTTGCTAGAATTGGCCCTGTAATTCACAAACTTAACTTACCACGCGAGCTCAGTAACGTACATTCTACTTTCCACGTCTCGAACTTGAAAAAGTGTCTGTCCGACGAGACTTTCATGATTCCACTCGACGAAATCGAGATCATTGAGAGCCTCAACTTCGTGGAAGAACCTGTAGAAATCATGGACCAAGAGATCAAGCAAACAAAGCAAAGCCGTATCCCGATAGTGAAGGTTCGCTGGAATGCCAAGCGAGGACCTGAAGTCACTTGGGAGCGAGAGGATCAGATGAAACTAAAATATCCTCATCTTTTTACTTAGTTGTTTGTAATAATTTAGTCTCTTAGACTCTAATTTCAGGACGAAGTTCCCTATAACAGGGGGATGATGTGATAATCAGAAATTTTTGTCTTATACTCTTATTCAAATCAATGAAGGTTGGACTCGTTTTGCTATTTTCTGGCACTATTTAGAGTCAATTAGAGTGTTCTAAACCCAATACAATTAAGGTGGGAACCTAGAAATGGGATAACACGATGCATATCAAGTAAAATCGGGCCAAACACTCCAACACATGGACTGTGCGGCTGCACACTTGAGTGTACGGCCACACATAGGTATGTGCAGCAGCACACCCAACCGCACACTCATCCCAACCGCACACTCCCACCTATATATATTCCATACTTAGCCATTTTGAACACTTTTTCCACTTCTTCAAGGTTAGAACTCGAAATCCTCCCAATTATCATCCAAATCTTCTTGTTGATCTTCATAAAAGGTAGTAATACTTCCTTTTATTTGTTAATATACGACCTTATCTAGCAAAACCCTTTGCTTTGATCCATGGAAACATCCATATTTAGTCAAGAACACCAAGAACACCAAGAACACCATATGTACGGCCGCACACACGAAGTATGGCTGCACACACCCTGGTCGCACACACACCCTGGCCGCACATACTGGCCGCACACACACAAATAGTGTTTGTTTTTACCATACACTCCCTTGTATAGGCATATACCACTTATATACAATCATATATGGTTGTAGCACTTCAAAATAAGTGTTTACTAGTCCCTAGGATGGTTTCAATCCAATAATTAGTTGTTATAAGCGCTAATTATATTCACATATGTGACATTATATGTTAAATAGGATCCGCGGGTGTGTTCAAGTCTTCACTTGACAATTAGCATCCTATACAATCCGTTCATCCAAACCACTCACTACAGGTGAGTTCATACCCCTTAATCAATCTTTTAAATGTTTTTAAATGCTTTTATGGGGGGGGATACAAGTTGATTCATGCTAGTTATTATATCAATCACATGTGATTATTAGCTAGCATATAAATGAATTTACTACACTTTTAGCTGTTTTACCGAACAGATTATTTCAAATGGTTTTCTAAAACGTTTTTACTTGTTTAAAACTCTTTATCAAACTGTCTTACATACTGAATGTTTCTTTTCAAAAATCTGTTACAATTGTGTTTCAAACAAAGGTTTCCTTATACTACTAAACTGTTCTTATCAAACAAACTGCTTTCAAATCATTTTACAAACTGACATCAAGTCATCCTTTCTTAGCTACTAACCTTTTCAATGGTTTTACAAAACTTCTTTTATACTTATTATTGTCAAATGCATGCCTATGTATGTATAGTTATATAAGTAATGTTTAAAGGACTTAGGAAGGCTAGCTCGCTTTATCTCCTTTTCCTTGTTGGGATGTGGTTTTAGGGCATCGGTTATCCGTCCGAAGGTCATCTAAATATTAGTTATATATCATGTGTACATATATAGTCATAAAAGTTCTATCAGTTAGTTCAATACCCTTGGGTAGCAAGGGTATACCTTCATGTTCATACGTACAAGTCATATTACTAGTAAGCTACTATAGGGGTAGTTTAGGGTATTACTAATACTATTACTAGAACAAATAATCATACAATGAGTCAGTTCATTCACGAGTCAACACTTTCTAGATAGAGAGAACACACAATATAGCTAGTACACATAGTGCATTTCAACACTTTCTAGATAGAGAGAACACACAATATAGCTAGTACACAAAGTGCATTTCAACACTTGCTAGATGGAGAGAACACACATTACAGCTAGTACACACAGTACATTTCAATACTTACTAGATAGAGAAAACACACAATACAGCTAGTACACACAGTACATTTCAATACTTGCTAGATAGGGAGAACACACAATACAGCTAGCACACGCAGAACATTACAATACATACAGGCTAGACAGAGGGAGAACATATAATACAGCTAGCACATTCATTACATGTACATTATTACAGTTATGTGATCCATTAAACGGGGCATGGCACTACCTGCCATGACTATTTTTGTATCCAGAATCTCCTTAAATGGGGAGTGTATGAGTTTGTGTATAGATCTATACTGGATTGACTATCCTACACCTTGTTGCTTGCTACAGTGGGACTTGCAAGTCTACGGGTGCCAAATGTCATTTCTTACGATGTCTTACATCGTCATTTTACTATTGAGTCGGTAGCAGGATACATGCCGATCACATGGTACTTTAAATCCCAATAGGTTTAAGGTAGTTAGTACGGTGGTAGTACTTGATACTACTCCATAGTACTATTTCATTTTCCCATTACATTCACTTTGTGAACATTCACACAATGCACGGTAATGTAGAAGCTATATTTTGGTTAAAGATAGTCAGAATTGGGAAAATACATGCTCTTACAAGAGTTGCACACAGATACTAGATGCCTTGGTAGAAGGCTACTTTTAGTAGGAAACATAGGGATTTCTAGGAGTTCAGAACTTTTACATACTTATACTTCACATATTTACAAATCTTTACTTACAAATACTTTCTTACAAATACAGAAACTAAAATACTTATGATCTCACCAACTTTAAAGCTGATACTCTCTTTCAAAATAACTTGTATCCTCAGGTCACCAGTAGATAGGTACCGGTGCAAGGTTTAGAGAAGATGGAGCTCGTTCAAGACTCATCTTTCATTTTGATTTATATTTTGGTGTCTATATAGTTTTACAGAAGACATTTTTATTAAAATTATATTATTAATGCAATGGATGATGTTGTTGCTTGTTTACTACTATTCATTGTTGTGATACTGTACATGACGTCCTCCGCCCCAGAACGTTTCCGCCGTTCTTGGTTTTGGGGTGTGACATTCTACCCTAAACAAGTATGTGACTTCTACTATTTATGCTTTGTTGATTCTAATACACAAACCATTACTGGAACCATTAGAGATGGTCAATATAGGGTTACTATTGATGTGGAAACATTTCTTACTGCTCTTCGTCTTCCTCAATTTGAAGATTACTATGAAACTCCCTCAGAAGAAAGTTGCAATTCCGTTCGTGAAAAATTAGGGTGTAATTTCAAACTTAAGGGCCTCACTCATGATCCATACAAGAACACTCTTCATCAGTGTTCTAATGCTGGATGGAAGTTTTTAATAGGTGTAATTGGCAAATGTATTGCAGACAAGACTAAGAGTTTGGATCAACTAAATATTTTTGAGAAAAGGATATTATATTCTATTATGTACAACAAAAGACTGGATTTTTCTCAACCTTTTCTTGATCAATTGATTGAATGCATCTCTGGGAACAAGAAGCCAATGTATGTTCCTTATCCACGATGGCTTGGACTGATGTTATCTCGTAAGGAAGGCTATGTTGAAAGTCATGGGATCATCATTGCAATTCCTACTCCTTCCTACAAGATTATTAATGTCGCTCCATCTAAAGGTGATTTGCCTATCACTATGAGGATTCAAAGATGGATTGAGAAACCCTATGTGGTTGAATCCTTAAATTCTGAAGAGGATGATGAGGATTACGGTATAGAAGACACTGATGAAGACGCTTGTGTAGACAATGGTGAGGATGATTATGAAGAAGGCGTTAGTAATAAAGAATGGGCTGATAAAGAAGAAGACTCTAATAAAGATAAAGAATAATCATCCGTCGATAAGGGAGAAGAATTTGCTCAGGGAATGAACTCTCCCACAAGGATGAACAAGCACATTCGATTTTCATCTACTTCTTCATCCACTCTGTCGATATTGCTGTACAACATGGATCAACCTCTCCTTCTATGGAAATTGTTGAACCAATAATCCAAAATGAGTTTTCATCAGGATGATCAGGACGAATCTAACTCCAACTTTCAAACTTTTGTGCTTTCTCAAATATCTCTAATTTTATAGTTAACTCAATCAATGGATAAAATATTGACTAAAGTTGAAAGGGATGTGGCTGTGATGAAGCGACTTATGGCCCTAAGTGATGATGATACTGATGATATGGTTGTCGATGACACCACACCAAACTCTCTAGGTAATAACCCTCCTCCACTTCCACTTCCATCAAAAAATATTCCTCCATCACCTCCTCCACCATCTCATTATCCTCCTTTCAATCCTTCAGCACATCATAACTCTCCTCCCTAATACGATGCTGCCAAAAAGGGGGAGAATAATCAAGGGGTCCAAATCATCAAATGCAAATGCTGGTGATTACACAAACTCCATCTCAGCCTACGATGTATGAAACTGGAAAGGTTAACCTTAAAAAATTGTTGTTGATATTTCAGATGTTGATTCAACAACTGATCAACCCATTGCAGACGTTGGTGATCAATTAGAGACCGAAGACTATGAAGGGTTTCTTGATCGTGGTTTCATGCTACAAGCTGTTGTGCCTATTGTTCCGCTGAATGTTGTCTATCCTGATTCTTACTTTGAGGGGGAGGGTCCTCAAGGAACTAACAGTGACATTGATTCTGACAATGATCAGCTCAATCCTCGAATGAGGAGGGCTTCCTTCTCAGGGGAGCTCATGACGCTGAAGCTGGAAGTTCTGCTGCTGGTGATCCTTCAACACCCCTTCCTTCAGAAAAAAAAAAACAAACTCATTTTTGATCTGAATGAGTTAGCCAAGATGGAGATTACCTATTAGGGAAGTTAGAGAAATCAAGTTAGAGTATAATGCTGCTATTTGACAAAAGAAAGAAGCTAGAAAATAAGAATGTATGTTTGCCAAACTTATTCAAGCTCTTGTTTCCGCTAATAAAAGTGATGATGATCAAGTCAAGAAAATTCATCTCTTCAATAATAATGTGGAGAACCGACATAGAGTTTCAGACCTGAATGAACAAATAGATATGAAGAAGTCTGGAGAAATTCTTACTCGCAGAAAAAAGTCTGATCCTATTATCAAAGTAAGATGCACCAAACCAAGGAATGAGTCACTAAAGCTTCATCTGGTCAGGAAGAAAAATAAATATGAATACACTAAAGTTGTATTTGCTCGTGAGCTAGTCAAATTTCGATATAGTGAGTGGATGAAGATTCAAGAAATTACTGACAAACACAAGGGTATTCATGCTCAGAAAGTGAAGTTGGCAATTCAGCAGCTGCTTAATAAAGTCAAGAAGTTGAACCTTGTGCCATCAGCAGGTCCATCTAGACCCTCCTCTTTAGGAAGAACATGTGCTCCCAAATAGTACAAGAATACCGGGTTTCTTCTTCCTTATGGTACTAGGTACATCAATAATTAACTGCCAATAGGTGTTGAACTATTTCAATACATGTTCATTCCGGAACCAGAGCCTGTGATATTTTATCTTGATACTCAAAATTATTGCATTAGGTTTCTAAGTCCATAACTGTAATTGGTATGTACTTGACCCGATAGTAGCATGGTCCATTTCGGGTTGCCTTCACCAAAGCAATTTGACAGGATGGATATTTGAGAAAGAGGTTATTTGTGATTTATTAATATATTATAAGAATAATATATTAATTGAGAAATCATATTATTTAATTAGTATTGGTCAAGAATTAATTTGGAATTAATTTAGTGATCAAAAGAGACTAATTAAATTTTTAGGGACCGATTAGGTAAATCAGTGATATTTATAGTTTGGGCTAATGATCCATGTTGATTAGGATTGGATTAAATCTTTGTGAGAGTCCATGAAGAGTTAGTCCAAAAAGGCTAATGAGTTATTAGATTAAAAGCCCAAGTGAGTTAGGGTTTACAAGTTGAATCCCTAGGAATTCCAAACTATAAATTGAACCCCTAAGCTTGCAAAATCGGCCACTAGTACTCCAAGGTAAAAACCTAGCCATTTTTGGTGCTCTTAGCCTCTCTCTCATTATCCTCCAATTGATCTTGGTGTTTGGGACTTGTTTAAGGCATCACACTTGAGGTGCTAAGCTCTTGAAAGGCCAAGTTCTACAAGCTACAACAAAGAGGTAATCTTCTAACTAGTTTTTATGATTCATGTATCAAATTTTGTATTCTAGTTAGACTTCATCCTTTGGAAAATTAGATTGCATGTATAACTAGAGAAAACTTAAATCCAAAGCATTAGGGTTGTATGTGCACCATAGAGATGTTAGAGTACATAAAACCCAACAGTGGTATCAGAGCCATGTGTGTTTTCTATTATATTGATTCATTGGTTGATTGTTCAAAGCAAAATAAAATCGTTTTTTGGAATCTGACAGATGAACACGATGTGGTCAACTTTACTACGACGTGGTAGACCATATGTTTGTAGTTTTCAAGTTTTTGGCCATTTTTGGATTAGTATCATTACCACAAACTGTTTTGGACTGTTAAAATTTGTTTTTTCTTATAAGGTAATGATTATCCTCATCCAGTTAAAAGATAAATTATCAAATTATAAAATAGTTACTAGATTATATGATAAGCTAATTATTTGTGTTATTTGATTTATCTACATGAATTGTAATTAGGTCAAATTGGTAAAAGATAATATGATTATTTTTATTGGTTAAAATTTGATCTAAATGGTTTTGAGAGGTTACAAAACTTGTCATCAAGTTTGGAATCGAGAAGTTTTTCAAGAGTTACAAAACTTATCCTTATGTTTTGGAACTTAAAAGGTCTCTTTTATGAAATATTAACTATTGTAATTGAAAGGTTTCAAAAGGTGCAACTCTTGGGTTCATAACTTAAAAAAAATTAATTAAATAGTTTTAATTTTGAATTTTGTATTTAGAGCCTTGATATTTCCTTTGAATAGTTCAAATTACACTCTTATGGACTTTATTAAACTGATTAAATGTTTAATTAAAAGAGAAAGTTAATAAATCCATAATCATATGGTTTAAAGTTAATTAAATTAAAAGTTTAATTTATTAATAGATTAGACCACCTAGTATTGTAAAAGTGTAAAATACACCCTTATACTATATAAAATTAAAAGTTTAATATATTATATATGTATAAGTAAAAGGTCAGTCTTACCGTTAGTAGGCCTCATTCACGAAGCTGGTCTATAAGGAGTGTTTAAGGAAGCAGCCTGTAAAATGACCGCCATTGGGTATCCACTCTTACCCACCACACCCTTGACTAGTGGAGGGTCGTTAGCCGAACGAGTTTGATAGGACACTTAAATCTTCATTAAAAGTATAATGAAATACAAAGTAACCAAACATTTATAAGTTCCCAATCTTAGTTACTTTAGGAAAAATGTGAATTTGATGATAACTCATGAAATTGCACATTGCGCCTTATTGGTTAGTTAGTGGAGCGTGTGTGGTTAACCGACACACTAATATGTGACTAATGAAGGATGGAAATGGGTAGCTTGTAGTTTGTCATAGATCAATGGAGCATGTGTGGTTAACTGGCACATTGATTAGGCGATAAATGACTTCGAGAGTACCAAGCTAATTTGCATGGTTATTCACACCTTGTTTGTGATCCTCGGCATCCCAGTCAAAAACTTGAAGGGCATAATCGAGATTAAACATGCCATTGAAAAAGTTAAATGAATCTCAAAGAATCTAGGAATTTCAATTCATTTAAAACTTAATGCTCTTTTTCGTTTTCATGGTGGAAATTGGTAAATCGTCATATATATACCTTCAAATATTTGACAATTGGATTACGACATCCCTCTTCCGAATTTAGAATATTGTGTTGGGTCCTAGCCTTAATATTTCATTTGGGTGTTATATTAAGGACTTAAATAAACTAATTTGAATTTATCCCTTGTGGATGTCTAGTATTGACAGCTATGGTCTTCCTGAATCTTTTGGAAAAAGCTTTCCTCATGAAGATGATATTCCACATGGCGATCAAGGTGAAAGATCAGTCTCTTTGTCTTGCATTGATGGAATTGGAAATCATACTTCACCTCATCCACCACTTCCAATTATTCTCCCTGATCCACGAGTTCGTCGACTTGAAAAGTTCAAGGTCACTCAAGCCCTATTGGCAAGCAAACATGAAGATGGAAAGTCTGTATGTGATAACGTCTTAGACATAAAGTTGCATATTGACAGGATGGGAATGTTGGGTGTCACTTTCCTGAGGAAGTTGGCTGTTGACTTGGTTCTTCAGTCACTTCCCGAGTCGTATTGTTAGTTTGTTAAAGACTACTATATGACAGACCACAACGTGACCCTTATTGATCTTACTTATTTGCTTATTACTGCTGAATCAACAATGATTTGGCGCACTGGTAAAGCAAACCTGATTGGAAGATCTACTTCCCAAAATTCCATGGACATTGACAATGATGGCATTGGAAGTCTAGAAAATCTTTCTCTTCCCAATGGAAAGGGATTGGCCAAGGTCAAACCATTTCACCAAATGGTAAAGAGAAAGGCTAAGTCTGTGATTGTCCCGTGTACCATTTCGAGAAAGTCTATCTGTTTCTATTGCCAAGAGAAGGGGCATTGGATGCGAAGCTGCCGTATTTACCTGAAGGACCATAAGGATGGTAATGTCAAAATGTATGACTCTGCTTCAGGTAAGTCCACTATCTAACTCTATTAAGTTCCTATTTGAAGATTCTTAGTACATGATGTGATGAGATCACATTTTGATGTTTTGTAGGATCGAAGAAGAGAAAGGAAGCTTAAAGAAAGAAAAGGATGAGTCTGATCGCGAAGAGATGGATTTTGATCGCATGATTCGATGATCAGATTTTTGAGCTGCTACTTTGGAGTTATGATAGATTACTTAGGAACATTTAGAAACATAGTTTTCATATGTGTTTGCATTGTAAGGACAAGTTCTCTGCGCTTTATAAATAAATATTTTTTTTTGATTTTATCTTATTTTATATTTCCTTGCAATGGCATTTGTGAAAATTGATGTTTCTATGTTTCTATTTTTAGCAATATGGTTTTGATTCGTTCGTTTGTGCTGGTGTCGAGATTTACCAAATAAGGAAAGATTCTCATCACCCAAGTTTCAATTGGACAAAAACTTGGAATCATGCAACTTGTATTGTATGATGAATGAGAATCTTCATCTTTGGAAAATTAAGACTAATTCCTTGTTCACATAAAAATGTGAATCAAGTGAAGGACTAGGGGATCAAGTACACGTTGTTGTGCACTGGTCAGGTCCACCACAAATAATGATAAGACTATTCATCATGATTTACTAAAAGTTTAGTAAATATGATTATGATTACAAGATTAAGTATAATTCTGAATCATTGAAAAGGTTTCTATGTATAGTAGGACGAATAAGAAGAATCAAATAGGCAGATAGATAAAAGTTTCTCCAATCTGAAAGGAAAGGAGAGTACTTTAGTATCGTGTTTTATATCACCCTAATGATTATAGAACCATATCACAATTGATCCTCAAAGTACACCTTAGTGCATTTACATGGCTAAGAAGAGGTATCAGAAATTGTTGAAATGGTTAAATCAAGAAGGTGAGTCACACTTCGTTCTAAATTCAAGTCTTAGAGTTATACTCCAAGATTGTGTCTTGAGTGACATGTCCTAAGAAGGTTTGAAACACATCATGAAATGTGCAGTAGAAAATCTTTCTTACTCATGCACATTTGAAATTAGTAGTTGTGATGTCTTAAATAAGATACAAACCAACTAAGACTAATTGTATGAAGTGTTCTTCTTGATAAGAACCCGTACTAACTCTTGAATAGTTGTTCATCAAGGAATGTGTCTTGACAAGAGAATCTTATATGTCAATAGGTTAGTGGGAGTCTTAAAGACCTTGAAAAGCTTCAAGAACTAATTAAGAATAAACCTATCGTTTATCACTAGCACACGACTTGAGGTTTGTAACCTATCGTGTTGACATATTCTTGTTTCTGTGCTCATTCCAGTTAAAGTTGACTATGCATTTGAGTTCTATGAGTTCTCAATTGTTTGCAGAATGCAAGGCACCTTGATCATTGAAAGTTCATTGATCAGTAAAGGTGATTTGCTCAACAACTTGGAAGACATGGTAGGCCCTTGTGCTATCATATGGCAAGAAATTAAGATTGAACAAGTTCAGTCCATATGAGTTTGAATTTGTCATAAACCTTGTCTTATGATAATGATTGGAAATGAAAGATTCACATGGATAGGAATACATACACCATAACGTCTAACTGACACAAGTTTTCTCTCCACTTCATGAAAATGATTGGGAGGAAACACTTTCTCTAAGTAGATTTAAAGAGATAGCAGTTATGTTAATTGTGTTCTCAAATTCTATTATGATTACGGCACCCCTCTTCATAGATCGAATTGTGAGAAATGGAAAATAGTTTGAACATTCGGGACTTATTGTCTTAAGTTCTGAAATAGTTTAGACACACATATGAGCTTTCTAATAAAAGGTGTATGAGCTTAGATAAAGGCTTATCGAAGCATTTCGTATCAGAAATCTGAACTTTGGTATGAAAGTCAATGAGTATTAATTTCTAAAAGTCCAGCTGATTTTTGGATACATGTCAAAGCTAGTGGGAGCATAAATGTTATACTAGTATCAAAATAATTGTTATGCTAGTGGGAGCATAATTATTATGGTAAGTGTTGCGAGTTAGCAATACTATTTATAGGAATCAAAGTTATAATTTTCAAAGTTGCAAAGGTTGAATTTTTTTCGCTATAGTATGGGAGAGGATACTTACACTTTATTTCAAATCTAAAAGTTTAGATTGAAGTATTAATCAAACTTAGTCATGGATATATATGAATACAATGTTGGAGTATTTTTACATTGGAAATTCTATATATGGGAATATTATAACAAAAGACTGGTCAAGTATCATGTCTTTATGTAAGACATTATGAATCATGTCCCATATGCTTCGGATATAGGATCGATTGCATGTGCTATAATATTCACGTGTTCTAATTTTCCAAATGCCTAGGGAATTAAGAGGGAAAAAGGACTAGAACCGGATATGAATAAAGTGGTTAAACAACTGTCAAGGACAATCTAAGGTTTGCTAAGGATTGGTTGCTTAAGGACAGTTGAAAGTATAGTAATGGATGGACCATATTGGAATTATTATGAATAGACAAAATTCTATTAATAATGCATTATCATACGGAAAATATGGAAATGTTTTCATAATGGGAGTTGGATATTAAGAATCCATGTGTAGGTTAGAAACCTTTATGCAGGAAGGATGTTCAAAGGAATGTACTTTGAATTTGAAATTTCGCTTCCTTGGAATTGTTTTTTTATCAATCTCTAGTGGAAAGTTTCGTAATATCGTTGCCAAAGTCTCTGTGACTTTGGTACCTCGACATTACAAAAGATACATTGTATGATAGCTTAGAAACTAACACATTCTTATAGTGGCAAGAATTAGGTATTCTTACACTAAATAATAAGGATTTGGAATTGTGAAATGTGCATCATTGAAATGTTCTCAATTAATCTATTTCACAAAGTAAGGACCATATATAAACATAGTGTGCATGCTTGGAGCATGGTATAACTATTGTTTTAATTCAAGTATTAAGTTGATTAATCAAAACATTATACAATGAATAATGTGTAATCAATATGGTGATTAAATAAAAGGTGTTTTATTTATATTCAAAAGTTTTGAGACCATATTGAATTCGATTTTTCTTGTGTTTCACTTTGCATGTTTTGACTTCCCGAATAATAAGATTATTCAAACATCCACAGTCGATCATACTTTGGAAGTAAGTAATGAGGTAAGGTTGTCATGAATCCAACTGTTGATTGTCTAAGGTGTATAGACATAACACAAGTTTGTTGCATTGTTCATGAGTACTCCTGTAATAAGATTTGAGTATTGGTATAAATCGACGCTCACATGAGTCACTTCATGGATTTTATCACGAGTGATTGTGAGACGATAATATCTTATATTCTTAAAACGGAGACATATAGTTGCAATTTACAAGTCGAATGATGTGTAAACACAGTAACTTGGTGTTATAAAATGCATTATTGTGTGTGATTTGATGAGTAAATAGAGCAAGCATATGAGCCGAAGTTTATCCATTCCTTTTACCCTAAGAAGGATAAAAAGCGATATATGTGGGCCCCTTGATGATTTAGTGATGACACCCTAAGCGCTTGGCCAAGCCTGGACTGATTTGATTTGTTCAATTAGTCAGTCGTCATAAATCACAAATCGGGAAACAACACATACATAGAGAGAATGATTCTAATCCATGTCTCATTTCCATACGATATCTAGAATGGAGGAATACATGATCCCTTATCTAATGGACACGTCATTGATTTGTTCAGAGTTTGACAACGGCTTTTTGAGAGCTACGATTGCTGATCGGTTTTTCAAGTCGAACTTGCAGTTATAGTAATTAGACTTATCCAAGTGGAAGACTATTGGATTAGGTGTCTAAGTCCATAACTATAATTCGTATGTACTTGACCCGATAGTAGCATGGTCCATTTCGGGTTGCCTTCACCAAAGCAATTTGTCAGGATGGATATTTGAGAAAGAGGTTATTTGTGATTTATTAATATATTATAAGAATAATATATTAATTGAGAAATCATATTATTTAATTAGTATTGGTCAAGAATTAATTTGAAATTAATTTAGTGATCAAAAGAGACTAATTAAATTTGCAGGGATTGATTAGGTAAATCAGTGATATTTATAGTTTGGGCTAATGATCCATGTTGATTAGGATTTGATTAAATCTTTGTGAGAGTCCATGAAGAGTTAGTCCAAAAAGGCTAATGAGTTATTAGATTAAAAGCCCAAGTGAGTTAGGGTTTACAAGTTGAATCCCTAGGAATTCCAAACTATAAATTCAACCCCTAAGCTTGCAAAATCGGCCACTAGTACTCCAAGGTGATAACCTAGTCGTTTTTGGTGCTCCTAGCCTCTCTCTCTCTCTCTCTCTCTCTCTCTCTCTTATCCTCCAATTGCTCTTGGTGTTTGTGACTTGTTTGAGGTATCACACTTGAGTAGCTAAGCTCTTGAAAGGCCAAGTTCTACAAGCTACAACAAAGAAGTAATCTTCTAACTAGTTTTTATGATTCATGTATCAAATTTTGTATGCTAGTTAGGCTTGATCCTTTGGAAAATAAAATTGCATGTATAACTAGAGAAAACTTTTATCCAAAGCATTAGGGTTGTATGTGTACCATAAGGATGTTAGAGTACATAAAACCCAATAAAAATCACATTGGCTTTCAACACACTAATGATCTTCCTTCCGCTCCTCCAGAATACTTGTTTCATCATCACATGGAAGGACTTAGTCACTTTGAACTCGGAAAAGGATATCGCGTGTTGATATCTTTGGAGCTTAGTAGAAGACTGGATGAACATAAAATTGATCAATTAAGATGGGTCAAGCCTGAGATCTTGAAAGAAGCTGGCAAATTCTATAATGGTTCTTCTGATGACTCTAAAAAAGAAGATTAGTTTTGACATCATCAGATAGCGAAGATTGTAAGGTCACACCTTATGATCTAATGAGTCAAACACTCCTACACGGTATCTGTCAATGTTAGCGTCTACTATACCGACAGCGCCAACGTATCAAGCCTATCAGCATCGGTGCTTAGTATAGTTATTCCATGTAATCTTTTATATATCTAATCGATACAAACCTTCATATATATATATATATATATATATATATATATATATATATATATAATCGTTGAACGATCCTTTTCCATCTCCCCTCCATGTTGCCCGATTTTTCCATCTCAAAAACACGCTGTAACACCCCTTGCACATGCTTATCTAAAATCGCCTTTATTTAATCTTTAAACATATTTTCAATGTTTAGTTTGCAGAAAAAGATCCTAAAGTTCCAATCAATAAATTAATTGATACAGTTTAAAGTTTCCATTAATTAGTTCGAAACATCATGCGAGAGTGTAACAATCGAATCAAAGTAAGGGTTTAAGAAGTGATTACAAACAAAAATTCTTCCAATACATTACTTATATTATACTTTTTAATTTATTAAACCTAATTAATCTAATAAGCTAAAATGCAATAGGTCATGTACCTAGTCACTTAATAGAATAGTAGGTAAGTAGGGTGTCGAACACTTGGGAAACATGAATGATTTTAGGAAAAATAAATCTACTAAACTGTAGTTAATTTAAATAACGTAAACTAGGAGTTTTCTAATTTTTCAAATTCATAAAACTTAATAGTAATCAACTTTTTAAAATAAATAGTTACTCAAACTAAAGACTAGCAAATAATGATTTTTGAAACAAGATTAAAAGAGAACTTTAGATTAGATACGGTCCACATATTCCATATGTTTAATTTAAATGATAGTGCAATAGATTTAACTTTGTCATTTACTGATTCCTTTTATGACTATTAATAATGGTAAAATTACCAATCTTTTGATTTATTAAATCTATTAACTAAGTGATCAAGTGAACAAATAATCATACAGATCAGCGTTTTGTTCGAATTATGCATGACTTAAATTCTTTAATCAATAATAATGATGGTAAATTATATATATATATATATATATATATATATATATATATATATATATATATATATGAATGTTCATCACATATAAATCACATTAAAGTTACCAACTTTTCTACTTAACCCTAGTTTTTTTGGTCAAAACCTTAGTCATACAATTCTATGGTTCATAAATTCATATGATTCAAGCACATTAAGATAGATGGGTAATCTAATCCTAGCAATACTTTGCATTAAACAACAAAGCTAGTTACTTTAACACATAAGGTTCTTTAACAAGCAAGCATAACTAATAATCGACTAAATTAAAATCCAAAATCAATGAACTAACACATTGGTTCAAGGCTACTCTACTTTAAATGGACGTGAGGGTTTTTAGCCCATAACTAATGTAGAAGAACAAGTAAAATTGAAATAAACTATGAACTTCATGAATAAGTAAAAGAAAACCAAGTTATTAGATGTAATTGTGCCTTCGAATCTCTTCAAATCAAGCATTCTCATCGTAATATCGTATCCGTAGGCTCCAAGAGTTGTCTTTGGATGTTTAAAGTCAGAAGAAACTTGTTTCATAAGTTAGGTTATGAAAATAACCAATATTTATACTTTACATATAAATGTCTCCCACGCCATGGAAAATAGACTTCAACACCGTGGCATCGATCTTTTTCGCGTATTCTCCAAGTTTCCGACACATGTTTCTTTTGTCAGACTTAATGGGGTTAACCCTACAACGTGGATATCATGATTCCACACTGTGGAGTTTCAATTCTTCAATATTTTTGACTTTTATTGAATTTAATTCCACAATCCCACTCCGAGTTTCGCATTTCCGATTCGTTTATCCAATGCGCGTTTTCTTTGCTATGAAATAGAGTTGAACATTATAAGTAACTTTTATCTATAATTTGACACTAAATGTAGTGCAAAATATAAAAATATACCATAAAATATATGACCAATTATGGTGATATGAATATACCCCACACTTGCTCTTTGATGTCCCCAAACAAAGTTGAATTTATTTATCTTTTCATTCTAACACTACAACATCAGAACCTCGCTCACCACCATTACGCATAACAATCCAAATTGAACTAAAAAATTATGCCTCACCTCAATGCATATATTTGTGTCTATTCCTGAGTATTCATGAAGCCCTAAATACTCACAATATTCACAAACCGCTCCCCACTTATTTTGAACAACATTCATTTTTGCATTCCTACCACCTATGCCCTATTATATGACCCATTTTGTTTCAAAAGTTATTGGGATTCCACATATACTATAACAAATTGGATTAACTAAACCTTAGAGTTCACATCAAACTTTCCAAATAACATTAGCAAACTTAGTCCTAACACAATAATATGAAAACAAAAATTTTAAAATTTTAAAAATTTCTATTGTAGACTATTTTTCAAGTCTTTATGTAAAGTTTTAAATTTTAAATCAAACAAATTTGTTACTTTTAAAACTAGCATGCTTGATTTCCTTTTTTTTAACCCCTACCCACACTTATTTCATACAATGCCTCATTGTATGCATAAAACAACTAAAACATTTAAAATCTAAAAGGGGGAAAAAGGAACAGACTCCTCTAGGATAGAAGTGGCGAGATCAAAATCGAATGTAATGTGGTTGTTGACATCTCATGTAAATGCTGGAAAACCGGACTTCTGAATAGCTCCATGAATGACTAAATATATTTCTAGAAAATGTGCTTTAGATTTGAGGTAAACCAAACACTCAAAAATAGGTAATACTTTTCCACGCTGTGGCAATGTAATGGCCATACCGTGGGCCTATCTTTTTTGAAATTGGATCGCGACTTCTAAAGAATGTAATGTCTATGACATGGGAACTGCATCATTGTGAAAATTGCTTTGGATCAGTCGCAGACATGATATGAAAAATGATGCCAAGATGACACACTCCTCAACTTTTGAGAACACAATTCTCTAGTTTTTAAGGCTATAAAAACCGTAATGTCGCGCAAAACTCTTCTTGAAATACATAGTCACACCCCTCACTTGAATTACATCATGTATTGCATTTAATCACATTGACCCCTCTTTTCCTAATTGTTGAACTTATCGCCGACATACTATATTCTGCAAGATCAAAAACACAAAAACTAATGTAAAACCTGTTTTCCTGGACGAATTGAATTGGGGCTTCAAGGAGTTAAAAGGTTGAGTTTTGGAGAAAAAGGAGCCTCTCTATGTGAGACATAAGGGCTCACGACATGATTTGGGATGCATGAAGATTTCGGTCCGGGACTGAGCTCACGACGTGAGCAATAAGAGATCACGATGTGAGGAGCGCAGCAGCCCAAGCCCATAAACTTTTAGGGTTTCCCACATATTTATTCTCCCCAAACTCAGTTTTAGGGTTCATTTCTCAGCCTCCACCTCCCTCTAACTTAGAAAACCCTAACCCTCATCCTTCTTGTTGGTTTTGGATCCATCTTGGTGTTTTAGTGGCTAGAAGAAGAAGAAGAAGGTGTTCTACAATGTTGGTCCACCAAGGAGGCTTCATCATCATCATCATCATCATCATCATCATCAACATCATCATCATAATCATCATCTTGTGTACATTCTGGACCATTGTAAGTGTCTAAGATTCAACCTTTATGAGTTTAAGTTACTAGATCTAGGTTCTTGCCCTTTTCCTTCATGATTATGAAAGTTTGCAAGGAGGAAATCTATAAAGTTGGAGAATTTATGACCTTTATGGGTCCCTTAAGCATCATATCTTATGGATCGGAAGTTTAGTTGTGATTTATGAATGTTGCATGAGTTTGGGGCCATTTATTGTCATTTTGACCCGAGATGAGTTTAGGACACGCATGCCATCAAGTAATCATTTTTATTGACCTTTAGAGTCCTCTTTAGCTTCTGAAAGAATTGGGGTTGAAGGCTTAATGGATTAAGGACATAAATTTGGATTTTTAGCCTCAAACTATTCTCACGACGTGAGACATAAGGTCTCACGACGTGAGGAGTGTTTGGTCCCATTTCTGATAAGCATGTTGGGGCTCACGAAGTGAGGATAGGCTGCTCACATCGTGAGGCCAACTCTGGTGTTATTTCTTGACTGAGTTGGCTAGGTTGAGTTAGGATGAGTTGGAATCTGATCAAGTGACCTCTTACGACGTGACCAATGACTAGTCACGACGTGAGATGTGATTTTGGGCTTTTGGGTTATATTGGGCCCTAGTTTTCTATATGTGGGACTTCTTGTGCTTGGGACCATTTTGATCTTTGAGTATCTTTTAGGAATTTGGGTCTTCTTGGATTAGGCCCATGATGGGTTTTGGGCCTAATTAGGAAGTTGGGCCATATTGGGCTTTTGATGCTATTGGTTTGGGCTTTGGATTTTGAGCCAAATGAGGAAAGGGTGAAATGGACTTTTACCATGAGTGTTGGAGAATCGGACTTGGATTCCAACTATGGGTTGTGGACCAATTATTAATTTGGTATTATTGATGATGTTAGCACGAGGATTTTCCGGATCGGCAGTCTGAGCTTTTATATGATATTTTCAACAGCTTGAGGTGAGTCTCATCACTATAATATGGTTGAAGGCACCAATTCTGGCCAATTGGCTTATGTTATATTGTAAGACTAGGGGTGACCCTTGGCATTTGTATGAAAGACCTGGAGTTGGCTCCTGGCAAATTGTATGCACGACCAAGGATCGGACCCTGGCAGATAAGTAGATAGTTGTATATGTAGATAGTATGTTATTTATCTTTGTGACACTTGCACGAAAGAACAGGAGGTGACTCTTGGCATTGGTCTACAAGACCCATGGTATTGGACCTTGGCTTGGCAAGGAAAGACCATGATACGGATCGTGGCATAATGGCAAGACTATGGTTGGCACATAACATTATCTATTAAATGTATGGTATGTGGTATTTTGGGGAACTCAATCTGCTTTGTGCTTATGGATTTTTGTTTATGGTTTCAGGTACTTCTGGTACAAAAGGGAAGGACCCATCATGACTACACTACATCCACATATGTTTTTGCAATTTTATGATTTTGGGATTGTACTCTGATAATTGTTTTTACATTAATACAGTTTTGAATGATTTTTAATAATAAATGGTGTTTTATGGTTGAATTAAAAATGAGATTTTTAGCTTGAAATTTTGGGACGTTACAAGTTGGTATCATAGCCTTGGTTTGAAAGATTTGCGCATACTCTCGAATGTGTCTGAACTCAAACTGAGGAATTGGTAATCATTCTGAAAGATAATCATTTTTTCTAAAAATATTTTTATAAGAAAAAAAGGGGTGTGATGCGTGCAATTGGCCGAGCATAAGTAAGTGATTTCCAGAATTTCCATACATGTTTATTATATTATATGTTATGAGAATTACATGCTAGATTAGGGGTAAGGATCTGCTAAGGATTTCTTGCTAGGAGAGATGCCTTTATATGCATGATTATTTGAGCTTTTAGAAATTTCATGCTAGTATGGTTTTCAGATAAATGGATAGAATGGCTTGATTAGTTGGTGCGCTGGTTAGATTTACCGGTATCCGAATGCTGCTTGCTTTGTTATTTTTGTGACTCTTAGTGATGTGGGATAGCTACTAAGTGAATATGTCAAGTCACATGTTGCATAGGTTAAATAATCTCAGAGTGATGGATTTGACCCAATTGCGCAACCCTTGTCCGAGTCCAACCATTCAAGTGTTGAATCTTTTACTCAACAAACTATATGAGCTTTGTTGCATGTAACTGTATTCATGAGCTATTCAGCTGGCATTAGTGGAAGTTTTTCAGCAGCTGATAGCAAGGTGAGGTCAGGAACCTAGGAGAGCCTAGGAAGTGCTTTTAGTGGGCTGGTTGTGCTGTATAGAGAGTATTTGGAGTATCAATTAGGGAAGGTGACTTAGAGGATTCAGGATGATTGTTGAGGAAAGTATGGACACGTGTGAAAGGTAGTATTGAGCTTGTACTACTGAAAACACAGGATCCATACTCGAATCGAGGAGAGTCATGGAGAGTCGAGGAAGCCTATTGGATGGGGATTTATGGTTATGTTATGATCATTTGCATGATTGTTTTTAGAATGGAGATGAGCACTTTGGAAGGAGGTTTAGGTTCTGGTTTAGGCATAGGCTGGTACTTAGCCGATTGATGAGCGGATGCGGGAGTTTATCTCGTCAGAGATCACCCGCAATATTTTGGAGCAGACTCCTATGATCTTTGGTATGGTCAAGGAGGGGATGTTGGAGATTTTGGATGAGCGTCTGGGCAAGTTTTGTACTGAGATTATGGCTATTCTAGGAGTTCACACTCTTTCCTTTCGCGAGTTTCGTGCTTGTGGAGCTCCCACGTTCTTTAGGGAGAAGCACCCCATTTCCAGTAGGAGATGGTTAATGTATATGGTGAACGCTTTCCAGATGAGTTTCTGCCCCGAGGGGTCGAAGGTCAGATTTGCTTCTTGTCTTCTAAAAGACAGAGCCCGAGATTGGTGGGAGAAGGTAGACTTCACATTAGGAGGCGAAGCCCTAGAGACGATGAATTGGGATGAGTTGGTGACCTGATTTGGGGTCAAGTTTGCACGAGCTATTGAGGTAGAATAGTTGGCGAGGGAGTTTCAGGACCTTCGCTAGACTACTTAGACTGTGGCAGAGATCACTACCAAGTTCCAGGAGAAGGCTTTGTTGGTTCCTCAGTATGAAACATACAAAGTTATGAAGAAGGTGAGGTATCATGATATGCTGAGGGATGACATCAGAGAGTTTGTGAGTATGTCAGGGTGCAAGACCTTGAATGATATAATTGCTAGAGCTTGGGAGCGGGAGATTGATTTGGAACAATTGGGGAAGTGGAAGCTAGAGAAGGTGCTAGTAGATGCGGGTTATACAAAGAGACCCAAGACTTCAGACCAGCAGTTGAGGGGCCAGCAGGGTCGGGGTCAATATAGCACGTGCAGGAAGCAGTACGACAGGTTTGTCGATCTAGGGGTATGGATCGCTACAAGTGTGGCAAGATTGGTCGTGTTAGTAGAGATTGTCCCCAAGGGATGAGCCCGTTTTGTTTTCAACGCAACCAAGTGGGCCACAAGAAGGCCGAATGCCAAGAGTTGATGAGAGGAGCGATGAGGGCACCTGCTCCAGCCACTTTGAGGATTACTTAAGGACACAAGGGCATGGTGGACGTTCCTGTGGTGAGGAGTCGAGCATTACAGTCACAAGTCGAGGGTATCCAAGTTCTATCCATTGATGTCGCAGATGTGTATTGCATTCTTTTCCTTCATGTTCTTATTAATTATATTCATGATTATATGTTATGTATGAGATGCTATGTGGAGTGTATCTAAGTCTCCACCTGGGATTATAGTTTTTCATCATGATGGTCTAGACATTTTACCTTGAGAATCTTTATATGCCATTTCCATATCGAGAGCTGTGTTTAGGGGATGTTTGGGTGAGCCATATTTGAATTGAGATGTAAGAGGCATTATCTATCATCGAATCAAGCATGATGTGAGAAAAGATCAGCAGTCGATTCAATCTTTGGTAGTTTCAGTAAGGATTCAATAAAGTCGCCAGATGGACATGTCGGGTTGGGTGCAGAGTATGTAGGGGTTCCTTATGGTTTCAAAGAAACAAGTGATGGATTGATCGTGGGCATGAGATCAATAGTTACATAGTTTATACCTTTGTATCGTGGTTAGATGCATATTCGCATGGGAATTGCTCTAAGAATAAATAGGTTGTGGAATAAGTTGGGTACCCACATCGATATTTGTGATGTTGTTCTTCGTCATCCGATAAGTCGCCAAGGACTTGAAGTAGAGTCAGTATTAAGTGCTTTGGATTATTGAGCTCATTGATATTTCATAAACTATTCATCTAGTTTTGGAAGGTGTGTGTGATTGCGAAGATTGCCTAGTATTGGGATGCTAGTTCTTGCAAGCTCAGGTTGTCCACAAATTAAATAGTAAGGTTGTGAGATGGATTGGAAATCCATCAAATCTTACGGATTGGAAAGGCACATTCGAATCCAAGTGGAGGGGGGGGGGGAATCATTGGTCTAAGGGATTATATTAGAATGGATGTTCAGGTTTCATTGCACTTCAGTAGTGACTCATGGTGGGTAAGTGGATGGATCCAGGTCGAGGATTGTGTTAGAGCCTCTCTACCTGTTCTTGTCTGATTAAGGATTTGGGGTTTGAAGCATGACCCGAACACCTGGTTGGGATATAGTCTGATGCAGGTTCGAATCAGGATGATTTTTATTGGTTCGGTCGATGAGCAGTATGACCATGGGTTGTGACCATGGCAGAACTGAAGTGTTGTAAGACTGTGGGGTGGCCATAGCATTCACTAGGATGACAGGTGACAAGGGAAATGTTGTAAGATAGCAGGGTAGCCGTAGCATTGACTAAGAATGCAAAATAGTGGTAGGAGTGTTGTAAGACTAAGGGGTGGCTGTCCCATTCACTAGGTTGGCAGGTAGTATGGTAGTGTTGTAAGACCGCAAGGTGTCCCGTAGTATTCACATGTATCTCAAGCAGCTGTGTGGGGTTGGTATATCCATGATTGGCCCATAGTTCCTCTAGGTGGGATTAGACCATGGCAGGTCAGGTCGTAAGATTGTGGGAAGGCCACAAATTTCATGGAATTAGGGAAGGTTGTGGTCCGTATGAGGCCAGTTGTGATATAAGACTACAGCTAGGCATGTAACATTCAATATTAGCAAGTGGATTTGGTTGCATTAGGTTGATGGTTGGTTAGGTGCGGTTGGATTCGGAGGGTTGTTGGAGCCCTGATAGCGTGCAATCTAGGACAACTCGTGCCCGATAAGTCCCTCGTTCGGAAGTCACGAAGTGTGACTGTGTGAGGCTATTAGTCTCAACAGCCAATTGGGAAATCCGATAGATTGGTTAATTGGTAGGTGAGAAGGAGACCAGGGAGGTATCAGTTGCATCTGGAATGTAATTATGGGGCCACAAGATGATCCTGAGGTGGTACTAGAGATTGGGACTCGTGTTAGGAGTCGCTTGTTATTAAGTGAAAATGTTAAGTCACTTGTTACATGGCTTAAATAATCTCAGAGTAATTGATTTGACCATACGACACAACTCTCGTATGATTCTAACCGGTGTACAGGTGAGCCTTTACTCGAAGGATTATATAAGCCTTCTATCAAGTGAACAATTTTTGGCAGCAAGAAATGGTCAGATATTCTGTTTTCAGTGGAAACAACAAGATAATCAAGGGTTGGAAGTGTCATGATCGATTGGAATTCGAAGTGGATTTGAAGTGTCAGTGATTTGGAATAGGCAGTTTGTTGGGGAGCCAGACAACGATTGGGATTTCAGACTACGGGCAGAGTAGTAAGGGTTATTCTCCAGTGGTTAGCGCTAGTGGGGTAAGGATCTGTTCATCATAAGGATTTGAGAGCCCTGCTAAGGTTGGGCTCAGTTGCAATTTTGGAATGCTGGTGTATGCTTGTATTCTTTCATCAGTCTATATCAAAGTCGTAGATGGGTTGTCCAAGTTGTCTAGGATGGCTGCAGGATAGTAAGGAGCGATTTCGAGGATGAAATCTAATTTAAGTGGGGGGGAGTTGTAACAGATGTTTTCTTGGAAGAATCGAATTGGAGCTTCAAGGAGTTAAAAGGTTGAGTTTTAGAGAAAAAGGAGCCTCACGATGTGAGACATAAGGGTTCATGGCGTGAGATGGGATGCATGAAGATTTTTGTTTGGGACTGAGCTCACGACATGAGCAATAGGAGCTCATGAAGTGAGGAGCAGTGCAACCCAAGGCCACAACCTTTTAAGGTTTCCTATGTATTTAAGCTCCCTTTACTCGGTTTTAAGTTTCATTTCTCAGCCTCCACCTCCCTCCAACTCAGAAAACCCTAACCCTCGTCCCTTATGGTGGTTTTGGATCCATCTTGGTTTTTTAGTGTCTAGAAGAAGAAGAAAAAGAAGAAGGTGTTGTAGAGTGTTGGTCCAGCAAGAAGGGTTCGTGATCATCATCGTAATCATATTTTGGACCATTGTAAGTGTCCAAGATTCAATCTTTATGAGTTTAAGTTACTAGATCTTCATTCTTATCCCTTTTCTTTCATGATTATGAAAGTTTTCATGGAGGAAATCCATAAAGTTGGCAACTTTATGGCCTTTAAGGGTCCTTTGAGCATCATATCTTATGATTTTTGAAGTTTAGTTGTGATTTATGAATCTTGCATGAGTTTGGGGCCATTTCTTGTCATTTTGACCTAAGATGGGTTTAGGACATGCATGGGGGATGCATGTAAGTCCCCAAATATGGAACCAACTAGTGATCCAACACAATAACAAGCAATAATCAATAAGAACTAGAAGGAGTAGAAACAAGAATGATCCAAATTGCACACGTTTCTATTGAGCCGCAAACGTCTGGTACAATGGACACACACACACATAAAACTGTCGTACGTTCTGACAAGAATGACACATATATACATATATATAGGGAACATGAATCGTAAATAGTTCATGGAGACAAACAGCCTTGCAGCCGCAAACACTAGTTGAACCGAAAACACCTTGTTTTCGGTTCACCCAACCGCAAACATTATAAATAGCTTAACAAAGACTAATAAGACCTATACAGATGAATTTCTAGAGCAAAGCAACAAAATGTGACCTAACGGTCTCCCCCTTGGTTTGAGGCTAGCATAAGTTCAGTCTTTCTCAATGATAAGAACGTTTGACCTTCCCATCGCCCCTAGCCACATCTTCTTATCGATAATCTTAGCGATCATGCATGTAAATTCTTTAGTAGCAACCTCAAAGATCTAATGATTGCATATGATTTGATGGTGAGCCAAAGTGTGAATATCCCGTTCACCAAACTGTGGCAAATCCTTTTTATCAACAATATGAAAAACACCATCCGGGAATTTGATGACATCTGAGGCTGTGGCTTCATCATAAACCTAGTATTCCATATTGTTCAGTGATCCATCATAAAAATTATTAACAATAGGAATATGTGTCATCTGTTTTGTAGGAGGCCACATTACATTCTTGAAGGTCTTGTTGGTCATAGGGTCAAGAACACCTTTGACTCTTTTCACGAACGATTCGACAGTTTTCATCCCATCCAATTTCCTCTTAACTTGATTTTCCAAGAAGAGTTTGAAATCTGTTCCTCATCAATCATTAGTTGGGTTTGAAAATGGAGCATCAACAAGTTCAGTGAGGTCCACCTTCGTCCAAGAAGAAAAATCATTCTTGTGCTTGTAATACTCCATGTTTCTGCTCTTGCGCTTTACCAACCAGCAATTTAATTTGTCATGAAAACCCCACATAAGAATTCCTGACAGGTCACATACTTATCTCTGAACCGCCTCTTTCCAAGCTTGGTCACAGTCAGTTGGGGTTGGTCTCCACGAACATTTTGATCTGAATTTTTCGTGAAGAGTCACTTCCCCTTCTTTTGTGAAGATGCCTATTTCTGAGCTTGTTTGAGAATAAATATTTGATTGGCTTGAGCTGGTTCACTCTCAAATCGGTCAATAATTCTTGTGGTTCTGATAGGAGGAGGATTAACATGAGGATCTTCAGCAGCTTGGGAAGGAGCACAATAAGAAGGTTTTGCTGCATTTGGTCCAGTGACCGGTGTCTTGAATTTGTCTCCAAATTCACTGATAAACTTGTTTTTCAGGTCGAAGTACCCGACAGTCAAGACACTAAGGTTTAGCTACAAGTTGGAGATCTGTTTTGATTTTTGAATATTTTCCTCTTCAAGCTCAAAAACTCTGACGTCAAGTTTTCCTATCAAAACATCCTTCTCGATAAGCTTTTGACTTAGAATTCCGATATCCTCCTTGAGCTCAAAAATTGATGGGTCCACTTCCCCTGAACTTCCATCACCTTTAGATATCCCTTTGCCTCAGGGTGAAGGATCTGAATCTTGTTGGGCCAAAAACCCGACAAGCCTCTCGGAGGTAGCATCCTGTGCAGGTTGTGGTGGAGAGGAACCCCCAGGAGCTGAACAACTCTCAGATTCATAAGAAGATCGAACAACACTTGGTCGTTCTTTCAAAACTTGACTGTCTTCATGGGTTGGTTGGGTTGGTGTAGCAATTACAGAAGATTGTAAGGTCGATGAAGCTTGTTCCCGAATCAGCACTCCCGGCCTTGGATCGACTCTTCTCTTTTTGATTGGAGGCTGGGAGGCTTGTGTCATGATAAGATCACTTTCAGATGGCAAAGTAGCTGGAGTAACAACTGTAAGAGGAGAAATCCTTGTAGTTGTATCCAGATTAGCTGAAGTGTCGGCCATCTGATCAAAAGTTGGAGGCGTTACCTTGAGAACACTACTAACTCCCCCAGTATCCGTTGTGAGTTGTACAACATCATGGACATCATTAAAGAACGCATTGAGTTCCTCATTGCTTGGCTTGAAATCATCATTCTGCTCAAAGTCGAAGAATAATTCATCATCATCATCATCATCATCATCATCATCATCATCATCATCATCATCAAAGTCAAGTACATTTTCCCTAGGATTCATCACATCTTCACCTTCATCATCATCACTTGCATCATCATCATCATTCACCTCCACATCAGTCATCGGTACATGTTATTCAACAACAATAGCAATGGGAGGAACAGGGTCTTCTTCATGCTCAGAAGCAGTAATCACATCTTCATTGACTGAGGAACTTTCTGAATTAGATGCTTCATTGATCTCCGCAAACTGGAGAAATTTCTCCAGTGGGTACTTTCCTTGGAATACAAATTTCGTAGCCTTGCGATTTTGTTTCATGAGACCAAAAGTATTAGCACCTAACGACTTCAAGTCCAAAGTTTCACCTTTTCTTTCTAACTCTGGATATTTTCTGTCAAAAATCATCTGGAGAAACCTTGGGAACATTAGAAATTTGTCGTTCCTTTTTCCTTCTAAATTGACCATCATCTCATTCAAAATGTATCTTGAAAAGTTGAACTCAAGACCCATGGCAAGAGTAGCAATAGCACCAATGTTCAAAATGGAAATCTCATCAGCACCATATTTCCTGCCTGAGATGTAGATAATGAAGGAGTGAGCAAGAAATCGCCAGTAAGGAGGCAACAACTTCTTCACGGTAGGAGGAAACACTCCTTCATATCCCATTCTTTTGATAATATCTTCTGTTTGTTCCATAGAATTTTTTTTTGAAACCCAGGCTGGTCATTTATTTGCAGCACTTCACGAATGGTGTGCTCAGACACCATAATCTTCTTTCCATGAATAACTGATTTCACCGTGTCTTCACCATCTTCTCTTTTATGTACATAAGACTTATTCCAAAACTTCTTCACTAAGTCTTGAAAAATGATGGGATTTGACCTTAATGCATGTGCAAGACATCATCTCTTAAGTCCATGAATCATGGACCAAAATTTTTGGTGTGCTGCTGGAGGATCAGACAAGAAAGCAGCAATGTTGTGGTTATCTGCAAATTTCAAGCCTGCCATTTGTTCTGCACCAAACGAGCCAAGTGAGAAAACTAATGATTTAATCAATTAAAATTTAAATTTTCTCATTTATCAATGGATTAGGCCTTAATTTAATTTTATTTGGATGAAAAACAAATTTATGGCCAAAAACAGGTTCACAGCCGTAAACGGGTTTACGGCCTTAAACGGTTTGCGGCCGTAAACACTGTTCGATGCCGAAACTCGATTTTGGCTTCAAAATCCTTCAAAACACGATCGTTTCAAGTTAATTTCAGCATAGTGAAGGTCGCCTATCATGTACCTACAAGAATCAAGGGTCAATTTCAGATGAAAAACGCAAATCGATGATGAATCGGAGATGAGATCGAAGAACAGTTGAGAGAAACTGAAATGAGTTTGCGGCTGAAAACGAAAAAGTAAGGGTGAAGGGTTTTCAGCTGTGAACCTTACCTTTTATACCAAGGACCATATCCGGCCCAAAACCCATGGGTTGCAAACCAAATAGCCTCAAATCTAAACCCAATACATCCAATTTAATCAAAAAATAAAACATTTTGAAGACTTAAAAATTAAAATTAAAATTAAAATAACATAAAATCTAAAAAATTAAATTCAAACTAACATTTTTTTAAATTTTAATTTTTTTAGAAAATAAAATAAAAATAAAAATAAAAGTAAAAATAAAAATAACACTAATTGCTTTTCACCATTGCTAATATTATTTTTATGATTTTGGGATCAAAGTTTTAAGTTTTTCAGTACCTCCACCTTGTCAATCGCCGGTATTGTGGTCCACTTGAACACGAAAGATTGTTATAAATTTGGACATTCTACAACTGACAAGACTTTTGAAACTATATACCTAAATAATACTCCTAGAGGGACCGTTTAGTTGACAACGACCAAGGATATTGATGTCCACCTAAATTTAGCAGCGAGATCTACAAACAACCTATTAAATGTTCAATTTTAGATGTACTAGAATGTGTTTCCCGCTTCCTGATATACCCCGTTAATCAAGAACTTCCAAAGTACTCTTTACTTTAGATGAGCAGACAATTATTAAGGAAATAGATAGATTTTAGAAATGCATATCTCTTATTCCCAGGTCGGATTTCTTCCAATCATGTAGAGGGATTAACATATGACTAATTGAATTAGAGGGATTGAGAAACAGAATGTTGCATATGCTGTGTTCCAGGTCGGATAAGAACTTATCACGCAAAGGAGACACCATATGACTAATAGACATAAAGAATTGCATATAGAAGGAGCTGCACAGAAATAGAGTTGCATATGTTGCAGTCCATGTCAGATTTCTTCCAATCACGGAGAGGAGGCAACATATGATTAACAGAAAGAAAGCAAGAAAATAACCTTCTACAGACCTACTTTATCGGAATTCCCCAATCGCCCTATCAGTACCGGAATTAAGGACATGTGTCCATACATCGAGGAAAAGTTACGCCATAGTTCTAGATACAGATTACTTTAGTGTATCTCACAAATTCCCATGTATATCTCACTGCACAATCTACTCGAGCGTCGTATTGTCAGACCCAACGGAACTATCTAAGTCAATACTTTTCAAGTCCTTTTAAATGTCAATCTATGCCTAATCTGGTCCATTTAAATATTTCGTGCCTACCAGCGCATTGAACACAGAGCCTACACAGTTCAGCGTTGGTACCTTACACAAATAAAATTGTCTATTGTCACTTTGTTAATATCACTTCCCAACTAATTACCTGAAGACAACCTCTATTAGAACATATTTTTGGATTTTATGATTTTTGTTTTGTTTTTATTTCTCCCCCTAAATTTGTGCATAGGAGTGAAAGGAAAATAAATGCGCAAATTGAAACTAACCTAAAACACAAAAAATAGTCTTCAAAACGTATCATTTTGAGAGAGCCCACAAGCACATCGAATCGAGCTTTGTTGAACGATTTGGTGAACAGATCCGCCACATTATTATTAGTGTGAATCTGTTCCAAATGAATGAGCGAACGCTCATAACAATCTCTAATGAAATGCACTTTGATGTCGATGTGCTTGGTTTTGGAGTGTTGGACAAGATTTTTAGCTATTTGGATTGCAACATCATTATCACAAAAGATAAGGGTTTCTAGAAAATTCAAACCATAGTCCAAAAGTTGATGTTGAATCCAGATTACTTGAGAGCAACAGGCAGAGGCAGCCAGCTGTCGAGGTTGAGACAGTTTGTTGTTTCTTGCATTGGCAAGACACCAGACGGTCACCTAGGAATTGACATCCCCTTGAAGTTGATTTCATGTTAAGTTCACAACCTCCATAATTGCTATCAGCAAATGCATATAAATCAAAATCAGAATTTTTAGGATACTAAAGACCCAGTTTTGGGCTACCCTTCAGATACCTAAAGATTCTTTTAACAACAATTAAATGAGAGAGTTTAGGATTAGCCTGATTACGTGCACATTGACAGACTGCAAACATGATGTCGGGTCTGCTCGCAGTCAGATACATCAGAGATTCATTCATCGATCTATACTCTGTTTGATCTACGGATTCTCAATCAGGATATGGAGTTAATAAGGGTCATTCAGCCATCGGCATCAAGGCAACTTTGGAATCTTTAAACCCAAACCTCTCAAGCATGTCTTCAACATATATTCCTTGATGCAAAAGGATTCTGGTTAAATCTTGTCGAACTTGCAGCCCCAAGAACATGGCCATTTCTCCCAAAGAACTCATCTCAAATCTCTTCTTCATAACAACCTCGAACTCCTTGCATAGCTTCGAGCTTGTCGACCCGAAAATGATGTCATCAACATATATCTGTATAAGAATTAGGTCGGCATCCACATGCTTGATGAAGAGCATATGATCAATTGTGCCTCTGGTATAACCATGCTCAAGCAAATGATCTGTTAGAGTAGCATACCAAGCTCGAGGAGCTTGATGTAACCCATATAGAGCCTTGTCTAATTTGTAGAGATGACTTGGAAATTTTGAGTTGACAAAACCAGGAGGTTGATCAACTTAAATTTCCTCTTTCACAGCTCCATATAGAAAGGCGGTCTTAACATCCATATGATAAACGGTAAACCCCATATAGGAGGCATAAGCCAGGAAGATACGGATAACTTCAAGGCGCGCTACAAGAGTATACACTTTAGTGTAGTCAATGACTTCAATTTGCCGAAACCCACGAACAACCAGACGTGCTTTGTTTCGTACAATCACCCCACAATCGTTTTGCTTATTACGAAACACCCAACGTGTATCCAAAGACTATTTTCCCATTGGTAACTCAACCAACTTCCATACCCCCAATTTCTCAAATTGATTAAGTTCCTTGTGCATCGCATCAACCCTACTAGGCTCATTCAGTTCCATTTCCACGTTCTTTGGCTTGATCTGAGAACTGAAGCAAGAGTAGAGACAAGAGTTGACATCTCCACTCTGACTTCTCATTTTAACTTCTTCACCTAGTTGACCAATGACGTTTTTGATCGGATGATCGCGTTGAAGTCTGGTGGGAACTTCATGGCTGATGTCATTGAGTGTGACAGGAAGGTTGTTGATATTGATTAATTCATCATCTGCCGAATCATCTACCTCAGACGATCAGGAACCATGAGTGGTGCTTGCCACATACTCATTTGCGATTGGCTCAGGAAAGAAAAGTTCCATGAATGATTGAGTAGTAGTAGAAGTATCCCTGTTCATGAATTCTCTTTCAACAAGAGTAAGAGGAGTGGCTTCAACATCAATAACAACCTTCGTACCTGAGCAAGAATCTAACACATCATCTGAAAACACATTAAATGATTTAAATAAAGAAGCATAATCAAATAACCAGTCAGGACCAAGTTGGGCATCTGTCTCGTTCTCTTCTAGCCAGCGCACATCGAAAGATTCCACAATCTACGTGGTTTTCTTGTTGTATACATGATAAGCAGTGTGCACAGCGCATCCCACAAAGTAGAAGTCATCGGCCTTCGAGTTGAACTTGGGGTTGGATTCTAGGTGAAAAAGGGTGCAAGGACATCCAAATATTTTGAAATGTGCAACCGATGGCTTGTGATTGTACAATATCTTGTACGAGGTCTTCATTTGGGCTTTGTTGATCAGGACACGGTTCTGGACGTAGTAGGCAGTGTTGATCGCCTCGGCCGAGAAGAAGACCGGTAATTTGGAATCACAAAGCATCATCCTTGCGGCGTCTCTCATAGTACAATTGCACCGTTCCGCAACACCATTTTTATGAGGCGTTCAAACAACACTGTATTGACGCAATATACCTTTTTCAACATAGAAATGATCCAGAATTGTGTTCTTAAATTCTGTGCCATTATCTGTTCTAAGCGCCATCACCTTCTCATTCGTTTGATTCTTAATCATTACAATGAACTTCTTGATCAGATCAATGATCCTGCTCTTGTTGGATAATAAGAAAAACCATGTGAACCGCGAGTAGTCATTTATCACAACGACGCAATAAGAGCTATTTTTGATGCTGAGAACGTTGACCGGACCAACTAAATCCATGTGCAACAATTGAAGAACTTTGTTGATTAAGTTGACAGCCTTTGGCAAATGGGGCTTGCGATGATGTTTCCCTTGAGCACACGCCACACATTTTTCAAAAGTGATAAAGTATTTAACAGGAAGGCCACGCACAATCTCATTTTTAGCAAGACGATTCAGGTTCTTGGCATTTGCATGGACAAGACGACGATGCCAAATCACAATATCTCTATAATGTATGCATTTACATCCCTCTTCGATTTCACCAAGATCCATTCTTCAGGGATAATAATTCTAGGCTGCAAGATGAGACACTCTTTGTCAGTGAAGTGTGTTGAATAACCTTTGTCACAGATCTGGGAGACACTCAAGAGACTATGCTTCAGCTCGGGAGCATAGTTGACTTTCTCGAAGCTAAGGACTCCGTTTGTGACAGTTCCTTTCTGGGTGATCTTACCTCCTTCTCTTCCCGCGAAGGAAACATAGCCCCCATTAAAATTCTGAATGTCATGCAGTTGGGAGATGTCTCCTATCATGTGCCTGTAATAACCACTGTCGACATATAAGGGTTGACGACAATCCTCCATAGCTGTTCCTGCACGATGCACGGGATTAATTAGATTTCAGAACCCAGGTCATTAAAACACTGGGTTTTCCCTTTTTAGCAACAAAAATTTCTTTTTCACTTTTTGAATTCGATTGATTACCAGACGCACATACAGAAGACTGAGGTGATTGGACATTTAAATTGTTGGGCACCCATTGGTATTTAGGTTTAGAAACAGTTACATGTGATTTTGAAACATTTTTCTTTGGTTTTGATCATTTGGGTTTCCGTCTATGATTAGCCGAAGACCTAGACGAAGACTTTGATGAACCCGATCTTGGCTTAGCCATGTTCGGTTTCGTTAAAGTACTTGTAGTATTTTCATGTAAAACCTGTTTATTCTTTTCAAGCTCAGCCCGTTTTCTGTTTTTATTGACATTCCAATCATCATCATGAGAACGAGATCTCGAGAATTTTCTAACGAGAGATCTTCCTCGTGACTCGTTCTCTCTTCTTTGTGCATAAAAAGGAACAAATGACCGATTTGGACAATTGCATGCAATATGACCAGCAGTTCCATAGTTAAAACATGTCTATTTCTTAGCGTAAAACCGATACCGCTCTTTTCTGGTCTAGTGTTCTTATTGACTCCCTTACTCTTCCCATAATTGCATGTGCAAGATTCAGGTTGTGTGACAGGTGTAGGTGGAGTGTATGTGCTAGTAACAGAAACATCAGATATATCAAACACATCACCACACTTATCAAAAACATCTAAATCATCAGAATTTGACACATAATCATCACAAACCAAAACACCAGTTTTAGAGTTAGAAACATAAGCATCATTGTTTGAAACATAAACATCAGATTTTGAAACAAGATTATTATTAGAAACACTCTCTTCAGAAGCCTACATGCCTTGACTTAATGGTGAATCTGCATAGGAAGTAGAAATGTTAGTATACTTTTCCCTAGCACTATTATCCGACACAGGTACAATAGGTTTGCCACACACAAGATATTCCTCTCTGTCCATCTCTTCATGGGTCATAGGGATAGCAGTGTAATTGTGATTAAAAGGAGGAGGGACACTCTCATACCCTAGACCTACTTGTTTCTTGTCTTGCCATCTCATTTGTTTCTCTATCATGGTTGCAACTCTCTCACTTGACACATCAAATTTTTTGAAATTAAAATTAGCATTTTCAAAACGAATTTTTAATGTGTCAAGCTTGTCAGTCACAATGGAAAGTTGTTTCTTGATAAAATTGTAGTTGTCACACTTGTTGCTATACTCTTGCTGTAGTTTCCTAAAATCTTTAGTTTTGGCCTCTAATTGTTCTTTTAGTGGTCTTTGGCTCTTCTTAAGGTTAATCCTTTGTACTTTAAGTCCTCGTTTTCTCTACGCAATAATTCGCTTTTGTTCCTGTAAAAATTTAACAATATTAATGCATGTTTGAGAACAAGAAATTTGACTGACCTCTTTCTTCTCAGGCTCAAGGGTAGTGGATACCATGAAGGAAGACTGCAACTCCATTATCTCTTCTACAGGATCCTCTCCGACGTTTTCCTCGGTGACTTCACTTATCTGGGCCAAATGTGCATTTTCAGGTCCTGAAATGTTCAAGGCCTGAATTTGGTCTTCCCAATCAAATAACTGAGCTACTACCACCAGATTTGCAGTCTCGTTGTTAGCAACAACTTCCCTATTATTTCCAACCGACACCATTTTCCTTTCATGATTTACTCTTGTATCAGGATTCGGACAATCACGAGCAAAGTAACCAGGCTCGTGACAATTGAAGCACCTCAACTTTCCTTTGTTGAATCCAACCTTCTTCTCTACATTCATCCCCCAATTATTCTTTCCAGTTTTATTGGCAAATTGCTTGGCCCTAAACACCGCCATTGCAATTTGCCAAGTAATGTCCATTTCTTCTACATCCTCTGGGTGAATCTGGTCAAGATCAGCAAAAGAAATCTGAGGAGGCAATTCTCCATCCATAAAGGCATTGTAGCAGTTCACCAAGCCAGAGGTTAGGGCCATGTTCTCATCGGCTTCTTTGGGAGCAGAGGTGGTAACAGGAGCTTTTGAGGAGGAAGCAGCATGTGGATAAGGCATGGATGGTGGAAAAACATGGGATGGTGGTTGTGAAATAGCAAAAGCTTGATTTTATGGAGCAGTAAAGGATGAAAAGGCATTGTTTGATGGCATTCCTAGATTTGCAGTTGAATAGGAGTTCACATGGTTAATTTCCCTTTGCTTGTTATCAAGATCACAGGCTTTAATGATTGCCATTGTTTTTGCAAGACTGGGTCGGTTGAGATCCTTTGTCTTCTTGATAACAGAGACATTCATGTCCCATGACTTTGGGAGAGAGTCCAGCAGTTTCTTGTTAATCTCTAATCGTGGCACTGAAATTCCAGCATAACTCATCTCAGTGGTAAGGGTAATAAATCGCTGTAGTTGAGCCTCCAATGATTCTCCAAGAATATGATTAAACATGTTGAACTTCTATCTTATCATGTCTTGATGACTTTGCTTCATGTCTTCATTTCCCTCATAAACTTCAATCAATGCTTCCCACAGAGCTTTGGCTGAGTCATACTCCCTGAATCCTTGTGCAACTTCCGGAGATAAAGCCATTGTAAGTGTTGCGAGATCCTTCTCTTGTTCCTCCATTTTCTTGAAATCCTCATCTGTGTAATTTGTAAAGTCTTTGTCAACAATGGTTCCATTTTCAAGAGTAGTAGTGATTCTAACTGGACCCTTCAGAATGCTGTGCCATATTTTGAAATCCTTCATTTTGATGTATTTCTCCATTCTGTATTTCCATTCAGGAAATCCTCCAGCTGACAGAAGATGTGGGATTCTTGTGGTAGTTCCCATGACTGAATCCAACTCTTGATGAACTGTCATGTTTTGTGATTCCATTTTTTAAAAATTTTCTTGATTGATTGAAAGAAAAACTTGTAAAGAAAGCACAACCGAAAAGAGGTTCACGACCGAGAACAAGGTTTACAGCTAAAGAAGGTTTACGGCTAAAAAGAGTTTACGGTCGTACACGGTTAATGGTTAAGAACAGTTTACGGCTCACAACTGAAATTAGGTTCACGGTCGAAAACAAAGGTTTACAGTAAAAAATAGCACGTTTGTAGTAGAAAACAGTTTACAGCCATAAACCCAAGGAGGTTTACGGCCGAAAATGAGTTTACAGCCTAAAACTGATGAACAATTTACAGCCGAAAACACCCAGAAATTTATGAAAACAACTGATTTCAAGCAGATCTTCAATCCCTTTGGTCTTGAAATCACGATCAACAGTAGAAACTCAGTAACAAAGCTTGAACAATCACGAAAATGAAGACAAACTCCAACCGAAAACACAACTTGAACAGTTTTGACACTAGTATGGCTCTGATACCAATTGTAAGTCCCCATAATCTGGAACCAACTAGTGATCAAACACAAGAACAAGCAATAATCAATAAGAACAAGAAGGAGTAGAAGCAAGAATGATCCAATTTGCACACGTTTCTATTAAGCCGCAAACGTCTGGTACAATGGACACACACACATACAACTGTCATACATTCTAACAAGACTGATATATATATATATATATATATATATATATATATATATATATATATATATATATATATATATATATATATATATAGGGAACATGAACCGTAAATAGTTCATGGCCGCAAACAACCTTACAGCCGCAAACACCAGTTGAACCGAAAACACCTTGTTTTTGGTTCACCCAACCACAAACACTATAAACACCTTAACAAAGGCTAATAAGACCTATACAGATGAATGCCTAGCCCAAGCCAACAAAATATGACCTAACAGTGCGTGTCCATTAAGTAATTATTTTTATTGACCTTTGGAGTCCTCTTTAGCTTCTGAAAGAATTAAGGTCGAAGTCTTAATGGATTAAGGACATAAAGTTGGATTTTTAGCCTCAAACTGTTCTTATGACGTGAGACACAAGGTCTCACCACGCGACGAGCGTTTGGTCCCGTTTCTGATGAGCATGTTGGGGCTCATGACGTGAGGATAAGCTGTTCACATCGTGAGGCCAACTCTGGTGTTATTTCTTGAATGAGTTGGCTAGGTTGAGTCGAGATACGTTGGATTCTGATCTAGTGACCTCTCACGACATGAACAAGGACTGCTCACGACGTGAGATGTGGTATTGGGATTTTGGGCCCTCGTTTTATATCTGTGGTCCTTCTTGTGCTTAGGCCCGTTGGGAGTTTTGAGTATCTTTTAGGAGTTTGGGCCTTCTTGGATTAGGCACATGATGTCTTTTGGGCCGAATTAGGAAGTTGGTCCATATTGGGCTTTTGATGCTATTGGTTTGAGCCTCGAATTTTGGGCCAAGTGAGGAAAGGGTAAAATGGACTTTTACCCTGAGTGTTGGACAATTGGACTTAGATTCTAGCTATGGGTTGTGGACCAATTTTTCATTTGGTATTATTGACGATGTTGGCGTGGGGATTTTTCGGATCGCCAGTCCGAGCTTTTATCTGAGATTTTCAGCTGCTTGAGGTGAGTCTCCTCACTATACTATAGGTAGAAGGCACCAATGATGACCCATTGGCTTATGTTATATAGGAAGACCATGGGATGGCCCTTGGCATTTGTATGAAATACCTGGAGGTGGCTCTTGGCAAATTGTATGCAAGACCAGGGATGGGACCTTGGCAGATAAGTAGATAGTTGTATATGTAGATAGTCTACTAGTTGTCTTTGTGATACTTGCATGGAAGACCAGGAGGTGGCTCTTGGCACTTGTCTATAAGTCCTAGGGTATTGGCCCCTGGCATGGAAAGGAAAGACGATGATAAGGCTCATGGCATAATGGCAAGACTATGGTTGGCACATGACATTCTCTAATGTATGTATGGTATGTGGTATTTTGGGGAACTCATTAAGCTTTGTGCTTACAGTTTTCTATTTATGGTTTCAGGTACTTCCAGTACAAAAAGGAAGGGCCCGACGTGACTGCACTGCACTCGCCCATGTTTCCGCAATTTTATGATTTTGGGATTGTACTTTCTTAACTGTTTTTACATTAATACACTTTTTAATGATTGGTAATACTAAATGGTGTTTTATGGTTTAATTAAAAATGAAAATTTTACCTTGAAAATTTTGGACGTTACAAATAATAATAACAAGGAAAAACTTTTAAACTACAATACAAACATTTAACTTAAACATCCAAAAACAAAATAAAACAAAAGAAATAGTCTTAAACATGAAAAACTAAAACATAAAAACTAATATAAAAAGGGTAAATTTCACTCCTTGTCATCCGACCCATGTGATCCAATCAACTATTCACAACCATCGTGAGTGTCACACCCCCAAACCGGAACAATGAAAACGTTCGGGGGCGGAGGACGTCATGTACAGTATCACAACAATTGTATAATAGCATGGTTGCATAAATCGGGATTAATCGACGATTAATCGTGGATTAATCGTTTGGCGTTCTCCAACCGTCGAGGATTAGGGCATCAATCGGGAATTTAGGATTAATCGGGTTTGACGGGATGAATCGGCCTTGACGGGATTAATCGGTCAACAAAAGTCAATAAAAGTCAAAAAACCGAAAAAAGTCAAAAAAAGTTCAAAAAAATTTTAAAAAATTCAAAAAAACAACATTCTTTTTTTACTCCAAAATTTTCAAATTTTCAAAATTTTATACCAAAATTCTTTTTTATTTCCAAATTTCCAAAAGTACTTGTTTTTCTTAAGATATATTAATATTTAATTAATTTTAATATTTTATTAATAATCTATGGTCCCCGATTAATCCTCGATTAATCCCCGTCAAGACCGATTAATCCCTTAACACCAGTCGACCATCGAGCTACCGTCAAACGATTTTTACAACCTTGTATAATAGTAATCAAAACAACAACAACCATTGTATTAATAACATAGTATTTACATTGTGTTCAAAACATTACTTGTTTAACATTAAAATTACAGTAAAAAGTAAGACATAATGATACTATGCCCCGTCTTCATAACGCCTAAGAGAGTACCTGTCTATTAACTTTCCTGAGAATACAAATGGGTTGAAAAAGTGTCAACATTAAAGTTGGTGAGTTCATAAGTATTTTTGTTATAGAAAGCAGGTTCTTTGTTCTTTGTAAAACATGAAGTGTTGCTTCAGAAAATCCTATATTTTCTGATGTAATGAATGATAAGTAAAATGACTCTTACTAGTTCCTTGTATGAGTATTTAGTGTATACTAGTTGTATACAATCCAGATCGAATAGACATTTGATTGTATGGTTCTGCCACAAGCCCACAACCAAACAAGGAACATGAAATGAGTCGGAAATCACACATCCCATTGTTTGTCGGATCCTTATTGTATATAACCCTGACGTACTCACTAGGTACTTACAGAGTTAACTGTAATAGTCCTTTGAGATATGATGAAAGTGTTCCTTTAGAAAATCCTATATTTTCTTAGTAAGAATTATAACTACACCAGTTCCTTCTATAACCACTTAATTTATACTAGTTATATATAAACTAATATCGAACAGACAGTTAAATGTGTGGATCTTCCCTAAGCCCACAACCAAACAAAGAACAAGAAGTAAGGCGGAAACTACACATTCAGGCGGAAACCACACATTCAACTGTCTATCGGATATTATTTGTATATAACTCTGATGTATAAACTAAGGAATTCATAGAATTAACAATTAAATGTCCTTTATGTTATACTAGTTTGTAAATAAGTGTTGAACCTTTTTATAAATATGTTCCTAGTTCCACCTCTTCAACTGTAAAGTGTTGTTGTTGTACTATGTATTAGTGTACATAGTTTTTGTTCACAATAAAATTATAAAAGAATTGTTTTTAATAATGTTATTTGTTTCTTTGTTTTAAACCGGTATGTTGTATTTGTACCCCGTTTGTGCATAACCCGGTACATTGTATTTGTACCCCGTTAGTGCAAACCCGGTACGATGTATTTGTACCCGTTCGTGCATAACCCGGTACGTTGTATTTGTTCCCCGTTAGTGCAAACCCGGTACGATGTATTTGTACCCCGTTCGTGCATAACCCGGTACGTGGTATTTGTACCCCGTTAGTGCAAACCCGGTACGATATATTTTTAGTATACTTAAAATGTAAAGTATATGTAAAGAAATTCGTACAAGAGTATATATAGTTAAATCCTGTATACTTGACTAGTGAAATTCGAATGAAAGTTCCATAAATTATACCTATTATAATTTATATTGTATTTTGTTTGATATGTATTATTTGTGAAAGTACCACCTTTGCTCAACATGGTACAAAGGGTAATGAACTTGATTGAAGTAACTTTTATATTCATATGTATGTATATATATATATATATATATATATATATATATATATATATATATATATATATATATATATATATATATATATAATTAAAATTGAAACGACATTCGGACAAAAAACTCTACCTTAAGCCCACATCAAAACAAGGAAAAGGAAATAAAGTGATGTATTAGTCCTAAGCCCTTTAAATCTTATATATATATATATATATATATATATATATATATATATATATATATATATGATTTTGGCAAAATATAAGTTTAAAAGAGTGTTTAAAATATTTAAAAGAGGTTGACAATATTTAAAAGAGTTTCAGTATGTTAAAGTCGTTTTAGAAATATTTAGAAATCATTTATTTGTAACACAATATTCTTGTGTTAGACTTGTGTCCCCCCCCCCCCTAAAACAGTGAAAAATTAGTAAAAACGCAGGGGTATGAACTCACCTTATGTGTGAGTTCCTGGTTAGATTCGAGGTGGTTGCGATGATTCCCGGTATAGAATACATGTGATTAACCGTATCCTAATTATATTTTACACGTAATTACATGTATAAATTAGATAACTAGTAATCTAACAAGGTAAATGATATTACTTCATATGGATTATATTTTACACGTAATTACATGTATAAATCAGATACGAAGTGTTCTTGTCAGTTTGAATTTAACTGGGTAGACACTTTGATACTTGAGAGCATATGAAGTGAGAAATGTGTTTTCGTTACTGAATGTGTGAAATGAATTCAATTGTTAATATGGTATCTTAAGTATGAGGGAAACTCTTGAGGCGATGAATGTGAGGTTTACGGTAGACATCACATTGGGAAGTTAACTTTGGATAAGATATTAAGATATATGAAAGGTTTTATGGTTCTAATGGGTTTGGTTATTGGGTTTTTGGTTCAACTTCAACCATGAACACCCCTTGAATCCATTTCCAACCGTGAACACAAAAGTATTTAAATTGTTTAGTCGTGAACTACTTTTGATTTTTATTCCAAACTGTAAACATCAATTGTTTAAGCTTTAAGGTCGTGAACACCATTTAAATCTTCATTCCAAACCATGAACATCATGTTCTAGAAGTCTAGGGCCGAGAACTACATTTGTGATTCATTCTTGGCCGTGAACTATATGTTAATCTATTCTTAAGCCGTAAACTCAAAGGGGTTTGTTATTTTATGGCTTAAACATTATTCCTTTAACTTATATTAATTTATACTTGCTTAACCCAAAATAGTTTCCAATATATTCTTAGTTCCTAGTTTATAAACATGTCCTAATGGCCATAGGGGTACAATGCACCAAGGATTGAAATGTAGTTTACACTAGTACTTGGTTAGGGTTTAGACCATGCTAGGTCTAAAATTTTCGAGTTGTGACAGTGAGGGAATCGTTCGTTCCAAGAACGAGCATAGGGAATATGAGCTCCATATGGTGGTGGTGGTGCTAGGACCATGTGGTGCATTATGACCTCCAAAAACTGCCGACGCACTGGTTCTGTGCCCATACATCATCTAGATGAAGTCAAAGCCCTCTCAACCCTTATCATATAACCGTGCGACCTATAAAGATATAAACGTAAGATTAATAGGTTGTTGTGGCTCATGGATTGACACGTTCTACTGGCCTCCTCCTGTTCCTTCAGGGCTCCTCCTCCACTGTTGGTTCTACAATTGTGTCATCAAATAGAATATGATAGTTATTTCCACCCAAATCTCTCACAATCCTAGCATCCTTAAAAAAAACAGGGATTCACTAGACGCCGGTTAATCCTCTTCAGCATCAAAGGTATGGGATGCTCTAACAAATCATAAGAATGAGGTAATTGCGTCCCACCATAAATTGGGGCCCCTTCTCGCCCTTTCATTGCCCTCTCTGAAAAGAAATTAGTCACTATATAATGAATCTTTCAAACGACCCTGAGGGTGAGAATGCACCACATGTAAAACAAGTCTAGCTTTAGGACTTTGTCGCCTCCCTTCTTCTGATTGATTGTAAATGTGAGAATGCGATGGATGAAGCGGTGAACTGGTGACTGTATCTTGCTCTCTTGGGATGTGTTAGGTACATAGGTCCCATTGGCTATCATGCCCCATAACTGATTATCTTCTATATAGTCAGGAAGAACTTGATGTACTGCATTCAGAAATGTTTTAAAACCTTGAGTGATCACATCCTAATGATTATAGAGGTCGAGCCTCCAAGCTAGTTCCACAAGGCTGCACTCATGGCCACTTCCTCTTAAGCGAAAAGTTTAGTTACTCCTTTCATATACATCGTCTAACTTCTTAAAGTGGAATATGGAGAAGAACTCCACACACAACTCCTTGTATGCGGGTTCCTGAATTTGAAACAACCTACGCCACCCAATGCACGTAAATCTAATCCCATTCTCCATGTACACCTTCGTCAAATAGGGTGTAATCTACTTGCCAATCCTAATGTCATTAATCCAGTCCCAGTTTAATAACCGAAGGCAATGCAAGTTCTCGTGTATGTAGCCATCCAAATATGTTTCTATAACGGCCAAGTTTTTCTATGTCAGTATTTTCTAGCCATTGGTACAATGGATGACATGGCGACTCGTTTGGGTCGTTTGGGGTGTCTTGGGGTTGGGACTGCTGAGCAGAGCGTCTCTATGGATCCATTTCCTATAAAAATAAACACACAAGACATAAAAAGCACCACAATTTATCAGAAAACAAAATAAAAAAATTGACAGTTTCCTAGTTTCCTCGGCATGGGAACAACTTTTTCCATGCCGTGGCTGAAGAACAGGTTTGAAATTATGAGCCTTTCACTTCTCAAATCAGTCCATAAAGTTCAAAGGGGTTTCTTCTCAACTATTTTCGTACTCTATTAAGCACTAATCATGTAGTAAAACCAACAAAAACATTCCAATATTCGATAAACACCTAACCCTAAATCGACATCCATAAATCTATGAAAAATGGGTAAAATACCTAGCAATCCACTAATTATAAAAAAAATAAGAAGTAGATTAGTGTAAAAATCACATACCATTGACGAAGATTAAGCAAGAGATTGAAAAAAATAGGAAAAATAATCCAAAATTAGCCGTGGAAGGAGGGTATCGGCGTGGAGGTGTTTCTGAGAGAGTAGAAAGTAATGTTTTACGGTTTAAAATTTTTACTGATTTGCGAATATCCACGATGTGGGAGCAGCTCATCCACTCCATGGGATTTTGTTACTACACGAGTTTACGGGCTAGAATCAATACCATGTCGTGGATCAAGGTAATGGACGTTGTGGATACTAACAATTTAACCAAATTCTTTTATTTTTAAATGCAATTTCCTCACACCCCACACTTTAAATTTTCTTGCCTTTACATGAATGACATAAGAAAAATTCCAATGAGTGAAATACAACGAAAAAGAAAAATAAAAATGAAAGAAAAAGAAAATACTAAAAGGAAAGAAAACAATAAATCAAATAGCAGGTTGCCTCCTGAAAGCGCTTCTTTTTGAGGAGTCATGAACTAGACTCCTTCCCGCTCTATGTTGTGGTGACTATCCCGAGGATCATGTTCTCCCCTGCTTTATCTTCTTTCAACATCCCTTCTTCATAGTGCTTGACTCGATGCCCATTAAGTTTTAACGGTGTTCCTTCTTCTTTGATTAACTCAACCGCACCATGTGGAAACACTTCTTTAACCACAGATGGTCCATACCAATGGGATTTTAGTTTTCCTGAAAAGAGCTTCATCATTGAGTTGAAAAGTAGGACTTTTTGACCCCCTTCAAAATCCTTGTTTCCTCTTAATCTAACATCATGCATCTCTTTGTCTTGTCTTTGTAAATCAATGAGTTAGTGTAAGATTCATTCCTTAACTTATCCAAGGCAGTCATCTACATCAAATGGTTAGTACACAATTTTGATAATTCAAAATTATAAGTTTTAAGGGCCCAATATGCATTGTGTTCAATCTGGAACAGTAAGTGATAGTTTTAACCATAGAGAAACCTATATGGTGTAGTACCAATAGGTGTTTTAAAGAGGTGTGAAATACCCACAAGGCATCATCTAACTTTTAGACCATTCTTTCTTATTATTACCAGCCAATCTTTCCAAAATTCCTTTTAATGTTCGATTAGTTATTCTAGATTGTCCACTTGTTTGAGGGTGATAAGGTGTTGCAAAGCTATGGTGAACACCATATTTTTGCAATACCCTAGACAATTGTTCATTACAAAAGTGAGTAGCTCTATCACTTATTAAGGCCCTAGGCACACCAAAACGAGAAAACAACCTTTTTAGAAATTTCACGATGAAACGTGCGTCATTAGCGGGTAAAGCCTGTGCTTCTGCCCATTTCGACACATATTCCACAACTACTAATATGTACTTGTTACCTATGAAGCCATAAATGGTCCCATGAAGTCAATGCCCCTAATGTCAAAATCTCACAAACTTGAATGCTCTTTTGGGGCATTTCTTTGCGAGAAAACAACCTTTTTATAAATTTCACGATGAAACGTGCGTCATTAGCGGGTAAAGCCTGTGCTTCTGCCCATTTCGACACATATTCCACAACTACTAATATGTACTTGTTACCTATGAAGCTGTAAATGGTCCCATGAATTCAATGCCCCTAATGTCAAAATCTCACAAACTTGAATGCTCTTTTGGGGCATTTCTTTGCATGAAGAAATATTGCCCGATCGTTGGCATGAGTTGCACTTTTTGACAAAAGTGGAAGCATCCTTAAAAATTGTAGGCCAATAAAATCTTGCATCTAACACCTTTGTTGTGTTTTGAGCTCCATGATGCCCACGAATGGTCTGCTATGGAAATGACTTAAAACATCTCTCACTTCTCTTCCAAACACGCACCTCCTAATTATTTTATCAACACAACTCCAAAATAAGTATGGTCCGTCCCAAAAGCAGTAATTGAGGTTAGCAAAAAATTTATTCTTTTGTTGATGATTCAAACCTTTTGGAAGGTAGTCACTTGCTAGATAGTTCACTATGTATGGAAACCATGGTTCTTCTCCCGATATTACCGTTTAATATTCTTCCGGGAAGTTGTCATACATCTCCCCTTCCTTAAACTCTTCTAGTTTCTGATTTTCCAATCTTGATAGATGATCGACTGCCACATTATCCATTCCCTTTTTGTCACTAATCTCAATATCTAATTCTTGAGAAGAAGCACCCATTGAATCAGTCTTGGTTTCGAATCGTCTTTGCTTAACAAACATTTAAAAGTAGAATGGTCAGTAAAAATAATAGTTTTGGACAAAATGAAGTAGCGACACATTTATCAAAAGCATATATGACAGTTAATAACTATTTTTCTATAGTCGTGTAATGTTCTTAGGCCATATTGAGTGTTTTGCTAGCGTAAAATATTGATTGAAAAAGGTCCCCAACCCTTTGTCCTAAAACAAATCCTAAAGCAAAGTCACTCGCATCACACATTATCTCAAATGGCAAGATTCAATTTTGGGCAATAATGATCGCGGAGTTGGTCAATTTTCTTTTTAAATACTAAAAGCATTTAAAAAATCAATTAAAAAATCAAAGTTGGGATCTTTTAAAAGTAGTTGATTTAAAGGTCATGAAATTTTTAAAAAATCTTTAATAAAACGGTGGTAAAATCCCACGTGACCTAAAAAATTCCACACCCCTTTCACGTTTATTGGAGGTGGTAATTTGGAAATTGTATCAATTTATGCCCGGTCTACCACTATCCTTGCTTTGGAAACCTTGTGACACAACACAGTGCCTTCTTTTACCATGAAATGGATTTTTCCCAATTCAAAAGCATGTTGGTTTCCTTACACCTGGAAAACATCAAATTAAGGTTAGATAGAAAATTAATTAAAGAAGAACCAAAAACTAAGAAGTCATCCATGAAGACTTCCATAAAAATTTCCACCATGTCATGAAAAATGGAGGTCATGCATCTTTGAAAGGTAGCTTGTGCGTTGCATAGTCCAAAAGGCATGCGTCTGTAGCCAACTGTTGTATAAGGACATGTAAATGTATTCTCCTTTATGTCACTTAGATCAATCGAGATTTGGAAGTAACTTGAAAAGTCCTCTAAGAAATAGTAGAAAAGGTGACCCGATAATCGCTAAAGCATTTAATCAATAAGTGGTAAGGGAAAATGGTTCTTGAAAGTGACATCATTTAGTTTGTGGTAATCGATGCATGCTTGCCAATCGGTCACTTTCTAGTTGGGATCAACTCATTCTTCTCGTTTCTAACTACCGTCATTCCTCCCTTCTTTGGAAGAACATGTATTAGGCTCACCCATAGGCTATCAAACGTAGAGTAGATAATTCCTGCATCCATTAAATTCACTACCACCTTTTTGACAACTTTTTATATTTTTGGATTCAATATTCTTTGGTGTTGCACTACTGGTTTCACATTCTCTTCCATGATTATCTTGTACGAGCAATATGAAGGATTTATTCCCTTGATGTTGGAGATCCTCCAGAAAATTGGGTTCTTGCATCTTTTTAAAACTTCAACCAACCTTTTTTTTTTAATGGCAAGAGAGCGGATGAAATGATGACTGACTTCTGCTCATACTCTTCTAGGAAGGCGCATACAAGATGCGCAGGCAAAGGATTTAATTCTAATTTTTTAATATCTTTATTAACAATGACGTGGTAGGAAGATGTGCCATATTCGTAAACCTCGTCAGATCACAAATTTTTGGCATCCACGCTGTGACATGTATATCTCCACGCCATGGAACTTGCATTTTCTGTATGTTTATATCCTCGAATTCGCTTTCTTCCAACAATCGTTCCAGCTCTTTGAGGTCATGTTCTACATCAAATTCTTCTCTGTTAAATGTCAAGAAACCCTTAGGTTCTTTTTCTTTCTACTTATCCATCTTGTCTTCCAAACATTTATCGAAAACATCCACTATGAATACTGCATCATTGCTTACTTTAGAGTGATTCATTGCTTCATTTACACTGAATGTGTTGAGTATTTGAGATATTGAAACTGATTTGACATGTTTGGTTATTTAGGGAAGCCTTTTTAGGATTAATCATTTTATGATTCCGTACGGTGCCTTTACAATAGAAGTTCTTAATCGAGCTTTTCTAAGGCATTGGTTTTATATTAAGGCATTAATTTTATATTTATGGTATATATTTATTGTTCCCTATAAATAATCATTAGTATAGCTTTTGGTGTAAGCATTTTACTAGATTAGGGTTTTCTCTATACCTTCATGACATAATCAATATACACAAAAACCTTTATCAGATTACTTGCATATTATGGTGATTGATTCTTGATTGTACTTGATATTCCGTATTCGTCATCTCGGATTTATTCCCAACAAGTGGTATAAAAAATTTCGCATATTATGGAATTTTTTTTATTATGAATCTCAGCTTTTTCTTCAAGTTTTGTATGTTTTCTGAAATGAAAAAGTCTAATACATCGTTTCATTACAAAATCTTGTTCAGATCTGTTATCTTCTACTTTTTATTTTATATTATTTGTTCTTGAATCGAGTTCTGGAAGAGAATTAGAAGAAAATTTTCGTGTTTGTTCGAATTTTTGTGTTCAGATCTACTTTATCTCTCTAAAATTCGTCTTAGATATGTTTTCTCTCAATAGAAACCATCACAGTTCTGTTTTCTCTCTCTTCAAGTTCTGTCACTTGTTGAAGAACAAATGGATCTTTTATTTTTTTAACTCCATTTTAGAACTTGGATTAAAGGTTACTAAACCAATCTGTGGTGTAGACAAAGTGACTTTGTTTCATGTTCTTGGTGATTTTATGTTGAGGGATGATACTGAGTTATATAATTCTTTTGTTGATGAGAAAATAATTGAATACTCACGTGTTAATGAAAGTGAATTACAAAAGAATGATAGAATAATAGCACAATTTCGTATTATCTATGGACATTTAGACCAAGAAAATAAACAAATGTTGGAAATGAAAAGAGCTGAAAAAGAAAAAGAAGAAGTTAATGATGTTCTTGGTGAAGTTCCTAATATTGTTCATGGTTTTGAAGAAAAGATGACTCCAGATGTTCTTGTTGAGGGGGAGTGAATTGGTTCATGTTTTTCAGAAGTTTTACAATCTGAATCTTTATATTCTGAAGATGTTTTTGAAGGAATGATTCCTTATAGAACGCCAATGCTTCAAGAAATTCATATTTATCAAACTCCAAAAGTTTGTGTACCAAGGGTTTCTAATGTTCATATTCATAATGATGAACAGGTTATTCAGATTCGAAATTTGTTTATGAAGCCTAGAAATCAAAAAAGAAAGAAGAAAAACATGAGTAAAATGAAGAAGGTTTGGATGCCCAAGGTACAAGTACCTAATGCAAGTGAAAAGATTCAGAAAACTGAAGTCAAGAATGTTCAAAAGAAATTTCATTCACATTTTTCTTCAGAAGATGAATATGTTAAAAGTTGTAGAAAAGAGAAAAGAGTAGTTGGTTGGTTTAATGAATTTTTGGGAAATTTTTGTTATCCAACCAAAAAGCGGGTATTATTTTCAGAAGATGATAGATTCTCTTCAAATAAATGGGTGTGCAAGAAGCCAACTTCATTCTTAGATCTTAAACTGGTACCAAAAGTGTCCTGAAAAGTTAAAAAAAAAAAAACGAAATTTGGTGAAAAATTAGTCAAAAAGGATGAAATTTTGTTGAAGAAATAAATTTTTATTGACTTTTAATTGTTGGAAATGACAAAAGTTGAAAAAGTGGGTGAAAAAAAGCACATCTTCTGAAAAAAGGAAGGCTGCAATATGACATTACAACAAAAAGTAGGCTGAAATTGTCAGTGTACTGTGAACAGAAGGGTCAAATTCGCAATTTCTTGAAAAATGGTGTTACTTTAGGAGTTAAGGGCATAATCTGCCAATTCTTTCAAATGTGAGGGTTCGGTTTGGAGCTTTTTGTCTATTGCTTGACTCGATCCAGTGAAATATCAATGACGAACCAAAATTGTTCGTGCTTCAACTCCTTCGCAATCAGAACAGATAGTTTGTGGTTGAAATTGTTCAGTGTTCTGTAGATATGTTCGTATATGAAATCAGTGACAAGATTCGAAAGTGTATCAGCAACTGGAATTTAACGATCGTCTCCAAATTGCTGCGTAAGTTCGTAGACATTCGTGGTCCTTGAATCGATGTTCAGACGTTCGTGTTCATGGCTCGATGGTTCGCGGTTCCAAATTAAGTGTTCAGGGATTAGCTACTAAAGATTTGTAGTCCTCCATTCACAATTGAGTGATTCACAACTACATTCTTTGGGTCAACGGAGGTTCGCAATTGAATCTGAGGTTCGCAACTGAATCACAAATTGGAAATTGACGTTCAAACCGCGAATCGATGCGAACGTTCGCAAGCGTTCGCAGGTTACAGTTCATCTACCACACATTCGCAGTTTACACAATTCGCATGTTGCAACTAGATTCGTAATCGAAATTTCTTCGCTGTTCTTGACTCGCTCGTAAACGGAGGCTCGCTCATAATTGAATCAATCGGTTCGCAGCTCTTGGTCTCATAATTGGAGGAAATAGCTTTCATAATTTTTGTAACAAAGATTCGCAATCAGCATCAACTATAAATGAATCGTTTGGATGTTCATAGGAGACTACAACACGTTCGTAGCTTCCAATCATTTGGATGATGAAACCAATTCGCAGTCAGTCTCCAAATTGAATCTGTTTTAGGGTTTCAACAAGTAAATCGAAATGATAATTGGTACTTAGGAGTTACAATCGGAACTCGGTGGCACTATTGGAATCGAAATTTTTGGATGCGTAATCTGCTTTAACTTTTCATAGTCAACTTAGCATCGTTCTTTACTGCACAATGAAGGAAAATGACTCAATGTTTCAATACCAGTCCCCAAATGTTAGCAAACATTACCATTTCAACCCTCTTGAATGCTCATATCTTTATTCAACGTTACAATGAAGAAAATGGGATTGTTGGTGATTCTTCTTAACTTTCCGAATTCTCTCCATGACATTTGTTGAAGATTCAGGGGGGGGGGGGGGGTGATGATTATTCAAGGGGGAGTTCATATTTGGAAGATTATTTTTATTTCTCTCGCTTTGAAGACCCCATATACTGATGAGTCTCACAATTTAGGGGGAAAATGCCAAGAAGATTGGAAATCGTGATCTTCATTAGTTTCAACATCTAAGGGGAGATTGTTGAGTATTTGAGATATTGAAACTGGTTTGGCATGTTTGGTTATTTAGGAAAACCTTTTTAGGGTTAATCATTTTATGATTCCCTACAGTGCCTTTACATTAGAAGTTCTTAATCGAGCTCTTCTAAGGCATTGGTTTTATATTAAGGCGTTAATTTTATATTTATGGTTCCCTAATAAGTAATCATTAGGTTAGCTTTTGGTGTAAGTTTTTTTTTACTAGATTAGGGTTTTCTCTGTACGTTCATGACATAATCAATATACACAAGAACCTTTATCAGATTACTTGGATATTACGGTGATTGATTCTTGATTGTTCTTGATATTCCGCATTCGTCATCTACGAGGGATGTTAATTCAACCGTTTGGTTTTTATTCATTTTTTTAGTAGCAAATACTTGGTTAGGTACAGTTTGCACTTTAGGAAAAACCGTTGCTTTAGCTTTTAAAATTTCAGGTTTATCTTGAGAAATACGTGCAAACTCAACTGAGTTATTAGAAATTAAAGCTTTCGCATGTTCAGTTTCATTTTTCACAAATTCAGAGCAATCAACCTCTTCCTCTACAGAAATTTCGCGCATATCACTGTCCTCTTCGAATTCAAATGTATTTTCAACATTAATTTTATTATCTAAAATCAATTTGGCACTCAATGAGTCGAACTTTTGTATAGTATAAGATTTTATTTGCTTCTTGTCGTTTTCATCCAAAAGTTGTTTCAACTTGTTTTTATGGTCTTTGGACTTAATATATGATTCAATTCTTTCAAGTCCTACCTTGTAAGCATCAGAAGTTTCGTCAGAAGAAACGATGGATTCACACTTCTAACAATCGGCGTCAATTTCATCTTTCTTTAATTCAAGAAATGGTAAGATCATCTTGTGAATTTTCTTACCAATCTCACAATCAAGGTGCAACTGAGTAATATTGAAATAAAGCCTTTTAGCAATCAAACAGAAAATGTTACGTTGTTTCAAAAGCATTAAATTGTCTCGTTGCAAATAAATCAATTGATCCCTAGACTTAGACAAATCCGACTCAATCTTCTCTATCCACATGCGCCTCTCATCACTTTTCGACGAAACCCTACTGAGTTGATCAGTTAGGTTAGTGTTTGTCAAACGAGTTCTTTTTAAACTATCACTAATGCTTGAAAAGGTGAATTTTAAGTTATTTAATTTAGTTTCATATTTAGACACAAGTATATTTAGAGATTCAAGAATAAGATTGACCTTTCTTATCATTTGTTCGCATTCATTGATCTGTTCAAAAACTAGCCTTGTTGTGAAACAGCTATTATCTCCTCTTCCACCATCAGTGGCATACCCCTGAATCCGTGACACCTCATTTGTCACCATTAAGCATCTTCCTCTGAACTTCGAACTCTCTTCTTTCGCAACGAACGTCTTGCCATGCGTAGGCCTACGAACTTCGTCATCTTCAGAATTAGTGGACCAAACATCCACTCCTCTACCCTCATTATCATCATCACTTTCTTGCACAATAAAGCAGGAATAGATTTTTCAGTATTCTTCGAGCTTTCGCATGTGGTACGCTTCATCATCTTCTCCTTCTTTCTTCTCATTCAACCTTTATCACATGCATTCCTTGTCCAGGTACTTTTTACCATGATAGTAGTTGCAGTCATAGCCAAAGTCATCCATGAGCTTCTTCTCCTTCTTTTCTTCCGCCTTTTGAGAGTTGTTTTCACTTTCCTCTTTTACCTTCTCTGAACTATAGCTACTCTACCAGCTCCGGTTCTTATTAGACGGAAACTTCTTCTTTGCGAACTGCTTTGGATTCGACACCATCAATGCGTATTCTTCATTCGTAAGCTCACATTCTGAAAGATCGGACTCAGAACCTTCTTCTGCAACTTTCTTGCCCTTTGCAACTAGGGCCAGAGATCCCATTCCTGATACAACTTTCTCTTCCTTTGTTACCTCATTTTCATGTGCCTTCAGGATTCCAACTGTCTTTGCTAAAGTGTAATTTTTGAATTGTTCATGTGCCTTTACCGTTTAAACTACTTCTTTCCACTCAGATCGAAGCGCGTTCATAAGTGTGACTTTTTGTTCAATGATTTCTTGTCCAATACCATGTTTCATCATCTTGCTGAGAAGATGATTGTAGCGATTGAATGTTTGACTTAGACTATATTCATGCTTTTATGCGAAGGCACCAAACTCTAAAAGCAGGAGTATCTGAGTAGGGTGTTCAAGATCTGCATCGGTGGAGTAATGTTGCTCGAGTATATCCCAGATAGCTTTTGCAATATCACACAAACTAACTAGATGAAAGGTATCGGCAGGCAAAGAAAATCGAATGATCCTCATTGCCTTAACATTGTTGATTAGTTTTTCCTTTTCATCTTGTGGGACATCCTTCACATCGAGAAGTAGTTTGTTATAATCAGATTGAGTCTTAATGACTCTTCTAGTTTCAGTGTGAACGAAAGCACCCACAATGATATCGTATTATATAAGATAACCATTTTCCTCCAAACCAAGAACATAATCTTCAAAATGAAGTGACCACACTTCATATTCATGGGGAAATAGAATGGGGATCGTAATTGTCGATCCAATGCTGCTGGAAAGATTTATGGAGTTAATGTGAGAATCGTCGTGCTGCATGATGATATTCTCTTTGAAACCTATTAAGAATCAGATATGTAAACTCAAATATCTTTAGGTTAATATTAAGATCACTGAACACTGTCACAATAACTTATAATGATGACTAAACAAGATCCTATATTAACGGAAACCCTAATAACTCTGCCAACAGAAGAGATGTGTATAGATTACAAAGTCTCCTGCTCTGATACCAATTTTTAGGATTAATAATCCAAGAATGATTGGTTAGACTCACACAGATTCAAGCAAGAACACAACGATAACTCAAAATATCCTGAATGATTCAAAAGTCACGCCTCAGAAGAACTCGATTAAGAACTGCTATTGTAGAGTCGTGATTAGGGTTACAAGACAATATCAAAGTTTCCAAAATACAATGCATGCATGCATCTTAAATACTCTAACCCTAGTAAATAAATACGGGAGGACAGGCCCAACCCGTTTACAAAACAAACTATACAAAAGGCCCAATGACGCAACATAATTACCCTAACAATAATAATCCTAGAATGATCGATTAGATTCAAACAAATTAAAGCAAGAACACAAAGATAACTCAAAATATGCTGAATGATTCAAAAGTCACGCCCCAGAAGAACTCGATTAAGAATTGTTACTGTAGAGGCGTGATTAGGGTTACAAGACAATATTAGAGTTTCCAAAATATGATGCATGCATGCGTCTTAAATACTCTAACCCTAGTAAATAAATACGAGAGGACATGCCCAACCCGTTTACAAAACAAACTATACAAAAGGTCCAATAACGCAACATAATTATCCTAACAATCTCCCTCTTTGCGTCAATGAGGCGAGAGAACATCAATGTTGAATTCGCTTTTGTACTTCAAATACCATTGGAATTATGCTCAATAATGTCTTGCGAACCTGGACATACCAACGAATCATGTCCGAGAAGCACTTTTTATCACCCGCACTATTGGCATTTGTTGAAAATTCAAGGGGGAGTTCATATTTGGAAGATTATTTTTATTTCTCTCACTTTGAAGACCCCATATACTGATGAGTCTCACAATTTAGGGGGAGAAATGCCAACAAGATCGGAAATCGTGATCTTCATCAGTTTCAACATCTAGGGGGAGATTGTTGAGTATTTGAGATATTCAAAACTGATTTGGTGTGTTTGGTTATTTAGGGAAGCCTTTTTAGGGTTAATCATTTTATGATTCCCTACGATGCCTTTACAATAGAAGTTCTTATTCGATCTCTTCTAAGGCATTAATTTTATATTTGTGGTATATATTTATTGTTCCCTATAAATAATCATTAGATTAGCTTTTGGTATAAGTTTTTTTTACTAGATTAGGGTTTTTTCTGTACGTTCACGACATAATTAATATACACAAAAACCTTTATTAGATTACTTGCATATTATGGTGATTGATTCTTAATTGCTCTTGATATTTCGCATTCGTCATCTCGGATTTATTCCCAACAGAATGTAATAGCATATTCTTGTATCCGAAGTGTCATTCTTGACTCACGAATATCCACCTATGATCAAGTGGTGCTAAGGAATGGTTGAATGAGTATAATAAGAACTTGATTATCTTCTTCCGTGTCGAGCACCACAAAGCCAACAGAAAATACAAAATTGTCGACCTTGACTAGAAAATATTCAACTATACCCCATGGAAATGTGACTGTCTTGTTGGCCAAGTGTATTGACATTCTAATATGTTTTGGCTTCGGAAAATTTATCTTTTTGAGAAATGAGTATGGCATGAGTTTTACACTTGCCCCCGAATCAGCAAGAGCATCACTAGTGGCTAAATTTCCAAATTGGCACAATATAGTGAGACTACTCGGATCACTAATATTTTTAGGTAGTTTGTTGAGCGTAGTAGCATAACAATTCTCAATTAGGATGACACTTGAATCTTCCTCTAACTTTTTCCGATTCATAAATAGATCCTTAAAAAAAATAGTTTATTTTGGCATTTAAGCAACATCCTCATAGAAAGGCATGTTGATTTAAAGCAATTTTACGTGCTCAAGAATCTTACGGCAGTCTTGTGCATGCTTGTCTTCTCTAGCTCAACTTAGATATGGAAGCAGTGGTTTGTATGCTTTGATATGAGGCCGTTCGGTGGGTTTTTTAGATTCGCACATCGTGGCGGTTGGTTCTCCGTGTTGTGGATTCGACACATATTCTTTTTCTTGTTTTTCTTCCTCCTATTTCTGCACATCTAACGTCTCGTTATTAGTTAAAGGAGTTAAAGGATTAAACTTTTTACCACATCCTCTCATCAATGCCTTTATGTGTGTCTTTGAATTCGAATCAGTGTGCTTGGAATTGTTCCCGGAAGGCATTCATGAACTATCCTTGATAGTTGCCCCATTTGTTGCTCGATGTTGATAATCAAGGCTTGCTGATTTCTTACCATAACTTTCTATTCTTTTTGGGCTGCCTCTGTATCATTATGCCTTTTCTCGGAGGCTTCGGTGAATCAAACTATAAATGAATCGAGATCCGGCTTCCTTTCGGGTGCATGTTGTTCCTTTTGATAGAAACTCCGGCGTCGTCGTCGAAACCCTTCTTCCTTCTTTTTCTTGTATTCGACATATAGCTTCCATTCCTTCGGAGGTTTCCTCCAATCTTCATCATACTTGTCACCACTTGGGTGGCAAGCTTGAGCTTTTCATCTTCCATTCTCATCCACATCGCAATCTTTAGTTAAATGTTGTCCACTATAGTTATCGCACCCAACTTGGATTGCATGTATAGTTTGTCCTGTTTTTGTAATTCTTTAGTCCATGTTGTCGAATTTTGCGATGATAGATGCTAAACTTCTCAACTCTCCATCTCCTTTCACTTTTCCCCATGTAACTTCTTCTATGGGATCATGGTATTCATGAGAATGCCGTGCAGATTCTTCTATTAGCTCCTTATTTGTTATGGAGTTCTTCTTAGTCAGGGGCCCTTGAGATTCCAGATGTTTCCTCGTGTTGTGGGTAATTATGAAGCATCCCTTTGTATCACTCCCAAGCTTCATATAAGGATTCTCTGTCCTGTTGCTGGAAATTCTGAATGTTCTTTTTTAGATTTGCAATTTTAGATACAAAACTGAATTGATGTATAAACAACTCCCTTAGATTGGCCCAAGTCGTGATTGTTCTTGGTGGTAGTGACTTCAACCAATATTTAGCTCATCCTCTTTAATGTGATAGGGATAATCTTCAAATTCACTGCATCTTTAGTTACGTTGGGCATATGGAAGTAATCTGTTATCTCGAGGACTTCATCAATGTGCTTGTAGGTGTCTTCATAGTCTTTCCCGAAAAGGGTGTTTCCTTAATCATGTTTAGAACATGTCATTTGAGCTCGAAAGTGATTTTAAACTGAATGTCTAGTCGAACAAGTCCAGGACAATTATTATCTTACATTCTTCGGTTGTACTCTTTCATGGCCATCTCTGCAATATCAACGATGGTATCTTCTTGTTCTATACTACTGAAACAAAACTAAAACCAACACATAAAATGAACAAAAATAAAAGAAAAATAAACGACTAGTTTCCCAGTTTCCATACCATGGAAAAGTAACCTCCGTGTTGTGGGACCTGGAAGACAAAAACATAAATTTAATTTTCTATGGATTTTACCCCACAAAAAGGATCGAATAACAATCAATAGGTATATTCAACAAAAATAAAATTACTCCCCAACAACGATGCCAAAAGCTTGATACATTACTTATATACTAGTTTTTAATTTATTAATCCTAATTAATCTAACCAGTTAAAATGAAATAGATAATGTACCTAGTCGCGAAATTGAATAATAGGTAAGTAGGGTGTTGAACACTAGGGGAACGAGAATGATTTTAGGCTAAATATGTAACGCCCGGTTCCTGATATGTAATTTAATAAAGAATGATTCATTTTTGCAAAGGGACACGGCGAGTCGGAGGCCCCAGACTCTTTGAGTAGGAAAGAATGAATGGACATGAGACTTGATGTAACATCCCGAAATATCAAGAGTAGAGTTGAAGGGCTAAAAGAGTAAGTTGTGGAAGAGTGACTCGGCAAGTCCATGGATGGACTCGGCGAGTAGAGTCGCGACTGGGTCGCGTGTTAAGTAGCCGACTCGACGAGTCGGTAAGGAAGACTCGGCGAGTAGGCGCTGAGTGGAAAAAACCCTAATTCCCGGGGTTGAGCCCTATATAAAGAACATAACAGCCCACTCTCAGCCTCATTATTCATCTCCAAGTCCATAAAACCTTAGCCTTCGTGTGTGAGTGATCATATCTCAATTGGGAGCTTGAAGGAGATGATTATTGAAGGCTTGGAGCAAGGGGCTTTGCTTGGATTCGAATTACATTGCAGATTGGGCGTCCATTGGAGTTAATATCTCGTTCTTGGGCTATTGTTATGTTGTTTCTTCATTTTGGGGTTTGTGGGAACTTGCCTATGGATGAAATTGGAAGTCTAGAGGTTAGATCTGAGGTTGCTACCTCAGATCTGGAATGGAGAAGAATTAGAGAGCATGAAAGTCCCTGTGTTGGAGTGTTTAGTGAAGCTTACATGTCCCAAACCCTAAACCAAAGTGCAAAAAGCCTAGATCTCGTTGGATTCACGTAAAGTTTGCCACTTTACGTGATGAAGGGGTTGTAGGAAGATAGATCTATGTTTTGGATCAATTGCATGGCTTGGAGTGTTTCTGTATAGATTCAGACCGGTGGTACTCGGCGAGTCACATTGGTGTACTCGACGAGTTGTTTGAAGATGAGCTGGGACTCGGCGAGTTGGATGAAGATGGCCTGGAACTCGGCGAGTTGTATGAACAACTCGGCGAGTAGGTTGAAGATAGCCATAGACTCGGCGAGTCTGTTCTTGGACTCGGCGAGTCTTGTCGAAGAGTTCCGATATTCTCTGGTTGAGTCGAGAATCGGTGAGTCAAGGGATGACTCAGTGAGTTGTGTGCGAGAGGACTCAGAAGTTGTGGGACTCGACGAGTCTCGGGGTGACTCGGCGAGTTAGGTCGCGGATTGAGTGAAGTTCTGAGTATGGGAACTCGGCGAGTCATCGGGTAGACTCGGCGAGTAGGGTTAGTCAGGGGTTGACTTTGACCCTTGTATTTGACCAAGGGTTGACCAGTGGTTTCCAGGGGTATTTTGGTAATTGTTGATTATTGTTTGAGTTCAGTGCATTGGTGGCTGTCCAGAGGTGGAGATCGTATCAGTGATCGGAGCAGCTTGAGTTATCTGTTCAGTCGGCAGTTTCGAGGTGAGTTATCCTCACTATATCGATAGGGTCTACGGCACCAAGGCCGACCCTTTATCGGATGGAAATCCAGGTAGTGTCTGTTGTTATGATATTGCGGAATATGGGCCGGAAGGCATTACGTTATGGGCCGGAAGGCATTACATGTTGTGGGCCGGAAGGCATTGCGATGTGGACCGGAAGGTCATGGCCTGGAAAGGCGTATGTGTGTAATTAGTATGTTGACTGATTCGTAGGGCGATGTTATGCTAGTGACCGGTTAGGCCGGTATCTTGGTTAGGGTAATGATATGTTATGTGATCTGCTGATCGATTTGCTGACTGTGATCTGTGGTATGATTATATGTTATGTGCACAGTTGCTTGGTCTGGGGTTTGACCCGATATGTATGGTTGTTCTATGATCTGTTATGTTATGTGGGCATTTTATGTTATGGGCCGGAAGGCGATGTGTTATGGGCCGGAAGGCAATATGTTTTGGGCCGGAAGGCGATATGTGTTGGACCGGAAGGTCGTGGCCTGGAAGGGTGTATTTGTGGTTGGTATTTTTGGGGGTATCTCACTAAGCTTTCGGGCTTACAGTTGTGGTTTTATGTTTTCAGGTTCTCAGGAGTCTGCGGCAAGGCAAAGGCGTGATTGTACCGTTCCCCGCGTTGGTGTTTTATGATTTGAACCTGGGAAAAATACTCTGTTAAATAATGTATTAAAAATCTTTTTGTAACAACGTTATTAAAATGGGTGGTTTTTGAAAAGTTTTAATTGTTTTGAAATTTTGGTCGTTACAAGTTGGTATCAGAGCCTAGGTTTGAGTGAATTGGAGGAACACTCGTGTAACTCCAGTCTTAAATCGAGGAAGGTTTTAAAAGAGAAATTAAAATGGTTTTCAAATTAAGTAAGAGGGGGACGCGGAGGTACGATCAGCCGGAGCCAGTAAGTAACCCCAAATTTACCATTCATGACAGTTGTTTTATTGAGCTTTGATAGCACAACATGCTAGAGTTAGGCTAGGGATCTTCAGGATTTCATGATAATGTTGCCTGATTTGTGATGCCTGTAGCCTAGGGTCCCTTATGGGAGATTCCCAGTGTTCCTCTAGTGGTGAGGGTTGACAGTTGTTATGCATGTTCTCTAGGGTATTGTGGTAGTACTTCATACAAATATGGGTAGGCGTGGAAGGTAGTATGGGCCCGTACTACTGAAAGCACAGGACCCATACGCGTATCAGGGAAACCATGATCTCTAGGGTTAGGTTGAGAGAGTTGGATCCCAGGTTTGTGGGATGAGTCTGAGATTTGGTATGGTGTTTTCCAGTATGGAGATTCCGAGGCATGATGAGAGTGGATCCGGATCAGGATCGGGAGCTGGAGAGAGAGTTCCGGGTGGATCGGTGCCGTCTGAGGTTATCGATCAGATGAGCACGATCGAGTTGGATGCGAGGATTCGCGAGATCCTGCATGATGAGGTTGCTGCATTGTTCCGGGCTGAGTTGCCGGAACTATTTGGGTCGATCAAGACCGCCATGGTTGAGTATTTTGATGAGCGCTATGCGGCTCTTGCAGAGACGGCTGCCGCGGCAGCTACAGTGGCTGTAGCAACGGCAGGGGGAGGAGCTGATAGGGATTGTCAGTATCGGGACTTCGATGATACGGAGACTCCCACCTTCGATGGGGTTCAGGACCCGATGGTTGCTATGAGGTGGTTATCGGACATGGAGGGGTGTTTCTTCACGTGTTCATGCCCTGCTGATCTGAGGGTGAGGTGTGCTCTGAACCTGTTGAGGCTCGGGGCGAAGGATTGGTGGAGATTGACCACGGGGTCATACTCGGATGCGCAGAGGGCTGCGGTTTCATGGGGTCAGTTCAGAGAGATGTTCAGCACTCGCTATGTTCCGCAGGATGAGAGGGAGAGATTGGCTCAGGAGTTCCTTGAGCTGAAGCAGGATTCAGAGTCGGTGATTGAGATCACCAAGATGTTCATTGAGAGGGCGATGTTTTGCCCTGAGTTCACTTCGGAGTAGGCTCAGATGTCCCGATATCTGAGTATGCTCAAGGGTGATATCAGACAGGTTGTGTCTGCGCAGAGGTGCGAGATCTTGTTGGAGTTGTAGGAGGCCGCCAGGAGGCATGAGTTAGAGGTCAAGTTGCAGTTGTGTGAGCTGAGGCAGGCTCCGATGCAGTCGCAGCCGGTGCCGAAACGGTCCAGGACCGTTGATGTTAGAGAGGGGGATCGGAGCGGCCACACTTGTGGGAAGTGTGGGAGGGGTCACACCGGAGTTTGTTGGTCCGGTGGTGCATGCCGCAAGTACGGAAAGGAGGGGCACTATGCGCGGGATTGTCGGCAGTCAGTGCCGATTCGGGATTTGAGGAATTTTTATCATTGTCGTCAGGTTGGACATTTGAGGGTCAACTGTCCACAGCTTTCTGCAGGACCGGTGCAGGCTCCAGCACCGGCCACTTTGAGGATTTCAGGTGGAGGTCAGGGTGGAGCGGAGCCCCTAGGGGCTTAGGGTCGCGCTTATCAGCTTGCGGCAGAGGAGGTCAGAGCAGTGCCGAATGCAGCTGCGGGTATGTTTCTTTCTTGATGTCTTGTTATCTTGCGATTATTGCGGTGTATTGTTTGTGCTGGTATCTTTGTGTGGATTTCAATGCGGTATTCGTCGTTTTGCGGGTTTGGCATGGTTATGGATTCGTGTTTCGGGTTTTCGTCTTGGTATCCGTTGTTCCCTGAGGGTTTGGTATGATTATAGTTTGGTGTTTTGTGCTATCGTTGGTTATCGTTCGTGAGGGTTATTAGTGGAGATGCGGCATTGGGTTGAATGTCAGGTAGCATCTACATTCGTGGAAGGGAAATTTGGAGATCGAATTCTTTTTGAGCGGATTGATTAGTGAGGAGATGTGTTTTGCTGAGGGTTGCTAATGCTTGTGGGAAGCAGTTAGTGTGTAAGTGTTCTCTTTGTGCGGGGTTGTTCTGGAAGGTCGTTAATGGCGACCGGTGGTTGTTAGTCAGTGCTTTAAGTGGGGGAGAATTGGAGAATTCTCCGGGAGATCGAGGAGTATTTGAGGGTGCTTAGCTATTGGGATTCAACAGTGTTCTGTCAGCCCAGAGTATAGGCTGATAGGAGCGAGTGTCGGGTATGCGGGGCGGGATACAGACCTAGGGCATTTGATTGTGGAGGCCTGGAAGCAGGCCGGGGTCAAGTTTGAATAGGTAACCGGGGTCATGTGATCAGAGTATTTGTATGCTTTATGTACGTGATGTGTTGTACTGCATTAATTCTATGGGATTTATGCTGTGCATGTTTATAGAGTTGGAACCGGAAGGTTCCCAGAGTTAGAACCTGAGGGTTCACAGAGTTTGGGTGTACGGACCCACAGAGATATAGCCTCGAGTGGCTAATATGTGTTATGTGAGTCGGTCCAGTCATGCTGGAGACTCTACTGGTATTGTTGGATCAGTTTGAGATTGCAGATTGTGTATGTTGTAGTGTGATGGCATTGGAAGGTCTGGCCCCGGGTAGTGATCTTGTTTAGTTGAGGTAGTGCATGGGCTTGAGAGTCCCTGCGAGGAGAGTCAGAGTAAGTGTGTTGGATGGATAGCGGACACGCTAAGGGTGGTGTAGCGTCGGGCGAGCACCGTGGCATTTGTCGGAGTGACATTGTGGCCGGGTGGTTTCCTTGGTAAAGGAAGAGAAAGAGGTAAGAGGCGTGTAACTCCGAGAGGGAGTGCAAGTTCGCGGAAGTGAAAGCGGCAGAGCAGAGTTATGATTAGAGCAATTCGAATATGGTTATTGAGCAGCGTGTTTGCGGCAGTGGATTAGAAGCTCACCCGGTTTGGAATGTCTGCTGAAGTCGCGGAGGGAAATCCGCAAGTGTTGAGCCAAGAGGCTCGAAAAGGATGCAGGGAGAGAGAGAGAGAGTCTTGAACTCTCAGTGTGATTCTGATCAGGGTATGGGGTGTATATTAGTGGTTCATCCTGGGGGATGTTTGAGGGTATTATCAGTGTATCAGGTTTTCCCAACCTGAGGGTGTTAGAGCTAGTTCAGCATGTGTATGCGGTTGCAAGGGGAGAACTCGTGAGAGTAGCTCTGAGATTGAGAATGGGTCTCTCAGTCATCCCAGAATGGATAGAGTGGGATTCGGATCGGATATCCGATGGTTCATGGTTTTCTAACCCTTATGGGTCGAGTGATTGTTGAGGTTTTCTAACCCTCATGGGTCGAGTGATTGTTGAGATTTAGAGCAGAGTTGCATCTTGGGTAATTCTCGGTTATTAAGAATGATAATCAGGGGTACAGTTGGTGCCCGGTTCGAGACGGTGGTCAGGACACCGTGTAGGAGGGGAAAGAGTGTTCGAGTTTCGATAAGTATGCCTTGAGGGACCTGGTCCGGTTAAGGCCAGGTGGAGCGTTGTGGGAGTATCCTTGGAATTGAGTTGCTGTAGGCTTCGAGGGTGAAGCCTAATATAAGTGGGGGAGAATTGTAACATCCCGAAATATCAAGAGTAGAGTTGAAGGGCTAAAAGAGTAAGTTGTGGAAGAGTGACTCGGCGAGTCCATGGATGGACTCGGCGAGTAGAGTCGCGACTGGGTCGCGTGTTAAGTAGCCGACTCGGAAAGTCGGTAAGGAGGACTCGGCGAGTAGGCGCTGAGTGGAGAAAACCCTAATTCCTGGGGTTGAGCCCTATATAAAGAACATAACAGCCCACTCTCAGCCTCATTATTCATCTCCAAGTCCATAAACCCTTAGCCTTCATGTGTGAGTGATCATATCTCAATTGGGAGCTTGAAGGAGATGATTATTGAAGGCTTGGAGCAAGGGGCTTTGCTTGGATTCGAATTACATTGCAGATTGGGCGTCCATTGGAGGTAATATCTCGTTCTTGGGCTATTGTTATGTTGTTTCTTCATTTTGGGGTTTGTGGGAACTTGCCTATGGATGAAATTGGAAGTCTAGAGGTTAGATCTGAGGTTGCTACCTCAGATCTGGAATGGAGAAGAATTAGAGAGCATGAAAGTCGCTGTGTTGGAGTGTTTAGTGAAGCTTACATGTCCCAAACCCTAAACCAAAGTGCAAAAAGCCTAGATCTCGTTGGATTCACGTAAAGTTTGCCACTTTACGTGATGAAGGGGTTGTAGGAAGATAGATCTATGTTTTGGATCAATTGCATGGCTTGGAGTGCTTATGTATAGATTCAGACCGGTGGTACTCGGCGAGTCACATTGGTGTACTCGACGAGTTGTTTGAAGATGAGTTGGGACTCGGCGAGTTGGAAGAACAACTCGGTGAGTTGGATGAAGATGGCCTGGAACTCGGCGAGTTGTATGAACAACTCGGCGAGTAGGTTGAAGATAGCCATAGAATCGGCGAGTCTGTTCTTGGACTTGGTGAGTCTTGTCGAAGAGTTCCGATATTCTCTGGTTGAGTCGAGAATCGATGAGTCAAGGGATGACTCGGTGAATTGTGTGCGAGAGGACTCAGAAGTTGTGGGACTCGGCGAGTCTCGGGGTGACTCGGCGAGTTAGGTCGCAGATTGAGTGAAGTTCTGAGTATGGGAACTCGGCGAGTCATCGGGTTGACTCGGCGAGTAGGGTTAGTCAGGGGTTGACTTTGACCTTGTCTTTGACCAAGGGTTGACCAGTGGTTTCCAGGGGTATTTTGGTAATTGTTGATTATTGTTTGAGTTCAGTGCATTGGTGGCTGTCCAGAGGTGGAGATCGTATCAGTGATCGGAGCAGCTTGAGTTATCTGTTCAGTCGGCAGTTTCGAGGTGAGTTATCCTCACTATATCGACAGGGTCTACGACACCAAGGCCGACCCTTTATTGGATGGAAATCCGGGTAGTGTCTGTTGTTATGATATTGCGGAATATGGGCCGGAAGGCATTACGTTATGGGCCGGAAGGCATTTTATGTTGTGGGCCGGAAGGCATTACATGTTGTGGGCCGGAAGGCATTGCGATGTGGACCGGAAGGTCATGGCCTGGAAAGGCGTATGTGTGTAATTAGTATGTTGACTGATTCGTAGGGCGATGTTATGCTAGTGACCGGTTAGGCCGGTATCTTGGTTAGGGTAATGATATGTTATGTGATCTGTTGATCGATTTGCTGACTGTGATCTGTGGTATGATTATATGTTATGTGCATAGTTGCTTGGTCTGGGGTTTGACCCGATATGTATGGTTGTTCTATGATCTGTTACGTTATGTGGGCATTTTATGTTATGGGCCGGAAGGCAATGTGATATGGGCCGGAAGGCAATATGTTATGGGCCGGAAGGCGATATGTTTTGGACCGGAAGGTCGTGGCCTGGAAGGGCGTATTTGTGGTTGGTATTTTTGGGGGTATCTCACTAAGCTTTCGGGCTTACAGTTGTGGTTTTATGTTTTCAGGTTCTCAGGAGTCTGCGGCAAGGCAAAGGCGTGATCGTATCGTTCCCCGCGTTGGTGTTTTATGATTTGAACCTGGGAAAAATACTCTGTTAAATAATGTATTAAAAACCTTTTTGTAACAACGTTATTAAAATGGGTGGTTTTTGAAAAGTTTTAATTGTTTTGAAATTTGGGTTGTTACACTTGAAGTTTACTCGACGAGTTGAGAGGCCTCTACTCGATGAGTAGGGCTACCAGAGTGAAACCCTAATTTCCAGGGTTTGCACACAATTTAAAGACCTTAACAACCTCCCCCCTATTGTGGCCTCCATCATCGCCTCCCATAGTCTAGAAACCCTAATTCATGATCTTGAGCTTTGTGAGTGTGTGAGAGTGAAAAAGAAGTGATTTCTTGGTGTTTTCTTAAAGGGGGAAAAGCTTGAAGTGCTTGGTTGAAGGAAGGAGCTTTGGATCTAGAAGAAGAACTCCATTTCCAGCTCATTTGAGGTATAAAGTCTATACCTTGTCTATTCATCTACTAGATCCCTTCATGGAGTAGTTTAGGGCTTTAAGGAACCATTTTTGGAACCATTCGTGGATGCAAGCATGTTTGGGGTCAAGACTTTAGATCCAGAGCCTTTGAGGAACTCCATGGAATAAAGGTGCCAACTTTATGCCCATGGGAGTCCCATGAATCATAAGAAACACTTTTAGAGCCCTTTTGAGCTAAATAACCCATGCATGAACGTAAAGTTTGTAACTTTATGTGTTATATAGACCGTAGGAGGCCAAATCTATGTTTTGGATGCACTAAGCCCGACTAAGAACGACTGTATGGACTTGGATTTCGGGGGACTCGACGAGTCATTCATACGACTCGGCGAGTTGGGATGTGGTTCCCCAACCTTTTCTATCACTGAGAAAACTCGTTAAGTCTAGAAGATGAATCAGCGAGTTGGACGTGTTTATGGACTTGAAGATCAAAGAAATCGACGGGTCCAAGGATGAACTCGGCGAGTTGAGAGAAAGAGGAAATCGACGAGTTCAAGGATGAACTCGACGAGTCCAAGGAAGGACTCGACGAGTTCAAACAAAAAGTCCTGATTCTGTCACAAGAAAGGACCCAGTTAGTTTGAGGGTAACTCGACGAGTTAGATCGTGAGTTCGAGATTCTCTGAATCATGGGACTCAACGAGTTGATGGACCAGCTCGGCGAGTTGAGTCAACCAAGAAGTTGACTTGGACCAGAAGGTTGACCTTTGACTTGACAATTGACCAGAGTTGACCCTTAAAGGGGTTATGAATATGAAAGAGTAATTAAAAGAGATGTTATGTGTAGGAGTTTGAGAAGACTTGATCCCAGAGCAGAGGACAAAACAACTACTTCACGACATTGAGGTGAGTTACCTTCCAGTAGAAGTGGGTTTAAGGCACCAAGGCCGGCCCACTAGTAAGAATTATAGTAGAGTTGAGTGTCTTTGTGATAATTATCTGGTACGTCGCTATTTGTTATGTTTATGTGCTAGTATGATTTCATGTTATTTGATATGTGATAGGAGGGTTAGGATAGACCCAATACCGATGGATAGGGCCGATGGGGCATGCCAACACTCGGATAAGGTAGGCAGTATATTATTATATGTTTATGCACTAGGATGTTATGTGATAGAGTAGACGGTGAAATAGTCCCCGGTACCGGTCGAAAGGACTGAAGGGGTAGGCCAGCACCCTGATATGCTAGGCAAGGCACCGGTCGAAAGGACCGAAGGGGTATGCCAGCACCCCGATATGCTAGGCTAGGTGTTGGTCGATAGGACCAAAGGGGTAGGCCAACACCCTGATATGCTAGACAATTACCAGTTGAAAGAGACCGAAGGGGTAGTCCAGTACCCGGATATGTTAGACAGTATGTATGTTATATGGTATATGGTATGATGGGGGAACTCACTAAGCTTTGTGATTACGATTTTCAATTTTTGTATCGGGTCCTTCTTCTTTGAAGGGAAAGGAGCCGGCCCGGTAGCAACACATCATACACATGATTTTCAGCACATGAGATTCTTGGTATTTGTACTCTGACATTATTACTATTATATGAGATGGTTTTGAGACATGTGATCTATGGTTTTTACGAAACGAATTAACTTGATGATGTTTTCTTATAAGTTGTTTATCAATGGCTATATCAAAAATGAATTTTTTGGTCTTGAATTTTGGGATGTTACAAGTTGGTATCAGAGCCTTGGTTTGAGGGATTCGGACACCCCTTCGGGGGTGTCTAGACTCAAATTGAGGGCTTGAAAGATTTTTACAAGAAAATTGTTTATCTAAAAATTAAAATAAAGAGTTTTGAGAAAGAACAAGGTGTGTGATGCGTGCAATCGGCCGAGCTCAAGTAAGTTTTCCCCGAGATACCCATACATGTTTGTTATGATATATGATATGATTATGAGAACTGCATGCTAGATTAGGGCTGATGATTTAGGAAGGATGCCTTATATGCCTGTTGTATGTGTATGAGAACTGCATGCTAGATTAGGGCTAAGGATATAGGAAGATGCCTTATGTGCTTATTGAATTACATGCTAGAACTGATTAGTCAGTGATATGATGGCTTGAATAGGATATGCTTGATTTGGTTACTCAATGCCCGAATGTTGATTGTTTTGTGCTTTTAGGAGTTCTAGTTATCCTTAACTAATTAGTAAACGAATACGGTATGTTACATATTGCGAGGACTAAATAATTTCAGAAGGTTAGGTCTAGCCCTATTTCATAGCTCTTGTTTGAGTCCAACCGTTGTAGGGTGGGACCTCTCATTCGAAGAATTATCTGGTGTTAGTAATGTGTAATGGTATTCGCGAGCTAGATAGGTAAAGGTAGCATAGATTTCTTATAGAACTGATGGCGGAGAGTTACTCTAGCGTAAGCCTAGGATGAGATTAGTACAACAAGAAGTAGTAGTAGAAGGGACTTGGTGAATTCAAGGCAATCCTTGAGGAAAGTACGGATAGATGTGGAAGGTAGTATGGGCCCGTACTACTGAAAGTAGAGGATCCATACTCGAGTCAAGGAGGGCTGAGATAGAACTAGGGAACCTGTAGAGTGTGTGAGACCTCTCGAGGTTATGTATGATCCTGATGATTATGTGTTTTGTTTCAGAATGGTGGTGACACATCACGGAGCAGGAGGTTCAAGGTCTGGGTCTGGATCAGGTTCAGGTTCGGGTGCAAGTTCCGAGTCGGTTGATGAGAAACTAAGTGAGTTCATCACATATGAGATTACGAGAGGCATCCTTGAGGCGATGTCGGTGATTTTCGAGTCGATCAAGGAAGGGATCATCAAGTTGATAGAGGAGTGTCTTAGGGCGTTTAGGAGTGACATGACATCTGGTCAGTCAGGGACATGCATACTATCCTTCAAGGATTTCAGGGGATGTGGTGCGCCAGACTTCTACGGGGTGAAGGATCCCCATTGTTGCCTGGAGGTGGATTGCAGACATCGAGTCTGCACAATTGACGAGCTTCTGCCCTGAGGGGTTGAAGGTCCGGTATGCTGTAGGTTGTTTGAGAGACCGAGCTCGAGATTGGTGGGTGGCGGTCAGTGATACTTTGGGAGCCCCAACCATTGAGGATATAACCTTGTTGGACTTTGTGACCAGGTTTAAGGTTGAGTTTGCGCCAACTGTGGAGATTCAACAGCTGGCTAGGGAGTTTCTTGACATGAGACAAACGACTGAGCCGGAGGTGGAGATTACTGCCAAGTTCCGGGATAGGGCCTTACTGGTGCCCCAGTACACGGGTGATGAGGAGATGAGGAAGACCCGATACTATGATGTGTTGAGAGCTGATATCCGAAAACATGTCAGCTACTCAGCATGCCTGAGTTTGGAGGACATGATAGCGAGGGCGAGAGAGAGGGAGATTGATATATAACACATCCGAAATAGGAAGTCAGAGGCTGGGCAGGTTACTAAGATTTCGGGGAAGAAACCCAAGGGACCCAACACTAGGTTGAAGGACCGGTAGGGTCGGAGCCGTTATAGGAAATGCGGCAAGACTCATGAGGGAGTTTGTAGATTGGGATCATCGGGCTGCTATAAGTGCGTCAAGCTTGGGCACTTTGGTAGGGATTGTAGTGCCTCTACCCCCACCCTTCAGACGTCAGACTTGATTTGCTTCCATTGCAATCATAAGGGCCATAAAAAGGCAAAACTGCCCGAGGTTGACAATAGGAGCGACACCAGCTCCTGCAACTCTGCGGATCACGGATGGCCGACAGGGCAAGACATATGGTCTAGTGGTGAGGAGCCAAGCCTTCCAATTGACCACTGAGGAGGCACGTGCCGCACCAGATGTGGTGACGGGTATGTTTTCTTCTCTCTAACTCTTATTATATGTCACTTATGAAATTTATATGCTATTTTTTATGTGTTGTTTAGGATCGTTCCATGTGAACGGTATCCCAGATCAGGTCTTATTCGATTCGTGGGCTACCCGATCATTTGTTTCTCTTGCACATAGCAAGAGGTTTTCTAAGTCTTCGGGGATGTTGGATTGTCCTCTAGAGGTCGAGATTGCTGACGATCGATCTTTCCGGGCATCAAAGGTTTTCAGAGATTTTGTCTTGAGGTTGTACGATGAGTGATACCTAGTGGATTTGGTTCCCATTCCGTTGTGTGGGAACAAGGTTATCATAGGCATGGATTGGATGAGACCTAATGGGGCGGTGATTGACTGTGCGCAACAGTTGGTATGTGTCAGGACCCCAAGTGGGGGAGAGCTGGTGATTCAGGGCGAGAGGCTGCATAGTGGACCAGCTATGTGTTCAGCAGCGTGGGCTAGGCGCTACCTTCAGTAGGGTTGCGGAGAGTATGTCTCCTACTTTGTGGATGCCCGGGAGGCAGGTAAGGCGACTATGAGTGATGTACGAGTGGTACGAGTGACCCAGACATATTTCTAGAGGAGTTGCCTGGGATACCTCCGGAGAGACAGGTGGAGTTCAGGATCGACTTAGTCCTTGGTGCGGCTCCGAAAGCCAAGGCACCATATCGGTTGGATCCTCCCGATATGCAGGAGTTGCCTACACAGCTGCAGGAGCTGTTAGACAAGGGATTCATTAGGTTGAGCAGTTCGTTTGGGGAGACCCGATTTTGTTTGTGAAGAAGAAGGACGGGTCGCATCGGGTGTATATAGACGACCAGAAGCTGAACAAGGTAACAGTGAAGAACCGTTACCCACTCCCGACAATTGATGACCTCTTCGACTAGTTTCAGGGGGCATCTTGGTTTTCCAAGATAGATTTGTGTTCAGGCTACCACCAGATGAGATTCAGATACGTGGATGTACAGAAGACTGCTTTCCAAACTCGCTATGGCCACTATGAGTTCGTGGTGATGCCCTTTAGGCTCACCAATGCTCTTGCCACATTCATGGACCTCATGAACCGCGTGTGCAGGCCGATGATGGATTGGTTTGTGATAGTCTTTATCGATGACATCTTGGTTTACTCCAAGAAGCATGAGCAGCACGAGGTGAAATTTCGAAAAGTATTGGATACCCTGAGGAGGGAGAGCTTGTACGCCAAGTTCTCCAAGTGTGAGTTCTGGTTGGACAAGCTGTAGTTTCTGGGGCACCTTGTCAACCAGAACGGTATTTTGGTTGACCCGGACAAAGTAGAGGCCTTTGTGAGATGGGAGGTTCCGAAGTCTTCATTTGAGATTCGGAGTTTCCTTGGGTTAGCAAGCTATTACTGTAGATTCATACAAGACTTCTCTAAGATAGTGATACCCTTGACACGGCTGACGAAGAAGGATGTCGTACTTCGTTGGGGGCCTGAGCAGCAGACAACATTCGAGTCGCTGAGACAAAGGGTGTGCGAGGCGCCTATTTTAGCCCATGCCAGAGGGCGTGGAGGATTTTGTAGTATACTTTGATGCGTCCATCTCATGTTTGGGTGCGATATTGATGCAGAGGGGGCACGTCACCGCTTACTCCTCGAGGCAGCTGAAGCCTCACGAGGCGAACTACCTGACGCATGATTTGGAGTTGGGGGCGGTTGTTTTCACCCTCAAGATTTGGCGGCATTACCTCTTTGGGGTCCATTGTACCATATACATGGATCACAAGAGTTTGAGATACCTCATGGATCAGCCGAATCTGAACATGAGGCAGCATCGATAGCTAGATGTGGTGAAGGATTACGACTATGAGATCCTCTACCTCCCGGGGATGGCCAACGTTGTGGCCGATGCGCTTAGCCGCAAGACAGCCTTGATCAGAGAAATTTGCTTGGGGATGACGGTGGTGACTCCACATTTGGAGCGGATCCGAGTGGCGCAAGTTGAGGGTATGAAGGAAGAGCACCGAAAGTATGAGCGGATCATAAGCCAGGTGGCCTCGTTTGATTATGATAGCCATCGGCTACTGACCCTGCATGGGAGAGTCTGGGTTTCGTACTGGGGCAGAGTGCAATAGATTTTGATGGATGAGGCCCACAAGTCCAGATTTTTCATCCATCTCAGGGTGACGAAGATGTACACAGATCTTCACCCGGATTACTGGTGACCCTGCATGAAGTGGGATGTAGCCTGGTACGTCGAGATATGTCTGACCTGTAGGAAGTTCAAAGCGGAGCACAAGAGACCTCACGGCAAGACGCAACCGTTGGATATCCCTATGTGGCAGTGGGAAGACATTACTATGGATTTCATCATGAAGTTTCCCAGGACCTCACGGGGAGTGGATTTGATTTGGGTCATCATGGATCGATTGGCCAAGAGTGCCCATTTCATTCCGATCCAGGAGAGCATCTTGGCCGAGAAGCTGGCCGACATCTACATCAGAGAGGTAATAGCTTGACACGGAGTCCCAGTTTCCGTGATTTCAGATAGAGATGTATGGTTCACTTCCAGATTCTGGAAGAAGTTTCACGACGATTTGGGTACTCGTCTACACTTTAGCACGACTTTTCACCCTTAAACGGATGGTCAGAGAGAGCAGACCATCCAGACTCTAGAGGATATGCTGCAGGTGTGCGTCCTAGACTTCGATGGTAGCCAAGATAAGTACTTTCCTTTGGCAGATTTTTCCAAAAATAATAGCTACCACACGAGTATCGACCATCCTCGCTTCGAGATGTTATACAGTAGGAAGTGCAGAACCCTGATATGCTGGGGTGAAGTTGGACAGAGGGTCATGGGGAGTACGGAAATGGTACTAAAGACGACAGAGAGGATATAACAGGTCAGGAGCAAGCTTGAGACTGCTCAGAGTCGGCATAAGAGCAACACCGACACACATCGGTCGGACCTAGAATTCTAGGCTGGGATATGGTTCTCCTGAAGGTGTCGCCTTGGAAAGGTGTTATCCGGTTCAGGAAGCGGGGTAAGCTGGGACCTAGGTACATTGGTCCTTTCAGGGTTGCAACCCCGGTGGGTAAGGTGGTGTATAGGCTGGATCTGCCAACTGAGATTATTCAGATCCACAATCCCTTTCATGTCTCCCAGTAGCGGAAGTGCCTGGTGGATGTCTCGGCAGTGGTACCTCCGGAGGATATTCAGGTGGACAACAGCCTAAACTACATCGTGCGACCGATAGCCATCCTCGACAGGAAGATGAAGGACCTGAGGAACAAGAAGGTCGAGTTGATGAAGGTGCAATGGCAGCACCGCAAGGGCTCAGAATGGACTTGGGATTCGGAGGACGAGATGAGGGAGCACTACCCCAAGCTATTTCCAGTTGCAGCAGACTTTGAGGACGAAGTCTAAAATAAGCAGGGGAGATTTGTAACGCCCGGTTCATGGTATATATTTTAATAAAGAATTATTCATTTTTGCAAATGGACTCGACGAGTAGGAAAGAATGAATGGACGCGGGACTTAAAGTCTACTCGACGAGTCGAGAGGCATCGACTCTCGAGTAGGGCTGCCAGAGTGAAACCCTAATTTTTAGAGTTTGCACCCTATTTAAAGACCTTAACACCCCCCATTGTGGCCTCCCACATGGCCTCCCATAGTCCAAAAGACCCTAATTCATGATCTTGAGCTCTGTGAGTGTGTGTGTGTGAGTGAAAAAGAAGTGATTTCTTAGAGTTTTCTTGATGGAGGGAAGGCTTGAAGTGCTTGGTTGAAGGAAGGAGCTTTGGATCCAGAAGAATAACTCCATTTCCAGCTCATTTGAGGTATAAAGTCTATACCTTGTCTATTCATCTTCTAGATCCCTTCATGTAGCAGTTTAGGTCTTTAAGGAACCATTTTTAGAACCATTCATGGATACAAGCATGTTTGGGGTCAAGACTTTAGATCCAAAGCCTTTGAGGGACTCCATGGCATATAGGTGCCAACTTTTTGGTCATGGGAGTCCCATGCATCATAAGAACCACATTTTGAGCCTTTTGAGCTAAATAACCAATGCATGAACGTAAAGTTTGTAACTTTATGTGTTATATAGACCGTAGGAGGCCAAATCTATGTTTGGATGCACTAAGCCCGATTAAGAATGATTGTATGGACTTGGATTTTGGGGACTATTCGTTCATACGACTCGACGAGTTGGGACGTGTTTCCCCAACCTTTTATGTTACTGAGCAAACTCGTTGAGTCTAGAAGATGACTCAGTGAATTGGACGTGTTTATGGACTTGAAGATCAAAGAACTTGATGAGTCCAAGGATGAACTCGGTGAGTTGAGAGAAAAATGTCCCAACTTATATGAAGAGGAACTCGACGAGCTCAAGGATGAACTCGACGAGTTGTGAATGAAATACTCCGACTCTGTATGAAGGAGAACTCGACGAGTTCATACTAAATGTCCCGATTCTATCACAAGAAAGGACTCGGCGAGTTTGAGGGTAACTCGACGAGTTAGATCACGAGTTCGAGATTCTCTGAATCATGGAACTCGACGAGTTGATGGACCAACTCGGCGAGTTGAGTGAACCAGGAAGTTGACTTGGACCAGAAGGTTGGCTTTGACCAGAGTGTTGACCTTTGACTTGACCATTAACCAAAGTTGACACTTAAAGGGGTTATGAATATGAAAGAGTAATTAAAAGAGATGTTATGTGTAGGAGTTTGAGGAGAGTTGATCCCAGAGCCGAGGATAGTTTAGATACTTCACGACATTGAGGTGACTTACTTTCCAATAAAAGTGGGTCTAAGGCACTCAGGCCGGCCCACTAGTAAGTGTTATATTAGAGATGATTGTCTTTGTGATAATTATCTGGTATGTCACTATCTATTATATTTATGTGCTAGTATGCTTTGATGTTATGTTATATGTGATAGGATGGGTAGGATAGACCCCAATACCGGTCGATAGGGCCGAAGGGGTATGCCAGCACCCTGATAAGCTAGGCATTATATGATTATATGTTTATGGACTAAGATGATATGTGGTAGAGTAGGGGGTGAAATAGTCCCCGGTACCAGTCAAAAGGGCCGAAGGGGTAGGCCAACACCCTGATATGCAAGGCAAGGTTGCAGTCAAAAGGACCGAAGGGGTATGCCAACACCCTGATATGCTACACTAGGTGTTAGTCGATAGGACCGAAGGGGTAGGCCAACACACTGTTATGCTAGGCAGTTACCGGTTGAAAGAGTCCAAAGGGGTAGTCCAGTACCCGAATATATTAGATAGTATGTATGTTATATGGTATTTGGTATGATGGGGGGGGGGACTCCCTAAGATTTGTGCTTACGGTTTTCAGTTTTTGTTTCAGGTCCTTCTTCTTCGAAGGGGAAGGAGCCGGCCCGGTAGCAGCGCATCACACAAGTGATTTTCGACACATGAGATTCTTGGGATTTTTACTTTGATGTTTTTACTATTATATGAGATGGTTTTGAGACATGTGATCTATGGTTTTTATGAAACGAATTAACTTGATGACGTTTTCTTATAAATTGTTAATAAACCGCTATATCAAAAATGAAATTTTTGGCCTTGAATTTTGGGATGTTACAAAATAAATATACTAAAAGTTAGCTAATTTAAATAAAGTAAATTGGGGGTTGTTCTTCTTTTGAAAGTTTAGAAAACTTAATTGCTATCAAAATTTCAAAACAAATAGTTACTCAAACTAAAGACAAGCAAATAACGATTTTTGAAACAAGATTAAAAGAGAACTTTCGATTAGATAAGATCCACCTATTCCTTATGCTTAATTCAAATGAAAGTGCAATAGATTTAACTTCGTTAATTACTGATTCCTTTTCTGACTAGTAATAATGGTAAAATTACCAATCTTTTAATTTATTACATCTATTAAGTCACAAATCAAGTGAATAAATAATGATACAAATCAGTGCTTAGTTTGAATTATGCAAGACTTTAATTCTTTAATCGATACAAATGATGGTAAATTTCAACTATATATATATATATATATATATATATATATATATATATATATATATATATATATATATATATATATATATATAACTCACACATTAAAGCTACCAACATTTGTACTTAACCCTAGTTTTTTGGTCAAAACCCTGGTCATATAATTCTATGGCTCATAAATTCATATGATTCAAGAACATGAAGATAGATGGATGATCTAACATAACTGTATTCAACAATAAACAGAAACGCTAGTTACTTTAACACATAAGATTATTTAACAAGAAAGCATAATTAATAATCAACTAAATTAAAATCCAAAATCATTGAATTAACAAATAGGTTCTAGGATTCTCTATTCTAAACGGACGTGAGGGTTTTTAGTCCATAACTAATGTAGAAGAGCAAGTAAAAAAGAAATAAACTTTGAACTTCATGATTAAGTCAAAGATAACCAAGTTATTAGATGTAATTATGCCTTCGATGCTCTTCAAATCAAGCTCTGTAGTCATAATCGGGTACCCACATGCTTCAAGAGGTGTCTCTGGTCATTAAAAGTCAGAAGAAACTTTTTGCATAAGCCAGGTTAAGATAAACAACCGATATCTATACTTTCCATAAAAATGTCTCATACGCCGTGGCAATGATCTTCTTCATGTGTTCTCCAAGTTGCCGATGTGTGTTTCTTTTGGTAGACTTAACGAGGTAAATCCCACTGTCATGACATGCATCTCAGGACTCCACGTTGTGGATCTTTAATTCTTCAATAATTTTTCTTGTATTGACTTTAATTCAACAATCCCGCTCCTAGCTCCACATTTCTGATTCTTTTATCGCAAGCATGTATTTGTTTCTACAAATTAGAATTTTAACATTATAAGTACCTTTTATCTATAACTTGACACTAAATGCAGCTAAAAAATATCAAAATATTCCATAAAATATATGACCAATTATGGTGATATCATCTTCTAAATATTCAAAGCTTATAAATCGTCTAAGCTTCTGATAATATCTATTAACCTGCAAAAATATATTAATGTAGAAAGTTAGGTTATGGTGATCCTAGTGAGTATAGTCTCAATGTTAGACATTATACTGATAGTGTATGTGTGAACACTTAACTAATATAAAATGTACCAACCCATACCTTCTCAAAATAACAAAATCATTAATAGTTAACTTGGGGAAAAATATAACAACAATCGAAGTGCGTTGTCATATTTGAGAAATATCATATATAAACTACGCAAATTAGTAAACATTACAAAGTTGTTATACCTTGATTAGGAACTTTCCAAGGATTTCAAATCCAAAGGAGATAAAATAAAAGAATAAATACTCATGTGAGTTATAACCAAATGAAAATCCAGTTTACTCAATTCAAGGTTTCAAACAACCAAAATCACATTGAACAATTTGGTCTTAATATCCTCAAAACATAACAAAGGGATCTTATATGCCCAAAAGATTTACTTTAAACATTTATGTTTCCAAAAAGGGACAAATAAGTCCCACAATATACAAACGGGGTAGAATAAGATCATATAAATAAGTAAGATCCAATGATTTCAACTACTTCCAACCCTTTATTAATCTCAAAGTCCAAATCACAATTTGATGGACGGATGTGAAAAGCTCACGACAGACGAAACTGCCAACTTTTGTCATTACATCAACAAACAAGCACTGTAGGTCATCCACCTAGGTCACATGAGGGGTAACAAATCTAGATTGTACATATGAGGATTATCTAAATATCTAATTACAACAAATAACAAACAATTGTCAATTTGGGTGCCTGAGATCACAAGGCCACACCCATCCTAGCATGATATGCACACGTAGGATGCTCAAATTATTTTCAAATAATATAAGCCTTTTCTTTATAATCATATGTTCCAAAAATGTCATGCAATCAGGGTTTATGTTTATTTTCGTATAATGAAAACCAACAAAACTTACCATAATCACGAAGGTAAAATAGGAAATATGTTCCTAGAAATTTAAAATAAGAAGTCTAGAGTGTATGAACTAATTCTATCATAGAATACAGTAAGACCCCCTTAATATAAAAATAGTTTAAAATCATGCCCTTAATTAATTTAAGGATGTCCTTAAATATAACACCAAAAAATAAGACGATCAATATAAGTACACTTTTGTATTTAATAAAATGGAAAAACAAATATTACAGACTCATATAAAGGGGTTAAGTGTTCCAAGGCAAAAATAATCACCTTAGTTTATTCCTATCAACACCTAAGATCTTCTACACTTGAACTACACTTCTTTAAGCTTATATTTCCAAGTCCAATATATTAATTGAATTCACGTTATGGAAGTCGAATGTGAAGGCTCTTATAGTTTTACAAGGTTGTGACCCAAAGTTATGGGGGCGAAAATTTAGCAAAGGATATGGAAATGGATACAAATAGGGAAATTCTGGAAAAGTCTAATAACACAATTATGTTAGATCTGGTTGATGAAGAACTACAAGAGGTTATTGATCAAACAACTATTTTTGGTTAATAGGAGAAACTTTGAGACAAATATCAAAAGAACACTCTAATGAAACAGTTGTATCAAAAGTGATGTTTGCATACCCTTCGGATATAAGAAAGTATTCACGTAAAATATTACGGGGACAACTTTAATCATATTGTTATAGATTTATAATATGTTGAGGTTAAAACGGAAGATAAAGATTAAGCTATTATTTTTTTGTGTTTTATGACAACTTCATAAGTGAATTTCATTGATACAATGGTGTATGGTTGAATGACAATTACTGTTAATGATGTGAAGGATTCCTCATTGTCTAAGGAACTTAAACATAAGATTTTTCGTAGTAGGGAGGGTTATGGTTCAACTCCATTGAATGTAGGGGTAGAACACAAGAGAGAGAAGGTTGAAACAAGGGAAGACATGTTCCAAGTCTAAAGCTTCTGCAAAAGTTAAATGATAATAGTGTAACAGATGAGGATACTTAAAATAAGATTGTCTATAGCGGAAAACTAGAATATAAGCGAGAATCAAATAGTAGTGGTAGTATTGATGTTGTTCAAGACACTTCCAAAAAAATACATATGTAACATTTTCATTGAATGTATGGCTGTAATAAAATCTTATATATAGGTGCACCTCATCGTGTGAGTTTCTCACATGTTTTATTAGTTCCTTTCAAGGAAGCAAATGGTACAGTAAAGTTGGATGATGATATAGATTAAAACGCATGATAATGTGTTAAAAAATATAGATTCCTACTATGTTCCTAATATTCAAAACATTGTTTTTCTCTTGGAACTTTAGCCAAACATGGACTTAAGTACTCTGGGAAAGGTGATTAGGTGAAGGTCACAAAGGATGCTCTTGCACTGATGAAATGAAAACTACTACATGAAATTTTTTTCCTCGAAGGCATTTAAATAAGAAACATACTCGATATTTCTCAATCTTGGGAGTAATGTGATGATTAATCAAAATTAAGATGTTGTTGATCATATAACTTGAATGGGAAGGAAACATCAATCTTTAGTAAAAACGGATTTCTTGATGGAGACACAACTAGGAAGTTGAAATAATATGAAGGTTGTGTTAAAGAAAGAAACACAAGATGAAGTTTAGTTATGGTAAAGAAGCATCGTACGATTAGTGGTAATGAAAGAAGCAAAACAGGAACATTCATACTCTTGTCATATATGAATGATGTGTTGATACTTTTGAAACATTCTAGTTGCATATACATTGGCAGTTGGAGAGAATATTGGTTTAACAATTCCCCACTATCATAATTAGAAGACGCCACTTGACCTACTATCTATTCTTTCTTCCGATGCTCCTCATTCATAGCCTCAACCTGAGCCTTCTGAATCTGCTCTAAGAGTGGAGTAATCATCTTCATCCTCAGACAAACATTACTTATGTGAGTATCATCCGCCTTGCGGCGTAGAGCATCTACCACCTTGTGGCTAAAAGCATCGGCCACCACATTCGCCTTCCCTAGTTCGTAAAGGATCTCACAATCATAATCATTCACCACATCAAACCAACTGTGCTACCTCATGTTCTGATTTGGCTGATCCATCAGATACCTAAAACTCTTGTGGTCCGTATAAATGATATAATGAACCCCATGCAAGTAATGTCGTAAAATCTTGAGGACATAAGCATTGCCCCCAACTCCAAGTCATGAGTGGAATAATTTGCCTCATGAGGCTTCAGTTGCCTCGAAGCATAAGCTATCACACATCCCCTGTTCATCAAAACTACACCCAATCCCGAAATCGATGCATCATAATACCCCACGAAATCATCCACGCCCTATGGCAGAGAAAAGATTGGAGCCTCTCATAACCTATGCCTCAAAGTCTTAAACATCGCCTGCAGCTCAAGCTCCCAACAGAAAGTAGCATACTTCTTTTTCAACCTAGTCAATGGAACTACGATCCTGGAAAAATTCTCGTTCAACCTCTGGTAATACCCAACTAACCAAAAGAAACAATTAATCAAAAATGGTGACCTAGGAATCTCCCACTTCATCATGGCCGAGTCAACCAAAATACCCTTTTAGTTAACAAGGTGCCCAAGAAACTGCACCTTGTGTAACCAAAACTCGCACTTAGAGAAATTGGCATACAACCTTTCCATCCTCAGAGTCTCCAGAACCTCTTGCAGATGATCCTCATGTTGCTCCTTGGCCTTATGATAGACCAAGATTTCATCAATAAACACGATGACTGACGATCCAACATCGGTCTACAAACCCGATTCATGAGATCCATGAATGATGTCGGTGCATTGGTCAGCCCAAAAGGCATCACCACAAATTATTAATAACCATAACGAGTCCTAAAGGATGTCTTCTGAAAATCCTCATCTCGAACCCTAATTTGGTGATAGCCTAAATGAAAATCAATCTTTGAGAACCAAGACGCACCCTGAAGTTGGGTAAACAAATCATCAATCCTCGAAAGCGGATAATGGTTCTTCACCGTCAACTTGTTCAGCTCCCGATAATCAACGCACCTCCTATAGGAGACATCCTTCTTCTTTACAAATAATATCGGTGCTCCCCATGGTGAAATACACGGATTAATAAATCCGTTGTCTCTGCAGTTGTGTAGACAACTCTTGTATCTCTAGCAGTGCCAACCGATAGGGTGCCTTGGCTATCCAAGCCACACCAGGAACTAGATCAGTACAAAAATACACCTGTCTCTCCGGGGGCACTCTTGGTAAGTCCTCCAGAAACACATCTGCATAATCCTAAAAAATGGGAACATTGTCAATCGTCCTCTTCTTTTCCTCTCTGGTATCCAATACATAAGCCACAAACCCGGAACAACCTTGCTGTAAATATCTCCGAGCCATCACAGCTGAATAGGGATTCGGTCCACACTGAGCACCCTCTCCATGAATAACTAGTTCTCCCCCACTTGGCTTTCAAACCATAATTAACTGGTGCCCGCAATCAATCATCGCCCCATTAGGGCCTAACCATTCCGTTCCCACCTCCACCTTGATCTTGTACAAAGGAATAGGAACCAAATAAATTGGGTACCTCTTGCTGAATAGCTCCAGAACAAAACCTCTATGTACCCTCGATACCTGTATAAAAAAATCATCGGAAATCTCTACGTTTAATGGATAATCAAGCTCCCTTGGAGCATACCCGAACCTCTTGCTAGGCGCAAGAGACACAAATGATCGGGTGGCACCCGAATCAAACAGAACTATGGCTAGAACATCGTTCACTAGGAACGTCACTTTATACACCAATCATAATAATAAGCATAAACATCAAAACAATAAATGAAATAAAGAGAAAATACGTAGTTGTAACTACATACGGTGTTGCGCGAGCCTACTCGGCTAACAGCTGGAAAGCTCGACTCCTCACAACTAGCGAATCCACCTTTCCATGGCAGCCTTCAGTAATCCTCAACAACATTGGAGCGGGTGCTGCAACTGCTCCTCCAACCAAACACGGGCAATTGGATTTCTTGCGGCACCTCTGATTACAATGGAACAAAATTAAATCAAATACCTGGGGTGGTGGGGCAACCCCTGCTAAAGTGTCTGGTCTTGCCGCACTTGTAGCATTCGGACCCACCCATCCTACAAACTCCATCGTAAGTGCCACAACGGCTGCAACCCTGATGGCCTCTCGATCGTGAATCAACAAACTTGGGCTTCGTGCCTGAGCCCTCTGATACTTGAGTCCGAACTGACTTCCTCTTCCTCATAGTCTCCAACTCAATCTCTTGCTCATGAGCCTGATCGATCATATCATCCAATGTATTGCAGCTAGACATACTCAGAAACTCCCGAATTTCATCCTTTAGTATATCATGGTACCGAGCCTTCTTCATCTCCTCACTTGCCACATATTGCGGAACTAGAAAAGCCCTATCCCTGAACATAGCGGTAATCCCCGCCACTGTCTCAGTAGTCTGGAAAAGGTCCTGAAACTCCCTCGCCAACTGTTGGACTTCGATCACTGGTGCAAACTCCACCCTAAAACTTGAAGAAAAATCATCCCAAGTCATCGCGTCGACATACTCGCCTCCCAAGGCGTAGCCTACCTCCTCCCACCAATCATGAGCTTTGTCTTTCAAAAGATAGGATGCAAGTCTGACCTTCGCCTCCTCAGGATAGAGGCTAGATCTGAAGGAATTCGAGATGTCCTCTAACCACCGTATGCTAGCAATGGGGTCCTTCTTCCCGAAGAAATCAGGAGCCCTGCATGCACGAAACTTGCAAAACATCAAAGAGCATGCACCTATCATAGCCATTGTCTCGACATGGAATGTGCCCAGACGCTCATCCAAAATCTTCATAACGCCCTCCTTAATCGAACCAAAGAACACATAAATCTACTCCAAAATGTTATGGGTAATCTCATATGAAATGAACTCCCGCATCCGATCAACCAAGGATCCAGCTCCAGAGCCCGAAACCGACCCCTCACTAGAACTTGAACCACATCGAGTGACCACCATACAGAAAATAAACCATACAAACCATCAGGAAAACATTCGAAGAATTTCACACGAAATGGGTCCCTTAGTATCCTCGTGGCTCCCTTGACAGGGGTACGGATCATGTGTTTTTAGTAGTACGGGCCCAATACTATGTTCCACACTTATCCGTACCTACCATAAGAGTCACCCCAATTACCCTAAGTGACCTCAATATTCCATAACCGTGCTAACTCACACATCTACTAATGCTAATATGCTTCCAAGGTTCTCCTAGGATTCCCTTCCCACCATTCTCCGCCATTATCTGCGGAAGAAACCCCCACTAATACCCTCTAACTACCTTACACATATGACTACATGCCATAGATACTAGATAACTCTATGACTGTCAAGTCTCACACTACAACGGTTGGACTCAAACAAGAGCTGCGCAATAAAGCTAAACCTAACCTTCTAAAATTATCTAATTTTTGTAACATGTAACCTAACATATTTGGTTGATAGCTAACTAGTATTAGCAGTGGTTTGTAAAAGCACAAAGAAAGTAGCATTTGAGCATTAAGTTCAAACCAAAGCACTGCCTAACAGGCCATCCTAACATATCATATGTAATCCAAACTAGCATGCAGTTCTAGAGGCTCATACAGTAAGCATAAAAAGGCATATCTCCTATCACAAAATTCTGAGCAAATCCTTAGCCCTAACCTAGCATGCTATTCTCATATTCACATACCAAATCAATAAATATGTATGGGTATTTGGGAACACTTACTTGAGCTCGACCGATTGCATGCATCACACCATTTCTTTCTAGTAGTAACCTTTTTAGGAAAATTATTTATTTCTTATAAACTTACCAAATCCTCGGTTTGAGTTCAGACACACCCGAGAGTGTATCCGAATCCCTCAAACCAAGGCTCTGATACCAACTTGAAACATCCCAAAAATCATAGGTAAAATTTTCATTTTTTTAATTCAACCAAACCATCAAATATTCATATCAGACCATCCAAAAGTATGTCATAGTAAAATAGTTATCATAGTACAATTCCCAATATCATAAAAGTGTGGAAAAATATGGGCGAATGTGCTGTGATGAATTCGGGCCCTACACTTTTGAAGTGCGAGTACCTGAAACAGAAATTTAAACCATAAGCATAAAGCTTAATAAGTTCCCCAAATGCCTCATACCACACATATCATACACATAATACATATCATACTAAAACGTGTAACGAGTCTATTTCACCCCTGAGTCCCTTCCGAATTGCTGAGTCCCTTCCAACTTGTTGGGTCCCTTCTGAATCTCTGAGTCCCTTCTGACAATCTGAGTCCCTTCTAACTCATTCGGTATCTTTCAACCGGTGCGTGTCTATTTCACCCCTACTGCTTAACATACAATCATACTAGCAAGAGTCACAAAGACACCAATCTCATACATACATACCAGTAAGTGTCACACAGATCACTACTATCCTACTATATAATTTGGTGGGTTGACATTGGTGCCTTCGACAAACAGGTACAATGAGGAGGCTCACCTCAATCTGAAGATAGACAAATCACACTCCCAAGCTGTTGCTACCACGACTCCTCACACTGAACATTCCAAATAAACCCTAATAAATAATCAGGTTAATAACCATAAAAGATCCAGATTACCATCTAACATGCTTAAGGGTAAAATACCATTTCACCCTTCCCTTAACGGGCCCTTCGAACCATGGCCCAAGCCCAAAGACTTAAGCTCGAACAAGGCCTTAGAGACCTAAGGCCCAAAAATGTCCTAAAAGACTTAAAACCTAAAAAGGTTCCTAGTGAGTACGCTAAGCGTACCACCTAAGTACGCCCCGACATACAACCTGCACCACCAAAGGGAAAACGGGGGCTCAAATGTGTACACTCATCGTACGCTTATGTATGCCCCGTGTACTCTCTAGATTGCCAAACGTCATTAAGCACTTAATACCTTAGGTCCAAACGTCTAATTTGCAGATCTAGCTCTTGGGGTATGTCTTAAATGCTAATGTCATCAACTTGATTCCTTTGCATGGCCAGTGGCGGACGCAAAAACATTTGAAGAGGGGTGTCACTCGTATACGAAGGTGGTGCACCTAACACGATTTTTTATTTTTTTATTAATATTTTTACACTACGGGGCGGAATCGGAGCAGTGACACAGGACCCCAAATGCTCTTCACAGGTCCGCCACTGTGCATGGCTCAAAGAGACCCAACATGCATTTCTAACATTATAACATCATATTAATACTATCAACTCATGCATGGTTGAGCTTAACCCATCGAGATGCCATTTTTATGATTCTACAACTCCAGAAATACCAAGAAATGACTAATACATGTTCTGGAGTAACTCTTACTCACAAGCTCTAAGCAAACTAATCCTTCTCCAATGTGTTATTCTTCCTCAGAATGCACCAAAACACACATCAATACACACACACATACAAGGATTAAATCTCTATAAAAATGGGCTAGGGTTTCGAGACAATGCTTTTGGGGACAATGGAGGCTGGTAATGAGAGAACCTTGAGGCATATGGTGCTTAAATAGGGTCCAACCCCTAAAATTTAGGGTTTTCCCCTGGCTTACCTACGTCCAACATACCATAGGTACACCCACGTACTAGGGGGTTAACCCCATGTCCAAGTCTCACAAGGTACACCCTACATACCTTGACGCCCAACGTATTAACATCAATGCACCACAATTAAATATTTTAATTCAAGAAATTTACCTGGGAACCTGGACATTACAGAAGACTTAGGGATGTACAATTCTTCTGGGATAATAATCACATAGAGCTTCTCACCAACATAGATTGAGGGACTCTATGAATAATTTCTGATTCTTTCAACGCTAACAAAAAATGGATTCATAATAAATGAATTCTAGTTTTTTTAAGCAACCTTTTGATATTCGATTTCAATTTTTGTTTTCTAATTTCAATCTTTCTTAATATATCAATAATGATAATCTGATTGCTTGCATCCTTCATAAAAATCAATCTTCTACTCATGTTAATCCGATTTCAAATGGCCTCATCGATTTTGTTTTTTGATTTTTGATTCGTGTTAATCTAATTTCTGATTCTTGTAAATTGTAAGATTTTGTTATTGTTTCTCACTTTTTTTTTTTCATTTTAGTTTTTTTTTTGATAAATAGTTAATTTATGTATTCTCTTTCTGATTTTTTTATAACTTGAAATATCAACATCACAAGTTTTGAAAACTATGTCATTGGGCCTAGAAAATGATTCAAATTTTTTTATCCATATTGTTGGAAAATGATTCTGAAAACGATTCAACATAAGTTCACAACTAAATGTTTTGTTTCCTTACTTGTTTTTTTTATTTATTGTTTTATAAGTTTAAAATAATATGTTGTATAGAAAAAATTTATATGACAGTGAGAAAAGGAAAAAAAAAAAAAACGACTGATACTATTATAAAAAACGATCTAAGAGGAAATTTAAAACAAATGGTCCATTTAAAAACAAAACAAAAACGTCACCTTCGTTTACTAATTTTTTTTTGCTGTAAGAACCATATATATATATATATATATATATATATATATATATATATATATATATATATATATATATATATATATATATATATATATATATATATTTATTTTGCTCATGATCTCAAATCTTCTTGAAATGACACTTACCACCAAAAAAGTTGAGTAAAAGTTGTAATAAAAAATCATATTAAACAATGTGAATTAATAATAAAAAAATAGATAAATAAATAGTTTTTTTTAATTTATCACTTGCTTCATTATGAAAAATTACAATATCCACGAGAAAGTTTTCTATAGTTGTAATGAGTAAACAAGCAACAAGCTGTGCTTGTAATTCTTTTTTTGGATAACACAATTAATTTTCTTAAAAGCAACATCTATAGATCTTGAAGTCATAACATTATTATACATGACCCGGTGGACTCTATTAAGCAGTCTCACAACTTCTAACGTAAAGAAACCGAAAGTAGCAAATGCATTGATAATATTTTTTATAATCATAAATAAATAATAATACATATTACATTTCTGCAATTAACATCAAAAAATCGATGTTAGTAAATTTTATATTAGGGTGTACTTACAAATTATTTTATGCAGGAATCTATATTTAATTAAAAAGTTATATTTAATTGTACATTAAGTTCAACGTGGTACACATCTAAATATTCTTTTGTATAATGGAATTAAAGTTAGGTTAACAATAGAATTGATGCTAAATATAGACCTTTTGAAAAGCTTTCACGGATTCGTTTTGAGAAGAATACACCTTTTGTGAATAATCAACTAAATTATTAGGTGTATGTTTTATAACTAATTGCAGTAATTCTGGTTAGAGAGTAATCAGATTATTTAGGAATCAATTGACCATGAAGTGTCACAAATCTAATTATATATTATTGGATACCAGTTTATAATCGGTGAGAATTACGGTTATAAAATTAATTAAACTTTCATACTAAATAAATTATTTTAAATAAATTAGTAATTAATAATTATTTGTTTAGTTATATAATATTAAAATCGTTGATTTAAATAAATAAATGAAATTATATAATCTTATAATATATATTTATTTTATTTTACCTTTTTATTCTAATGTTATTAATTTAATATAATTAGAATGTACAATTTAAAATTTAAAATGAAGAATCAGTTATTATTTTAATGTAATTATAGTGAAAAAATTTAAATTTTAAATGGAGAATTAATAGGTTGACATGTAGCATAGTAGATGACATATAATATTAATAAGAATTTTTTATATTATCACACGTATCAATAGAAAAATAAAATTATTTATTTACTAAAATACATACGAAGATGGGATACCGAATAAAACAATTCATTATTATATGAAAATTTCACTTTAATAATAAGTTTCATAGATAATCATTAATCACCAAACTATCAAATAGATTAGAAATAAATAATTCTAACTTTAAGCAATGAAAACATGTTCAAACATTATTTAATTCGGCACATTTTATATAACAGACTGCTAATTATAACTATTTTATATAAATAACCATTTAAAAAAAAGGCCAAATTATTATTTTGGTACGATGTATTAAATTTAACTAGTAAAAATTTCGGTACGATTCCCCGAGTCGGTGTGTGTGTGTGTGTATATATATATATATATATATATATATATATATATATATATATATATATGGTCCGGTTTTATTAAAGATTCGTAAAGACATTTTAAAAAAATTGAAAAAAAATACAAATCATAAAATCGAACATAATACTATATCATAAAGAAAAAACATTGAATTTTTTTTTTGAACAATTAAAACTGAATCATGGCTCATAAAAAATAAATCATGAATCATGAAAATGATCTATGCTTCAATTTTAATGATTTATTTTTTTTTCTAATTTTTTTTTCTCTCTGATATAGTACTATGTTCGCTTTATGATTTTAATTTTTTTTTTCAATTTTTTAAAAGTGTCCTCACCGAAAAAAGTCATCACCCGATCCTCTCTCTCTTTCTCTCTCTCTCTCTCTCTCTCTCTCTCTCTCTCTATATATATATATATATATATATATATATATATATATATATATATATATATATTGGTCTTAACTTTTTGGTATTGTGTTATAACAAATTTCACAAAGATTATGAGAATTATAATGTGTACAATTAAATGAAATTCTTTTTGTTTCGTGCATTATTTTTCTTTAGTAACTATGGGTGTTGGGTAAGGAAAGGGCAAAGAAAGACTCCAAATCTAACTATAAAAGTTAGTTACTTATAATGACTCTTCATAACAAAACATATGTCTCGTTTAATAATTAGAACGAAAAGCGTTTTCGAAACCTTATTAAGGATAGTGATTTGTACACAATATTTTTTAGCTAGGCACAACAATTTATGCTTTACACGATTGTACTGTACAAATATATAAAGCATAATTTGTTGTGTATGGCTAAAAAACGTTTTGTACGGATCATGAACCTTCTCAAAATCATTCAATATTAATCGGTGCATAATCATGATAATGATTTGAAACTTAAAGACTTTTAAAATTATCTAAATTCACTATCATGGAAATCTAAATTTGCCTATCAATTCTATTTGACCTAAATGAACAAAATAGTTGACCAAACACCCAATTAGGTCAACTTCTTATGATTGAGACAGAAGATGATAGAAATGAGAAAAACTAACTAATATTAACACCGAAATCTTAATTCTCCTTTTTTAACTCCATGTTCGTCGATGGTTTTAAAGCCCTAGATATTCATATATGCATATCCAAGAATTAACCTGATAACCAACAAAAAATAAAGTAAGAAAATGGAAGTCAAATAGTAAAATTTCATAATTCCCTTGTATCTAAACACCAAATTACCCTAAATTAAACCAGTTGACATTAATATTAATGTATGAAAGTGACTTACATAAGACAATCTGTGATGACTTCTGTAACATCCCAAAATAAAGGAAAAAAAATTTATTTTTAAAAACCATTTCAAATCCATAAGTTTTACAAAAAAAAAAAACAAAGTCTCCAAGAGGCACAATCATATATCAGAGTATCCCAAAATCATAAATCATATAAAAGTCTAGAATGATATATACTATCAAGCCTTCACCTTGCCCATGTCCTTTGAAATACCTGAAACCATAAAATGAAACTGTAAGCCAAAGTTTAGTGAGTTCCCCCAAGGCACCACACACAACCAAATTGATAACATCATGCAAGTATGAGCCTTCAGTCAGAGTGGACCGCATCGTAGGGCTTACAACTTATCTAGACCACTCTCTTGGACTTTGGCTTGATAGGACCGCCTCGCAGGGCCTACATCCTATTCGGACCACCAAAGGTATCTTGGCCTTTAGCACAAAGCAGGATTGCCTCAACCCAACCACAATATGTCGACATATATCACAAATAATCATAAACACATATCCAAAAAATACAAGTAATCATACATATCTACCAATATATCATATAACATCTTCCTATATACCAGGATACATAACCTAGTGGGCTGATATTGGGGCCTTCGATCCACAAGTATAGTGAGGAAAACTCACCTTATAGTGTGAAAACAGATGAACTGATCGTTGCTCTAAATAATGCCTCTACAACTCGCTTATATGATAAACAAAGATCCAATCTCAATCTACTATTCAATTTTCCCAAATTGGCCTAAAGTCAAACTTGATCAAATGCAATGGTCAAAAGTCAAATGTCAAAATCTCACATCAGGTTGAGTACGCCCTGCGTACTCCATCACTACACATGGCGTAGTGAATTCATCCCCAGATTACGGGGCTCTAACTCAGTACGTGCTGCGTACCACTAGGTACGCCCTACGTAGTCGATCAGATCCAACTTTCCTCATTAAGTTCTTATTTCTTAAAGTCCTTACATCATAGTCTCAACTCTAACACCAAATGGTCCCTTGAATCATAAAGTTTCCAACTTCATGAGTTTGCATGACTAAAAAGTGTCCAAATCTAAAAACCCTAACATATCATAAGATTCTAAGAACCATTAATCATGCATGGATGAAATGAAAGGATCAAGATCCACTTTTATGAATTCATGCACTTCAAAACATCTAAAAAAGCAATTCATAAGGTTTGTAGTAGTTCATACTCATCTAGACCAAGATTATGGGACCAAAATGCATAAAAAACTTAGAACTAAAAATATCTAATGAAGTATTCATCAAGTTCAGAACTTTATACCTTTTGAAGGTTGCTTAAGAGGTGCAAATGCCAGATCTACAATGCTTGCAGATTTCCAAGTGCACTCCAAAGATCTTCTTCCTTCAAATATGAACACAAAACATTCAAATAGCTCAAAAACTCTCAAATAAATATTAGGGTTTGCAAGGGGTCATTTGGGAGGATGTAGGCTAAAGGTGGAAGGGATTTATGAGGGTTAAGATGTTTAAATAAGGCTCAAAACCCTAGATTTAGGGTTTGCATATCAGTCGAGTATGCCATGCGTACCCCTTGAGTATGCCCTACTCACTCAAAACCATCCACATCACCTTTTAATACCTTACGCCTTAAGTACGCCCAACGTAAGGACAATTTTTGCAACAAATTACTATTTTAGTCAAGAAAGGAAATACCTGATTTGGCTGGGTGTTACAGTTCTCCACCACTTGAATCAGACTTCGTCCTCAAATTTTGACGCTGTGAATAACTTTGGTAGTGCTCCCACATCTCTTTCTTGGGTTCCTACGTCCATTCGAAACCCTTCCAATGTTGCCACTAAACCTTGACCAATGACACCACCTTGTTGTGTAAGTCATTCATCTTCCTATCCAAAGTCTCCACTGGTCTCTCAATATAGTTCAAGCGCTCATCAACCTAAATATCTTCTAAAGGGACTATTGATGTATCATCCACTGGGCACTTCTGTAACTGTGATATGTGGAGAGTGCTATAAATCTGGCTAAGCTCATCATGTAAGTCTAACCGGTAGGCTACCTTGCCTATACTGGCCACTACCCGAAATGGTCCAATAAATAGCAAACCCAACTTCCCCCTCTTCATAAAGTGTATGACATCCTTCTAGGTTGATACCTTCAGTAGATCCATATACCTGACCTGGAACTCCAACTCGGATCGACGTCTGTCAGCATAACTCTTCTGCCGACTCTGAGTTTTATACAACTTATGCCTGATCTGATGGATAAGCTCTTTCGTCAGAAGAACCAACTCGATCTTCCCTATAACCGTGTGACCGACCTTACCCAACAAACTTGTGTATGACACTTCCTCCGTAGAGAAGCTCGTAAGGCGGCACACCAATAATAGAATGATAGTTATTATTATATGAAAACTTAGCTAGGGGAAGGCATGAGTCCTAACTCCCACCAAAATCTATGAAAAAGGCTCTCAACATATCCTCGAGCTTCTGGATGGTCCGCTCGCTAAGGCTGTCAGTCTACGGATGATAAGCAATGTTAAATTTGAAGCTCGTACCTAGTTCATGGTGGAACCTCTGCCAAAATCATTGAGTAAACTGAAAATCTCAATCAGATACAATGGAGACTAGAAGACCATGTCAAGCGATGATTTTTCATACAAACACATCGACCAATTTCTCAGTCGAGGAACTCTCCCGAATAGCCTAAAAGTGGACACCCTTAGTCAGATGATCCACAATGACCCATATTACGTCAAATTCTTTATCCATACAGAGTAACTTGATGATAAAATACATGGTGATCTGTTCCCATTTCCACATGGGAACCTCTAAAGGTTGTAGCTTGTTGTGCAACCTTCGGTGCTCGGACCATCCGACAGATCAACCATCTCTCCACAAACCAATCTATCTCTATTTTCATCCACGACCACCAATAACTAAATCTCAAATCCTGATACATCTTTGTGGCTCTAAGATGTATCAAAAATAGGGACTTATGTGCCTCCTCCATCACGTTCTGCCTGACCCCACCAAAATCTGGAATCCAAACCCCACCAAAATCCCAATACATCTTTGTGGCTTGAGAAGAAGGATGGTTCACATCGGATGTGCATTGACTACCAGGAGTTGAACAAGTTGACGGTGAAGAACAATTATCCCTTCCGCGGATTGATAACCTCTTCGATTAATTGCAGGGTGCGTCTTGGTTCTCCAGGATCGATAACCTCTCCGATCAGTTCCGGACTCGTTATGGTCATTACGAGTTCGTGGTGATGCCATTTGGGCTCACCAATGCGTATGCGACTTTTATGGATTTGATGAATTGGGTATGAAGGCTGATGCTCGATCGATCAATCATTGTTTTCACTGATGATATCTTGGTGTATTCTAAGACCAGGGAGCAGCATGATGAGCACCTTCGAGAGCTTCTAGGATTATTGAAGCGAGAACGAATGTATGCCAGGTTCTCAAAGTGTGAGTTTTGGTTACGAGAGGTCCAGTTCTTAGGACATCTCGTTAAACAAAAGGGTATTGTGGTCGATCCAACTAATATTGAGGCCATGATGTTGTGAGATGTTCCGAAGTCTCCCTTGGAGATCAGGAATTTCTTGGGTTTAGCAAGATATTATCAGATATTTATTCAAGATTCCTCCAAGATTGCCGTACCCCTCACTCGTTTGATGAGGAAGGGAATGCATTTTCGTTGGGGCTCTAAGCAGTAGGTGACATTCTAGACTCTAAGACAAAAATTGTGTGGGGCCCCAGTGTTGACCCTCCTTGAGGGTGTTAAGGATTTTGTGGTGTTTTGTGATGCATCCATAAGGGTTTGGGCACAGTGCTTATGTAGTGTGGGAGAGTTATTTCTCACCCTTCTCGGCAGCTGAAGTTATATGAGGTCCTTTATCCGACTCATAAGTTTGAATTAAGGGTAGTAGTGTTTGCTCTCAAGATTTGGCGGCACTACTTGTATGGGGTCAATGTATTATCTACATGAATCACAAGTGTTTTGAATATATTATGGATCAGCCAAATCTAAACATGAGACAACGTAAGTGGCTTGATGTTGTCAATGATTATGATTGTGAGCTTTTGTATCATCCCGGGAAATCTAATGTGGTGGCTAATTCTTTGAGCAACAAAGCGGCTAATTGTACAATTGGAGGTCTATGTATGAGGATTTCTATTGATTTTCCATTGTTGGAATTCATCATGGAGGCTCATGCTGAGGGAGTTAAGGAGGAAAATTAGAAGCAAGAGAGGCCCAGGGGCGAGATTGGCAGGTTTGCTACTCACAGTCGTTGATTATTGACTTGGTATGGATAGGTTTGGGTGCTAGATTTTGGTGGGGTGGCCCGTAGCGTTCACTTAGTTCTTGAGCATCTGTGAGAGCTTGGTATGTCTATAATTGGCCCATGGTTCCTTTATGTTGGATTAGACCATGGCAGGATAGGTCATGAGATTGTGGGAAGGCCACAACATTCATGGAATTAAAGAAGGTTGTGGGCTATATGAGGCCGGTTGAGATATAAGACTACATCTAGGCATGTAGCATTCATAATTAGCAAGTGTATTTGGTTGCATCAGGTTGATGGTTGGTTTAGTTCAATTGTATCTGGAGGGCTGTTGGAGCCCTGATGGCAAGAAAGCTCGGACAACTCTTTCTAGATAGACACCCATTCAGAAGTCATATGGTGCGATTGTGTGAGGCTATTGGCTTCAGTAACCGGTTGGAAATCCAGTATATCGATTAATTGGAAGGTAAGTTTGAGACCAGGGAGGTCTCAACTGCAACATAAATGTAATTATAGGACAACAAGATGAGTCTGAGGTGCTGCTAGTGCTTGGGAATCGTGTTAGGAGTCGCCTTATGACTAAGTGGATATGTTAAGTCACTTGCTACAAGGGTTAAGTCACTAAGTGGATATGTTAAGTCACTTGCTACAAGGGTTAAATAATCTCAAAGTAATTGATTTGACCCTACTACACAACTTTCGTTTGAGTCTAACCGTTGTAGGGATGAGTCTTTTACTCGAAGGGTTATCTAAGCCTTTTATCAAGTGAAAACTTTTCGAAAAGAACGAATGGTCAATGATTCTGTTTCCCAGTGGAAACAACATGATAATCCGAGGTTGGAAGAGTTATGATTAGTTTTGGAATGTTGTTGTATGTTTGAGTTGTTTCCTCAGTCTGTATCAATATTTTCGAAGAAGTGTCCAGGCTGTCTGGCATTTCTGGAAGGCAGTAAAGAGTGATGTTGAGGACGAAATCTAATTTAAGTAGGGGAAAGTTGTAACACCCGTTCTCATGGAACATTTGAATCAAGGTTTCAAGGAGTCAAAGGCATGGTTTTTTGGCTAAAACCAAGGCTTACGACGTGAGCCATAGAAGGCTCATGATGTGATAATCGAGTAAATGAAGAAATTATATATATGCTGAGCTCACAACGTGAGCAATAAGAACTCTCGACGTGAGGATCGCTGCAGCCCAAGCCCATAAACTTCTATGGTTTCCAACATATTTAAGCCCCTTTAACTTGGTTTTAAGGCTCATTTCTCAACCTCCACCTCTTTCCAACTCATAAAATTTTGAACCTCATCCCTCTTGGTGGTTTTGGACCCATCTTGGTGTTTTAGTGGCTAGAAGAAGAAGAAGAAGAAGAAGAAGAAGAAGAAGAAGAAGAAGATGTTCTAGAGTGTTGGTCCAGCAAGGAGGCTTAATCATCATCATCCTGTGCACATTATGGACATTTTTCAGTGTCCAAGATTCAACCTTTATGAGTTTAAGTTACTAGATCTCGGTTCTTTTCCCGTTTCCATCATTATTGTAGAAGTTTTCATGGAGGTGATCCATTAATTTGGCAACTTTATGGCCTCTAAGGGTCCCTTGAGAATTATATCTTATGGATATGAAGTTTAGTTGTGATTTATGTATCTTGCATGAGTTTGGGGCCATTTCTTGTCATTTTGATCTAAGGTGTGTTAAGTTTAGGACATGCATGGGGCATGCATGTCCATCAAGCAATCATTTTTATTAACCTTTGGCATCCTCTTTAGCTTATGAAAGATTTGGGGTCGACGACTCAATGGATTATGGAATCAAAACATTAGGATATGGCATCAGACTATGCTCACGACGTGACACAAGGAGTGTCACGACGTGAGAATGGTTTTTCCTTGCAAAAACTTGATCATTTGACGCTCACGACGTGAACAAGGAAGGCTCACATCGTGAGGAATGCTTTTGAGTCATTTCGCCCGAGTTGCTGAGTGGTGTGAGTTCAAGCTGGAATCTGTCTAAGTATATTCTCATGGCGTGACCAAGGACTGATCACGACGTGAGGGTCAACTATTGGTACATTTACCACTGACTTTGAATTTGGCCTTTGAATTTTGCTTTGGTTTGACTTTTGTGTTAAGATTCTATTTTTAGAAGGTAGACTTAGGGTTTACCTTGTGTGGATTGATAGGTGGTGCCGAGCAGCTAGGTGAAGTCAGCTTTGTGATTCAGGTGAGTTCCTCATTATGTTATGGGTCGAAGGCACCAACGTCAGCCCATTGGATTATGTTATATAGGAAGACCAGGGGGTGGCCATTGGCATTTATATGAAAGACCCGGAGGTGGCTCTCAACAAATTGTATGAAAGACCAGGGATTAAACCCTAGCAGCTAAGTAGATAGTTGTATATATAGATAGTATGCTAATTGTGTTTTTGGTGCTTGCATGGAAGACTAGGAGGTGGCTCTTGGCACTTGTCTTTAAGACCCAAGGGTTTGGCCCCATGCCTGTCAAGGAAAGAACATGACGCGGCTCATGGCATAATGGCAAGACTATGGTTGATACATAACATTCTCTATTGTATGTATGGTATGTGGTATTTTGGGGAACTTACTAAGCTTTGTGCTTATGGTTTATTGTTTATGGTTTCAGGTACTCCCAATACAAAATGCAAGGGCCCGACATGACTGCACTGCATCCACCCATGTGTTTTGCATTTTTATGATTTTGGGATTGTACTCTGATAACTGTTTTTACTTTGTTACACTTTTGAATGATTGGAAATGTTAAACGGAGTTTATGCTTGAATTAAAAATGAAAATTTTACCATACAATTTTTGGGATGTTACAAATTAGGATGAATAGCCTATGTGTGAGATGAAGTAGTTGTAATAAGGTTTTCAAAGGTATAAGGAGCGCTCAAAACAAAATTATAACGATTGAGTTATGAGCCATTGAAGTTTCTCGTTCAAACCGGCACGACTATGTTATCGTAAATAGCAAATCGGGGTTGGGACGATTATTAGCATTGGTAATCTGAACAAAAGTTGTAGATATTGCAAAAGCAAATTTGTGTGTATAGGTACCATCTAAATCCTATTTCAATAGGCGAAGTTGTGATTTTCTAAAATTCGGAGCCACAATATGCGCACTGATATCGAATTTTGGATTGGTATATTGTTAGACAAAACAATCTAAAAGCGAGTTGAAGATCTTGTTGTTAGTATTCAATCGATATAAAGACAGTCGATATCAGACTTCGTATGAGATGGTTATGAATTTTTAACGGACTTTAATAGTCTAAGCCTCTTAAAAATATAACTTAAAAAAAATCAAAATTAGTTGACGAAGTCTAAACGAAAGTTGTAGATCTCGTTGAGAGCTTTCCAAGTATCTAAAGAATGTCAAAAACAGAGCTTGTATGAAGAAGATACAATTTTATGAAGTGTTCCGAGAAGCGTCATGCCCAGGTGGGTTGCACGGCACACACCTTCTAGAAGGTGGGCGTGGATCACCATATTTCGACAAGTGGCAGAAAAGGATATGAGCAACGTATCAAGTGTGTGTGGCATGCATACTAGGCGCGGCGTGCAGTTGTGCTATAAATAGACTTTGGATGCTCGTTTGCTTCCTCACTCCCCATCCTCCTCCTCTCTCTCTCTCTCTCTCTCTCTCTCTCTCTCTCAAAATGTTCTTGATTTTAGCCAATTTCCCTTAATTTTAGCCTTTGGCGAAGCCATATGATCCTTGAAGAAGTAGTAGCTAGCGACTAGAAGCTCTGCCAGTTCAATTTCCTAACTTCTGTCAGGAATTACCTCTGTAAGTTAAGCTACATTCTATTCTTTCTGTGTAACTAATATTCATAGTCATAAGTCGTCATTATGAACCTATAAATAAGATTTATCAGTAATTCCATGTCATTATACTGATTGATCTACTTACGGGAGGGGTGTCTAGAATGGTCGTGTTGGCTTGGTTGTTGGATTTCAGAAAAGTTGTTATGTTGAAATTATCCTGCCTCCCAACTGTCCTGCCATGCTAATCCTTACTTGATAGATCTTGATGTAGACATTAGGAATAGTGAGGATCTAGACTATTCTTTGTCTCTAGGATCATTAGACTAAAACTCTATAGTAATTATACTTAGGTCACATAAAGGAATATCTGAGGTGTTAGACGAAGCATTGTCCAGATAACCAGTCACCCATTTTATCATGTGAGTGCATAGTTACTTTCATCTAACACATAGATATAAAGTATTTAAGATAACGACATGTAATATGTGCCTATTATATGTGCTCCTGATATCTATGCTAGATGAACGATTTATACATATTTTACTTAATTTTAAACTATATATATGTGTTTTATTATAAGATAACATAGATGATGAGAGATGAAATGTGATATAGATGATGGCAGATGAAAGATGATATATATGATTAGAGGCTTTGACTTTAAAGATGATCAGTTGTCTAGCGGAGTATAGATAACAACCACATAATCTTCTACATTGTCCAGTGGAACACTAGCAGGCTCGCAACCTATAGGTGTTTTTGAACTTAATATTCACCAGGTGTACTCCATCAACCCATGGTTGCCTTACTGACATATATTGTTGTGGACTCCCGTAAGCATTATTTTCTATCCCGAAGATGATCCTTAGGATAGGTCCCTTGAAATTAGTGTTGGATAAGGTGTCTAAGTCCATAACTTATTTGGTACATACTTGACCCGACCCGGCATGGTCCATTTGGGTTGCACTTCACCCGAACTGTTTATGGATAATTTTATGAGAGTTATACACATATGTTTATTAATATATTATAAGTTATAATATATTAATATGAAGTCATGTTATTTAATTAGTCTTAGTCTTAAATTAATTATGAATTAATTTAGAGATTAAAAGGAAGACTAATTAGATTATGGGCTATTGGTTTTATATGGTGTGGGCTAACACTCATTTGTTAATGGGCTAGGCTTATATGGAAGTCCATGGATGATCCATGGAGCTTTTAACCCATGGATCCTTGGAAAAGGAAAGGTCATGGGTTATTAGGGTTTCACCCTAACCATGTACACTATATAAGCATGCTTATGTTACATGAAATAGCCACTAGTGTGGTTTTGTGTGTGTGGCCGATTTTCTATGTGTGTATACACTCTCTCAAAGTTTTCCAAGTGTTTGTGGTGATTTGTGATTCCATTTGAGGCATTCACACTATTGGTGCTTGGCTCTGAAACTCCAAACAATCAACCATCATCAAAAGGTATGTATTTCTACTAGTAGTTTTATGATTCATAATCCTTATGCTATGCTAGTTAGGAAGAAACCTTGGAAATTATTATTTGCATGTATTTTAGAAGAAAACATAGATCCAAGGTTTATTAGGGTTGCATGCACACTTAGGAAGTGTTAGATTGCTCAAAACCCAACAATTAGATGTTAGGGAGAGAGAGTGATGACAACATGGAGGGGTAATCAGGTTGATGATTTGATAATAATAAATAAAGATTTAATTATTGTGGGTTGAAAACGCTATGTGCTCACTAGGCCCCCAAACCTGACCCACTCAGTTTTGTTATATTATAGGTAGTGGCACAAGAGCACAGGTGTCACGATATAATAAGAGATTTATGGATTCCTATAGGCCAGTAGTTTAGATAAATTAGTGTAAGGCCTGTATTATTTGTATATGCTTATGTACTGTATCGACAATAACATCCCATGGTTTTTAATATATATAAAATATGTTTCTTCAGAAATGTTTTGGTAATATCATTATCAAGTTTTTTTGGGAACAAACTCCGCAATATTATTCTTTTAAGGATACTCTGATTTCAAAATAAGCATAAATAAATCGGTCTTTTCTAGCCGTGAAATTGGGGAAGTCACAATTGTCTCTACATGTCACCTATACAATAAACAACGATCCAATCTTAATCTACTATTTAATTTTCCCAAAATGGCCTCTTAAATCGTAAAGTTTCCAACTTTATTAGTTTGCATGACTAGAAAGTTTCCAAATCTAAAAACCCTAACACATCATAAGATTCTAAGCCCCATTATTCATGCATGGATGAAAGGAAAGGATCAAGATTCCATTTTTATGAATCCATGCACTTTAAAAAGTCTGAAAAGGTTACTCATAAGGTCTTAGGTAGCTCATACTTAACTAAACCAATATCATGGGACCAAAATGCATAAAAACATTAGAACTAACAAGATCTAATGATGTATTCATCAAGTTCAAGACTTTATACCTTCTGGAGGTTGCTTGAGAGGTGCAAATCCCAGATCTACAATGCTTGCAGCTTTCCAAGTGCACTCCAAAGGTCTTCTTCCTTCCAAGATGAACACAAAACACTCAAATAGCTCAAAAACTATCAAATAAATATTAGGGTTTGCAAAGGGACATTTGGGAGGATGGAGGTTGAAGTTTGAAGGTGGAGGAGATTTATGAGGATAGAGGTTAAAGTTTGAAGTTTGAAGGTGGAAGAGATTTATGAGGGCCATTTGGGAGGACGGGCTCAAAACTTTGGATTTAGGGTTTGCATATCAGCCGAGTACACCCTGCATAATCAAAAGCATACACATAATCTTTTAATGTCTTACGCCCAAGGAAGGCCCACGTAGGACGATTTTTGCAACAGATTAATAATTTTAGTCAAGAACGGAAATACTTGATTTGGATGGATGTTACAAATTCTCCCAACATCGTCTTCTAATCTTTCGAATTATCTCCATAACTATAGCTAAATTCACTGTAGAGGTATCAATTATCATTAGTTTTTAAATAATTCATGGAAGTTGAATGAAAATATTGTAATTCGATTCAAACCAAGTTAATTTATAATAATAAATTTACTAGGTAAAAGTGATCTCCGAGTTGTACTTTAGTTGTACAACTTTCCTCTCTCCATCTTAGTACTTACTCAACATAAAATTGTAGGTTATAGTGTAAATACTTTTTAATTTGTTTAAATCCATCTTTGCATTATCTGTTTTACTATTGTAATCAGTCTCCTAATTTTTGTTCATTAGGGAAATAAGTTAGTCATCGGACTAGTGTCAACAAATTTAAACACAAATGTACAATATATTTCTTTTCTGCTTCTATTTTAAAGAAATATTTTTAAAATCAACATTTAACCCTTGACAACAGACTTAGAGCCAATATTAGATGAATTCATAATATGGAATTATTGATATAGTTGGAATCTTCAGAATGTTCGATATGTGTACCTTGGAAAATTGTTTGACAATTATTATGTATTTTGTGTCTTCTTTATTCGGGATGATTATTTTTCTGCATATCGCAACCTGGTTGGAATAATGAGACAACATTCTTGATTAAAAACATTCTTTGCATAGACAACAACCTCCTATTTTAATTGTATTTCTAATTATGTTAAATAAACAAGATTGATTGTTTACAATAACCATTAACTTTCTTTAACATTTGTAGGTGTTATTTTTCTCATATAATAATATAGTGGTGTAACTTACAACTAATAATGCAAGGACCATGCGCCATATTAGAACTATGTACATCTTTTTGGTCCCGAATATGAAAGGACGGAATGTCCACTGTCCCACAAATCAAATAGAAAATAACTACACAACAATTTGAAAAAGCAAAAAAAAAAAAATTAAGTTAAATTAAACACTCACCAAGATAAAAGATAAAAGGCATAGTTGTAACACTCTAAAATTTCAAATAAATTTTTAATTTTTAAAACCACATACATCACAATCTCACATTTCTCAAATCACAAATGTATAAGTTGTGAAAAACACAAGTCAATAAAAATGTTAGATAATAGCCCAGACTCCTCAAAAACATAATCTCTAGATGGTGTGTACAATCAAGCCGACGCCTTCCCACGATCCCGAGGGGTACCTGAAACACATTTCACACAACACTGTAAGCATGAAGCTTCGTGAGTTACCCAAAATACCATACACAAATACTTAGCCTCCCATGGATATATATCGAAAAAGAACCTCCGATCATGTTTCTCAGTGAAGAGCCTCCGGTCCTACAGCTCGGGTTGGACCCTCTGGTCCTGTTTCTTAGTGAAGACCCTCGCTCCGATGAAGACAGAGTAAATCAATATGGCATAGAATGATATACAATATGAATCACAAAGACAAAATGCATAATATATCACATAAATCAGCATAAGCACATAAGACCCTCCGGTTGCACAATGATTACCACTCAGGTATGTATAGTAAGAAGACTCACCTCGTAAGTAAGCAAGTAGGTCTCGTAAACAACGATCGGTCTAGACTCCGCCTACATATCATAATCATCTCTAATTAACAATTTATAACAACAAATCCAAAGGTGTTAAACCGACCCCTTTTCTAACTCTCGGAAAGGGTGAAAGACCAATTTACCCCTTCATGGTCTCCATAATCCATAACTTGACCAAACCCTAAAAGTTAGCAGAAGTCAACACTCGAGTCAAAAGTCTATGTTGACCCAACTCGTCGAGTGCATCCATGCGACTCATCGAGTTCCTTTATTTCTTCTAAAAAATTGGGAAAATCGGACTCAACTCGCCGGGTTCGTAACACGTCCAGACTATCGAGGAAAACGATAACCAACTCGTCGAGTTCCTTCAGTCCATTCTCTCATTCAGATGTTCTTAAGCAGAACTAAGGCCCCATATTCTAGATCTAGCCTTCTAAGGCTGAAATACCACGTAAAGCTGCAAGCTTTACATTCATGCATGGCATCTAGGGCTAAGTTTGCGAACCTAAGCTCAATAAAGGTTTTAATGCATGAAAGTTGACCAATAGCTTGATAAAGCTTGAATCTTTCAGCCTAAGGGACCTCATACTGTCCAAATCTGAAGTCTTATCTACAAGGGATGCTTCAACAGCTAAATGACTCAAAGAGAAGATGGAAATGGCCATAAACTTCGTAGTGAAGAGATCTAACAAACAAATGGTCAAGGTGATAGCTTTTTACCTCCAAGTAGTAGCTAACACTGAAAGAACACTGGATCCAAGGGCTCCTCCTCGTTCCAAACCTTTTACTCTTCAAATTGCTTCCAAGAATGCAGTAAAATATACAATCTTAGCCTCTCTCTCTACCTCACACACACACACAGATGGTAATAGCTCGGTTAGGGTTTCTCTCAGTGTGTTAAAGTGATGAGGGAGGCAGGGTAAAGGACTTAAGGTCCTTTAAATACGGTGAAAATCCTGAAAATTAGGATTTTTACAATCAGCTCCTACTCATCGATTCGGGTCCCCCAACTCGTTGAGTAGACTCTAAAAATCATGCGGCCATCTCAAACACTACTCGGCGAGTTGGGGCCTCCAACTCGTCGAGTTGCCTTGTCAAAATGAATATAAACAAACTAAGTAATATGCCTGGGAGTCGGGATGTTACAATTCTCCCCCACTAGAATTAGAATTCGCCCTCGATGTCATCCTCCGGAAACAACTCTGGGTACTGCTTATGCATCCCGGACTCCGGCTCCCAAGTCCACTCGGATCCCTTCCGATGCTGCTGCTAAACCTGAACTAAGGGAACCTCTTTATTCCTTAAGACCTTCACCTTCTTAACCAAAATCGCCACCAGCTTCTCAATGTAGTTCAGGCGATCATCAACCTGAATGTCCTTTAAAGGGACCACTGCCGTCTTGTTGGCTACACACTTCCTTAACTTGGACACATGGAAGGTGTTGTAAATCTGGCTCAACTCTGCAGGCAGATCTAATCGATAAGCTACCGTACCCACTCGAGCAATCACTCTAAAAGGACCGACGTATCTACGGCCCAACTTTCCCCGCTTCCTGAATCAGATCATTCCTTTCCATGGGGATAACTCTAAGAGGACAAAATCTCCGACCTGGAACTCTAGCTCGGATCGTCTCCGGTTTGTGTAACTCTTCTGACGACTCTAGGCCATCAGTAATCTATGTCTGACCTGCTGGATTTGCTCGGTCGTCTTGAGCACCATCATAGTGCTCCCCATCACTCTGTTGCCAACCTCTCCTCAACAGATGGGAGTCCAGAACCTCCTCCCATACAAAAGTTCAAAGGGAGGCTTACCGATACTGGAGTGATGGTTGTTGATGTATGATAACTCAGCCAAAGGAAAGTAAATGTCCCAACTTCCACTGAAGTCCATAAAACATGCGCGTAGCATGTCCTCGAGCATCTGAATCGCCCGCATGCTCTGCCCGTCTATATGTGGGTGGTAAGTAGTGCGGAAATGTATATGTGTACCTAACTCCTCATGAAATTTCTTCCAGAACCTGGAAGTAAAACGAACATCCCGATCTAACATTATCAATCTTGGCACCCCATGTCGTGCCACTAGCTCTCGAACGTAGATCTTGTCTAATTTCTTCACAGAAGAGCTCTCACTTATCGCCAGAAAGTGAGCAATCTTCATCAACCGGTATACAATCACCCATATCGCATCGACACCCCGTGCTGTCTTCAGTAACTTGGTAATAAAATTCATGGATATTTGTTCCCACTTCCACAGGAGAATCTCCAAAGGCTGCAACTAGCCATGGGGACGCTGGTGTTTTGCCTTGACCTGACGACAAGTCAAGCATCTCTCGACTACCCATGCCACATCTCTCTTCATACAGGGTCACCAATAATCCCTTTTCAAGTACAAATACGTCTTGGTGGCCCCCGTATGGATCGAGAATCTCGACCTTTGGGCCACCTCCATCAAAATATGTCGAGCTCCACCCATATATGGCACCCATATTCGCCCACAGAAGGTCATAAGCCCCCGACTATCAGTCTCAAACTCATAAATCTGCTCAATCACCCGCTCTATCTTATGGTTCTGTTGTCTCTTGGCCACCACTTGGGCCACTCGAATGGTATCTAAGACTAGAGTCATCACCGTCATCCTCATGCACACGTCTCGGATCGGAGCACTCGCTGCTCTATGAATTAGGGCATCGGCTACCACATTAGCCTTGCCAAGGTGATACAAAATCTCACAGTTATAGTCTTTCACTACATCCAACCACCTCCTCTGTCTCATATTCAAGTTGGGCTGATACATAAGGTACTTCAAGCTCTTATGGTCCGTGTATATGGTATATCGGATACCATAAAGATAGTGGTGAGAAATCTTGAGGGCGAATACCACCGCCCCAACTCCAAATCATGGGTGGGATACCTCGGCTCGTGAGGATTTAGTTGCCTCACGCATATGCTATCATTTTTCCCCTCTGCAACAACATGACACCCATCTCCGATATAGATGCATCGCAGTAGACTACGAAGTCCTCCACTCCCTCCAGAAGGGAAAACACTAGATCTTCGCACAATCTCTGGCGAAGAGTCTCGAATGAATCCTACTGCTCGGGCCCCCAGACAAAAGTAACACCCTTCCTGGTCAGCCTGGTGAGAGGAGCGACAATCTTGGAGAAATCTCTGATAAACCTTCGATAATAACCCGCCAAACCCAGAAAACTCCTAATCTTGGATAGGGATCTCGGCACCTGCCATCGCATGACTACCTCAAACTTGACTGGGTCGACCTAAATCCCATGCTAGTTAACGAGGTGTCCCAAGAAGTGGACCTCTCGTAACCAGAAACCACACTTGGAGAATTTGGCATAAAGCCTCTCCATCCTCAATACCCCAAGAATCTCTCGCAAATACTACTCATGTTGTTCCCTAGACCTCGAGTGCACCAAGATGTCATCGATGAACTCAATCACCGACCTATCCAACATGGGCCTACACACTCAGTTCATGAGGTTCATGAACGTTGTTGGTGCATTGGTGAGTCCAGAAGGAATCACCACAAACTCGTAGTGCTCATAATGAGTCCGAAAGGTCGTCGTCTGAATATCCTCCTCGCAGACTCTCATCTGATGATACCCAGATCTCAAATCAATATTGGAAAACCAAGACGCCCCCTGCAACTGATCAAACAAGCCGTCGATCCTTGGTAGTGGATAACGATTCTTGACTATCAACTTGTTCAACTCCCGGTAGTCGATGCACATCCAGTGTGAACCATCCTTTTTCTTGACAAAAATGATCGGCGCTCCCTACGGTGAGCTACTTAGTCTAATGAAACCCTTCCCCAGCTGGTCCAGGAGCTGCGAGTACAACTCTTGCATCTCAAGCGGCGCAAGGCGATAAGGTGCCTAGCAATAGGTGCCGTCCCCGGAAATAGATCGATCCGGAACTCCACCTGTCTCTCAGGAGGCACACCCTAAAATTCCTTGGGGAAAACATTCAGGAACTCACTCACTATTGGAACATCGCAAATACAACTCTACCTCTCAGTGGCAACTTGCATATCTATCACGCACGCTGAAAAGCCCATGCACCCCTGCTGTAGACTTTGCCTCGCCCTGGCGGCAGAGCAGAAAGCTGATCTCGATCTAGTTTCCTCGCCATACACAGTAAGTACTCCCCCACTAGGGTCTTGTACGGTCACCATCTGACGTTCACAGTCAATCACAGCTCCAAACCAGCTCAACCAATCCATGCCCACTATGACACAGACATCACCCATCGCTATCGGCACCAGATCTATCAGAAACTCAACACCAAAAATCTCTAATACACATCCCCAGAAAACATCAATGGAAAAAACCGCATGCTCATCGGCTATAGAATCCCTCAGTGGTCGACTCAACGCCTCGCGTCTAACATTAATATGACGACTAAAGGATAAGGACACGAAAGATCGACTCGCACCCTAGTCAAATAACACCAAGGCAGGCACATAACTCACACGAAAAGGACCTATATGGAACACAGTATAAGCATAAAAAAAATCTCAAAATAACATAACTAAGGAGATACGTACCAACAACAACATCAGGCGCGGTGCAGACCACCTCCACAGTCATCTGGAATGCTCTCCTACGAGCTCTTGGAGCCTCAGCCTTCACCGGCCGACCATCAGTAACGCGCAAAGCAGCAGGAGCAGAAGCCTGGGCTGATCCTTGTGTGAGCTGAGGACACTCGACCTTTTGGTGGCCGGTCTGGTTGCAATGAAAGCAAACCGAAAATCCCTTGTGGCAGCCCTTCGCCATATGCCCCTCCCTGCCACATTTGTAGCAAATCCTTTCTAGAAAAGATCCCTCGTGGCTCTTACCGCACTTGCCACAAGTACAGACCTTCTGGTCTCCTTCTCTCGTATCACTGGTCTTAGCCCGCTTGGTCACCAGTTGTGACTGTACTGGTCTCCAGTCTCTAACCTGAGATTCCCCTTCCTCTCTATCCTGGAACTCCAGCTTAATTTCCCTCCTCCTGGCATTGGTCTGTAGCTCAGCCAATGTCTAATATGATGAGTTCGCTACGAACTCCCGATATCTCGTCTCAATATGCTCAAGTACAGGCTCACACATGCCTACTCCGTAGACACGTGCTTGGGGCAAAACAACTCCCTCTCATGAAACATCCTTGTAATCTCTGTCATGGTCTCTGTCTTTTGCTTGAGAGACAGAAACTCCTGGGACAACCACTCCCTCTCCACCTGGGGAACGTACTCATATTGGAATAGTTGTGTGAGCCTCTCCCATGTCATTGTTGCATGGTCTGTAGGAGAATAATCGATCGTCACAAACCTCCACCAATCCTTCTCTCCTAAGCGAAGTTGGTTCAGCTCAAATCGAAACTTTAGGTCCTTAGGGAATGAAAAATTATAGAAACATCCCTTGATATTAGAAATCTATCTCATAGCAACAATCGGGTCCTGGGTCCGGTCGAACTCCGGTGGCTTCCTATTGCGGTACTCCCAAAGCAACAACGAATTATCCCCTGAGGCCTTGCAGAAGCTAGGGCTGCGGTGGCTACGGCAACAGCAGCCTCTGTGTCAACAACATATCGCTCATCAAAAGTCTCAATCAGTGTGGTCTTAATAGACCCGAACATCTCTGGTATGACCTCCCTGATAGCTGAGGCCACCTCCTCAGCAATGATCTTGCGGATCTCCTCGTCACTAGTACCACTGCCTCTGGGGTTGTTGTGGGCAATCACCATAGTCTCTCTGAAACACAAACACAAAAATCATTAGGGACTGGCTCAAGCGCACACTTAATTACCCACCCCTACATGCTCCTTAACATCCTAAGGTTCTTACTTGGGTTGCATACAAATCCAATGCTTTCAGGAGTACGGGCCCAATACTACCTTCCACACCAACCCATAATCGCTCGAAGTCCTCCCCCAAGGATCCTAATTCACAAGTACTCTACCCCTCACGGATATCAAACTACTCTCTCGGTAGACTCCTCAAAGCACTTCTAGGTATCTCTCCTAGATCACTCCTCGACTAAAAAAGTTCTCTCTTAGGATTCCTGCTCTGTACCCCTACTAAGCACACACGCAGAGCAAAAAGCAAATAATATCAATCAATAACATCCCCCTAGGCTAAGGCATCATGAATCAAGCAACTTTAGCTCCAATTTCTTGAAATACCTAGCCTATCATCTAGCATGCAACTCTAATATCTTATAAGTATCTCATAATATAAACAAGTAATGGTATTTTGGGAATTCACCATTCGGGCTTTGGCTGATTGTACACACTGCTCCATGTCATTTTCCCTTAAAACTTTTACTCGTTTTAGAAAAATCATTTTTTCTTTTTAATTTTTTTTTCTCGAATCCTTAGTTTGAGTCCAGACATACCCGAGGGTACATCCGAATCCCCCAAACCAAGGCACTGATACCAACTTGTAACACTCTAAAATTTCAAACAAAATTTTCAATTTTAAAACCACATACATCACAATCTCACATTTCTCAAATCACAAATGTATAAGTTGTTCAAAACAAAAGTAAATAAAAATGTTTGATAATATCCCAGAATCCTCAAAAACATAATCTCTAGATGGTGTGTATAATAAAGTCGGTGCCTTCCCGCTATCCTAAGAGGTACCTGAAACACATTTCACACAACACTGTAAGTACGAAGCTTAGTGAGTTCACTAAAATACCACGCACAAATAATTAGACTCTCATGGCTATATATCGATAAGGACCCTCCGGTCATGTGTCTCAGTAATGACCCTCCGGTCCCACAGCCCGAGTTAGACCCTCTGGTGTTGTGTCTTAGTGAAGACCCTCCGGTACCACAAAGACAGAGCAACTCAATAAGGAATAGACTGATATATAGCATGAATCACAAAGACATAATGCATAATATATCACATAACTCAGCATAAGCACATAAGACCCTCTGGTCGCACAATGATTACAACTCAGGTAAGTATAATGAGAAGTCTCACCTTGTACGTAAGTAATAGGTCTTGTACTTAGTGATCGGTCTAGACTCTGCATACATATCATAATCATCTCTAATTAACAATTTATAACAACAACTCCAAAGGTGTTAAACCGACCCTTTTTCTAACTCTCGGAAAGAGTGAAAGACAATTTTACGCCTTCATGGTCTCCATAATCCATAACTTGACCATACCCTAAAAGTCAACGGAAGTCAACACTTGAGTCAACAATCCATGTTGACCGAACTCGTTGAGTGCATCTATGTGACTCGTCAAGTTCCTTCATTTCTTTTGAAAAATAGGGAAAATCCGACTCAACTCGCAAAGTTGTCTCACCAACTCGCCAAGTTCGTAACACGTCCGGACTATCAAGGAAAACCCTAACCAACTCACTGAGTTCCTTCAGTCCATTCTCTCATTGAGACGTTTTTAACCAGAACTAAGCCCCATATTCTAGATCTAGACTTCTAAGGCTGAAATACCACGTAAAGCTGCAAGCTTTACGTTCATATTTGGCATCTAGGCCTAAGTTTGCCAACACAAGCTCAATAAAGGGTTTATTGCATGAAATTTGGCCAATAGGTTGATAAAACTTGAATCTTTTGGCCTAAGGGACCTCATACTATCCAGATCTGAAGTCTCATCTTCAAGGTATGCTCAAACAACTAAATGACTCAAAGAGAAGATGGAAATGGCTATAAACTCCCTAGTGAAGAGATCTAACAAACAAACGGTCAAGGTGATAGCTTTTTACCTCCAAGTAGCAGCTAACACTGAAAGAACACTGGACCTAAGGGCTCCTTCTCATTCCAAACCTTTTGCTCTTTAAACTCTTTCCAAGAATGCGCTAAAACATATAATCTTAGCCTCACTCACACACACACACACACACACACTCTCTCTCTCTCTCTCATATGCTAATAACTCGATTAGGGATTCTCTCAGTGTGTTAAGGTGATAAGGGAGGCAGGGTAAGGGACTTAAGGTCCTCTAAATAGGGTGTAAACCTTGAAAATTAGGGTTTTCACACTCAACTCCTACTTGTCGAATTGGGTCCCCCAAATTCATCGAGTAGACTCTAAAAATCACGCGGCCATCTTAAACTTTACTCGGCGAGTTGGGGCCTCTAACTCGTCGAGTTGCCCTGTCAAAATGAATATAAGTTAATTAAGTATTATACTTGGGAGTCAGGATGTTACATTAGTTATTTCGTTCTAATATAGATATATACATTCAACAAAAGATCTAGCTGATGAACTTTTTTTTTTCTAAAACTTGTAAACCAAAAAATATTCTTACATCGTGCAATTTGATACCTACAAAAATCCTAAATATTCCATTTTTGGAAAGATTTCAATTTTACTTTAAGTGAGTTTGAAGTAACTGGCCAAATTTAAAAGATGAGTTTAAAGTGGCATCCCACGAAATTTCTGTTTGGTGTATCATCACTAGTACCCCTTGTAGAGTTGAAAGTTATAAAGAGACTCGAAAGCTATATCTTTAGTTTTGTGTATGTAAGTAACAAAATCTGTGTACTTTCATTACCTAAGCTAGTTACAAGGCAACTTAGAATTTCAATATGTGATGTCGATTCCTTGTATTTTTTGTATATCTGACATACCCTATAGATAGGGTAAGTACTTAGGTCTAGATTATTGATCTTACACTTATCTTATTCACTTGTACTCAGAAACCTCTGTACTCTTCCATATATAAATTTTGGCCAAACAAATTATATTTACATCTTTGTGTTCTTTTCAAATAAACGTGGTTGATTGATTCAAACACCGTTTTTAACACTCTTTAATTCGTATCAAATCAGGATTCATATCATTAATTGAATTTTTCTAATCTCATATTTTCATCTTTTTGGATCGTTCTTTCCAATTCAAATATTCCGCATACTGACATTGAGAACTTGTATTAATCGATTGAGTTGTATCGATTATGCATTCAATGTGCTTAATCAATTGATCTTTGATTGATTTCTCTTTAATTTTTCAATAAGTTTAGTCAAAATTTCTTTCTTCAAAAACCATTTATCAATGGTGAACTTCAACTTGAACACGATGACGAACTTATCGTATTTCCTTGGATCTGCAAAAAAAATTCAAATGTTGATTCTAGAATACTACAAACAATGGGTTAATAGGGTGGAGGATTAATTGAATGGAATCAATGAAGATCTAATGAGGTCAATCAACAAAGGTATATTTCTTCCGGAGATGTTACTTGCTGTTGGAACTCCTGCTACTTCTGAAGATATGAGAACACAAGGAAAGAAGATGAAAGAAAATGACAAGAGGTGTTTACATGAATTATGTAGAGCTCTTCCACCAGTGGTTTAAAACTATGTTCATGGGTGTACAACAGCAAAAGATGTTTGGGATAATCTGAATGAGAAGTATCAAGGTAAGGAGAAGACTAAGAAAAGTTCAGTCACTCAGTGTTTGTTGGAGTTAGGTGAGTTCAAACAAAAGGAAAGTAAATCGATCGAATCATATTATGATCGCTTGAATGAATTGATCTTTAAATGTTATCGTTATGGAGTTACTTGTTTGACACTAAATTTTAGTTTGACTTTTCTCATGGGTTTGAGAAAGGAATGGCGAACCATAATCTTGATGATAAATACACAAGAGAATTTGTGTGGTTATTCTTTATCTAATATCTACAACATCTTGAAAGCTCATGAAAATGAAGTTAAAGATATTGTTGAAAAGAACAAATCAAATTTTGGTGGACCATTAGCCTTAGTGTCGAAAGTCTCTAGCAAGGAAGCTGGATTTGATGATGATGTAGGAGATGTTGAAGAAGGATTCCTGTTAAACTCAGATGACGAAGTAGTTGCATATTACTCTAATAACAAAGTCAAGAAGATTTTCAAGAAGCCATTTAGTGGAAAATTCAAAAATAGTTCTGAGAGTAAGGCAATGTTGATGTTTTGTACAGACATGAAGGAAGTTACGAAAGTTGAAAATAAAGAGGTTGAGAATTCAAGTGAGAAGAAGAAAGAGATAAAATCGAAAGGTGACTCTGGTTACAGATGTAAGATGACCCTAAAATCCATATGAACTGCACAAAAATCCCATGTGAATTTTAAAGGGATTGTATAGATTTGAAGTTTTGTAAATAAGGGTTTATATATGTTTTACAAATATAGTTTATAAAAACATGGTCTCATGAATATTGCATGCATACAACAATTCATGTACCCTTTTGTAAAATTCATATCACTTGTTATAAGGTTCTTTAGGTGTCAAATAACACTTCATTTATTTGCCATTAACCGCGATCAATTATAAACTAAAATCCGGTATTTTAAAGTTTAGTCATAGATCGGTTTTAATAACCGGTAACAATCTTAATAAAACTATATTTTATACTTAAGACTTGGAGTTTTGGATGAGTTATAAAATCACTAGTTTAAATCTCCTTTTAAAAATAAAAAACTTACGACTTCATGAATTTATAAAATAAACTCATTTTATTTGTAAACTCAATTTAAGAATCTTATGATAAAAGTCATATTTTGATAAACCAAAAACTTGGGTGATGATACTTATATTTTAAATCTCATTTAGCATGCATAAAACATAATATCAACATGTTGCATTATGTTTAAAATACCAATATCATATATTAAGTTTTGACGCAAAAAATAATCACCAGTTTTATTATTTGCCGTTATAACGTTATAAACCGATTTTAATCTTTTTAATAAAAACTTTTTATTTATTATAAAGGCATGGAGTTTATATAAAGTTTAAACATCTTTTAAACCATTTCAAATATTTTAAATTTGGGTATTTATAAGTTTTACAATAAAACTATTTTCAACAAAAATTGAGTTTTAACCGGTAACCGGTAAAACGTTTTTATAAATATTCATTTATAAATATCTTATGTTATCTTTTATATATTTTACTCAAACTCAAAGTGATATTATCTTATGAAAAAATGTTAATTGACATGTAAAAACTACTTTCATACATAAAACATAACATACATTTAAAATAAAATAAACATCACAAGCATACATACATTATAATGTGTATAAACCAAGTTATGTCTATTAATAATTTTTATGAGCGATGATAAGAATTCTGAACTCTTTCCTAAATGACTTAAGGGACACTTTAGAAGGTTTTTTCTTCATCTTGTTACATTTAAAAGGAATACAACTAGTCTAACTAAATTATTACTACAAATCAACAAATGAAAAATGACATATTTATCTATTACATCTTATGAATAAATAAATATCAACAAACACAACACAAAGGTCCAAATGACTTGTTTATACACAAAAACATATCAGATATTATAACAAACAACTCTTTGTTTTTTCTAAGGCATGTTTTATATAACCAAAATGCATGAAAAATGGTAATATATAAAAATAAACAATTTTAACCAAGAAGTTGCCAAAGAAGACAAATATGGATTTTTCTTAACCAAAAGAAATCCATGCTTTTTTTTTCCAAAAACCAAAGATTATCAAATATAAAAAATCATTCTAACATATAAAAAAAGGCTCTGATACCACTATTGGGTTTTGATACGAAATAAAGTTTGTTTTTCACAAAAACCAGCAACGAAAGACTTGAAGAATAACAAGTTTATTTTTAGTTCATAACAAAAACGAACCATCATGGATCCATTTATAGAGGTTAGAATGAAATTAAACCAACCATAGGATGTTTTAGAGATAACCTTTGAAGATTTTGAACTCACTTGGTTTTAGGGTGTTGATGAAGATAACAAAAGATCAAAGTGTATGATATTCTCTACAAGTATCCACCATCAAGAGTAAGGCACTTGGAATGTTAGTTCCTTCTTGTATTATTGAGTGTCTAAAGCTTTTAAGTGCTTAACTCAATTAAACACTAAAGGGGACAACTCAAGGGGTCTTCTAAACACCAAACTAACTTCAAAAGAGAGAGAGAGGAAGAAGAGAAGGAGAACCCATGGTTCTAGAGAGAAAAGAGAGGAAGAAGAAGAGGTTCACTTTTGCAAAAATGAAAGCCTCATGCATCTCTTATATAACCCATGAAAAGTAAGGCTTAACCATTAAATTAATCTAAAGTAATGGTAGCCTTTAGAAGCATGGGAGACAATGTGGAATTTTGAAAAAGCAACCTCCCGCACCATCATCATGCCTATTAGAAAGTAAGATTCTTTATTTTTTATAAACTCCAAGTTTATAAAATATAAACTTTGTCTTTAAGTAAAAGACAAAAGAATCCAAACTAGTCTAAAATGTTGTGCATGACTTATTAATTCATACCATATGAAATAATAACTACTAATACTCTCTTATAATTATTTTTTTCACAAAACAATAATTATTCCCTAATTAAAATACAAGAATTGATATTATTTATTAATAATCATATTAATAATAAATATACAAAATGTGCCAATTTGATAAAGATGTAACCCTATATGATCATATATTATTAGCAATATCACTCCATAATGAATTGTTGAAGATCAAGTTTTTGAAGAATCAAAGGAATACACAAAAGTATTGAAAGACAAAGGAACACATTATCTCGAACCAAATGCAATGGTTTATCCAAGGTTCAAAGATACTGATAATGTTGTTTATCCAAAGCAAGTCTTCGTTACCAAAGGAAATGGAGATAATGTTGTACTTGAATTGAACAAGTTGGTAAAAGAATATAACTCTAAAGTGACTAATAAAGTATTTTATTCAAATTAAAACACTATCGAAAATGTCTTAAACAAGAATTCAAAAAGTTTTCAACGACAAAGTGCTACAAAACGAGTTTGGGAAGTGAAAACAACAAAATCTTGTGTTGAAGCTAAAAATGAAGAAAAATGTAAGGAATCATTGCCTAATGACATTAAACATCAAAAGGAAAAATCACAACCTTTCAAACAAGTTGTTGAAAAATTAGATTCAGAAAAAGAAATTTCAAAAGCAAAATCACAAAATAAAGTGTATTCGAAAAATACATAAGATTTTCACAAACAAAGGGTTTTTAATCAAAAATCTCAAGCATCAGAAAGGAAGTTTTTACAAATTGTAAAGAATTTTCAACATCAATTTTCTTCAAAGCAAAATGATTTTTAAAAAAGTCCAAGCAAATATCAAAATAATTTTCGACACGGTCAAAACAATTTTCAAAACAAAATGTTTCTCAAGGAAGTTTTCAAAATCATGGACAAAGGAATTATGATCAAAATTGAATTTTTTTTTTTCTAGAAAATACTCGTTTTGGTTATCAAAATCAATATAATAATCGTTTTCATCAACATTTGCAAAAATCGTCATCTACAAGACATTTTGAGAAAATGGAAATTGTTGGAAAGAAAAATGTGCCTTTCAAACCTAAAAGTCCAAACTTTCTTAATACAAATTCAAAGTAAAATTGGAAAGCTTAATTTATTAAATACAAAAATGATATCAAGAAAATTGATATGTGCATATCTATAATTTTACACCATATCTTAATACTTTTAGCTATAATTATGCTTATTATAAAACAAAATGTACTTATTTTGTTTAATATATGTTATGTAGCATAAAAGACATTCTTAGGAGTAATATGAAAGCTAGAAGCAGGAAAATACGAGCTTAGACAAGAAGAAGGCACAAGAAAGATGTTGCTAGACAGCTTGACCCCTTGTCAATATTTTGACCATATCTCATAACTCATAACTCCGATTAAGGTAATTCAAAATGATCTGAAAATTAGAAACAATTTCGGACGACTTTTGTGTTCTTAGAAAAGTCAGATTTCCATCTACCATGACGTGGTGCATGGAATCTTCGTGATTCTTGACTTTGGCTTGGGAAATACGGGATAAACATGAGGACCATGACGTGGTGGCCAGATTTTAGGCAAGTATATATATCCGAACATTATGACAAATTGGAGGACTTGGAGGTGACTTTCTGGAGAAGTATTTCGACAAAGACCCTTTTAAGAACCTTTTGGGGCCGATTTTGGAAGCTAGGAAGTCGATTGGAGCAAGGATTTGCATCTACACATTCGGTTTGCTTAGTTTAATGATGTTTAGCTTAGTTTACCTTTTGTTTATGTGTTAATCAGCTATGATTATGGGCTAAAAACCCTTGCTTTCGTTTAGTTAGATAAAACCTAAAACTATGAGTTAGTTTCTTACTTTATGGATTATATGAATTTGGTTTATGCATGTGTTTTATTATCATTACCTAGTATACTAAATTTTGTAACTTTGTTGCTTAATTTCAAGTGTAGTGTAGCTTAGCGACCATTAAATTACATGAACTTGATTAACTATTGATTTAGTGACCATTAACTTGCTAGAGCTAGGATCGACCAAATCTTTGATAAGTAATAAAAGTAACAAATTTAGTTGTGCTGGAGAACATAATTGTGACCATAATTGTGTTTGATTAGATAAATCTTACATAGACCATCTATAATGAATAACTACTTTTGTGTTTTGCTTGTGTATGACTAAACAAGGGAGTTCATGAATTGATAAGTAATAAAAGTAACAAATTTAGTTGTGCTGGAGAACATAATTGTGACCATAATTGTGTTTGCTTAGATAAATCTTACATAGCCCATGTATAATGAATAACTACTTTTGTGTTTTGCTTGTGTATGACTATACAAGGTAGTTCATGAATTGGTGAAAATATTAGTACATTTGGACTTGAATTGCCAATTACAATAACTTGGTAACCAACTTCATTAATCCATAAATAAGAACTAAACATAGGAAAAAGGTGGATTCTAAACTAAACGAAAGTGTTTTGGTATATTGATTATAATCATTTTTAGTTGAGTGCTTAAGTTTTTCTGAAATTGTAAAATCAGATAAAACCCCCGTTTTAGTTGTTTTTCTTAGTTTAGCTTTTAGTAGTTATTTTATTAATTAAATATCGTTCCTTGTGATTGACACCCGACTTACCTAAACTATTCTATAATTCGACTAGGTACACTTCCTAGGCGCATTCTAGCTAGTTAAGTTCATTAGGTTATAAATTCAAAAGTAGATTGGTATAATTTGTTCACATCAAAGTTTTTGGCGTCGTTGCCGGGGAACAACTTATTTGATTTTTAATTTAATTACTTTTAGTTATTCGATCCTTTTTGTGGGTTAAAAACTGCAAAAAGTTATTTTTCAGCATTTATTTTATTTTATTTTTTCGTCTGAACATCAACCACGTCGTGGGAACCTTGGCCACATCGTGGTCACGTTCCAGGCAGTTTTTAGTTTTAGTTTTTGTTTAGTTTGGTTCCTTTTTACGTGTTTTGATTAGCAGGAAATATGGGGGACATCAAGACTATGTCAATGGAAGAGTACAAGCAGCATATGAGGAATGAAAATAGATGGGGTCTTGATCCACCAAAAATCCCAACCACGATAAAGTTTGAACTTTCGGGGCACATTATTGGCATGCTAAAAGATCTACCTTTTTATGGGAAGGAACACGAGGTTGCTTATGAGCATATAGAAGAGGTGGTGGAGATTTCACATTATTTTAATGCACCAAACATGAGTAAAGATGTTGTGATGCTTCGAGTTTTTCCAGTCACATTGAAGGGAGAAGCTAAGGAATGGTTAAAATCACTTCCCTTTAGAGCAATCATGACATGGGCTAAATTTAAGACTGAGTTCATCAGCCAGTTTACTCCTCATTCTAAAGTGGCAAAGCTTAAAAGAAACATCCAGTATTTTCAACAATTAGAAGGGGAGTCGTTATACGAAGGTTGGGAACGTTACAAGAGACTGTTACGACATTGCCCTCAACATGACTTCAATGTGCAACAAGAAATCTCAATATTTTATGATGGAGTCAATGTGTGCACCTGTCAACTTCTAGACTTGCAATGGCCCTTGACAATGAAGAATCTGACAACAAATAAAGCTTTGATTGAAGAATTTGCTAAGCATTCAAGAGAGAATTATAACTCCAAGGAGGATTTCACTAAATGGAATTGAAGTAAAGACGGACGTCAAGATACTATCAGCGCAGTAATTGCAAAGCTCGACGCAATGCAAGAAAAGATCACAAAAATGGGTGGATCCATTCATGATAGATGTGGAGCTTGTGGGGGACCCCATTCTACTAAGGATTATGAGGTGGAGTACATGAGAGAATGAGATGTGAAAGAAATTCAAGAACTTAAGAATGATCTCTACCAAATTGAGCAAGTCCAATCAGAGAAAATATATGCCCTCGAGTCGATGCTATTCAGATTCATGGAAGCTAGCAAAAAAAGACATGATGCAACACTAAGAGTTCAACAAGAATCTATTTTTAGTATCCAAACACAAGTTGGGCAATTAACAAAAATTTTACAAGAAAAGCTATCAGATTTACTTTCAAGAAAAGTCGAGTCAATCCGTACGAATAAAGTCATGGCTGTTGATACAGAAGAAGAAGAAGATGAATTGGTGCATATGAAGGAACTTGAAGAGGAGTCTAATCAGTCACTCAAAGTAAAAAGGAAAAAAGAAGAAGAGTATCGTGAAGCTTCCTAATCGCCACAACGTGGAGGCAATAGTGCCATGTCGTGGGCGATAAAAGAAAATTATGATTTCTCAGTTGTTGTGCCATATCGACCACCTCTCCCTTTCCCATATCGTGCCAATGAAAATTTGGTGAAACAAGAAAATATGAAGTTCCTTAAGCATGATGATTTGAACGTGTGAAGGAAGAAGAGTGGAGGAATGGGAGGAACCTTTACCCGAAGAGCAATTGGAAAAAGAAATGAACTATTCGAAACCTACAGTGTCAACACCTAAGATTTTTGTGGTGCTTGCTTTTACAAGACCACCAAATCCAGTAAGAGAGCCGATTGAAGAAAAAGAAGTAGAGAGTGATGAGTCTCATTTTGAAAAGAAAAACTTGTAAAGAGACAAGACAAAAGATAAAGACACGAGAATGAGGAAAGAATCCAAGCGGAAACATAAAGAATATGTCAACCCAAAAATGCAAGAAAGTTCTATAAAGTCATTCAACAGACGGGTTGCCTACAAATGGATAAGGCTAGATGTTGGAGACTGGGGAGGTTACACTTCCACCCGACAAATTGTAGAGTGGGAAGGAGTCCGACTCACGACTCCTTAGAAAGAAGTGCTTGTCGAGAGGCAACCCGATTTTTATGAGTTTGCATTTTCATTTCCTATTGATTTGTTTTAGTTTAATTTTTTTTTATTTTTAGTTGTTTTTGGTTGTTTAACCAAATGATGATGTGTTTCTCTAGTTCTTGATCTTATTTTGTAGTGTTGAACAAAAGTGAAGTAGTGAAGGAGCTTAATTTGAAGAAGTCGTGCGATTTTTGAAGATCATAATTGAAGAACAAGTTTTTGAATAAGTGTGGGGTTCCAACATAATGAAGAGAAAAGCATTTTGAAGAATATTTACTGAAAAGAAGACAACACGACGTGGACATCATCAACATGTCGTGGCAGTGGTTCAACACATTTTTTTCATGAATGGTTCTTTAATTTCATTCGATCCGACACATTTGTATTCACAAGAAGAAGATTTCCAAGTATTATATTTAGAGTCTGAGTGAGGGTATTATTGACAAAAGAAGGTTCTTTATAGAGAAAGATTAGAAAACGACGAGAGACGCGAGATTTGAGCAATTTTTCGAGTGTTTGTTTGCGTCAATAAGTGAGGAGTCATGCCTAACAGCTTCGTACATTCGTTGGTGCCACATATATTCCATAAATAAGCTAATTCTAGCATCGATTATTGCCATTTCAAGACCAACACGCCGTGGTAATCCCCACCATGTCGTGTTGTCGCAGTCAGAATACTAGAAAAATAATCTGTTTGAGCCACCACGAGGTGGTGCTTTTCGAGTCCCTTTTTCGAGTTTGATCCTGTATATTCAGTAGTCTAAGTGTTCAAGAGTGGTGTTTCCAATTCTATATTGAATTCCATGGTATGGATGAGCTGTTCCCATACCATCAAATTTTATTTTTACGCCATGCTGAAGTAATGTCCTGGCTGCCATGACATGGTTGACACTTTCCTATGTCGTGGGGGAGTTTATCATCACATCAGGAGGCTGCCATTCTACTTTCCAATTTCGTTTCCACACTTTAGAGAAAGATAGAGATCCTACACACAATTCGAGATGCATCTTCTATCCTAGGGGAGTCTGTTCCTTTTTCTCCCTCTTTTTTATTATATGTTTTACATATCATACAATGAGGTCATTGTATGTAATAAGTGTGGGGTAGGGGGTAGAAAAAGTAAATTTAAAATTTATTAAAAGGTTTGAAACAATAATCAAAAAATTTAATCTAGTAATAGTTTGAACTTAGGTTGCTAGTGTTATATGGGACGATCCAATGTGAGCTCAAATGTTTAACCAAGCCAATACATGTTATAGTATATTTGTGGCTTCCCAAGTCCTAGTGAAAAGCCATGAGTCATGAAAAGGTAGTCTGATATTTTTTATGGCATAATATGTTTTGCAGCCTAAACCTGAAATATATCCAAGAAAGCTTATGTAGTCATTGCACATTGTGACAACCCGAAATTTTCCATCCAGTTCAGTTAAACACTTCATTAAAAGTCAAACTCATTGTTGTTATCCTTTAGCACAATTTGTAGTTTATTTAAGCATTCTGAGCCTTGTACACTTAGGGAATAAGTATCGGGGTTTATCGGCTAAAGTTGTAGCTCAAAGAAATGACCTTAAACACCCCTGTAAGGAGTTTACGGCCAACACGTGGGAGTTTACGGCCGTAAACTCCATGTGGGCCGTAAACTCTTGCTTATATGATGAAGAGGTGGTCATTTGTTCATTCCTCCCTTCCATTTGGCCCAAATCCTCTTGTCACACCCCAAAACCATGAATGGCGGAAACATTCTGGGGTGGAGGACGTCATGTACAGTATCACAAACAATGAATAATAGTAAACAAGCAACAACATCATCCATTGCATTAATAGTATAATTTCATACATGTGTGTTCTGTCAAAGTTATAGACACCAAAAATATACATATAAAAAATAACAGATGAGTCTTGAACGAACTCAATCTTCTCAAAAGCCTGGCACCTGTACTTGTCTGGTGGTGACCTGAGAATACAAGTTATTTTGAAAGCGAGTATCAGCTTAAAGCTGGTGAGATCATAAGTATATTAATGTCTATCTTTGTTATGAAAACATTTGTAAAATGTTTTGTACAATGTTTTGTAAAATGTTTGAACTCTCTTTAGAAAACCCTATGTTTCCTACTAACTGTAGCCTTCTACCAAGGCATCTAGTGTCTGTGCGTATGTCTCTTGTTAGAGTGTGTGTGTTTTCCCAATTCTGACTATCATTAACCAAAAATATAGTTTCTACATTACCGTGCATCGTGTGAATATTCACGAAGTGAATGCAAATGGGAAAATATTATCGTACCGTAGTATTTGTAATAAGCGACTACCGTGGTACTAACTACCTTAAAAAAAGGTATTCAATGAAACATGTGATCGACTTGTATCCTGCTACCGACTCTAGTAAAACGATGATGTAAGACACCGTAGGAAATGACATTTGGCACCCGTAGACTTGCAAGTCCCACTGTAGCGAGCAGCAAGGTGTAGGATAGTCAATCCAGTATAGGTCTATACGCAAAATCATACGCTCCCCAATTAAGGAGATCCGGGATACAAAAACGGTCATGGCAGGAAGTGCCATGCCCCGCTTAATGGTTCACATAACTGCATAAATGTACATGAAATGAATGTGCTAACTGAAAGGTGTACTCTTTCTCGGTCTAGCTTCTATATACTGAAATGTTCAACGTGTGCTAGCTATAATGTATGTTCTCTCTATCTGGCATGTATAGTAATGTACTGTATGTATTACTAGTACTGACTCATGAATGAACTGACTCATTGTATGTTTCATTGTTCTAGTAATAGTAATAGTATCCTCCTGTGCTACCCCTATGGTAACTTACTAGTGATGTAACTGGTACGTATGAACATGGAAGTATACCCTTGTTACCCAAGGGTACCAAATGAACTGGAAGGACCTTTATGACTATATATGTACACATGATATATAACTAATATTTAAACGACCTTCGGACGGGTACCCGATATCCCACCAGACCGCATCTCAACGGCTAAAAGGAAATAGGGCGGGCAGTCCTTCCTAACCTTTTTAAACATTGCTTATATAACTATACATACCTAGCCATGCAATTGATAATAAGTAAAACAGAGCTTAAGTAAATGTATTTGATAAGTATAAGAATTTGTAAAACAGTTTGATAAACAATTTGAACAATAAGGAAATCACTGGTTTTTTAGTTATTAATCACATGTGATTGATGTAATAACTATAAGTATTTGACTTGTATTCCCCCCTATGAAAGCATTTAAAAACATTTAAACCATTGATTAAGGGGTATGAACTCACCTGTAGTGAGTGGTACTGATGTACTGAAGACGTAGGATTCCTAGGTGTCAAGTGAAGTCTGGAACACACTCTATGATCCTAGTTGACATATAATCACACATATATGTACCCAATTAGATTTAAACTACTAATTGAAAATGTTTAGACCTCCTAGAACATGCTAAACACTTTACATAAGTGTTATTAGCCTTAAGGATTTCATCTAAGTTGTTGTAGGACAATGCTAGTGGTTTTTAGGATTCCAAAGGACCCCATACTTGGGTTTACTCCCCAAGAACCAACACACAAGGAGTTTACGGTCGTAAACCCTTGAGTTTACGGATGTAATCTCCTTAGCTTTAGGTTATTTCGTGCTTTGAAGCTCTACATGATCCCTAGAAGCATTCCTACTTGATGGATTAATCCTTGGAAGGGTTTAGGGCTTAAATACACTCCTTTGAGGAGTTCACGACCCCAATGACCAAAACCATTAGATATTATGGGTGTAATCTCTCTTTGGGATGGGTTTTTGATGATTTAAAGTTCCTAAGTTAACTAGGAGTAAATCAAGGCTATTGTCCAAGGCTTGTGGAGGGTTTAATGCATCTTTTGACCCTTGAGTTTGGAGTTCACGGTCCAAGAATTTCTTAGGCCGTGAACACCTTACTCTTGGTGTTTTTGGGTGTTTTCTTGTCCTATATACAATAAGATAGGAGTCTAAGATAGTTACATATGAAGAGGAAAGGACTAGGCACTCATTTGCCGTTATAAAAGGGTTTACAGTCCAAGATGTTCTTGGGCGGTAAACTCTTAAATTTTGTTGTTTTGACATGTAATCTAGGTTATTAAGCACTTAATAAGCTATATAATACAACTAGATAGATGTAATCATGTTTTTTGACGAAAGTAGGAAGATCCGTGAGAGAGAATCCGCTTTTCTCTAGTTGGAAATGCAACTAATGAAATAATATGGCTAAGAATCATATATATATAGTCCTGGGATTTTTGGTAGAAAATATTTTTATTCAAGAAATGAACTCTGATATTATAGAGTTTTGAAAGAACAGAGTTGCACAAAACCCTAGTGCATCCTCTCTCCTGATATCTCTTTTAAGTGTAAAACCTGAAATACTCTAACTTATACTAAAAAGTCTTAAAATTTACTACAACTGTTCTGACTTCTATTGAAGTGATATTGTTTGTACAGAATAGAATTTCGGGTTGTCGCATCATCCCCTCCTTAGAAGGAATTTCGTCCCGAAATTAGAATTTAAGCAAATAAGTAGTTACAAATAACAAAGTAAAAAGACGAGGATATTTCAGTTTCATCTGATCCTCACGCTCCCAAGTGAATTCCGGTCCTCGCTTGGCGTTCCAGCGAACCTTCACTATCGGGATACGGCTTTGTTTCGTTTGCTTGACCTCTCGGTCCTTGATCTCTACTGGTTCCTCCACGAAGTTGAGGCTCTCGTTGATCTCGATCTCGTCGAGTGGAATAACAAGAGTCTTGTCGGACAGACACTTTTTCAAGTTCGATACGTGGAAGGTAGAATGTACGTTACTGAGTTCGCACGGTAAGTTAAGTTTGTAAGCTACAGGGCTGATTCTTGCGAGAATCTAGAAAGGCCCAATGTACCTTGGATTTAGCTTTCCATGCTTTCCGAAGCGTATCAAGCCCTTCCAGGGTGAGATCTTCAATAGAACGCGGTCGCCCACCAGGAATTCCAATGGTTTCCTACGTTTATTAGCGTAGCTTTTTTGTCGGTCTCTGGAGGCTTTCAATCGTTCACGGATCTGAACGATCTTCTCCGTCGTTTCCCGTATGATTTCCGGACCTGTGAGAGTGCTTTCTGGAACTCGTCCTCTAGCTAACTGGGTATCACCCACCTCAGCCCAGCACAGAGGGGATCTGCACTTTCGGACATAGAGGGCCTCGAATGGAGCAGCCTTTATGCTTGTGTGATAATTGTTGTTGTAGGAAAATTCGACAAGGGGGTAAATAAGTATCCCATGCTTTCCCGAAGTCTATCACACAGGCTCGCAACATATCTTCCAGGGTTTGGATAGTTCTCTCACTTTGCTCGTCGGTCTGTGGATGGTAGGCTGTACTCATGTCCGTCCTAGTTCGTAGGGAACTTTGTAACGATTGCCAGAACCTCGAAGTGAATCTACTATCTCTGTCCGAGATAATGGATAAGGGAACACTGTGCAGTCTTACAATCTCCCTAATGTGAGTTCTTGTAAGTTTCTTCATCTTGTCTGTTTCTTTGATTGGCAAGAAGTGTGCAGACTTGGTCAGTCTATCGACGTTGACCCATATGGAATCAAGTCCACCCGTCGTCTTGGGCAACTTGGTTATGAAATCCATAGTTATCCGCTCCCACTTCGATTCTGGTATCTCAGGCTGTTGTAGAAGACCGGAGGGTTTCTGGTATTCGACCTTGACCTTTGCGCAAGTAAGGCATTTACTCACGAAGGTAGCAATCTCTGCTTTCATGTTAGGCCACCAGTATAACTTTTTGAGGTCCAGATACATCTTATCTGATCTCGGGTGCACGGAATAACGAGTGTTGTGTGCCTCGTTCATGACCAAGTCTCTAAAACCACCTAGTTTCGGGGTCCAGATTCGATCCATGAAATAATAAGCTCCGACACCCTTAACTTCAAAGTTCTTATCCATCCCTCTTAGGGATTCACCCGCCACATTTTCAGGCTTCAAAGCGTCGAGCTAAGCTGCCTTAATTTGTGTGGACAAGTGTGAATGGATAGTCATAGTCAATGATTTGACTCTACGTCTAGAATATTCCTTCCGACTCAGAGCGTCAGCTACTACGTTGGCTTTACCCGGATGATAACGAATTTAACATTCATAATCACCGAGTAGCTCGACCCACCGTCGTTGTCTCATGTTGAGCTCCTTCTGGTTGAATATGTGTTGTAAGCTCTTGTGGTCTGTAAAGATAGTGCTCTTCGTTCCATACAAGTAATGTCTCCAGATCTTCAGAGCAAACACAACTGCTTCTAGTTCAAGATCGTGGATCGTGTAGTTGACCTCAAGTGTCTTCAGCTGTCTCGAGGCATAGGCGATGACCTTACCTCGCTGCATCAGAACACATCCGATTCCTTGATTCGATGCATCACAATAGACAACGGAGTCTTCTATTCCTTCGGGAAGGGATAGTATTGGTGTGGTGCACAAGGCTCGTTTGAGCATTTGGAATGCTTTCTCCTGCTTCTCCTCCTAGTCAAAGGCCACGCCCTTCTGGGTCAGTGTTGTAAGAGGTTTTGCTATGCGGAAGAAGTTCTGAATAAACCTGCGGTAGTAGCCAGCGAGGCCTAGAAATTGACGAATTTCCATAGGCGTCTTCGGCGCTGACCAGTTCTCAATGGCCTTGATTTTGGAAGGGTCCACATGTATACCCTCTTCGCTAACCATGTGCCCTAAGAATTCGACTCGCCGAATCCAAAATTCGCATTTCGAGAACTTCGCATAGAGCTTCTCCGAATGTAATGTTTCGAGGACTTGTCGCAGATGTTGACTATGCTCTTCCTTACTACGGGAGTAGATAAGTATGTCATCGATGAAGACGATGACGAACTAATCTGAGTAAGGACGACACACCCTATTCTTTAAGTCCATGAATATTGCGGACGCGTTTGTCAATCCGAACGACATCACTACAAATTCGTAGTGTCCATAACGAGTTCAGAAGGCTGTCTTTGGAACATCCTCCCCTAGCACTCGTAGTTGGTGATATCCGGATCTCAAGTCGATTTTTGAAAAGAAGTTCGCCCCTTGAAGTTGGTCAAACAAATCGTCGATCCGAGGCAAGGGGTAACGATTTTTGACAGTCAGCTTGTTGAGCTCCCTGCAGTCGATGCACATACGAAATGATCCGTCTTTCTTCTTGACGAACAAGACTGGAGCTCCCCAGGGTGAGAAGCTTGGTCTTATAAAGCCCTTGCTGAGCAGTTCGTTAAGTTGACCGGACAGTTCTTGCATCTCTACAGGTGCTAGACGATAGGGTGATTTGGCTACTGGGTAGCCCCTAGAACTAAGTCGATTCGGAACTCGACTTGACGTTGTGGAGGTAATCCTGGGAGTTCTTATGGAAATATGTCTGGAAAGTCGCGTACTATTGGAATGTTCTGAATGTCCTTCATTTCTTGGCTCACATCGACCACGTGAGCAAGGAATGCACGACATTCCTTCCGCAAGAATTTCTGAGCTTGGATGCTCGAGATGATACGAAGGTTTGTACCGAGTTTGTCACTATAACCTACTAAGGTTTCGCTAGACAGCAGATTAAGGTGAACAGCCTTTTCGTAACACATGATATCGGCACGATGGAGACTCAACCAATCCATGCCGATAATGACGTCGAAACTTTTAATTGTGACCGACATAAGATCGATAGAAAATGAATGGTTATCTAAAGTTAGGGTACACCCTACGAATATACTGCTAGTGCTCTCTGTCTCCCCATTAGCCATTTCTACAGTGAACGGTTCATTAAGTGCTAGTGATTTTTGCCTAAGTAAATGAGCAAATTTTTGGTTCACAAAACTCCTCTCCGCTCCACTATCAAATAGAATGCATGTATAAGAGTTATCGAGGAGGAACGTACCAGTGACCACTATGGGGTCGGCTACCGCTTCCTCATGGCTTATGGCCAGAACTCTTGCTGCTCCACCGGCAAACCCTGCCTTCGGGCAGTTTCTTTTGAAGTGGCCTACCTCGCCACATCCGTAGCAAGTTTGGCCCGCTCCAGCACCGGGGGCTTGGTTGATTGGCTTCGTCGGAGCTTTACAAAAATGGGTTGTGTGCCCCTTCCCGTTGCAGTTCAGACACTGCATCTCCCGGCATGCGCCCACGTGATGGAGGTTGCACTTGTTGCACTTAGGAAAACTTCTAGCATACTGCTTCACTGGAGCAGCAGCGGCAGGTGCTATCGCAGCATGTACTGCCATGACCTTCCTCTTCTTGGCAGCCTTAGCCTTCTTCTTGTCATCCCAAAACATCCGCTTGGAGTCAGCGGTTCTTGCAGGTTCTAAGATGGCCAGAGTAGTTGTTGCGGGCGGGGTACGAACCCCATGATCTGTGAGTCGCTGTGCCAATCGCTTGGCACTATCAAATGTAGTGGGGTGTGATGCCAAAAAATTTCCCTGGTATGGGGGGACCAGTGCCCATATGTATCTTTCGATCTTCTTTCCCTCTGAAGGAATCATGTTAGGACAGAGGGCCACCAGTTCGTAGAACCTGGCAGTGTAGGCGACTACGTTGGAGCCCTTCATGGTTAGGCCCCACAGTTCTTCCTCCAGCTTTTGGATCTCGCCCCTCGGGCAGTATTCCTCAATCATGAGATCACTCAAAGTTTCCCAGCCCATAACATTAGCCACTACAAGAGATAGTGACTTAACGTGGCCATTCCACCATGTTAGGGCTTTGGTTTCAAAGGTGCAAGCAACATACTTCACCTTGCTCTCCTCGGGACAAGAGCAAATTTCGAAAACCAATTCGGTTTTCTCGAACCATTGCGAGAGTGCAATGACTCTGCTAGTCCCCTTGAAGGACAATGGCTTGCAGTTCGTGAAGTCCTTATAGGAGCACTATCTCGAGCGCACTGGAGCTTCCAACTGAACAGACTGAACAGGGGTTCCTCCTCCAGTGGAACCCGATGAATGATATTGAGCCATGGCTGTAGCCGCAGCCGCAACTACGGCAACATTTAGAGCTGTCGTATCGAACTGAGGAGTAGGTGGTTGAGGAGGTGGAGGAGGCGGTGTTTCGTTATTGAGATTTCTCCTTGGATTTCTGTGAGGCGGAATCTTTGATCTATAGTTTATGAAGATGAAATGTTGATAAGATTTCAATGGAAGGAGTGATGAGAATGACTCATGGACTAACTCCCCATAGCCCAAAGGATACGATTGAATAGAAATATAGAACAAATAAATGATCACATTTGGATAATAATTCTCATAAGATTAGGTACCTGTCAATATTACTGGGATTACAGATGTAATAAGTTCGGGAAAAACGGCAAACAGAAATAGGCCTTACATCAACCAAAATGGGAAAATTTTGACAGAATTACAACCTAACCATGACCTACCAGGCCTACGATTTACAAGATAGAGAATTAGACCAGAGTTTTACATAACTAGGTTATATCCAAAAGAGAGAAGATGATGAAAATCTATCGGCGACGAGAACTACCAGAGTGAGTTCTTGATCCCGACAGAAGACGTTCTATGTCCCTCATGCGCCTATCAGCTCTTTCTTGCTGAGCTCGAAATTCTCTGACTTCAGCGCGGGTTTCAGTGAGTTTCCGCTGAAGAGCTGCATTGTGAACTAGAGTCCTTTCTTGAGTAGACTCCAGTTGGTGAATGCGAACAATGTTGACACCAGAGTTGGCATCAATTTCCATGATTCGATCGATGACTGTTTGACCCTGCTCAACATTACGAGCTATTCTGCGAATCATGACGGGCAGAGCTCGATCAGCAGAGCCACCTTCGCTGATGTTGTAAACGCTTCGGTCCCCAAAGTAAGGTAAGGGTTGTCCCTGCTCATCGCTCCAACGGTTCAGGTTGGTTGCCTACAAGGGTGTGGGTCGTGGAAATGCTGGGCGAGGGTTGTTGTTAGGGGCTTGAACTACTGGTGGTAGGTTGTTGACTTCTGGCTCTGAGTTAGAACCATCAGAAAAGCCTTCAACTTCATGATCATCCAAAGGAATTGGGTGATCATCTTCTAGTTCATTTTCTAGCCATCCTGCATTGCCGTGGTTGGGATAGTACGGGTCTCCGGGAATGTGGAATCCAGCCATTAAATCTACGCGAGAAGGGAGGTATAAGAATCTAACACATAAGTAACTTATAGTAATGCAAAACACTCCTATAGTATTTTAAGTTTAGGTTCTGTTGTTCTCATTGTGGTATTGTAGGTAAGTTTTTAGACTTGTTGCAACCTCACAACCACACTTAGGCACATGCTAGTCAATCCTCGGATAATATAGTTGATTAGGCTATATCTTCCCAGTTTTGACTATATGTCTCTAAGTCTACTTGCATTGCCCAATAATCGTAATACTGTTGTACTGTCTTAGTGACATTGATTTTAGTATGAATGCAGGCACGTATACTTAATTAAATATTTTAATATTTAAAGTATAAAATCTTGGTCAGAGTATTTTAATCCCTATGTATTTATAGTTAGTATATCTTTTATGGGTTGATATACTCAATTCACTATAAACAAAGATCTGATACCAATCTGTCACACCCCAAAACCATGAATGGCGAAAACATTCTGGGGCAGAGGACGTCATGTACAGTATCACAAACAATGAATAATAGTAAACAAGCAACAACATCATCCATTGCATTAATAGTATAATTTCATACATGTGTGTTCTGTCAAAGTTATAGACACCAAAAATATACATATAAAAAATAACAGATGAGTCTTGAACGAACTCAATCTTCTCAAAAGCCTGGCACCTGTACTTGTCTGGTGGTGACCTGAGAATACAAGTTATTTTGAAAGCGAGTATCAGCTTAAAGCTGGTGAGATCATAAGTATATTAATGTCTGTCTTTGTTATGAAAACATTTGTAAAATGTTTTGTACAATGTTTTGTAAAATGTTTGAACTCTCTTTAGAAAACCCTATGTTTCCTACTAACTGTAGCCTTCTACCAAGGCATCTAGTGTCTGTGCGTATGTCTCTTGTTAGAGTGTGTGTGTTTTCCCAATTCTAACTATCATTAACCAAAAATATAGTTTCTACATTACCGTGCATCGTGTGAATATTCACGAAGTGAATGCAAATGGGAAAATATTATCGTACCGTAGTATTTGTAATAAGCGACTACCGTGGTACTAACTACCTTAAAAAAAGGTATTCAATGAAACATGTGATCGACTTGTATCCTGCTACCGACTCTAGTAAAACGATGATGTAAGACACCGTAGGAAATGACATTTGGCACCCGTAGACTTGCAAGTCCCACTGTAGCGAGCAGCAAGGTGTAGGATAGTCAATCCAGTATAGGTCTATACGCAAAATCATACGCTCCCCAATTAAGGAGATCCGGGATACAAAAACGGTCATGGCAGGAAGTGCCATGCCCCGCTTAATGGTTCACATAACTGCATAAATGTACATGAAATGAATGTGCTAACTGAAAGGTGTACTCTTTCTCGGTCTAGCCTGTATGTACTGAAATGTTCAACGTGTGCTAGCTATAATATATGTTCTCTCTATCTAGCATGTATAGTAATGTACTGTGCGTACTAGCTGTAATGTATTTCATGTATTACTAGTACTGACTCATGAATGAACTGACTCATTGTATGTTTCATTGTTCTAGTAATAGTAATAGTATCCTCCTGTGCTACCCCTATGGTAACTTACTAGTGATGTAACTGGTACGTATGAACATGGAAGTATACCCTTGTTACCCAAGGGTACCAAATGAACTGGAAGGACCTTTATGACTATATATGTACACATGATATATAACTAATATTTAAACGACCTTCGGACGGGTACCCGATATCCCACCAGACCGCATCTCAACGGCTAAAAGGAAATAGGGCGGGCAGTCCTTCCTAACCTTTTTAAACATTGCTTATATAACTATACATACCTAGCCATGCAATTGATAATAAGTAAAACAGAGCTTAAGTAAATGTATTTGATAAGTATAAGAATTTGTAAAACAGTTTGATAAACAATTTGAACAATAAGGAAATCACTGGTTTTTTAGTTATTAATCACATGTGATTGATGTAATAACTATAAGTATTTGACTTGTATTCCCCCCTATGAAAGCATTTAAAAACATTTAAACCATTGATTAAGGGGTATGAACTCACCTGTAGTGAGTGGTACTGATGTACTGAAGACGTAGGATTCCTAGGTGTCAAGTGAAGTCTGGAACACACTCTATGATCCTAGTTGACATATAATCACACATATATGTACCCAATTAGATTTAAACTACTAATTGAAAATGTTTAGACCTCCTATAACATGCTAAACACTTTACATAAATGTTATTAGCCTTAAGGATTTCATCTAAGTTGTTGTAGGACAAGGCTAGTGGTTTTTAGGATTCCAAAGGACCCCATACTTGGGTTTACTCCCCAAGAACCAACACACAAGGAGTTTACGGTCGTAAACCCTTGAGTTTATGGATGTAATCTCCTTAGCTTTAGGTTATTTCGTGCTTTGAAGCTCTACATGATCCCTAGAAGCATTCCTACTTGATGGATTAATCCTTGGAAGGGTTTAGGGCTTAAATACACTCCTTTGAGGAGTTCATGGCCCCAATGACCAAAACCATTAGATATTACGACTGTAATCTCTCTTTGGGATGGGTTTTTGATGATTTAAAGTTCCTAAATTAACTAGGAGTAAATCAAGGCTATTGTCCAAGGCTTGTGGAGGGTTTAACGCATCTTTTGACCCTTGAGTTTGGAGTTCACGGTCCAAGAATTTCTTGTGCCGTGAACACCTTACTCTTGGTGTTTTTGGGTGTTTTCTAGTCCTATATACAATAAGATAGGAGTCTAAGATAGTTACATATCAAGAGGAAAGGACTAGGCACTCATTTGCCGTTATAAAAGGGTTTACAGTCCAAGATGTTCTTGGGCGGTAAACTCTTAAATCTTGTTGTTTTGACATGTAATCTAGGTTATTAAGCACTTAATAAGCTATATAATACAACTAGATAGATGTACTCACGTTTTTTGACGAAAGTAGGAAGATCTGTGAGAGAGAATCCGCTTTTCTCTAGTTGGAAATGCAACTAATGAAATAATATGGCTAAGAATCATATATATAGTCCTGGGATTTTTGGCAGGAAATATTTTTATTCAAGAAATGAACTCTAATATTATAGAGTTTTGAAATAACAGAGTTGCACAAAACCCTAGTGCATCCTCTCTCTTGATATCTCTTTTAAGTGTAAATCCTGAAATACTCAAACTTATACTAAAAAGTCTGAAAATTTACTGCAACTGTTCTGACTTCTATTGAAGTGATATTGTTTGTACATAATAGAATTTCGTGTTGTCACACCTCTCAAGTATCATCCCAATCTTCATCCCCGATCTTCAAATCTCGTAAGATTATTGTCTTAACTAGTTGATATCTTGCATGAACTAGTAATCTTACATGATTTCATTCGTGAAATCATTCCATTTTGTAGATCTTCAAGTTTCACCAAGAACACCAAGAACACACACCAGTGTTCTTGGCCAAAATCGACCATTCAAGCTCCTAGATCGTGAGTACTCTTGATCCAACTCATTGTTCTTGGGCCGTAAACCCCTTTTAAGGGTGCAAATGACACCCTAAGACCTCAGTAAGCCTTGGTTAGTGACATAGAACCTACACCATTGATCTAAGTACCACAATTCACGAAATGGTACTTCTTACCATGAGTTTATGGCTGTAAACTCATGGGGAAGTGGTCCCAGGGCCGTAAACACCATACAAGGCCATTCTTGGACCTTAAACCCACCCAAACACTTGTTTAAAGCTTTGGAGCACTTAACCACTTAAGCCCTTAGAGTTTTAAGCCCCTTTTGGTGACCAATTGAGAGTTTACGGCCAGGAGTAAACTCCCCTGGGCCGTAAACTCCAACAAACATGGTCATTTGACCATAAACTCCCGTATGAGGCCTTTCACTCCTTTGTTGCAACCCGATAGCCTCTTAGCACTTGACCAAAGTGTTTTTCCTCGCGATAGGATGTTTTTACATGTTTAATTAGTGTGATAATCACTAATTGTTTATATACATATGTCTTCATATGTAATTAGGATTATTATGTGTGTCTAAGCCTTCACTTGACACCAAGCACTTGTCCGATACTTCCATCTGATCCACTTGCTGCAGGTGAGTTCATACCCCTTGAATTAACCTTTTAAATGTTTCTAAAATGTTTTTAAATGCTTTATGGGAGGGGGAGATACAATTTGAATCATGTTTAGTTATTATATCAATCACATGTGATTAATAACTAGCCTGCAAATGGATTTACTATACGTTAACTGTTTTACCAAACAGATTTCTTCAAATGACTTTCCTAAACATTTTTAGATGTTTAAAACTCTTTATCAAACTGTCTTACATACTGTAAGTTTCCTTTCAAACTCTGTTACAAAGGTGTTTTCAAACAAAGGTTTTCCTTATACTTAAACTGTCTTATCAAACAAAATACTTTCAAATCGTTTTACAAACTGACATCAAGTCATCGTTTCTTAGTATTAAACTTTTCAAAGGTTTTACAAAACTTCTTTTATGCTTTTATATTGTCAAATGCATGCCCATATATGTATAGTTATATAAGTAATGTTTAAGGGACTTAGGAAGGCTAGTTCATTTTATTTCCTTTTCCTCATTGGGATGTGGCTTTAGGGTATCGGTTAGTCATCCGAATGTCGTCTAAATATTAGTTATATACCATGTATACATAGATTGACATAAAAGTTTCCTCAGTCAGTTCAGTACCTTTGGGTAGCAAAGGCATACTTTCGGTTATACACGTACATTATTAGTAACTATTATAGGTATAGTTAGGAGATACTACTTACCATTCCAAGTACAAGGAATCACACAAGAGTCAGTTCATTCATGAGTCAATGCTAGCACATTACATGTTACATGAATACGTTTACATAGATACCCTTACATGGATACCTTTACATGGATACTGTTACGTAGATACTATATGTTGAGATACTATTACATATTATATGTGTAGATACTATTATATATAATTCTCCTTCCTATCTTTATTTTGTGATACATTCACATAATCGATGAGATAGATTGGACTTAATATCCTTGTACTAAAGGATACTTTAAGGGATTAACCATTCCTAAAGCCTCTGTTAGCTACAGAGGTAAATGCACATCTACGGATGTCTACGGTTGATACCATTATAGGTATACTTTAAGGGACTAACTATTCCTACACCCAGCTGTTAGCTATAAAGGTAAATGTACATCTACGGATGTCTACAGTTAATGTTATTAGTTAACCTAGTACAAAAGGATAATACTTAAGTTATTTATATTATTACTTTTATCTTGTGACACATTCACATATCCGATGAGGTAAATTATATTTGAGTATCCTAGTACCAAAGGATACAATTTCTTATATTAATAATAATAGTCGTACAGTCGGGTCTTGGTAGAAGGCTACTTTCAAAACAGTCGGGTCTTGGTAGAAGGCTACTTTCAAAACAGTCGGGTCTTGGTAGAAGGCTACTTTCAAAACAGTCGGGTCTTGGTAGAAGGCTACTTTCAAAATAGTCGGGTCTTGATAGAAGGCTACTTTCAAAACAGTCGGGTCTTGGTAGAAGGCTACTTTCAAAACAGTCGGGTCTTGGTAGAAGGCTACTTTCAAAACAGTCGGGTCTTGGTAGAAGGCTACTTTCAAAACAGTCGGGTCTTGGTAGAAGGCTACCTTCAAAACAGTTAAGTCTTGGTAGAAAACTACTTTATATACTAGTAGAAATCATAGGGATTTTCTAGGGTTTTCAAACTTTATTCGATTACTTACAAACATTTTCATACTTATACAAACGTTTCTCCAAATGTTTACAAGTCTTTACTTCACAGTTTTACAAATTAAAGACACATTAATACTTATGAATTCACCTGCTTTTGGCTGATACTTGTTTTCAAAATAACTTGTATTCTCAGGTCAAAAATAGACAGGTACGATGATCAGGTTTTGTGAAGACGGAGCAGTCCAGACTCGTCTTTTATTTTGATTATTCATTATGTTGTCTTATACTATGAAAGAACACACTTGTAATTAAAATTATACTATTAATGCAATGGATGATGTTGTTGCTTGTCTACTACTTTACACTGTTGTGATACATTACATGACGTCCTCCGCCCCAGAACGTTTCCGCCGTTCTTGGTTTTGGGGTGTGACACACATAGACTAATACATTTAACCAATAAAGTTTGAAGTTAAGCACCCTTGCTTAAGCATGTAGGATTTGAATGAAAAAGAAAAAAAATGAGATACATGTGAAAAAAAAGAGAGAGAAATTACCAAAAAGTTGAAGAATTTAGGAGCTATCAAGTATGAAGATCAAAAGATCAAAATTCCAAAGGAAAAAAAAATTTGAAGATACCAAAAATCAAACAAAAAGGTGGTGAATTCAAGGAAAAGAAAGATCAAATATCAAAGAAGTGAAGAATTCCGAGAGCTCCATTGTGGTACCTAAAGTTGTAATTTTTCTAGATTATGTATGCTTGGGTAGCTTAACCTAAAATACCTTGAGGTTAAGAAAGATTTCTGAGGATTAATTCGGAGGGTTGCAAAAATGAGTGTCGTAAAAGCTAAGGGGTGAAGGTTCATAAAGATTGTGAGTAGTTAGGTTTGGGGAAGTTTTTAGGAATGTTAGATACAAATATGCGCATTGAAGTCTTGGTATAATGGCTGAGTTCATAATGGATTCTCTTATATGATATTGGTGATGAAAGTTAGACTTAAAAAATTAGTTTGCTTGGGGAAAGCAAAGGTTAAGTGTGGGGTAATTTGATATGTGCATATATATATATATATATATATATATATATATATATATATGTATGTATATATATATATATATATATATATATATATGTGTATATATATATATATATATTACATAATATCTAAATACTTTTAGCTATAATTATGCTTATTATAGAACAAAAAGTACTGATTATGTTAAATATCTGTTATGTAGCATAAAAGACATTCTTGGGAGCAATATGGAAGCTGGAAGCGGGAAAATACGAGCTTAGACAAGAAGAAGGCACAAGAAGGATGTTGTTAGACAGCTTGACCCGTTGTCAGTATTTTGACCATATTTCATGACTCGTAATTCCAATTAAGGTGATTCAAAATGATCTGAAAACTAGACACAATTTCGGACGACTTTTGTGTTTTAAAAAAAGTAGGACACCATGAGGTGGTGCATGGAATCTTCACGATTCTTGACGCTGGCTTGAGAAATATAAGATAAACACGAGGAACACGACGTAGTGCCTTTACCACATCGTGGTGGTAATATTTTAGGCAAGTATATATATATATATATATATATATATATATATATATATATATATATATATATATATCCAAACATTATGACGAATTGGGGGCCGATTTTGGAAGCTAGGAAGTCGATTGGAGCAAGGATTCGCATCTACACATTCAGTTTGCTTAGTTTAATGATGTTTAGCTTAGTTTACCTTATGTTTATGTGTTCTTCAGCTGTTATTATGGGCTAAAACCCTTGCTTTCGTTTAGTTAGATGATACCTAAACCTATGAGTTAGTTTCTTACTTTATGGATTATATGAATTTGGTTTATGCATGTGTTTGACTATCATTACCTAGCATACTAAAGTTTGTAACTTTTTTGCTTAATTTCAACTGTAGTGTAGCTTAGCGACCATTAAATTACATGAACTTGATTAACTTGTGATTTAGTGACCATTATCTTGCTAGAGCTAGGATCGACGAAATCTTAGATAAGTAATAAAAGTAACAAATTTAGTTGTGCCGGAGAACATAATTGTGACCATAATTGTGTTTGCTTAGATAAATCTTACATAGCCCTTCTATAAAGAATAACTACTTTTGTGTTTTGCTTGTGTATGACCATACAAGGTAGTTCATGAATTAGTGAAAATATTAGTAAATTTGAACTTGAATTGCTAATTACAATAACTTGGTAACCAACTTCATTAATCCATAAATAAGACCTAAACATAGGAAAAAGGTGGATTCGAAACTAAACGAAAGTGTTTTAGTATATTGATTATAATCATTTTTAGTTGAGTGCTTAAGTTTTTCTGAACTTGTAAAATCAAATAAAACCCCCATTTTAGTTGTTTTTCTTACTTTAGCTTTTAGTCGTTATTTTATTAATTAAATACCGTTCCCTGTGATTGACACCCGACTTACCTAAACTATTCTATTATTTGGCTACGTACATTGCCTAGGTGCATTCTAGCTAGTTAAGTTCGTTAGGTTATAAATTCAAAAGTAGATTGGTATAATTTATGCACATCAAATATCAATCATTGGCTTGAAGGAAAGGGAAAACAATTTGAATCATGAAACTATTCACAAGAGCAAATTCAAAATGCTTATGAGACATATTTGAATGAATCAATGAGTGGAAGCACTTTGTCTTAATACTCCATAGTAAATGTGGGTAAATGGAACGACGTTCAAAATAATAAAATTGATGTTTCTCAGAAAAAAAAGGTTAAAAAGAGAAAAACAAAGTTGAAACTTTGTCATTGCATGATTATATCTCAATGCCTAACGCTGACAAAGTTGACTTACTTGACAATTTAAAACTGAAAGTTTGTAATTGGTTTTTTAATTCTTCATTGAACAAGATGTTTTAAACTAATATCCAAGGATCTAAAAGGTCTTGGGTACCTAAATTTTTCTAATTGATCGTAGGTACTATATGTCGAGAAATATGAAGAAAATTGGTATATTGATGGTGAATGCTCGCCTCACATGACTGGGAGGAAAGATAATTATAGAGACTTTCATAAATTAGAGAATGTTGGTGTGTGCAGGTTTGGAAACAATCACAAGTGTAATGTTAAAGGATATAGGAATGCTACAAATGGAAAGTTCATGGTGAATCAAGTTGCTGATGTTGAAGAGTTGAAGCATAACTTGATAAGTGTTTCTCAACTTGTAGTTGGAACGGGAAATCAAGTTCTATTTGATGAGGAATGAAGTACAATCTCAAAAAAATAAACGAAAGAAAATTTATTGAAGTAAAAACAAAAGGGTGACATGTTTACTCTCGACATAAAAGCAATACTGGGCATACCTTCTGTGTGCTTACTATCAAAAGCATCATCGGAAAACAACATCATTAGGGTTATCCTATAATAATTGATTCAAAGATCATTGAACCATTGGAACTTCTTCATATTGACATGTGTGGTCCTTCGATTGTTGAATCACACTATAAAAAGAAGTACATACTAGTTATTTTTGATGACTTTTCACGGTTTAATTGTGTTTTTTTTCTTCGAAAGAAGTCTAAAACTGCTCAAGTGATGATTGACTTTATCAAGAACATTGAACCGAGCTTGAAATGAAATGTTTGAAAATATAAAGTGACAATGGAACGAAATTCATAAATAGAATCTTAGACTCGTTTTTTACTGAACTTGGAATTTCATGCAATTTTTCATCTCGATACACACTGCAGCAAAATAGTGTAGTCGAAAGAAGAAATTGTTGTTTGTGTGAAGCTGCTAGAACTGCTTACATATGCGAACTTGCCATAATATTTTTGGGTAGAAGCTGTTTCGACTGCTTATTTTATGCAAAATAATTCTTTTATAAATCGTCGTCTCAATATTATACCTTATGAGATAATACAAAAAATGAAACCTAATGTTAAAGTTTTCCATGTCTTTGGTTGCAAATGCTTCATAATGAATCTCAAGGATTATCTTTCCAAATTTTAGACAAAACTTGATGAGGGAATTTTCTTGGGCTATTCTCATAATTTTGTAGCTGATAGGGAGTTGAACAAGCGGACAAGGAAAATTGAAGAAACTATCAATCTCACGTTTGATGATCATTATTTCAAGAGAGTTAAACAAGCTATTTCTTAAAAGTAAATTTTTTTGAAACGAATGATGATTTTGAGCAAATGTCAACTTTTATTATCGATATCGTTTTAATATTTCTTATTCATGACATGGCAATTAATGCTGGGATTAATGTTGAAGATAATCGGATTCCATAGGCATCAAAACATTCAAATGATTTGACACTTACTAATGTTGAGAATGACAGATATTCTTCATCAACTTCTAGAGTCAATGTCGAAAGAATGCAAAATTCGACTAATGATTAAGTGGAGGGGGAGAAAATGCCTTCTCAATCGAATTTCGAGGTGGAGGAAATGCCTTCGGAATATAATGCCAAGGTGGAACATCAAACAATGAATCCATTGGTTGAGGGGGAGCCAAGTGGAACGAATCTTAAAGATAATAATGCTAGATGTAATGATTTTCATGATTGTACTGATAATATTTCAATTACAGTTGAGGTATGGAATTTTGAAGAAACATTTGAAGACGTACATTTGGAGTTTGATCATGCATCTCCACCTTTGGAAAATAGACAAGAGATCTTCCAAAAGAACAAATTCTTAGTGATCTAAATTCAAGTGTTTTGACGCGAGCCTAGATTCGAGCAAAAAATGAAGTGTTAAACATTCATTAGGAATTCTGTATGTTTAATGTCTTTATTTCGAAATTTGAAAAATAAAACAGTTAAGAATGAATTAGAACATCCCGATTGGGTTGTTGCAATGCAGGTTGAACTAGTTGAATTTGAGTGAAATAAGTTTTGGAGACTAGTTACTAAATCTGATGATGTTTCGATAGTTGGTTTATAATGGGTCTTCAAAAACAAAATGGATAAAGAATGCAATATTGTTCGTAACAAAGCTAGATTAGTCATAAATTGTTATTGACAATAAGAAGGAATTGATTATGAAGAAACCTTTGCACCTATCGTAAGACTCGAGGTTGCACAAATTTTTTTGGCTTATGCAGCTCACAAGGATTTGAACTTCTACCAGATGGATGCAAAATGTGCATTACTTATTGGTGTTTTTGAAGAAACAATATATGTCGAACAACCACCTGGATTTGTCAACGATAAGTGTCATGATCATTTTTATATTCTTGATAAGACAATTTAAGGGTTGAAACAAGCACCTCATGCTTGGTATGTGATAGAACCCATTTTGAATAATCGGTGGATGCAGAAGAATAATATCTCAAGATTTAACGAATATAAAAAATATATAAATGAAGAACATGAGGAACATATGATGAGAAATTCATAGAATAGAAAATAGAGATAAAATATTACACATGAAGAACATTGGTGGGAGAGAAAACTCTCCCTAGGTGGGAGAGATCCCACCACTTTCTCTTCTCTAGAAAAGCTACATTTCTGCACTCTTTCTTTTACAATGACCATCTCTCACTATATATAGGAGAGAGAAATACCAACAATATAATAAAGGGAAAATAATAAACCTAATGTCACACCCCAAAACCACGAACGGTGGAAACGTTTAGGGGTGGAGGACGTCATGTACAGTATCACAACAATGTAATATAATAAACAAGCAAAAACATCATCCATTGCAATATAAGTAGAATTTTAATACATGTGTGTTCTTTCATTGTAGTAAGACACCAAAAATGTACAATCAAAATAAAAGACGAGTCTTGTCTGCCCCGTCTTCTCAAAACCTGGCCATCGTACCTGTCTACTGTTGACCTGAGAATACAAGTTATTTTGAAAGAGAGTATCAGCTTTAAAGCTGGTGAATTCATAAGAAATTAAGTGTCGTTGACTTGCTTATGAAAATCTGCTATGAAGGCCATGTAAACCTTTAAATGAAAATGTTGAGGTAAGTATGAAATCCCTAGAAAAACCCTTATTTTCTGTAAGTATGAAATGTAGTCTTCTACCAAGACCCGAATGTTTTGTTATGACAATGTAGTCTTCTACCAAGACCCGAATGTTTTGTAAGTAAAATGATAGTTTTCCTTTGGTTGTTTAGTACTAAAGTACTTAGTCTAACTCATCGTTTATGTGAAGGTATCACAAAATAAAGTAAACATGAAAAATCACTTATGTACGTGTTATCCCGAGGTACTGAGGTTACACGACGAATGTAAATGTTATCCCGAGGTACTAGGGCTAACATAATACATATAACCTAATGAACATCCGAAGATTGTCCACTTGTCCTCTGTAGTAGCAGCAGGGCGGAGGAATGGTTAGTCCCTGTAAAGGTACTCCTAGTATAAGTAATAACCGTAGGCATCCGTAGATGTTCATCACCCACTGTTGCTAACAGATGAGTTCCGGAATGGTTAGTCCCGTACATATACCCCGAGGTACTAGGGATAGAGGCCCATCTAGGTATCCCGAGCTACTAGGGATAGGGTCCTGTCTAGATATCCCGAGGTACTAGGGATATGCAGGAAGATTTACACAGAAGGTACTAATAAATCATCCTCGCAATTCGAGATACAAGTATTCATGTTAATGTACACATTTAAGTGTATCTACGTAAAGGCACTCATGTAATGCGTTCATGTAAGCGTGTTCATGTATCATGTAAGTATATGTAAACGTACTCATGTATCATCTAATCAATCGTAAAGGTACTCATGTATCAGGTAATGTACTGGTATTGACTCATGAATGAACTGACTCTTGTGTGATTCCTTGTAATAGGAATTATGTTTGAAATCTCCAAATTATCCCTATGATAATTTACTGGAAGGTAATTGGTTGTTCAAGTATGTTTATACACTCTTACTACTCAAGAGTGTGAGAAACTAAATGAAAGTTGTAAACTATAACACCAATACATATATAAGAATATAAGTGTACATGCATTAGTTCAAGAGTGTAAAATGGTTTTGTAAGACATGTTATGGATTTTGAAACAATAATTAACAATGACTTGATGTCAATTTAATATACATTTCAAAGGTAAAACATTCGATAACAATGTGTTTTTAAGATTTAAAACCATTTCTTGCGTCACATTTTGTAGTATGTGACATCTGTTAAATGACAAACACAGTTATAAAATACATATCAATGATTTAATAACATGTTTATTTCTACTTGTATTCCCCCCCTTTAAATCATTTAAAATCATTTAAAACATTGATTAGGGGTATGAACTCACCTGTAGTTGGTGATTGGGATGAACTGAACGGTATAGGATGGCTAGGTGTCAAGCGAGGTCTTGTACACACACTACGATCCTAATGGACATATAATCACACATATATGCATTCAATTAGCCTTAAATTACTAATTGATAAAGTTAAGACATCCTAGACATAATAAACACTTTATATAAGTGTTTTTAAGCCCTAAGGATTGCATCTAAGCTATTGTGGGACAAGGTACTTGTGTTTAGGGTTCCAAAGGACCCTATATGTGAGTTTACTCCCCATATACCATCACACATGGAGTTTACGGTTGTAAACTCTTGATTTTACGGCCGTAAACTCCCAACCATGGGGGTTTGGTGTGTTTTGAAGTCCCTAATGATTCCTAGAATTATTCCAACTTGGTGGCTAAGTCCTTGGAAGGGTTTAAGGTCTAGAAACACTCCATTTAGGAGTTTACGGCCAAAAGGCCATTCCCCTTAGAGTTTACGTCCGTAAACTCTAAGTATGGTGTGTTTTTGATGCTGTCAAATCTCTTGCACTTGTTGTATAGGTTCTAGACTTTTATTCCAAGCATATGAAGGCATTAGGCACACTTTGGTGCCCCTTTAAGGAGTTTATAGCCCATGAACCATGTCATGGCCGTAAACTCAATTTGAAAGGTGATTCTCATGTGTTTAATGCCCTTGATTTATTGGGAACAAGTCTAGGTAATTGTCTAAGGCTTTAGGTGTCTTAATAACACCCTTTGGTCCATTTCTATGGAGTTTACGGCCTAAGAAACACTTGGGCCGTAAACTCTCATTTGTTTGTGTTCTTTGACGTGCTTAAGGCCTTAGATTAAATGGGAACTAGTCTTGATACAAGTCTTAAAGCTTTAGTGGCCTTAAAACATCATTTTGAGTTCAAAAAGGGAGTTTACGGCCTAAGCAACTCTTGGGCCGTGAACTCCCAAACTTGGGTGATTTATGGTTGTCTTTTTGTCTCTAACACACATACATATGAGTCTAAGGCAGTTATATAACACAAGGGTTGGTTTTGGCTTTGTTTCGGGAGTTTACCGCCCAAGAACACCTTGGGGAGTAAACTCCTAGATCTAATGATTTAGCCATCTAAATCATGTTATAATCACATAATAAGCATTCTAACACTACTAGAAAGAGTTACTCACGTTTTGGTATAAAAACCCGAAGATCCGTGAGAGAGAAAATGGCTTTTCTCTAGTTGGAAATGTGAATAATGAATGAATTTGGTTAAGAAATCTATTTATAGTCCTGAAATATTTTTGGCAGAAAATACTTTTATTCCTGAAATGATCTCTAATATAATAGAGTGTTGGAATAATAGTGTTGCACAAAACCCTAGTGCACCCACTCTCCTGATATTTCCTGAAGTGTAAACCCTGAATTACTCAAACTTATGTGAAAAAGTCTGAAAATTAACAGTGACTACTATAACTTCTATTGAAGTGATATAGGTTATACATAATGGAAATTTCGGGTTGTCACACCTAACTATCACTCATTATTGGTAGAGAATATTCATGCTCCAACATTATCTCCCTAAATGCTTACAAATGATGAGAGATACAAATGAAGTGATGAAAGGCTATAATACATTAATCCGACTAGCAAGTGTGGTAATAAAATGAAACATAATGAGAACCAAATGCTGAAAGTCTCTGAAACTTTGAAGTGTCTATGATTTCTGAAACTGGCCATGATTCTCTAAACAATAAAGGTCTTTGGCTTCAAAGCGCCACCAATGAAGCAAAAAAATAAGATCCAAATCTTCAAACTAGTCATAAGAACCATGAGCAAGTAGAAGATCCAATAAAATAAACCCTTCGGCTTCAAAATGTAACACCGTGAATTTTCAAAAATAATTTTTCGCAATTATAGAAAAAAAACATTTCTCATTTAACCTCATAAAACATTAAGTTTAAAATTCCAATTCGTATCATACAAATCCCAAGATCACAAAAATATATATATATATATATATATATATATATATATATCAAAAGTCCCCTACGTGTGTACAGATCAAGCCGACGCCTTCCCGCGGTCATCGCTAGTACCTGAAACAACAACATTAACACTGTAAGCACGAAGCTTAGTGAGTTCCCCAAAATACCACACATAAAACACATATTAGCCACTCGAGGCTATAACTCTATGGGTCCGTGCACCCAAACTCTGTGAACCCTCAGGTTCTAACTCTAGGAACCTTTCGGTTCCAACTCTGTAAACATGCACAGCATAATCACATAGAAATAATGCAGTACAACATATAGCATACATAACATACAAATACTCTGTCACATAACTCTGGTTACCTACTCAAGGTAAAGTATAGTGAGAAGACTCACCTCCCGTATCTCGATGACTCACAAATCCTGAAATCCCTCGTGCTCGATCCTCCGAGCTATAATCCTCCTATAACATCATATGTCTCTAATTAACACTTTTAACACTAAGGTTGAATATCCCTCAAAAGTCAACACTGGTCAACTCTGGTCAACGGTCAATGGTCAACTTTGACCGGACTCGGCGAGTGCACAAGGGCTACTCGGCGAGTCTAGACGTTTTCACCAACTCTCTAGGATTCCCTTCTTACACGTCGAGTACCCCCCCTGACTCGACGAGTTCCACCTGGAAGAATCGCGGGGCCACCCCGACTCAACTCGCCGAGTCTCAAGAACAACTCGGCGAGTCCCAGCTCGACTCAGTCCACCTGTCAACCCTTTCTAACTCACCTTGACTCACTGAGTCAACCTATGACTCGACTGGACCACTCACTGAGCAAACTCAAGGCAATCTTCAAGCTACTCGCCGATTCTGCTCATCGGACTCGGCGAGTCCATGCCATGCAATCACTCAAAGTCGCTTCTAAGGTCAGATCTGCTCCAACAATTCATAGATCTGGCCTTCCTAGACTGATTCATCACGTAAAGCCCCTAACTTGGTGTCCATAACACACCCCATGGCTCATAAGTAGCATTTTGACCTAAGGCATAAGGATTCCAATCCAAAACCTCCATTGATTCCCAAAAAGCTTGGGCAAAGGGACACTCTGGACCTCCAAGGGTCCAGATCTATGGTCTAAATCGCTTAAGGGACCAAGGGAGCACAAGATCTAGCCACAAAAGGGTTCAATAAAACCTAAATCAATGTAAACATCAACATAGAAGAGGATAGCTCGAAGGTATTACCACAATAGTGATGCTCTGGACTCCAAACCCTCAGAAGATGGCTCCTCTTGCTTTCCCCTTAGCTGATTTTCCTTTTCCTTGCAAAATGACACCTCCAAGATCAATAATGGCCTCCTACTTTGCTCCAAACGCTCACACTCGATTAGGGTTTCACTCAAGGGACTGGTGAGCACAAATGACGGCCATAAGGCCCTTTAAATAGGTCCCAAACCCGAGAAATTAGGGTTTTATTAAACAGCGCGGACTCGCCGAGTCCATATCCTGGACTCGCCGAGTCCAGGCGAATCCCGCGTCCAGAATCGCGACCCTACTCGGCGAGTCTGAGCTCCAACTCGCCGAGTCCCCTCTCAAAACACCAAAATCATAAACAATAAAGATACCTAGAAATCTGGGCTGTTACACAAAATGTCTAAAAACATCTCTAGTTCTCGAATCATAATACACCAAAAATTCTTCAAAGAATAACCTGCTAAAATGTGAAGCATCCAAAAGTGAAGTCTGAATAATAAATAATGTGAATCCAAAGACATGGTTTAACAATGCCAAAAATTTGATCAAAAGGATCAAAAATAAGTCCCATGTCACATCGCCAAAATAATCTTCGTCTTCAAAATATAACAAATCCATACTCGAGAAATCATAAGATCTGAACCGGATGCAAACACAAAATAATCATCCTATGTTGGAGTCTGAATAATAAATAATTTGGAACCAGGAAACATCAAGTAATGCCAAACATTTGATCCATGAAGACCAAAAATAAGTGTCACATCGCATCACTACATAAATCGTCTTCAGAAGTCTTCAAAAAATCCAACTTTCGTTATGTGAATGTTTTGGACTGACTTTCGATTGTATATCTCACTTTCAACTATTGGATCTCACTTTTGATTGTTTATTTCACTTTCGACTAGTTGGTAGCACTTTTGCGTGTTTTACTAACTTTTGTTACTTGTCTGATAGTCGTTCATATGTTACTATTCATGTTGAGCATTCGCATGCAATCACATTCGATTTTCCACTGATTCGTTCAGTACCAATTTCAAGTGTGGAGTTACTCTTTCGATGGGACGTACATGTCTTTTGTGAGCATTCGACTATGCGATATTTCTGTGGAGATAAGAAAGCATTGGTTTGTGTACGACATATTTTTTATACCTCACAAATATCCAGTGTTTTTCATATCTTTTTCTTGCTTTTTTCATTTCATTTATAAAATTCAAAAATCCAAAAATATTTTCTTATTTTAGTCCTTTCGTTTATAAAATTCAAAAATACAAAACGATTTTGTTACTTTTGGCCTTTCGTTTATAAATTCAAAAATCCAAAAATATTTTCTTATTGTTGTCCTTTCATTAATAAAATTCAAAAATACAAAAAGATTTTCTTATTTTTATTTTGCGTTTACAAAATCAAAAATCCAAAAATATTTTCGTTCTGTTTTAGTTTTATTCAAAAAAAATTGAAAAACACAAAAATATGTTCCTTATTTTGGAAGCTCATTTTAACGTGTTGTTCTTTCGCATGTGAAATGAGAATATTTAAAGGGGACAAGTATGAAATTAAACTTTTGTTGGGTTTTGAGTACTATAACACTCCTGTGGTGTACATGTAACCCTAAATGCTTTGGATCTATGTTTTCTCAAAGTATACATGAATTTTTCAATTTTCCAAAGCATTAATCCTAGCTAGCATACAATTGAAGCTATATAATATAGAACTTAGTTTGGATGCATACCTCTTGAGTAGGGTAGAGTTCTTGACCTTTGAAAGCTTGAGCACCTCAAGTGTGATGCCTCTATTGGATCATAAACACCAACATGCATTAGGAGGCTAAAGAGAATAAGTTGTCTATCTCCAAGAGAAGGTGTAGCCGATTTTGGCTCTAGGGGGTTCTATTTATAGTGTTGTACATGCTAGGGTTACACTTTGTAAACCCTAATAACCCATGACTTTCCACATTCCCATGCTCCATGGGTTTAACCTCAATGGACTATCCATGGATTAGTTTAGCCCACCTACATAATCATGGATCATTGGCCCACACTACAAGAATGATTGATTTACATAATCAATCCCCTATATTTAACTAGTCTTTTTTGATCACAAAATTAATTCCAAATAAATTCTTGATCAATACTAATTAAATAATATGATTTCATATTAATATATTATACTTGTAATATATTAATAAACCATAAACAACCTTATTTCCCCAAATTCATCCTATCAAGTTGCACTGGTGAACGCAACCGAAAAAGGACCATGCTACAATCGGGCCAAATACATCCCAGTTATAGTTATGGGCTTAGACACCAAATCCAATAGTCTCCCACTTGGATAAGTCTAGTAGCCATAACTGCCAATGTGTAGGATCCGACTTAGCAATTGTAAGCTTTCAAAAGTTGCTGTCAACTCTGACCCAGTCAGTGATACATCCTTTAGATAAGGGATCATATATTCCTCTGTTCTCAAGATATCAGCTGGACAAATACATCGAACAATGTCATACTTATTGTCCATCAGTTTGTTTCTCGATTTCCGATTCGTCTGACATAGAACATAACTGAACACATCAATTTAATTTTGACGGGCCCGACACTTAAGTCAAAACAGAATCATCGAGGGGCCCAAGATATCGCTTTTAATCCTCTTAAGATAAAAGGGAACATATAAACTTCGACATTATATGCTTGTACTAACTACTCATTAAATCATGCACAACGATACGTTTTATAACATCAAGTTACTAATGCGTTTTCATATCATCAATACATAACCAACTTGTAGTCAACAACTCATATATCTTGGTTTAAAGACTTATATGATATTATCGTCTCATGATCACTCGAGATAAATTCGATGAAGTGATTCAAGTGAGCACGGGTTGATCCAATACTCAAATTGTATTTCAGAAGTACACATGAATGGTGTAGCAAACATGTTGCTATGCCTAACTCCTTAGAAAAATATACAAGAAAACTCATGACAGTCTTCTTTCATACGTACTTCCAAAGTATGATCGAGTGTGGATAGTTTGAATAAATCTTATTATTCTAGAAGTCAAAACATGCAAAGTGAAACAATAGTAAACGATTTACACAAGACAGTAACTTTAATTATAAATAAAACTCCTTTTACTCACCATTAAATGTCAATTACAATTTAGCTATTACAAGTATCGGTTTATCTAATCACTAAAAATATTGTCGTCCTTTAGCCTAATGGCCCTCGAATGCACCAAGTGCTTAACCTAAGTCAGTCCCTTTGTAAGAGGATTTGCTGGGTTTTCCTTTGACGATATCCTCTTCACCACGAGGTTCCCTTCCTTTAATTGATGTTCCTGGATCTTCCATGATCTCTTGGTTCCTTGGTTAAGGCAACTGCCCCTTCATTATCGTAGAAAATTTCTACAGGCTCCTTTATGGAAGGAATAACTCCAAGGTCTCCGATGAGATTTTTCAACCATATTGCCTCCTTCGCTGCTTCGCTTGCTGATATGTACTCTGATTCACATGTTGAATCAGCTATAATCTTCTTCTTTCAACTTTTCCATGTCACTGCTCCTCCATTTAGGGTAAACAGCCATCCCGACTGAAAGTGGAAATTATCTTTGTCGGTTTGAAAGCTGGCATCACTATACCCTGTCACTCTCAAGTCATCACTCCCACCAATGGTAAGGACCCAGTCCTTAGTCCTCTACAGGTACTTGAGAATGTTCTTAGTTGTAGTCCAATGAGCTTTACCAGGGTTCCCTTGGTATTTGTTGACCATGCTCAAAGCAAAGGCCACATCAGGTCGAGTACAAGTCATAGCATACATGATCGAACCAACTGCGAAAGCATATGGTGTATTACTCATTTATGCTATCTTAGCCTCTGTACTCGGACTCTGAGTCTTAATCAGTTTGGTATTGCTTATGATATGTAGGTTACCTTTCTTGGAGTTCTCCATGCTGAAACGCTTCAACACCGTGTCCATGTAGGTACTTTGACTAAGTCATATTAGTCTTATATTTCTATTTCTTAATATCCTTATCCCTAGGATATAGGCAGCTTCTTCGAGGTCCTTCATACTGAAACACTTCCCAAGCCAGGACTTAACCTCCTATAAGTTTGGGATGTCATTTCCGATGAGTAGTATGTCATCTACATACAATACTGGAAAGCTCACTATACTCCCACTAGCTTTGACATATACACGGGATTCGTCCTCGCTTCTAGAAAATCCAAACTCTTTGACTTTATCATCAAAACAAAGATTCCATTTACGAGATGTTGTTTCAATCCATAAATGGATTTCTCAAGCTTACACACTCTATTAAGGTACTTTGCATTGACAAAACCCTCTGGCTGACTCATGTAAACATCTTCATCTAACTTTCCATTAAGGAAAGTGGTTTAGACATCCATTTTCCATATTTCATAGTCATGAAATGCATCAATGGCCAACATAACCCTTATAGATTTAATCTTCACAACTGGTATGTACTTGACCCGGTTGTGCAAGGTCTTTTTGGGTTGCTTTTGCCAAAGTAAGTGGATATGATGATTTAGAGAGAGAGAGAGGGAGGTTATTATGGTTTATTAATATATTATATGAATAATATATTAAAAGAAAAATCATATAGTTTAATTAATATTGGTCAAGAATTAGTTAAGAATTAATTATGTGGCTAAAAAAGATTAATTAAATAAAAGGGACTGGAACTGTTAATTATAAGATAATTGACTTTGGGCTGTGAATCCTCATGGGCATAAGGGGGGCAGAATCTGGAGTGGAAGCCAACTCTAATTTCATCCAAGGGGGCCTTATTCCAGATGGTTCTTAAGCTGCTCATGGCCAAAGTCATCCAATTAGGGTTTTGACTAAAACCCTAGCAGCTCAGCTATTTAAGGGACACCAGGGCTTCAGTTTCGGCTACACCAAGAAACCCTAGAGTTACTATAGTAGAAAGTGTGCCTCTCTCCTCTCTTTTAGATCATCTTCATGCTTGTGGTGTTTGTACGCTGCTAGAGGTGTTACACTTGTGAGACTAAGCTTCTTGAAGATTGAAGATTCTTGCAACTATTGAAAGGTATCATCTAAAATTGTTTTGTTATAGATCTCGTTTTTCAAAGTATGCTAGATTAGGCTTTATAAGCTTTGGATAAACTTGCATATACAATACCAAAACCTAGATAACAAGCTTTAGGGTTTTGCATGTGCACATAGGATGTTCTTTTGCTTAAAACCCATCATTGGTATCAGTGACTTGCTTGGTTTCTATTGTATATGATGCATGGTTTATTAGTTCGTTGCTAAAAATCAATTTTTTGTGTTATCTTCTTGAAACACTCGTCGAGCCCAATGAGGTACTCGACGAGTAGGATGAACTCGGCGAGTCCTGCAAGGGGCTCGGCGAGTCGGGCTGTCAGACAGACGTATTTTCGAGATTTTTTCTGTTTTTGACTTAGGATAATTACCATAACTATTTCTAATTGATAAAATATGAATTTTATTGATTCCTTATGATTATCCTTGTTAAAATAAAAGATTTTTTCATTTAATTAGATAATTATTACCTTATTTGATAAATATTAATTATTTGAATTATTTGATCATTATCTTGCATGAAAAATGGATTAGGTCAAAAATTAGATAACCGTCAAAATTAATTGTTTAATTGTTTATTTGAATTTTGATCTAGATAGTTTTGAAATTTTTAAAAACTTACCCTCAAGTTTTGGAATTTAATTTTTTGGATTAAAATTTTAATTTTGAAATAATTAAATTCCAAACTCTAGAATTTTACAAGATTAAAATTTACCCTATACTATTATAATATTATAAGAATAATTATTATATATGTATAACATAAATACTAGTCTTACCGTTAGTAGGCCTCATTCATGAAGCCGATATATAAGGGGGTATAAGGTTATGGCCTATAAAATGGTCGTTTAATGGGTGTCTACTCTCACCCACCGCTTCCTTGATTGGTGGAGGGTCGTTAGCCGAATGGGTAGGATAGGGCAACTCATTCCTCATTAAAAGTATAATGATTAATATAGTAACTAAATGTTTTTATAAAATTCCCAATCTTAATTACTTTAGGCAAAATGTAAATTTGAAGCTATTCCATGAAATTACACTTTGTACCCTTGCTAAGACGTTAGTGGAGCGTGTGTGGTTAACTGAGACACTAATTTGGCTCTAAGCAAAGGTGGCAAAGGGTGACTCGATGTTTGTCATTGATCAATGCAGCGTGTGTGGTTAACTGGCACATTGATTAGGTGATTGTAACATTGGGGGCACCATCTACATTTTCATGGTTATTCACACCCTGTTTGTGATCCTCAGTATCCCAATCATAAACTTGAGGGGCATATCGAGATTTAAACATGCCATTGAAAAGTTCAATGAATCTCAAAAGATCTAGGAGTTTCAATACATTTAAAACTTATCTTATGTTTTGTTTTTCATGGTGGAAATTAGTGAATTGTCATTCACTTACCTTCAAATTATTTTTTATTTAGATTATCGCATCCCACTTCTAAATTGCAAATAATGTTGTTGGATCCTAGCCCTAATTTCTCATTTGGGTGTTTAATTGGAGATTCTTATCTAATCAACTTTGTCTATTTTCCTTTTCATATGTCGAACTGAAACAACAACGCTTCAGGCTCAAACACCTCCGGCTCATTCTCACTCATGAATTTGTGCAGGAGGGTGATAATCGACGGAAACAATTTTAACGATTGGATCCGCAATATGAGGATGGTCACCCGTTACGAGGAGAAGGAGTATGTCCTCAAAAAGGAGCTGAAAAAGGTTAACATCAACACTGCTACTCCAGAGGAGATCACTGCCTTTGAAGCCCATGAGCGTGATGCCACGAAATTCCATTGCATCATGCTAGCAACCATGACTGCTGAACTCCAAAAGTCCTACAATGACTTCTATCCCTACAAAATGCATCAGGATTTGCTTGAAAGATACCACCAAAGTGCAAGGCAGGAGAGGTACGAGATCATCACGACCAAGATGAGAGACGGAGAGTCTGTCACTGCTCATCTGTAGAAGATGAAAAGATATATTGACCGCCTGCTGAAGTTAAATGTTAACTTCGATGAAGAGCTGGCGATTGACATCATTCTTCATTCACTGCCACCCTGCTTCAACCAGTTTCGCATGACCTACCACATGAACAACGATAAGGACACGTTGAGCAAGCTTCAAGGCCTGTTGAGGACTGCTGATAGCAGCCTCAAGGACAAGTCCGTTGCACAAACTCCTACTCCTATTGTTGTCCCAATCACTACAAGAAAAACGCGATTTTGCTACGGAAGGAATCCATTGCGAAAAATTGAAATTCTGTTGCAAAAGATGATTTGCTATGGAATTTGCAACGGCCCATTTCCTTCCCTAAAAACGTCGTAGCGAGGGTTTGCAATGGAAACAATACTTACGTCACAAATGTGACAATGAAATGAAATTCGTGGTAGATGGTATTCCGTTGTGTATTCCGTAGTAGGATTCTGTCATACAATCCGTGGTAGTTATTCCATTACAAATTCCTTAGTGGTGATTCCCTAGCAATTTTTGTGGCGGTGAATCCCTAGTAAATTCCGTGGTGGTCATTCCCTATTAATTCTTTGGTGGTGATTCCCTAGTAAATTCCATGGTTGTCATTCCCTAGCAAATTCTGTGGTGGTGATTCCGTAGCAAATTTCGTCGTGTTGAATCCCTAGTAAATTTCGTTTGATGACTTACTAGCAAATTTCGTGGTCATGAATCCCTAGAAATTTTCATGGTATATATTATATACCAGATTCCATATAGACTGATGGATAATTGATTTATAAATTATATCCAAATTATTTTGTAGTAACATATGAAAAACAAAAATAACAAAAAATATCAAAACCATTATATCATAAAATAATACAATAGTTATTTATTACATGGAAAAATGAAAGTTGCTAATCTAAAATAAATACTCTACAGTAAACATATATCAAGCTACTATTGTTGTTCTGTAAACACATTAGTAAGATCCAATGCGGTTTGAAGTTGTTTTTCAAGATGCCCGACCCTTGCGTTCTTGTTGGGCGTTCATCATTTCTTTAAGCTCTTCGTTTTGCTATTTTGGTTTAGCAACAATCTCCCTAATTTCTTCTAATTCATCATTTTTCTTCCCGAAATGTAAGATACATCCGCTTTACCGTTCCTATTGGGAACCGCCTTTGCAAAAGAGCGTAACCCATAAAGTCTTTTTTTTTTTATCATGACCACCAACAACAGCATAAAATAACTTGTCCTCCTCAAATTCAACACCTTCAGCTTCCAACTCTTCCTGTTTTTCTGTATACGCCGCCTACAAAATAAAAATAATATAAGTTAAAATATATCAAATTTATGAAAGATATTATGGAATAGCTAAAATATAAAAGTTTAACACTGAAATGAATATTACATGAATTTGTCTATCTTTTTCATTTGTGAAAGTGACACCATCGTCATTCTTCGTGTGTGTATACAGGAACAATTCACTATGGGGTGGATCACGTCCTAATTTCCTCTTCTGCATAAATACCATATAAAATGTCAAATATACAGATAAAAATATATAAACATTGATACGATGTACCATTTAAAAAATTACCAAATCAAAAGCAATCTTCAAATGACTTGCAGATCCTGCGTTATATGTAGGTTTTGCTACTCCATCAGCCACACTGTTACGCCTATTTTTCTTGTTCTTCTCAGATTTTAGCTTGTATTCTTCTGTATTCCATTTTAATTGCTAGGAGTTCCAGACTTCCTGTGGAATATGAGTAGGTTTAAAGCCATGTTTTTTCTTTTTGGGCTCCGCATGTTGAAGAGATATTGACCATAACTTTCTGCCTCTTTCCTTGCCCAAGCTTGCCTCACCAGTGAGTCTATTGTTTCATCCTAACAACATTTTTTCTACACATTAACAATACAAACATCAGTTTAAGTGTAAATGTTTACTAAACAACAATTTATCACATATAGTTAATTACCTGAAACTCTTCCCAATATAATTCACACATTTCTTTGCTTACTTTTCCCCAAGCGTACCCTTCTGGATCTACTCTTTGTTTAAAGGACTGACTAATAAAGTGTGCACAAGGGCCCGATGGCATTAGCCTGCAAGTGATCATGTGATGTGTTAAGTTATGAATTGATATGTATGTTTAAACCAAAAGTTTTTACATAGAGGAATTGTTTTCACCTTTTACACTTTCCACTACAGATCCATTCATGGTTGGTTGTGTTGGTGATGGGGTAGTTTCTGGGATACGTGTTGTTGATGGGGTATATTATGTAGTAGGTGTTGGGATATATGTATATATTGAGGATGTGGTAGTTCCTTTACTTAAGGAGGGTGTGGTAGTTACTGTAGTTGTCGATCATGGTACTCTAGATGCATGTTTTGAGGTTTTGGTAGTATATATAGGTGTTGATGATGTGGTAGTGGGTGTCGGTGTTGAGGATGGTTTAGATGATGTAGGTGCTGAAGTTTTGGTTTTGATGTAAGTGTTGAGGATTGTATCGTTCCAATTTTTGAGGTTTTAGATGTATTTTCTAAGGACGGTGTGGATGTTGTAAGTGATGCCAAGGAAGTGGTACTCATTGTTGATGTTAATGATTTAGGTACTTGGGTTTTATTGGTAGATGTTATAGGTGCTTTGAATGTGGTTGTTGGTATTGGATCGATTTCTTCATCATGTAATTGTCTGTTTATGAAATTTGCAGCTGAAATCTTGCTGTGTTTCATGACCTGTGGTGCAATAATTTAGTTGTCTTCACACCGGATGCTCCTTTAGCTTTCGAGTTCGACATCTTTCTTGCTTAAAAATTAACAAAAAGTTGTAGAATACCAACGTATTAAAGATGATAAACTACTGATGAGACGAGAGAAACAAAAAATAAAAATAAACTATATACAAAGGCATTACTACGCATGCAAACTATTGAATACAATTAAAACCAATTTACTTGTAATTTAAGATGATAATATACATGAAGATGATCAGAGCACAAGAAACGATCATCACGATAATAGTAAATTAAATAAAAATAAATTTTAGATGCGTGACAACCTATATCACTAAAGTCAGTGCACAAACATATAATGAACAAAGATTTCAATCAGTTATCCGTCGGAGACGATGATCACAGAAAATGTAAATCCAATATGTAATCAATAAACTTACCCTAATATGCAACGTAATCGTGTGTAGGTTTGAGGGAAAGGAATTGAGAAATATTTTGAAGCACTGCTAATGAAAAATTTGAACAGTGTTAATTACCGATAAATATTTAGTAATTCAAATTTATTAAAGTAGTTTCAGATTGATAGATAGGGTATATACATCTAGCTAACGTCAAAAAAGAATATAGAGTAACGATGTGTTCATATTATAATTTTAATTTTAAATTATACACGAGGATTAAACATTAATAAACTATACATCTTTATGCTTTTATGTTTAAACCAAAATTTATATATACAAGATGTCCGGGTCATGTCAATATATATATGTTAGTTGCTTATAGTGTGATGGTATTACCTATGGATGATATATGGGTCATTGGTCAACATGGTAGTTGCTTATGGTGTGATGGTATCACCCATAGATGTCATATGGGTCGTTGGTCAACATGGTATTTTGTTATGGTGTCCATGGATGAAATACAGGTCATTGGTCAACACGGTAGTTGCTTATGGTGTGATGGTATTACCCATGGATGACATATGGGTCATTGGTCAACATGGTATTTGCTTATGGTGTCCATTTATGACATACGGGTCATTGGTTCACCATGGTAGTTGCTTATGGTGTCCATGGATGACATACGGGACATTGGTCAACATGGTAGTTGCTTATGGTGTGATGATATTACCCATGGATAACATATGGGTCATTGGTCAATATAGTAGTTTCTTTATGGTGTGATGGTATCACCCATGGATGACATATGGGTCGTTGGTCAACATGGTAGTTGCTTATGGTGTGATGGTATCACCCATGGATGACATATGGGTCATTGGTCAACATGGTAGTTGCTTATGGTGTGATGGTATCACCCATGGATGAGATACGGGTCATTAGTCAACATGTTAGTTGCTTATGGTGTCCATGGATGACTTACAGCTCATTGGTTAACATGGTAGTTACTTATGGTGTCCATGGATGACATACTAGTTATTGGTCAACATGGTAGTTGCTTATGGTGTGATGATATCACCCATGGATGACATATGGGCCATTGGTCAACATGGTAGTTGCTTATGGTGAGATGGTATCACCCATGGATGATATATGGGTCATTGGTCAACATGGTAGTTGCTTATATTGTGATGGTATCACCCAGGGATGACATACGGGTCATTGCTCAACATGGTAGTTGCTTATGGTGTCCATAGATGACATATAAGTCATTGGTTAACATGGTAGTTGCTTATGGTGTGATGGTATCACCTATGGATAACATACGGGTCATTGGTCAACATAGTAGTTGCTTATGGTGTGATGGTATCACCCATGGATGACATATGGGTCATTGGTCAACATGATAGTTGTTTATGGTGTGATGGTATCATCCATGGATGACATATGGGTCATTGGTTAACATAGAAGTTGCTTATGGTGTGATGGTATCACCCATGGATGACATATGGGTCATTGGTCGACATGGTATTTTCTTATGGTGTCCATGGATGACATATGGGTCATTAGTCAACATGGTAGTTGCTTATGGCGTGATGGTATCACCCATGGATGACATATGGGTCATTGGTTAACATGGAATTTGCTTATGGTGTCCATGGATGACATACGGGTTATTGGTCAACATGGTAGTTGCTTAGGGTATGATGGTATCAACCATGGATGACATATGGGTCATTGGTCAACATGGTATTTGCTTATGGTGTCCATGGATGACGTACGGGTCATTGGTCAACATGGTAGTTGCTTATGGTGTGATGGTATCACCCATGGATGACATATGGGCCATTGGTCAGCATATATCATTTGTGCCAGTTGTGTATTAAAATTTAAAATTTTCAAATACTTAATTTTGTAGGAAATATTAATTTTTTAAATAATTTTATTAATAATTTTGGGTCCCCGATTAATCTCCGCCGAGTTTTATTAATCGCTTATCGACAGTCAACCGTCGAGCTACCGTCGAGCGATTTTTACAACCTTGATTAAAATAGAAATTAAATTTTCTTGTAATGATTACTATTGACAAAACTACCCTTACTAATTAAATACGAGTCATTGTATGTATTAGGACATTTTGGTCATTTTATAATGGAACATCTTCTAGGCGCCATAATGTTTTCCGATGAAACATGTTGTTTCAGTTCTTCACTCCTATTTCAGTCACTTGCAAACAGCCCCAATTTCAAAATTCCGACAGTCAAAAAACCCTGAAATCATTTTCGTAGAATCGTTATCTTAGTGAATGTTTATTATTATGAAATCCAGTTCTCCTTCTAAGATTCAATCAAAAAATCAAAGGAAATCGCTAACAGACATGTCATTTGAAGTGATGGAGAAAATAATAGTTGACTTGGCAAAAATTTCAGTAGTCGAGGCTTTCAGGATGAAGAGTGTGTAAGTTTTGTCTTTGATCATTCTATTTCACACGTGTATTTGAGTTATCTTTACATTATGGAGCGAATATTGTGTTTCGTTTGCAGTTACAGATTCTTCAACGACATAGGAAAAACGGATGAAGTATATAAACATATGGAGTTAGATGGATTACGATTTCATGGTTGGTCTGACGAGAAACATGCAGTTGTCAAAAAATGCTTAGAGATTAGAAACCCAAAATATTCTATTCAGGAATGGATTGGTACGTTGTTATATATATATATATATATATATATATATATATATATATATATATATATATATATATGCATAGTAGTAATTAATCTGTTTCTTGTTTTCCATAACTTTAACTAGAAATTATGTGTTTAATGTTTTTTTTTCAAATGAAGTTATTTTTCTTAGAAGCTGAACATGAAGGGAAAACAATGCTTGAAGAAGCATCTGCATTGGGACATTTGGATTCAACATTTGTCTTGGGAATGATGTTGATGGCTGAAGGGAGACATAGGAAGCAGGAAACTTTGGACTTGTTGAACAATGCTTACTACAGAGCAAAAGGTAAGTGGAATCTTAGAGCAACTTGTTCTAAGGTTTATCTCAACCTAAATAGGGAGGGTAAGAAACATGTACACTTCCATGGCTTACATAGATCTTGTGCATTGCATAAGTCTATAATTAGTGTGTCAGATGCTTTTGTGAATGGATACAAATGGGTGTTTATGTGTGAAATTTGTTTGTAGGATGCTTGTTTCGTTAGGTTTTCTAAGGAGTTTGGTATAATTTATGAGTAGTTTGTTGATATGTACTTTCGTATTATGACAACTAATGCTATGTACATTCTTTGGTTTAATATATGAATATATAGTAATTTACTTGATAAGTAATTAGTTGATGTTGTCACTTTATTAGAAAATATGTTGTTTTGTTAATAAGGGACTAAAAGAGTACAATTTTGGAATGATGTTTGAATGACATTTAAATAATGTCTGAATAATGTGTTTTGGACTTTCAATATTAGTGCTTATATTGTATTGTGATTATAGTTGTATGTAGAAAATGTTTGTTCTTTCCGAGTATTAAATACATATAAAATACAATTGTAAAGGCATAAACATACATGTATTTTATTTTGGATTTGGTAATTTGGTTTAATATCAACTAGTGGAGAACCCATGCTTTGAATGGGGTAAAATTGTAAAGGAATAAACATAGGGACTAAAAGTGGCAACAAAGAAAAAGTATTGTGGCTAAAATCAAAGTAAAAAAAGTTACTATAAACATAGGGACTAAAAATGGCAACAAAAGAAAACTGTTGTGTCCAAAATCTAAAGTACAAAAGTTTACTGTTAAAATCTTGTTCCATTTTTAATATATATATATATATATATATATATATATATATATATATATATATATATATATAATTTGGTGAAATGTTAATATAAATGTATTACACTATGGATTATGATATATATGTTATTTTTGTCTTTTTAATTTCAACAATCAAAAGGCCACTGTTACCTAGCTATAAAAGGTTATAATATTTGAATAATGTGTTTTGACACAAATACCTTTAGTATTCACATATTTGGAATGATTTCATGGGTAATTTGGTCTTTTTGCACTCTAAATTGTTAAGGCCCCATCACACCTCTGACGTCACGCCGACGTTCCAGTTCTTCAACCATTCAGAACATCTCAACTTTTCCAGACGATAAATCTACATACAAACACTAAAACCCCAAATCGTCGAAGGATAATCATTATCAAAAACAATTTTCTCCGATAATAGAGACTCCTATACTCCTCTCGACCAAATCAACATAAAGTAAGTTTTTTTTTCCATACCTTGTTACACTGTCTTTCATAGTTACGCTTAATTTAAAAAAAAATTGTAATCAACTACTCCAATGTGTATTTTGTAAATAGAATGTCGAATACTAGAAGTCGTTGTTCGTTAGATGATCTCCCACTAGAGATTTTGAGTCGAATATTTTTAGTATTAGGGTCAGAATCTACAAAAGACATCGCCTCTGCAAGACTTTGGTAATTCTCAATAAACGTCAACTAATGAATGTATATTTGATGAAGTACAACTTTATTTATTTGTTATTTACTGTGTATTAAAATTTTTGAAGTTCAAAGAAGATGTATGAAGCGGGGGTGATCCTCAAGTGTATAGAACAACATGCATTGACATGTTTGAAGGAATGGGTCCCAAAATTTTGAAAGCTGATTTATTTATACGCACATGTGCATTGCATAATAACATTGAAGCCATGTTCAGACAAGGAATTGTATGTGTATTTTCAGTAATTATATGTAATCTATACCATTTATTAATATTTTGTGTCATTGATGTTATATATTGATATTGATATTCTGTCAACAGGATGAGTGCTTTTAATATCGTAATTTTGATTTAGGATTGACTTTGTTGAGACAAGCAGCAGATGAAGATCATCTTTAGGAAATGTATTTGCTTGGAATGATCTACATTTCAAGAGGGCCTCGTCAATGTGATGAAGGTATGTATATATGGTATATATGTAAATTAAATTATATATATAGTTAATTAAGGCATGTTTGTAGTTTGGGGTTAGTATTTAGTTGTGTTGTGTTGTATAATATTTACTTTTGTATTGAAAATGGTACATTGGATTATTTGATGGATATTTTAATGTGTAGGTTTACAATTACTTGATGACTATTTTGGTTGGGCAGTTCCGGATGATGGGGAGTACACGGGTGTTGTTGATAGTGCCAAAGAGTTGTTGTAGGCTATTGATATTGTTCATAGACTTACAACGAATAACATCACATTCCAATGTGAAGACCCACATCATTCTGTTGAAGGTGCATTGGCAATAGATCATGAAGAGGATGATGATCGACAAAGATATTCCACGGTTTGTCATTGGTATGTAGAGTATGGTACATTTTATATATTTCTTAAAAATTTTAATGGTTGATAATAGATTGGACATTGAATATTAGTGTTCTTATTGTATTGTATATGAATTTGTAAAGTACTACTATAATTTTATTTTGGTTTTGTGTTTACATCATTCTGTTAAAAGGGCATTTTAGTCATTTTTGCTTGATATGTTGTTTGAGTAGGATGAAGTATACGTGAAACCCATGTTATTTTTGTGATGAAGTATAGTTAATGTAATTAAAAATAAGTTTGTAATGAATTCGTTATTAAGGAAAATAATCTACATAGATTATATACTTTAACATGCCCGGTTAATGTAATTAAAAATAAGTTTGTAATGAATTCGTTGTTAATTATTCATTATATACTATGTTTTCAAGAAACTATACACAATTTGATTAGCACAACTGGCTTAACCACGCCCTTTTCTAGCATAAACTTAAGTTCGAGTCCGCTTGCCAGCAATATCTACTTTATAATTCATTTTTACATTTTTTAGCCATTAGTTAATGACACATATTACCAATTCAAAAACATTTCATTCAAACCATATCTTACAAATTCCATTGATCATAATAATAATTCATCCATAGTATAAGAAGATTAATTAAGCATACAACATCCCAACAAATGGCGTCACAAATTAGCTACGCGTTTTGTTCCATTCCAAAACAAGCATACGAAATCATATTCCATAATACAATTCCCTAGCAAATACCTACGACTGGTACTTCCGTAGCAGTTCAACAATGGAATTGGTTTCCATCACAAACTCCGTTGCATAGTAACCATGATAATGAATTCCACAGCAACAGTACAATGGAAAGTGATTTGGTAACAAATGTCATTGGAAATTGCTACGAATTTTTGTTCCATAGAACTATCGGTAGCATAATACCAACGGATATGGAGTCGGTAGCATTTTCCCTAGCAAGTCCCATTCTCGCTACCAATAATAAAATCTGCATGTAGTAGCAACATTACTATGGAACGACATTCCATAGCACGATCCATTGCAGATTAACAACGAAAATACGTTCCATAGCGACCTTCCCTAGCAAAATCGCGTTTCTCTTGTAGTGAATCTTGGCTATTGGGAAAGGAAAGGGTAAGAAGAGGAAGTCTCCCTCAAAGAGCCACCATAAGGGAAAGTCCCATGATGGCACCTCTTCTAGTTGAACCATGGCAGGTCCCGTAGCACCCACCTCAAACCCAAAGGATGCAGAGTGTTATCACTGCCACGAAAAAGGGCATTGAAAACGAAGCTGCCCGAAATATCTACAAGATATCAAGGATGGAAAGATCAAGCTGTCCTACGCAGATATTTATGCTATTCAATCTAACGATTCATCACATGCTATTTCTTAGGTTCTCGATACAGGGTGTGTTTTCACATTTTTTCTAATTTGAAGGGCCTAAGAAGAAATAAGGATGTGGAGCATGGGAAGATAAACTTGATCATGGGGAACAAAACAACATCGCCTATCACCAAGATTGAAGTTTACTCTTTAGTGCTTAGTAATGGATTAGGACTAGATTTGAATAATTGTTGCTATTCGCCAGAAATGTCAAGAAACATTATTTCTTTTCATGGTTTGTATAGACAACGATTTAGATATTCATTTGATAATGAAAAGGGTTCTATTAATGCTTATCTTAATGGTGTTTTCTATTTTGAATCATTGCCTTGTAATGGAATATATGAAACTGTGATGGTTGTAGACAACTTAGGAAATGATGTGTTGCATATCAAATCTTCCAATAGTTTGGACAAAGCATGCTTGTGGCATTATCGTCTTGGACATGTCAACAAGAAACGTATAGCCCAACTCGAAAAGGATGGAGTGTTGGAGTCATTTGACCTTAGGGATGATGACGTGTACGAGTCTTGTTTACTTGGAAAGATGACCAAGTCACCATTCACTAGTACTTGTGAAAGGGGTGAGGGTTTATTAGATCTCATACACACCGATGTGTGTGGTCCCTTTAGATCCACCGTAAGGGATGCAAGTCGCTTCTATGTGACTTTGGCCGATGATTATAGCAAATATAGGTATATCTACTTAATCAAGCACAATTTAGAGACCTTTGAAAAGTTCAAAGAGTTTAAACAAGAAGTGGAGAATCAGTTGGGCAAGAAAATCAAGATGCTTCGATCCGATCGAGGTGGAGAGTACCTTAGACTTGAATTCCATGACTACCACAAGGAATGCGGAATAGTTTCACAATTAACGCCACCTAGGACACCGCAGCTGAATGGTGTAGCTGAGAGGCGTAATCGAACCTTAGAGACTGCCGCCCATATCCTTAACTTAGTCCCTACAAAGAAGGTTGCCAAAACACCTCACGAGATGTGGACACAGAAAGCTCCCTCATTGGCACATATCAAGGTTTGGGGTTGCGAGGCTTTCGTAAGACGAAAGACTCACGACAAGCTCGAACCTCGTAGTGAGCGGTGTATTTTCATCGGCTATCCGCAGAAGTCCTTTAGATATCTCTTTTATAGACCGAGTGACAATGTTGTCTTCGTTGCAAGGAGAGGGGTTTTCCGAGAGCGAGAACTCATAAGCCAAGGAGACAGTGGGAGGAAAATCGATCTTGAAGAGCTTCAAGAATCGAACGATGAATGAACCTCTAACACTGGCGCTCAACTTGAGGAGGAAACTCCTGTTGAACCGACTGACGAGTCCTTACCTCTTAGATGTTCTGAAAAAGTTAGCATTCCACCCCAGTTTTATGGTTTCCATATTACTACTGAAGGGGATACATTTATTAGTGAGAGCACACTAATAAATTTGGATGAACCTAACAGCTATAAGGAAGCCATTGCAGGCCCAAAGTCTGCAAAGTTGAAAAAGGCTATGGACAGCGAGATTCATTCCATGTATGACAACCAAGTTTAGAATTTAGTTGACAATGTGCCAGGTCGTAAGACGTTCGGGTGCAAGTGAATCTTCAAGAAGAAGACCGACACGGATAGGAAAGTACACACTTATAAGGCGCGATTGGTTGTGAAGGGCTTTACTTAAACTCTTGGAGTTGACTATGATGAGACCTTCTAACCGGTTGCGAAGATAAAGTCTATTAGGGTGATGCTAGCCCTTGCTGCATTTCATGACTATGAGATTTGGCAGATGGATTTCAAAACCGCTTTCCTTAATGGAGAGTTGGATGAGGATGTTTACATGAGTCAGCTAGAGGTTTTTTTCGATGCGAAGCATCCCAATAGAGTGTGGAAGTTTGAGAAATCCATTTATGGACTGAAACAAGCGTCTCACAGATGGAATCTTTGTTTCGACGAGAAAGTCAAAGAGTTTGGCTTCCTGCGAAGTGAGGATGAATCATGTGTATATGTCAATTGTGACAACCCAAAATTTCTATCTTGTACAACAATGCAATTCAGTCAAAGTCAGACTTGTTTCTGCTAATTTTTAGCACTGTTTAGAGTCTGTTTGAGCATTTTAAGCCTAGTACATCCGAGAAATGAGTGTTAGGAAGTATCTGCTTGAGTCCATTGTGCACCAAGCAAGCCATAAACTTCATCATGTGGAGTTTACCGCCACACCATGTGAGTTTACGACCGTAAACTCATGTCCTTAAACATGATATTCCATCTCTTTTCTTCATTATTCACCTTTACACCTCAAGAACTCGATTTCTCTCTCAAGTATCATCCAGAACATTCACCTTGATCTTCAATCTAGTAAGTAATCTTTCCATTTTCAAGTTGATATCCTTCCATATCTAGTTAAGATACATGATCTCATCCATGAAATCTCTTCCTTTGGTTAGATCTTCAAGTGTTCTTCATTTCACCAAGAACATCAAGAACACACACTAGTGTTTTGGTCCAAAATCAACCTTCTTAGCTTCTATATCGTAAGTATCACTTCCCTATACTCGATGTCTAGTTGAAGCACATGTAAAGCACCTTGAAATCATGCATTTCCCAAGAACAATAGGTGTTTACGGCCAGGAGCATCTTCCTTGGCCGTAAACACTAGTTAGATGTGCATATGAGCCTTAAACTCTTCCTAAGGCTTGGACATGAGGCTAGAACACTTCCTTGTTGTTTTTAAGACCTTAAAACATCATTTGGCACAAATCATCATAAGTTTACGGCCGTAAACTCATGAGGTTGTAAACTCTATGGCTGTGAACTCCTAAAACCATGAACTCCTTGGCCGTAAACACCATAGTGTGGCCATACCCCCTTAGATGCAACCCTTAGTACTTCTAACACTTCAATATAAGTGTTTTCTAAGTCCCAGGGTGTCTTTCCTTACATTGTTAGTTGTTTATACACTAATTGTATGCATATATGTGTCATTATATGCTAAATAGGATTTATGTGTGTGCTCAAGTCTTTACTTGACATTTAGCATCCTATACCACTCGTTCATCCAAACCACTCACTACAGGTGGGTTCATACCCCTTAACTTATCTTTTAAATGATTTTAAATGCTTTTAAGGGGGGAATACAAGTAGAAACATTTTAGTTATTATATCAATCACATGTGATTAATAACTATCAAAACAAACAGATTTACTATACTTCAAACTGTGTTATCAAACAAACTGTTTCAAATCGTTTTACAAACTCGTTTATATGCAAAAATCTTTATTAAACTTTTTCAAACTTATATATTGTCAAAATCATATCTATATAAATATATTTATATAAGTAGGATTGAAAGGACTTAGGACTGCTAACTCGCCTTATTTCATGTTCCTTGTTTGGTTGTGGACTTAGGGTATTCGATTGTTTGTCTGACAGTTGCTTGAATCTTAGTTATATATTATGTGTATGTACATTCAGTTCAATACCTTTGGTTAGCAAAGGTGTACAAACTTGTTCATTCATACAAACAAATTTACTAGTAAACTATAATAGGTATAGTTTAGGAAGTCACTACTCACTATTTCTAGTACAATGAAAAATACAAGAGTCATTTCATTCATGAGTCAATACGAACATACTATGATGAGAAACTAAGAGAACATACAATACAGTACACTATACAAAAGAACATACTATGATGAGAAACTAAGAGAACATACACTATACTAGTACAAAGAGATCATTCAATAGACTACGCTACTATAAAGAGAACATACAAACACTAGAACACTATAAAATTAATGTGAGCCACTACTTCATGACATGGAAAGCAATTGTTGTGTTGCGTTTTGCAACCAGAGTCTCCCGGATGGAGAGCGTGAATTGGTGTGTGGATCTATATGGGACTGGCTATCCTACACCTTGGTACTAGCTATAGTAGGACCTGTAGGTCTACGGGTGACTAATGTCATACCATTTCGATGCCTTAGAGTGTCGTGTTTCAACTAGTCAATCAAGAATGGTTACAACTATATCACATTTCGCCTTAATTAAAAACAATGATTTTAAGGTAGTTAGTACAATGGTAGTAGTTATATCCTAATACTACATGTACATCATTATTATTTTCCCATTACATTCATAATGTGAGCTACTCACTTAAATGGTAATGTAAACTATATTTCTAGTAAATGATAGTCTATATTTAGGGAAAATTACACACTTTTACAAACGAATAACATACTGAACATTTGGGTCTTGGTAGAAGGCTACTTTTAGTAGAAAATATAGGATTTTCTAGGTGATACAAACATTTACAAACATTTACAAACAAATACTACAAACACTTGCATACAAGCAACGACACTAAAATACTTATGAATTCACCAGCTTTAATGCTGATCTACGCTTTCAAAATAACTTGTATTCTCAGGTCATCAGTAGACAGGTACCGATGCTAGTTTTTGAGAAGATGCAGCACGTTCAAGACTCATCTCATATTTTGAATTCGTATTTTTGGTTTGTTACAACTATAAAGAACACACTTGTATTAAATTATATTATTAATGCAATGGATGATGTTGTTGCCTATTTACTATTATGCCTTATTGTGATACTGTACATGACGTCCTCCGCCCCCGAACGTTTCCGTCGATTAGGTTTTGGGGTGTGACATCAATGCTAGTGGGAGTATAGTTAGCTTCCTCGTATTGTATGTCGATGAAATACTACTCATAGGAAACAACATTCCGACCCTGCAAGAGGTGAAGTCCTGGCTTGGGAAGTGTTTCGCTATAAAGGACCTCAGAGAGGCTGCCTATATATTGGGAATAAGGATAGTGAGAAACAGGAGTAAAAGACTAATAGTACTTAGTCAGAATACTTACATGGACAAGGTACTAAAGCATTTTAGTATGGAGAATTCCAAGAAAGGGGACTTACCAATCCCAAGTAATGCCAAGTTGAGCAAGACTCAAAGTCCGAGTACCGAAGTCGAGATAGTAGAGATGAGCCGAGTACCTTACGCTTCCGCAGTTGGCTCGATCATGTATGCTATGACTTGTACTGACCCTGATGTGGCCTTCGCTTTGAGCATGGTCAGCAGATATCAAGGGAACCCTGGAAGAGCACATTGGACCGCAGTCAAGAATATTCTTAAGTACCTTTGGAGGACCAAGGAATGGTTTCTAGTCCTCGGTGGGATTAATGACTTAAGGGTGTAAGGAGATACTAACGCCAGTTTTAATACCGACCGGGACAACTACCGTTCTCATTCGGGTTGGGTCTTTACCCTAAATGGAGGAGCGGTGACTTGGAAAAGTTCTAAGCAGGAGAACATAGCTGATTGAACATGCGAATCAGAGTACATAACGGCGAGCGAAGCGTCAAAGGAGGAAATATGGTTGAGGAACTTCATTGGAGACCGTGGAGTTGTGCGAGCCATAAAGGAGCCCATGGAAATTTTCTATGATAATGAAGTGTTGGATATAGTGTCTAAGTCCATAACTATATTTGGTATGTACTTGACCCGACCTGGCATGGTCCATTTGGGTTGCACTTCACCCGAACAATTTATGGATAATCTTTTGAGAATAGTACAAGTTATTATTTATTAATATATTATAAGTTCTAATATATTAATATAAGATCATATTATTTAATTAGTATTGATCTATAATTAATCTAGGATTAATTTAGAGATCAAAGATATTACTAATTTTATATGGGCTTCTATATTTATATAGTGTGGGCTAATGCTTATTTGGATTGGGCTAGGCTTGCATGTAAAGTCCATGGATACTCCATGGAGCTTTAACCCATGGATCTCATGGAAATGAAGAGACATGGGTATTAGGGTTTACATGGATGTAACCGTAATCCACCACACTATATAAAGGAGGCTTTGGTTCTTGAAATCACACTAGTTGACACTAGTTGAGGTGAGTAAAGCAAGAGGGCCGATTTCAAGATAGTAGTGACTATTCTCTCAAAGTACCAAGTTTGTGGTGATTTGTGATTTCCATTTGAGGCATACACACTATTGGTGCTAGGCTCTAAAACTCCAAGGAATCAACTACAACTACAAGGTAAGTATTTTTACTAGCTTTATTTGATTCAAGTTCCCCATGCCATGCTAGTTAGGATATGAACCTTGGAAAAATAATTATTTGCATGTATCTTAGACAAACATGTTGGATTAGTGTCTAATTCCATAACTATTTTGGTATGTGTCACACCCCAAAACCGATAACGGCGGAATACGTTTCGGGGTGGATGACGTAGCGAACAGTATCATCACAATTGCATCATAGTGGAAACAAGAAACATACAACCATAGCATTACATAGTAAGTTTAATTACAAGTGTGTATTGTAATGTTTAACAATCACCCAAAAGTAATCAAAAATAAGAGATGGGTCTTGTGTGCTCCACCTTCTCCAAAAATGCTCCGACTGTACCTGTCTATCTTTGACCTGAAGATACAAGTTATTTTGAAAACGAATATCAGCATAAAGCTGGTGAGTTCATAAGAGTTTAGTGTGAGTTTTTGTATACAAAACATTAGGGCTAAGAATGTATCATTTATGTTCATAAGTAGTAGAAACTTAGGAAAAATCCCATATTTTCCAGAAAATGCATTGTAAGTGAAAAATCTGTGAAAAGTATGCATTCTTCATTTTCTTGAAACAGTTTATAGTAAAAGTATATTAGAAAATCTCCAAATAGTAGTTGTGATAGAATAGGTTAAGCCTGTAATCAGTGATAGAGGTGCAAGCTTCCTTTAGTGATAAATACTTACTTACTTCGGGATGTAGTTTAGCATTTAGTGTAGTATTTTAGAGTAGTTATAGTGTATTCCTTGCATATTTCTAATAGTGAGAATAATAGAGGATCCCATGACCTTCCCAGTCATGCACAGTATAGTGAAGTAGTGGCATCCCTGGGCCTGCACGGCGCGGACTGAAATTAACAGTCGGGATGTAATAGCGTCTGCCCCGTATAGATCTATACATGTAGAGTCGTCTCCCTGTTGGAAAACTTCGGGCGTAGTGGATAGCGAATAGAGTATCTCGTAGTGGGTTAGTGTATTATTGTTCGTTAGTGTTTTCTCTATTGTTATAGTGTAGTAATCTTTTAGTTTTGATCATAGTGTATTCTCTTACTAGTGTATCGTCTAGTAATAGTGAGTATTATAGTGTAGGTAGGAATGACTTTAGCGAGTAGTAGCTGTAGCAACCGCAACTATACCAATTATATTTATCTTAGTGAGGGCGGTTCTTGGCATGCTAGTGACTTTAGTATTAAGTGCAAGCAGTAATATTCGTATCCCACACTGATATACAGATTATATAACTAAGAAATCGACGACAGTCGGACGGATAACTACTACCCTAAGCCCACAATCAAACAAGAACAGGAAATAAGGCGAGATATCGGTCCTAAGTCCTCCAAGTCTTACTTATATAATTATATCAGAGTGGTTACATTTTATAAGTAAATTGATTTAATAAAAGTATTTTTCCAAAAGAGCATTTAAAATCTATCTCACTATTTAAAATAGTTTAAAAAAAAGGTTAAACCCGTTTATAAGGCATAGGGACAAATCACATGTGATTTGAACTAAAGGTAGTGAATCACATGTGATTAATCCTTGTAAAGCGGAAATCGTTCTGTAAAACTTTACATAAACATTTATAAGCAACTTGTATCTCCCCCCTAAAACATTTAAAACATTTGAAAGGTTCATTAAGGGGTATGAACTCACCTGAAATCGCGGAAATCGGGTGAATCGGGTAAATCGGGTAAAAGTGTCGATTGAGCGTTTGGTACCAAATAACCACTTGAGCACCTTTTAGGACCCTAATGTCATATGAAATATGTATTTTACAAGAAGTTAATCATCTTATGCTTTACATTATAGTATTTGGACATTCTAGCATCGTTTTCAGGGTTTTTAGGCCTAGAGAGGGTTCCCGGGAGTGGTACAAGGCCATGAATGATTTACGGGAGGGTCCATGAGTTCACTCTCTTGGAGTTTATGGCCTAAAAGCCACTCATTGGGAGTTTACGGCCGTAAGCCCCCTAGGCTTGGCCGTAAACTCTTGTGACACTCCAAAATGTGTGTTTAGGGCCTTATCTCACTTCCTTAATTTAGTGGTGTGTGTTTTGGACCAAAAGGGTAGGATTAAACATCACAATTTGTGACATTTTTGGGGAGTTTACGGCCAAGACTTGTTCTTGGGCCGTAAACTCCTATAGATCCTTCAAGATGTAGGTTTTACTTGTACAACATGGTCTCATATGTCTTAGATAAATCCTAGAAGACCCTATAGTGAGTTTGGAACAATTTGGCATGAATTTTTGGGGAGTTTACGGCCCAAGAACATCCTTGGCCGTAAACTCTTCATTTGGTATCAAAATGAGATGTTTAATGGTACAACACACTTCCAAAGGCCTTAGATAAATTCCTTTCATGCATTAGGGTAGTTTAGGGACTTATTTGACACAAAAGTTTGGGTGTTTACGGCCCAAGCTTAGCCTTGGCCGTAAACTCCTCTTTTTGTGTTCAAATGATGATGTTTAATGCACTTAAGCCTTCCTTGTTGTCATGTCTAAATTACCAAACACCCTAATTGATCTTTTGGGACTTAAATCATGGATTTGTGGGGTGTTTGAGGTGTTTACGGCCTAAGCACAAGCTTGGGCCGTAAACTCCTTTTTAAGCATCATTTTCTTGTGTTTTAATGTCCAAACTCTTCTAGTTATAAACCTTAATTAGTATACTAACTTACAAGAAGGAAAAACTTGGTCTTTGGCATGGTTTTGGGGGTTTACGGCCTAAGGAGCTTCTTAGGCCGTAAACTCCTCTTTGGAACTTGATTTCTATGATTTTTGGCCCCTAAATTCAATGAAGCATGACTAGATTAAGATAGAGGATGAGTACTTACGTTTGGAAGTCGGAAATTAGCGGAATCAGGGTCGTTTTCGAGTCTAGAGAGAGAAAGTAGAGAGAGAGTGGGTGTGAGGTAAAAGAGTATTCAAATGTTGTGTACACTCATTTCATATGTCTCGGGAATCGCACGCGATACACGGCTATCCGATGTTTAAAGTTAACTGGGTTAAAACTTTTTACCCGGGTGAAGTGGTTGAAAAGGTAATACAACTCTATTAGGTTAAACGGGGTTAACACATACGAGTTATATTTCTTATGATAATATTAAGCCATGCATAAACTTAGATATTCGGATATTGACGATTCCAAATATTACATAAAATAACGTATAGTGACACGTTCCGTTAGTGAAAATGGGATTTGTAACGGAATTAGATTTGGGGTTGTCACATCATCCCCCCGTTACGGGAATTTCGTCCCGAAATTTAGAATACGACAGATACGATATTACCATATTACTAAGCAAAGAGATGAGGATATTTGAGTTTCATTTGATCCTCGTGCTCCCAAGTGAATTCCGGTCCTCGCTTGGCATTCCACCGAACCTTCACAATTGGGATGCGGCTTTGTTTCGTCGGCTTTACTTCACGATCCAAAACCTCAGCAGGTTCTTCCACGAAGTTGAGGCTCTCATTGATCTCGATCTCGTCGAGGGGGATCACGAGAGTCTCGTCCGACAGACATTTCTTCAAGTTTGAGACGTGAAAGGTAGGATGTATGTTACTTAGCTCGCGGGGTAAGTTTAGTTTGTAAGCTACAGGGCCGATTCTAGCAAGAATCTCAAAAGGCCCTATGTACCTTGGGTTTAACTTTCCACGCTTCCCGAAGCGTATCGTGCCTTTCCAGGGCGAGACCTTCAGATGGACCCGGTCTCCCACCTGGAATTCCAAGGGTTTTCTTCGTTTGTCGACATAGCTTTTCTGTCGATCCCTAGCGGCTTTTAGTCGTTCACGTATCTGTACAATCTTCTCGGTCGTCTCTCGAATGATCTCTGGACCAGTGAGGGCGCTGTCAGGAACTCGTCCTTTAGCTAACTGAGTGTCTCCCACCTCGGCCCAGCACAAAGGGGATCTGCACTTTCGGCCGTAGAGGGCTTCGAATGGAGCTGCCTTGATGCTCGTGTGATAACTATTGTTGTAGGAAAACTCCACAAGAGGTAAGTGTGTATCCCACGATTTCCCGAAGTCGATCACACAAGCTCGCAACATGTCTTCTAAGGTTTGGATCGTCCTCTCACTTTGTCCGTCAGTCTGCGGATGGTAGGCTCTACTCATATCCAGCCTCGTCCCTAGTGCCTTTTGTAATGATTGCCAAAATCTAGAGGTGAATCTACTATCTCTGTCTGATATAATAGATATAGGGACGCCATGTAATCGCACTATTTCCTTTATATAAGTCCTAGTCAGCTTTTCCATCTTATCCGTCTCGTTGATGGGTAGAAAGTGGGCATTCTTGGTCAGCCTGTTAACGATGACCCAAATGGTATCTAATCCACCTGCTGTCTTGGGCAGCTTGGTGATAAAGTCCATTGTGATTCGCTCCCACTTCCATTCTGGTATTTCTAGTTGTTGGAGGAGTCATGATGGCTTTTGACATTCTACTTTGACCTTCGCGCAAGTAAGGCACTTACTTACAAAGGTAGCGATCTCCGCTTTCATGTTCGGCCACCAGTATAGCTTTTTGAGATCCAGATACATCTTATCTGAGCCTAGGTGGACGGAGTAACGAGTGTTGTGTGCTTCCCTCATAACCAAATCCCTGAAACCTCCATGGCGTGGAGTCCAGATTCGGCCCATAAAGTAATAGGCTCCGTCACCCTTAACCTCCAGATTTTTATCCATTCCGCACAGGGATTCGCCCGTCACGTTTCCAGGCTTTAAGGCTTCCAGCTGAGCCTCTTTGATCTGCGTGGATAGATGTGAATGTATAGTCATTGTCAACGACTTGGTTCTTCGTCCGGAATATTCTTTTCTGCTCAGGGCGTCCGCTACTACGTTGGCTTTCCCCGGATGATATCTAATTTCACAGTCGTAATCGTTAAGTAACTCGACCCATCGACGCTGTCTCATGTTGAGTTCTTTTTGGTTCAGTATATGTTGGAGGCTTTTATGATCAGTGTACACCACGCTCTTCGTCCCATACAAGTAGTGTCTCCAGATCTTTAATGCGAAGATGACCGCTCCTAACTCGAGGTCATGAGTAGTGTAGTTCACTTCATGGTTCTTTAGTTGTCTCGAGGCATAGGCGATAACCTTGCCTCGTTGCATCAAGACACAACCGAGCCCCTGATTGGATGCATCACAGTATACGACGAAATCTTCTGTCCCTTCGGGAAGGGATAATACTGGTGCGGTGCATAGGGCTCGCTTCAGGGTCTGAAATGCTCTCTCCTGTTTCTCTTCCCAGTCAAATGATACACCCTTCTGTGTTAACATGGTGAGAGGTTTCGCAATCCGAGAGAAATTTTGGATGAATCGACGGTAGTAGCCAGCGAGGCCTAGAAATTGACGAATTTCCGTAGGCGTCTTTGGTGCTGACCAGTTCTCAATAGCCTTGATTTTGGAGGGGTCCACGTGGATTCCTTCTTCACTGACCACGTGCCCTAAGAATTCAACTCTCCGGATCCAAAACTCGCACTTAGAGAACTTCGCATACAACTTCTCGGATCGCAGGGTTTCCAGGACTAATCGTAAATGATTTCTGTGCTCTTCCTCGCTTCGAGAGTAGAAGAGAATGTCGTCAATAAAGACGATGATGAACTGATCTAGATATGGACGACATACCCTATTCATTAAGTCCATGAATACTGCGGGGGCGTTAGTCAGTCCAAAGGGCATCACTACGAACTCAAAATGCCCGTAGCGGGTTCGGAAAGCTGTCTTTGGAACATCTTCCTCGAGCACCCGTAACTGATGGTACCCCGATCTAAGATCAATCTTGGAGAAGTAATTTTCTCCTTGGAGTTGGTCGAATAGGTCGTCGATACGAGGGAGAGGATAGCGATTTTTGATCGTGAGTTTATTGAGTTCCCTATAATCGATGCACATCCGAAACGACCCATCCTTTTTCTTCACGAACAAGATCGGAGCTCCCCAAGGTGAGAAGCTCGGTCTTATAAAGCCCTTGCTGAGAAGTTCGTTGAGTTGACCGGATAGTTCTTGCATTTCGGCGGGCGCTAGTCGGTAGGGCGACTTAGCTACGGGGGTAGCTCCTGGGATTAGGTCGATTCTGAATTCAACCTGTCGTTTGGGAGGTAGGCCTAGAAGATCCTCCGGAAAGACATCAGGAAAATCGCATACTACAGGAATGTCTTTTGGATCTTTCGATTTCTGGTTAGTGTCGACAACGTGAGCAAGAAAGGCGCGATATTCCTTGCGCAAGTATTTCTGAGCCTGAATACTAGAGATGATACGAAGGTTTGTACTTGGCTTATCTCCATATATCAATAGGGTCTCTCGATTCGGAAAGTTCAGGCGAATGGCTTTCTCGGAGCATAGGATGTCGGCGTAGTGAAGGCTTAGCCAATCCATACCAACAATGACATCGAAATTTTTGATTGAGACTGGTATAAGGTCGATTAAAAAGGGGTGATCATCTAACGTGAGAGTACAACCTATATAGATTTCATTAGAGCTTTTTGTCTTCCCATTAGCCATTTCTACGACGAATGTTTCTTTTAGTGGTTGAGGGGTTTGTTTTAGCAAGTGTTTAAAGTTTTGATTTATGAAGCTTCTTTCTGCACCACTATCGAATAAGACACAGGCATAGGAGTTGTTGAGAAGAAACGTACCCGTGACCACCGTGGGATCGGCTACCGCTTCATTGTGACCGATAGCAAGTAACCTTCCAGCTCCCCCAGCATTTGCAGCCTTCGGACAGTTCTTCTTAAAATGGCCCGCTTCACCGCAGCCATAACAAGTTGGGGTCACTCCCGTACCAGGAATCTGTGTGATAGGTTTGGGAGGGGCCTTGCAAAATCGGACAGTATGGCCCTTCCGTCCGCAGTTGGAACACTGCAGTTCACGGCATGGACCGTTGTGGTGAAAAGGGCACTTGGGACACTTAGGCAAGTTTCCACTGTAAGCCTTTGGCGGGGCTGGAGTAGCTGGTGTGGCTGGGGTGGTGGCAGCATGGACCGCCACAATTTGCTGGTCCTTAGAGGCGGTTTGAGTCTTCTTGCCCTTCTTCTTATCCCATCGTTTCCTTTTTCTATCAGATGATCCGGATGGTGCAGTGGTAGTTGTGGTTGTTGTTGCTGGAGTGGAGGAGATTTCGTGGTTGATCAGACTCTGGGCCAATTCCTTGGCGCTGTCAAAAGTGGTAGGGCGTGAAGCCAGAACATTTCCTCGATACGGGGGCACTAAACCCCAGATGTAACGTTCAATCTTCTTGCTTTCAGAGGGGATCATGTTGGGACACATAGCCGCCAAGTCGCAAAACCTGGCCGTATAAGCCGTTATGTCGGTCCCTTTCATCTTGAGGTTCCAGAGTTCTTCCTCAAGCTTCTGAACTTCGCCCCTAGGGCAGTACTCTCCTCTCATAAGATCTTTTAGAGTGTCCCAGCCCATGGCATTGGCTGTGACCAAGGAGAGTGCGTTGACATGGCCATTCCACCATGACAAAGCTCTGTTAGTGAGGGTAGCAGTAGCGAACTTGATTTTGCTCTCTTCGGGACAAGAGCACATCTCAAACACAGCTTCGGTCCTTTCGAACCATTGGGACAATGCCAAAATTCCTCCGGTCCCATCAAAGAAAGCAGGTTTACAATTCATGAAGTCTTTATAAGTGCATCCCTGCACTCGCTGGTGGACTTCACCAAATCTAGAATTTCCACCACTCGCATCGCCCGAGTTCATTTGGGCCATGGCTGCTGTTACAGCCGCAGTCACAACCGTTTGGAACAACACCGGATCGAACTGCGGAGGAGGAGGTGGTGGAGTAGGGGTTTGAGTTGCGGGTCTTCCTCTGCTGGGACGCTTTCGTGGAGGCATCCTTCGCTGGAAGATCATAGAAATGATAGCAATAGTAAGAGCCTATTGCGAATATGAATAGAGTGCCTCGTGGATTAAATCAACATAATCCAGATCAGGGTAAGAGTTATAGTAATAGAGAAATCAACTGCCAGCATACTGGTATTAATGATGCAACACATATTCATGAAAATTGACCTAGCAGTAGGTCTTACATCATACCATAGAGAAAATGTTGGCAGTTTAGAGGTTTAACTAGAGTACTTTTAAACTAGGAATGTTTACAGACAAGAGATCTACGGTACATAGAGATAAAAGGCTAGTCCTTTAAACAAAAGAGTGAGGTAATTAGACGTCTTCTACTGGCGACGGCTGCTTGTTGGGCGAATCCTCAGATCCTCTAGTTGACGCATAACTTCTTGAAGGTGTCGATCATGAGTCCTTTGGCGTGCTCGGAGTTCCCTAACTTCAGCTCGGGATGCAGCCAGCTGATGCTGCAGAGCCTCGTTGGTCCTCCTTGTCCTGTCCATGGCTTCTTCGAGTTGGCAAATGCGAACAGTGTTGAGGTTTGAGTTGGCATCCACTTCTACAACTCGACCAATGGCAGCTTGACTTTGCTCAACATTCCTGGCAATTCTTCGGATCATGATGGGCAGAGCCCGATCTGCTGATCCTCCTTCGCTTATGTTGTAGAAACTTCGGTCTCCAATGTAAGGTAAAGGCTGACCCTGCTCCTCGCTCCATCGACGCAAGGATATTGCCCACATAGGAGTGGGGCCCTGAAATGTCGGTCGGGGGTTAGGGTTCAGGGCTTCAGGAGGTTGGTTGTTGACTTCTGGCTCGGAGCTCGAGCTATCCGAGAAGCCTTCAGCATGATGATCATCCAAAGGAATAGGGTGATCGTCGTCTGACTCCTCTTCGAGCCATCCTCCATTGCCCTGGTTCGGAAAGTACGGATCGCCGGGTAGGTGGAAGCCAGCCATGCTATCTACGCGAGAAAGGGGGAAAAGAGGATTAACAGACGTACTATTCTAAGATACTTATAGGGAGAATCATTACTAGTTGACCCAATACTTGCATAGTGCATACCGATTACATGTAACCGAAGCAAGATAGTCCTTCGAATAAACCGCCCTAACTTCAGACCCCCAATCAAACAAGAACAGGGAATGAAGCAAAGGCTGCAGATTCTGAGTCTATAGCGCCCTAATCACATGTAATCGTGGTGTATCCACTTAGCAACTATTGTCCTACTAGTAACGACCCTTTTTGATAACACATACGTATAATCTAGAGATACAGAATACTCCTATAGTATTCTCATGTTAGCATTATTGTGGTATTGTTGGTAAGTTTTAGACTTGTTGCAACATCACAACCGAACTTAGGCACATGCTAGTCACCCTCAGGAAAACGTAGTTGATCAGGCTACATCATCCTGAATGTGACTATATGTCTCTAAACTCAATGGTGCTGCCCAACAATCTTAATACTTTCGTTTTGTTCTAGGACGATACTGATTCCTGTGTTTCATAGTGATGTGTGTATATATATATACTTAGTTAGATCTTTTAGATACTTAACAGTATATATTTTTAGTCAGAGTGTTTTAGTCCCGAAGTGTTTATAGTTCGTATATCTTTTACAGGTTGATATACTTGATTCACTATAAACAATGCTCTGATACCAATCTGTCACACCCCAAAACCGATAACGGCGGAATACGTTTCGGGGTGGATAACATAGCGAACAGTATCATCACAATTGCATCATAGTGGAAACAAGAAACATACAACCATAGCATTACATAGTAAGTTTAATTACAAGTGTGTATTGTAATGTTTAACAATCACCCAAAAGTAATCAAAAATAAGAGATGGGTCTTGTGTGCTCCACCTTCTCCAAAAATGCTCCGACTGTACCTGTCTATCTTTGACCTGAAGATACAAGTTATTTTGAAAACGAATATCAGCATAAAGCTGGTGAGTTCATAAGAGTTTAGTGTGAGTTTTTGTATACAAAACATTAGGGCTAAGAATGTATCATTTATGTTCATAAGTAGTAGAAACTTAGGAAAAATCCCATATTTTCCAGAAAATGCATTGTAAGTGAAAAATCTGTGAAAAGTATGCATTCTTCATTTTCTTGAAACAGTTTATAGTAAAAGTATATTAGAAAATCTCCAAATAGTAGTTGTGATAGAATAGGTTAAGCCTGTAATCAGTGATAGAGGTGCAAGCTTCCTTTAGTGATAAATACTTACTTACTTCGGGATGTAGTTTAGCATTTAGTGTAGTATTTTAGAGTAGTTATAGTGTATTCCTTGCATATTTCTAATAGTGAGAATAATAGAGGATCCCATGACCTTCCCAGTCATGCACAGTATAGTGAAGTAGTGGCATCCCTGGGCCTGCACGGCGCGGACTGAAATTAACAGTCGGGATGTAATAGCGTCTGCCCCGTATAGATCTATACATGTAGAGTCGTCTCCCTGTTGGAAAACTTCGGGCGTAGTGGATAGCGAATAGAGTATCTCGTAGTGGGTTAGTGTATTATTGTTCGTTAGTGTTTTCTCTATTGTTATAGTGTAGTAATCTTTTAGTTTTGATCATAGTGTATTCTCTTACTAGTGTATCGTCTAGTAATAGTGAGTATTATAGTGTAGGTAGGAATGACTTTAGCGAGTAGTAGCTGTAGCAACCGCAACTATACCAATTATATTTATCTTAGTGAGGGCGGTTCTTGGCATGCTAGTGACTTTAGTATTAAGTGCAAGCAGTAATATTCGTATCCCACACTGATATACAGATTATATAACTAAGAAATCGACGACAGTCGGACGGATAACTACTACCCTAAGCCCACAATCAAACAAGAACAGGAAATAAGGCGAGATATCGGTCCTAAGTCCTCCAAGTCTTACTTATATAATTATATCAGAGTGGTTACATTTTATAAGTAAATTGATTTAATAAAAGTATTTTTCCAAAAGAGCATTTAAAATCTATCTCACTATTTAAAATAGTTTAAAAAAAAGGTTAAACCCGTTTATAAGGCATAGGGACAAATCACATGTGATTTGAACTAAAGGTAGTGAATTACATGTGATTAATCCTTGTAAAGCGGAAATCGTTCTGTAAAACTTTACATAAACATTTATAAGCAACTTGTATCTCCCCCCCTAAAACATTTAAAACATTTGAAAGGTTCATTAAGGGGTATGAACTCACCTGAAATCGCGGAAATCGGGTGAATCGGGTAAATCGGGTAAAAGTGCCGATTGAGCGTTTGGTACCAAATAACCACTTGAGCACCTTTTAGGACCCTAATGTCATATGAAATATGTATTTTACAAGAAGTTAATCATCTTATGCTTTACATTATAGTATTTGGACATTCTAGCATCGTTTTCAGGGTTTTTAGGCCTAGAGAGGGTTCCCGGGAGTGGTACAAGGCCATGAATGATTTACGGGAGGGTCCATGAGTTCACTCTCTTGGAGTTTATGGCCTAAAAGCCACTCATTGGGAGTTTACGGCCGTAAGCCCCCTAGGCTTGGCCGTAAACTCTTGTGACACTCCAAAATGTGTGTTTAGGGCCTTATCTCACTTCCTTAATTTAGTGGTGTGTGTTTTGGACCAAAAGGGTAGGATTAAACATCACAATTTGTGACATTTTTGGGGAGTTTACGGCCAAGACTTGTTCTTGGGCCGTAAACTCCTATAGATCCTTCAAGATGTAGGTTTTACTTGTACAACATGGTCTCATATGTCTTAGATAAATCCTAGAAGACCCTATAGTGAGTTTGGAACAATTTGGCATGAATTTTTGGGGAGTTTACGGCCCAAGAACATCCTTGGCCGTAAACTCTTCATTTGGTATCAAAATGAGATGTTTAATGGTACAACACACTTCCAAAGGCCTTAGATAAATTCCTTTCATGCATTAGGGTAGTTTAGGGACTTATTTGACACAAAAGTTTGGGTGTTTACGGCCCAAGCTTAGCCTTGGCCGTAAACTCCTCTTTTTGTGTTCAAATGATGATGTTTAATGCACTTAAGCCTTCCTTGTTGTCATGCCTAAATTACCAAACACCCTAATTGATCTTTTGGGACTTAAATCATGGATTTGTGGGGTGTTTGAGGTGTTTACGGCCTAAGCACAAGCTTGGGCCGTAAACTCCTTTTTAAGCATCATTTTCTTGTGTTTTAATGTCCAAAGTCTTCTAGTTATTAACCTTAATTAGTATACTAACTTACAAGAAGGAAAAACTTGGTCTTTGGCATGGTTTTGGGGGTTTACGGCCTAAGGAGCTTCTTAGGCCGTAAACTCCTCTTTGGAACTTGATTTCTATGATTTTTGGCCCCTAAATTCAATGAAGCATGATTAGATTAAGATAGAGGATGAGTACTTACGTTTGGAAGTCGGAAATTAGTGGAATCGGGGTCGTTTTCGAGTCTAGAGAGAGAAAGTAGAGAGAGAGAGAGGGTGTGAGGTGAAAGAGTATTCAAATGTTGTGTACACTCATTTCATATGTCTCGGGAATCGCACCCGATACACGGCTATCCGATGTTTAAAGCTAACTGGGTTAAAACTTTTTACCCGGGTGAAGTGGTTGAAAAGGTAATACAACTCTATTAGGTTAAACGGGGTTAACACATACGAGTTATATTTCTTATGATAATATTAAGCCATGCATAAACTTAGATATTCGGATATTGACGATTCCAAATATTACATAAAATAACGTATAGTGACACGTTCCGTTAGTGAAAATGGGATTTGTAACGGAATTAGATTTGGGGTTGTCACAGTATGTACTTGACCCGATGGTGCATGGTACTTTTGGGTTGCCTTCACCAAAGCAACTTGATAGGATGAATAATGGAGAGAAAGGATTAAATATGATTTATTAATATATTATTAGAATAATATATTAAAGGAGAAATCATATTGTTTAATTAATATTAGTCAAGAATTAATAAGAATTAAGTTTGTGACTAAAAGACATTAATTGAACTTAAGGGACTAGAACTGTCAATTGTATGATAGTTGAATATTGAGCTAATGGACTCCATATTAAAGGGGTGGACGAATTCTATGGGGAAACCCATTAGAAATCGTTCAAAGGTCTTTAAGGAAGGAGCCCATGGGTTACTTAGGGCTTAACCATCCAACTTAGGGTTTCCTTGTTAGATAACCCTAATAGCCTCACTATTTAAAGAACCCTTAAGCCCCAAAAACGTGGTGAACTTGTTGTCTAGGGTTTCCACACGTTTTGGGCAGCCTCCTTCTCTTCTCCTCTTCATCCTCTTGCCCTTGGTGTTTGTGAACCATTAGAGGAGTGACATTTGTGACTCTAAGCTTTCTAAAGTCAATACAAGAAGGAATTGTGATTGTTATTGCTACATAACAATCAAAGTAATATCTTAAACCCATTCTTATGTTAATATGATTACTTGTATGCTAGAACTAGGGTTTATAGTCTTGGATAAATTGCATGTACAATAGAGAAACCTAGATCCAAGCATTAGGGTTTATATGAGCACATAGGATGTTCTTATAGCCAAAACCCATCAAAACATAGATCCAAGGTTTATTAGGGTTGCATGTACACTTAGGAAGTGTTAGAATGCTCATAACCCATCAGTGGTATCAGAGCCTAGGCTTGTTTGTTTGTTTGATACTTGATGCAAAATATTGCAAAAAGTCGAAAAACTTGTTGTCTGCCTGATGAACTCGCCGAGTCCATGGGGGGACTCGCCGAGTTCATGTGTATCTTCATCCTACTCGGCGAGTAGGTTCATGCACTCGGAGAGTAGGAGCCTTAGAATGCAGATTTTCGACTTTAGTTGCTAGAAATGGACTAGAAACATTACTCTAAACTGTTTTGGTACTTGAAAACATGTTTTAGATGGTGTAATGTCTTTGCTAATCCATTTACAACAACTTGTTATCAAAATTACAAAGTTTTAAGTGTAATTTTTGATTCATGAAAGTGTTCATATTCATGTTCTTGATCTTATGATGTTTAGATGATCATAGGAATTATTTGTAACCTATGTGGTAGATTAATTCTTGATCATTATGTGTTTTAATAGAGTCCATAACTTGTCCTCAAGTTATGGAAAAACCAAAAGTCACTTTGTTTAAAAACCATTAAAAGAACACATGGGTTAGAAAAATGAAGAGTCTTCATTTTTAATACCCTAATAAACTCATAAGTTACAAGAAATGAAAAGTTTTGAAAGTTTACAAAACTTGCCCTCAAGTTTTGGAACAAGTAAATTCATATTAAAAAACTTTAGCTCCAACCCTTAGAATTTTAAAAGTTAAAATTCAACCCTTATACTGATAATATTATAAGTTAATAATATATATATATATATATATATATATATATATATATATATATATATATAAGATTAAAGTCGTCTTATCGCTAGTATGCCTCATTCACGAAGCCGGTCTATAAGGTGGGTATAAGGTTGCTGCCTATAAAATGGCAACTTAATGGGTGTCCACTCTCACCCACCGCTTGCTTGACTGGTGGAGGGTCGTTAGCTGAACGGGTAAGACAAGGACTTATAAATTCTCATTAAAAGTATGATGAATATTATAAAGTAACTAAATGTTTTATTAAATTCCCAATCTTAGTTACTTTAGGAAAAATGTGAATAAGGTGCTAATCCATGAAATTACACTTTACACTTTGTCTAAGTCGTTAGTGGAGCGTGTGTGGTTAACCGGCACACTAACTTGGACTTAACAAGGTAGGTAAAGGGTGACTTAATATTTATCATAGTATCGATGGAGCGTGTGTGGTTAACCGGCACATCGATTGAGGGGTAATTTATTAAGGGTACCAAGTAATTTGCATGGTTACTTCACACCTCGTTTTGTGATCCTTGGCATCCCAGTCACAAAACTTGGAGGGCACACTCGAGATTGAAACATGCCTTTGAAAAGTTCATTGAATCTCAAAAGAATCTAGGAGTTTCTAAAAAACCAAATTAAATATTTTTAATATTTCGACTTTGGTGGAAATTGGTGAATCGTCATTCACCTACCTTCCAAATATGTTATTACTTAGATTACGGCATACCTCTTCTAAGTATAATATATTGTGATTGGGTCCTAGCCTTAATACTACATTTGGGTGTTTTATTAAGGACTATCTCTATATCTAAACTAATCCTTTCTTTCTTCTCTTATCAGATGTCTGCAAACAACGCTGCTTCTGGCTCTAATCCTCGTGGCTCCTTTTCTCTTATGAACTTGTGTGGGAAAGTCACTTTTGATGGATCCAACTTTAATGAATGGATCAGAAACATCAGAATGATTACTTGCTACAAGGACAAGGAATATGTCCTCGATAAGGAGCTTAAGGAGATTGATGAGACAGTTGCTACTCCTCAAGAGATCGTTGAGTTTAGGGCACATGAAAGGGATGCCACCAAAGTGGCATGCATCATGATGGCCATTATGACCGCGGATCTCCAAAAATCCTATGAAGATTTCTACCCCTATGAGATGCACCAAGACTTGATGGAAAGATACCATCAAAGTGCTCGTCAAGAGAGGTATTAAATCATCTCCTCCATGATAACAACTCGCATGAAGGATGGTGAACCCATCACGGGCCACATGTAGAAAATGCAAAGATTTGTGGACCGTTTGCTGAAGCTAAATGTGAACTTCCCCGAGGAGCTTGCAATACATATCATTTTGCACTCCTTACCTTCATGTTATGATCAATTCCGCATGACATACCACATGAACAAGGAAGAGGTCACACTCAGCAAACTTCAAGGACTCTTAAAGACCGCGGAAAGTGGTCATAAGGGTAAGGCGATTGTTACTCGTACTCCTACTAACACTGTCTCTGTCTTGGCAATCGGGAAAGGATGAGGAAAGAAGAGAAAGAGTTCTTCGAAGGGTACCAAGGTTAGGACCCTTGATGTCTCTTCTTCAAGTGGAACCAAGAAAGGTTTCATCACTCCTTCTAACCCAAAAGAGGTTGAATGCTTATATTGTCATGAAAAGGCACATTGGAAGCGAAACTGCCCAAAGTACCAGCAAGATGTGAAGGATGGGAAAGTTAAACCCAACCATGCAAGTATTTACACTATCATTTCTAATAACTCACCCAATTCTAACTCTTGGGTCCTTGATTGTCACACCCCCGAACCAGACGGCGGAAACGTCCGGGGGCTGTCGTGACTCAATTGAATACCATAACATTGAATATATATGAAACATAACAACATTCGTCACCATTCATTAATATAGTACAACCAGTAGCGTTTACATGACATACACTGTTTAAACATTACATTCCCAAAAATTAAATTGTTCGGTTCGTACATAAATAAACTGCAAGCCGTCACTGAATATGATTTCCTTTGATTCACTGGTTCCCTGAGAATACAAGTATTTTGAAAAACGTCAACATATGAAATGTTGGTGAGTTCATAAGTAGTGTTTGAAATCCAATGTTTGTATTGTTTGAAAATCCACCAGAAAATCCGATATTTTCTGAAAAGAAAAAGCTTTTGAAAACGTTTGTGAAGATCCATAGGTATGCTTGTTTGTTTCTATACTTGTAAAAAATTTGTTCATTGAAATTGTATGCATTTCAAATCTGTATGTATTGAAAACCCTAGGAAAACCCGATGTTCTCCTAATTCCTTGAATTACATGAAGTTACATTGAAACCATTGCAAAGCGTATAGTGTCAGTCCCAGGCGACGTTGGATTGTTTTTGAGCATGATTAGTTACTACAAACCCGCATTACACAAACGCCCAGTTTATAGCTATACTAACGATCCCGAAGGCGTCGTCCGTACTAATCACATTATCCAATCGCCCTGACTAGGTGTAGTCCCACATCCGAAGAGAAAGAGGACACGAAGGCCTCGATGACTCCATTAACCGGTTGGGGATAAAAATGTACGAGGGGTCCCAGACCCGCCTCGCATGAAATGTAGACTTTACTAGCAATACCAAAGGACCCTTGGGGACCAGTAGTATACAAGCCATTGAAAGTCCCTCTACGTTGTGCCAAGTCGGTGAAACCCAACACTCCGTAGAAAAAAAATGTCTTCGGGCCTTAAGATCAGGTCATTGGGCTAGCTAGGCCCAACAAACAAGATTTTACACTTTTGGGGCCCAAAGATGGTGCGTAGACGTCTGTGCACACTCGCATGTATATTGAATTCCCAAACGTTATTTGTATGAATCGTAGTGTCGTCGTGTTAGTAGTTTCGGATTTTTATTGGTTCGAGACCGAACCAATTCGTTTCACAACGATTTTGGTATTGTAGTGTGTTGTATTTCGTCGATAGTCGCGGTGTCATTATTTGATCAAATTGCGTATATTGAATTAGCCTTGAAATTTTTCTGTTTTCAGCCCCTCATTGTTTGTAAAATTTACATTTTCAACCCTTTTATTGAATACTTCCCGGTTTGGTCCTTAAATTAATTTTCTTGACATTTTAACACCAAAAATTATTGAAATTAATATTTTTCAGCATATTTTTCACAGAAAACAGTTTAAGTCCCTGAAAATGCAGTTTTCTCGGTTTTAACCCTTCTTTTTCGCAACTTTTACAATTTTGGCCCAAATTGTAAAATTTTTGCAACTTTGGTCCTTTTTAAATTTAAAAAGCATTTTAAACCTTTGAAAAGGACTTGGAACACTTATAGTCCACTGTTTTACAAAAAAATGCAGTTTTGGCCCTCCAAATTAGAAAATCTCGCATAATGGGCCTCATTGGGCCGAAAATGTCATTTTTAGCCCATTAAGCTTGAAATTTATGTTTTTAATCCTCTAAATGAGTAAATTTCAAGAAATTGTTTTATTGAAACTGTTTTGACACACTTCATCCATCAGAATTCGTGATATGTCAATTTGGGCCCTTAATTTTGTATTTTTCACATTTTAGGTCCAAAATTTGTGTTTTTAACCCAAAGAAAATTGTTATTAAACCACTTAACCATTTTTCTTGAAACACTTTGCATTTAGAAATATATTTGAAGCAAAAATCATTTAACACAAGATATATCTCGGTTTTGAGTGTTTTATGGCTAGATCCAACATTATAACACACAAATGCATACATATAAGCATGGAAATCATACAAGGCATACAAAACACATATAGATCTACACTTTCACTTGTATTCCCCCCCCCCCCCCCACAAAACTCATAAAAACAGAAAATAGGGGGTATGAAGCTCACCTTGGGTGTGGTTTCGGTTTTTGGAAGAAAAGATGGAGGAAAACTTGATGATTTTTGGCCTTAGCACCTTTCCTTGGTAGATCTCGAGTTTGAGATGGTTCTAGGGTGCAAGATCACGATTTTTGCATAGATTAGGAAAGGATTTTGATAACAAAAAGAATCTAAACCATAGATCCAAGTATAATCTTACCTTAGATGATGATTAACTTGCAAGATCCTCTTGAAAGCCCCTAATTTTCGAGATTTTTGGAGAGGGGAGGAAGGAGAGTTCTTGAGTGATCTAGAGAGAATTTGAGAGATTTTTGTGGGTGTTTGTGTGTGCTAGTGGCCGAGAGTGAGAGAGAGAAGAGAAGAAGAAGTGATATTTGAGGTGATGTGCATGGAAGGATGAGAAATATTGCATGGATGTCCAATGGATAAAAATGAGGTGGCATGGGAAAGTCAAACCCTCCTCTTGGGCTTGATGTGGGCCGAAAACATGGAAGGAAAAGGAAATTTGGGCTTTTTGCTCCCAAGCCCAATATTAGTGTTAGTTAGGGTGTGTTTTATACCTAAAAGAATGTGTTAGGATTTTCATATTTTTATTGGACTAGTTTAGGTTATTCATGTATCAAGGCTTTTAGTTCATTTCATTCTAGGTCCAACATGACCTAAAATGTTGAATTAAATAAATGTGGGTCCAATTTGGATCCAATTAGGGTTCTAAGCCCTTGATAATCAAATTGGAAGCTTATTGGTCCATTAGGTCCAATAAGGAAGTTCTAGTCCAAAATGGACCTAAATGAGAACTTCTAGTGTTCCCAACTGTTTGATGACTATTTGTAGTACTTGTATGATGTATTTGATTGAAGTTTTTGATTTACATTAGCTTGAATGTATAGATTACATGACACAAAATTTCCACTTGTGACATTGATACCGGTTGTGGTATTCATATTTGTTGTGACTTGCAGTGACTAAGAAGAAGTGTGAATGTGGAGCAAGGAAGGATAAACTTAATCATGGGGAATAGGAAAGTTACACATGTCACCAATATTGGAGTTTATACTTTGTCGCTAAGTAGTGGGTTAAATTTAGATTTGAATAAATGTTGTTACTTGCCAGAAATGGTAAGAAATATTATTTCCTTTCATGCATTGTATAAACAAGGGTTTACCTTTTCATTTAATAATGAAGTTGGTTCTATTGATGCTTTCTTTAATAATGTTCTTTATTTTAAAGCATTACCTTGTGATGGTGTGTATGAAGTTGTGTCTGTTGTAGATAACTTAGGAAATAATGTGATGTGTATTGATTCTATTAATAATAATAACTTTGATAAAGTATCATTATGGCGTTGTCGTATTGGGCATATAAGCAAGAAACGCATAGGACAACTCCAAAAGGATGGAGTCTTGGAGTCGTTTGACCTAAAGTCAGATGATAGTAGCGAATCATGCTTACTTGGAAAAATGACAAAGTCACCCTTCACAGGCTCTTGTGAGAGGGGTGAAGGTATGTTGGACCTTGTACACACGGATGTGTGTGGACCATTCAAACATGCCACAAGGGATGCTAGTCGTTATTATTTGACTTTTACTGATGATTACAGTAGATATGGATATGTCTACTTAATCAAGCATAAGTCAGAGACTTTCGAAAGGTTTAAGGAATTTAAACAGGAAGTCGAGAATCAATTGGGAAGGAACATTTAGATGCTTCAATCCGATCGAGGTGGTGAGTATCTTAGTTCAGAGTTCCTCGACTATGTTAGGGAATGTGGGATTGTCTCACAATTGACACCTCCCAGGACACCACAGTTGAATGGTGTAGCTGAGAGGAATAATTGAACCTTGTTGGATATGGTTCGTTCCATGATGAGTCGAGCTTCGCTACCAATCTCATTTTGGGGGTATGCCTTAGAGACTGTCGCCCATATCCTTAATCTAGTCCCCACAAAGAAAGTTGCCAAAACTTTTCATGAGATGTGGACTGGTAAAGTACCCAAACTAGACCACATCAAGATTTGGGGTTGCGAGGCTTTTGTGAGGCACGAGACTCATGACAAGATAGAACCCCGAAGCGAGAGGTGTATTTTCATCGGCTACCCACAAAGATTCTTTGGTTACCTCTTCTACAGACCTAGTGATAATGTGGTCTTTGTAGCAAGAAGAGGAGTCTTTAGAGAGAGAGAGAGAGAGTTTATAAGCCAAGGAGACAGTGGGAGGCAAATTGATCTTGAAGAAATTCAAGAGTCAAGTAGTGAAGGAACTTCAAACCCTAGCCCTCAACTTGAGGAGGAAACTCCTTTTGAGCCAATTGACGAGTTTGTACCTCTGAGGCGTTCCACAAGAGTTAGGAATGCACCTAAGCACTACTATGGTTTTCATATTACTACGGAAGGTGAGACACTTATTAGTGATGAGACACTAGTAGGTATGGATGAGCCTAACAGCTACACGGAAGCCATGGCAGGCCCTGAGGCTGCTAAATGGAAAGAGGCTATGGATAGCTAGATACAGTCCATGTGTGACAATCAAGTTTGGAACTTGGTTGACGATGTACTTGATCGTAAGGTAGTTGGGTGCAAATGGATCTTCAAGAAGAAGACCGACATGGATGGTAATGTACACACTTATAAGGCATGACTGGTTGCAAAGGGTTATTCTCAAACTCCAGGAGTTGATTATGATGAGACCTTTTCACCAGTGGCCAAGATAAAGTCTATTAGGGTTCTGTTAGCCATTGCTGCATTTCATGACTATGAAATATGGCAAATGGATGTCAAAACCGCTTTCCTTAATGGAAAGTTGGCTGAAGATGTTTACATGGTTCAGCCAGAGGGTTTTGTCAGTACAGAGTACCCCAATAGAGTGTGTAAACTCGAGAAATCCATTTATGGATTGAAACAGGCACCTCGCAGATGGAATCTTTGCTTTGATGAGAAAGTCAAGGAGTTTGGCTTTTCAAGGAGTGAAGATGAATCTTGTATCTATATCAAGGCTAGTGGGAGCATAGTCAGCTTTTTCGTACTGTATGTGGATGACATACTATTCATAGGAAATGACATCCCAACCCTGTAGGAAGTAAAGTCCTAGCTTGGGAAGTGTTTCGCTATGAATGACCTTGGTGAAGCTGCCTATATCCTAGGGATAAGGATTTTGAGAAACAGGGGTAAAAGACTAATTGGACTTAGTCAAAGCACCTATGTGGACAAAGTGTTGAAAAGATTCAACATGCATAACTCCAAGAAAGGTGAGTTACCCATTCAGAGTAATGCCAGATTGAGTAAGACACAAAGCCCTAGTACTGAGGCTGAGATAGCAGAAATGAGTCGACTACCTTATGCTTCAGCTGTAGGATTGATCATGTATGTTATGACGTGTACTCAACCTGATATAGCCTTTGCTTTGAGCATGGTTAGTAGGTATCAGGGGAACCCTGGCAAGGCACACTGGACTGCGGTAAAGAATATCCTCAAGTACCTGCGAAGGACTAAGGACTAGGTCCTTACCCTCGGTGGGAGTGATGAATTGAGAGTTGTAGGGTATAGTGATGCTAGCTTCCAGACTGATAGAGATAATTTCCACTCTCAGTCGGGCTGGGTCTTTACCTTAAACGGAGGAGCAATCACTTGGAAGAGTTCCAAGCAGGAGACAGTGGCTGATTCCACTTGTGAATCTGAGTATATAGCAACAAGCGATGCAGCAAAGGAGGCTATATGGCTAAAGAACTTCATCGGAGACCTTGGAGTTGTACCAGCTATAAAAGAGCCAGTGGAGATTTTCTGTGACAGCAATAGTGCGGTTTCCTTAGCCAAGGAACCAAGAGATCATGGGAGATCCATACACATTGACAGAAAATATCACTTCATCAGATATCGAATAGAAGAAGGAATCCTCGTGGCAAAGAGGGTATCATCGGATGAGAACCCAGCAGATCCCTCACGAAGGGACTGAGTAGGGTTAAGCATCTCCAGCATGCTCGTAGCATAGGGCTGAAGGATGATATAAGTTTTAGTAGTTAGATAAATTATGAAATTTGTAAAGTTTAATTGACATTAGATGATGAATAAAAGGTGTTTTATTTATGAGTAAAGTGTTGCTATTTCTTGTCGATCGTTTACTCTATTTCGTTTGCATGTTTTGACTTCCAGAATAATTATGTTTGGTATATCATATTATTCAAACCTCCACAGTCGGTCATATGTCAGAAGTAGGTATGAATCAAGACTGTCATGATTGGTTGCAGAGGTCTAAGGTGTTGGACATGGCTACAACAATCATGAGTGCTCATAAGTTCTGAGCATTGGACTCAACCAACACTCACTGGAATCACTTCATGGAATTTTATCTCGAGTGATCGTGAGACAGTAATATCATATAAGTCTTCAAACCTAGAGATATGATTTGTTACTTATGAGTTGGTTATACATTGATTATACGAAAACTCATTGGTAACTCGATGTTATAAAACGTGCTTTTGTGTGTAATTCAATGAGTGGTAGAACAAACATATGAATCGAAGTTTATCTGTTCCTTCTAGGATTAGAAGCGATATCTGGGCCCCTCGATGATTTTTTTTTGACCTATGTACCGGGCCCGGTCAGAACTAAGTTTTAGTAGTTAGATAAATTATGAAATTTGTAAAGTTTAATTGACATTAGATGATGAATAAAAGGTGTTTTATTTATGAGTAAAGTGTTGCTATTTCTTGTCGATCGTTTACTATATTTCGTTTGCATGTTTTGACTTCCAGAATAATTATGTTTGGTATATCATATTATTCAAACCTCCACAGTCGGTCATATGTCAGAAGTAGGTATGAATCAAGACTGTCATGATTGGTTGCAGAGGTCTAAGGTGCTGGACATGGCTACAACAATCATGAGTGCTCATAAGTTCTGAGCATTGGACTCAACCAACGCTCACTGGAATCACTTCATGGAATTTTATCTCGAGTGATTGTGAGACAGTAATATCATATAAGTCTTCAAACCTAGAGATATCATTTGTTACTTATGAGTTGGTTATACATTGATTATACGAAAACTCATTGGTAACTCGATGTTATAAAACGCGCTTTTGTGTGTAATTCAATGGGTGGTAGAACAAACATATGAGTCGAAGTTTATCTGTTCCTTCTAGGATTAGAAGCGATATCTGGGCCCCTCGATGATTTTGTTTTGACCTATGTACCGGGCCCAGTCAGAACTAAATTGATGTGTTCAGTTAAGTTCTATGTCAAACAAATTGGAATTCGGGAAACAAATGCTGGACAATAAATAAGACCATGTTCCATGTATTTGTCCGGCTGATATCTAGAGCAGAGGATTATATGATCAGTTATCTAAAATGGCGCGTTCTAGTTCAACAGAGTTTAAAGAGCTACGATTGTTGATCGGTTCCTGAAGTCATACGTGCAACTATAGTTATTAGACTTATCCAAGTGGGAGACTGTTGGATATAGTGTCTAAGTCCATAACTATATTTGGTATGTACTTGACCCGACCCGACATGGTCCATTTAGGTTGCACTTCACTTGAACATTTTATGGATAATCTTTTGAGAATAATACAAGTTATGATTTATTAATATATTATAAGTTCTAATATATTAATATAAGATCATATTATTTAATTAGTATTGATCTATAATTAATCTAGGATTAATTTAGAGATCAAAGATATTACTAATTAAATATAGGCTTCTATATTTATATAGTGTAGGCTAATGCTTATTTGGAATGGGCTAGGCTTGCATGGAAATGAAGAGACATGGGTATTAGGTTTTACATGGATGTAACCCTAATCCACCACACTATATAAAGGAGGCTTTGGTTCTTGAAATCACACTAGTTGACACTAGTTGAGGTGAGTAAAGCAAGAGGGCCGATTTCAAGATAGTAGTGACTATTCTCTCAAAGTTCCAAGTTTGTGGTGATTTGTGATTTCCATTTGAGGCATCCACACTATTGGTGCTAGGCTCTAAAACTCCAAGGAATCAACTACAACTACAAGGTAAGTATTTCTACTAGCTTTATTTGATTCAAGTTCCCCATGCCATGCTAGTTAGGATATGAACCTTGGAAAAATAATTATCTGCATGTATCTTAGACAAACATAGATCCAAGGTTTATTAGGGTTGCATGTACACTGAGGAAGTGTTAGAATGCTCAAAACCTATCATGAAGGAGCAGTTGCATTGACCAAGGAACCGAGGGATCATGGTAGATCTCAACATATCGATAGGAAATATCATTTTATTCGACATCGGGTGGAAGACGGACTCCTCGTAGTAAAGAGGGTATCGTCAGAGGATAACCCAGCAGATCCCCTTACGAAGGGATTGATTAGGGTTAGGCACTTGCAGCACACTAGGAACATTGGGCTGATGAATGATATTAGTCTAGATTAGATAGTTTTAAAACATGTAATAGATAAATGGTAATTAACAATTGATGATTAAATAAAGGAGTATTATTTATAAGTAAATTTATTGTCGTATGCTAATTGTTTACCTATTGTTTCATTTTTCATGTTTTGATTTCCTGAATAATAAGATTATTCGAACAGTCTACAGTCGCTTATACTTTGGAAGTAGGTAAGAAAGAAAACTGCCATGAATTGGTTTGTAGACTGTCTAAAGTGTATTAGACATAGAAAAGGTTTTCTGCAACGTTCATGAGTGCTTATGAATAAGATTTGATCATTGGATTAAACCCACGCTTGCTGGTATCACTTCATGGAATTTATCATGAGTGATCGCAAGACAATAATATCATATAGTCTTTAAACCTAGATATATGGTTTATTGTTTGCATGTTGGTTATGCATTAATAATGCGTAAACGCATCAGTAACTTGATGTTATAAAACACATTGTTGTGCATGATTTGATGAGTGAATAGTAAATGCATATATGTCGAAGTTTATCAGTTCCTTTTATCCTAAGAGGGTAAAAGCGATATCTGGGCCCCTCGATGATTTGGTTTGACTTATGTGCCAGGCCCAGTCAGGACTAAATTGATGTGTTCAATCAAGTTCTATGTCAAGCAAATAAGAGATCGAGAAACAAACTGTTGGACAATAAGTATGACTATGCTCCATGTAATTGTCCGCATTATATCTTGAACGGAGGATTATACGATCCCTTATCTAATGGACATGTTATTGATAAGATCAGAGTTCGACAGCGTCTTTGAGAGCTATGATTGCTAATTGGCACCTGAAGTCATATTTGCATTTATAGTTACTAGACTTATCCAAGTGGGAGACTGTTGGATTAGTGTCTAAGCACGTAAGTATATTTGGTATGAACTTGACCCGGTTGTGCATGGTCCTTTTGGGTTACCTTCACCAAAGCAATTGGATAGGATGATTTATAAAGAGAGAGAGGTTATTATGTTTTATTAATATATTATATGAATAATATATTAAAAGAAAAACCATATAGTTTAATTAATATTGGTCAAGAATAAGTTAAGAATTAATTATGTGGCTAAAAGATTAATTAAATAAAGGGGACTGGAGCTGTCAATTATAAGATAATTGACTTTGGGTTGTGAATCCTCATGGGCATAAGGGGAAGAAATTTTGAGTGCAAGCCCACTTTAATTTCATCCAAGGGGGCCTTATTACAGAAGGTTCTTAAGCTGCTTAGGGCCTAAGTCATCCAATTATGGTTTTGACTGAAACCCTAGCAGCTCAGCTATTTAAGGGACCCCAGGGCTTCAGTTTTGGCTACACCAAGAAACCTTAGATTTACTATAGCCAAAATTATGCGTCTCCCCTTCTCTCTTTTAGATCATCTTCTTGTTTGTGGTGTTTATAATCCATTAGAGGTGTTACACTTGTGACACTAAGCTTCTTGAAGATTAAATATTCTTGCAACTATTGAAAGGTATCATCTAAACTTATTTTGTTATAGATATCGTTTTTCAAAGTATGCTATATTAGCGTTTATAAGCTTTGGATAAATTTGCATGTACAATAGAGAAACCTAGAACCAAAGGTTTAGGGTTTTGCATGTGCACATAGGATGCTCTTTTTCTCAAAACCCATCAATGGAAACATCTTCAGCCAACTTTCCATTAAGGAAAGAGGTTTTGATATCCATTTGTCATATTTCATAGTCATGAAATGCATCAATGGCCAACATAAACCTTATAGATTTAATCTTCACTACTGGTGAGAAGGTCTCATCATAATCAACTCTCGGAGTATGAGTAAAGCCCTTCACAACTAGTTGCGCCTTATATCTGTGTACATTCCCATCCATGTCAGTCTTCTTCTTGAAGATCCATTTTGCAGACTTGGGGCCTACTGTGGCTTCCATGTAGTTATTAGGTTCATCCAAATATACCATTGTGCTATCACTAAATGTATCACCTTCTGTAGTAATATGGAAACCCTAAAACTCAGGTGGAACTCTAACTCTACTGGAACGCCTCGGAGGTACAGACTTCTCAGTTGGTTCAACCGGAGTTTCCCCCTCGGGTTGAGTGCTAGTTTTTGAGGTCCCTTCACCGCTTGACTCTTGAAGCTCTTCAAGGTCAATTTGCCTCTCACTGTCCCCTTGGCATATGAGTTCTCTCTCACGAAAGACTCCTGTCCTCGCGATGAAGACAACATTGTCACTCGGTCTATAGAAGAGATACCTTAAGGACTTATGCGGGGTAGCCGATGAAAATACATCGCTCACTTCGAGGTTCGAGCTTGTCATGAGTCTCGCGTCTCATGAAAACCTTGCAACCCAAAACCTTGATGTGGTCTAGTATGGGAGCCATCCCAGTACACATATCATGAGGTGTTTTGGAAACGTTTTTGGTAAGGACTACATTAAGGATATGGGCGGTAGTCTTTGAGGCATACCCCCAAAATGAGACTAGTAACGAAGCTCGACTCATCATGGAACGAAACATGTCTAGCAAGGTTCTATTATGCCTCTCATCCACACCATTAAGCTGAGGTGTCTTAGGTAGCGTCAATTGTGAAACAATTCTACATTCCTTAAGATAGTCAAGGAACTCGATACTAAGATACTCTCCTCCTCGATCGGATTGCGGCATTTTTATCTTCCTACCCAATTGATTCTCCATTTCTTTCTTAAACTCTTTGAACTTTTCAAAGGTTTCCGAATTATGCTTGATTAAGTAGATATAACCATATCTGTTGTAATCATCAGTAAAAGTCACATAGAAGCGATTAGAATTCCTTGTGGCGATTCTGAATGGTCCACACACATCAGTTTGTATGAGATCCTACAGACCTTCACCCCTTTTCACAAGTACTAGTGAAGGGTAACTTGGTCATCTTTCGAAGTAAACAAGATTCACAAGTGTCATCTGAATTTAATCTGAATGACTCCAACACTCCATCCTTTTGGAGTTGGGCTATGCGCTTTTTGTTGACACATCCAAGACAACAATGCCACAAGCATGCTTTATCCAAATCATTGGAAGAATCAATTTGTAACACATTATTTCCTAGGTTATCTACAACATTCACAGTTTCATATACACCATTGCAAGGTAATGCTTCAAAATAAAATACACCATTGTAACAAGCATTAATATCACCATTTTCATTATTAAAAGAAAAGGTAAAACCTTGTTTGTACAAACTGTGAAAGGAAATAATATTTCTCGCCATATCGGCCAAGTAACAACAATTATTTAAATCTAAATCTAAGCCATTACTAATCAATAAAGAATAAACTCCAATCTTGGTCACAGGCGACATTTTCCTATTTCCCATGATTAAGTTTATCTTCCCGTGCTCCACATCTCTATTTCTTTTTAGTGTCTGCAAATCAAAACAAATGTGAAATCCACAACTTGTATCAAGGACCCAAGAATTAGCATATGGTGAGTTTTAAGATTGAATAGTGTAAATATTTGCAAAGGAGGGTTTGATCTTCCCATCCTTTCTGTCCTGCAAGTACTTGGGGCAACTTTGTTTCCAATGCCCTTTTTCATGGGAATGGAAGCACTCTGCATCCTTTGGATTAGAGGAATTAGCAAAACCAGCTTTGGTCCCACTAGAAGAGGATCCATCAAGAGACTTTCCCTTGCGGTTCTTGGAGGGAGCCTTCCTCTTCTTTCCTTTTCCATGTCCGATTGCCAGAACAGGGGCATAAGTAGTAGTAGGATTAGACACAACTGATTTGCCTTTCAGGTTGCTTTCAGTAGTCCTTAAAAAGCCTTGAAGCATGCTGAGAGTGACCTCCTCCTTTTTCATATTATAAGTCATATGAAACCGAACATAACAAGGATAATATCTATGGCCAACTCTTCATCAAAATTGATATTCAATTTAAGCAAGCGGTCCACGAATCTCTGCATCTTTTGCAAGTAGACGGTGATGAGTTCACCATCCTTCATTTTGGTTGTGATCATGGAGGCAATGATCTCATATCTCTCCTGCCGAGCACTTTGATGGTATCTTTCCATCAAATCATGATACATTTCATAGGGATAGTAGTCCTCATAGGACTTTGTAGCTCTACAGTCATGGTTGCAATCATAAGACACAACAGCTTTGTTGCATCCCTCTCATGAGTAGCGTGTTCGGCGATTTGTTCAAGAGTAGCAGTGGTTACATCAATCTCCTTTAGCTCTTTATCAAGGACATATTATTTGTCCTCGTAGCTAATAGTCATTCTGATATTTCGAATTCAGTTATTGAAGTTCGAGCCATTGAAAATGACCCTCCCACATAGGTTCATGAGGGAGAAAGAGCGTGAAGGAATTGGTGTGTGAGAATTGTTTGGGATAGACATCTGAAAATAAGAAGAACAAACTTTAGATTAGATGATAATCCTTAATATTACACCCATTATGAAATATTAAGGCTAGAACCCCAACACAATATTCTACAATTGTGAATAGGGATGTCGTAATCCAATTCTAAAATATTTGAAGGTAGGTAAATGACGATTTACCAATTACCACCATGAAAAACGAAATAGATTATTAAGTTTTAATTGGTTTGAAATTCCTAGATATTTAACATACATTGGAACTTTTCACTGGCATGTTTAAATCTTGGTGTGCCCTTCAAGTTTGTGACTGGGATGCTGAGGATCACAAAAAAGGTGTGAATAACCATGTAAATTATCTTGGTACACCCAATGTTACAGATCACGTAATCAATGTGTCGGTTAACCACACACGCTCCATTGATCTATGATTAACACAGGGTTACCCTTTGCCACACATTTTCCATTCCGTATTAGTATGCCGGTTAACCACATGTGCTCCACTAATGACTTAACAACGGTGCAAATTGTAGTTTCATGGATTAACACCATTTTCACATTTTTCCTAAAGTAACTAAGATTGGGTTTTTAATAAAAGTTTAGTTACTTTATATTTATCATTATACTTTTAATGAGAGAGAATTAATGTCCTATCCTACCCGTTCGACTAACAACCCTCCACCAGTCAAGAAAGTTGTAAAACTTGTCAAAACTCTTCACATTCATAACCTTTGAGTTTAATTTGATTTTAATGAGGAGACTTTTCATTTTTTTAAAACTTGAGGACAAGTTATGGAGGTCATTAAACATCATTTAGATCACTTTTCTAACAACTAAATTATCACATAATTCATGATCTATTTAAACTCATAATCAAGATAATTTAAGTCAACAATTTGAAAAAAAAACAATTTTGTTTATCATATAAAACAACAATTATTTTAAAACTTTGATAATTATCTTGTGGTTGGATGAGTACAAGCACTACCATAACATAAAAAACATTTCCAATGATCCAAACCAGGACAAGAAACTCGAAATTCTGCAAACAGGGCCTTCAACTAGTCGAGTGCATGAACTAACTCTCCTAGTTGCCCTGTTTACTGAGTCGACTCGTCGAGTCTGTTCATGTACTCGGCGAGTTCACCAGTCAGAAGCAAAATTTCAACTTTTTTCAACTTTGAAAAACTAGTAAGCATCAAATATAATAGAAAACAATCCTAGGCTCTGATACCACTGTTGGGTTTTGAGCACTATAACACTCATATGGTTCACATGAAACCCTAAATGCTTTGCATATATGTTTTCTATAAGTATACATGCATTTTTCAATTTTCCAAAGCATTCTTCCTAGCTAGCATACAGTTGAAGCTATATAATATAGAACTTAGTTTGTATGCATACCTCTTTAGTAGGGTAGAGTTCTTGACCTTTGAAAGCTTGAGCACCTCACGTGTGATGCCTCTATTGGTTCACAAACACCAAAAATGCAAGAGGAGGCTTAAGAGAATAAGTTGTCTATCTCCAAGAGATGGTGTAGCCGATTTTTGCTCTAGGGGGTTCTATTTATAGAGTTGCACATGCAAGGGTTACACTTTACAAACCCTACTAACCCATGAATTTCCATATTCTCATGCTCCATGGGTTTAACCTCCAAGGACTATCCATGGATTAGTTCAGCCCACCTACATAATCATGGATCATTGGCCCACACTACAAGAATGATTGATTTACATAATTAACCCCCTATATTTAATTAGTCTCTTTTGATCACAAAATTAATTCCAAATTAATTCTTGATCAATAGTAATTAAATAATATGATTTCATATTAATATATTATACTTGTAATATTTTAATAAACCGTAAACAATCTTATTCCCCAAATCCATCCTATCAAGTTGCACTGGTGAAGCCAACCCAAAAAGGACCATGCTACAATCGGTTAAGGTACATCCCAGTTATAGTTATGGGCTTAGACACCAAATCCAACAACTTTTTTCCTCGTTAGGTGTCCCTAGAAGCATGTTGCAGCATGTTATCCACAAGTCTCATACATTCTTTGTGTTTGAAGTCTTAATGAAAATTTTCACACAAAAGTTTCTTCCTCATTAGGTTGTATTCACATTAGTTGATAAGCTACCTTTTCTCTTATCAAGATGAGTAAATAGAATTCTTCAAAGTTCAATTATTCGTAGAAGAACAATGAGTCTTCATATCTAATCTTTTTAAGCGAAAAGTTCTAATACGATCACACTCAATGACACATGTCGAAGACATCTTTGGTCAAAACAAAATAGGATATAGGTATGTCACGAATCTATGTTCATGATCCAGTATCATTTTTCCATGATGAAGGTGAAACCCAAAAACCTCTACTTAACAAATTGATGATGAACATTTAATGTTTTAGTTTCTCACGAAACATTTGTTTCAATGTACCACTTTTGATGTTCAAAATCACATTTTCATTTTCATTGTGTGATCTTAACGAAATGTACTCATCCCAAGTCATTTCTACCCAATAGATCCAATTGTTAACTTTTTTATGAAATAATCCTAGCCTCCATAACGAAGGATGGTTCTCTATTAGTATCTAAAGTGATGGTGGTTCATTTTTGGTTAGGAGATGCGAATGATCCGATGGATTTGAAGTTCAAGATTTTTACAATACTCGAGGAAAAAAGTGATTATTACTTTTATACATCGCAGTTTTTCATGGTGAAAGTTAAGTAACTCATATTCCACGTGGAGTTATCTGATTGGGCACTAATTTGAATTCAAATTGATGCCAATTACTTAAGGGAAACAGTTCATTCCAATTTGAATTTTATGCTTTCATAATTCTCTCAGGAACCCTAACATTTCAGCGCAAAATTTTCTCTCCAAATTTTTCTGAATGGCTACTAAGCAACACGTTGTTGATAAATTCAACACTAATAATGAAGGGGATTCACAACCATTGATGAAGATTCAACGCACTAATCTATGGCTTAATTCGTTGCTTGATTCTTATTCTGAAGAACTATAAATGATTGTATTGGTTTTGAACAATTTTGTTCTTCATCATGCTATATGATCGACCATTGCAATTCCAATGCAATGGCTCTCTTTTGAGGCTTCTACTGCTATGTATAAAAAAACGATGAAGATTGTTACGTTTCATTTGATGTCCACTAAAATGAAGAAGTTAACCAAGAAGCGATTTGCCCAAATCTTGAAGTTACCGTCTGCAGGTACATTTTATGATGTTACTACTGAACAAGTCATTATATGTCCAATGAGATGGGCCATCAACCCACTTTATCAGTTATCCGTCAATTCAAAAAGTCCAATTTTCCATGTATTTGGAGTTTCGTGTTTGGCATTATTCTTCGATGTTTAACAGGAAGAAGTTCAGGGTTAGACACGTTAAAACTTGAAGTTTATTCGATTATGGTTAGGGTATACTATGGACTTGATGTTGATTATGCATCATTATTATGGGAAGAATTTGAGACTTTTATTTCTCATTCCAAAATAGCATTAGGTGTTTTGAGTGCTATGTTTTGGGGGTTGATACTAAGGGAAGTATATATTCAGGAAAATATATTGTTTCCTAATGATGTTGATACAATAGAGTTTCCATCACTGTTGCTTCCGAAGATCATACTGGATGATGTTACAATATTTCCATTTATTGCTAGGATTTCTGATACGATGGTCAAATTAGTTAATCCTATGCATCAGTTACTAATTCAATACCAAGCTTCAATGGATTCTACCTCATCTGGTATTTTTCCACCAAAGGCTAAATCTAAGGGTGCTGAAGGTACATCGAAAGCATCTAAGGGTCAGAAGAAAAAGAAATAAGAAGAAAAGCCAAAAGAAGTACATGAATAAGTGGTTATAGAGACTGTGCCCACGAAGACTGGTAAAGGGGTACTCAAACGAACTAAGATATCTACTAAGAAAACTTCTGATTCTGAAACCACGGAACCCATGGAAGAGCCTTTTTTCGAAACTATTGAGCCAATAGCTGAGACAGTTCCCATGGAGAATCTTGTTCCAAGTACAGCTACAATTACACAAGAAGGTGAACCAGCTATGAAAAAGATTGGTTCAAAAAGAATTAAAAAAAATATAGTTTACACGAAGAGGAGTTGTGATTCGAGAGCTTACATCTCCAAGTTCTCCCGCAACATGAAAGATAAGTGCTTTTGATATGGTTCAAAAATTCAAGAGGCGAAAGCAAAATCATGTTGAGAATAAGAAAGTGGATGTAGTTGTCGAATTAGATCATGCCAGTGATGATACAAATACAATAATTAGAGGTTCATTTCATGGGTCACCATGAAGGGATACCTCTGTCAATTCGATTTTTGAGGAGACAAGTAATCTTCATGTCAATGAAAACGTTCTGAGACGCGTGTAAACATCAATTCTATTGCACAATAAACTAGACAATACCTGAGCAGACAAAAGTCATACAAGGAAACTTAGACATACAACACTTTTTCTATATAGGGAATTTATTGTGATCGTTATCACATGTATGTAAGAACAAAGAACATATAGGTACTTCATTAAACTCATCACATGATATTTATTTTAAAGACCACGGTTTTGACTTGTGGTTTTAAAATTTTAGGTTGAGGGGTGAAGAGTGTTAAAAACGGTGTTTGAATCAATCAATCATGTTTATATGAAAAGAACACAAAGATGTAAATATAATCTGTTTGGCTCAAATTGATATTTGGAAGAGTACAGAGGTTTCTGAGTACAAGTGAATAAGAGAAGTGTAAGATTGATACTCTAGACCTATGTAATTACCCTATTTCTAGGGTATGTTAGATATACAAAAAATACAAGGACTTGACATTACATATTGAAAGTCTAAGTTTCCTTGTAAATAGCTTAGTTAACCAAAGTACACAACTTTGTTACTTACAGACACAAAACTAAAGATATAGCTTTCGACACTCATTACAACTTTCAACTTTACAATCTCACCCTTAGTGAGAATAGTCTAATCTCCATATACCAAAGAATGATCTTTCTGATCTCTGTTTTATCTTCATTATCATTCTTTCTGTAGTTATTAATATGGATTAACAAATTCATAAAATGAGAGTTTGTGTATCTCTCAATAGCATTCACTTGGAACAAAAATTTGGTCAGCTTGCCCTTCTTGTTCTTTCCTTGAAAAATTACGCCAAAAAGGATGATGAATAATTTCACTGTCTTCAAACTTATCAATATTCATCCTTCCCTTCAACAATGGTTGGGGCACTTTTGAAGTCTTATTAATGGCCAAGGTAAGATCTATATCAGTAATAGCCAAATACTCATAATAGCTATCAAGAAATGCCTTTGCATGACCAAATCCAATAATGAGTGCATTTCTGTTTGTCTCTGCCTTTTTCAATATGTCAACATTACTCAACATCTTTGATAAAGTGATGAGATCATTTAAATTCATCAAAGGAAATATGAAATTGTGAATTCGAACACCACATTATTTGCCCTTACGATAACATAAAGAAAGTTTTGCAACAATCCTTCGAACAATACATCAGGAATTATCGTCGTTACTTTCACTATCTTCACCAATAACCATACTACATATTTGCATGAAAACAAATCTTCCATCTTTTATATTCATCTTTATCATTTAAGTTGTCAATAATATTGAACTAAGATGACGTGAACAACATGTGATTGATTAAGAAATCAAGTTGATTGAATTCTAAGTTCTCTACGTCATAGCTTTTCTTTGTCTTTTTCATAAAGTCATCATTTTTAACAAGAAAAACAATTTCAATCGTTTCGTAACACCATTGCTTGTTAGGATCACCTTTGTTTACACCTGGTGGATCATTCGCTCTTTGTCTCAAAACGTTGTTAATTTGCCTTTTTCTTTCAATCTAGATTGCTTGTAACCTTTTTTTGCTCTTCAGTTTGTTCAACTTGAATATTTTTCCCTTTGTCTGTGGGATCAACTTTTGAGGTTGTTTTGACTAGGGCAGGAAATGAACCTCCGTCTCCTTCATTAATAGAAATCCATTTTGTTTGGACTTTCGACTAATCAAAATTCCATGTTGTTTATGATGTGATTACCAGCACCTCTATCCCCCCTTGTGAAATGTGCGTAAAACGTTAAGCATTGGTGGGTAGTCGAAGTACAAATTCAAGAACGGTGCTAACTAAGCCTTGATACTTAACTCACTATTCGAAACCATAGCAGAAATGGACCCTTAAGAAATAGAAGATTGATTTGAAAGATCAAATTTCAATAATGTCTTTTTAAAGTCAGATAAAAATTCTTCAACTTTCTTAAACACCTTGGCATCCTTCTCAGACTTAACTTTTAGATCTTGTGAATCATCTTTGTTGAAAGTAGTGATAAACTGGATCAGAAGAGTTGTTGCTTCAGTTATAACATCAACCTTTTTATGTAGCAAATTGTAATTATCATCTAACTTCTTAACCTCTTTAGCTATCAAGTTTCGAAGCTCATTAACATGATGCTTAAGAGAAGCCTTTGTATCAGACACTTGTTTCTGCAAAATTTCATGACTTTCTTTAGCCACATCATGAAGTTTCGAAAGTTCATGAACAAAATTTCTTGATTGAGTGTCCATCTTGTCTTCATATCTTTTATCAACATTTTCAATAAAAGTTTTCAATCGAAACTCTTGAGACTTCAAAAGATATTCCACTTCAACACCACTAACTGAATTCTTGCTTCCAGTGTCATACAAAAATTGAAGTATCCAATTCATCTTAGAGTTTAGAATCTTTAATTGCTTACCCGACATGATCAAATCATCGGGTAAATCTTCTTCATCAAGATTGAATCACAATTCAGAAATGGAAACCACGTCATCATCTTCATCTACTTTAACTTCAGTACCGGTTTTCTCATTATCTGTCAATTGAGAAGATAAAAGTGTAGCTATGGGTTCTTGCATTATACCAACAAAAGTTAAATAAATTATAGTGGTAGACAATGGTGGAGTAGTTAATGTAGGTGGTGCAAAAGATGGTTGTGGTGGAGGAACAATAACATCTAGTTCTTCAAAGTATTTACCCTTTTTTCGCTTAGTGTCTGATTATTTGCAAAGTGGCCCTTTATGGCATTTTCGTATTTTTGGAGGCAACATTAGTACGCTAGGTGTACCTAGTCTCGCATGAGTATGATGAGCATATGCTAGTATGCAGGGCATATATGGCTTGAATTAAATATTAATATTTAGGATTTATGCACTATTTTAAACACCCTATAGCCCTAAAACCCTTCCTCTTATTTGCCCCCATCCCTCATTTTGAACCCCTTTAAAACCCTAACCCACTTTGACCATTTTTGAGATTTTGAGTGAGTTGTGGGCATTCTTGTTTGTAAAGGAAGATCATCATATATGTGTTTTTCTCTCAAGCCCTTGGATCCAACATTTTCTCTTCATTATGCACCATTTGGAGGTATAAAGCTCCAACCTTGATTCATGTTTCTTTAGAACTTGGTTAAGCTTAGATTTTTATATGTTTTCTCCCATAACCCAGGACTTTGTGAGTATGAGGTACTCTAGAGCCTTTAAGTTGTCCTTTCAGAAATTTTAGGGTATTTTAATTCATAAAAATGCAAGCTTAGATCTTGGTTTGTCCTCATGCAAGAGTTATGGTGTAGCAAATCATATTATGAGTTAAATTTTTAGTGTTGGGCTCTTTATAGGCTTGCAAAGGCATAAAGATTGCAACTTTATGGCCTTAGAGGTCTTAATAAGCTCATATATGAAGTTTGGATGTGAGGTCTTAAGGCATTAATACCATAATTGGAGTTTTGACTTAGGTTGCATACGTCAGGCGTAAAATCATGTACGATGCACGTACTACACCTCGACCCCGATTTCCCACCTGCATCAGTTGTTGTACGGGGATCGTACAAGGTGGTACGCAGGGTGTACAACCCAATTGTAATGCCCCGTTCCTAAGAGTACCTAATTGTGAGTCCCCGGGATTTAAGAGAAGTGGTATTTTGATCATCTTGTGGGAAAAGTGGATTAATGAGGGCCAAGTATGAAGTTTGGGGACTCACCGAGTACGCCCAACGTAAGCTGGGATTACGCCCAGCGTAAGGCGTATATGGACGCGGGTGCAAGGCTGAGTACGCCCGACGTACTCTCAGAGTTCTAATTTAGGGTCAGCCACTATATAAGGAACATGTTGGTCTATTCCCTAGCCTCCATAAGCTCTCCTTTAACCTCAGAGGCCCTAGAAAACCCGTATTCCCTCCATTGTTGGGTGTGTTTGTCCTTGGAAAGCTCTTTTTGGCAAAGAAAAGCTAGAAGAAGAAAGGAGAAGTTGTTAAGGAAGGAAAGGAACGATTGGAGCTTGTAGATCTAAAGAGATATCATCCTTTGGAGCTTATTTGAGGTATAAAGCTTCTTGCTTGCCATTTATTTTGCATAGATCTAAGTGTTGTGAAGTTTTAACATCTTTCTTGTCCCAAAGTTCTCATCTTGATTCATGTTTTGTGTTGGCCGAGATTATCTATCCTTTGAGACCTTTGGAGAGGTCTTGAGTGAGAAAAATGAGGTCCCAAGGGCTGTAGTTGTTCCATGTGTGAGATATATAGGTCTTAATGGATTAAGACCTTAGATTAAGAGCTTTTGGACATCCCAAGTGATAAAGTTTGAGACTTTATGAGTCTTAGGCGTATTTAGCCTAGGGATCTCAAGTTTGGGCTTAAGAGCTTAAGCCATTAAGAGGTTATAAGGACTTAATGAGTAGCGAAGTTACGCCCCGCGTAACATGGTTGTACGCCCCGCGTAGCGGGTCAGGGCCCCGATCCTCAGCTACGATTTAGTGTGTACGCCTCGCGTACCAAGGAGGGTACGCCCAGCGTACTCCCCCTGATTGGACCTTAATATTGGGCCTTAGATTTTGGGCCGTTTGTGGGTAGTTGGTTTATGGGCCAAATCTAGAAATTATGGATAGAGTGTTTTGGGACCAATTATTGTTACGGACCTTGGATCTAGGCCCATTTGAGGTGGGCCCAATTTGGTAAATTGGGCCAATATTGGACTTTGTATAAGATTTGGACTTTGGCCTTGGCCTGATAAGTGGATTTATGCTTGGCCTAATGTTTATTTTGTTGATGGCTAGTTCGGGATTTGCGGTGAGTTGGTGATTCGAGAACCTGCTCTTCAGTTCAGAGTTTCGGCAGTGCGAGGTGAGTTATCCTCACTATATCGACAGGGTCTAAGGCACCAAGGCCGGCCCTTTATCGGATTGAGATCCGGGTATTTGTTGTTATGTTATTGCTTTAATATGTTTGCATCCTGGTAGCTAGGATGGTATATGTTAGAGACCTGGTTAAGGTCGGTTCCCTGATATGTATGGTGATGCTATGCTAGTGACCGGTTAGGTCGGTATCCTGGTTAGGATGATGATATGTTATGTGATCTATTTGATCGACTTGTTGACTGTGAATTCTTATATGCTTGTATGTTTATGTGCACATGGTTGTTTGGACTGGAGTTGGGTTGAGGCGGGTCCTGCTTTGTGCTGTAGGCCAAGATACCCAGGGCGGACCAGTTGTCCCAAAGGCCCAGCGAGCGGTCTGAATAGGCTGTAGGCCCCAAGAGGGCGGACTAGACGTTCCGAGGCTCGGAGAGTGGACCAGGCCGACTAAAGGCCTGGTGCGGGCGAACCAGTCATACTGTAGACTCAGAGAGTGGGCCAGGTGGGTTGTAGGCCCGATATGGGCGGACCAATCACACTGTAGACTCGATGTATATGGCTAGACTCGGAGGGTGGACCAGGTGGACTGTTGGCCGGTGCGGCGGACCAGTCTCACAGTATACCCGAAGTGCATGGTTGTTCTGTGTTCTGTTATGTTATGTATGCTACGTATGATATGGGCCGGAAGGCATTATGATTTGGACCGGAAGGTCGTAGCCTGGAAGGGCGTATGTGTGGTTGGTATATTGGGGATATCTCACTAAGCTTTCGGGCTTACAGTTGTGGTTTAATGTTTTTCAGGTTCTTTAGGAGACCGTGGCAAGGCGAAGGCATGATCGTACTGCTCCTCATGTTTATGTTGTGATGTGATTCTAGGAATACTCTAAATAAATTGTATTGAAAACCTTTTTGTAATAATTTAATGAAATCGGATTGTTTTTGAACAGTTTAAATTGGTTAAAATTTTTCGGTCGTTACACAATTGCAGCTTTTAGGCCATTCTTTTTAGGCTTAGGACTATTCGGTGTTGGGCTTTTTAGGTTGGGTCGAATGGGAAGGGAAAAATGACCTTTTTGCCCCTAATTAGGATATTGGGATTATTGGACCATTTATTATGGTTTTAAAAACCCAGATTATTGATTATGGTTATTTTTGGGATTTAATTAGTGCGAGGAGTTGTATTGGTAGCAGCTCGAGTGTGTGGCTCATTTATCTTCTTTTGGAGGTGAGACTCCTCACTAGATCCATGGGTCGAAGGTACTAATGTCGGCTCATCACTTTGTTGTGTAGAATACTAATTGTCTCTGTTATATTGCATGAAATACCATGATCTAGCCCCTTGCAATTGCATGAAAGACCATGATCTGGCCGGTGGCAATTATATGAAAGACTAGGATCTGGCCCTGGAATTTGTATGAAAGACTGGGATTTGGCCCTCGACATTGTAAGGAAAGACCATGATTTGGCCCATGGCAGAAAGTAACCATAAGACTATGATTCGGTCCAAAGGATTCGTTATGTTGTGTATCATATGTGGTACTTTGGGGAACTTACTAAGCTCTGTGCTTACAGTTTTGTTTATGGTTTCAGGTACTTCTGGTTCTAAAGGGAAGGGCTCGGCGTGACGGCACAACATCATCCCCTCATGATTTTTGCATTCTGAATAATAGTACTCTGATGTTTTAAATATTATAATTGGGTTTTTGATTTTGAACAATTTGCGACTGTAGTGGTAGTAGTGGTTTCAAAAGTCTTTATCCGTTCATCCATATTGACATTTATGTGCTTATGAGATAATTTCATAGTGATGTCTAGAGTTTTTTCCTCCTCCAAATTGGACTAAGTATTTGAAGAAAGTTTCGATATATATACATATTGACATTTGTATGTCTAAGTTTCTCTAACAGGCCAACTAACTAAAAGTGATTATGCTATGGCACAAAAGTTAGGTCTGGTCCTTATGTATGATTAAGTTATGGCCAGCTAACTAAAAGTGATTATGCTATGGCACAGAGGGAGTGGGAACCTCTTCTTCTTTGGTGCTATGTTTTCTCCTTTTAAGAGTCTGATATTCTATTCAAAGTTCAAACACAACTGTTATTTAGTAAACCGGGATTTTCCAAATGAAAGTTTTAGATTCATACCTTGAATTGTTGTTGATATGCGAGTGTTATTTCTATCTACTACATTGCTTTTTGGAGCAACATGAAAACCAAGTGAAAAGAAGGCCTCCGGCTGTAGCTTCACATAATGGGTAATTGACCAAATTGCAATAGAGAGGATTCGTGATGCAAGAAGGAAATTTGGCAATTGTTTTAGCTGGAAATATTTTAGAAAACCAGCCCCCCTAATATAATAAATAAAGAAAAACAACATCAAGATTAATATAACATTCCCAAGATCATCTATATGCCATAATCAGTTAAAGATTATTTTATAGCATCAAGAAAAGGATAATCATACCAGTAACGACTTTGAATAAAATTGTACACCAAAGGAATCCTTACTTTACACCAAGGCCTTAATTTATCCGGATTATTTCCATCACAGAAACTGTGATATCCATATGCTTGAAATCCAACAAATGGAACAAAAAACAAATAAGCGACGCATAATTACATATATGAGAACCTTAATTGACAGCTGCATAGACAATAAAATATTATTAGCCATAGGAAAGAGCAGAAATGTGATGAAATAAAAAAAAATGTTATTTAGAATGAGCTTACATATGCACTCTTTTAAAGAAATACAACATCATAAACTCGATGAATGGTCTGGAAACCAATATAGCATGCATTAAGCACCCCATTTGATCTTGACAATACAGAGAAAGCAAGTGAGGATAGTGCTAAAAGATTTGCACCTGACATTAAGAAGTAGATTCCTCCGATTGATAATACTGCATATAAACTTTCAGAGTATCTATAAAAGCAAAAAAGTAGTGGTTTAGATCACAATCATGGGTGTGAGAAGTGTATATAAATAAAAAGGAGAAGAGTAATACATGGATGAAAAGAATATAGATGTTGGATGGAAGCAAAATAAGATTGATGCTCTCAATGAAGCCTCTGAGTCCTTGAGAACAATAACAGAAAGCCTTTAGCGACCGAAAACAAGAAAACAGTTAGGAAATGTTTAATGACTACAAGACTAATAACAACTTGGAGTCCTTTTATATGAGTTCCAGGAAAGAAGTCAACAACATAAGAAACACTAGTGTTGTATGAGGATGCAAAAGCGATTCACCAATGAAAACTACCTATATTATGAACATCGTTTTGAAATAGGGCGTGCTCATAAATGGTGACATCAGATTGAATCAGCAGTCAAACGTTTGCAAAAATACGAATTAAATCTTACCGAAGGGGGTCTCATGAATGGCGACTTCAAATGTTGAAGAGGGCGGCGCTCATAGACGGAGGTGATGGAGGAATAGGGCGTCACTGAGGAGGTGAGATTTTTCCCTTCTTCTTCAATCGATCCCCAAATAAAGGGAAAAACACGAGTATGTTCTTTTTGAACATTGTGTTTTACCTGTTGAAGATTAACAGTAGTGGCTGATGGTGTTCGGTGGCGATGGTGGATCTGTGGTGGCTGATAGTGTTAGTCGACGAAGTGGCAAGCTCCAGCCTCTTATCTTCTTCAATCGTCGACATCGGCATGTAAGGTTAATAAAGAAGAACGATGTGTGAATTAAAATTGATTTTCCATTTAAAGAGGTTATTAATTTATTTAACCATTATCATAAATAATTATAGCTAACATTACCAAATTACCCTTTTGTAATGATTGGCCCACAATCATTCCTACATCCACACATAATTTAATTAGAATACATGAACCTCTCTCTCTCTCTCTCTCTCTCTCTCTCTCTATATATATATATATATATATATATATATATATATATATATATATATATATATCTATATATATATATATATATATATATATATATATATAGTTAAGTTCAATTGAGAAAAATAAAATAAAAAAAGGTTGAGAATTAAAGAATCATTCTCAGCCAATTATTTATTTTTGCTGCAAAACCTTCCGGCGTACCGGGTCAACGAAGGATGGGTAATATTCATATATGAATATAAATGGAAATGTATTCATATATGAATATACCACATCTCTCCGCCGCCAACCACCACCACCACAACCTCCACAAAGAACCGCCGCCTCCACCACCACCCACCGCCGCCACCGTATTCATATATGAATAATCACTTCCGTTATGGTTATTCATATATGAATATACGTATTCATATATGAATACGATATGTTTCGTCGGTCCGGTATGCTTGAGTATTTAAGCGGCAAATTCAAAATGAATGGTCTAAATTCATTCCCTAGTTCTGAACTTTTTTTTTTCAATTGAACCCTTATATATATATATATATATATATATATATATATATATATATATATATATATATATATATATATATATATATATATATATATATATATATATATCTTAATTTGTAGTGTTTTCTAAAAAACTTTGATATGTGACAAAAAACGTTTTATTGCTTTCATCTTTTTAAATGATTGTTGAGGTCCTTTTTCATTATGTGTAATTTGAAACAGTCAAATTTAACTTTTCATTGAATACAGAACTATTTTTCTATTAAAGGAACTTGAAAATTCTTATTCAAAGTTTTCCGAATTTTGTCGTGTTTAAGTTATTAATGATAAGGTCTAAGTTACGACAAAATGTGATGTCTTTCGAGGTCATTATTTTGCTCATATTTCAAACTTTCGGGAATAAATCATGCTTTTACAGTGTTGTCTAAAATCGGGTTGTTTCTTACATCGTCTATACATAATCTTCAAATTTTTTTAGGGTTAGGACGATTCATTTATATGATTTTTAATATCGCTTATATTGGTTTTATCTCTAATATCATTATAACATCTTATTAATACTTATAATATATAAATAAAAAGATAATATCTTTGAGACCCTATAATATATATTTTAACTGATTTAATCTTTAATGTTATGGCTTAAAACGAATTCTCCTTCATTGCCAATAATATGGTTTAACTATTCAAACGTGTCTCAGCTCCATTATTAAAAGGTAACCCGAGATAAGCTTTTGCCTAGTCATCAAGGAGAATCCAACATCATCTAAAAATCTTTGCAAGCTCATTAGTGGAACATGTCATGCCAGTGTCTCTCATTAATAGATCATGCCTAGTCATTAAGGGAGACTGCTACCACCATAATATGTCACCAATACAAGTCTCGATTTCGACTACCCCTGGGAATCTATACTCAGAAACAACATCTCATACAACTTTAAACCCTAAATCGATGCTTAAAAACCAAAAACCAACACAATCTCATTCCCCGATCTGTAAATGCAGGTTTCAGAATCTGAAAATCAAAAAAATGGAAATGATTTTATCCCCAATTATTTTTATTTTTTTATTACATTCACTTGCATTGTTTGTAGGTTTTTCTCTTTAACACACATCCCCATATTTTTGAAAAGAAAACCCTAGAAACATGGTGATGGAGAAATGGAAACAAAGACGATGTTGAAGGAGAGATTGCACCGGTAGCGGAGACAATGATGATGAAAAGATGACAATAGCTAGAGACGATAGCGACAATAGAGATGCCGGTGATGGTTAGAATCGATCACGACACCGCTTCTCCAAGAAGGCTATCTATATTTGATCGCATGAAGGTTCAGAAAGAGAGTTTATAGCCATGTCATCTATTTATTTTACTTGTGAAATCGAACAAAAAGTTTAGTATATTTTTTAGAAGGTCAACATAACTTTATGTTCCAAAACTACTAATTACAAAAACTATTATTATATGATTAATAAATTAAAATAAAAGGTTTATTAATGTATTATGAAAATAATATATCAAATAGAAAAATTATTATTTAATTAATAATTAATTAGAAATCAATTAGAATTAATTTTGAGATTAATAAATTAATTAAAAGTACATGGTCAACAGTGTAATTGTTCAATAGTTGAACAAAAGGCTTCAGAACCTTCAAACTCTATAGACAGACGGTTTCAAAGAGGATATTATAGGGTTTCTAAAATATCTCATGTGCATATATAAGGAATGAGATAAATACCAGATCTGAAATATTAATTTAATATTTAAATCAGGATTATCTAGGGTTTCCTTGTACCGATATATAAAGACCCTTAGGCCTCCTAAATCTCTACAACTCCATCTCCTCAAGGGATAGCCTAAATTCTACTCTCCCCTCTCCCCTCTCTATAGTCCTCATACTTGAAAGCTTGGGTGTAAACCATTAGAGGCACATCGGTGCTTGCTTCCAAGAGATCTACAAGTGAGGTAATTCTTACTATTTACTATAATAACAACAAGGTATGTAAACCTAAAACTTTTATGGTTTTCAAAATATGCTTAGGGTTTCTAGGGTTTCTTATTTGATGTTCATAGTTATAGGTTCAATAGTGAAAACGTAGATCCTTAGGTTGCATTTGAACTTAAGAGTTTTAAGTTTATTTGTTTTACCTAAATCCTATGAGTGGTATCAGAGCGTTTGCTTTGTTTTCAATTAAATTACTATAATTGTTGAATTTGATCAATTAAGGTTTATACAAATTAAACCCTAAAAGCCAAGAATTTCGACTAGAGTTAGGGTTTTTTGAAACTCTACCCCCTTACTCTTGGATTTTGAAATTTAAGGTTAGGGTTTTAAAACCCTAGCCTTCCTCCCTAAGTTTTCTAAAATGGTTAGCTTGTTAGGGTTTCGTGTTTTTTTGTCAAATTGTTAGTTTAATTTGATTAAAAGGGATAATTATAAAATTGAATAACTCCTACACCCTAATTTTCGAAAATTAGAGGGTTAAGATTAAGATCAAATTATTTGAATAATTTAATTAGTTAGTCCTTATCAGATTTAATATTTTTAATTAATAGTTAATTAAAAGATAAATATTAAATCAAATTTTGGTTTATTTTAAATTCAAATTAATCCATTCTTAATTTTCGAAATTTAAAAAATTAAATAAACCTAGTATTTTGAAAAGTTTAAAATACACCTTATATATTATTATTAATTGTTAATATATATATATATATATATATATATATATATATATATATATATAATAACAATAATAATAATAATAATAATAATAATAATAATAATAATAATAATAATAATAATAATAATAATAATAATAATAATAAGTCATTCAAATCGCTAGTATGAATCATTCATGAAGCTAGTCTATAAAGGGTATAAGGAAAATGCCTATAAAATGGTAGTCGAATGGGTGTCCACTCTCACCCACCGCTTCCTTGGTTAATGGATGGTCGTTAGCAGAACGGATTTGATAGGACAAATAAATTTCATTAAAATTATAATGCTATTAAGAAGTACTAGAACCTTTCATTAAAATCCTAAATCTAGTTATGTTAGGAAAAATATGAATTAGTATGCTAACCCATGAAATTGCCCATTACACTTTATAAGTCATTAGTGGAGCGTATGTGGTTAACCAGCACACTAATATGGACTAATAAAGAGTTGTAATGGGTATCTCATTAATTATTGATGTTGATGGAGCATGTGTGGTTTACCAGCACATCAATTGAGATGACAAATGACAATGAGGTTACCAAGCACATTTGCATGGTTATTCATATCTTATTTGTGATCCTCGGTATCCCAGTCTCAAATAGAGAAACATAATCTGAGATTAAACATGCCATTGTATAGTTTCAATGAATCTCAAAAGATCTAGGAATTTTACTTCCTGGTGGAATTGTTAAATCATTATTACCTACCTTTACAAAATTTACAATTAGATTACGGCATCCCGTTTCTTTGTTGTGAATTATATAGTTGGATCCTAGCCTTAATATTTTAATTTGGGTTTCTATATTAAGGATTATTCTCGTCTAACTAAAGTTACCTTCTTTTTATAGATGTCTACTCTAGCTGATGCTTTTGCTCCCTCCTCCTCCAACCACCATAACTTCTCGTTGTTGTCGATCTGCTCAAAGGTGACATTGGATGGAACCAACTATAATTATTGGATGCGCAACATAAATATGACTCTTCGATTAGAGAACAAGGATTATGTACTTGAGAAAGAACTTAACGAAACCGATGAAGAGAAGGAAACTCCTGAAGAACTAGCCTCCTACAAGAAACACTATGATGATGTAACAAAAGTTCCTTGTATCATGGTCACCACTATGAGCCCTAAGTTGCAGAGATTTTATGAGGACTACTGGCCCTATGAGATGAACAAGGACCTTGTGGAAAAGTTCCATAAGCGAGCTCGTCAAGAAAAGTACGAATTGGTCAAAGCCCTCATGACATGCAAGATGAAAGATGGAGAATCTGGTTGTGGCTACGTGCAGAGAATGCAATGATACGTAGAGTACCTTGTTAGGCTAAATGTGTATTTTGATGTGGAGTTGGCTATTGATATAGTCCTAAACTCCTTACCAAGTTGTTATGATCAATTCATCCTGACCAGTAATTTGAACAACAATGAGACCACATTGGCTCAATTGCACAACCTACAACAGACAACAGAAGCAAGAATCAAGGGAAAAGGTTTAGCCTCCACTCCTGCTAGTGATATTGTTCTAGATATTGGTCAAGGAAAGGAGAAGAATAGGAAAGGTCCTCCCAAACAGAACTGGAAAGGAAAATCTCATGTTGGTTCGTCAATCAATTGACCCAAAGGAAAATATAGTTCTGACATTCCTCACACTTCTTATCCCAAAGAGGCCACTTGCTTTCTCTACAATGATAAAAAGAATTGGAAACGAAGCTGCCTAAAGTATCTGCAAGATATCAAGGATGGAAAGGTGAAGCCATCTTCTGCAGGTATATACACTATTTCATCTAATAACTCATCGTCTTCTCATTCTTGGGTACTTTATACAGGATGTTGATTTCACATTTGTTCTAATTTGCAGGGACTAAAAGAAAGTGAGGAAGTGGAGCACGGAAGGATGAACTTGATCATGGGGATTAGGAGATCTTCTCCTGTTACAAAGATTGGAGTTTATAGTCTAGTTCTTATTATTGGTGTTTGTTTATATTTATTAAATTGTTACTACTTGACATAAATGACACATAACATTATTTCTTTTCATGCATTGTTCAGACAAGGTTTTCGATATTCATTTAATGATGTGAATGCTTCTATTTCTTCTTATAAAAATGGTGTTTTATATTTGAAGCTTTACCTTGTGATAGTGTGTATGAAACTGTGACGTGTGTTGATAATTTAGGAAATAATGTTTTTCATATTGATTTGTCTAATGGTGTAGACAAATCATGCTTGTGGCATTGTCGTCTTGGACACATTAACAAGAAACGTATCACCTAACTCCAAAAGGATGGAGTGTTCAAATGATTTGACCTAAGGTCAGATGATACATGCAAATCTTGTCTTTTGTGAAATATGACAACATCACCTTTCATAGGATCTTGTGAAAGAGGTGAAAGTTTGTTGGATCTCATGCGTACAAATCTATGTGGACCCTTCAGATCATCTACAAGGGATGCTAATCGATTCTATGTGATTAAGATATTAATAAGATTATTTAATTAGTATTGATCAAGAATTAATTTGGAATTAATTAAGTGATCAAAATGAGACTAATTAAATATATGGGTTGATTGTGTAAATCATCCATACTTGTATAGTGGGCTAATGCTCCATGGATTATCAAGTTGGGCTAAAACCCATAGGATGCTCCATGGTGTTTTTGTACCCATGGATCATGGAAATGAAAGGGCCATGACAATTAGGGTTTACATGGCGTAACCCTAATTGTGACACACTATATAAGAATCTTATTCTTCCCAAAAATCGGGCACTATGAAGGAATGGTGAGGGCTAGCCGATTTGATGAAGTGTCTCATTTCTCTCTGGTTATTCTAAATGTACTTGATGTTGTGTGAACCATTTGAGGTGTCACGCTTTGGGAACTAGGCTCTCGAGCTCCATGGAATCAAGCTAAATCAAAAAGGTATGTATTCTATCTAGTTTTGTTATACTAGTACTTATGATTGTATGCTAGTTAGGGTAATACCTTGGAATATTCATATTTGCATGTATAATAAAGAAAACATAGATCCAAGGTATTTAGGGTTACATGTAAACTTAGGAGTGTTAGCATGCTTAAAACCCAACAATTACTCATAAGGAACAATGTCTCCAATCTGCAAATTGCAAAGTTCGGAATTATTTCCATATAGTGGACTTAAAGGAGAATGCACTCATACTTTGTTTTGAATCTAATAGTTTAGATTGTTTAATATAACTTAGTTAAAGACATATATGAATAGCATATGGAAATGTTTCAATATAGGAGATTCAACATATGGAAATATTATAGCAAGAGATTGAACATTTATCAAGTCCTTATGTAAGACATAATGAGTTGAGTCCCTTATGCTTCGGATATAGGATCGATCATATATGCTATAATATCTGATTATTCTAATTTTTCAAATGATTTTAGCATTGTGTGAAAAGGATTAGAATTTTGTGCGACTAAAGTTGTTAAACAACTGTCAAGAATATTCCAATGTTTTACCGAAGACTGGTTACTTGTGGACAGTTATAATTATAATATTATTTAGGAAGGACAATAATGAAAATTTTTGGATTGAGATGATTCTTGGTCAGAATTGATGGTCATATGGGAATATTGAAATGTTTCCATAATGGGAGATGCTTGTAGAATCTACATGTGAGTTGGAAACTTTAATGCAAGAGAAGTGTTTAAGGAGTGTACCTTGAATTTGATATTTCATAACCATGGAATTATTTCTAGTAACAAGTTCTATTAGTATGTTATTTAATATCGAAGGCTCAATCTCTGTGACTTTGGAATCTCGACATCACAGAAAGACAATGCATGTAAAGTTGAAATTCCACTACATCTTAGATAACGATAAGAATTTGGAATTGTGAAATGAGTATCATTGGAGCGATGTCCAGTTGATTTGGTCATAAAGGATGGACCATAGAGAGGCATAGTATGCATGTTTATAACATGGCATGGCTGATGTTGTTTAATTCAATTGGTTAGTTGATTACTCAAAGCATTATATAATGAATAAATTCATAATTGTTATGGTGATTAAATAATAGGGATTTATTTATATTCAATGGGTATGATACCATAGTTAATTAGTTTATTATTATGTTTCACTTTGCGTGTTTTACTTCCTAAATAATTTTATTATTTAAATTCCAAAATTGTTCAGAAGTTTTAAGTAAATAATGAATTAAAACTATCATGAGTCGATTGTAGATTGTCCATAGCGATTGGACATTGCATATGGATTGCTACAATATTCATTAGTACTTGGAAATAAGGATTTTAATTATAGTGTAAACCCACGCTTAGAGATTACTTCATGGATTCAAACACAAGTAGTTCTAAGTCGATAATATCTAATATTCTTAAAGCATAGATATATAGTTCATAGTTTACAGATCAGTTGTGCATTGGTTTACTTAAACGCATCTCGTAACTGGATGTTCTAAATGGTTATACCATGTGTGATTTGATATGTAAAATTTCTGACTATATATTCAAAGTAATTCTTTCCTTTTTCCCTAATAGGGAAAGCGATATCTTTGAGCCCCTCGATGATTTGAGTTGATCTATAAGAACCAAGCTTGGTACTGAATATATTGACGTGTTTAATTTTGAAGTGTGAAATTTGATCAAAAAATTGGGAAATCGGGAAATAAAACAAATGAACATGAGGTTGATCATCTAATCCATAACTCTGTTCATATGATATCTTGTAGAACTAAGGAATAACTAATCACTTATCTTTGGGACAACATTTGATTTGAATCAGAGTTCGACAGTGGTTTTAGAAAACACTCTTTGCTATTTAGTTCAAGGTTATAATTGCAATTTTAGTTATAGACTTATCCACATGGGAGACTGTTGAATTAAGTTGTCTAAGCTCATAACTAAATTGGTATATACTTGTAATTGGAAGCAAAGTCCTTTTTAGGTTGCCCTCATAACTAGTATAGATGGAAATTATATTAGGAGAGAGAGAGAGAGAGAGAGAGAGAGAGAGAGAAAGAGAAAGAGATAATGTATTAGATTATTATAAGATTAATAAACTAATTGGAAATTATGGGAAAGTGGTTTGTTAATATATTATATGATTAATAATTAATTAGAAATAGAAACTTGATTAGTTAATTTATTATGTGATTAATAAATTAATATGAGATCGTTTGTTAACTAATTAAGTTGTTAATTTATATGATTAATACATTAATATGATATCAATAAGAATTGATTAATTATTGATCATAATTAATATGGATTAATTCGAAATTAATTGGAATTAATTAAAGGTGCAAGGGGGTGAATTGTAATTGTTTAATATTTGAACAGAAAGAGGCAATTCTAGATCCATCCAAGCATGTACGGTTTTAGGAGCTCTTCTAGGGTTTCCGGAAGCCTCTTTGTTACATCAAAGGAAGGATTTGAATTAGGATTAACCATATTATTTAATTAAATCAAATATTGATTTTTCTGCAAGTTACCTAAACTATAAATAGGACCCTTTAGCTAGCCAAATTCGTTCATGACATTACCTATAAGCATATGAATGAAAATTCCCACATATCTCCTCTCTCCTCCTCATTATAGGGTTTCCAGTTTTGAATGTGAGCCACTAGAGGCATCATCCTTTTGGTGCTAACTTTCAAAGACCAACAACCACAAGGGATTGAAATGGTTTGTTTACAACAACAAATCAAAGGTATGTAACCCTAACTTGGTGTTTTGATTATATTAGGTTTCATGTTAGGTTTTGTAGTTTATTGTATGTTACCTTTAATGTGTTAAAGACATAGATCCATTAGGTTGCATGTGCCCTTAAGTGTTAAGTGAAATTCTGCAAGCACTTAGTTTTGTACCCTATAACACCCATAATATTATACATGAAATTTATACAAAAAATTACAAAAATCCTATTATGAAAGTTGTAACGCCAAGTTTTGGTTATGTCTCTTTTATGTAATGTAATATTTCAAATTTTGGATTTCTAGAGGCCACGACGTGGTGATGGAATCCTAGGTCGTGGCCAAGGTGTGACATCCCCATTTCCACGACCATAAAATACCAGCTTATGCTTATTTTAAAATCAAAGTTTTTATTTACAGATGCAGAATTTGTCCCATAAAATATTCCTGAAGGGATGTTATTCATTAATTTATTAAAAACTCAGGATGTCATAACTTATACAAGAAACATAAGTATAAATGAAGACTTGCAATATCTTAATATAGTCTAAAGTTCCTCAAATCTCTCAGGCATCATCATTATTGTTTCTTGTGATATAAAGATGTTGAGTGGGTCTGGTTGGGAAACCTGTTGAGATACATAGGCTTTTCAACCCACAATATTATAATTTTTAATTATATAACCATCAACATTCAAATAACCCAATTACCCCATTTCCCATCACTCTCACTTACTTATACTATTATGATGATCTTGAGGGATCTTTCCTAAATCATCTTTATCAGTAGATAACTAAAATTCCTAGGTGATTAGGCATGACGGTATGATAGCACTCGCGATAACATGGTAGTACCATAGTACTTTTTGTATAATCACAACATGCACGACATTAAAAAGTACTTGGGTTTAGCATGACAATACAAAAGTACTTAGGTTTAGCAAGGAAGTACAAAAGTACTTGTGTTTAGAATGGCAGTACAAAAGTACTTGGGTTTAGCACGATAGTACAAAAGTACTTCGGTTTAGCACGATTGTAGAAAGTAGTTGAGATAAACACGACATACACACCTTATTATCTCATACGAATCTTTCTCTAACCTATCGCAACCAATATTTCACGCAACCCTATCACAACCTCTCATTTATTATTTTGTACATCCCCTCACTACCCATTCATATTATTAAGTATGTTAAACATACCATTATTAAGTATGTTAAACATACCAATAAATCAAGTAGTAATCATATTTGTACAACTACACTAAACACAACAAAGATAGCGCACATAGCAGTTGAGAATTTAGAATACTTATATCTATGCGTAAGCTTGAAACTAACCATACACTCACTTGTTAAAGTGATGAATTGAAATTTAGGCAGAGCTTCACTTCTAGCAACTGACCTTTCCTTTGACTTAACCTAGAATCATTATCACTAAGTCTTAGTCTAATATTCTACATGACTAGAGAGAATCTAGACCTATCAATCATTCTAATGAATACTGATAGTTCAATAAAATAAGGATCAACCAAGTTGGATAGTCGACAGGCAGGACCATTTCGACATATAGTCCTTCTGAAATACAACAACAAGCTGACGTGACCATTCTAGGCACCTCTCATGTAAGTAGAGCAATCTGTATATGACTTGGAATCATTGATAAATCTTAATTAGAGGTTCAAAACAACGAATGTGGTTATAGTTATAAATTACGTGGGGGCAGAGTAAGTGTAGCTCACTTACTGATTATGGATGAGTACCAGGGTCCAAGTGGGTAGAACTCTGACTCAGGGTCTCCTACACGAAGGCTACTACTCAAACGCATACTCCGGGCTGTCACAGGGCTTCGCCTTAGGCTAGAAATGAAAGAATAATAGGTTTATAGGAGGAATAATCGAGAGATTGTGGCTGTAAGAGTATGTGGAATGAATGAGGGACTGTTTGCTATTTATAGGTCCAAAAGTGCATTTGCATGCCACACCTAAGGGGTGTGTGTCGTGCACTTCAAACACATCGATCTATCGGTTAGCTAACATGTGTCACTCTTCGGCTGGAGCAGCGTGACTTGTATACTGACTCCGCACGTTACCTTTCAATCCTAGGTGGTTATTGTAACTCCCATGTCCTCCGATTGCTAGACTCTTGTCTCTACGAGTCAAATTCCTACTCCTGATGATACCTTCCTTCATGTTCTAGTATGATACTACCACATCTTTGTAGGTAGCTTTTCTAGCTATTGGCTACTTAATCTTGACGATTGCGCTTTGTTTATCAATCACATCGATCCTTTACTACTTCAGTCTTTAACTAAAGTCAGATACTATGTTGAACGTTCCTCCTAAATTAGTCGGTCTTGATTTCATATGACCACTAGGGTCGGAACGTGAATCATCACCAAAACAAAGGTAATGTTGGAAATGAACAAAAAATCTCAAGTACTAGATTTTAGCAACATGAGTCATGTGCTTCAGGTAGTATAGGCCTCTACTACCTTTAACATCTACTCATACTTGTCCCAAGTATTGTCTCGCAGTTCACTAAGTTAATGTAAAATAAAACCACACAAAAACTCAACATATAACATAAACTAGGAAATTATATTGCTACTTGAATAATTATGATGCCTATTACATCGAGCTACTCGATCTTATACTATCTAAGATACGAATTTCTCCCTTGCTTAGGCGGGACACTCGTAGCTTCTTACTTCATTAGGCAGTCCTCCATGACATGCCCTTCTTCCTAACATTCATTGCACATTCTTCCTTCATACTGACACTCATCATAATAGTGCCTAGGTCATCCAAACCTGCAACATGTCACTTCTCTCTTGCATTGCCCAACATGCTTTGTAACACCTCATTTATTAAATAAATAAATAGATAACATCAATATGAATAGTAGCCCTAAATGCAGAATAATTTAGCAAGGCGTTGATTTTGGGGGTTAAAGAGTTATAATTGAGAGTCTCGGGGTTAAAGTGTAATTTCGGGATTTATTTTGTAAAGATTTTGGACGCTAAGGGCTAAATGGTAATATACAGATTGCAGTTGAGAATAATTTGTAGAGGAAGGGTTGCTTGGTTATTAGTTGGACTTATTATGAAAGGAATTATGGAAGTAAGGGCCAAAAGGTAAATTTTGGATTTAAATTGAAGAGATTGTGAATGGGAGGGACCGGTTCTGCCATTTTCATTATCAAGTTTGTATGGAGTGGGATTTACACATGTGCCTTCCATTCCCGATTGAAGGAGCACCATTGAACAAACCCTAATCCTAGATTATATGCTCCAACCACCGCCACCCAGCCGAGATTGACCTCCACAACCGCTACCGGTGACGCCTTAAACAGCCGAGCACTCTTCTGCGACGCCACTGCCGACGAAGCCGAAAGCCCGAAGCCAAATCTTGCACGTTGCTGTCGCCGCCTCATCGGTGAATGCAAGGATCGACGAGTTCATGGTCGCTGCCGCTTCTCCCTTCCCCGGTGTTATGCTCCTTCATTTTTTGGCATTTCCTAGGTCTCATTGCCATCGCCGCCATGCGGTTATTCTAAAGTTGCAAGCGACTCCAGCCGCCTCCTGCCACAACGATGGTCGCTGTGTTGGGGCGTGTTTCAGTGGATTTCATGCAGGTGTGTGTTGCTGTTACATTTCGATTGTGTGTGTGTGTTCTTTTTTGGCCAGAAATCCACTGCCACCACCGTGAGGTGGTGGCTGCCACCGCTTCAGCACCACCAACCGCCGTATGGTGGTAACTGTGTGTGTATGTGGTGATGTTATGATATGGAACTTGTTTAAACATTTTTGGCATAAGCATTAAGGGAAAAACCACCACTACTGCTGTAATATGGTGGCTGCCGTCATGTGCCGCCGTTGACCACCACCACCCGAGGTGGCAGTGGGTGGTGCTAGACCTAATGAAGGCCTAATTGACCTAAAAGCCTAACTATTTGACTAATTGGCATATGCTTGGGTTAGAAACCCTAATTAGGGTTTAGAAAACCCTAATTTTAGAAGATGTGAGTTTTGAATTGTCGGGACCCGCTTTTGGACCAGTGGACTGAAGTTATGACTTTTGCCAATTCTATTGTATGAATGGCCTAATGGAGTGATGGTATTAGTAAATAAAGCCCTTAATTGGTTAACCCCTTAATGGGTTAAGTAAGAATACTTATCCCTAATCGTTATTTCATGTGAGAAACCCTAATTTTGGTTGGGCCTTGATTTGGGCCTTTATGTTGGGTTTTAGTGATTGGGCTCTCGATGGGCTATCCAAGAACGAATATATGGACTAGAATATTTTGATTGGGCTTTAGGATAAGGCCCACTGAAAAGGCTTGGGCCCAATTTGGAAAATTGGGCCATAGATGGGCCATAACTAGGCTTTGAGGATTATGAGAGGTTGGACCATTGGAATGCCAAATGTTTGGATTGGAATAAATGTTTGGGCCTTAAGGTAAGACCATGTAGAGGTTTGGGCCCGATTTGGAAAATTAGGGCATATGTTGGGCCTTGGTTGATTATTTGACTTTTGGGCCTTTAGAGTATGAGTTGGGCCTTGGTTTTGGACCAAACTATGTTAGGGTAAATGGTCCTTTTACCCCAAGTGTGTATTTATGGTTATGCATTTAAACCAAAATGGTTAATTGGGTTTGTTTTGATGATTGACAATTCGGGGACTTGTCAGCCAGCAGCCAGAGAATTATCCGCGAGACTTCAGCAGTGCGAAGTGAGTTTCCTTCAGTAGGAAAGGATCGAATGCACCAATGCTGACCTGTGTAGTGTATGTATGGTAATTAGCAGCTAATAATGGGCAGGTCCTATATCTTAGAATTATTATGTTTAGTAGCTAAGTGTGGGTTGGGCCCGTATCTTAGAGTTTTTTTATGATTAGTAGCTAAATGTGGGCAGGGCCTGTATCTTAGCATTATTTGAGTACGCATTTGTTTATGTATGTATCTTAGACTTGTTTATGATTAGTAGCTAAATGTGGGCAGGGCCTGTATCTTAGCATTATTTGAGTATGCATTTGTTTATGTATGTAAGTGTGGGTAGGGCCCGTATCTCATAGAATGTGGGCGAGGATCGTAAATCATAGTAGCTAAGATAGGGTGGGGCATGTATATCATAGTATTATTCGAGTATAGATATATGACTGTTTGATAGGATTAGATATACTTTTTGTCTGTGTGATACTTTTATGATGTCAATAGTTGAGTCTAGGTGGGGACCGAATCTCATAGTAGCCGAGTGTGGGCGGGGCCCAAATATCCTAGACAGCAGCATGTGGGCAGGGCCCGAATCTCCTAGGCAACGGAGTGTGGGCAGGGCCGGAATCTCCTAGTTAGCGGAGTGTGAGCGGGGCCCGAATCTCCTAGACAACAGAGTGTGGGCGGGGCTCAATCTCCTAGTTAGCGGAGTGTGTGCAGGGCCCGAATCTCCATGAGTGTGGGTGGGGCCCGTGACTCCTAGTTGCATGTTAAGTGTGTATGGTATGTGGTAGTTTGGGGAGACTCACTAAGCTTCGTGCTTACATTTTTCAATTTTGGTTTCAGGTACTTCCATTAGCAAGGGAAAGAGTTCGGGATGATTGTAGTGCACACACCATTCGTTCTGCCTGGGATGTTTAGACTCTGATATTTTGACACTTAATTTTGATACAGTATTTTTTTATGATGATTTGAGATACATGAATTATGATTATTGTGATGTTTAATGAATTATGGTTTTCTTAAATGATTTTAAAACGAAATTTTTGGACCGTATTTTGGGATGTTACAAGTTAGTATCAAAGCCTTGGTTTGAGGGATTCGGGCACACTCTTGGGTGTTTGTGGAATCAAACTGAGGACTTGGTATGAAATTTTCAAAGAAAATCATTTTTATAAAAGAATTTTGAAAAAAGAAAAGGGTGCGGTGCATGCAATCAACCGAGATCAAGTAAGTACTCCCAAATTACCCATATAAGTTATGTTATGATATGCTTATGAGAAACTGCATGCTAGATTAGGGCTAAGGATCTAGGAAGGATGCCTTATGTGCCTGTTATATGTGTATGAGCTTATGAATTGCATGCTAGTACAGATTAGTCAGTATGATGGCATGATTAGTATATGCTTGATTATGTTACTCAATGCTCGAATGCTGCTTGCTTTGTTCTTTTAGGAGTCCTAGTTCTTTTTTAAGAGATCCTACCCTACAACAGTTGGACTCAAACGAGAGCTGCGAAATAGAGCTAAACCTAACCTTTTGAAATTATTTAATCCTTGTAATATGTAACTTAAAAGTTATCTAGTCTTAGTGGTATGTAATGGTATTCGCAAGCTAGTTAGGGGAGATAGCAGGGACTTCTTATGCAGCCGATGACAGAGAGTGGAATGGTGATTACCCTACAGCAAGCCTAGGATGAGAGTAGCGTGTGAAGCAGTAGTAATAGAAGGGACTTGGTGAAGTCAAGCCGGTTCTTGAGGAAAGTACGGATAGATGTGGAAGGTAGTATGGGCTTGTACTACTACAAGCAGAGGATCCGTACTCGAATCAAGGAAGGCTGAGATGAATCCAGGAAACTTGTAGTGTGTGAGATCCCTCGAGTTATGATGAGTATTATGATGATTGTGATGGTATGTTACCGAGTATAGCGACGCTATGTGGTAGACAAGATGGTACTTCTGTTGCTGGCGAGGGATCAGGCTTGGACTCTAGAGCCGGGCAGCTTGATGGTCAGATGAGGGAGTTCATTCCATCTGAGAGTACACATAGTATCACTTACCAGACTCATGTGATCTTCGGTATGATCAAGGAGGGCATTTTAGAGATTTGTGATAAGAGGCTAAGTGCGTTCTACACTAAGATGGAAACCATGATAGGGACGCATACGTTGATGTTCCAGGAGTTCAGAGCTTGTGAAGCTCCAGATTATCATGGGGCTAGGGACCCCATTGCTAGTAGTAGATGGTTGGCAGATGTCGCTAACACTCTTTGTACCAGCCGTTGCCCGAGAGGGACAATGTCCGACTTACTTCTTGCCTCCCGAAGGACAGGGCACGTGATTGATGGAAAGAGGTTAGTAAGGAGTTGGGTGATGATGCGGTCGATGTTATTTCATGAGATGACTTTACGACCAGATTCCGGGCAGAGTTTGCCCAGGCAATTGAGGAGCAGTAGTTGTCACAAGTGTTTTTAGATCCCCTCCAGACTACCGATATTGTGGTAGAGATCATTGCCAAGTCTCAGGAGAGAGGTTAGTTGGTATCGCAGTATGCAACATATAAGGAAATGAAGAAGGTAAGGTATCATGCCATACTGCAGAATGATAGCAGGTAGATCGTGAGTATCTCAGGGTGTGAGACCCTGAATGATATAACTTCTAGAGCCCGAGAACAGGATATTAACTTGGAGCACGTTGGGAAGAGGGAATCAAATCAATTTCTTATATTGAAGGGTCTCAGGAGGAGATCCAAGATTTTAGATCAGCTTCTGAGAGGCCAACAAGGCCAGATTCAGTGTAACACTTGCGGGAAACTACACGATGGAGTCTTTCATTCCAAGGGTTGAGTAAGTGTAACTCTGGGTTTATCCTCCATCTGTGTTTGAATTATATTTCTACGAGATGTCATATGCTAATTGCATACCGAGAATTATTAGTTGGTAGTGAAAGGTTATTTTCCTAATTACGGGTTGGGAGTGTACATTGTGATCTTGCTTTATGGTCGAGATCGAATTAGGGGTGTTCTGATGAAGGTTTGCAGTCAAGGTTCCGCAGGATGGTTATCCAGCATCGACAGGATTCGGTTGTCTAAGTAACCGTTATTGATTGGCTAGTAATGGAGCGCTACCTGGTAAGAACTGGTTGTCAACAGATCGATCATTGGAAAGTGAGAAGGATTGGGGATTTTTCCAATTTTCATGTATTGTGAAGGCTTAGTCGAATCTAAGTGGGGGAGAATCGTCCAGGGATCCAGAAGAAGGAGTAGTATGAAAACCGGGATAAGTTTCGCATCCTTGTCAGGAAGGAAGACAGCCCAAGCGGCTATATGGATTGAGGATAGTGTGCGTTGGAAGTTTGAAAAACTTGCCAATAATGAGATCGCGTTCTCGGAATGTTTGATAGCAGGCCTGAGGGAATCTGGTTAGGGATTTTAGTCAGGAAATGAGTTTAGTTTGGGATGATAGGTCATGTGTATGCTTGATGTTGGATGCGTTTGGATTAGTAATCAACGATTGAGACAGTGGAGAAAGTGATGTAAGACTGTGGGATAGCCGTAGCATTCACTAGCAGCCAAATAGTGTGAGAAAGTGTTGTAAGTCTGCGGGTGTACCGGTAGCATTCATAAGGTTTACAGATAGTGTTAGAGTGTTGTAAGTTTGCAGGTGTAGCCGTAGCATTCACAGGGTTGGAAAACACTGATAGAGTGTTGTAAGTCTGCGGGTGTAGCCGTAGCATTCACAAGGTTGGCAGATACTGCTAGAAGTGTTGTAAGTCTATGGGTGTAGCCGTAACATTCACAAGGTTGGCAGATAGTGCTAGAGTGTTGTAAGTCTGCGGGTGTAGCCGTAGCATTCACTAAGTTGGTAGATAGCATGAGTGTTTTGTTAGAACATGGAAGTAGCAGTAGTACCCACCAATGCGGGTGCAATAGTAAGGACGTGACAAATCCATCGATTTCCCTAGATGAATTAGACATGGTTGAGTCAGTGATACGACCATAGGAACGCCACTGCAATTATGAGATCAGGGAACCAATGGACCATATAAGGTCATTTGTGGTGCAAGGCTAGCTTTAGTCATTTATCAATCACTTTTAGCAGTGAGTTTGAGTGATGTCAGGATTCGATGTATGGACCCGATCAATTAGATCCGGAAGTCGTTAGAGCCACAGTGGCAAGATAACTAGTGGCAACTATTGATAGACAAGGATTTCATTCAGAAGTCGCGTGGGCCGACTGTGAGATTGCTCTTGGCTCAGCAACCAGGCATGACTTTAGCATTCCAGATAAGCTGGAACCAACGAGGTCCCGGTGGATTTTGGGAAACAGCCATGTGGCATCATGTTGTTTCAAGTAGTTCAGTGTTTCAGGCAGTTCAATGCTCCGGACAGTTTTAGTGTCTCAAGAAGTAATGGTATTTTAGGATTTCATGTATGGACGAAGTAACAGATTGCTTGGGCAATGCTAAGTCACTCACAGCGGGATTTAGCTATAGTGATTCTATACGGACGGTCTGTCAGGGAATCAGACCATATCGAGACTTCGAATTTCACATTGAGTAAATGTGATTATGATTAAAGAATTCATTCATCTTTGGGTTTTAAGAACTCTGTGAGGAATGGTTTTGGTTGCCTTGGAAAGGCTAGGTTATTGTCGGGTTTGTGGCCATCACGTTCAAGTGTAAGGAGTGGTAAGGAATTATTTAGAGGACGAAATCTAATTGAAGTGGGGGAGAGTTATAGCACCCCGTTTATTAAATAAATAAATAGATAAAATTAATATGAATAGAAGCCCTAAATGTGGAATAATTTAGCAAGGCGTTGGTTTTGGGGGTTAAAGAGTTATAATTGAGAGTCTGGGGGTTAAAGTGTAATTTTGCGATTTATTTTGTAAATATTTTGGAGGCTAAGGGGTTGAATGGTAATATATGGATTGCAGTTGAAAATAATTTGTAGAGGGGTTGCTTGGTAATTATTTGGACTTATTATGAAAGGAATTATGGAAGTAAGGGCTAAAAGGTAAATTTCAATTTAAATTGAAGAGGTTGTGAATGGGAGGGACCGGTTCTACCATTTTCATTATCAAGTTTGTATGGAGCGAGATATACACCCGTTCCTTCCATTCCCAATTGAAAGAGAACCATTGAACAAACCCTAACCCTAGATTGTATGTTCCAGCCGCTGCCGCCCAGCCGAGAGTGGGCGGGGCCAGTATCTCATAGTAATACTCGAGTATGGATATATGACCGTTTCATAGGATTAGATATACTTGTTTTATGTGTGATACTTGTATGCATGTCAGTAGCTAAGTGTGGGCAGGGCCTGAAGCTCGTAGTAGCCGAGTGTGGGCAGGGCCCGAATCTCATAGTAATCGAGTGCGGGTTGGGCCAAAATTTCCTAGACAGAGGATTGTGGGCGGGGCCTAAATCTCTTAGACAGCAGAGTGTGGGCAGGGCCCAACTCTCCTAGTTAGTATAGTGTGGACCTGGCCCGAATCTCCTAGACAGCGGAGTGTTGGCGGGCCCGAATCTCCTAGTTAGTGGAGTGTGGGAGGGGCCCGAATCTCCATGAGTGTGGGCAGGGCCCGTGACTCCTAGTTGCATGTTATATGTATGGTATTTGTATTTTGGGGATACTCACTATGCTTCATGCTTATAGTTTTCAGTTTTGGTTTGAAGTACATGCAGTAGTAAGGGAAAGAGCTCAGGATGATTGCAATGCACACACCATTCGTTCAGCCTGGGATGTTTAGACTCTGATATTTTGACACTTAATTTTGATACAGTATTTTGTTATGATGATTTGAGATACATGAATTATGATTATTGTGATGCTTGATGCATTATGGTTTTCTTAAATGATTTTAAAATGAAATTTTTGGACTGTATTTTGGGATGTTACAAGCTTCCTCTTGCATTTATTGCACCATTCGACTTCATCATTATCCCCATACTTCTTGTCGCTGGGGTCAGACCTTGATATTTTATTTTCTTATCAGAATTTGAGAGTCCTTCTCCTTTCCTTTTCTCACCAACTTCAGTCTTGTCAGCGATTCTCTGCGTGATCATATCCTCCATAGACTTTGTCGCCCATGCTGCTACTTCGAATGTAGGTGTCTGCATAACCGGAATAGTTTACTCCCAAGGTAGCCCTCTAGCGTACCTATCAATCTTGGCTAGTTCATCCGGAACACTACACAGTGCGAACTCCATCTTGTCGATGAAGGCATTGCTGTATTCCTCCACACTCAAACTCCCCTTCTTCAATTTCAGGAAATGGTTCTCCAGTTCTAGTATGCTTTGAGCAAAACAATAATTATGCTTGAAATGTACCAGGAACTCTATCCATGTCAGTTACAATGGCTTATTTGGGCTTATTATCTTCCTTAATGTGTTCCACCAGCGAACAACTGAGCCCTTAAACTATCTCACCGCGCAAGTGGTTCACAACCATCCTGTGCAAACACAGGTGATGAAAGTATGCTCCATCTCTGAAATCCAGTCTGTAACTCCCACCGGGTCTTCTTTTCCAGTGAAGGATTAGGGCTTGCAAGTCACGAAGTCTTTATACTTGCATTTGCACCTAGAAGCTCCTTCATCCAAGTTGTTCCTCTTAAATACTTGAGGTTCTGCTTGACTCACGATTTTGCTATAGTTCCCTTCCTCTGACTGACCTTCATTCATTTTGGGCTATACAACAGGCACCGTGTGTGACAACCCGTAAATTGTTCTGTCGTTGTAACCCATTCCCGTCGATAAAACCCGTTTGTCTTTCAATTTTTCCGTTAACATTTTAGATTAGGTTATTAAATTTAAGAATTTTTAGAATGACCTAGTAAGTATCCAAATGCATTAGAAACTCATGATAACGCCCCAATTTAATAATTGGAAGATTTTTAGATTCGACCATATCGGGTAACGGCAACTTAATCGGGTACGACCAAAAGCCTCGGTAAACGTCAGTATCGGGTAGAATTCCACCGTGTCCCAAACTCGAACCATATATAAAGTTCAAATGACTTCATTTTGAAGATTTTCAACCTCTCTCTACTCTCTCTCCTCTCAATCCAAGATCTAGATCCAAAATCACCTCAAATTAAGCTCCAAATCAACAAGGTAACTATCCTAACTCATAGTGTAACCTTTTCAGCTTTCAAATCCGTGTTCAATTTTTGAAATAGGACCATAAACATGTATTTACGGCCGTAGAACACCCATAGGCCGTAAACACACATATAAGGGGTTTTTGAGCCCCAAAACCCTCTCAAAATACTTTTGGAGCTTGGAATCGACATAAGGACTTATTGGAATGGACTTAGAACACCTTGAACTCAAAATTTAGGGAGTAAACATGAGTTTACGGCCCAAGATCATGCTTGGACCGTAAACACCCATTCATGGACAGTAAATTCACTTTAAGGTGTTAAGATGCCACTTAAACACCTCATAAGCCTTGGAATAAAGTCTAGAAGCAACCAAAAATGTGTTAGGGACCTCAAACTTGATAGAAACCACTCCCTAAGGAGTTCACGGCTGTAAACCCCCCAAGAATGGGTTCCTGGGCCGCAAACTCCTATAACTTGGTCAAATGGTGCCTTAAATCCATCCTATGACTTGTAAAATGAGTTGGAATCACATGTGATTGATCTAGGACCACCAAAACACATTAAATCATGGAAAATAAGAGTTTACGGCCGTAAACTCATAGTTTACTGCCGTAAACTCCTCAAATGGTCCTTAGGATGCCCAAATTCCCTTCCAATGCCTCAAAACCAAGCCTAGCATCACCCCTCATGAGTTATAAGACCATTAGGCAACCAAAAACACCCCCACCATGAGTTTATGGCCGTAAACTCATGGGGAGTTGGTCATTGGGCCGACAAATCCATTGGGAGTTTACTCTTGAAGAGTAAACTCCATATCCAAGCCATACACACCCTTAGATGCTACCTAGGTCACTCCAAACACTTGAATTGAAGTGTTTTCGCGTATAGAAGTGTTTATCCTTATTTAATAAATAGATCAAGGTCTAATTAGATACAATTTATGTATCTCTTCATATTACATAGGAACCTCGCGTGTTTTCAATCCCCGAACTGACAATTAGCATCCAACCGGCACACTTCTTGACTGGTGAGTTCATACCCCTACGCCTTTTTCCGTGTTTTTCAATGTTTTCAGGGGGGGGGGATACAAGCAAATTATAAATATTTTCAAAACTTAAAACTGATGTAATTCTATAAATATCTAGCTAACTTTTAGATATCTTTACCCCTTATGTATTATGCGGAGCATAAGGGATGTTTTACTGAGTATAACTAAGTAGATTTCAATTACAGTAAAGGAAACAATCAAACCAATCAAATTATTATGGGAATAATTTGGGATCTTTAGTTCTTGTTTTACGGTCACAGATTTTATGCAAAGTTATTAGATAAACTATGTCTGATTCAGTTTATCTCTGTTTAATTTAGAGTATTATGCTAGATAATTTCATTGTATTAAACTGATTTTACTGTATTATGTTTTGAAACGATTAGTATGTTTGATAACGAACGAGGACATCGTGAATAATTTAATAATAGCTTGTGATATTATCTTCATTAAACCCTTCGGGTCATCAGTAAATCCTCCCCGGAAGTGTAACCAGAGTCTCCTGGAGGGAGAGCGTGGAATTTGTGAATAGATCTATTCGGGACTGACAATCCCACACCTAAACTGCTAGCTACAGTTAGGCGGGCACGCCTGGGGTGACAAATTCTGGATATTGTCTGACGCCTAAAGAACGTCAAGGAGGTCTCGTTGTCATATTAGCATGGTTACCCGACTCACAATACATATTAATATAGTTTATTCACGGATTTTATATCTAGTGCAGGATAGAATTCCCATGGTTTTCAATCTATAGTTTTACTGGATGGTATTCCCAGTGGTTTTGAATCTATATCTTCTCTTAATATATAGTTTTACTGGATGGTATTCCCAGTGGTTTTGAATCTATATCTTCTCTTAATCTATAGTTTACTGGATGGTATTCCCAGTGGTCTTTTAATCTATAGTTTTACTGGATGGTATTCCCAGTAGTCTTTTAATCTATAGTTTCACTGGATGGTATTCCCAGTGGTTTTAAATCTATGGTTTTATATATTAAAACTACCTACTGTTGTACTCGATGGTATTCCCAGTGGATTTTCAATATATAGTCTTACGTATTAAACTATCTACTGTTGTATCGAACGGAAATTCGAACTTTAACTAAACTGTTTTTATAAGAAAATATGGGATTTTCTTGGATAACAACTTTTTAGAAAACCAAAGGAAACATAATCTTTTTACAAAAACAAACAGCTTATGAACTCACCAGCTTTATGCTGATTTTTAAACTGCTTGTATTCTCAGGTTCTCCTTAGTCAGGTATCCCGCGTTCTTTTGCAGAAGACGGAGCGTATGGAAGTCTTGTCACATTTTGATTAACTTATGTAACTACAAAACTTGTATTACTTTACTTTCAAACAAATGTAATGAATCTATGTAATGTAATGTTTTGTGTTTACTATGCTTACTATGTACATTGGTTACGATACTTCATGACGTCCTCCGCCCCAGAACATTTCTGCCTTCGGTTTCAGGGTGTGACATCGTGGGTTCTCTTCCATTTTTCCAGATCAACTATCGCATTTCCTGTCTTTGCTCGGCTAACAAAGCTCTAAGCATTTCCATTTTGACAGGTTTAGCTACAGGCACTACTTCAAACGCACGCTCAACTGCTCGGGGCTCAGGCCGACGAGTCTTGTTATCATTTCCTAGTCCACTATGTCTTGACCATGATATTCTATACACTGAGAAGGCATTCAATGTATAGTGACGGGAATATAGATAGGGAAGATAGACATATAAACCTCCTAATCACTGCAAAAAGTTATATGTTAGTTCTAATACTGTAATTAAACATTTAGAAATCTAAACACATAAAATTTCCAGATCCGCTCGACAATAGCCCATAGACCCAAACATCCAAAAAGCATCTAAAGGCATCATATATCATCCTGAGGTAGATTATAGTTATAACATGTGTAAATTATTGAGCACATAGAAGCAAATTATACATTTATCCTAAAGTAAGCTAGTGCTCGTGTCTATTCAGCTATATTACCAAAAATATACTAGACACTCATCTCACGATCATTTCTTAGTATTCTAAGTTGAAGTCTAGAAATAAATCCTCACTCCTAGTTCACGTAAACTAATGCTCCGATACCAACTGTGACATCCCCATTTTCACGGCTAGAAAAGACCAGTTATGCTTATTTTAAAATCAGAGTTTTAATTTAGAAATGCGGAATTTGTCCAATAAAATATTCCCGAAAGATGTTTTTTTATTAATTTATTAAAAACTCCAGATGTCATAACTGAAACAAGAAACATAAGTGTAAACAAAGACTTATAATATCTTAATATAGTCTAAAGTTCCTCAAATCTCTCATGCATCATCATTATTGTTTCCTATGATACAAAGACGTTGAGTGGGTCAGGTTGGGAAATCAGTTGAGATATATAGGGGTTTCAACCCACAATATTATAATTATTAATTATATAACCATCAACATTCAAACAACCCAATTACCCCATTTCCCATCACTCCCACTTACTAATCCTATCTTGAAGAATCTTTCCTAAAGGATCTTTATCAGCGGACAACTATAATTCCTAGGTGATTAGGCACGACGGTATGACCTAGTATCATTATCACTAAGTCTTAGTCTAATATTCTGCATGACTAGAGAGAATCTAGATCTATTAATCATTCTAATGAATACAAATAGTTCTATCAAATAAGGATCAACCAGGTAGGACAATCGGGAGGTGGGACCATTTTGACATATAGTCTTTCTGAAATCCAACAACCAAGCTAATGTGACCATTCTAGACCCCTCTCCCATATGTAGATCAATAAATATATGATTGGGAATCACTGATATATCTTTTTTATAGGTTCATAACAATGGATATGACTATAATTATAAATTACGTGATGGTAGAGTAAGTGTAGCTCACTTCTAGATTATGGATGAGAACCAGGGTCCAAGTGGGCATAACTCTGATTCAGGGTCTCCTACTCGAAGGCTACTACTCGAACACATACTATGGGGGTGTCGCAGGGCTTCTCCTCGGGCTAGAAACGAAATAAAAATAAGTTTACATGAGGAATAATCGAGAGAGAATGGCTGTAAGAGTGTGTGGAATGAATGAGGGGTTGTTGGCTATATGTAGGGCCAAAAATGCATATGCATGCCGCATCGAAGGGGTGTGCGCCACGCACTTCAAACACGTTGTTTCATCGGTCAGCTGACATGTATCACTCGTCTGCTGTAGCTGCGTGGCTGACTTTGCGAGCAAGCCACGCGCGTCGCACTGCGTGTGCCGATTTTCAGAATTTAGACATTGGGTATCTCCTTCATACGAGATCCGTTTTTGATGTTCTTTATATCCACGGAAAGATCTCGATGAGATCTATAACTTTCTTTTAGATTCTATCGGCTAGTTTTGAATCTTTTATTTACACAAGCTTGGCCTATTAAAGCTCATATAAAATGCATATATCCCACATCCGACATCCATTTTCGATGGTTTTTATATTTCTGGAATCCTATTAACGAGACCTTCAATTATCATTTAGATTATTTTCGCCAAAATCAAGCGATCTAAAACTCGATTTATATGCGCACACTGCTACGTTGAAATCTTTAAAAATTCATAATGTCCTCTATTAAATTCAAATTTGGATGTTCCCTATATTCACAAATTCTCTTTTTCCTAATACTACGACTTTTTTTTAGATCACTAGGGCTAATAAGTAACATATCTCCAAATCACTATTTACGATATATACTATAACTCGGTTAAGATTATTTATCCTAAACAATCTCTTACTTTAAAGTCATTATTATGGCGTATAAAAACTTTATTGCCTAGTGTGAAGTTACGTGTGTTACAGTTATCTCTCCCTTTGGGTGATTACATCCCAAAATCATCAACAAAACAAAGTTTGTATACTGACTCCGCACGTTACCTTTCCATCTTAGGTGGTAATTGTAACTCCCATTTCCTCTGATTGCTAAACTCTTGTAACTCCCACACGTCACCTTTATGCTCTAATATGTTACTACCACATCTTTGTAGGTAGATTTCTTAGCTACCGACTACTTAATCTTGATGACTGTGATTTGTCTATCGACCGCATCGATCCTTTATTACTTCAATCTTTGACTAAATTCGGATACTATGCCGGACGTTCCTCGTAGATTAGTCGGAATTTATTTGATATGACCACTAGGGTCGAAACATGAATCTTCACTGAAACAAAGGTAATGATGGAAATCAACAAAACAGATCAACTACCTGATTTTAGCAACCTTGTGACTTAATCAAAGTGTGAGTTTTGTTTTTTCGGTAGTATAGACCTCTAGCGCCTTTCAAACCTACTCATACTCGTCCCAAGTAATGTCTTGTAGTTCACTAAGTTATTCTTAACGAAAACCACATAGAAACTCAACATATAACATAAATTATGAAATTATACTATCTAAGATATAATTTTCTCCATTGCCTTCCTCAAGCGTCATGGGATTCACCTTTTTCTGCATCCAAGATCATATGATATGCTCTTGTCTTTGGCTTAGGCGAGACATTTACAATTTTTTTCTTTTTTAGGCAGCTTCATGACATGCCCTTCTTCCTTACATTCGAAGAATACTCTTCATTCATACCGGAATTCATCAGAATAGTGATCAGGTCTTCCATACCTGTAACAAGTCACTTCTCTGTGCATCGCCCATAATGCTTCATTTTTCATTTATTGCACCATTTGACTTCATCACCACCCCAGACTTCTTGTCGTTGGGTTCAGACCTTGAGATTTTATTTTTCTTATCGAACTTCGAGAGTCCTTCTCCTTTCCTTTGCTCACCAACGTCAGTCTTGTCGGCGGCTCTTTACTTGATCATATTCTCCACATAATTTTTTGCCCATACTGCTGCTTCGAAGGTAGGTGTCTACTTAACCGGCACAGTGTACTCCCAAGGTAGCCCTTTGGCGTACCTATAAATCTTGGCTAGTTTGTCTGGAACAATGTGCAGAGCAAACCCCATCTTTTCAGTGAAGGCATTGGTGTATTCCTCCACAGTTAAACTCCCCTTCTTCAAGTTTAGGAATTGGTTCTCCGGTTCTAATATGTTCTGAACACAACAATACTACTGCTTGAAATGTACCAGGAACTTTATCCATTTCAGTTGCAATGGCTCATTTAGGGTTATTATCTTTCCCAATCTAGTCCATAACTCCCACCGAGTCTTCTTTTACGGTGAAGGATGAGGGATTGCTAGTCATGATGTCCTTATACTTGCATTTGTTCCTAGCAGGTCCTTCATCCAGGTTGTTCCTCCTAAATACTTGAGGTTCTACTTGAATCACGGTCCTGCTATTGTTCCCTTCCTATGACTGACCACCATTCAGTTCGGGCTGCTCAGCAGGCACCGTGGGTTCTCTTCCATTTTCCCAGAGCAGCTGCCTCATTTCATCTCTTTGCTCGACTAACAGAGCTCTAAGCATTTCCATTGTGACAACTTCCACTACCGGCACTACTTTAGGCACATGCTCAACTGCTCGGGGCTCAGGCTGAAGACTCTTGTTATCGTTTCCTGGTCCACTACGTGTCCTTACCATGATGTTCTATACACTAAAGCAAGCGTTCAGTGTATAGTGAAGAGATTATAGATAGGGAACATAGACGTATAAATCTCCTAATCACTCTAAATAGTTATATGCCATTTCTAATACCGTAATTAAACGTTTAGAAATCTGAACACATAAAATTTCCAGATACAGTCGGCAATAGATCATAGACTTGAACATTCTAAAGCATCTAAAGGCATCCTATAACATCCTAAGGTAGATTATAGTTGTAGCATGTGTAAATCATTTAGCACAAAGAAGCAAATAAAAAATATATCCTAAAGTAAACTAGTGTTCGTGTCTATTCAGGTGTACTACCTAAAATATACTAAACGCTCATCTCATGATTACCGCTTAGCATTCTAAGTTAAAGTATAGAAATAAATTCTTACTCCTAGTTCACTTAAACTAATGCTCTAATACCTACTGGGACATCCCCATTTTCACGGCCAAAAAAGACCAGTTTATGATTATTTTAAAATCAGTGTTTTAATTTACAAATGTGGAATTTGTCCCATAAAATATTCCCGAAGGGATGTTTTCATTTATTTATTAAAAACTAAGGATGTCATAATTGATACAAGAAAAATAAGTATAAACGAAGACTAACAATATCTTTATATAGTCTTAAGTTCCTCAAATCTCTCAGGTATCATCATTATTGTTTCTGATGGGTTTTAGCCATATGAACATTCCTATGTGCACATACAAACCCTAATGCTTGGATCTAGGTTTCTCTAATTGAACATGCATTGAATCCAAGACTTCTAATGACAATTCTAGTATAATAACATAAGAAATCAGATTTGGAAGATTACCTTGAATCACTTGCTTGAATCTTCTTGTCCTTGGAGCTTTAGAGTCACAATTGTCACTCCTCTAATGGCTTACAAACGCCAACTAGCAAGAGGATGATTATAGAGAGAGGAGAGAGGAGCTAGAAATCGGTCAGGGTTCTTCCAAAGGCAAGAGTGCCGATTTCCTTGACCCCTTGGGTCTATTTATACTTGTAAGGCTCCTAGGGTTTCACCCTTAAAACCCTAATTGGATAACTTAGGCCCTAAGCAATCCAATACCCTAATGATAAGCCTTGGACGATTTCAAGGTCTATCCAAAGCCCCAAAACCATCTCCCCTTATCCATAAGGGATTATAGCCCAAAGTACAACTATCATACAATTGACAGTTTATGCCCCTTTATTCAATTAATCTCTTTAAGTCACCAAATTAATTCCTAATTAATTTATGACTTATATTAATCAAATAATAATATTATTATTCCTTACATTATTCTCATAATATATTAATAATATTTCTTCTCTCATTATAAATCATCATGTCAAGTTGCTATGGTGAAGGCAACCCAAAAGGACCATGCACAACCGGGTCAAATACTTTCCTAATATAGTTGCAGCCTTAGACACTATTCCAACAGTCTCCCACTTGGATAAGTCTAGTAACTATATATACAAGTATAATCCGATTAGCAATCGTAGCTCTCAAAGACACTGTCAAACTCTGATCTTATTAATCTTGTCCTTTAGATAAGGGATCGTATAGTCCTCTGTTTAGATATCATGCAGAAATTTACATGGAACCAATTGTCTAGCATTTGGTTTCTCGATCTCAGATTTATTCGACATAGAACTTAATCGAACACATCAATTTAGTTCTGACCGGGCCTGGCACATAAGTCAAATCAAATCATCGAGCGACCGAGATATCGCTTTTACCTTCTTAGGATAAAAGTAACAGATAAACTTCGACTTATATGCATTTACTTATTCATTAATCAACTATACACAACAATGCGTTTTATAACATCAATTTACTGATTCGGTTTCGCATTATCAATGTACAACCAATCAACAAATAACAAACCATATATCTAGGTTTTAAGACCATATGATATTATCGTCTTGCGATCACCCTTTTTTTTTTATCACATTCCATAAGGTGATTCCAGCAAGCGCGGGTTTGTTCCAATGCTCAAAACTAGTTCATAAGCACTCATGAACGTTCCAACAATCTTTTGCTATGTCTAATACCATTTAGACAATCTACACACCAACTCATGACAATCTTCATTCATACCTACTTCCAACATATGAACGATTGTTGACAATCTGAATAATTCGATTATTCTTAATTAACTCAATTATTCTGGAAGTCAAAACATGCAAAGTGAAACAATAGTTAAACAATTAACATAAGACAATAACATTACTCATAAATAATATTCTTTTATTTAATCATCAAATGTTAATTAGATTTATCTATTACACGTTTCTAATACTATCTAATCTATACTAATATCATCCTTCGGCCCAATACTCCTAGCATGCTGCAAGTGCTTAACCCTGCTCAGTCCCTTCGTAAGCGGATCTGCTGGGTTATCTTCTGATGATATCCTCTTCACTACGAGTTGTCCTTCTTCCACTCGATGTCTAATAAAGTGATATTTTCTGTCGATATGTCTAGATCTACCATGATCCCTCGGTTCCTTGGTCAAGGCAACCACTCCTTCATTATCACAGAAAATCTCCATGGGCTCCTTTATGGCAGGTACAACTCCAAGATCACCGATGAAGTTCTTCAACCATATTGCCTCTTTTGACGCTTCGCTCGGTGCAATGTACTCTGATTCGCACGTTGAATCAGCTACGGTTTCCTTCTTGGAACTTTTCCAAGTTACTGCTCCTCCATTCAAGGTAAAGACCCAGCCCGACTACGAACGGTAGTTGTCCCTGTCGGTCTGAAAGCTGGCGTCACTATACCCTCGCACCTTCAAGTCATTACTCCCTCCGAGGACTAAAAACCATTCCTTCGTCCTCCGAAGGTACTTAAGGATATTCTTGACCGCAATCCAATGGGCTCTGCCAGGGTTCCCTTGATATCTGCTAACCATTCTCAAAGCAAAGGCTACATCAGGGCAAGTACAAGTCATAGCATACATGATTGACCCAACTGCGGAAGCGTATGGTACTCGGCTCATTTATGCTATTTCAGCTTCGGTACTCGGACTTTGAGTCTTACTCAACTTGGCATTACTTTGTATCGGTAATTCTCCCTTCTTCAAGTTTTCCATACTAAAACGTTTTACTACTTTATCTAAGTAAGTGTTCTGACTAAGTCCTATTAGTCTCTTACTTCATTCTCTCACTATCCTTATTCCCAGAATATAGGAAGCCTCCCCGAGGTCCTTCCTAGCGAAGCACTTCCCGAGCCAGGACTTAACCTCCTGCAGTGTCGGGATGTCGTTTCCTATGAGTAGTATGTCATTGACATACAAAATGAGGAAGCTTACTATACTCCCACTGGCTTTGACATATACACATGATTCATCTTCGCTTCGTTCCAAACTCTTTGACTTTCTCATCGAAGCAAAGATTCCATCTGCGAGATGCTTGCTTAAGTCCATAAATAGACTTCTCAAGCTTACACACTCTATTTGGATGCTTCGGATCAACAAAACCCTCAGGCTGAGCCATGTAAACATCCTCAGCCAACTTCCCATTAAGGAAAGCGGTCTTGACATCCATTTGCCAAATCTCATAATCATGAAATGCGGCAATTGCTAGCATCACTCTAATAGATTTTATCTTCGCAACTGGTGAGAAGGTCTCATCATAGTCAACTCCGGGAGTTTGAGTAAAGCCCTTCGCAACCAATCGCGCCTTATATGTGTGTACATTTACATCCATGTCGGTCTTCTTCTTGAAGATCCACTTGCACCCAACGGTCTTACGTCCGGGCACATTATCAGCCAAATTCCAAACTTGGTTGTCATACATCGACTGGATCTTGCTGTCCATTGCCTCTTTCCATTTTGCAGACTTCGGGCCTGCCATGGCTTCCTTATAGCTATTAGGGTCATCTAAATTTATTAGTGTTCCATCACTAATATACGTGTCCCCTTCGGTAGTAATATGAAAACCTTAAAACTGGGGTTGAACTCTAACTCTTTCGGAACGTCTAAGAGGTAATGACTCATCAATCAGTTCAACCGGAGTTTCCTCCTCGGGTTGAGTGCCAACGGTAGAGGTTCCTTCATCAATCGACTCTTGAATCTCTTCAAGCTCGATTTTCCTCCCACTGTCTCCTTGGCTTATGAGTTCTCGCTCTCGGAAAACTCCTCTCCGCGCAACAAAGATAACATTGTCCTTCGGTCTATAGAAGAGATATCCAAAGGATTTCTGCGTGTAGCCGATGAAAATACATCGCTCACTACGAGTTTCGAGCTTGTCGTGAGTATCTCGTCTTACGAAGGCCTCACAACCCCAAACCTTGATATGTGCTAACGAGGGAGCTTTCCCTGTCCACATCTCGTGAGGTGTTTTGGCAACCTTCTTAGTAGGGACTCGGTTAAGGATATGGGCGGCAGTCTCTAAGGCATACCCCCAGAATGAGATAGGTAGTGAAGCACGACTCATCATAGAGCGGACCATGTCTAACAAGGTTCGATTACGCCTTTCTACCACACCATTCAACTGCGGTGTCCTAGGTGGCGTCAATTGTGAGACTATTCCACACTCCTTGAGATAGTCGTGGAATTCAAGACTCAGGTACTCTCCTCCTCGATTGGATCGAAGCATCTTGATTTTCCTGCCCAATTGATTCTCCACTTCATTTTTGAACTCTTTGAACTTTTAAAACGTTTCTGACTTTTGCTTGATTAAGTAGATATACCCATATCTACTATAGTCATCGATAAAAGTCACATAGAAGCGGTTCCCATCCTTTGTGGTTGATCTAAACGGTCCACATACATCAGTATGTATAAGGTCCAATAAACCCTCACCCCTTTCACATGTACTAGTGAAGGGTGACTTGGTCATCTTACCAAGTAAACAAGACTCACATGTGTCATCTTCCCTAAGGTCGAATGACTCCAACACTCCATCCTTTTGGAGTTGGGCTATGCGCTTCTTGTTGACATGTCCAAGACGACAATGCCACAAGGATGCTTTATCCATACCATTGGAAGAATACATGCATAAAACATCATTTCCTAGGTTATCTACAATCATAACAGTTTCATAAATTCCATTACATGGTATTGCTTCAAAATATAAGACACCATTTAGATAAGCACAAATAGAACCATTCTCATTATTAAAAGAAAATCTAAATCCTTGTCTAAACAAACCATGAAATGAAATGATGTTTCTTGCCATTTTTGGTGAATAAAAACAATTGTTCAAATCTAAACATAAACCATTCCTAAGCATTAGAGAATACACTCTAATCTTGGTCACAGGCAGCGATCTTCTGTTCCCCATGATTAGATTTATTCTTCCATGCTCCACATCCCTGTTTCTTCTTAGTCCCTGCAATTCAGAATAAATGTGGTAACCACACCCGGTATTGAGGACCCAAGAAATAGCATGAGATGAATCATTAGATTTAATTGTATATATACCTGCAAAAGATGGCTTGATCTTTCCTTCCCTGATGGCTTGTCGGTAGTCTGGGCAGCTTCTCTTCCAATGCCCTATTTTATGGCAGTGGTGGCACTCTGCCTCCTTTGGTTTAGGGTTAGGCTTAGCGGGATCAACTTTGGTCCCACTAGAAGAGGAACCATCTCAGGACTCTCCCTTGCGGTGTCTCTTAGACGGAGCCTTCCTCTTCTTGCCTCTTCCTTGCCCAATGGCCAAAACAGGAGCAACGGGTGGATTGGGAGTGGTTGCAACAGACTTGTCCTTGAGGTTGCTCTCAGCAACCCTAAGGAGACCTTGGAGCTTACTTAGGGTGACCTCTTCCTTGTTCATGTGGTAGGTCATCCTAAATTGGTTGTAACACGGAGGCAATGAGTGAAGCACCATGTCGATAGCCAAGTCTTCCCCAAAGTCAACATTCAACTTGCGAAGACGATCGACATACCTTTGCATCTTTTGCAGGTGCACGGTTAGAGATTCTCCATGACCCGTTTTAGCGGAGATCATGTTAGTGACAATCTCGTAACGTTCCTGCCTCGCGTTTTGATGGTATCTCTCCAACAAGTCTTGGTGCATTTCGTACGGATACATATCCTCATAGGACTTTTGGAATTCAGCGTTCATTGTGGCTATCATGATGCAATGAACCTTCGTTGCATCACGTTCATGAGTCTCAAAAGCAGTCATTTCAGCCGGAGTAGCGATTTCTGGATTGATCTTCTCGAGCTTCTCATCGAGGACATACTCCTTGTCCTCGTAGCGAGCAATCGTGCGAATGTATCTTATCCATTCGCTAAAGTTCGTCCCATCGAAAGTCACCTTTTGGCAAAGGCTCATCAATGTGAACGAGTTAGCAGCAGCGTTGTTCACGTTCGACATCTACAAATAGAAAGGACAAAGATAGATTAGAATTTGAATCCCTAATTATCACCCAATAAGAAAAATTAGGGCTAGGATCCAACAACAATATTTACATATTAGAAAAGGGATGCCGTAATCTAACATGCAAATAATTTGAAGGTAAGTGAATGATGATTCACTAATTCTCCACCATGAAAACCTAACTTTAAGTTCTAAATGTATTGAGAATTCCTAGGTTTTAATGAGATTCATTGAACTTTTCAATGGCATGTTTAAATCTCGATATGCCCCTCTCATTTGTGACTGGGATACCGAGGATCACAAAGCGGGTGTGAATTACCATGCAAATTCACACGGTGCCTTCATTATAACAATCACCTATTCGATGTGCCGGTAAACCACACACGCTCCATCGAACTATGATAAATAATGAATCACCCTTTGCCACCTTTGCTTAGAACCAATTAGTGTGCCGGTAAACCACACACGCTCCACTAACTTCTTAGCAAGGGTGCAAAGTATAATTTCATGGGATTGCATCAATTCACTTTTCCTAAAGTAACTAGGATTGGGATTTTTTTTTTTTGAAAAAACATGTAGTTACTTTGTATTTCATATTATACTTTTAATGAGGAGATGAGGTTACCCTATCCTACCCATTCGGCTAACGACCCTCCACCGATCAAGCAAGCGGTGGGTGTGAGTGTACACCCATTAAGCGTCATTTTATAGGCGGCAACCTTATACCCACCTTATAGACCGACTTCGTGAATGAGGCCTACTAACGGTAAGACTAGCATTTTTAATTATACACACACACACACACACACACACACATATATATATATATATATATATATATATATATATATATATTAAACTTGTAATATTATATTAGTATAGGGTTGAATTTTAAACTTGTAAAAATCTAGGGTTTGAAATTTAAATTGTCTAAATTAAACTTTTAATCACAAAACATAAATTTCAAAACTTGAGGGCAAGTTTTAAACCTTTTAAAACATAGGGGATCAAATAACAAATAATCCAAATTAACATTTAATCACATAATTATCCATATTTGATTTATTTCATTATTTCTTGCAAAACAATTTACCAATTTAATTAAAATAATTAATCAATTATCATATAAGGAAATTAATATTCAATTAATTGATAAATATCTTCAATTAGGTCAAGAATATACTCAAATATATCTTAAAATCGGATTTATATTGACCTATTAAGATTATGGTAAGTATCCAAAAGATAAACAGCAAGAAATCCCGAAATTAGCTCTTTCTGATGCTCGAACTCGCCGAGTACCACAATGGACTCGCCGAGTTGAGCCTACTCGCCGAGTCCACTATGGGACTCACCGAGTTCATCATGCAGAATGACAAAATTCGAATTTTGCAAGAAACAAACAAGCAACCAATGCATCAATTCAATAGAAACCAATCAAGGCTCTGATACCACTGATGGGTTTTAGCCATATGAACATTCCTATGTGCACATACAAACCCTAATGCTTGGATCTAGGTTTCTCTAATTGAACATGCATTGAATCCAAGACTTCTAATGACAATTCTAGTTTAATAACATAAGAAATTAGATTTGGAAGATTACCTTGAATCACTTGCTTGAATCTTCTTGTCCTTGGAGCTTTAGAGTCACAATTGTCACTCCTCTAATGGCTTACAAACACCAACTAGCAAGAGGATGATTATAGAGAGAGGAGAGAGGAGCTAGAAATCGGCCGGGGTTCTTCCAAAGGCAAGAGTGTCGATTTCCTTGACCCCTTGGGTCTATTTATACTTGTAAGGCTCCTAGGGTTTCACCCTTAAAACCCTAATTGGATAACTTAGGCCCTGAGCAATCCAATACCCTAATGATAAGTCTTGGATGATTTCAAGTCTATCCAAAGCCCCAAAACCGTCCCCCCTTATCCATAAGGGATTATAGCCCAAAGTACAACTATCATACAATTGACAGTTTATGCCCCTTTATTCAATTAATCTCTTTAAGTCACCAAATTAATTCCTAATTAATTTATGACTTATATTAATCAAATAATAATATTATTATCACTTACATTATTCTCATAATATATTAATAATATTTCTTCTCTCATTATAAATCATCCTGTCAAGTTGCTATGGTGAAGGCAACCCAAAAGGACCATGCACAACCGGGTCAAATACTTGCCTAATATAGTTGCAGCCTTAGACACTATTCCAACAGTTTCCTATGATACAAAGACTCTGAGTGGGTGAGGTTGGGAAACCTGGTAAGATAGATAGGGTTTTCATTCCAAAATATTATAATTTTTAATTATATAACCATCAACATTCAAATAAACCAATTACCCTATTTCCCATCACTCTCACTTACTAACCCTATTATGATGATCTTAATGTATCTTTCCTAAAGGATCTTTATCAATGGACACCTATAATCCCTAGGTTATTAGGCACGACTGTATGATAATACTCGCGACAACACGGCAGTACGTTAGTACATTTTGTATAATCATGGCAGGCACGACAGTACAAAGTACTTGGGTTTAGCACAGTAGTATAAAATTACTTGGCTTTAGCACGACAGTACAAAAGTACTTGGGTTTAGCATGACAGTACAAAGTACTTGTGATAGACATGGAAAACACAACTTATTATCTCACACGAATCTCTATCTAACCTATCGTAACCACTATTTAACACAATCCTATCACAACCTCTCATTTATTATTTTGCACAGTCCCTCACTACCCTGTCATGTTATTAAGTATGTTTATCATACCAATAAATCAAATAGTAATCATATTTTTACAACTACATTAAACACAACAAAGATAGCACACATAGCAGTTGAGCATTTAGAAAACTTATATCAATGTGTAAGCTTGAAAGTAATTATGCATTCACTTGTTGAAGTGATGACTCATAATTTGGGCAAATCTTCGTTTCTAGCATCTGACCTTTCCTTTGACGTTACCAAGTATCATTATCAATAAGTCTTAGTCTAATATTCTACACGACTAGAGAGAATCTAGACCTATCAATCATTCTAATGAATACTGATAGTTCTATCAAATAAGGATTAGCCAGGGAAGATAGTCGAGAGGTAGGACCATTTTAACATATATTCTTTCTGAAATCCAACAACCAAGCCAACATGACCATTCTAGACACCTCTCCTGTAAGTAGATCAACCAATATATGACTTCGAATCACTGATAAATCTTAGTTATAGATTCATATAAACGAATATGAGTATAATTATAAATCGAGGGAAAATAAGTGTAGCTCACTTATAGATTATGGATGAGAACCAAGGTCCATGTAGGCAGAACTCTGACTCAGGGTCTCCTACTCGAAGGCTACAACTCAAATGCGTACTCTGAGGTGTTGTAGGGCTTCGCCTCAAGCTAGAAATGAAAGGAAAATAGGTTTGCAGGAGGAATAATTGAGAGAGAGTGGATGTAAGAGTGTGTGTAATGAATGTAGGACTGTTGGCTATTTATAGGGCCAAAAATGCATATGCGCGCCACGCCTAAGGGGTTCATGTCTCGCACATCAAACACTTCGATCCATCAGTTAGCTGACACATGTCACTCGTCAGCTGAAGCAGTGTGGCTGACTTCACGTGCAAGATATGCGCGTCGCGCTGCGCGTGTCGATTTTCGAAATTTAGAAATAATGTATCTCCTTCATACGAGCTCCGTTTTTGAAGTTCTTTATATCAACAGAAAGCTCTCGATGAGATCTACAAATTTCCTTTAGACTCCGTCCGCTAGTTTTGATTTTAGCTTATTTACACATGCTTAGCTTAATAAAGCCCGTATAAAATGCATATCTCTCACATCCAACATCCGTTTTCGATGGTTTTATATTTTTGGAATCCTATTAACGAGACCTTCAATTCTCGTTTAGATTGTTTTTGATAAAAAAATCAACCAATCTAAAACTCGATTTATGTGCACACACAACTACGATGAAATCTTAGAAAAATCATTACTTCCTCTATTGAAGTCAGATTTTGACGTTCCTTATATGCACAAATTTGCATTTTCCAAATACTACGACTTTCGTTTAGATCACTATGGCTAATAAGTTACCTACCTCTAACTCACTATTTATGACATATACTATAACTCGGTTAATATTTTTTATCCTAAATAATCTCTTATTTAAAAGTCATTATTATGGCTTATAATAACTTTATTGTCTAGCCCGAATTTACGAATGTTACACAAGGTAAATGTTTGCATGGGGACTAATTTAGTGCCATGGCGTGGCATCTATTCACCACTGGGTGGTTGTTGTTTAATGGAAACACCTAATCTGGGTTTTGTGCCCTTATTTAATGGATGTCATGGCTAGGACTACCCACCCTCAGCCTCAATCAATTTACCTCAAGCTCCAAGGAAAACCCTAGCCTCCATTGCTAAACTTTGAGTTATTGTGGTGTGTCATGGTGTTTTGAAGAGAAGGAAGGCACCCTTGGACTTTGTTTCAGCAAGCAACTCTCCACATCCCTCTTATCTTTACATTTTCTAGACTCTTGTAAGTCCACAAGATCCGATTTTTATGTTACTTGTCTCTAGATCTACACCTTTGTCCCTTTATATTCATGGTGTGGGAATTTGGATGGTCGGATCCCATAAATTTGGCAGCTTTATGAATCCTTGTGGTCATCTTAGTGTCATATGTTCCATATCTGAGGATCTTTGGGGTTCTCAAGCTTTGAGTTCCTTATTGCCCTATTTTTGACCTAAAATGAAAGGGACATGCATGTTCTTAAAGCTATAATATTTATGGCCCATTAGGTATAGGAAACCCATCTAGAAACTTTGGATGAGTAACTCAGGAGATAAGGTGCTTAATGGGTGTCTTCATGCCTTTAGTTACATTTAAGCAATTAGGGTTTGAGATCTTGAATTATTGAGATGTATTAATGGATAAAGTTAGAAACTTTATCCATCAATACCATGGGAAAGACAAGATATGAGCTTTGGAGCTATTGCGGTTATAGGAAAACAGATTAATATGTTAAGCTGTCCAGACCAGTCCCCACGGCGTGGTCTTGTGTTGCCACGACATGGCGACTGGGTAAGAACCTGTCAGTTTCATCGTTTCCCTGCCATGATGTGGCCAAGGATAGCTACGATGTGGCAACTCACTGAATGTTGACTTTTGACCATTGATCGTTGACCGTTGATCTTGACCAAGTTTGACTTTAGGTCTAATGGAGTAATTTAAGTAGCAGATTGTGGCTTGGTCCCTCTTTGTTGTATAGGTGACCTATAGAGTCGATATTTGGAGCATCGATCTGTTTGGATATCTTTTAGACGTTGAGGTGAGTTTTCTTCATTATATTCGTGGGTTGAAGGCACCAATTCCGACCCACTAGGTTGTGTTATGTATCCTAGTTTATAGGATGTTGCTACACTATAGGTGATCTATTAGATTGGTAGATCTGTATGATTACCAATACTTGTTGGTTATATGTTTATGTTTATCTGTTGCATATACCGACATAGTGCGGTTGGGTTGAGGCGATATTGCTTTGTGTGGAAGTACCCAAACCTGAGAGCAAACCAGTCGTAAGATGAGGGGTGAGAGGGTAACCCAATCTTATGTTGTGGGCTCGGGAGCAATCCAATCATAAGCTGAAGGATAGGAGGCCAATACAGTCTTATGATGTGGGCTTAGGGGTAATCCAATCCAATGATTGTGGACCCATCATTCATGTTTGTATATGTTCTGTTGTCTGGAGTATTTTGAGGGAACTCACTAAGCATTGGATTACAGTTTTGATTTCATGGTTTCAGGTACATCAGATGATCGGGGAAAGGAGAAGGTGTGGTTGTGCACATCATCATTGGATATTATGTTGAGAGATGTTTTTGGGATACTCTGATTTGATGACTATGTTTGGGAAACAATGTTTTGTGTGACTTATGGATTATAAAATGGTTGTGAAAATAAAAAAAATTACATTGATTTTTGGGACATTACAAGTTGGTATCAGAGCCCTGGTTTGAGGGAATAGGGTAAACTATTGTGTGATTCCAGACTCAAACTAAGGATCTGTAAAACATTTTTAAAAATCTTACTCTAAAATGATCAACAAAGAGAATGCAATGTGTAAAATCAGTCGAATCTAGCAAAGTATTCCCCAAGATACCCATACTTGTTCTGTGTATTGATGATATGATATAATTGCTTGCGAGATTGTAGGCTATGGATCTTTAGAAATTGCATGATAGAACTTCTAACATCACCAAAATCAGAATAAAGCTTTCATTTATCCATAACAACATCAAGTCAATAATTTCTTACAAAAACATTGTTTCGAAAGTATAATTCATAAATCAGAGTATCCTACAATCTAATAACATAAAATCCGAAGGATGTGCACGATCATGCCTTTGTCATGCCACAGTCATCTAAAGTACTTGAAATAATAAACTAAAACTGTAAGCAAAAATCTTAGTGAGTTCCCTTAAAGTACTACACACAACCATACAAATAATAGCACGCATACATGAGCCTCCAACCTGACTGGACCACCGCACCGGGCCTACAGCCTATCTAGACCGCTATTTGAGCCTTCAACATGACTGGACCACCGCGATGGGCCTACAACCAATCTGGATCGCTCTCCAGGCCTTCAGTGTGATTGGACCATCTTGCAGGCCTTTATTCTAACCATACCTCCCTCGGTATCTTAGCCTTCAGTACAAAGCAGGATCGCCTCAACCCAACCGATCATAACACATCAACATATATCATAACAATCAATAGCTAACAAATACATGTAGTCCAACAGATCTACCAGTCTCACACATATCCAGTAATACAGGTAATCAAACAGTTCTACTAGTCTAACGTATATCAGTAATAATCAGGTAATCATACAGATCTACCGCATACTCAACATAACATCTATCAATATACCAAGATATCAAATTCAGTGTGCCGACCCTGATGCCTTCGATCCAAAAGTATAGTGAGGAAAAGTCACCTAAACCACTTGACAAACGCCCAACCGCTACCTCATCAACAACATAGCCAACCTAAGATTCCTAAAACTAAATCAACACCAACCCGCTAGTCAAAAACTCAGTTCTACCCAAGTTTGACTAAAAGTCAAACTTCGTCAAAAAGTCAAATCCAGTTGACGCCACGTAGTGGATAACCCATGGCCACACCGTGGCCATTCAATCTAGTCTAGGTCTGCTACCATGTCATGGTAGACATGCCAATATGCCATGGCCATGTTCGGATAAATAGGCGTGATAAGTCCCGCCACCACGTTGTGGTTATCCTTGGCCACGCCGTGGTCTTCAGTCTGAAAGGATTCTCTTATATAAAGTCTTAATCCATAAGGAACAAGGTCAAAATCATCATATTTTATTCCTAATAGCTTCATAATGGATAAAGTTTTCAAGTTTATCCATTAGGATGGTCCAAGCCACCAATATCTATGCTTTACGTCTCAAAGGGACCCAAAAATGCATCTTTATCTACTTAATCCATTAAGTCAAATTCTACCACTTTAATATCTGAATCAACAAGGTTTCTAGAGGGATAAAGTTTCCAACTTCATCCATGATAACACTACAATCATCCAAGATCTAAACTTTAATACACTAAAATGACTTAAAGGACCAAGATAACTTTCATGGCTAAATGGGATGGAAAAAGATCATAACTTTCTTAGTCCAAGAGGTCCAAGAAGCATTATAATCTAATCAAAGGATGTTGGAGTCCACTCAACACCAAGATCACTCATAAATTGGACCTAAAGTGCCAAAAATCTCAAATGACAAGATCTAAAGAACTAGATAGAAAGTTTGGAACATTATACTTACAATAGTCCATAAATGTAATGTCTTTTGATGGATCCAAACTAGAAGCATCATTCCTTGAAACCAAATAAACCTTCTTGATCTTTAAACTTCATCAAAATAGCATAAAAAGCATCCAAAAATGGTTAGAGGGGAGGGGAGGGGCTCAAATCTTGAAGGAGGAGGCTAGAGTTTCTTCCAATGGGTCTTAGAGGCGGTGGAGGCTGATAAAATTCCCAAAAATGCGGAACATTAAGATTAAATACATTGAAAACCCTAAAATCATAGGCTTGGGCCTGACTGATCACCACCTCCTGGGCCTGACTCACCACTTTGTGGTTACCACCACCTCGTGGTCCCATCTCACCACTCCATGGTGACGGTTTTTGCCAAAATCCTTTCCAGCTTCAAACTATCATAACTTCTTCATTTCAACTCTGTTTTCAGCGATATTTATATCCACAGAAAGGTATTGACGAACCCCACACTTTTATCTAGTTAATTTTGTCTTAACACATGTCGAACTGAAACCATCATCCGTAAAGGAATCCTGAAACATCACTTTTCCCACTTTCCGCTTCGACTCCAATACATAAAGCCAATGCTATGGTCGCATAACCAATATTAACAACATCCAATAGGTTCTAAATCCTATTCCCTTGATGCCCAAGGCCATTACTGATCCCTTTATTCTCCAAAATCCTGAAATAAGAAACTTCTTTAAACCGGATGTTACAGCTCTCCCACACTTAAACTGGATTTTGTCCTCGAAATTCGTCTAGGTTAGAATCTCTGAAAAGAACGCCAACATATCCTATAAGCTTCCTCTAACCACTTCGAAATCAAGGCATCCTATAAAGAAAACTCAAAAGACCACTCGGTATCCCATAATTGCCAACAAACAACTCCATAACTTGAAAATACTCAACCACAACAACTATCTTCTTTTCCTAGCTGTAAGACCCAACTTCCATTGAAAACCAGTCAAACCGGGATTTCTAAAAACTACAAACACAACCAAGGAAATCAACATACTCCCCAAAACTGTGAATGCATCAATCTAAACTCCAAAACCATACTAAAGACTGATGATCATCCATTAATTGTACCTACCCCTAGCCTTGACTAGGAATACCACTACACCATGCTGAAAGGATACTCAAAACATATTGATCATGAATTTCAACCAACCATGAATCCAGAAATTATGCCTAAAAGCCTTAAATACACACTCGACTTCCTGATAAGTCGTCACCAACCCACTACTCCCACGAGCATAATAATGATCAATCCAAGAATCTCACGTTGTATCCAATTCCCATAGCAACTCATATGTACATCCAACTAATAAATCATTCGAGACTTTTACCAGGAACTTCATGAACCAAAGTTCAGAACCGATACCTAACATTGGTATCAAAATTCCTAATAAAAAGACCGCCAACAAACGGGTTTTATAGAACAACCATTCAGCAGGAGACTTTCGTTGCACAACTAATACTCCTAAAAAGCTCCCACTGTCTACATGATCCAAACTAGATGGTCACTGAATCCCCCGACTCCTAAAAATACACTAACACCCAACCATGCCAAAAAAACTAATGATCTGAGACAAAATCCCACACCTTGATTGAAATTGAAGAGAAATGCTCGAGAAAACTTCCAAAGTGATCTAGAAATGCTACCAAAACCTTAGTCGAATCAATCCAACTACAATCCTTTGGCTGCAATCCTCGAGCCGATCATCACAATCACTTCTTTCATGAGTCATGTGACTCAATTGACACTACTTGAGCAAGGCTCTTGAGACCTCAAAATCATCTGACTCACCTAGCTATGAACCTTTCAAACCTAAACTGACATGTCCACTAAAGCTCAATCAATAACCAGACTCATCCTCATCCTGAACACTCATAACCAAAAGATCGGCAAATATAGTAACACTGTAACGAATCATGGTACCAGTAACATTCAGTTTAAAATAAATAAAATTAAACAAAATTAAATAAATAAATAGATGGGGGAGGGGCCAGAATTATGAAAATGGTATGAAGTTTGAATTAGACGGGTTCAAAAACCCGTCACCTCCTCTTCGCTTTCATATCACCCAAAAATCCTAAACCTAAATGACTCCAACCGCCACCTTATCATCCCTCCCACTTCCAGCCGCCGCCGCTAACTCCTTATCGTCGTCGTGAGCCACCAAGCGAGTTGAACGTCACCATAGCTACTCTGATGCTGACGTAGACATGAATCGTTGGCCGACGTCGAGTTGTGGGCTGTCAGAAGATTAAAGCTTGTAGCCAATGTTGCCTCCTTCTTTCTCTAGAAATGGTGCAGCCTTCCCACTCGTCTCTCCCATTGTTCCTTGTGTTCCTTCGCCACCGTCATTCCGATGGCTGTCCATTTCAAAATCCTTCCGTAAGTCACATGCTACCATGAGTGGGAGGTTGCATGGTGTTCATGTTTATGTGTGAGTGTGTGTTTGCTATAAAACCCTCATCTCTTCTCTATTTCTTCTCTAAGATGCTAACCATTCGTCTGATTATCGCCACCATCTGACTGTCGCCCTATTGACCACCAACCACCACCTGCCACCACAAGGGTGGATGTCTCGTGTGTTTTTTTAATGCAGGTGTGGTTATGTGTGTGTATTATAGTGTATGTCATCGTGTGGGTATTTGTTGGTAGGAAAACAATAGGAAAGCCCACCATGGCAGCCGACCATGGTGGTTGCTACCGTTCTGCCACCATTGGCCACCACTTTGGGTGGTTGTGTGTGTATGTGTGTGTTGGATGGATATTTTTTTGTGTACCGGAATGCTTTGATAATGTTTTGGTTTAAAAATTATAAACTACCACCATTAAAAATGGTGCTTGTCGCCTCCAGCCGCCATGGACCATCGCCGACCACTACTGCCCGAGGTGGCAGTGGGTGGTGCCTGATTTATTAAATATATATATTTATTTAATTAACTAATCATCTAACTTTAGGAGTTAGAAACCCTAATTAGCGTTTAGAAAACCCTAATGTCAAGTAACCTTAGTTTTTGGAGTTAGTCGAGACCTGCATTAAAGCTGCTAATTAAACATTAAATAATACTTAATAATGCCCCTACAGTTAACTTAATGCAATATTGGACTTAATGGATTAAGTCCTTTAGGGGTTGAGTGTGGAACACTAACCCGAGTTATCATCATTTGTGAAACCCTAGAATCGGGGAGCTCTATTTTGGAACAATGATCGGGCACGTAATTGGTCTATTGATTGGATTATTATTATATCCGATAATGACTAAAGTAAAACTTTAATCATTCCTAACCTTAGGTGATTACGTCCTTAATGGGTTAAGTGTTCTTACTTAACCCTAATCATAATTTTATGTGAAACCCTAATCGTCATTTCATGTGAGGTGGTCAAAATTGCAAGTAACTATCTTCATGTAGGTGATCAGAAGTGATTGAAGTTGGTAGATTTCTTCATTGCTACAGTGGTTACCTACGCGCATATCAAGGTGAGTTTTGCCTCACTATACCCGTAGGTTGAAGGCACCAATGCTGACCCACTAGTTTTGGTTATCTGTTAGTATAGGGATACCTTAGGGACTGTATATAGTCATGTAGGATATACCGAGGACTCTTCATCTAAGATCTCTTATATGTTCCTTGTTTGGTAGTGGTTCTAGAGTAGGATCACCCATCCGGGTGACTATCTCACTTCTTAGTATATGCGGCCATGCATTCCTTGGATTGTTGATATTCAGTATGTTGCTATGTTGTAGTGATCTGTTAGATCTGTGTTCTGGTATTGAGTATGCTTTTATGTTGTAGTGATCTGTTAGATATGTGTTCTAGTATTGAGTATGCTGCTATATTGTAGTAATCTGTTAGATTTGTGTTATGGTATTATGTATGTTGCTATGTTGTAGTGATCTATTAGATCTATGTTTTAGTATCACGTATGCAGCTATGATATAGTGATATGTTAGATTTGTCTCCTGGTATTAAGTATGTTGCTTTGTGGTAATAACCTGTAGAATTGTATGTTATATGTGCTTGCTGTTTATCATCTAAGGTATACCCTTAGGGACTGTCTATGGTCATGTCGGATAGCCTGAGAACTATTGGTCCAGGCTCTCTTGCATGTTCCTTTTTTGGTTGTGGCTTTAGAGTAGGATAATCTGTTCGGGTGGCTATATCACCTCTGGTTACTTATGGTTACGCATTCTATGGGGTTTAGGCGGTAACAGGACTGTATGATGTGAGAGGACTAGTAGGCAGTAGTAAGTTGTATGATTGATGTTTGCATGTATTATGTGCCTAATTGATCCTGATTATTTACATGTCAATATGTTGTGTTTGGTTTGGGTTGAGGTGTAATGCCTAGATTTATCACTCCCCCAAACCTGAACGGCGGAAATATTCGGGGGCGGAGGACATCATGTACAGTATCACAACAATTGAATAGTAAAGAAATTACACACCACCATAATATATATTTGAAAAGTTTACATGATTGTTTTATTACATGTTTCGAAAGTCAAATACAATATGATACTCCAAAAGATGTTACTAACGCCAGAGCATTAGTCCCCAAAAGTAGTTGCTAACCTGGTGTTTAGCAATTTCCTGAGAATACAAGTTATTTCGAAGAAAAAGTGTCAACAATTAAGTTGGTGATTTCATAAGTAGATATTTGCGTAAATACATGTCATTCGAAAGTTCACGTTTGTTTTCCCAAAAATCCGATATTTTTTTATAAAGTGAGTTATGAATCATTGAGTTGTATAAAATGAATATATTGAACAAGGAAAATCACTATATTTTCCTAAAGTTGAAAAGCAGTCTTAAATGCCCAAGACTGTAACTTCTAAGTAAATATCTCATACTTAAACTGATGATGTATAATTTTATTAGTAAACAAAACTATAAGAAGTTTGTATTATCACATAAAAATAACTGTAATATTACTTTTCCCGCAAAAACATAATACCATAATAATTGTCTATCCTGTGAGTTTTCATAACCGTTCTATGGTGGATTTTCCTGTAGCGACATTCTTCAGGCATCGAAGCGTTATGATGTTTGTCACCCTGCAGACTGTAGCTAACAGTCACGGTGCGGGATCATCAGTCATGTATAGATCTATAAACACTTATCATGTTCTCTGGGCGGAGACTCTGGCTATAAAACAGGCCTTTCTTGTATACATTGATAGGTACGATGAAGACGAATGACTCACATACACACTTGTACGTTCTTTCTGTCTTTGTGACTATTTCTAGTATAAATGTTTGTTATATGCATAGAGAAAATATGAACTTGGAGTCATTATGGACTTGGGGTTGATATGGACCGACACAACTACATTTTGTTATATGGAGTCATTATTGAATCAGGGTTCATATGGAAATGGTCGTTGATACGGACCCGACATAACCACGTGTTGTTATATTTATATATATATATATATATATATATATATATATATATATATATATATATATATATGTGTGTGTGTGTGTGTGTGTGTGTGTGTGTGTTACATGTGGAACTTTTGTAACTCACTAAGCTTTGTGCTTACAGTTTATGTTTCAAGTACTTCCATTTTAAAAAGAAAGGGTCCAGCTTGATCGCACTGCATCCCCTGGAGTTTTATTCCATACTAAGTGTTTACAAATTACTCTAATGTTTTGAGAATAGTTTGACTTTGATCATCTTTTGGAACAATGAATGAATGGATTTAACTTACTTAAAATGATTTTTTTACTCGGTATTTTTGGGATGTTACAACCCCTTCCCCTTTCAATGTAAAATCAACCTTAACATGGTCTGGATGACTACAAATGATACATGCTTTCGAGTCTCTCTGACTACAATCCCAACAATAGTGGCCCTCCTGACCACATTTAAAACACCCAGAAACTAGCGCACAACAAATACCCCAATGTGCCAAACCGCACCTATCAAAAAATAATCAAACCCCCCAGTCTCCTTGCCAAACATCGGCTACCTTGATCTTCTTGACTGCTGCTATTGATGCCTAAACCTGATCTTGCTTCGGTTTCTATTGTTGGGTCTCCAACTCCAACACTTTATCCCTAACTGCCTTCACTAAATCGGAAAGATTCTTATGATCAGAAATGCTTATGAACTTATGGATCTTCATCCTCAAACATGTCATGGTAGCTAGTCATCCTCTTATCCTCTGTCGCCGCGTACTGTGGGTAAAACAATGCTCTCTCTCTCTCTCTCTCTCTCTGACCTTAGCGGTGATCTCGGTCACCATCTTTATAGTATGCTCAAGTGCCAAATACTCTCAATCCAACTAATGAACCTCAATTACCAACATAAACTCTCTCTTGAATATGGTAACAACATCCTCCTAGGTCATAGACTGAATAGTGCCTGGTTTGAAGCCCTAAACAACCTCATACCACCAATTTATAGCTTCATCACGCAGCAGACATGTTGCAAACCTGACCTTGGCCTCTTTCGGACAAAAGCTAGCGAGAAAGGCACTTTACACATTGGTGATACAACGTATACTTATGATATTCTTCCTATTTCCCATGAACCGAGGAGCCCCACAAACATCAACTTCATGATGGTGACCTCATGAGCCCATGCCCGACTGTCCTCCAATTCATCCCGCAACATCCTAAAGCACTCGTCCATCACTGATATCAACTCATCCCTAACTGTGTTAAACATACTAGGAAAAGCCTCTAACAAGAACCTCAAAACCTCTACATTGTTAATGTCGTAGGCATCTGGCTTACTAATACCTAAACATCTTGGGCCATCACCGCCCATATCGGAACTTTTTCCTCCATCACGCATTATCACCATATTGAATCTGAAAGATAACAGAAACATACCAAAATCAATTCACAGTGCTAACTCACACTGTGCATTCCCACCTACAAGTTCCTTAGTAATCTTGTAACAATTTCGTGACCCAAGTATCAATCATATGCTTTCAATAGTACAGTCATAATACCACCTTACACACGAATCCATACCTTCTTCAAGGATTCTTCCAAGATTCCCACGTTACATCGCATCGCTCAACTAACTCCTGGCACGCATCCATACGTATAGCCACATGCATAATACTATACTTCTTAGGCTCTTTTTAGGATTCTTCCCAGACAATTCTAGCATGCGAGGCATCTAAACAGACCAGAGAATTCTAGCATGCAATTCCTGAACAGATCCTTAGCATATATTGTAGCATGCATAACTTTCCATAACACAAATTCATAACCACATATGGGTATATTGGGAATCACATACTTCCAAAGCTTTGCATAATTCTACGCATCACATCGTTCTTTTATAAATAGAAGTTAGACCAGGAAACCATGCTCGCGATCTCAAACCAATAATTAAAATAGAGCATGGCAAAAGACTGAGCTCAAGTTTCTAAACCAACTATTTTCTTAAAGTTTCTTTGAATAAAATTATTATTTTCCGAAACTTTATTTAGAAAATCTCTCAGTCCTCAATCAGCCACACTATATGTAACGTCCCAAAAATACCGAGTAAAAATTTCATCTTAATTAAGTTAAATCCATTCATCTATTGTTCCAAAATATGATCCATTCAGTGCGAAATAAAACTCCAAGGGATGCAATGCAATCAAGTCGGGCTCATCCTTTTTGAAACGGAAGTACCTGAAAACATAAACATAAATTGTAAGCACAAAGCCTAGTAAGTTCCCCAAAGTACCATATACAACACACACACACACACACACACACACACACACACATATATATATATATATATATATATATATATAAGCACATGGCCATGTCGCGTCTGTATCAACCCTCGGGCCTGTATCAACCCCGAGTCCATAATGCCTCCATGTAACAATATGTAGTTGTGTCGGGTCCGTAATAGCCCTGAATCCATAATGACTCCGAGCCTAGATTGGCTCTATGTATATAACATACAATCATACTAGTACTAGACACAAAGACAACAAGCACATAAAAGCATATTAGTAATTGTAACAAAGACCACTACTATCCTACAAAATAATTAAGTGATCCGGCATTGTTGCCTTCGACCCACAAGTATAATGACGAGACTCAACTCACATGCTGAAACAATAGTTGCACCGATCATTTCTCCAAAAGTTGTCTCTACCGGTTACCTATACAATTAATAAGGACCCAGATCTCAAACTACTAATCAAATTACCCAAAATGCCCATAGGTCAAACTTTGTCAAATTCAAAAAGTCAAAAGAGGTCAACACAGACTGAGTACGCCCAACGTACTTAGCCACTACGCTCATCGTAATACATCTGCTCCTGGTTATGGGGCTCCAGCCTGGTACGCTCAACCTACTACCAAGTATGCCCAACGTACTCGACAAATTCCGTTTACCTTCATTAAGTGCTTATTTCACTAAATTATCATGTCTGTAGCTCAAATCTAGTCCCAAATAACATTCCAAGTAATAAAGTTTCCAACATTATGATTTTCCATGACTAGAAGGAGTCCATACACCATAACCCTAACTTAATACACAAACCAAAGCATCATGACTCTTGCATGAAGGGAAGAAAAGGACCAAGATCACATTTTTATGACTCCTAATAGCTCCATAATGGATATAGTTTCCAACTTTATCCATGAGGATGGTCCAAACAACCAAGATGTAGTCTTTAAGTCTCAAAGGGACCAAAAATGCATCTTTCTGAACTTAATCCATTAAGTCCAAGTCTCCAACCTTCATATCTGAATCAATATGATGTTTAGATGGATAAAGTTTCCAACTTTATCCATAACAAGGTCACAAACTTTCAAGATCTAAACTTTATGCACTAAAGTGACGAAAAAGCTCATAAAACCCAAAACTAGCTAGATCTAACAAATGCATCATCAAGATTCAAGCTTTATACCTTCTGGAGTTGAGAAAAGCAACGTAGGCTCTGGATTCACAAGCTTAAGCTTCAACAATCAACAAGCTTGAACTTCTCTTTCATGCAAAATGCACTCAAAACACATAGAAATGCTCAAGATTTGATTTAGTGATCTATGGTTTCGAATTGGAGGCTCAAGAGAGTAGAGACTAATGTTAGGAAGGACCCCAAAGGGTTAGAGTCCTTAAATAGGGATCAAAACCATGAAAATGGGGTTTTTGCACTGTGGCGGTACACCCAACGTACCTAAAGTTACGCCCAGCGTAACAACCTAAAAATGTGACTTCCTCAGTTAGTACGCCCATCGTACTCCTGGTGTATGCCCATCGTACTGCCAGACTTTCTTCTTCCAGCTTAACTTCAAACAGCCATAACTTCTTCGTCCAACTCCATTTTCGATGATCTTTATATCCATGGCAAGGTATCGACTAGCTAAACAATTCTATCTTGATACTTATGACTAAAAACATCTCGAACTAAAATCCTTAATTTATGCAAGAAGTCCAAAATATAACCTTTCCCATTTACCCCTCGCCTTCCATCGAACAATCCAAGGTTTAAATCACTTATCCAACATCATAGACCTCTAATAGAGTCTAAATATCATTCCATTGAAGCTCGAGGCCTCCATTTTGATCCATTTTTTGTCCACAATCCTAAAATAATAACTTCTCGATACAAAATGTTACAACTATCCCACACTAAACTAGATTTCATTCTCGAAATCATTCCATACTACTTCCACTATCATAATAGTCAAACCTCTTCAGTGCCTCTATCAAATCCCATTCTTAGCAGAAATCACACCTCTTCGAAAAGAAACGAACCTCATTACTTTGTCTTCAGCAATCGAAAGAAAACCCAACTGCTCTACCCGAACACTGGGAACCCTAAATAGTGTATGTCTTTCAACAGAAAAAATTAACACATCCTACATCCATAAAAACTCCATTTCATAATCTGAACTGAACGAAATTCTTCTGACCCTGAATTATTTTCCTGACAACCAGCAAGAGACAAAATCCCTATCTATTCATCGTGTTTGAAACATTTCATTGGAAAACAATGTGACTCCCAACGCAAGTTTCACCCCTAGGTGCTAGATGAAAACATAATACACATTTTGATAACCAAAGATTTGAATATTTGATATATCTGAGATCCCTTGATTCCATGATTACCTTCTACTAAATTAGGATGCATAATCCCTAACAATCCACTTAGACTGAAAACCTCATGCATGGTTATGCATCAAGACTCCACCCGAGATTCTAAATGAAAAAAATTACCTTAGCTTGTTCGCCAACATGGCTCCAAAAGTACTCAAGGTACAAGGTAACCAACAGACATACGAACAAAATCTATTCCACTGCATTCTAAGTGAATGCTACTGACTCGGCTGTAGTCTTACATCACACTCCGCCCCAAATCGACCTACAACCTTCCCCAACCCCATAAACGATGTGGCCTTCCTACAGTCTCACCACTCTTCCTGCAATGGTCAAACTTAATCTGGTGAAGGCTATGAGCCAAATTGTAGGCTCACAACACTCCCAAATTACCCATCTACTTAGTGGATGTTATTGTCTACCCCATAGTCTTACAACAATTACACGACTACCTACAAACCTTCTGAATGGTACGGTCCACCCCGCAATCTTACAACACTTCCACCATGCCAAAGACTAACAATCTGATACCTAAGAGTCTTGATAAAGTCACTATCGGGACCCACCCATATTAATTATACAGTCACAGGTCCGCGATACATCATGACACATTCTAACCACTAAAACAATAAGCTCGCGGTACTACGCCGATCTTGCCATCATCCCATCACGGGCTCGATGATGCACCACCAACACTATAGGGGCGTAAAGATACTCAACCATCAATCCACCAACTTGCAGGGACCCAATTAATATCCTCCTCAATGCCAACCAGACATAATATGAGTCATACCTTTATATCACGTACAATTCCTTTCATAGAACAGTCTATTAACAATGCAAAATCAGACGAAACAAGGTCGCACACAACCAAAGGATGAGCTATGCGGTCGTACACTTGTCCCAAATTAAAAGTTGTAACCTAAATAAGAACCATGCCAATAACTCGAGCCAAGTGTCCTCATGCTATCATACTCATTCCATATACACCCCTCCTGACAATATATAATGAGCTTACTATAATACATACCCTCAAGGGAACCCTATACCATTTGCATTCCTATTTCCTCACCACCTTACCCAAAGAGTGAAGTAGAAAAAGTTCTAACAAAAGGACGAATCTTAATTGCTAACATAAACATCCACATGAATGACCAAAACAAGGTCCCACATCTTGATTGAAATAGAATAGATCCTACCAACACGTAACTAGCTCGATAAACCTTCTAAGGCTATCCAAAAATGCTATTAAAACCCCGGTCGATTTAATCCAAAATACCAAAACTTCTGTCGCGACATGCCAAAATAGGATTCTAGGCAGATCCAAAGCCACACCTGAAAAACTAAACAACCCTGCCTCAACATCCAAACTTCCAATAACCAAGGACATCTACCAAACCAGATCATGATATGAACAATACTTCCATAAACAGAAATTGGGGGTAAACAAACCCAAAAATAAAAATTTAGAATGTACAGATTTTTGACGATAGAGAGACATGTACTTTGAACTTCATTTGATAAATCTCAAAACTTTCGAAGAACCTCATCCGTTGAGGATGGACGAAATGACCAACAATCGAGAATGCATCAAAAACTAATCCAATGATTCAATTCACTTCTGAAAAAAAAAACTCATGTGGAACTAAACATACCATACTCTGAAGTTGATTTACTGATCAAGAACTGCCCAACCTAAAATATAGATATCAATCTATACAACGAACTAACGAATCCCTCGATAACCGATTCTCAACTTAAGCGACCCGAATGTCTCTCTATCTGCACATTGACATTCCCGAAAGTGGCTAAAACGAGCTCCTTAACCAACAACTTCCTATCGTGAAAACAACTCATGCATTCCTGAGCACATACATCTGATGGCAACTTACTCTGTACCCCCGATTTTACCAAATTTTGAACCAAGGTCTCGTATACCCGAACCGCAGATTCTTGTGACCCATTATTCTGAAACCAATTGTCCGAATAGATCGGTGATCTTTTAAGCAGAATACCCCATTCTGCCCTGCTTAGGGTTCGAACTACCACCAACTGACATTGCAAACCGACCAAAAGTCAAATCGGTTCAACCAGATAGACAGCATTCATGACCCTTGGAATGTATAATATAATGCAAGATGATCTTCCAGATATAGACCAAGCAAACTCAATGAGATTCTAAATCTCAGATGGATACCTCAGAAACATCCTAATCATAACCACCTCTAACATCAAGAATCTCGTGCATATGAACAAACAATAAATCTAACAGTCCATTCATAACATCAGCTTCTTATCTAGAAAAAAATGGACTACCACACTCCACGCATGCCAATCCCCAACCATCAGATCATAGCGGGGATCATTCATAAATACTTGGGGCAACATTATCATAGTCGGGATACATAAGAGACAAAAAAACGTTTTTGCCCCCAATTCACCTTCCTTGATCACCTAGAACAATCAACTAGCACCAGATCTAACTAAATTCAATGAAATCAGACCCTTGATCTCATCTCAAGGCAACCATACCACAAGAATCCTCTTGTTCACTCCCACACTACCAAACTTGCCGCTAACAAACTATAACCATCAAGCCCCATTTTAGGTCTACATCCCAACTGAAACATCCCAAAAAGTAACTATGGGTCCCGCCCTGTGGTATATTTCAACCCGATCGTATGATAGTGGGCCCCATCTTGGGGTATATTTCAACCCGAACATACCATAATGGGCCCCGCCCAGGGGTATATTTCAACCCGACATTCCATATTGGGCCCCATCCTAGGGTATATTTCAACCCGATTATGAAAAACAATATATATCACACAACAGCTAGCATACTACATAACCGAATAGTGGTTCGACTTTTGTGACAACCCGAAATTTCCATTTTGTACGAATGTTATCTATTCAATAAAAGCTAGTCCAGTTTCAATGAATTTTAGACTTGTCCGAATAAGTTTGTGTACATTAGGGTTTACATTTAAGGAGATATCAGGAGAGTGGATGCTCTTGGGTTTGTGAAACTTGAGCATTTCAAAACTTCATAATGTTAGAGTCCAATTCCAGAATAAGAATATTTTCTGCCAAAATATTTTAGGACTATAAATAGATTTCTAAACTGAATTCATTCATTATTCACATTTCCAACTAGAGAAAACCCATATTCTTTCTCACGGATCTTCGGGTTTTCATCCCAAATCGTGAGTACAGTTCTCTAGTTGTGTTATAATGTTTGTTTTATGCTTATTAACATAGATTACATGTCTAATATGTGAGATCCGGGAGTTTACCGCCCAAGAACGTTCTTGGGGAGTAAACTCCAAAATGGAGCTTTAAGGCTATCTAGTCCCATTTCCTTGTTAGGTAACTACCTTAGGATGATATGTATGTTCATTTGAGACTAGAAAACAATCAAAATCATATAGTTTTAGGAGTTTACGGCCCAAGAATTTCTTGGACCGTAAACACCATTTTCAAGGGCAAAATGAGCCCTAATCACCCCCTAAGGCTTTAGACTTTAACCCTCAATTACTTGTAGCTAAAATGGGGACTAAAACACATCAAAATCATCCCTAAAAGGGAGTTTACGGCCAAGAAATGCTCTTGGGCCGTAAACTCCAAGTAAAGGCACCAAAGTGTGCCTAGGGTTCCCCTTAGCCTAAATCAAAAGCCTAGAAATTATCCTACTTGTGCAAGGGACTTAAAAGAATTAAAACATCCACCCCATGAAATTTTACGGCCGTAAACTCTAAGGGGTATGGTCTTTAGGCCGTAAACTCCTCAAAGGAGTGTTATCTATGCCCTAAACTACCCAAAGGATTAAACCACCAAGCTAGGCTTATTCTAGAAATCATTTACCACTTTAAAACACCCAAAACCACCAAGGTTGGAGTTCACTGCCGTAAACTCAAGGGTTTACGACCATAAACTCCTTAGGTGGGGTTTTTTGGGTAGTAAACTCTTATTTAAGGTTCTTGGAAGCTTCAAACCCCTTTAGCCTTGTCCCATAACAACTTAGATACAACCATTAGGACCTATAACACTTATACAAAGTTTTTACATGTTCCTAAGTGTCCCAACTTATTTCATTAAGTTATTATTTGGCTAATTAGTTATATATATGTTCATTATATGATAACTAGGCTCGTGCGTGTGAACAAGTCTCCGTTTGCCACCTAGCACGGTATCCGACACTACAATCCAAACCTCTCACCACATGTGAGTTCATACCCCTTTAATTAACCTTTGAAATGCTTTTAAATGTTTTAAATACTTTATGGGGGGATACAAGTTCAATGCTTATAGTTATTGAAATCAATCACATGTGATTGCATTAATCACATGTGATTAATAACTAGAAAACCAATGATTTTATCACTGTTCAAACTGTTTATCAAACTGCTTTACTTCAAAATATTTTACAAACTCTTTTACTTATCAAATGCTTTTATTTAAACTTTGTTATACTTCTTATAAATTGCATGCCCATATATGTATAGATATATAAGCAATGTTTAAAGGGCTTGGGAAGGCCATCCGCCCTATTTCCTTTTTCTCGATTTGGATGTGGTCTGGTGGGATTTCGGGTGACCATCCGAAGGTCGTTTCAATATTAGTTATATATCAAATATACATATATAGACATAAAAGTACTTCCATATTCATGTGTACTATACACATCACTAGAAAGTTACCATCGGGGTAACACAGGATCATACCACTACAACTTCTAGATCAATGAGTCAGATCATTCATGAGTCTATACATTACATTACTACGAGAACATATACTACTATACTAGAAAGAGAACATATACAACTATACTAGAACAGTTCATTACATTACACTTACATTAACACGTTAATAAAATTGTGATCCACTATATGGGATAATGCCTTAATTGTCATGACCCAGGTTGTAGCCAGAGTCTCTTGAAGGGAGAGCATGAGTTTGCGTATAGATCTATACTGGATTGACTATCCTACACCTTGCTGCTAGCTACAGCAGGACCGGCAGGTCTGCGGGTGCCAAACGTCATACCTTATTTTCGACTATACGTTGTCGTTGTTACCAGTCTATAGTATGGTGCAATTTATCACATAATACCTTAATATAAATCCGGTTTAAGGTAGTTAGTACAGTAGTAGTTCCTATAATACAAAACTACAGTACTACAATGATTTACCCATTACATATTTTTAGTGATAACCTCACTTAAACATTAATGTACAAACTATATTTGTTAAATGATAGTCACACTTGGGAAATTACACACTTTTACAACAAACGAGCATACAAAACAGTTAAGCCTTGGTAGAAGGCTACTTGAATAGAAAATATAGGTTTTTCTGAGAGATTCAAACTTTTACAAACACCTACATACATTTTACAAACTTACACTTGAGACACTTTCAAACGTTTTGATAACAAACATCGACACTAAAATACTTATGAACTCACCAGCTTAATGCTGATAAACTCTTTTAAAGTAGACAGGTACCGATGCCAGCTTTTGAGAAGATGGAGCGCATTCAAGACTCATCTTATTATTTTGATTTACATTATATTTTTGGTGTCTAAAACTGTACAGAACACGCTTGTATTAAAATTATATATTTAATGCAATAGATGATGTTGTTTGCTTATTTACATTTACTGTGTTGTGATACTATACATGACGTCCTCCGCCCCAGAACATTTCCGCCGTTCTTGGTTTTGGGGTGTGACAACCTTGTTCTCCGACCCATGGATATAGGGAGGAGACTCACCGCGATCTGCTGATAAATACTATCTGCTCGGCTACCGATCTGACAATCTCACACTGAACATATACAAATCACCCTAATCAGATTCGGTTACAATCCCAAATCATGTGCCAAACCCTAAGTGTAAACTCCTAAAATAAGTCCCATTCGCCTTTCCCATAATGAGCCTAACCATTTTCGGCCCAACCACAATAATGGGCTCCACGGCCCAAAAACCCAACCCATGACACGTAAGGCCCACAATAGAAAACTGGGACCACATATCCTAACCATTTTCGATAATCTCACACTTTCTTGCTATGTACGCCCCGTGTATGCTTCGTTCGCCCCACATACGTGGTTCAAGTCTTCAATCACTCCTCCCATGTACGTTAAGCATACATATATGTACGCCCAACGTACGGAGGGATCTTATCACCCATTTAATAATTTTGTTACAAGTACTTGAAAAGAATACTTGGATTCGAGTTTTACAACTCTCCTCCATTTGAATTAGACTTCGTCCTCAAAGTCTGTTGATGCGATAAATCTGGGTAGTGCTCTCTCATCTCGTCCCTCGGAACCTATGTCCACTTAAAGCCCTTCGGTGCTACCATTACACCTTCATTAGATTAATCACCTTGTTACGAAGATTTTTAGTTTTCATGTCCAGAACTGTAATGGGCTTCTCAACATAGTTCAGAGGCTCATCCACCAGAATATCATCTAACAAGATCATTGTTGAGTCATCGGCTACATATTTCCATAACTAAGACACATGGAAAGTGTTGTGAATATGACTGAGCTCATTAGCAAGATCCACCCAGTATGCAACCCTGCCAACACAGATAGAAATCCTGAATGGACCGATAAATCAGGGACCCATCTTAGATGTGTTCAGAAATCGGAGGACACCTTTCTAGGTGACACCTTTAGCAGCATAAAGTCCCCCACCTGAAACTCGAGGTCTGAAAGGTGTCGGTCATCGTAACACTTCTGGCGACTCTGTGCAACCCACAACCTGTCGCGCACCTACTAAGTCAACACGATGGTCTTAAACACAACCTCGGTGCTCCTATGACCCGATGTCCAACCTCTCCCCAACAAATCGGAGTCCTACACCTTCTTCCATACAACATCTCGAATGGTGGTGGGTCGATACTAGTATGATAACTGTTGTTGTAGGAGAACTCTGCTAGCGGGAGATAGGTGTCCCAACTCCCTCAAAAATCCAACACACAAGCCCAAATCATATCCTCGAGCGTCTAGATCATCTGCTTGTTCTATCCGTCGGTCAGGGGGTGGTATGTTGTATTGAAATGCGGATGAGTTCCCAACTCCTCATGGAAATTCCTCCAAAATCGAGAGGTGAAACGAACATCTTGATCCAAGACCACCGACACAGACACCCCCTACCTAATGACCACCTCTCGGACATACACATCGACTAGCTTTTCTGTAGATATACTCTTGGCGATCGGGATAAAATGCGCACTCTTAGTCAACCTGTCCACAATAACCCAAATAGAGTCAACACCCCACGTCGTCCTGGGCAATTTGGTGATGAAGTCGATAGTGATCTCCTCCTATTTCCACATTGGGTTGGGTAATGGTTACACCTTGTCGTTAGGTCTCTAATGTTCGACTTTGACCTTCCTACAAGTTAAACACCGCTCAACAAACCAAGCAACATCCTTTTTCATACAGGATCCCCAGTAACTCAACCTCAAATCTCGGTACATCTTCATGGCCCCCGAGTGGATATAAAACTTTGATTTATCTGACTCCTCCAAAATCGTATGTCTCACCCCACCTGATGTCAGAACCCAGACCCTACCACATTGGGTGAATAACCCCCGATTGTCTCTAACAAACTGCAACATCCCCAAATTTCATGGCCAGAAAAGACTGATTTGTTTACGCTTTATTTGAAAATCATAGTATACTTTTAAAGAAATATGTTGCAGAATTTGTTCCCAAAAATATGATAAAGAATTTATCAAAACATTTCCAAAGAAATTTATTTTCATTATATTAAAAACCTCGGGATGTCATTATCAATATAGATCAAAAGCATAAACAGAAACAACATAGGCCTTACAACATCTATTTATTCTAGTGGCCTACAATCCATTGATCTCTCCTTAGATCATAACTCATGTGCTCTCTTACCACTACATGTATACAAGAAACTGAGTGGATCAGGCTTGGGAGCCTGGTGAGCATAGAGTTTTCAACCCACAATAATTAAGTTTATTAATTTCATCAGATCAATCATCCCGATTACCCATTCTCATTATCCTCACTTTCTGTCCATACATCATCTAAATTAAGGGACCTAGCCTAAGGATTTTCATCGGGATGACAACATTGCTTAGGGGATTCCTCAGCAATACATGTCAAATAAGGCAACCATGAGGGGGATGGAGTACACCTGGTGAACACTTAGTTCAAAAACACCTACAGGTTGCGAGCCTGCTAGCGTTCCACTAGTCTCTAGAACAGTCCTTGGTTGTCAGCTATACTCCACTGGATGACTGGATCATCTTAAACATCGAGGCCTCTCATCATTTTTTCATCATCTATATCATCTACCCATATTTACCCATCATAATTATAGGCATAAAATACATATATACAGTTTAAATCAAGTAAAACATGTATATTTTGTTCAACCAGCATAAATATCAAGTACACAGATTTTGGTCAGTGCTTCGCTTCTAACAATTCTATTTTCCTTCGACGAAACCTACTATCATTACCGCTAGATTTTGGTCAAATATTTATCGTAACTATTTACTATCTATATTGTTTTATAAGTTTTTAACAATACTTTTCAACCACTATGTATAGACAGGGGCCACACATGAAACACCGAAGGGCATGGCCATTTTGGCATTATAACACTTCTAAAATCTAACAACCCTATGCAACCCTTCAAACCAGATTTGTAACACCCGGTCCATGGTACATATTTAAATTCAAGTATTTTTCATGCTTTTTCCTGGGACTCGGCGACTTGGAGTCCCAACTCATCGAGTAGACTCGACTTTGGACCCGGAGGTTTAGTGACCTACTCGACGCGTCGGGAGACCGACTTGACGAGTAGGAGTTGTCTAGATGAAACCCTAATGTTAAAGTTAGCACTCTATTTAAACGTCTTATTCTGCCTCAACCTAGCCCCCATCGTCCCTCCTAACCCAGAGAAACCCTAACTCGAAACCCTAAGCCCCTTTTGAGCGTTTCCTGAGCTTTTTGGTGACTTTTATGTGCATTTGAAGTTGGAAGAGAAGAAGAAAGCTTGGTAGTTCAAGTGGAAGCTTGTAGATCCAGAGGCTTTGCTTCATTCTCAGCTCATTCAAGATAAAAAGCTTAAACCTTGACCATATATCTCCAAGATCTTGTTTTGGGGCTATTTTCTACCTTTTCTAAGCTTTTGAGAGGCTATACTCAGATTTGTATGTATATTTGTAGTTGCACTTCATATCTGGAACCATTGAGGGTTCCCATGGCATAAATGTGCCAACTTTATGGCCTTGGGAGACCCATGCAACATATAAACCCCTTTTTATGGCTTTTTGAGCCAAAGGCCCCATGCATGGACATCAAGTTTGTAGCTTTATGTAAAAATGGACCCTAGGAGGCTAGATCTATGGTTGTGATACATTAAGACCCATTATAATCGACTGAATAGTTTTAGACAAAGAGGGACTCGGCGAGTCACTTGGGTGACTTGGTGAGTCGGTTCACATTTTCCCCAAGTGCCTTCTGGAAATGGTGTTTGGTTGAGTAGAAGGAACGCTCAGCCTGTTAGGAGTTTGTTATGGACTTGAAGATCGAAGGACTCGACGAGTTCAAGGAAATGTCCCAACCACATGAAGACAGACTCAACGAGTTCAAGGATGAACTCGGCGAGTCATAGACTGAACTCCTTCATATGGATGAAGATAAACTCGACGAGTTCAAGGATGAACTCGACGAGTCGGTTGAAGATAGTCTGATGTGTTGTTGAAGGCAAACTTGTCAAGCTCTTGCTAGACTCGACGAGTTGGGATGGGATTACGAAATTTTGTGCTCATGGGGACTCGGCGAGTTGGTGGACCAACTCGGCGAGTCGAGTCAACCAGATGTTGACTTTGACCAAGGTTTTGACCTTGAATTTCACTGGGACTTGAGTGACCCTTGTAAGGGTTATGAGTATGAATTGATAACTTAGAAAAGTTTTCGTATCGGGATTGAGGAGTCGAGGAGAGTCGATTTTCACACCGAGGAAAGTGCAGGCACTACACGACATTGAGGTGAGTTACCTTCCAGTAGAAGTGGGTCTAAGGCACCAAGGCCGACCCACTAGTAGTTTATTATAGTAGAGATGATTGTCTATGTGATAACTGTCTGGTTGCTATTGTTAGATGTGTTCTATGTGCCAGTATGATGTGTTTTATGTGCTAGTGATAGTAGGAAGGGGAATAGTCCCCGATTCGGTCATTCAAACCGAAGGGTAGGTCGGACACCCCAGATATGTCTGACAACATGATTATGATATATATTATTATGTAATAGTAGTAGGGGTGAAATAGTCCCCATGACCGGGTGAGATACACCGGAGGGTAGGCAGGCACCCCAGAATGGCCTGACATAGGTAGGTCAGCACCCCAGAATGGCTTGACATGGGTAGGTCAGCACCCCCAGAATGGCTTGACACGGGTAGGTCGGGCACCCCATAACTTTCCGACAGTATGTATGGTTGTATGGTGTGCCGTATGATGGGGGAACTCACTAAGGTTCGTGCTTACCATTTTTAGTTTAGGTTTCAGGTACCTCTTCAGCTAAGAGGAAGGAGCCGGCAAGGTAGCAGCGCATCGCACACATATGATTTCCACTTTGAGAACCTTGGGATTGTACTCTGACATTTTATCATTTGATGTTATGGTTTTCGAGGCTTGTGATTTGTGACTTGATGGTTTAAAATGATAGCAACGATGTTTTCTGTAAACTATTTTCATAAGTAATGTAATTAAACAAAAAATTTGGGTCTCGATTTTGGGATGTTACAAGTTGGTATCAGAGCGTTGGTTTGAGGGGTTCGGGCACACCATCAGGGGTGTCTAGACTCAAACCAAGGGCTTGAAAGATTTTTACAAGAAAAGTAGTTTTCTAAAATTTTAAAATAAGGAGTTTGAGAAAGAACAAGGTGTGTGATGCGTGCGATCGGCCGAGCTCAAGTAAGTTATCCCCAAGATACCCATACATGTTATGTTTTGTTACATGATATGATTATGAGAACTATATGCTAGACTAGGGCTAAGGATCTAGGGAGGATGCCCTGTATGCCTGTTATGTCATTAGGAGAACTGCATGCTAGATTAGGGCTAAGGATCTAGGAAGGATGCCTTACATGCCTGTTGTATGAGTTTATTAAGCTATATGCTTTGGCTGGTTAGTCAGAAGTATGGTAGCCTGATTAGTTCATGCTTGGTAATGGTTACTCAATGCATGAATGTTGCTTGCTTTGTGCTGATAGGAGTTCCGGCTAGCTTTAACTAACTAGTAAGCGAATATGTAATAGTATCTACAAGCTAGTTAGGGAAAGATGGTAGGGACTCCTTGTGCAGCTAATGGCGGAGAGTAGGTCAGAGAGTGCCCTAGGACAAGCCTAGGGTGAGATGAGCTTGGAAAGAAGTATTAGTAGAAGGGACTTGGTGAAGTCGAAGCAATCCTTGAGGAAAGTATAGATAGATGTGGAAGGTAAAATGGGCCCATACTACTGGAAGCAGAGGATCCGTACTCGAATCAAGGAGGACTGAGATAGAACCAGGAAACTTGGAGAGTGTCTGAGACCTCTCGAGAGTATGTATGACCCTGAAGTTTATGTGTTTTATTTCAATATGGCGATTACGCAACATGGAGCAGGAGGTTCAGGGTCTAGATCAGGATCAGGATCAGGCTCGACTGTAGGATCTGAGCAGGTTGATGACGGGCTATGCAAGTTCATCGTGTCTGAGATCACGAGAGGTATCCCTGAGGCGACCTTGGTCATTTTTGGGTCGATCAAGGAGGGGATTATTGAGCTGATGGAGGATCGCCTACGGACATTCAGGTGTGACTTGGCGTCCAGCCAGTCGGGTTTGCGTACACTGTCCTTCAAGGACTTCAGGAGGAGTGGGTTGTTTGAGGGATAGAGTTAGGGATTGGTAGGAGTAAGTTGGTTACTCACTGGGAGCCCTACCCATCGAGGCTATGACTTGGTCGAACTTTATGACCAGGTTTAGGGCTGAGTTTGCGCTAGCTGTGAAGCTTTATCAGCTGGCCAGGGAGTTTCTTGACATGAGATTGACTACGGAGTCAGTGGCGGAGATCACCACCAAGTTCCGAGAGAGGTCCTTGTTGGTACCTCAATATGCAGGGGATAAGGAGATGTGAAAGACCCGCTATCATGAGATGTTGAGGGCTGATACTCGGGAGCATGTCAGCTACTCAGCCTGCCCGACCCTGGACTCCATGATTGCCAGGGCGAGGGAGAGGGAGATTGATTTGGAGCACCTCAGGAAGAGGAAGGTAGAGGCAGAGCATGTTACTGGGGTTTCGGGGAAGAAACCCAAGGGATCCGACACTAGGTCGAAGGCCCATCCGGGCCAGAGCCGCTGGAAGAAATGTGGTAGGCCGCATAAGGGAGCTTGTAGAGAGGGATCATCAGGCTGCTACAAGTGCAGCAAGACGGGACACTTTGGCAGGGATTGTACTGCTCCTGCCCCCACTATTCAGATGTCAGACCTGATTTGCTTTCATTACAATCAGAGGGGCCATAAAAAGGCTAACTGTCCCATGTTGATAGCAGCACTAGCAATGCCAGTGGTGGTGCCAACTCCAGCGACTACACAGGTTACAGATGGCCGGAAGGTCAAGTCAAAGGCTCCAGTAATGAGGCGCCAAGCTTCCCAGTTGACAGCCGAGGAGGCACATGCTGCACCCGATGTGGTGACGGGTATGGTTTCTTCTCTTTAATTTTTATTATATGTTGCTTGTGATATTGATGTATTATGGTATACGTTTTGTTTAGGATCGTTCCATGTGAACGGTATCTCAGTTCAGGTGTTGTTTGATTCTGGTGCTACCCGATCATTTGTCTTTCTTTCTCTTAGCACGAGGTTCCCTGAGTCTTCGGTCATGTTAGATTGCCCTCTAGAGTTCGAGATTGCGGATGACCGATTAGTGCGAGCATCAAAGTTTTTTAGGGATTGTGTTTTGAGGCTGTTCAAGGAGCGCTACTTGGTAGACTTGGTCCCCATACCATTGCAGGGGAACAAGGTTAGTATAGGCATGGATTGGTTGAGCCCCAATGAGGCAGTGATCGAGTGCACGCAACAGTTGGTCCGGTTCAGGACCCCAAGTGGTGGAGAGCTAGTGATTCAGGGCGGGAGGCCACAGCGTGGACCAACTTTATGTTCAGCATCGAGGGCTAGACGCTACCTCCACCAGGGGTGCATAGGGTATGTCGCCTATGTCTTGGATACTCGGGAGACAGGCGAGGCGACGGTGAGTGGCGTGTCGGTGGTACGAGAGTACGCAGATGTATTTCCAGAGGAGCTGCCTGAATACCTCCGGAGTGGCAGGAAGAGTTCAGGATCGACCTAGTCCCTGGTGCGGCTCTGATAGCTAAGGCACCGTATCGGATGGCTCCTCCTAAGATGCAGGAGTTGTCTACATAGTTGTAGAAGTTGTTAGACAATGGATTCATTAGACCGACCTGTTCACCCCGGGAGCCTCGATTCTATTTGTGAAGAAGAAGGACGGGTCGCATCGGATGTGTATAGATTACCGGGAGCTGAATAAGGTAACGATGAAGAACCGTTACCCACTCCCGAGGATTGATGATCTCTTTGACTAGCTTCAGGGAGCGTCTTGGTTCTCCAAGATCGATCTGCGTTCAGGTTATCATCAGATGAGGGTCAGAGAGGAGGATGTGTAGATGACTGCCTTTCGGGCGCAATATGGTCACTATGAGTTCGTGGTGATGCCTTTCAGGCTCACCAATGCTCCTTCCGTGTTCATGGATCTCATGAACCGCATGTGCAGACCGATGTTGGACCGGTCTATGATAGTTTTCATTGATGACATCTTGGTCTATTCCAAGACATAGGAGTAGTATGAGGAGCACTTGAGGGAGGTATTGGATACTCTTAGAAGGGAGAGCTTGTATGCCAAGTTCTCCAAGTGTGAGTTCTAGTTGCACGAGGTGTATTTTCTTGGGCACCTTGTCAACCAGAACGGGATTTCAATCGACCAGGCCAAAGTGGAGGCCGTGATGCGGTGGGAGGTTCCGAGGTCTCCATATAAGATTTTGAGCTTTCTGGGATTGGCAGGTTACTATCGGAGATTCATTCAGGACTTCTCCAAGATAACTGTGCCTTTGACCCGGTTGACAAGGAAAGTCATGGTCTTTCATTGGGGGCCAGAGCAGCAGGCCGCATTCGAGACGCTGAGACAGAGACTGTGCGAGGTGCCAATCTTAGTCCTGCCGGAGCGTGTGGATGATTTTGTGGTGTATTGCGATGCATCCATCTCGGGTTTGGGCGCGGTATTGATGCAGAGGGGGCACGTAATCGCCTACGCTTCGAGGTAGCTGAAGCCTCATGAGGTGAACTATCTGATGCATGACTTGGAATTGGGGGTAGTTGTTTTCGCCCTCAAGATTTGGCATCATTACCTCTATGGGGTCCATTGTACTATTTACACGAACCATAAGATTTTGAGGTACCTTATGGACCAGCCGAATTTGAACATGATGCAGTGTCGATGGCTTTATGTGGTGAAGGATTACAATTGTGAGATCCTCAACCACCCGGGGAATGCCAATGTCGTGGCCGATGCGCTTAGCCGCAAGGCAGCGCCGACCAAAGATATTTGTTTGAGGATGACGGTGGTGACCTCGCTGTTGGAGCGGAATCGAGAGGCCCAACAGGAGGCTATGAAGGTGGAACATCGCAAGAGTGAGCGTATTGTGGGTCAGGTTTCCTCCTTCGATTATGACAGTCGTCGATTGTTGACTCTACACCGTAGAGTGTGGGTCCCATATCATGGGGGTGTGCGCCAGGTATTGATGGAGGAGGCACACAAATCCAAGTTTTCTATCCATCTCGGGGCGACAAAGATGTACAGGGATCTTTTTCGTGATTATTTCTGGCCCTGCATGAAGAGGGATGTAGCTTGGTTTGTTGAGAGATGCCTGACATGTAGGAAGGTCAAGGCCGAGCAACAGAGGCATGCCGTTGGATATTTCGTTGTGGAAATAGGAAGATATCACTATGGATTTCATCACGAAGCTTCCCAGGACCACGCGGGAGTGGATTCGATTTGGGTCATCGTGGATCAGTTTACCAAGAATGCCCATTTCATTCCCATTCAGGAGAGCATCTCGGCCGAGAAGTTGGCCGACATCTATATCATAGAGGTAGTGGCTCAGCACGGGGTGCCAGTTTGGTGATTTCTGACAAAGATGTATGGTTCACTTCCAGATTCTGGAAGAAGTTTCACGATGAGCTAGGTACTCGTCTGCACTTTAGCATCGCTTTTCACCCGCAGACAGATGGTCAGAGTGAGCGAACCATCCAGACTCTTGAGGATATGCTACGGGCGTGTGTTCTAGACTTCGTGGGTTGTTGGGATACTTACCTTCCTTTGGCAGAGTTTTCCTATAATAACAGCTATCACGCGAGTATCGACCGTCCCCCCCCCTCGAAATGTTGTACGAGAGGAAGTGCTTGACCCCGATATATTGGGGTGAGGTTGGCTAGAGGATCATGGGGAGTACCAAAGTGGTACTCAAGACTACGGAGAAGATCCATAAGGTGCGGAGCAGGCTTCAGATTGCTCAGAGTCGGCAAAAAGTTATGCCGATAGGCGTCATTCGGACCTGGAGTTACAGGTCGGGGATATGGTGCTTCTGAAGGTGTCGCCTTGGAAAGGTGTCATTCGGTTCAGGAAGTAGGGTAAGTTGGACCCCAGGTACATTGGACCTTTCAGGGTTGTAGCCCGGGTGGGCAAGGTGGCATATAGGTTGGACCTTCCAGCCGAACTCAGTCAGATTCACAATACTTTTCACATCTCCCAGTTGCAGAAGTGCCTCGTGGACGACTCGGCAGGGGTGCCTTTGGAGGATATTCAGGTGGATGACAGCTCAAACTACATCGAGCGGCCAGTGGCGATCCTCGACAAGAAGTCGAAGGATCTGAGGAACAAGAGGGTGGAGCCGGTGAAGGTGCAATGGAAGCACTGCAAGGGCTCGGAATGGACCTTGGAGCCGGAGGACGAGATGAGGGAACACTACCCCGAGCATTTTCCGGATTCAGCAGCAGACTTCGAGGACGAAGTCTAAAATAATTGGGGGAGATTCGTAACACCCAGTCCATGGTACATATTTAAATTCAAGTATCATGTTTCGCCCTGGGACTCGGCGAGTTGGAGGCCCAACTCAGTGAGTTGACTCGAATTTGGACCCAGAGGTTTAGTGACCCACTCGACGCGTCGGGAGACCAACTCGACGAGTAGGAGTTGTCTAGATGAAAACCTATGTTAAGGTTAGAACTCTATTTAAATGTCTTATTCTGCCTCAACCTAGCCCCCATCGTCCCTCCCAACCCAAAGAAACCCTAACTCGAAACCCTAAACCCCTTTTGAGCATTTCCTGAGCTTTTTGGTGACTTTTATGTGCATTTGAAGTTGGAAGAGAAGAAGAAAGCTTGGGAGTTCAAGTAGAAGCTTGTAGATCTAGAGGCTTTGCTTCATTCTCAGTTCATTCAAGGTAACAAGCTTAAACCTTGACCATCTATCTCCTAGATCTTGTTTTGGGGCTATTTTCTACCTTTTCTAAGATTTTGAGAGGCCATACTCGGATTTGTATGTATATTTGCAGTTTCACTTCATATCTGGAACCATTGAGGGTACCCATGGCATAAAGGTGCAAACTTTATGGCCTTGGGAGACCCATGCAACATATAAACCCCTTTTTATGGCTTTTTGAGCCAAAGGCCCCATGCATGGACATCAAGTTTGTAGCTTTATGTAAAAATGGACCCTAGGAGGCTAGATCTATGGTTTTGATACATTATGACCCATTATAATCGACGGAATAGTTTTAGACAAAGAGGGACTCGGCGAGTCACTTGGGTGACTTGGTGACTCGGTTCGTATTTTCCCCAAATGCCTTCTGGAAATGCTCTTTGGTTGAGTGGAAGGAACGCTCAGATTGTTAGGAGTTTGTTATGGACTTGAAGATCGAAGGACTCGACGAGTTCAAGGAAATGTCCCAACCACATGAAGACAGACTCAACGAGTTCAAGGATGAACTCGGCGAGTCATAGACTGAACTTCTTCATATGGATGAAGATAAACTTGACGAGTTCAAGGACGAACTCGACGAGTTCAAGGACGAACTCGGCGAGTCGGTTGAAGATAGTCTGATGTGTTGTTGAAGGAAAACTTGTCAAGCTCTTGCTAGACTCGACGAGTTGGGACGGGATTACGAATTTTTGTGCTCATGGGGACTCGGCGAGTTGGTGGACCAACTCGGCGAGTCGAGTCAACCAGATGTTGACTTTGACCAAGGTTTTGACCTTGACTTTCACTGGGACTTGAGTGACCCTTGTAAGGGTTATGAGTATGAATTGATAACTTAGAAAAGTTTTCGTATCGGGATTAAGGAGTCAAGGAGAGTCGATTTTCACACCGAGGAAAGTGTAGGCACTACACGACATTGAGGTGAGTTACCTTCCAGTAGAAGTGGGTCTAAGGCACCAAGGTCGACCCACTAGTAGTTGATTACAGTATAGATGATTGTCTATGTGATAATTTGCTGGTTGCTATTATTAGATGTGTTCTATGTGCGAGTATGATGTGTTTTATGTGCTAGTGATAGTAGGAAGGGGAATAGTCCCCGATTCGTTCGTTCAAACTGAAGGGTAGGTCGGACACCCCAGATATGTCTGACAACATGATTCTGATATATATTATTATGTAATAGTAGTAGGGGGTGAAATAGTCCCCATGACCTGGTGAGATACACCAGAGGGTAGGCAGGCACCCTAGAATGGCCTGACACGGGTAGGTCAGCACCCCAGAATGGCTTGACATGGGTAGGTCAGCACCCCCAGAATGGCTTGACACGGGTAGGTCGGGCACCCCATAACTTTCCAACAGTATGTACGGTTGTATGGTGTGCGGTATGATGGGGGAACTCACTAAGTTTCGTGCTTACCATTTTTAGTTTAGGTTTCAGGTACCTCTTCAGCTAAGGGGAAGGAGCCGGCGGGGTAGCAGCGCATCGCACACATATGATTTCCACTTTGAGAAACTTGGGATTGTACTCTGACATTTTATCATTTGATGTATGGTTTTCGAGACTTGTGATTTGTGACTTGATGGTTTAAAATGATAGCAACGATGTTTTCTGTAAACTATTTTCATAAGTAATGTAATTAAACAAAAAATTTGGGTCTCGATTTTGGGATGTTACAAGTTGGTATCAGAGCGTTGGTTTGAGGGGTTCGGACACACCATCAGGGGTGTATGGACTCAAACCAAGGGCTTGAAAGATTTTTACAAGAAAAGTAGTTTTCTAAAATTTTAAAATAAGGAGTTTTATAAAGAACAAGGTGCTTACCTTCCTTTGGCAGAGTTTTCCTATAATAACAGCTATCACGCGAGTATCAACCGTCCCCCCCCCCTCGAAATGTTGTACGGGAGGAAGTGCTTGACCCCGATATGATGGGATGAGGTTGGCTAGAGGATCATGAGGAGTACCAAAGTGGTACTCAAGACTACGGAGAAGATCCATAAGGTGCGGAGCAGGCTTTAGACTGCTCAGAGTCGGCAGAAAAGTTATGCCGATAGGGGTCGTTCGGACCTGGAGTTACAGGTCGGGGATATGGTGCATCTGAAGGTGTCGCCTTGGAAAGGTGTCATTCGGTTCAGGAAGTAGGGCAAGTTGGACCCCAGGTACATTGGACCTTTCAGGGTTGTAGCCCGGGTGGGCAAGGTGGCATATAGGTTGGACCTTCCAGCCGAATTCAGTCAGATTCATAGTACTTTTCAGATCTCCCAGTTGCAGAAGTGCCTAGTGGACGACTTGGCAGGGGTGCCTTTGGAGGATATTCAGGTGGATGACAGCCCGAACTACATCGAGCAGCCAGTGGCGATCCTCGACAGGAAGTCGAAGGATCTGAGGAACAAGAGGGTGCAACCATTGAAGGTGCAATGGAAGCACTGCAAGGGCTCGGAATGGACCTGGGAGTCGGAGGACGAGATGAGGGAACACTACCCCGAGCTTTTTCCAGATTCAGCAGCAGACTTCGAGAACGAAGTCTAAAATAATTGGGGGAGATTCGTAACACCCGGTCCATGGTACGTATTTAAATTCAAGTATCATGTTTTGCCCTGGGACTCGGCGAGATGGAGTCCCAACTCATCGAGTTGACTCGAATTTGGACCCGGAGGTTTAGTGACCTACTCGATGCGTTGGGAGACCGACTCGATGAGTAGGAGCTGTCTAGATGAAAACCTAATGTTAAGGTTAGCACTCTATTTAAACGTCTTATTTTGCCTCAACCTAGCCCCCATCGTCCCTCCCAACCCAGAGAAACCCTAACTCGAAACCCTAAACCCCTTTTGAGCATTTCTTGAGCTTTTTGGTGACTTTTATGTGCATTTGAAGTTGGAAGAGAAGAAGAAAGCTTGGGAGTTCAGGTAGAAGCTTGTAGATCCAGAGGCTTTGCTTCATTCTCAGTTCATTCAAGGTAACAAGCTTAAACCTTGACCATCTATCTCCTAGATCTTGTTTTGGGGCTATTTTCTACCTTTTCTAAGATTTTGAGAGGCCATACTCGGATTTGTCTGTATATTTGCAGTTGCACATAAAAGATTTTGAGAGGCCATACTCGGATTTGAGAGGCCATACTCGAATTTGTATGTATTAGAGAGAGAGAGAGAGAAGGGTGAAGGTGTGAGGAAAATGAGTGAAGCTCGGATGCTATTTATAGGAGGCTGATCGTTGGTACGTTGGGCGTTCCTCGGAGGTATGTTGGACGTTCCTAGTATGATGTCCGTACGAGAGCTACACTCTGAGTACAAGGGGGCACATGTTGCGATCTGAAGCTAGGCCGTGGGGAGCAAGCAAAGGCCCATATTATGCCACGTTACCCTCCTTGCAACAACTAATTCCCGACTTCTAAATTCCGTAACATTTGCATAAAAGCTCCATTTTCAACATTATTTATATCCACGTGTAGGTAGTGACATACTCTATGACATTCGTTTAAACTCTGTAGGCTAATTTTGACATTAGTTTTAAAGTTATATTTTAACAGGCCTGAACAGGTAAAGTTCGTTAAAAATTCATAACTTTGTCATCCAACATCAGTTTTTGTCTGTCTTTTTATCGTTGAGTTCCTATTAATGAAATCTTCGATTCTCGTTATGGTTGTGTTGGCGAAAATTCGGTCGACCTAAAATTCGAATTCCAGGCTATGCACTACTATGCTAAATCTTAGAAAAATCATAATTTCCTCATACGAAGTCAGATTTGGACGTTCTTTTTATGCATACTCTCAGTTTAATGTATATTATGACTTTAGTTTAGATCGCTAAGTCTAAAAAGTATTTATCGCAAACTCACTTTTTACGTTACACAGCGTCGTGCCGGATTTGTCGCAAAACTTCGAAAGGTCATAACTTCTTCGTTATAAGTCAGATTTCAGTGTTCCTTATATCCCTAAAATTCTAGTTACTACTACTTCAACTTTCTTCATAGATATTGGGTCTATCTATTATTTTATTTTTCAAGTATATTATTATTATTATTATTATTATTATTATTATTATTATTATTATTATTATTATTATTATTATTATATTATGTCGTTATGAATAATTATAATACACAAAAAATCACATAAATCACATAATACTCAAGTAATTCCTTTTCATTACTTCCAAATAGGTTACAATTGTCGACCCTAACTATTACCTCATACTAGCAACGCTTAGCCTAGAAACAATAGCGTTAAAATTCTCTCCTCCTTAGGATGATTCAGTATGGGAATCATGCATCAGCAAACAGATGTGCATAGCGACTCATCATGTCACTATATGTTTCCCTGGTGAGGTCCAACCCATTCGTATATTTCCATTGCACAAGCACCACTTCGACCATTTTGTGTCGCAACTTCTTTGTCTTACAGTCAACAATTGCCTCAAGCTCTTCGATTAGCTTCTTATTTTTCATCCATACTTAACTCCGAAAGTGGAATTATATCACGAACTTCTCCCGTAAACTTACTTCAATAACACACACACACACAAAGTGTTATGAATACCATCTAGTTCTTCTGGAAATTCCAACTTGTAAGCTTGGTTCCCAATCTTCTGAAGAACCTTGAATGGTCCCATAAACCTTAGACTCAACTTTCCTCTCTTTCCAAATCGTATAAGTCCCTTCCACGGTGAGACTTTGAACAATATCAAATCTCCAACTTTGAATGTCATCAGTCGTCGCTTCTTGTCAGCATATCTCTTTTGGCAATCTTGATCTGCCAACATCCTTTCTCAAATCACCTTTAGATTTTTAGCAGTGTGATGGACTATCTCGGGGCCCATAAACTGCTTTTCTCCAGCCTCAAGCCAACAAGATGGCATACAACACTTCTGGCCGTACAAAGCTTGATAAGGTGCCATCTTAATGCTTGAATGGTAACTATTGTTGTAGGAAAAGTCTACCATGGGTAAATGCTCATCCCAATTACCTTTGAATTCTAGGGTACATTCTCTTAGCATATCTTCTAGTGTTTGTATCGCTCTTTTGCTCTGACCATCAATCTGCGGATGGTAGGCTGTACTTAAACACAACTTCGTACCCATTTCCTCTTGTAGAATCCTCCATAACCTTGATGTGAAACGACTATCACGATCTGATACAATCGTTAAATGAACACTGTGAAGTCTTACTACCTCCTTCACGTAAGTATTCACAAGCTTATCCATAGACCACCTCTCATTGGCTGCTATGAAGTGTGCACTTTTTTGTGAATCGATCCATGACTACCCAAATCATGTCGTGACCGTTCTTCGTCCTGGGCAGTTTAGTCACAAAATCCATGGTGGTGTCTTCCTATTTACCTATGGTTACAGGTAAAGGTTCTAAAATCCCATACGTTTTATGATGTTGTGCTTTAACTCTTGCACACGTTACACACTTTGCCACATACTCTACAACATCAAGTTTCATTATCGGTCACCATTAGTAAGGTTTCAGATCCCTATACATTTTAGTGTTGGCGGGATGAATCGAGTACATGGTTTTTTGAGCTTCTTCCATCAGTAGATCTCTCATTCCTCCCATCTTAGGTACCCAAATCCTATCTTGGAATACCTTCAATCCTTGATTATTTTTACCGAATACCAACGTCTTGCCTGAACGTTCTTCCTTTCGGTCATTTTTCTCTAAAGCTTCTCCCAGAGCTTTTTCGATGCTTTCCACAATAGTTGAGACAACTTCTATTCTTAATGCTCTTGGCCTTTTTCTTTCCAAGTTTACTTTTCGACTTAGAGCGTCAGCTATGACATTTGCTTTACCAGGGTGGTAAAGAATCTCATTGTCTTAATCCTTGAGTAACTCTAGCCAGCGTTGTTGCCACATATTCAATTATTTTTATCAAAGATATAATGAAGACTTTTATGATCAGTGAAGAGTTTCCAATTTGTGCCATAAATATAATGCCTCCATATCTTTAATGGAAATACTACTGCTGCCAACTCCAGATCATACATGGGGTAGTTCTTCCCGTGCTCTTTCAATTGTCGAGATGCATATTTTATAACTTTATATCTTTGGGTTAGAACACAACCTAACCAAATCCAGATGCATTGCTATTGACTGCGAAGTCTTCAACTCTGTCTAGTAAAGAAAGATTTGGTGCTTCACACAACTTCTTCTTTAATTTCTCGAATGTTTCTTCACATTTTTCACTCCATGTATATGTAGCTCCTTTATGGGTCAAAGCTGTCAATGGAGCAGCTATTGAAGAAAAGCCTCGGATAAACCTTCGGTAATATCCAGCTAATCCTAGAAAGCTTTGGATCTCGGTGGGACTTTTTGGTTATTCCCATGTCAACGCAACTTCAATCTTTGTTGGGTCAACCATTATTCGCTCTTGGTTAACCACATGACCCAAGAATTGGACTTCTCGAATCCAAAAATCACATTTGGAAAATTTTGCATATAGCTTCTCCTTCTTCAGAACTTCAAATACTTCTCACAAGTGTGTGCCATGCTCATGTTGTCTTTTTTAGTAAATCATAATGTCTTCTATTAACACTATCACTAATTTATCGAGGAAGGGTTTACAAATCCTATTCAACAAATCCATAAATGTTGTTGGATCATTGATTAGTCCAAATGACATAACCAAGAACTCATAATTTCCGTATCTCATTCTGAATGTGATCTTCTCAATATCTTATTCTCTTACCTTCGGCTGATGATATCCTGACCTAAGATCGGTCTTTGAGAAATAGCTTGAACCTTGAAGCTAATCGAACAAGTCATCAATCCTCGAATGTCATGTTCCGATACACACCAAAAGCATAAATAGTACATTATAAGCCTTACAACAGTTATTTACATCAACTGGCCTATAATCCAAAAATCCCTCGTCATCATCAAACTATGCTCTGGGTCCACTACCTGTAATATAAAAAACTGAGTGGGTCAGGCTTGGGAGCCTGGTGAGCATATAGGGTTTTCAACCCATAATAAATAAATTTATTAATTTTCATCAATCAACAATAACCCTGATTACTCGTTCCCGTTATCCTCACTTTATGTCCCTAAACATCTATAAAATGGGACCTAGCTTAAGGATCATCATCGAGCTAACAACACTGCTTAAGGGATACTTCTGCAGTTTCTTAAGGTTCCACTCTAAGAATCCTCTATCATTCACTCATTCATTCCAAAGGATTGTCCTAAGGTATAGGCACAAAGTCCATCCTCGCCAATAGCACAGCTGCCAACGTTCTCTATTAGGCACAACTGTCAATATTATCCTTTAGGCGCAACTGCCAGGATTGTGTTATTCTCAACTAGGCGAAACTGCCAATATTATCTATTAGGCGCAGCTGCCAATGATATCTTTTAGGCGCGGCTGCCAATATTATCATCTATTAGGCGTAGCTGCCAATGTTCTCTATTAGGCGCGGCTGCCAATATTATCATCTAAGCGCGGCTGCTGGAATTATGACGTTCTCTATTAGGCGCAACTGCCGATATTATCCTTTAGGCACAGCTGCCAAGATTATGTTGTATTTATTAGGCACAACTGCAAATATTATCCATTAGGCGCAGCTGCCAAGATATTTAGATTACAACTGGTGAACACTTAAATCAAAAACACCTAAGGGTTATGGCACAACTGCCAATATTCATCTATATCATCTTTCATCCCTCATTATTTATCTACTCATGTTCTACCCAACATATTCGTAGATATAAAATACATATACAATTTAAAGCATTTAAAACATGTATAAAATATTCATTCAACATCCATCTCAAGTAAACAAACAAACAATATATATATATATATATATATATATATATATATATATATATATATATATACACACACACATAGCACGTATTTTATATAAAATACTTCATATCTATGTGTAAGATGAAAGTGACTATACGCTCACTTGATTTAGTGATAATTAGGCAGCACTTTGTCTCTTAAAACAATCGTTTCTGATAAAACCGGGATGTTTTCTCAAAAACCGGGTTTCACGTGGACAGAGTTTTGGCTCGAAAACTCTTTTTCTAGGGATCTTCGGGGCTTTCTTATGATGCTAGGATAATATTCCAGGGTTAGGGGTATTTATTGAAACATAAAAGAAAGTATAGGGGTAAAAGGATGAAAGTTGTAACCTAAAATCGGATGGCATCGATCAGTATTTATAGTGGTTGGATACTCAAGTTACTCTGGGCGTAAATTTATGGTACGTTGGGCGTACTCCTACTTCAGCCAGTACATTGGGCGTACATTGAGTACGTTGGGCGTACGAAAGGATCATATCGAACGTGTCAAGGCTATGACACGTGTCTTTCATGCGAAGGAGTACGGTTGCATGGCTAATCTCGGACCGTGAACACGAGTACGCTGGGCTTACTCCGAATTTTCAAAATTCAAAAATTCATAACTTTCGCATACAAGCTCCGTTTTTGACGTTCTTGATATCCATGCATAGGTGAGACCGTGCTCTACAACTTTCATTTTGACTCCGTCGGCTAATTTTGAATTTATTTTTAAAGTTATATTTTTAACAGGCCGGGACAGGAAAAGTCCGTTAAAAATTCATAACTTTTTCATCCAACGTCTGTTTTCATCTGTCTTTTTACCATTTAACTACTATCAACAAGATCTTTGATTTTTGTTTAGGTTGTTTTGGCTAAAAATCACCCGATCTAAAATTCAAGTTTCGGGCTGCATACTGCTAAGCTAAAACTTAGAAAAATCATAATTTCCTCATACGAAGTCAGATTTGGGCGTTCTTTTTTATGCACGCTCTCGGTTTAACGTATACTACGACTTTCATTTAGATCACTAAGGCTAAAAAGCACTTTGTCATAAATTCACTTAATTTATTCTTATTACTTCAAAACATGTTACAATAGTTGACATGGACTATTACATCGTCTTTAATGCTTAGCTCAGAAACATGGGCGTTACACTAACCAATATGGTGCTTTCACTATTGGTGTTGATCTTGGCAATAATTCTATTCGAAACTCTACATGTCTATCAGGGGGAAATCCAGGACGGTCTTCAAGAATGACTTTTGGATAGTCACACACCACTGGTATTCCTTGTATCTCTTTCTTCTCCTTCTTTGCATCTATCACAAATGCCAATTATCATGTGCATCCTTTAGATAGATATTTTATGGCTTTCATTAGCGAAATGATTCCGAAATTCACTAGACGTTTGTACCCGTACACCATAAATGACTCTTTTTCCAGGTGGGTTTACTCTCACCATCTTCTTCATGCATAGTATTTCGGCATCATTTGCACTAAGCCAATTCATTCCCAGCACGATGTCGAAACCGTTTAACTCAACATGCAAAAACTCCTCGTGGAATTTATTCCCATTTAAGTCGATGACGATGTTTTTAATACTATCGCTCGAACCTTGTAGCTGATCGAACAGGTCATCAAACCTCGCAACAGCTCACTCCCAACTTCTAAATTACATAACTTTCGCATACAAGCTCCATTTTCTATGTTCTTTATATCCACGTGTAGGTGGCGACGTACTCTACAACTTACATTTAGACACCATCGGCTAATTTTGACTTTATTTTTAAAGTTATTTTTTAACAGACCTGGACAGGTAAAGTCCTTTAAAAACTCATAACTTTGTCATCCGACGTCTGTTTTCGTCTGTCTTTTTATCGTTGAGTTCCTATTAACGACATTTTCGATTCTCGTTTAGGTTGTGTCGGCTAAAATTGGTCGATCTAAAATTCGAATTCCGGGTTGTGCACTTCTATGAAAAATCTTAGAAAAATCATAACTTCCTCATACGAAGTCATATTTGGACGTTCTTTTTATGCACGCTCTCGGTTTAACGTATACTACGACTTTCGTTTAGATCGTTAACGCTAAAAAGTATTTTATCGCAAACTCACTTTTTATGTCACACAGCGTCGTGCCAGTTTTATCGCAAAACTTCAACAAGTCATAACTTTTTCGTTATAAGTCAGATTTTAGCGTTCCTTATATCCCTGAAATCATTGTTACGGCTACTTGACTTTCTTCATAGATATTTGGTCTATCTATTATTTTATTTTTGATGCTTATTTTTATTATTATTTTATTAGGTCGTTATGAATAATTATAATGCACAAAAAATCTCATAAATCACATAATACTTAAGTAATTCCTCTTCATTACTTCCAAATAGGTAACAATTGTCGACCCTAACTATTACATCATATTATCAATGCTTAGCCTAGAAACACAGGCGTTACACAAACAAAGGAATCTGCCCTCTAATTCACTCAGTCTTCCACTTTTCCTTTTTAAATCCTTCTACCTGAGCCTCCTTGATCAAATCCATAAAAGGTGAATTAACAGTCATACTCAAACAAATATCTCGGATTGATGAGCACATCGCCTTACAGCTCAAAGCATCGACCACCACATTGGCTTTCTCGGGGTGGTACAAAATCTTGCATTCATAGTCCTTTACCACATCTAACCACCTCCGTTACTGCATATTCAAGTTTGGCTGATCCATCAAATACTTCAAACTTTTATGATCGGTGTAGATGGTGCATTAGACCCCATACAAATAGTTCCTACAGGTCTTGAGGGAAAGCACCACCTCCCCTAATTCCAAATCATGCATGGCGTAATTCGCCTCTTGAAACTTTAGCTGCCTCAAGGAGTAAGCAATCACATGCCCTCTCTGCATAAGTACGACTCCCAATCCCGAAATGCAACTGTCGCAATGAACCAAAAAAATCATCTAGCCCCTCAGGCAACACGAGAATCAGGGCCTCGTACAGTCTCTACCTCAATGTCTCGAAGGCCAACTGTTGATCTGGACCCCACCGGAAAGTCACATTCTTCTTGGTCAGTCGGATCAAAGGCACCGCAATCATGGAGAAGTCCTAAATTAATCTCTAGTAATACCCCGCAAGACCGAAAAAGCTCCGAATCTCTAATGCTTTTTTTGGAACCTCCCAATGCATCACCGCCTAGATCTTTGCCGGGTCCACCAAGATCCCATCCTGGTTGATGATCTGCCCTAAAAAATGCACCTCATGCAACCAAAACTCGCATTTATAGAATTTGGCATAAAGCCTCTCCCTCCTCAAGGTCTCAAACACATCACACAAATGTTGCTCATGATGCTCCTTGGTCTTGGAGTTGACCAGAATATCATCGATGAAAACAATCATAAACCGATCCAACATCGCCCTGTAAACCCGGTTCATGAGATCGATGAATGTTGTTGGTGCATTGATGAGCCAAAAGGTATAACCACGGAATCGTAGTGACCATAACGAGTTCTAAACGTCGTCATCTGCACATCCTCATCCCTTATTCCCATCTGATGGTATCCTGACCGTAGATCAATCTTGGAAAACCAAGATGCACCCTGAAGCCGACCAAATAAATCATCGATCCTCAGAAGTGGGTGACGGTTCTTCACCGTTAGCTTGTTCAGTTATCGATAATCGATACACATCCTTTGTAACTCGTCCTTCTTTTTCACGAATAGGATCGGTGCTCCCCACGGGGAATTGCTCGGACAGATAAAACCCTTGTCTAGCAGCTCCTGCAGCTGCGTAGACAACTCCTGCATCTCAGGCGGTGCTAGGTGATATGGTTCCTTGGCTATCGGAGCCGAACTAGACATCAGATCAATCTCGAAACTCAATCTGCCTCACGAGAGGCATTCCCGAAAACCCCTCAAGAAAAACATCGAGAAAATCCCAGAAAATGGGTACCCTGCTGAATTATGGCATGGCCTCAACCTGTGTGTTTCAAACGTAAGCCAAAAATCCATAACAACCCTGCTGAAGAAACCATCTAGCCCTCGCAGCTGAAAAGAGAGTTGGTCCATGCGAACCTCTCTCACTAGGAATGACACAGTTCTCCACCACTTGGGGTTGAAACTCTCACCAACTACCGCTCACAATCAATCACAGTCCCATTGGTCCCCAACCAGTCCATCCCGATGATCACCTTCAACCCCCTCGACGAGATCTGTACCAAATCAATAGGAAACCTTTCATTGAACATGTTCAGAACATATCCTTAGAATACTCTCGCAGCACTCATAGTACGATCATCCGCGATTTCTACCTCCAAAGGGGAGTCCAAAGTTTCCAGTGTGTCTCGAAACTTCTTGTTGAGTGCAAGTGATACAAAGGATCGGGTGGCCCCCGAATCAGACAAAACACGAGTAGACAACCCATTGACCAAAAAGGTTCCTATACAAGATTATAATAAACATGAGATAACAAGAAAGAAATAAAAGATAGAGTTAAGTCACATACTAGTAACTACATCCGGCGCTACACGGGCCTCATCGGTGGTCAACTGAAATGCCCTGCCCTTCACCGCAGGAGACTACGTTTTGCCTTAGCGTGGCCACTAAGGCCTATTTGGGTCTACACCATTCAAGCCCAAACTGACGTGGCCACTAAGGCCCCAATAATTAACCAAGCCCATAACCAATAACCCGTTAAGGACGGAAACACAGTGAAGTGGTTCATGGTTCCAAACCATACAATCCACCCCTAACCAGCTCCTTAGAATCCCCAAAATTTTCTTGATTCGAGTATGGATCATGTCCTTTCAGTAGTACGGACCCAATGCTACCGCCCACACCTACCCGTACTTTCCTCCAGGATCATTCGGGATTCTATAAGTAACTACTCATGTCCACTACCGTCTGATCCAACCAAATACACACATTCTCAAATGAATACCAACCTCTAAACAGTGCATCAATTCATGTAAGGCACTTCCTAGGCTTTCTTAGGTTTCCAACCTCATCCTGTCATCAGCTGCTGAAGAAACCCTACTAATATCAACTAATTACTTCATGAATACAATTACTAGAATTGGCAAAAACTAACACGACATGAAACCGACATGAACTCGACACGAAATAAATAGGTTTGGGTAAGATATTTCAGCTTGTTTAATTAAACGGGTTGACAGGACATGACACGGAAAATAAACGGGTAAGCTTAAGGTTGAGAACTTCAACTCGAACATGACCCATTTATATGTAATTTTTTAGAGAATTTTAAATAAACTAGAAAGACCAAAAACCAAAAAAATATGTAAAAGAAAACTTTGGGGTGACTTGTTTTGTAACGTGGAATACACTTACCCATCTTAGTCAAGACTTTCATTTTTAGTTTTGTTGTTATCGCCCAAATTATACAGTCCCATCAACCAATCCCACCTCCTCATGATCCCTTACTTCTCCTTCCAACTCATATTCATTCCATTTTTCTCTCTAAACTTAATATAAATTTAGCCATTCCGCCTCCCAACTATTATATTTCCTTTCCACCTATCGAAATCATACTTTTCACCATGTTTAATGTTTCAACCTCACATGCCACAACATATTTTAAGGTATACCCCTAACCCGAAACCCGACACAAACTTGATACGGAAATAAACGGGTTGACATGGCACGACATGTTAATTAAGCAGGTTGGGTTAGGGTCAAGCTCTCTCAACCCGTTTATTTTTTTGACACGACATGAACCCAGCACGATACATTTTCCAGGTCTAACAATTACATGCAACAAACCAGAAATAACATTTCAAATAAAATACTTAACCCTATAACGTTTAGATACAGACAAGAGCTTCAAAATAGGGACAAATAAACCACTCTAAAATTATATAACCTTTACTGCATATAACTTAACATATTCACGAAATAGTTAGCTCACATCACTGTGAGTCCCACAAAGCAAAAATCAAACAGCATTCAGGTAGTAACACCTTAAAATATAAAGACGTCTTCTAACTCACTTGCTACTACGATGCTAGGAACTTCCACTAACACTGTTGGTTTCCTTATGCATGCAAATTATACAAAAAAAGGGATCAAATAGATTTTCGAATAAATGATTCTACCCTAGGACCACAACCAAATGAGGGACGTTAAATAAGGCTAAATCAATCATTTTAGGGCTATATGATCCTAATCGTATACAATTTTTCAAAGCATACACTTAGCAATCACTTATATCTACATAGATTCCACATCTATCCCAGCATCCAATTCCTCGTAGGCTATAAAGCATCACAAATCAGGCCAATCTATCACACAATTCCTAAAGGTGTCCTTAGCCTTATCCTAACATGCAAACATTCCATATCATATAACATATCGTCACGTATGGGTGTTTGGGGAAAACTTACTTGAGCTAGGCTGATTACACGCATCACACCACCATTTTCTTTATAAAAATCTTTTTAGAACCTTACTTCCTTCTATAAAGATTATCAATTCCTTAGTTGAGTTCGGTTACACCTGAGAGTGTGCCTGACTCCCTCAAACCAAGGCTCTGATACCAACTTGTAACGTCCTAAAAATACCGAGTAAAAATTTTATCTTAATTAAGTTAAAGCCACTCATTCATTGTTCCAAAAGATGATCATATTCAAAGTATTCTCAAATCATCATAGTAATTTGTAAACATTCTTTGTAGAATAAAACTTTATGGGATGCAGTGAGATCAAGTCGGGCCCTTCTTTTTGGGAACGGATGTACCTCAAAACATAAACATAAAATGTAAGTGTAAAGCTTAGTGAGTTCCCCAAAGTACCACATACAACACACATATATACATATAACAGTGTTTGGCTGTCTCGGGTCCGTATCAACCCATGGGCCCGTATTAACCCTGAGTCCATAATGACTCCATGTAACATCATGTAGCTGTGTCGGGTCCGTATCAACCCACGGGTCCATATTAATCCCAACTTCATAATGGCTTTGAGCCCATATTGGCTCTATGCGTATAACATACTAGCATACTAGTACTAATCACAAAGACAACAAGCAGATACAAGCATATTAGTACGTGTCACAAAGACCACTATTACCCTACAACTAAAACTTCCGATTCCACAACATAATCATACTAGACAACTCCCAACGCAAGTCTCATCCTTTGTGTCAACCCGAACATGACTCGCATCTAGAAATTCAAAGCCTTGCACTTGAATTTTATCCAAAATCTTTCGATTCCACAACGACCTTCCATTAAACTAAGATATAAAATCCCCAATCCACCGCGGAGACTGACAGTCTCACACCTGGTCCCACCACCAAGCTCCTACTAAGAGTCTAACTAATAAAGGCTACCCTAGCCTATACATCACACGGATACCAATCATTGACCACAGAGTCATCCCACTCTAAATGTGACCCAATACCTTGCTCCAACCAATTTTCACTAGGTCTCACCCACATTATCATAACCATACGCGCCTTACCCACGGGTCTCACCCAATCTTCAGAATCGAATGGGCCTCGCCCACAGGTCTCACCCAATCGAGTGTTGTACAGGCCCAACCTTGCCTTAGATCCAACGATCCTCATACCAACAAAGAGAAATCCTTCGACAATATTGTACGCCTCGACCCAGGCACATGTTGGTCCTCTTTCAACTCCACGACCACTCTAATAATGGCCTACCTTAATCTGGTGAATGCTACGACTACATCACAGACTTACAACACTTACCTGATAACTTATCATCCCTGTGTATGTCATGGCTACCCCATAGTCTTACAACACTCCCACAACTTCCTATCAACCCTGTGAATGCTACGGCTACCTCGTAGTCATTCAACTCTCCCACAACTGCCTATCAACCCTATGAATGCAACGACTACCCCATAGTCTTACAACACTTCCATATCAGCCATGAGCCTGACTCATGGTCTTGTTCTCCGTCTACCATACCAGCTCACGATCAATCATGACTCGAACCACATTGTATATATCCCAATCAGGTGTTCAGGTCATGCTTCGAACCCTAAAGCCTTTATCAGACAAGACCAGGAAAAGAGGTTCTAACAGAACTCTCAACCTAGATCCATCCATGTGTCTGCTATGCATTACTATGAATATGCCAATTTGATGTTGAAAGTTTCTAAACTCCCAACCTCATGCAACCTCTAACCAGACTGCCACTTGAGTTGGCTTCCCTCATAACTAGGACGTGAAACTTTCCTTGGTTCTGCACCTAATTCTATCCCCGAACATCCAAATGGTTCTCCCCCACTTGGATTTAGCTACATGCTGCCCAACTTACTGGAAAACAACGAATAATGAATCCCCTTTCCGGAACTGATGGATCACCTACCCAACATCCCACTTACCGAAGGATCTATGCATTCTAACCATCTTCAACCGACACAATTTCAAAATTTCTTTGACACTTCCAATGTCTAAACAAGCCTACACGACCGCCATCATCATCTGTTTGCTACCGCTCCTTCCCTAGCAACGGTAGCAATCGGACCCAAGAGTCCTTCCATAAACAACTGCCATTTTTACTGAGTAACACTAACACTTCTGAACTCTGCCTTTGTTGTTGAACTGGTCAAGCTAATCCGCCCACTGATCTTCCAAGCGATACCCCTGAATTGTTTCCTCCAGTAGCCCAACAAAAACTACCAGACAAACTAAATCCAGCCCAACAAAATGTATCTCACTCATAACTCTTGGCATGAAAATAAGGCATATAACAATCCTTGATAATATCAATCAGGAAATAACAGAGAACTAAACTAAAGATAATGCTTTACACATACAAGGACATGATTCTAAAGCGCACACACACACACACACACACACACATATATATATATATATATATATATATATATATATATATATATATATATATATATATACGGATAATAAGGATTGAATGAAACAAAAGATAACATACTTGTGATAGAATCTCATGAAACTCTGGCCTCCCCTGACTGAAATTGGAATGCTCGGCTCCTTGCTACTAGGGCTCCTGCCCTGCCCTCACGACCGTTAGTGATCATCAAAGTAATTGGAGCAGGTGCACTCATTGCTCCAACCATCAACATTGGATAGTCGGCCTTCTTGTGGCCCATCTAGTTGCAGTGAAAACACATCGACACCGTTTCACGGGGGCAATCCCTACTGAAATGACCCATCTGATAGTAACTAAAACATCTCCTACTAGTCTCTCGACAGCCTCCCTTATCAGTCGTCCCACACTTGGCACAATGTCCCCGACTCTTATGGCCTCCTAAACATGAATCCTGAGTCTTGGGACTCTTCTTCTGGCCCACTACAATCTGAATCTGCTCTGGCTTCCTCTTCCCGAGGTGCTCCAAATCAATCTCCCACTCTCGGGCTCTATCTATCATGCTCTCCCAAGTCCGACAAGCTGAAAAGCTAACAAACTCTCGGATATCGTCTCGCAACATATCATGGTACCTTGTCTTCTTCATCTCCTCGTCTGTGGCATATTGTGGGACCAAAAGAGCCCTCTCCCTAAACTTGGCGGTGATCTCCACCACAGTCTCAGTCATCTGGTGAAGTTACTGAAACTCCCTCGCCAACTGTTGCACCTCAATGGTTGGGGAAAACCCCAATCTAAACCGAGTAACAAACTCATCCCAAGTCATTGTCTCAATGGCTTCACCTCCTAAAGCGAAATCTACCTCATCCCACCAATCTCGAGATCTTCCTATCAAAAGGCAGGAAGCAAATCTGACCTTCGACCTCTCGGGGCAAAAACTCGTCCGGAAAACGTTCACCATGTCCGCTAACCACTTCCTACTAGCAATGGGGTCCTTCTCCCCAAATAACTCGGGAGCTCTACAATCATGGAACTCGCGGAAGGAAAGAGTGCGAGCACCCACAATAGCCATAATCTCAAGGTGGAACGCGCCCAGACGCTCATCCAAAATCTTCATGATTCACTTTTTGACCGAACCGAAGATCACGGGACTCTACTCCAAAATACCACAAGTGATATCCGGCGAGAGGAATTCCCACATCTGCTCATTAATCGGCTCAGTGCCAGCACCTGAGCCCGAACCAAATCCTCCGCCATGAGTGCTCATCACCATACTGATAAGCAACCATACAATAATCAGACATACCCAAAAATCCTCATCCGCAAGTTTACTAGATTCTCCGTGAATCCCTTTGATTCAAGTAAGGATCATATGCTTTCAGTATTACAGGACCAATACTACCTTTCACACCTATCCATACTTTCCTCAAGAGTTTTCCTGAATTCTCTAAGTCACCTTCTCAAATAGGTACTCTAAGTACTCGCTAAGCAGCGCAATCAAAGAAACTAAAACACTTCCTAGGCTCTCCTAGGTTTCGACCTCACCCTACCATCAGCTGCTGAAGAACTACTACAAATGTCAGCTAACTACTTCATGAATGCAATCACATGCCATAAATCTTAGATAATCCTTCGAGTAAAAGACTCAACCCTACAACGGTTAAACTCAAACAAGAGCTGCATAGTAGATTCAAATTTGTCACTCTGAGATTATTTAACCTTAGCAACATGTAACTTAACATATTTACTTAATAGTTAACTCACATCACTAAGAGTTCCACAAAGCACAAAGAAAGCAGCATTCGTGCAGTTACACTCCAAGCCATAGAATAAAAAAAGGACATCTCAAGCTCACTTACTATAACCCATGCTAGGAACTTCCACTCTCATTATCGGTTGCCTTATGCATGCAAATTATACACAATACAGGATCAAATAGACTCTACCCTAGCACCACAAACAAACAAGGTACAAGAAATAAGGTGAAATTAGTCATTCTAGGGCTATATGATCCTAAATGTATACAATTTTTAAAGCATACACTTAGTAATTATTGCTACCAATACATCTTCCTAATCTTGCGTAGCATCCAATGCTTCCTAGGCTACAAGGCATCACATATCAGGCCAATCTATCATGCAATTCCAGAAAGTATCCTTAGCCTTATCCTAGCATGCAAACATTCATATCATATAACATATCAACATGTATGGGTATTCTGGGAATCACTTACTTGAGCTCGGCCGATTGCACGCATCACACCCTTTTTTTATTAGAAAATCCTTTAATAAAACATTTCTTTTTATGAAAAATATACCAAACCCTCAGTTTGAGTCCAGACACACCCAAGAGTATGCCCAAATCCCTCAAACCAAGGCTCTGATACCAGCTTGTAACGCCCTAAAAATTATAAGGTCAAATTTTCATTTTTATTTAACTAGAAACACCAATTATCCTTTTCCAATCATTCAAAAGTATATCATAATAAAAACAGTTATTAGAGTACAATCCTAAAATCATCAAGTTGTGAAAACATGGGCGGATGTACTACGATCAAGCTGGTCCATTCCCTTTCAAACCGGAAGTACCTGAAACCATAACCATAAAACTGTAAGCCCAAAGCTTAGTGAGTTCCCAAAAATACCACATAACATACATATCATTAGGCCTAGCCCGCACATTAGGCCCAACCCACCATAATGGGCCTAGCCCTTCTACGTCAACGGGCCTATCCCAGCATACAAATGCAAGAGTCACATAGACAACTAGCATCCTACATAACATACATTAGGCCTAGCCCTTCCTAATCCATAGGCCCAACCCAGTATACAAACAGGCCTAGCCCGTCATACAAATGGGCCTAGCCCAACATACCATGCAAGGGTCACAAAGACAACTAGCATGACAGATCCTAGTGGGCCGACATTAGTGCCTTCAACCCATGGGTACAGTGAGGAGACTCACCTTAATCAGAGATAACCAAAACACACACATTGTTGTTACTGGAATCCTCACACTAAACACAACCAAAATATCCCTAATCAATAATTAAGGTAATTTCCCAAAATCCAAGGTCCAAACCATATTCTATCCTTCTAATGGGTAAAAGGCCATTCTACCCCTCACATATCTGACCCAACGTCTCATGGCCCAATTCCCAAAAGACACAAGGCCCAAAAGAGCCTTTCAGGAGTACACCCCGCATACCAGATCTTTACGCCCCACGTATTGCCTTCTATTGTACAAGGTACAACTCGCCATAGCTTAAAACAGTGAATCCATGCATTACGTTGAGCATACGCATACGTACACCCAACGTACGCCTCAGGTGACCATTTCCCATATTAAGCATTTAATGCTTAAGACCAAAACTTCCAAAGTCAGATCTAACCTCTAAATAAGGTCTTAATCCATAAAGTTACCAACTTTACTCCTTTGCATGTCTTAATGGGACCTAAAACCCGTTTTTATCCATCTAAACCCATAATATAAACATCAACTTTAGCTTGATTAATCAAAACCCATCAAGATGACATTTTTATGCACCAACAACCTCTAAAATGATAAGATCTATCATTCTAAGATCCTGGAGTAGCTCATACTCAAAAAGATGACTATAGGGGCCATAAAAAACCAAAAACAAGCCCTATATTAGATCTAACACATAGAGTCACCAAGTTAGAAACTTTATAGCTCTTGGAAGTTGATGAAGATGATTAGAGCATGGATCCACAAGCTCCAAGCTATGCAATGCTTCTTAGAATATCTCTTCTTCTCCAAAGTCCACCAAAAACCACACCAAGGCTGGAAATTCACACAAGAGAGGCTAGGGTTTCGAACTTATGGTTAAAGGTGACAGAGGTTGAAGATAAGAGGGTATGAGAATGAGTTAAGGCCTTTAAATAGGGTCCAAGACCCTAAATTAGGGTTTGAGACTGAGTCGCGTACGTCCAGCGTACATCTGGTATGCCCAGCATACGCAAAGGAGCCTTCGCGATTACTCCATCCATATATGCCCAACATACATTCCTTATACGCCCAGCTTACACGACATGCTCCTTACTGAACTATCTTCTAATGGCCATAACTTTTTCATCCCAACTCCGATTTCAATAATCTTTATATCCACAGAAAGGTAATAAGGAGCTTTACAACCCTATCTAATTAATTTTGACTTAAAATACCTCGAACTAAAATCCTTAATCCATGAAAGGCCCGAACCATCACTTTTACCATTATACCCTTGGGCTTCGAAGCGCAAACTAAACTCTTGGTACCCACAACCTACCTTATCTACAACCAAATGGGTCTAAACCTCTCTTTCCCTAAGGCCTAAATCCTTATGATAACTGATCCTCATGTCACGACCCAGAATTATGATTCAACTCGAAATAGGGTGTTACATAACAGGGTCCCAAATCTCAAACTACTATTCAAATTACCCAAAATGACCTTAGATCAAACTTGGTCAAAGTCAAAAAGTCAAAGGAGGTCAACACAGACTAAGTACACCTAGCGTAATTAGTCACTATGCTCAACATAATAGATCTCTTACTGATTACGGGCCTCCGGCCTGGTATGCTCAGCGTACTACCAAGTACGCCCAATGTACTCGAATAATTCCATTTACCTTCATTAAGTACTTGTTTCATTAAGATCTCACATCCAAAGCTCAAATCTAGTACCAAGTAACATTCTAAGTCATAAAGTTTCCAAATTTATGACTATCCATTGCTAGAAGGAATCCATACAACAAAATCCTAACTTAATACACAAACCAAAGCATCGTGACTCTTACATGGAGTGAAGAAAAGGACAAGATCACATTTTTATGACTCCTAATAGCTCCATAATGGATAAAGTTTCCAACTTTATCCCTTAAGATGGTCCAAAAAACCAAGATTTAGTCTTTAACTCTCAGGGGGACCAAAATTACATCTTTCTCAACTTAATCCATTAAGTCCAAGTCTCCAACCTTCATATATGAATCGATATGATGTTTAGATGGTTAAAGTTTCTAGCTTTATCCATAAAAAGGTCACAAACTTTCAAGACCTAAACTTTATTCATTAAAGTGACCAAAAACCTCATAAAACCCAAAAACTGGCTATATCTAAAACCCAACGTAACACCCTAAAAACCCGACTTCCTCAGTCAATACACCCATCGTACTCCTGGTGTACGCCCATCGTACTGATAGACTCTCTTCTTCCAACTTAACTTCAAACAACCACAATTTCTTCGTTCCAACTTCGTTTTCGATGATCTTTATATCCACAGAAAGGTATAGATGAGATCTACAATTCTATCTTGATACTTATGACTAAAAACATCTCGAACTAAAATCTTTAATTTACGAAATAGTTCGGAAACATAACCTTTCCCATTTTACCCCTCAGCTTTCATCAAACAATCCAAGGTTTAAATCACTTGTCGAACATCATACACCTCCAACAGAGTCTAAACTTCATTCCATTAAAGCCCGAGGCCTCCATTTTGATCTATTTATTGTCCACAATCCTGAAATAAGAACTTCTCAAAACAGGATGTTACACTATAGAGTGCATCTAAATCCCTCAATCCAAAGCTCTCATACCAGCTTATAACGTCCCCAAATTATAAAAGAGTTTTTTCATTTTAAAAGGTTTGACCAATTAAAACCTTTTATTTAGAATCGTTAAGTGACATTGGTTTGTTCAAAAACCATAAGATTAACAAACTTGAATTTAAAAAAAATTGAAATCAGTATGTATGATGCGAGTATACAGTCTCATCGAGCCCTTAAAATGAACAACCTGCAAAACATTTAATCCAAAACGGTAAACATAAAGCTTAATAAGTTCCCCAATATACCACATAATCCACCACATATACAATGCATACAAGCAAAGTCCGCGACTCTAGTGACAATCTGCCAACTTTCCTGTTCACATACATAAATAATAATCATACGTATCACCTACTAGCACTCTGGCATTATCTCAGCCACCACTGCTACCGGCTCTCAATCGTCAACTACCATCGGCTCTCAACCATCATACAATCATCAGCCTATCTTTGAAACAAAATCCATATCTAGGCTGATTTGCTAATGTGGATGACCATCTTATCAGTAGTCATATGTAGTCAGGGATCAGATAGACAGTCGAACATATGATCTTACCTGAGAGCAATAAATCAACCAAGAACCATCTAATAATGATTTAGACCAAGATTTCTCACATTATCTTGATTAAACTACATACGACCCCTATGATATCCAATCAAGGACCAACCAATATTATCATCACCCTAACCAATCATGACATCTAACAATATCATACAATCCATAGGAGTTATCATAATCAAACAACATACATGTACTCTAACATCACTTATATCCTATCGTGCAAAGGATATACAATGTCACACGTGGTTTAGTGAGAAGACTCACTTGAATCGCAAAATCGGAGAATCACAACTATACTCTCTACTCCTTGCACCGATCGGGCTCCCGAACAGTCTAACACCAATAAAGGATCAACCTAATACTACAACCTAAATCCTTCAAGTTTGACCCAAGGGAAAACTGGTCAAAAGTCAATGGTCAACAACCACCAAGCCGTGACTAGTCCTTGACCGTGTCGTGGCCAAGTCCAGACAAAACAGATGTGTTGCAGCGCACCACCACTTTGTGGGCCCTTGATGTGTATTTATTATACTCGTTTTATATTTATAAATTGCAATTATTATCCACTAAAATTTCTACATAATTAGGTAGGTGTACCTATTCATTTGATAGTATATAGATGCTAAGTATGGGCTGTCAACACTCAGAGAACGGTAATGATTAAAGATTAAAATAACTGCTAAAGGTTAACTAATTAAATACTCAAATTGGGGGGTTGGTTCTAATTTTTCAAGTTTATAAAACTTCATGGTACACAACTTTCTTAACACAAAAAGGTAACTCAAACTAAATACAAACATAAAAATGTTTTTGAAGACAAGAATGAAAGAGAACTTTCATTTAGGTTTAAGTAGCTAATTCCTTATGGTTAATTCTAACAATAGTGCAATGGATCTAATTTCATTTATTATCGATTCCTATTATGATGAGTAATAATGATCATATTACCAATCCTTTGATTTAACATAACTATCAGCTCAATGATTAGGTGAATGGATAATTATATAAATCAATATTAAGCTTGAGCTATGCAAGACTTGAATTATCAACTGACATTAATGGTCATAATATTAGTTGCATACATGAATGATCATCACATATAGGCTTACACATTAAAGTTACCAACTTTTCTATTTAACCCTACGCTTATGATCAAATTCCCAATCATACAAACCTAATGATCATAGTGCTCATATGATTCCAGTAATCAAGATAGAATGATCATCTAATCTCGATAATACTCAGCAATAAACAGAAACGATAAACTCTTTAACACATAAGGATCTTTAAACAAGCTACCATAACAAATAATAAACTATATTAAAATACAAAATTGTAGAATCAAACCATAGTCCTAAGCTTCTCTACCCTAAATGAAAGTTAAATGGGTTTTAGCCCATAATCATAGCAGAAAAATAAGAAAAAAATAAGTAAAGTTTAAATTTCATGATTGAAACAAAGCAAACCGAGTAATTAAACGTAATTGTGGCTTTGATCTCTACAAAACTAACGTCTTAAACGAATTTTGATCTCTAAAGCTCCAAGAAGGGTTATCTGATCTTCTGTAGTCGAAATACACTTGTTGCATAAGTTAGGTTAAGAGATAAAAATGATCATTTACAATTTCCAAAATAGCATCCACGCCGTGGTAATCACATGACCACAACATGGAAAAGGCCTTAAACGCATACCCATCAAGTCAACATATTTGATCCTTTGACACATTCTAGACAGGGAAACTCCAGTCCCCACGTTGTAGGACTCTTATATCTACGACATGGAGTGTTCAAAATTCTATTTCCATGCTTTTGTTGACCGACTCCAACAGTTTCATTCCAGCGTTGTATTTTCATCCCTTTTGTTCCCGAGCATGTCTTTTTCGCTACAAAACAAATTTTAAACATTATAACTTATAAGCACCTTTTATCTATAATTAAGACCAAATGTGGCTAAAAATACCAAAATATTGCATGAATTATATGAATAAATAGATTAATATCCGCCCTCCTTCGCCACGTCGTGGTTTCAATCAGAATGACTTTTCTTCATTAAGAGTTGAATCCTTACAGACCAAGGCTCATAACTTCATATATGGTTCTTCTCCATCACCACAATACAAGATATTAAACCCTAAGTACATTAAGCTATCATAATGACCAAAACTTGTGCATGATTCAATGGAAACCAAGACCTAACACTTTTTCCACCAGATCAAGTCCATAAATGGTCGCCAAGTAAGTATAAGGTTCTAGAGATGCTCAAAACTCTAAGAACATCCCTATAAAGGATTCAAAAGGACCTAAAAACATGAAATGATAAACCATAATGATAAAGGTGGAAGCTTTATACCTTCCAAAGCTCTACAATATGTAGGAGATGTAAGAATCTGAAGTAGAAACTATTGGATTAGTGTCTAAGTCCATAACTATTTTGGTATGTACTTGACCCGATGGTGCATGGTCCTTTTGGGTTGCCTTCACCAAAGCAACTTGATAGGATGAATTATGGAGAGAAAGGATTAAATATGATTTATTAATATATTATGAGAATAATATATTAAAGGAGAAATCATATTGTTTAATTAATATTAGTCAAGAATTAATAAGAATTAAGTTTGTGACTAAAAGAGATTAATTAAACTTAAGGGACAGGAATTGTAATTATAAGATAATTGCAATTGGGCTATGGATTGCCTTATATTATAAGGTTGGACGAATTCTATGGGGAAACCCATTAGAAATCGTCCAAGGCTTTGTAAGGAAGGATTCCATGGGTTGCTTAGGGCTTAAGCATCCAAATTAGGGTTTCCTTGTTAGATAACCCTAATAGCCTCACTATATATAGAACCCTTATGCTCCAAAAACGTGGTGAACTAATTCTTTAGGGTTTCCACACGTTTTTGAGAGCCTCCTTCTCTTCTCTTCTTCATCCTTTTGCTCTTGGTGTTTGTGAACCATTAGAGGAGTGACATTTGTGACTCTAAGCTTTCTAAAGTCATTACAAGGAGGATTTGAGATTGTTATTGCTACATAACAATCAAGGTATGATCTAAACCCTAATTATATGTTGTATTGATTATCATATGTTAATTCTAGGGTTTATAGTCTTGGATGAATTGCATGTAAAATAGAGAAACCTAGATCCAAACATTAGGGTTTGTATGAGCACATAGGATGTTCTTTTGACCAAAACCCATCAGTGGTATCAGAGCCATGATTGGTTTCTATTGTATTGATGCATTATGTAGCTGAAAATCGAAATCTGGCTCACTGTTTGACCTGACTCGGCGAGTCACTACTTGGACTCGGCGAGTCAGCCCTACTCGGCGAGTTCCAGAGTGTGACTCGGCGAGTCGAAGCGTTAGACAGAGGAAATTTCGGATTTTGTTGCTGTTTTGCTTAAGGATAATTACCATATTCATTTTAAACCTATAAAATATGAATTTTATTGTTTCTTAAAGAATATCCTTGCCAAAACACAAGATAATTACCAATTGATTAGATAATAACTTCCTTATATGATAAAGATTGGATTATTTGTATTAATTGGGTAAATTATTTTGCAAGAAATTGAAATTAGGTCAAATATAGATAATGATGAAATTAATTGTTTAATTGATATTATTTGTTATTTGATCCTTGTGTTATGAAAAAGTTTCAATTTTCCCCTTTAGGTTTTAAAGTTTAAATTTTAACTCAAAAGTTTAGTTTTGAAATTTAAATAGTTGAAACCCTAATGTTTTGAAAAGGCTTCAAAACTTGCCCTCAAGTTTTGGAATTTAAATTTTGATTAAAAGTTTAATTTTGATGTATATTTAAATTCTAAACCTAAATGTTTTGAAATGTTTCAAAACTTGCCCTCAAGTTTTGGAATTTAAAAGTTGATTAAAAGTTTAATCTAGGAATGTTAAATTCTAAAACCCTAGTATTGTTTTGAAAAGTTCAAATCACACCCTTATGGTTTTATTAATTAATTAAGGTGTATAATTAAAAGAGGTTTAATAAATCCATAAAAGTTTTGGTTTACATTTAATTGAATTAAAAGTATAATCGTTAAATTTGACCACCTAGTATTTTAAAAGTGTAAAATACACCCTATACTATATATAACATTAAAAGTCTAACATTATATATATGTATGAGTAAAAGTCAGTCTTACCGTTAGTAGGCCTCATTCACGAAGCTGGTCTATAAGCGGTGTTTAAGGAAATTGCCTATAAAATGGCGATTGAATGGGTATCCACTCTTACCCACCACACTCTTGACTAATGGAGGGTCGTTAGCCGAACGGGTAGGATAGGAAAAAACATTCCATTATAAGTATAATGAAGTACGAAAGTAACTAAAAGTTTTACAAATTCCAAATCTTAGTTACTTAGGCAAAAGTGAATTGATGCAATTCCATGAAATTACACTTTGTGCCCTTGCGAAGACGTTAGTGGAGCGTATGTGGTTTACCGGCACACTAAATGGTTCTAAGCAAAGGTAGCAAAGGGTGACTCAATGTTTGTCATAGTTCAGTGGAGCGTGTGTGGTTTACCGACACATTGAATAGGTGACTGTAACATGTGAGGGCACCATGTAAGTTTGCATGGTTATTCACACCCGCTTTGTGATCCTCGACATCCCAGTCACAAACTAGAGGGGCATATCGAGATTTAAACATGCCATTGAAATGTTCAATGAATCTCAAAGGATCTAGGAGTTTTCATAGATTTAAAACTTAAATTTATTTTTCGTTTTTCATGGTGGAAATTAGTGAATCGTCATTCACTTACCTTCAAATATTCTGCAACTAGATTACGAAATCCCTTTTCTAGGTTGTAGCGTATTGTGTTGGGTCCTAGCTAGCCTTAGTATCTCATTTGGGTGATTTACTAAGGACTCAATCAATCAACTAACTTGAATTCGTTTCTCCCGTTTTGTAGATGTCAAAGTGCGACAACTATGGTCTTCCCAAATCCTGTGGAACAAGCATTCCACATGAAGATGATATTCCACGATTCGATCGAGGAACAAGAAATCATACTTCACTTCCTCCACCTCCTCCAATTATTCTCCCTAACCCACAAGTTCGAAGACTTGAAAAGTTCAAACTCACTCAAGCCCTTTTGGCAAGTAAACATAAAGAAGGAAAGTCGGTGTGTGCACATGTCCTAGGGATGAAGTCACACATTGATAGGTTAAGAATGTTGGGATCCGTTGTCTGTGAGGAGATGGCTGTTGACTGGGTTCTTCAGGCACTTCCTAACTCATATAGTGAGTTCGTAAGAGAGTACTATATGATGAACTTCGACGTGACCCTTATAGATCTCACCCATATGCTTATTGCTGCTGAATCAGCAAGGGTTTGGCGCAATAGAAAAAGCAAAGTTGATTGGTGAATCTGCCTTCAAGACCTCTATGGATATAGACAATGGCAACGAAATACATGCTATGATCAAAAAGTTTGATCATAAGAGAAAGGCAATGTCTGAACTAGTTCCATGTCCTGTTCCAAAAGAGTCAATAATTTGCTTTTATTGCCAAGAGAAGGGGCATTGGAGACGAAGCTGACCTATTTACCTAAGAGATCTAAGAGATGGGAGAGTCAAAACATATGGCTTTGCTTTAGGTAAAATCCATTGACTAACTCTTTTAAGCTCCTATTCTAGATTCTTAATACATAATGTGATAAGATTACAATTGATGTTTTGTAGGATCGAAGAAAAGAAAGGAAGCTTAAGGGAAGAAGTGAGCAGAATCTAACCGTGAAGAAATGGATTTCGATCGCATTACTTGAAGATTAGATTCTTGAGCTACTAATTAGAGTTAGAATTAGATTGCTAAGAAATATGTATTAGCATAGTTTTTCAATGAATTGTGTTGTAAGGACAAATTTTTTCCGCAATAAAATAAATTTTGATTTTATATTATTTATTTATCCTTGCAATGGCGTATATGAAAAATTGATGTTTGAATGTTTCTAATATTAGCAATAATGGATTTGATTCTTAATTATGTTGTTTGTGGAAATGTCGAAAATTTACCAAATAAGGAGAGTTTCTCATCGCCCAAGTTTTAGTTGGACAGAAATTTGGAATCACGCAACTTGGTTGCATGATGAATGAGAAATTTCATATTTGGAAATTAGACTAATTCATTGACAAAGTGTCAAGTGAAGGACTAGGAGATTGAGCACACAAAGTTGCGTGTTGATTAAGTCCACCATAAGAGTAACAAAGATATTCGCCATGATTTACTAAAAGTTTAGTAAATATGATTATACTTATAAGATTAAGTGTAATTCTGAATTGATTGAAAAGTTTAAATCAATAGCAGAACGAATAAGAAGAATCAAGTAGGCAGAAAGATAAAAGTTTCTCCATTCTAAGAACAAGGGAGAGTACATTTTATGCTTTATGATAGGTCTTAATGATTAAGAACCATATCTCAATTGATCCTCTAAGTGAGTCTTAGTACTATTGTATGTCTAAGAAAAGGAATCAAGAATTGAAGAAATGGTTAAATCAAGAAGTCAATCATACTTCGTTACAAAACAAGTCTTAGAGTTAAGATTGTGAAATTGAGTGATAAGTATTAAGAAGGTTTATAACATTCATCAAATGTGGAAAGTTGTGATGTCTTGGATAAGACAAAGACCAACTAGGACCAATTTATGAAGTGTTTTGATAAAAACTACACTAACTCTTGAATATTTGTTTGTCAAGAAATGTTTATTGGCAAAAGAATCTTATATGTCAAGGAGTCAGTTGGAATCTTAATGGTCTTGAAAGGTTTCAAGAACAAATCTGAATAAACCTTATCGATCATCACTAGCACACGAGTTGAGGTTTACAACCTATCGTGTTGACATTATATTGCTTCTGTGCCATTCCAATGGAGTTAATTATGTATGTGAGTTCTATGAGTTCTCATTTGAACGCATAAAAGGCAGGCACCTTTATCAATGGAAAGTACATTGATAGGAAAGGGTGAGCTGCTTAACTACTTGGAAGACATGGTGGGCAGCTGTGCTACCATAAGGCAAGAAATCAAGATTAAGAAAGTTCGGTCCATATGAGTTTGAATTTGTCATAAACCTTGATTTTGACAAATTCACATGGATAGGAACACATACACCATTAAAATCTAAGTGTCATAAGATTCCCTCCTTCATGAGAATGACTGTGAGTAAATACTTTCACTAAGAGAGATTTTAAGAAGATAATGATTGTGAAATTGAATTCTCGAATTTGATTATGGTTACGGTATCCCTTTCCATGATTCGAATTGTGAGATTTGGCAATTAGTCTAAATTGTTTAGACACACATATGAGCTATCTAAAGGAAAGGTGTATAAGCTTAGATAAAGGATTATCAAAGCATGAGGTATTAGAAACATGAACTTAAGAAATTCAATAGGTATTGTTTTTCTGAAAGTTAAGCTGTTTCTGAATACATGTCAATGCTAGTGGGAGCATAAGTGTTATGTTTTATAATAATAATCATGATAGAGGGAGCATAAATGTTATGATTGTATGATTATTATGGAAAGTATTGCAAGTTAGCAATATTAATTATAGAAAACAATAGTTATACTTTGCAAAGTTGCAAGAGTTGAAAAGTTGTTTTGCTATAATTAAGGGAGAGAATATTATGCTTCATTTCAAAATTTAAAGGCTTAGGTTGTGGAAAGTTAATAAATTTAGTCAAGGAAACATAGTGTGTTCACAAATTTCGATTATGATTACGACATTCCTCTTCATAGTTCGAATTTTGAGAACGTAGCACATAAAATTATGGCAGAAGATTGATAAAGTATCAAATCCTTATGTAAGACATTATGCATCGTGTCCCATACGCTTCGGGTTTAGGATCGATTGCAAATGCTATAATATTTAACCATTCTAAAATTTTCTAAATGTCTAGCGCATTTAGAGGGAAAAGGACAAGAATCAGTTTTGACTAAGATAATTAAACAACTATCAAAGGACAATCCAAAGTTCGCCGAGGATTGGTCGCTTATGAGTAGTTGGATGTATAGTATTGGATGGACCATATCGACATTATTATGAATAGATAAGATTCTATTAAGAATGAGTTGTCATATGGAAAATATGGAAACGTGTCCATATTAGGAATTGAATATTGAAAATTCATGTCTAGATTAGAAACTTTTATGCAAAAGGATGTTCAAAGGAATGTACTTTGAATGAGAGACATCACATCTAAGGAATTGTCTTGTAACAATCTCCGATAGAGGACTTTGTAATATCATTGACAATAGTCATTGTGACTTTTGTGCTTTGACATTACGAAAGGATCATTGCATAAAATGTTAGAATCTAGCATATTCCATAAGTAGCAAGAATTTGATATTCTTTCACTTGTGAAAAGGATTAGGAGTTGTGAAATGAGTATGATTGGAAATGTGTGTGTTTGATCTATTTCACAAAGTAAGAACCATAGGTAAACATTGTGTGCATGCTAGGAGCATGGGACAAGTGTAGTATTAATTCAAGTAAGAAGTTGATTACCCGAAACAACAAATAATGAGTAATCGATATGGTGATAAATAAAAAGTGTTTTATTTATACTCAAAGGTTTGAGGCCATATGGGATTAGTATTATCCTTGTGTTTCACTTTGCATGTTTTGACTTCCTGAATAATTTAATTGGTTTAGAACAGTCAAATTATTCGAACAAGCCACAGTCGTTCATATGTTGGAAGTAGGTATGAATGAAGATTGTCATGAATTGGCGTGTGGATTGTCTAAAGAGTATTAGACACAAGCAAATGTTTGCTGCAACGTTCATGAGTGCTTATGAATATGATTTGAGCATTGGATTAAACCCACGCTCACTTGGATCACTCCATGAATTGTATCACAAGTGATTGGTGAGACGATAATATCTTATATTCTTGAAACCGAGATGTGTGAGTTGTATCTTGCAAATCGGTTGCACATTGATAATATGTAAATGCACCAGTAACTTGGTGTCATAAAACATATTGTTGTGTGTGATTCGGTGAGTGGGTGCAAGCGAGCATTGAATCAAAGTTTATCCGTTCCTTTTATCCAAAGTAGGATAAAAACGATATCTTTGGGCCCCTCGATGATTTAGTGATGACAAACGTAAATGCTCGGCTGGGCTAGGGCTAATTTGATTTGTTCAATTAGTCAGTCGTCATAAATCGAGAAATAGTACAGAGAGAATGATTAGAAATCATGTCTCATACGATATCTAGAATGGAGGAATATATGATCCCTTATCTAAAGGACACGCGTATCTAATAGGATCAGAGTTGACAGCGACTTTGGAAAGCTACGATTGCAGATCAGGATCTGAAGTCATACGCAGAATAGTTATTAGACTTATCCAAGTGGGAGACTGTTGGATTAGTGTCTAAGTCCATAACTATTTTGGTATGTACTTGACCCGATGGTGCATGGTCCTTTTGGGTTGCCTTCACCAAAGCAACTTGATAGGATGAATTATGGAGAGAAAGGATTAAATATGATTTATTAATATATTATGAGAATAATATATTAAAGGAGAAATCATATTGTTTAATTAATATTAGTCAAGAATTAATAAGAATTAAGTTTGTGACTAAAAGAGATTAATTAAACTTAAGGGACAGGAATTGTAATTATAAGATAATTGCAATTGGGCTATGGATTGCCTTATATTATAAGGTTGGACGAATTCTATGGGGAAACCCATTAGAAATCGTCCAAGGCTTTGTAAGGAAGGATTCCATGGGTTGCTTAGGGCTTAAGCATCCAAATTAGGGTTTCCTTGTTAGATAACCCTAATAGCCTCACTATATATAGAACCCTTATGCTCCAAAAACGTGGTGAACTAATTCTTTAGGGTTTCCACACGTTTTTGAGAGCCTCCTTCTCTTCTCTTCTTCATCCTTTTGCTCTTGGTGTTTGTGAACCATTAGAGGAGTGACATTTGTGACTCTAAGCTTTCTAAAGTCATTACAAGGAGGATTTGAGATTGTTATTGCTACATAACAATCAAGGTATGATCTAAACCCTAATTATATGTTGTATTGATTATCATATGTTAATTCTAGGGTTTATAGTCTTGGATGAATTGCATGTAAAATAGAGAAACCTAGATCCAAACATTAGGGTTTGTATGAGCACATAGGATGTTCTTTTGACCAAAACCCATCAGAAACAACCCTTCAATCAACAACCTCTCCACCTTCTTCTCTCAAGTTTTACTCAAATGATCAAAACATCAAGAACACCATACAAAAACCAAGAATACTTAAGTGGGGGATAGGGTTTCGAATTAGGAAGATGGAGGTTGGAGGGAATGACCTAAACCATAAAATCAAGCACTTAAATACGGAGGAAACCGTAAACCTCATGGGCTTGGAATGTAGCATTCACCACGTCATGATGAATACCTTACCATTATGTGGTGATCAGTCAGATGCATTCTTCACTTTAGTGAGGTGTCTATGTCATGGTAATCATCCTACCACATCGTGGCGAAAGATTTTCTCCAAAACAATATCTTTTGGATCCTTAAGTCGTTAACTCATCTAATTGGTAAAACGAGTGTTACAAAATCTACAAAAATATAATGAGATAAATACTAAAAACATCTAATTATATTCACATTTCATAATTGCGATAATATCCAACTTTTTTGAAACAATTTTAAAGGCTTTTAAAAACAAAAATGAACTTTAAACTTTACACAAGTTCTAAACTTAACTTCTAGTGAAGCTTAAAAACACAAGACTTGTAAAATCCCAAAAATACCAAGAAAAGTTTTCAATTTTTAAGAATAAAACCCATCCATAAACATCACAAGTCAGGTAATCCAAAACATGAGTATATTGTTATCATAAAAATATCAGAGTAAATCCAAAAATCTTGTAGTGCGGAAATCATCGGTAGATGCAATGCAATCAAGTTGGCTCCTTTCCCCTGCTACTGGAAGTACCTGAAACATATAAACTTAAGCCATAAGCACAAATCTTAGTGAGTTACCTAAAATACTAGATATCATACATAATAGTGGGCCCCGTCATAAGGGTATGTCTCAACCCATATGAATGCTATGATCTGACCATAGTCATATAGCACTTTCGTTGCTACAACACCATTACAGTATTTCCCACGATAGTCCCACCATGGTCTTACATGCAAGTGTTGTGATCCAACTGTTGTCTTTCATACGGGTGTTGTAATCCCACCATAGTCTTTCATGCAAAAGGCACATAGATAATCTAGCATATCACGACACCTAGTGTCCTACATAGTATAGTGAGAAATCTTACCTGATCAAATATATGTAATTCTCTACTCGAAAATCCCATAGAAACTGACACATGAACCTCCTAAATAATCACAAAACCAAACCTCTGGCTACTATTCAAAACCTCTCAAAGTTACTAAAAGTCAAACTGGTCAAAAGTCAACGGTCACGGTCAAAGTCAACTTAGTAGGTCACTACGTCGTGGCCAACTATTGGTCATATCGTGGCTACTCCACAAAAAAATAGTCGCAACGAATTCCACCACCATGGCATGGTAAGTATGCCATAATGTCGTGGTATCTGAACAAAATCAACTTAATAGATTAAGCCCTTAATCTATTAAGCCACATACTCATACCTTCCACAAAGCTTCCTTACACTCATATGTATCATAAAAATCCTTTCTTTGAGTACATGCATATCTAATGCATGTCTTTTACTCAATTTATGTCAAAATGAGAGGAATGGGGTCAAAACCCCATACATAAGCTCAAGACTACATAACACATTAGATATGGAGCATTTAACCTTCTTGGAACCTCAAGGATCAATAAAGTTGCCAACTTTGTTAGACCCATCCACTCAAACCAACACAAACAATAATAAATGTGCCTAAAAACCTAGATCTAGAAGATTGCATCAATAATGTAAGAGCTTGTGGACTTACAAAAATACAAAAGATGTACCTACGGATGGAGATGAGCTTTCTTGATGAATCTGTGCGTTACATTCTTCTTTCTTTAAAGGCCATACAAACACGACAATTGAGCTCCAAGATGATCACAAAGAGGTTGGGGTTGATTTCTAGTCTTTAGGGAGCGAGGAGGTTGAGGGTTAACAAATCCTAACCATCACATCATTTAAATAGGTCCTAAGGCTCGAAATCTAGGGTTTGAGCCCCATATGTCACCACGTCATTGCCAATACATGACCACATCGTGGCAACTAAAAATGATCGTGACTCATAATACGTTTCCATGTCGTGGTGATCCTTCTTCACCACGTTCTGGCCACCAAAAATTCACAACATGGAAGCATAAAACTCATACCTGAAAGCCGAATGTTACAAGACTCACATAGAATATATTTTTGATTAGATTTCTACCAAAAATATTGAAATAATAACAATAAAAAAAATTTCAATATGGCATTGAATATTAAGATATCTAGATTTTTAATTTTTCAACACAACAAATAATTACATAGACACACACAATGACAAAATAATAAAAGTAATGGGGTAGTTGTTATTTTTGGACTCACTTTTTGGGTTTACCAATGAGTTTTACAAAATTTCATCAAATAAAATTACAATGAACATCGGTATACAATCTATATAAAAAGTTAACTAAATCTAGCAAAGCTAAATACAAAAGTTAACTAAATCTAGAAAAGCTAAGTAAAAAACTAAATTGAGATCAAATGGGATAATGTGTCTAAATCTTGAAGTAAGATGGCATACAATGCAATAGCTAAACATGAAGGATATCAAAATATCAAGCTTCTAGTTATTATTCCATTCCTTGGCAAGTTGGTGTGCTTAGAAAATAATACGTTCGTGGGGGACGGTGTCTAAAACTTTAGAGCCCAATTGTCCCTCGCTTCATGTCATGATTGCAATAAGTCGATTCATTTGCATATATTACTTTATACTCTATCTATATGTGTATAGAAGAGCATGTGACAAATGAAAGTCCATATGAGAAATTATGTTATTTTTAAAAAACTTACACAAAACACGAATATCCTAAACTAAATGTTATGCAAGAAATAAGAATAGAAAATAAGAAAGTAAAGTCTTTTTAGGTTTATATAAAAATAAGGAAAATGCATTCAAACCTAATCTAAATGCAACCTAAACTATTAATGCATGAAAAAATGAAAAAGAAAAAGAAAACACCCCACCACAAGCTTAAAAATAAGCATTGTCCTTTATGCTTGGGGGGAGGGGGGAGGCGAAATGCTCTGAATCGGGGGATCAGGGAAATCCTAGAAATGCCCCTCTTGGAGTCCCATGAGTGTGTTCCTTTATCGAGTCCAAATTTGAAAAATCAGTTTCAGATTTTAAATTTGAATCTAAGGATGAAAATGAGCTTTAGAATAAGAATATGGGGACACAAATATGAATATGAAAATCGGGCTTCAAAATCCTTCATTGAGCTTGCGGGTTTTTGTGGCGGTGGTTGGTTCTTTAAGTTACAACTAAGATCTAGGGTAGAGGTGAAGGTGGTAGCGATGATGATGACTGAAGGTGGCATATTTAGAGATTGTTTTATGGTTAGGTTGAGCATGAGTAATAGGTGAGGTAGGGGTATAATTACATATTTATTTTAATAAAAATTAATTTTAAAAATAATAATTGGAAATAAAAATTATCTGGAAAATCAAGCATGGATAAATAGTAATTTCAGATAAGTTATGAAACAAATTGAAACCACAAGGACCAATCATTCAAAAAATGAAACCACATAGACCAAGCACACAAGTGTTTTGATAGTTATTGTCAAATAGCTAGTTTTGACAAACCATAGGGACTGATCGAGTGGTTTTGTTTGTATTTTAAATAACTTTTTAAGTAAATTACACATTTGGTCCCTATAGTTTGCCTAATTTTTCATATATTTGATCCTACTATTGAATTTTTGGCAGAGTTGGTCTCATTGGTTTGCGTTTCTTGCAAAAGAGGTTCTAAGGCCGTTAAAACTAGCCATTTGACTGTTGCTTTATTAAATATGATAATTTTTCCCTTACCCCACCCCCACCATACAGGTACCAAAATTGTAACATTGTTTTATAAATTAAAAAATATATATTTATTTATTATTTTACTAACCCACCCACCCCTTCTTACCGGTCCCCCACCACTCTTCCAAAACAGTCACCACCAACCAGGGGCGGACCCAAGAATTTTCCGAAGAGGGGGCAAAAAAAATTTATAACTTTTTAAGGGGGGCAAATTTTTTTGATGAGTAAAAATATATAATTTTGAAGGGTTAAAATATATATATTTTTTAAAAATTTAATGAATTTTTTTTTTGTTGTGGGGGCAATTGCCCCCACTGTAGGACCACCCCTGCCACCAACGATATCCCATTTTTTTGCGACAAAAATGTGTTCACTTTAATCTCTAGTCACCACCCACCACCATCACTAATCTCTAGCTAATTACACTTCCATTCCAAACTGTCACTTCCTCTACATTACATCTCAATTAAAATGAACGGTGTAAACTAATTGGCATAGATTTTTAACAACATTTTACTAAAATAACATCAATAGAAAGATAGCAAATACAAGTGTTTATAAGATTACAATCAAATGAGAATAACAGAGGATAATAGCACAACAAAACAAACATAATATGAAGCTCAACTGACAATATATTAAAGATCAACTAATCAACCAACGCCCAAAGTTTGTGAAGGGTAGGAAGCACCAAAACACAACAACACCAACACACTCGAATTGGCAATGTACTTTCAGGGTCAACTATCAAGGGCCATGCACTTTAAGCTTTAGGGTGCAACATCAGATATAATTTACTGTACACGAGTTTATAGCAATTAACAAAATGGATTATAAGAAACCAAACAACAACATGAACCACTTTGACCAACAACACCTTGCTCGGACAAAGGTGGACACTCGAACTAGAAGCAAAGTCGAATAGAGGAGCTAAAAGAAACTACCCGGATTCATCCACACCACTTGAGTTACATATTGACAAGGCCATTTACTTTATGTTATATATATATATATATATATATATATATATATATATATATATATATATATATATATATATATATATATATATATATATATATATATATATATATATATATATAAAATGATCGCCAATCACCACCAATCATCAATCACCATCACCAATCATACCAATCACCACTCACTACCATTCACCAATCACCAATCACTAATCACTACCGATCCCCACCAAATTAACCATTACCATCACCGGTTACCACCACAAAACCCTTAACACCCACCACCTACTTGCCACACCAATCAATATCATCACTAATACTAACACCACCATATCACCACAAGCCACCTAATGTTGTAAAACTACCACAACAATCATCATCACCACCTCCAATTTCAAAATCCCTAAAAAACTAACCTTAAATGTGAATGAAAACCATACCTTCTAAATTAAATCAACATCAAATGAAGGATGAATGACGACATCTTGGTTGGAGCTGCAGGGGATATATATATATATATATATATATATATATATATATATATATATATATATATATATATATATATATAGATTACCGGGTTCCATGGGGTTGCCAAGGCGATAAACAACAATCGTTATGGCCTATGAATGGAGAAAGAAAAAGTTTATGTGTGAGGAAAAAAAAAAGAGAAACTTACAATAGAAAAGCATAGAGAGGAGAAGAGAGAGGTGTTAGAAGTCAAGAGAGACGTTGGAGGAAAGAGTGAGAAAGATAGAGTCGTAGAGAGGTTGAAGCCTCTTTGTGTTGATATTTCCAATAATTTACAGAAATGGTCCCTGAATTATCAATAAATGTCAAAAATAACTAAGAAAAAAAAGGGGAAATCTCGTCATTTTACACCTATTTAACGGAGCATCTTGGACGGAGTTAGCCCCAGGGACCACCATTGCAACTTTTGGAAACTACATGAACAACTATGTAAAAATCCAATAGTAGGACCAAATGTGTGAATTTGGGAAAACCATAGGGACCAAATGTGTAATTTACTGTAACTTTTTTATAACATACATGGATGTCGACTAGTATGAGACATCAATAAGGGAAGGATGCTATTTTTTATATTTCAGTAAGAATAGAGATACATTATATACAATAAAATTAATAAAAAAATATATTTTGATCGGATATTTTTGCATTTAAAACTCTCTTTAAAAGCTAAAACCGGTTCGCCGTGAGCTGGTGTCTGCCGGAGTTATCTCATCTCCATTCTCCATCTCCCTTCCCTTTCATTCCTCCCTGTAATCTCTCTCTCTCTCTCTCTCTCTCTCTCTCTCTCTCACACACACACACACACACATACATTCTTTTAAATCACGAGATCCTCTCCCTTTCTTCCATGGCTCTCTCTGGTGTATCACTATCCCATCCTCGGTGGTTGTATTTTAATGGCTATCACCCACATTTCTAGCATCACCACTTTTACATACTTCCTCTCTCTGCTCTGCTGCTTTTAATTCTAAAGAGAGGAAGAGAATCAGGCTAAAAAATGGCGCATTCCGTTAAGCGAATATCCGATAGCCCAAAATCAGTTACATTCGACGTCGGCAATACCAACAAACCCGACTTTCGTGAACTCAATTTGGGTTCACCTGTTTCGCCCTTAAGACCTGGACCAGCGGCTAGCAGTAGCTCGAGTTCATCCGGGTCAGTATCAGGTCGGAATGAAAATAGAATTCACTTTCGATCAGCTTCTAGAAGGGCAGATTCAGGTGGTAGGATTAAAAACCACTCCGGCGAGTTGTCGGTTAATAGTTCTCCGAAAGCTTCAGCAGGTGGAAGTGGCTCATCTGCATCAAAAAAATCGGGTCACACCCGGTCAAATTCCTGTGGAGGAACTAGCGGCCACCCACCAATCAACTCTGGTGGAAGCTCCGCTACTTCTCCTGCCGGGAATGTACTTCCAACCGGCAACATTTGCCCGACGGGGAAGATATTAAAGACGGGTATGATGACATCCCGGAGCTCCAAATCAGACGTATTAAGTCTCGGAACCAGCAACTACGGCCATGGCAGCATATTGCGAGGCGGCTCCACCACTAAACCGGCCGGAATTGAACCCCCTGTTTCAATTATTTCAAATTCCAATACTTCAAGGAGATTATCGATGGACCCTGAAGAGCTGAGAAAGGTAGGAAACGAACACTACAAAAGGGGAAACATCAAAGAGGCCCTGAGTTACTACGATCGCGCGATAGCGATCTCGCCGGAAAAACCTGCCTACCGTTGTAACCGTGGAGCCGCATTGATGGGTCTGAATCGGTTGAATGAGGCTGCGAAAGAATATGAAGAAGCCCTTAAAATCGATTCTGGATACATGAGAGCTCATCGTCGTTTAGGATCTCTTCTTATTAGGTGAGAATTTAAAAACAATCAATCATTTTCATTATGCGTAAATTATCAAGAAAGTTCTCTCATCTCCATTATTGCTCACTAATACTATTGTACTTTTCTTGTTTAAGCTCAAAATTCGCCTAATATAGAACATGATTGAATATTTGAATCACATTAATTACAAACAAAAAACATAAATTCTCAAAAATCTTGAAATTGTTAGTAAATTAAAGTTCTCATGACATCCACATCGTCGCTTTGTTCTGTGAATGTCTTTACAGTTGTTCAATCAGTTTCTATTATTGGTTTTTTGCATAAATCTGGATTAAAGTTTAATTCTGTAAAAGGATGCTGCTTTTTTCTTTGGTGGGGTTGCTTTAGATTTTGATGTATGTATATATGTCATAATCTTGATAATTGGTGTTGTTATTTAATGTTTTTCCATTGTCACCTTATGTTATTCTTGATCTTGAATTCATGAAAATGAGTCGGCAGTGAATTAATGATTAATTTCTAAAAAGTTTAGCGCTTTAGGAAAGCCTCTTTTTATAGTAATGACTTTTTATTTTAACTCATTCTTTCTACATTAATTAATAACTTTCTATCTTTAACTCGTTATTAGTAAAATAAAACAACTGATTAAGTCGTTCTTTTTATATTAACTCAAAATTAAACAACACATAAAAAAGAAAGACTCTGATTTATATAAGCAATAATGACAGTTTAGGGCAAGTGGAAAATGCAAGGAGACATCTTTATTTTCCAGGGTTTCAAGCAGATCCAAATGAGCTGAAGAAATTACAAGCAGTTGAAAAACACTTAAATAAGTGCACAAATTATAGAAAAGTTTGCGATTGGGGTAATGTTTTAAATGAATGTGATGCTGCAATTGATTCTGGAGCCGATTCTTGTCTTCAGGTAATTAAAAAAAAAAAATACTTTTGAATAAAATTATTAATCTTAAATTTATGTTTGGATGTTGAAACTGAATGTGTTTGAAATTGAATTGACAGCTATTTGCATGTAAAGCGGAAGCATTGTTGAAGGTGCATCGATTATATGATGCTGATGTCAGCATGTCTTATGTGGCTACATTTGAAGGATCTTGTAGTCTTTCGTGTCCCCAAATAAATTTCTTTGGGATGCATCCGGAAGCATACCTTTTGTTTGTTCGTGCTCAAATCGACATGGCAATGGGAAGGTACCTAAGCGTTTCTTAGTAGGGGCAAATTTGTAAAAACAAAACTATAACCAAATATTTACACACTAGGGGCAAAATTGGGAATTGGGTCAAGGGTCAAAATCTTTTCTTATGTCAGAGGTCTCATATAGAAGTAGCTTGTTCTAACCTCCACCTTAACCCACAACCATGTGGAAATTTGGGTATATAATAAAAAGTTTACAAAGTTGGGGCAAAATTGGAAATTGGGTAAAATCAAATATTTACACACTAGGGGCAAAATTGGGAATTGGGTCAAGGGTCAAAATCTTTTCTTATATCAAAGGTCTCCTATGGAAGTAGCTTGTCCTAACCAATGTTTTAAAAACCGATTTTTTAATTGAACCGGTCGGGTGACGTTTTCCGGTTCAACCAGATGGTTAAATCGGTTCTATATTTTTATATGTTTTTAATTACCTTGCATACATTAATTACAAAACTTGTCATCTTTTTAGTATTATAAACGTAAATAGAATCCAACATATAAAAACAATCATTATAAAAGTCAAAATCAAACAAGAAGTCCAAAACAAACACAAAAATCCAAGAATGTCCGGTTCAACCCGGTCCATTCGGGCTCAATTCAACCGGTTGAACCGGTTTTTTACCAAAACCGGCCGGTTCAATCCGGTCAGGAAATCATTATAAAACCGGTCCAAATTGAACCGTCCTCACCTCCGGTTCCCGGTTCGACCGGTTCAACCGGCCGGTTCGAACCGGTTTTTAAAACACTGGTTCTAACCCCCACATTAATACATTATACACTACTATGTGAAAATTTGGGTATAATAAATTTTTTGCAAAGTAAGGGCAAAATTAGGAATCGGGTATAATCAAATATTCACACACTAGGGGCAAAATTGGGAATTGGGTTGAGGGTCGAAATCTTTTCTTGTGTTAGAGATCTCCTATAGAAGTAGCTTGTTCTAACCCCCACCTTGTCCCCACTACTATGTGGTAATTTGGGTATAATAAATTTTTTACAAAGTAGGGGCAAAATTGGGAATAGGGTATAATCAAATATTCACACACTAAGGGCAAAATTGGAAATCAGGTCGAGGGTCGAAATCTTTTCTAATGCGGTGGTCTCCTATAGTATTTGTTCTAACCTCCACCTTGTCCCCACTACTATGTGGTAATTTGGGTATAATAAATTTTTTACAAAGTAGGGGCAAAATTGGAATAGGTTATAATCAAATATTCACACACTAGGGGCAAAATTGGGAATTGGGTGGAGGGACACAATCTTTTTCTATACCGGAGGTCTAGAATTGTCGTAAAATTGTCGTAACCATTTGTTTCTTTTTTCTTGTTAAAGATTCGAGAACGCGGTTACAAGTATTGAAAAATCAGGACAAATTGACCCACGAAATGTCGAGATTGCCCTTCTGCTTCAAAACTTTAGGTCAGTGTCTAGAGCTCGGGCACGTGGGAATGATCTTTTCAAGTCAGAAAGATTCACAGAAGCTTGTTCGGCTTATGGCGAAGGGCTTCGGTTTGATCCTTTGAATCCGGTTCTTTATTGCAATCGGGCAGCTTGTTGGTTTAAACTGGGGCAGATGGAAAGATCTCTTGATGATTGTAATCAAGCGCTTCTTATTCATCAAAATTACACCAAAGCACTTCTTCGTAGAGCTGCTACATATAGTAAGGTATACAACAATACAATTTTTTTGATTTATGACACGAAACATTGGTTAATTTGCGTTGATATTTAATAGAGGTAAGTACGTTGCAATTATAGGTATTTTTTTTTGTGTTTTCAATTTGTGATCATGAAACCTCTTTGATACAACAGCTTGATCAGTGGGATGAATCTGTGAGAGATTATGAAGTTTTGAGAAGAGAGCTTCCTAACAACAACGATGTAGCAGAATCTTTATTCCATGCTCAAATTGCTTTGAAAAAATCACGTGGTGAAGAAGTATATAACATGAAATTTGGGGGTGAAGTTGAGTTAATTACAAGTCTTGAACAGTTTAAATCTGCAGTTGCTTCAACCGGTTAGTTATAGTAAATCTTTTATGCTGTTAGTTATATTTTGATTCATCAATTCAAATTTTATATTAAATCTTGAAATTTATAAACCACAGGAACTTCTATTGTTCTTTTTAAATCATCATCCGATATACGATGCAAGCAGATTTCAACATTTGTAGACACGTTATGTTCCCGATATCCATCCATAATATTTCTCAAGGTAAACACTAAATTTTTTTTTTTTTTTTGTTTTCTTTGGATTTTAGTTGTTTCATTAAAACCCTATCTTTTAAAACATAAACAAGAGTAAAGGGTATCCTAAAGAATCAAAAAGTTTAAAACTTTTTCACCATCTAAAGCTAAATTACAAGAGTGAGGCCATGTTTGAGAAAATGAAGACACATTTGGTGAAATGGAAGGAAAAAATAAAAGTAAATTTGTAAAAGGTTGAGACTTAATGGGTCTATTCTTTTTCTTTTCACATTATATACAATATGGACAATGTGTTTAATGGATAAGTGATGTGTAGGAAGTCTTTTATGAATAAAGACTGTTCTACTTTTAGACTGAATGAACTGGCTAGATGAGTGTAAATGGCCTTTTTACCCTTCTGTGTCTAGAAGGGATGCCTAATGAACAATGACTATTTATATTTGTGTAGAAACGCTATCTTTGAATTTGAATGTTTACTAATCTAACACTAATTCATATTAAAAGGTTGATGTGGAAGAAACTCCACTAATTGCAAAAGCTGAAAATGTAAGTATTGTACCAACAATCAAGATTTACAAAAAGGGTAATCGTGCAAAAGAAATGGTATGCCCGAGTAAAGAAGCAGTGGAATCGTCGGTCAAGCACTACAGTTCATAAGATCTTATCAATCAAAAAGATTTTCATATTCTATTTTGCATAAAAGGCATGATAATTTAACCATTAAAGCGCCAAAGTTTAGAGCCGATGTGAAGAGGAAAGTGGAAATGGGTAGGTTAGTTGGAGTTTTGTAGTAAAAATGTGTATTCATTTGTTAAACAACATCGTTATGTTGTTGAGTTTCATTCATTTATGGGGTATTATAAGTGGGATGTGTAGATGTATATGTATGTGAAGATGGTGATAAAAACAACAAAAAACTGCAACTTGGGGAGGGGGGGATATGCGGTTGTGGGGATTATTTGTATGCGGTGATATTTTAGAGTTTTTGATTTCATCAATGGAAATAACTTCTTCGTCTTAGTTGTATTCTAAACAACAATATACAAATCCTATAGAATAGGATAAAGGAAGACGTAAAATGCAGACAATTGAACTTCGAGTTGAGGGTAGAGAGACGACTTCTACTAAAGATGTCCTTAGTAAGACATGAACAAATTGATGATATATGCCATGAAAAAAATACAAGTTTGAGATAAACTGTTCAAGGTCATCCGACTTTATCATTGAATCTGGTATATATATATATATATATATATATATATATATATATATATATATATATATATATATATATATATATATATATGTTAATGTTTATGTACGTGTATATGGACATTGTAAGATCCATTCCTGGTTCGATCAGCTAAAGACTTTGAGATTTATAGAATGAGGTTTTGGGAAAAACCTTATGTCGTGGTGCAGTTTCTTGGTGTCCACGGCACAACCACGCTAATTAAATGAAGATTGCATTTGTTTGATGTCTGCGGCGCGGTGGCTACCACATTCTAAAACACTAGGTCTTGGGCCTTGGGCCCTATTTAACAAATGTTTGTTTAGGGTTTTCTCATTTCCTCCGACCTCTTCCTTCATAAAACCCTCTCCCCGAAACCCTAGCCTCTTCTTACTCCTTTTTTCCTTCTTTGGTGATTTTAGTGTCTTGGGAAGCCTTGTTGTGAAGATTCAAGAGTTGTTGTTCTTAGCTTTGACCCAAAATCCATCATCTTTCTTGATCCATTATGGACCTCTATAAGTCTTGAAGATTACAACTTTATGCTTATAGTTTAATGGATCTTGGTTTATATTGTAACACCCAATTTCCAGATCGGATCAATTTAAGGCTTTAAGGAGTCAAGGGCATAGTTTTTGGGTAAAACCAAGGCTCGCGACGTGACCATAGAAGGGTCACGATGTGAGGAGTGATTAAATGAAGATGCTAAATTATTCTAAACTCACGACGTGAGATGTGCGACAGCCTAAGCTCATGCTCTTTTAGGGTTTCCTTCGTATTTTAACCCCATAAACTTCATTTTAGGGTTCCGAAACAGCCTCATTCGTTCCTAAGCTCAGTAAAACCCTAACCCTAACCTCTCATTGTGATTCTTGAACTTTTGGTGGAGTTTTGGTGGTTTGAAGAATAAGAGATCACCAATAAAGCAGAGTTTTAGCTTGGAAGTTCCATTTGCAACGTCTAGCTACACATCTGGACCATTGTAAGTAACCACGATCCGAGATTTATGTTCCCTTATTGTTACATCTAAGGTTTTGTTCATATTTATCCACGATTTTAAGAGTTAGAGTGTTGGGACTCCATTAAGTTGGCAACTTTATGGGTCCTTAGGGTCCCTTGGTGCTTGCATGTTATGGATCTGGTTTTTTGGAGGATGTTTGAGTTCATGCTTGAGAATTTATCTCTTTTTCTTCATGAATAACATATTTTGAGCGCAAGTCTTGTATTGGACATACAAGACCTTAAAACATCGATTTTTATGATCTTAGGAGTGTTAGGAAGCCTCCTAGAAAAAATGGGTTAGTAGCTTAATGGATTAAGAAGTTTTTGGATCAAAATGGCATTCAGACTGATCTCACGACGTGAGGATATGCCTGTCATGTTGTGAGGATTATGAGACTCGACTGTTTTGTCCTGTAGTGGCTCACGACATGAGCCATAGATGGTCACATTGTATGTAATGTCTGTTTCCTGGTACGCATTTAATTATAATTTATTCACTTTTGTGGAGCTACTCGACGAGTTGGGAGCCCCAAACTCGTCGAGTAGAAACCAGAATGTACGCGGGATTTTAAGTCACCTACTCGACGAGTTGAGAGCCTCGACTCGACGAGTAGAGCTGTCAGGATGAAACCCTAATTTCGGGGTTTTGCACCTTATTTAAGCATCCTAATCCCCACTTGTTGGCCCCATTTCCAGCCTCCAAGTCCCAAACCCTAGTTTCAGAAACCCTAATGCATTTTTGAGTGAACTTTGTGTGTTTTGAAGCTTGTGGAAGAAGAAGAAGCTAAAGGATTCAAGGAAAAGATTGTAGATTCAAAGACTTCCTTTCATCCTCATCATTTTCTAGTAATCAAGTCTCTAACTTACTTAGTAGTTCTTTAGATCTCCTTATTTTCACTTTATTGGGTTTTTGGTCCAAGAAGCTTGGTCTTTGGGATATGGACGTCCCAAGTGAGTATACCTTCAGATTTGGGATGATAGAGGTCTTTCATGGCATAAAGGTGCAAACTTTATGGCCATTGAAGCCCCATGCAAGCCATAGGATGTCATTTTGGCCTTTTAAGCTCCAAAAGGTCATGCATGGAGTGAAAGGTGGAAGCTTTACGTGTCCATGTAGTGTTTACGGTCTGGATCTCTGTTTGTAGGCTTTAGTTTGGAGTATGGATAGCTTGTAGACCAAGATCTAGGTCCTGAGGAGTTAGGGTTTGAGCTAAACCCATTAAGGAAAGGTATTAATGGGTGAAGTTGGAAACTTTACCCTTAAAAGGACATGTTCAAGGTGTATGAGGAGTATGAAGCTTAGATCTGAAGAGTTGGGGCTTAATCTATTAAGATGGCCCAAAAAGATTGAGGAACTCGGCGAGTCCAGAGAGGGACTCGACGAGTTGAGTCGATTTGTCTCGATTCTGTACAAGGTAGAACTCGACGAGTCTGTGAAGGGACTCAACGAGTTGGCTCATGTTATCACGACTATGAGTAGCAAGAGAACTCAGCGAGTCAGGGGAATGACTCGACGAGTTGAGTCAACTCGAATTGTTGACTTTGACTTTGACTGAGTGTTGACTTTGACTTGGACATTGACTTTGACCAAGGTTGACCCGTGAAAGGGGGTCTTGAAGTAAGGAATGGTAGCTAAGGGTTGTTTTGAATAGGGCGTGAGTAGAGTTGGTTGTGGGAGCATAAACGTTCAGCTACTTCACTCGACATTTGAGGTAAGTTTTCCTCTAGTAGGCACGGGTTGAAGGCACCAAGGTCGGCCCGTTTATGTATGTTAGTATGTTCCAGATTAAGATCCGATGTTGGGCGGGGCCTGATGTAGGTTTATATGTTTTTTCGGATTTCGATCTGATGTCAGGGCGGTACCCGAAGAATGTTAGTATGCTTGATGTCTTTGTGATTCTTGCATGTGTTTGTTATTTGTATGTTTCCGGACTACGGTCTGATGTCGGGGCGGTTCCTGAGAAATACTTGTATGCTTTCGGATTTCGGTCTGATGTCGGGCGGGGCCCGAGGAATGTTTATATGTCTATGATTAGGTAGTTATGCTCATGTTATGTGTATTAGTAGATATGCTAGTATGTATGCCGACTTTTGCTAGATGTCAGGCGGGGCTTGATGATGGATGTGGTCTGATGACAGGCGGGGCCCGATGTCGGACAAGGCCGATGCTAGGAAATGTTCGATGTAGCAGGGAAGGGCCCAATGTATGTTATATGTGAATATATGATTATGTGTATGGTATGTGGTAGTTTAAGGAGACTCACTAAGCTTCATGCTTACAGTTTTTAGTTTTGGTTTCAGGTACTTCCACCAGTAAGGGGAAGAGCTCAGGATGACTGCATGGCACACACCACAACTTTTAGCCTGGGAGGATTCACTCTGATGTTTTGACATATGATTTTGATATATTATATTGACAGATGTTATGATATTTTTAAGATACACGATTTATGACTTTTATATGATGAATGATACTTATGGTTTCTATTAATGAATTAAAATGAATTTTTTTTGGGGGGGATGTTTCATTGTAACGTCCTAAAAATAAGACTCGAAATTTTTTCATTTTTAGATTAATAAAATAGTAAACCATATCATTATCATAGAACCAATGTAAACAAATTCTATCAATACATCAACAATCATTAGAGTAAAACACAAAATGTGGAATCGAGTGGTGTGTGCTCTGCAATCATCCCGAGCTCTTCCCTTTGGAACCAAAAGTACCTGAAACATCAAATGAAAACCGTAAGCACAAAGCTTAGTGAGTTCCCTAAATACCACATACCATACATACATAAATAAACATATAACGGGTGCCGCCCGGCATCGATACCCCTCAGTATACAGATCCGTCAGTCATCAGGCCCCGTCCATCATACATATAAATACATAACACATGCAATAATCACAAAGATACATACCATACAAAATGGTCATTAGGCCCCGCCCGGTAAACATACGAGTAGATAACACATGCAAGAGTCACGCAGACATCTAACTTCCTAACATAACAAAATCATGGGTTGGCATTGGTGCCTTCGACCTGCTAAACATGGTGAGGAAACTCGCCTCACACCGCTGAATCTCAAAGATAAGTCTCTGGCTGTTGGCCCGCTAAAATCCCCGTGCTATCAGTCACAAATAATATCCCATTAATAATTGGATCCCAACTCATAAGATAATTCTAAACCGGGGTAAAAGACCTTTTTTACCCTTTACCCATCTTGGCCCAAATACTAGGCCCAATCCAATTGTCCAAAATCCCAATTCCAAAATAATCACTCCAAACCCAATTATTGCCCAATTTTCCAAATTGGGCCCAAATCTTTTTCATAGGCCTTAGTCCAAAAGTCCACTAACATACCAACAACCCAACAATAGAATTCTGATGGCCCAACAAGGCCCAAGACAACCCAAAGTCTAACATGGCCCAATACCGAGAAGCCCACTGCTGAGTACGCAAGGCGTACTCAGCTTGTACATTAAGCGTACTCGCTTTAGGGCTTGTACGCGACGCGTACGAGCTTGTACGCCCAACGTACTCCCCTGTTTAGCCAACTTTCCCTCTTCCAGCTCTTAATCGATTAATACTCCGTCCCAAACTCAGACCTGACTTCCTTAAGGTGGTTTATCACGTAAAGTTGCCAACTTTATGTGCATGCATGGCTTAATGGGGCTCTTGAGCTCAAAATGGCTTAATATATGACTTAACACATGCATGAGACCAAAACCACCATAAACTTTACACCTTTATGCTTAAGAAACTCTTAATATGCCCAGATCTAAAAGGATAAGCCCTATAAACGACTTAACTCACCAAACCAACCCAAAAAGGGACCAAAAAGCATAAAACCATAACATGAATAGATTTAAGCATATAAAGATCAAGGTTGAGGCTTTATACCTTCTTGCAACTGAGGAAGGTGTCTAATTGCTGGATCCACAAGCTCAAGCTCCAATAAATCTTCTTCACCAACTCCTTCTTCTACCAAAAGCACCAACTAACCAAAGATACACCCCAAAAGGTCAAGAACACTCAAAGATGCTATTAGGGTTCGAGATTAGGGTTTTAGAACAATGGAGGCTGATAAAGAGGCCAACTCTTGGGACTTAAGGTGGTTATATAGGGTGCAACACCCTAAAATTAGGGTTTCATTAAACCCCTCGTACTCCCTGCATAACCCTCGTACGCCCAGCGTACGAGGCTCGAACCCGTGATCCATTCTCCCCATTAGTACGCTAAACGTACACATATGGCACACCCCACGTACTAGTTTCTCAGGTAGTACGCTAAGTGTACCCTATGGTACGCCCCGCATACTAACCTCAAAGACCAAAAGTGAAATATTCAAAATTACAAGGGAAAAAAGGAAACGTGCCCATTCAAGTGTTACACATGTCGTAGGTGTCTGTGGACTGTTGAATTTTGTTGACCGTTGACCGTTAACTTTCTAAAAAAGTTTAAATTTGGGTCAGACTTGACAGTTTTGGGCTATTGATTGAGATTCTATCTGGTTCTGGTGTTATTGGATTCGTGGGAGCAAGCGGTGCCGAAAAGGGATCATATCGCAGTGTTTCAGAGTTCTATGATTCAGGTGAGTTTTGCCTCATTGTACCTGTGGGTCGAAAGCACCAATGTTGGCCCACTGGTTTTGGTTATCTTTAGTAGAGGGATGTCATAGGTATTGTATATATTCATGTAGGATAGACTGAGGACTATTGATCTAGGATTTCTTGCCCATTCCTTGTTTGGTTGTGGCTCTAGAGTAGGATCACCTGTCTAGGTGCCTATCTCGCCTCTAAGTATATACGGTTATGTATTCCTTGGATTGTTGGTATTTGGTATGTCGTTATGTTGTAGGGATCTGTTAGATCTGTATCCTAGTATATAAGATCTTGTTATTCTATAATGATATGTTAGATTTGTATCCTGGTATATAGTATGTTGTTATGGGGTAGTGATCTGTAGATTTGTATGTTTACATGTACTTGTTGGTTATCATCTAGTTGAGTGTCATAGGGACTGTATTTGGTCATGTAGGATAGCATGAGAACTCTTGATCTAAGCTATCTTTCTTTTTCCGTGTTTGGTTGTGGCTCTAGAGTAGGATCATCTGTTCAGGCGACTATTGATGGGTTTTGAGCACTACAGCATCCATATGGTGTACATGCAACCCTAATGTTTTGGATCTAAGTTTTTCTCAAGTTATACATGCATATAATCATCCAAAGTATAAACCCTATAACCAGCATACACAATTTCGAAATTCACATGTAAATTAGGGTTTAGTTGTTATATTGTAATAACAAGTACAATTCTTGCTTGATCTTGATTTCTGAAAGCCTAGTGCCCTAAGTGTTGCACCTCTAATGGAGTCACAAATACCCAATACAAAGGATGTGTTGGAGAGAGGTGGATTTTCGGCTAGGGTTCTTCTAAGAAGTATAGAGAGCCAAAATCCATAGGTTAAGGGAGTTTATATAGGGCTAGGTTGCTTAACCTTTAAGCTGGAATTGAATAAGGAAACCCTAGTTCCTAACTTCAGCCCAAAGAAAACCATGGACCTCCATAAGATGCCTTGGACGAAATATTATGAGCCCAAGCTTATAAATTTCGTCCACTCCCATCAAGGAGTCCTAAGCCTAATTTTGCAACTATCAATGATTTGCAAAACCAATCCCTCAAGTATTAACCAGTTCATTTAATCCCAAAATTAATACTATATTAATTTCTGATTAATCACTAATTAGTAATATGATTTCCAGATAATATACTAATCACATAATAAATTACTAAAACCATCTTAAGTACTAATTTATTATTTTATTATTCATATAATAAATCCTACTCTCTCTCCACTAGTCGTCCTATCAATTTGCATGAGTGAAGGCAACCCAAAAGGACCATGCTCATAATCAAATCCAGTACATACCAAATATAGTTATAGGCTTAGTGTAACATACACGTTCAGTTATCGTGTTTTGTTAGTTTAAAAATTAATATTATTAAATATTATATGGTTTTGAGCATTGAGTTCTAACAAGATAGTTTTATGAGATTTGAAGTAAAACTATGCTTAGAATCATTCGGGAAGTATTGGAAGTCTTATGAGATTCCGATCAAAAGTCATTTATCAAAATTAACGAAAATATAACATTTAAGTTGGAAATAAGTAAAACTAATGTTATTGATAGTTGTAAATTATCTCGTTAGAAACGTTTAGGCGAAAACCTCATTGAAATCCGAATTATATTGAAGAGTTATGACTTATCAAAGTTTCATGACATAACCGGCGGACGCTGTATGACATAAAAAGTGAGTTTTCGATAAACTACTTTTTAGCTTTTGTGATCTAAATGAAAGTTGTAGTATTCGCTAAACCGAGAACTTTCATAAACAGAACGTCCAAATCTGACTTCGTATAAGGAAGTTATGATTTTTCTAAAATTCGGCATAGCAGTGTGCAGCTCGAAATTCGAATTATAGATTGAACAATTTTTAGCTGACACAACCTAAACGAGAATCAAAGGTCTCGTCAATAGTAGTTCAACGGTAAAAAGACAGACGAAAATGAACGTCAGATGAAGAAGCTATGAATATTTTACAGACTTTTCATGTCCTGCCCTGTTAAAAATATAATATTAAAAATGAAGTCAAAATTATCCGACGAAGTCTAAACGAAAGTTGTAGAGTATAATTTCACCTACGCGTGGATATAAAGAACGTCTAAAACGGAGCCCGTATGCGAAAGATATGAATTTTTGAAGTTTCAGACACAAACTTCGAGGAGGTCGTACGCCCAGCGTACTTAAGTTACACCCCGCGTACTTAAACAAGGTCCGAAATCAGCCACGTTGCCTCTTTTTCGGATGGAGGACACCTATCTTGCACAATTGACACGTTGATGACACTAAGCTCCTACGCCCAACGTACGAGGGTACGCTTAGCATAGAACATCATATGACGGTACCCCCCGCGTACGCGAGGATTACGCCCAGCGTAACCTGGGGCTTCGGCCACTATAAATAGAGTGCAAGGATGTCCGATTTTGTTTACAGAAATTTACACTTTTACACCCTAAAACATCTCTCAAACTATCCTTACACCCCCTCCCCTGAAGCCTAGAGAATCACCCCAACACCCGAAGCAAGTCCCGAAGCCCTAAAGACCCCGAGAAAATAATCTTTTTAGTTAAAACTCTGCCCTTGTAAAGCCTGGTATTCAAATAAAACTCCCAGTTTCGTCAAAGAAAGTCATTTACATAAACTAAGTGCTGTCCAAATCACCATTTTATCATTCGGTTATTTCACGGTGAGTTCAATATAGGGATAATTGTATGTTATGTGTTATATGTGCAATGTGCTTTCCTGTGTTATTCTGGTATTGGATTTGTATACCTTTGGCCATGTAGATCATGTCTCGTATCACTTTGGTATTGGCTTTATGCCTTTGACCATGTAGAGAATGACTCGTATCACTTTGGTATTGGTATTAAGCCTTTGGCCATGTAGAGCATGTCTCGTATCACTTTGGTTTGGGCATACGGCTAGGTAGGGCTGAAAGCCTGTATATGCTAGCAAAATGATAAGCAGAAATGGCAGTTTCTATGTCTCTTGGGTTGGATTTTTTATGATATATATCATGTTGAAATCATTGTGTCTCATTGGTCGTAAATCTTTAAATCAAATCATTGGTTGATATGGAAAGTATGTCATATGATACACATATGTCTTTGTTGTTCTTTGTTCCTCTTTGCTTCTGTCATATATATATATATATATATATATATATATATATATATATATATATATATATATATATATATATATATATATAGCATAACGTTATATTGTAACTGTTATTGAACTCACTAAGTGTCACCGCTTATCCCTCTCGGTGTTTAACTATTGCAGGTGATAAGCATCCAGTATAGACATGTATTGTTGGAAGATTTAGAATAATTAATACTATTACTTTTGTACTTATTGCTTATATATGTTTATGAATTATAAATTCCTGAGTAGTTATGTAATATATATATATATATATATATATATATATATATATATATATATATATATATATATATATATATATATATATATATAACTTTGTAAAAATGTAACAACATAATTTTCAAAACAAATTTTTCATTTTTCATCAACCAAGTTCACATAAAAATATTCTCAAAAAATATCAAAAAGTAGTTATTGAAACATAACATATCCCAAGATCACAAAAATCAAATCCTCTCTCTAGTGTATACGGGTCACGCCGGCGCCTTTCCACGGTCCTCGCTAGTACCTAAAACACATAACACAACAACTGTAAACATAAATGCTTAGTGAGTTCCCCAAAATACCGCATACAACACATACGCCACTCGAGGCTATAATACGACCCTCCGGTCGATGTGTCTCAGCGGGACCCTCCAGTCCCATGGCTCATTGGACCCTCTGGTCCGGTCATAGCTCGTTGGACCCTCCGGCCCGGTCTGTATCGTTGGCCTCTCCGGTCCGGTCTATAACATCATACAACATACATATAACACATAGCACATAATCTCATACATAATACATAAGACCCTCTGGTCAGCATATAATACCACTCTAGGTAACGTATAGTGAGAAGACTTACCTCGTGTAACTCGGTAACTCGGAAATCTCGAACTCAGAGAAATAAGACCTAGCCTCCGCCTAATCATATGAAATAATCACTTGTCATCAACATAATTTCCAAGGAAAGACCATTTCCTCTAATCACTCTCAGGAGAGGTAAAAGACTATTTTACCCCTTACTTGGCTCAAATACACTAAAGTTGACTAAACCCTAAAAGTCAACCCTCCGGGTTACGCTGCGCGTACCAAACGTGTACACTGGGCGTACCCGGAGCCTTCACGGAATCGGGGTACGCGGCCCCTTACGCCGTGCGTACTGGGATTACGCCCAGCGTAATACCCAGCTTCCTCATCCAACTCATTTAGGTCTTAAATGGTTAAGACTTTCATCCAAAATTCAGATCTGACCCTTCTAACATGACTTAATCCATAAAGTTGAAGCCTTTAAGCCTTTGCATGGCTGTAAAGGTCACTTTATCCTCAAAACACCTTTCCTCTTTCCATAATGAGACTATAACTCATGCATGACACAAGATCTACATCCAACACTTGATTTTTATGAATCTTTAACACAATATACACTAGAAAAGGTCAGATCTAAACTCATGGAGACTCTTTGCACATAAAGTCTCCAACTTTGAACCAAAAACCCTAAAAATGGTCCAAAAAGCAAAACTCATGAAGAACAAGGAAAGCTTTGAGCTTTTTACCTCAGAAGTGATCTCCAACCACCGTAGAACTCGGAACTACACTTGTTCTTCAACTTCTAGCTCCAACAATGGCTCCTTCTTCTCCTTCTTTACCTTGAAAAGGTAACTTCAAGCTCAAAAACACACTTACAAGCTAAAGCACGGATGTCAGCTCTCTAAGGACTCACTCAAGGGGGTATGGTGGCTAGGACAAGGACTACATGTTCCTTTATAGTGCACAAGCCCGAAATTTAGGGTTTGCATCTGGTCTCACTACGCCCAGCGTAACCCCTGGGTATGCCCAGCGTACCCGGACGAGTCCATGTTCAAATTAAGCGTGCGAGTACGCGCGGCGTACATCTCAGTACGCCCAGCGTACTCACTAATCTCACATACAACTTTAAGGGCCAAATCTGACAATTCTCCAAAATAGAAGGATCATAAAGCTTACCTGGATTCCAGGCTGTTACAATTCTCCCCCACTAGAACCAGACTTCGCCCTCGAAGTCTCATGCTGCGAACAACTTCGGATGCTGCTCCCGCATCTCCGACTCTGGCTCCCCGGTCAGCTCGGACCCTCTCCGATGCTGCCACTGGACCTGAACCAGGTGCAATTCCTTGTTTCTCAGAACCTTGACCCTTCGATCCAAGATTGCGATCGGCTTCTTAGCATAATTCAGACTCGCATCGACCTGGATATCTTCTAATGGTACCACCGCCGACTCATCGGCAATACACTTCCTCGGCTGCGACACATGGAAGGTATCATGAATCTGATCCAACTCCGCAGGTAGCTCCAACCGATACGCTACTTTACCTAACCTCGCGATCACTTTAAACGACCCAATATATCGGGGCCCCAGCTTGCCCCTCTTCCTAAATCGGATCACTCCTTTCCAAGGAGATACCTTCAGGAGCACGAAATCACCGACCTGGAACTCGAGCTCAGATCGTCGCCTATCCGCATAACTCTTCTGGCGACTCTGAGCGGTCAACAACCTCTGTCGGACCTGTTGTATCTGCTCTTCCGTCTGGAGCACAATCTCTGTACTACCCATCACGCGTTGCCCTACTTCTCCCCAGCATATGGGGGTCCGACACCTCCTCCGATACAACAGCTCAAAAGGGCATACCAATGCTCGAGTGATGGCTGCTGTTGTAGGAAAACTCAGCCAAGGGCAAATACGTGTCTCAACTTCCGCCGAAATCGAATACACACGCCCGAAGCATGTCCTCGAGCGTCTGAATCGTCCGCTCACTTTGTCCGTCCGTCTGTGGGTGGTATGCGGTACTAAAACGCAGCCTCGTACCCAAATCCTCGTGAAACTTCTTCCAAACTATGGAAGTAAATCACACATCTCGATCTGAAACAATTGAGATCGGAACTCCATGCCGCGATACCACCTCCCTCATATACAGCTCTGCCAGCCTCTTAGCAGAAGAACACTCACTGATAACAAGAAAGTGAGCGCTCTTCGTCAACCTGTCCACAATCACCCAAATTGCATCGACACCTCTAGCAGTCCTTGGCAATTTGGTGATAAAATCCATGGTAATCTGCTCCCACTTCCACTCGGGAATCTCTAACGACTGCAGCTTACCATGCGGACGCTGGTGCTCGGCCTTAACCTTGCGACAGGTTAAACACCTCTCTACGAACCAAGCAACATCCCTCTTCATGTAGGGCCACCAATACTCCTTCTTTAGATCCAAAAACATCTTAGTGGCCCCGGGATGGATCGAGATCTTCGACCTATGGGCCTCCTCCATCAAGATGGTACGCACTCTGCCCACAAACGGTACCCAAATCCGACCCTGAAAAGTCATAAGTCCTCGACTATCGGTAACGAACTCCGATACCTGCCAGATCACCCGCTCCCTTTTGCGGTTCTCCGGTCTCACGGCCTTCGCTTGGGCCCCTCGAATGGTGTCCAACACTGGAGTCATCACTGTCAACCTCATACAAAGGTCTCGAATCAGGGTGCTCTCCGCCCTACGGCTCAACGCGTCGGCTACAACATTAGCCTTGCCCGGATGGTACAAGATTTCACAATCATAATCCTTTACCACATCCAACCATCTCCTATGGCGCATATTCAGGTTGGGCTGATCCATCAAGTACTTCAGACTCTTGTGGTCCGTGTATATGGTACACCGAACCCCATACAGATAGTGACGCTAGATCTTGAGGGCGAACACCACAGCCCCCAGCTCCAGATCGTGGGTGGGATACCTCGACTCATGAGGCTTCAGCTGCCTCAATGCATATGCTATCACATGACCCCTCTGCATAAGCACAACTCCCAAACCGGATATCGATGCATCGCAGTACACCACAAAATCCTCCATCCCTTCCGAGAGTGCAAGCACCGGGGCTTCACACAACTTATGGCGAAGTGTTTGAAATGAGGTCTGCTGCTCCGGACCCCAGGAAAAAGCGACACCGTTACAGGTCATCTTGGTAAGTGGCACAGAGATCTTGGAGAAATCCTTAATAAATCTCCGATAATAGCCGACCAATCCCAGAAAGCTCCTGATCTCGGTGGGTGATCTCGGCACCTCCCACCTCATGACCGCCTCAATCTTGGCCGGATCGACCAATATCCCATTATGGTTGACGAGATGTCCCAAGAACTGAACCTCTCGTAACCAGAACTTACATTTGGAGAATTTGGCATAAAGCCTCTCTGATCTCAGAACTCCAATGATCTCCCTCAAATTCTCCTCATGTTATTCTCTAGACCTCGAATACACCAAAATATCATCAATGAATACGATCACCGACCGATCCAGCATCGGCCTGCACACCCTGTTCATGAGATCCATGAACGCAACTGGTGCATTGGTGAGCCCAAAAGGCATCACCACGAACTCGTAATGCCCATAACGATTTCTGAACGCTGTCTTCTAGATATCTTCATCCCGAACCCTCATCTGATGATAACCCGACCTCAAGTCTATCTTGGAGAACCAAGACGCCCCCTGCAACTGATCAAACAGATCATTGATCCTCGGCAACGGATAACTATTCTTGACCGTCAACTTGTTCAACTCCCGGTAATCAATACACATCCGGTGTGAACCATCCTTCTTCTTGACAAAAAGGATCGGAGCTCCCCAAGGTGAGCTACTCGGTCGAATAAACCCCTTCCCCAACAGCTCCTGAAGCTGGGAGGATACCTCCTGCATCTCTGGCGGCGCGAGGCGATAAGGCGCCTTGGTGATAGGTGCTGCTCCCGGAACTAAATCGATACGGAACTCCACTTGCCTCTCGGGAGGCACACCCGGTAGTTCCGTGGGAAAAACATCCGGAAACTCACACACTATCGGAACCTCATCAATCGAACTTGGCCTCCCAGCAGCCACTCGTGTGTCCGTCACATAGGCTACGAATCCACTGCAGCCTTGCTACAAACTCTGCCTCGCCTTGGCAGCCGAACAAAACACTGACCCACATCGGGTTCCCTCACCGAACACCGTAAGTACTCCCCCACTAGGGTCTCATATCGTCACCAATTGACGCTCGCAGTCTATAACAGCTCCATATCGGCTCAACCAATCCATGCCCACTATAACACACACATCCCCCATCGCAATTGGAACCAAATCTATCGGAAACTCCACACCGAAGATCTTAAGGATACATCCTCGAAGCATATCCGTTGCATACATTGCTCGCTCATCAGCTATGGAAACTCGCAGAGGTCAACTCAACGCCTCTCGACGGATACTAATGTGCTGACTAAATGCTACGGAAACAAACGACCGACTCGCACCCGAGTCAAATAATACCAAAGCAAAAACAGAACTCACAAGAAAAGTACCTACGCATATCATCATATAAGCACAATAACTCAACTCAAATAAAAGATAAATACAGAATACATACCAGCCACAACATCGAGCGCCGCGCAGACCTCCTCTGCAGTCAACTGGAAAGCTCTCCCACGAGCCTTCAGTGCCTCGGCCTTCACTGGACGAACCTCGGTAGCCCTAGCAGCAGGCGTAGATCCCTGCGCTGATCCCTGAAGTAGCTGAGGGCACTCGGCCTTCCGATGGCCGGTCTGGTTGCAATGAAAGCAAACCGAAAATCCCTTGGGGAAATCTCTCGCTATATGCCCCTCCTTCCCGCACTTGTAGCATACTCCAGCCCTGCACGACCCATCGTGACTCTTGCTGCACTTCCCACAAGTGCGGCCCTTCGCGCCTCCAGATCTCGAATCAACGGGTCTGGCCCGCTTGGCTGCCGGCTGAGACTGAGTCGGCCGCCGATCCACCCTCTGTGACTCGGCCTCCTCCCTGGCCTGAGTCTCCAACTCAATCTCCCTCTTCCGGGCATTTTCCTGGAGCTCAACAAATGTCCGGTAAGTCGAGTTCGCCACGAACTCTCGAATATCTCTCCTCAGAACACACAGATACCGGCTCATGCGAGCCTGCTTAGAAGACACCTGCTCAGGGAAAAACATCGCCCTCTCATGAAACTTCCTGGTAATCACTGCAACAGAATCAGTACCCTGCTTCAGGGTCAAGAACTCCTGAATCAACCGTTCCTTCTCCACCGGGGGAACATACTAGTCTCTGAACATAGCGGTGAACCTCTCCTAGGTCACCTCAGAAATCTCCTCAAGAGTGAAGCTCGTCGTCACGAACTTCCACCAATCCTTCGCTCCCAAGCGGAACTGGTTCAGAGCGAACCGTACTCTCAAGTGCTCTGGATAAGAACATGTATAGAAACACCCCTCGATGCCAGAAATCCATCTCATCACAGCAATCGGGTCATGCGTCCCATCGAACTCTGGTGGCTTCGTGTTGCTGAACTCCTGAAACAACAACGAGTCACCTCCCTGAGGTCTGGCAGTAGCAACAGCAGCAGTAGCTGCAGCAGCCGCAGCCTCAGTCACTGCTGCATACTGCTCATCAAAGGTCTCAATCAATGTGGTCTTGATGTCCCCAAACATCTCTGGAATCTCAGCCCGGATGGCAACAGCCACCTCCTCATGAATCAATCGACGGATCTCCTCGTCGCTGACACCACTGCTCTCAGGTGTGTGTCGAGTCCCAACCATGATGCCTCTGAAATACAACATATAAATATCAGAGACTCGATCGAGCATACTCGCACTCGATGACGCAACCCTACTCGTCCTCCGATGTCCAAAGGATTCTTACTTGGACTGCCCACTGATCCGGTGTCTTCAGTAGTATGGGACCTATACTACTGACCACACCGCATTAACATCCACACCAAGTCCTCCTCCTTGGATCCCAGATCACAAGTACTCTACTCTCGCTATGCATTGGATACCCTTCGATAGACCTCTCATGAGCTCCTAACTGCTACCTACCCGCTCTCAAGGCAACTCAGCAGTAGAAATCTCCTAGGCTAAGGCATCACAAATCAAGCCACTCTAGTCCTAATTTGAATACCTAGCCTACTCTATCATGCATAATATAGCATAGCATATCTCATAACACATAATGTAAGGGTACTTTGGGGATTCACCGTTCGGGCGCTGGCTGACCGTACGCACTGCTCTGTTCTGGTTGTCTCAAAACCCCTTGCTCTTTTAGAAAATTTAGTTTTCATCGTTGAAGATTTCTCAAATCCTCAGTTTGAGTTCAGATACGCCTAAAGGTGCATCCGAGTCCCTCAAACCAAGGCTCTGATACCAACTTGTAACAACGTAATTTTCAAAACAAAAATTTTCATTTTTCATCAACCAAGTTCACATAAAAATATTCTCAAAAATATCCAACAGTAGTTATCGAAACATAACATATCCCAAGATCACATAAAAATCAAATCCTCTCTCTAGTGTGTACAGGTCACGTCGGCGCCTTTCCACGGTCCTCGCTAGTACCTGAAACACATAACACAACAACTGTAAGCATAAATGCTTAGTGAATTCCCCAAAATACCGCATACAACTCATACGCAACTCGAGGCTATAATACGACCCTCCGGTCGATGTGTCTCAGCGGGATCCTCCAGTCCCGTGGCTCGTTGGACCCTCTGGTCCGGTCATAGCTCGTTGGACCCTCTGGCCCGGTCTGTATCGTTGGACTCTCCGGTCCGGTCTATAACATCATACAACATACATATAACACATAGCACATAATCTCATACATAACACATAAGACCCTCTGGTCAACATATAATACCACTCTAGGTAACGTATAGTGAGAAGACTCACCTCGTGTAACTCGGTAACTCGGAAATCTCGAACTCAGAGAAATAAGACCTAGCCTCCGCCTAATCATATGAAATAATCACTTGTCATCAACATAATTCCCAAGGCTAGACCATTTCCTCTAATCACTCTTAGGAGAGGTAAAAAGACTATTTTACCCCTTACTTGGCTCAAATACACTAAAGTTGACCAAACCCTAAAAGTCAACAAAAGTCAACCCTCCGGGTTACGCTGCGCGTACCAAACGTGTACACTGGGCGTACCCGGAGCGTTCACGGAATCGGGGTACGCGACCCCTTACACCGCGCATACTGGGATTACGCCCAGCGCAATACCCAGCTTCCTCATCCAACTCATTTAGGTCTTAAACGGTTAAGACTTTCATCCAAATTTCAGAGTTGGCCCTTCTAACATGACTTAATCCATAAAGTTGAAGCCTTTAAGCCTTTGCATGGCTGTAAAGGTCGCTTTGTCCTCAAAACACCTTTCCTCTTTCCATAATGAGACTATAACTCATGCATGACACAAGATCTACGTCCAAGACTGGATTTTTATGAATCCTTAACACAATATACTCTAGAAAAGGTCAGATCTAAACTCATGGAGACTCTTTGCACATAAAGTCTCCAACTTTGAACCAAAAACCCTAAAAATGGTCCAAAAAGCAAAACTCATGAAGAACAAGGAAAGCTTTGAGCTTTTTACCTCAGTAGTGATCTCCAACCACTGTAGAACTCGGATCTACACTTGTTCTTCAACTTCTAGCTCCAACAATGGCTCCTTCTTCTCCTTCTTTACCATGAAAAGGTAACTTCAAGCTCAAAAACACACTCACAAGCTAAAGCACGGATCTCAGCTCTCTAAGGACTCACTCAAGGGGGTATGGTGGCTAGGGCAAGGACTACATGTTCCTTTTATAGTGCACAAGCCCGAAATTTAGGGTTTGCATCTGGGCTCACTACGCCCAGTTTAACCCCTGGGTACGCCCAACGTACCCGGGCGAGTCCGCGTTCAAATTAAGCGCGCGAGTATGCGCGGCGTACATCTCAGTACGCCCAGCGTACTCACTAATCTCACATACAACTTTAAGGGCCAAATCTAACAATTCTCCAAAATAGAAGGATCATAAAGCTTACCTGGATTCCGGGCTGTTACAAAAAACCTCGTTAGTCGGTTTGTATCCAGTCTTTTGTAATAAGACCATATATGTAATGGATATGCATGTAGCATGTTTGGAGTAATAATGTTAAGTATGAAAGGGGTCTTTCAATCATGGTATCAGAGTAGTAGTTTAAGTGAACTAAATACCACGGACTGGTATTTTGACTTAAACTGTCGGAAGTTCAATATATGAATGGATTCATTATGAGTATATGGATACAAACCATAGGAAAGACTTAAGTAGGGTATATGCCTTAATTGAATTTTATATGCTAATTGAATTGTTTATAGCATGCCTTAGATTAAATACCTCACTTGCTATAATGTACACTAGCATACTTTAAGGGAAATGCCTTATATGCTAATATGTACTAAAAGATAAATAATATGCTTGAAAGTGTGAGAACGACTTGGAGATACGTGGTGCCCCTCTTTCTCTTCCAAAGCATCCACGTATCGAAAGAAATGTTTATGTTTCTTCTATTCCATCGGCTCGATCTGATCCTAGCAGACAAGTACAATCTCATAGTACATTTCGTGGCCGCGGTCGGTCACAATCTTTTTCTCTTCAGTCACCATCGTGTCGGAAATGTGGGAAGAGTCACCAAGGTCAATGCAAAACAGAAAGGACCGGTGATTTGCTATGGATGTGGAGAAACGGGTCACACGAAGCCCGTTTTCCCGAGGAAGAATGTTACATGCTATGCTTGTGGTGTTACTGGCGATAGGAAACATTTCTGCCCTACTCTTATTAGCCAAATGGTGGGAAGTCATGCTTCCATTCAACAACCGATGGGTACTTCAACTAAAAAGGAGGAGGTGCCAAAAGCTAAAGGCTGTGCATTCCAGATTACCGCAGAGGATGCACGCGAGGAACCGAATGTTGTGATTGGTACATTTTTTTCGTCAATTCTAGACCTGCTCACATCTTATTTGATTCTGGTACCTCATATTCTTTTGTGTCTCATGAATATGCACGTTCTATTCAAATTGCTTACTTTGCACTTACCCAACTGTTTCATATAAATATCGTGGAAAGTGTGTCATTACTTGTTGGTAAAGTCTATAGAGATTGTGTCATAGAAATAGAAGGATATCATTTTCTTGTTAACCTGATTCCTATATCCTTGTCCAACTTTGATATCATTCTCGGCATGAAACTTTTCAAGGTGATAAGGAGACTTATGATAGTTGACATTGATAACTTCATAAATAAACGGTCAAAGGATATCGTAAAATAAAATCTATCAAGCGATACCGTAAATAGTGTATTAATACCTATAGAGTGGTGTTGTACATTCAAACTATGTTTGATGAAATAATAACACCTTTAGAGGAAATTTTATGTGTTTAAAGTACATTTGGATGAGATGAATGTTTTGGTGTAACCCATGAAGTTGTTCCACTGCTGACCAGATTGAAGCAGTGATTGCTTACGAAGTTAGAAGAGTTGAAAATGGTGATAAATACTTCGGTGATATCAAAATTATGGTTTTGCAAGATGAAGAAGAATTCAAATAAAGATTAAAGAAAAGGAATACAGAGTTTTCAGACTTAATAGGCCAATACTTTGTCTAACGTTGTGATGTAGTATGCAGTTCGAGTGGTATGGTAAGAGTTGATCTATACCTTATACAGGATGCTTGGACTTAGTATTAAATATACAGAGTGACAATTGATTTCTATCACATCCTTATGAAATTTCTATAGTGTGTTAACCCGAATTTAACATACAAGATTAGGGTGGTGAAATAAGTCATTGGGTGATACAAGGGTGAGAGAAAGAGTTATCTTAAGCTTTTGGTGTGATTTTGCAAGGAAGGAGAAGAGTTCCAGCAAGAGGGACCAAGGAAGGTTATTGTTCTGAGTTATTCAAGCAAGGAGCTTCATTCTGAGGTACAAAATCGAACCTCTTTCCTTCCCTATTGTGTAGATTCTATTTTGGGGTTAGGGCTTTAATCACTTCATCTTTGGGGTTTTGAATGCCTTAAACCCCTCTTGCAAGTTTGTGTTATAGATCTGGACCCTTCTAGGTATAGAGAGCCGAGAGTATGAAGTTTTAGTAGAGTAAACCTTAGGGTTTGAAGCTAGGAAGCATTAATGGGGTTTCTATGGTATATAATGCAAGATACACCATGCATGAACACCAAGATCAGACCTTTACGTGATTTTTGGGTGTTGGAAGGCCAAATTTATATGTTAGAGAAACAGATCTGACCTTAGAAGGTCAAATGAGTAATGCCACGGGGGAAACTCGCCGAGTCCATGAGAGAACTTGATGATTCGGATCGGGTTGCCCCGCGATTCGTGACTAGTGGTAACCCGTCCAGTGAAAGGTTAACTCGACGAGTCGAGTGAGGCCTTAGGAGGATTCAGAGGACATGCATGGACTCGCTTAGTCACCCGAGTGCACTCGATGAGTCTGGTCAAAGATAGACCGTTGATTGAGTTGATTTTAGTTGACCTTAGGGATGGTCAAACTGATTTAAGAGAGGTCAGGGAGGGGTAGAATAGCCTTTTACCCATTCTTAGATAGGAGGATGTAAGGAGTGTATTGATGATATTATCATTTTGATAGGCGGAGGCTAGATCGGGGATTCGAGCACGAGAGTTTTCTAGACATCTTACGAGGTGAGTCTTCTCACTATACATCACCTAGAGTGGTATCTATGTGCAGATCGGAGTGCTCTTATGTGTATGTGTATGACTGAGATTTATGTGCATTGTGTTATATGTATGCTATGTGTTATATAGACCGGACCAGAGGGTCCAACGACTCATGAGGCCAGAGCGTCCTCAATCAGACTGGACCGAAGGGTCCAACGAGCTAGACCGGACCGGAAGGTCCAACGAGCTACGGGACTAGAGGGTCCCGCTGAGACACATTGACCGGAGGGTCATACCAAGTTATAGTCTCGAGTGGCGTATGTACTGTATGTGTATTTTGGGGAACTCACTAAACATTTATGCTTATTGTGTTATGTGATATGTGTTTCAGGTACTAGCGATGATCGCGGAAAGGCGCCGGCATGATTTATACACACTGATAGAGGATTTTGTATTTAAGATTCTGGGATATGTTTTATCGTGATAACATTTGATACACTTAAGTTTTGAGATGATTTGTATGAGACATGTTCTGTTTGAAAAATAAAAAGAAAATATTTAAATTTTCATGTTGTTACAGATACCACAAAGACCATTTTTGAAGATTTGTCTTAATTAATTAATCCTATAACCCAAAATGTGGCATTGTGTCTCTCTCCCTCTCAGTAAACGGTGACACTAAGACCCCCTACTCTCTAGCCTTTAAGGAATATCATTTTTGTGTTTCTTTGGTTTCTTATATGGATACCTATGAAGGTTTTCATCGCTTTGAACATCGTTTCTACATCAACTATCATCATCATCATCAAAAAGATATTTCTTGAAACCTCTATGGTTGTGTTATAGTTTAATTGACTTAATTGTATCTTTGGATATGAAAATTCGAATTTTTATAGAAATATTTAGTTTTGAGATATTTTATAATTTCTTGTAAAGTGCTTTAAGAATCCATGGATTTCCTAACACAATGAATGCTGGGGTTGTCTCAATTTTTTGTAACGACTGTGGTGGTGCCTACTCGACTTCTCGAGCACCAACCATGTTTTAAGATTTTTCATATTTTCTCTTATACAATAAAATTAATGGTTGAAGGTTCTTCCTTTACTATTGAATCATAAAGTACAATTATATCTAAAATTTGACTCAAATTCATAAAAGGAATCCTAAATTATATCAACTCAATTATATCTAAAATTTGACTCAAATTAACAATATAAGCTCAATCGTTTCTTCATTCTTAACAATGCTCGTACTCGATGCATATGAAATGTCAACTACAATTGAAGAAAAAAATGGTGCTTAACTTGAAATAAAAAAAACATATACTATTAAAAAAAGATAATAGACATTGTGAATCATAAATTAATAATAATAATAAAAATACATGTATTATGGTTAAAAGCTAAAAATAAAAGAGAGAACAACATCAAAACAATAAATATTGTATGTCAAGCACAAACAATAAAATGAACACAACAATAATTTTATAATGGGATAATGACTTAAAAGGGTAACGAAGTTTCGACTTTTATCACATTTAGTCACTAAACTTTTTTTCGTTATCTATTTGCCATTGAACTATTGAAACTGTTCACATTTTACCCTTATGACCGGCAACAGCCGGTCATCAGGGTAAAATGTGAACAGTTTCAATAGTTCAATGGCAAATAGATAACGAAAAAAAGTTTAGTGACTAAATATGAACAAAATCGAAAGTTCGTTTCCCTCTAAAAAGTTCAATGACTAAATGTGAACAAACTTCCTCTTGTATTATGTTTTAGCAAATTATTTATTTTTGTTAAATTGTAGCAACATTTGTTGATGAAGAAATCTATGAAATTAAAAAAAAAAAAAAAAAAAAAAAAAAGAAAAAAAACCCTGAAAATATATTTAAAAAAATAAAAAACCAAAACCGAAATAAAAAACCAATGGTTTGACATTTTCCAAAATCAAAAATCAAAATTTCCAATCTGATTTTGGTTTTACAAAAAAATGAATCATTCTCACTGATATGAATTATGACCATTGGTTTGGCATGCGAAATTTGTGACATCCCATGAATATGTAGTTACAACATCGTCTGAACTCGTAATTCATAGTAAGGGGTTAGAGTATCATCGCATGAATACGTAGTTACAACATCGACTGAACTCGTAATTCATCACCTACAGGTTATGGGCCTGCTGGTGTTTCCACTCGGTTGTCTAGAATAGTCCGTGGTCGCCATCTATACTCTGGTAGATAACTATATCGCCACATTGCTGGTTAAGGTTATGGTATCTCCTTTCATCTTACATCACATATTCATCATCATCTATTTACCTAATTATCATCGCCTTTCTATCATCACTTATCTCTCATCATTTTATTTGATCACACACCAACTATTTCATCTACCTATTTTTCATCTGCAACATATTTTTAGATATAAAATAAATATACCGTTTAAATCTCTTCTTTTTGTCCATTCTATGTGATTTAAGTTTCGGTTACAATTGTTTCAAGAAATGGGAATGGATTCATCAAATAATATGATACGAAATGAAGAACTTTATTTATCGGGTAATCATATTTTCCATTCCAATTTAATGAACCCCTCAACCCAACATAGCACGTAATTATATAAAATACTTCATATATATGTGTAAGATGAAAGTAACTATATAGGGTTTCTGCCAACAGCGCGGACTCGTCGAGTCGCCTCACCGACTCGTCGAGTCCATTCATTAATCCGAGTCATCAGTCGCGACCTTACTCGACGAGTTGAGGCGTCAACTCGTCGAGTCTTTCTTCTTAACTCAAAAGAAAAATACTTAAATTATGATACCTAGAAATCCGGATGTTGCATTTTGTTTTTTTATTTCATAGATTTCTTCATCAACAAATGTTGCTACAATTAAACAAAAATAAATAATTTTGCTAAAACATAATACAGTAGGAAGTTTGTTCACATTTAGCCATTGAACTTTTTAGAAGGAAACAAACTTTCGATTTTGTTCACATTTAGTCACTAAACTTTTTTTCGTTATCTATTTGCCACTAAACTATTGAAACTGATCACATTTTACCCTTATGACCGGTAACAGCCGATCATAAGGGTAAAATGTGAACAGTTTCAATAGTTCAATGGCAAATAGATAACGAAAAAAAGTTTAGTGACTAAATATGACAAAAGTCGAAAGTTCGTTACCCTTTCAAGTCATTATCCCTTTTATAATTGCTACATACATTTTGGTAAATAAAAGCCACCTCTAAAAGGTTTTGTCCTTCTTTCGGTTTTAATGTTTATGGTTAATAAATAAATTTAGAACCAGGGTGAATTCAAGAAATAAAAATATATTTTTATTTATTTATATATCACAACATTCTATTTTTATTTTATTATTACAAGTTTGAACACTAAATTTTCATTTTTTTTTTCTTATTAATAAATAATCATATTTTGAAAGTTTATCCAATTAACATTGTACTTTCATTGTTGGCTTTCTTTGACTATTTGGAGGTTTGTGTGGGACTGTCGGTACCTATGCAATAAGAATCTATGTTTTTCAAATATGCTACTATGACAATTTGACATCTTTTAGGTACAACTTTTTTTTAGTGTTTCATGTAGTCTTGTATATCCAACCATATAATTCCATGTGTCCCTTGTCAAGAACTTTTTTCTTTCTTTTCTTAAATCAACGCCTATAATATTTTACAAATGATAATATGATATAAACTCTTTTTAAAAGAAACTTGATATATACGTTGGAAAAAAACTAGTTCCTTATGTTAACTTTATAGTTCTATTAAACAACAATAATTTTTAATCATTTAGATTGCAATGATTTTGTAAGACATGTGAAATATATAATGAGTAATCTATTAACATATATTCAAAACTTTAACATACTCAGCCCCCGTGGTCATAAAGACTCGTCTGTAGTGACTCTCGGACATGAGACATAACCTCATGTTCGTATCAGAAAATTCGTCAGTACGTGAAAACTGGTCCAAAAACCCTCATTAAGAAAGTTTCTTTTAAAAAACACAACAGTTTTTGTTCACCGACTGCTTACTTATATGTAATGCATCCAAATATGCAAAACTCTTTTTCCATTTTGAAATCCAGGACCAAAAAGGCTAAAAAGTTGTTTGTAGTTTTGGTAGAATGATCATTGATCAAAGCAATTTTTATAACGAATAAAATGGAAAATATGATTCATTGAATGAGGATAGGAGTTGGTTTTAATTTAAACATGTTAACTTGCCCCACAATGTAGTAATGTGGGGTGTGCAAACATGTGTTTGCCATAAATTTTCAAACTCCCATTTATAATCGTAATGTACTTCACCCCCTTTATCAATTACAAAAAGGAGAAGAGGCCTCATATGAATGTATTAATAATTACTAGAAGCTACGAATGTATACAACTTTATTGATTGATATATTTTCATATAATGTATTAACTCATTTCTCATGCATTTGAATGCCATATACATATTTAGAACATAGTTTGGTACCTCAATGCAGGTGCTTCTACTTACCCTTAGCTTGTGTAGGTTAGTTGTGATGGAGTCATAAAAAAATGCAATATATTTTCAACTTTATATATGAAGTCATTATTTTATATTTCCTTTTAGAAAAAAGAGATTGATTTTTTAAATATTAAAAGAAAAGCATTATGACATGAGGTCTCCGTTAAATGCTAAACATAAATTTATGGATAAAACCATTAAGTTTTGTATCTATTTTCAGAAAAATCATTACAATTTAAATATATTTATTATTATTAATATTATTCATTGCCATTATTGTTATCAGTTGTTGTTGCTATTATTATTATTATTATTACAATTGATAATAATTGTTTTGTTTTTGAACAACCAAATGAAAAATATGTAAATAACACTAGTAATAAGCTAGAAAAAAGCAAACAATTGAAAAGGGATAGCTAATAAATGGTTTTGTATTCAAGTAACTCAACTACTGACTTTAAGTTTGTTATTTCTAATATCAAACCAATTAAAATAAATAAAACGATTCTATTATCAAATAGAGAATGTATATGCAACCTTTTAGCACCAAAGAGTCAAAGACTAAATTATTATAATAACTCGACAACACCCAAATAGTGGTCCCAAAAAGGCATTCATCCTCGATCTTTTTAATTATATACATTTCTGGAATCCATACACGAACATAAATCACCAATTGCCGTTTCTTTTAGGTTTCATTTAATTGTTCGATTTTTCATTTACATATATCATTTAAAAAAACGACTCTTTTTTTCGGTTTCATTATCCGTTTATGTTTTTTGTGTTTTTATAAGATTATTTGTTTTTTCAAGTTTCTCAATTTCTCGATTTTGTTTGTTTTCTTGTAAAAATAATTGTTCGAATTTATAAAACTATTTGGTTTCGGTTTAATTTATTTTTTATTTTGTGTGGTTTATCATTAACCACATAAGTAAATACATTTGACAAAAATGTAAATATACACTTTATTTAGTGTTCTACATGTTAAATTTTAGCTGTAGAAAAATTTTGATACTTGAATTTCTGAGAGTTTTATAGCATAAGGCGAAGAAAATACATTGTTTAATTAATATTTACTTGATAAATTAACATTCGGGAAACTATGGTATGCGATTAACTTAAAATAAAATATCAAATCAATTTTTATTATATGGCGTATACACCATGACTAAAGATATATTCAAGAAACATATTAAAAAGATACACTATGATATATCTAACCTAATAAACTTCCACGGTAAAATATATATATTTTTTATGTGTTTGATAAACTAACTGGTATCTGATAGTTGGTAGGCAGTAGCTGATAGCCGGTAGTTGATAGATATAGTTTTTGTTTGTTATATGAATGTTTGATAAAAATAACTCAACGTTTAGAACAAATAAAATTACATAAAAATACATCTTTGTAACATATAAAATAGAAACATAATAATAAAAAATTAATTGCCTAACCTATTCTTTTTTAAAATTGGAAAATTTTCCATAACTAAGAACTATTATAAAATCAAAAGTCATGCAACAACATAAAAAATATAAAAAATATGGTAATAAAATCATCGATGTCAAGCATTCCATATTAAAGTAGTAATATCATTATGGACACGCTTCATATTATTAGATAATTTTTAAAAGCCTTCATTGTTTGTGTCATTAACAGGGACATCACGAAGTTCATCATTTATTATGCAATCAGGATGTTCAACAAAATTAAAAAACATATCTTCCTCTTACGATAAATGTAATTATACAAAGCAAATATGGCCATAATAATGTCGATATGAGTTTGCACACTAAATTTTAGCATTCCATTGATTATCTTCCATCTACTCTTTAAAATTTCTCTAGGATCAAAACCATATGAAAAATCAACTTTGAAATCGATTTCGCATGTTTTTTTTTTCTATTCATATTTTGGGTTTAAACATTTCGGCATTTTTTATTTTTATTTTCTTTCTCATAACTAAAATTTCAAGTCTCTTGATATGAACTAATATATATATATATATATATATATATATATATATATATATATATATATATATATATATATATATATATATATATAGGTTTTGAAAACCGGACCGAAAATCAAACTGACTATCTTACTGATTCAATGGTTTAACACTTTAACCGATCCAAGTAGGACCGGTTTAAAAAACCAGATGATATCATAATTACATTGTTATTAATTTAATTATATAAAAAATACAAAAAATGAAAAAATATATATACTTTTTTTAAATTCCAGTTTTACCGGTCCAATTGTACCGGACCGGTGTTTACCGGTTCACATTACAAACGTTTTGTGACCTGGAAAAACTAGATCCTGGCTCCCGATTAAACCGGTCGGTCTAGCCAGGTTTTCAAAACATGTGTTGAATATTATATTATATGCCTTCCCGTGATTGGAACCTAGTGTTAAGAAGTAGAATTTCAAACCGGAGGTCAAACATTCAAACTCTAATACATTTAAAATACTGCTAGTGTTCTGCGATTAATCTTCCATATAATAGGATAGGTTGACCTTGGTTGCTCAGATGGTACGCTTTAACATTAAATGGTTATGTTTAATATTTTTTGGTTTTTGTATAAAGCTAAAGCCAAACAAAAATGTTTGACACGTTTTCTAACTATTACAACTTACAAAGTGAATTACATATTTGGGCCTTATGATCAAACGCTTGTGTTAGATCTTTTTGAATTTTTTGGTTAAAGTTAAGCCAAGCCAGAGTTTTTGATGCATTTTTAAAACAAGTTGTATGATTGTTCCAAGTTGAGTCAGATATGACTACGACTGATTAACATTTTATCATCAATTGTTCTGATTCATTTTTATGCAACTTTCATTTGTTACTGTAAAAACAACAAAGACATAACAGATTATACTGTGTTTGACATACATTCGACCTGTTTGAGAAAACTAAACTGTGTTGAATGATTCCAACCGAATGGTTAAGAAAAGGTAGGGTTCTTAAACCGTTAAGAGGTTTTTGATTCGTTCAGAGGTTATCAAACATCGCATACAACCAACCAATGTCTAACAAATAAAAAATTACAATTTTCCTTTGTTCCACCCAATGAAAAATATAACATGAGAGTAATTTATCTCGAAATAAAATAAAACTTTTATCCCTAATGGAAATTGTGAATTAAAATATCTAATTATACATATTATTTTCTTGAGAGAAAAAAAAAACATGATACCTGTGTTAGGCTCCACTAGCATACATATGGGTCCATTCCTTTGCTGTGGGTTTTACAGATAAAATTATAATATCATTTTTCTTATTAAAAAAAACAGAATTTTTTAAATTTAAACAAATGAACAAAAAAGAAAAATTACCTGTTTCAACAGCTTCAGCTTCATTAGATTTCCAGTGTTTTGCTATGTTTTCAGATAATGGATCATCTGGATTTGGAGCACTCAAAAGTGCTTGAATACTAAAACATAAATTGCAAAATTTCAAGAAACGAATTTATTTTATAATTTATTATTTATATTATCACCTAATTATGAAAAATCATGGATAATTAATAATTTTACCTTAAGAGTACAGTGCGAATTTGAAGAGCAGGGCTCCATTTATCTTTAAGTATATCAAGACATATTCGGCCAAGCTGTATAGAAAAAAATAGTATTAAAAAATAATAATAATAATAATAATAATTTAAACAATTATTAAAGTTAAACAAATTATGCGAGTAGATAAACCTTGTCAATGTTAGGATGATATATCTTTGTGAGAAATCGAACCTGTTAGAAAGTTTATAACAAATAAAATACCATAAAAAGTTAAATGTTGTAAAAGAATTATTCAAATAGGGATATGCTAAAAGATGTTTTTTTTATATAATTTAAATGTATATATTTGTACCTTGGGGGCTGCCATTGGATATTCTTCAGGCAAAAATAACTCCAATTTGAAGACTCCTCCTATAGAACAACAACCACAAGCAACATGAGAAAAAATATATATATATATTTAGTAAATAATGTAAGGTTATTGAATTAGAACATAGGAAATGATTTAATGCAATCTTGCTTCATAAGATAACATGATTGAAACTTAATAATCACTTCATTCCAGAAAACTAGCTTTAGTTTGATTTTGAAGGATAAAATTGACCATTTTGAAGAATATATTGTTTCTTATATCTTAAGTTTTTGAATCTTTTGATAACTACATTATTGAATTCACTCATTCAATACACAATCAATATAAGAGTTCTCTTTGATAAGTAGTTAAGTACTTTAACTACTTTCACATCACAAAGTTTCAATATGTTTTAAAATAAAATGAGAAGCATTTGGCAAGATTATATAGATCTGCAGTCTATGTTCAAGAGATGTGAATTCTTTCTTCACTGAGGAAGAAAGTAAACAGCATATAACTTATAAGCATAGTTTTTAAACAAAAGAAGCAACAATAATAGCTCTATAAGCCAATAATAGAAGAAGTCAAGAACAATACAAGAAAGTTAATTTACCTTCATAAGGAGATTGTGATGGACCAAGGATCATGACATTGAAATAACGCATATTCTCTTCTGATGGTGATGCACTTATCCCAGGAGCTACACAGCAAATTCATGAACATCAAACTCAAATCCCTTCTTTTTTCCTTTTGAGTTGTCATTGAGTTAATGTATAAATGAGCCCTAATACAATATATAAGGGGGTAAATTCCTAGGATTTAAGATCATGATTAGCATCATTCTGCAACTTAGGCTAAATCCGTATTCCAATCGATCTTCACTCATTTCTGCAACTGTACCTTTACGCTCCTAACGATCTCGTTTTGTTAATATCTTGCATTACAATTAACAATACTCCAACAAAACAATTTTATTAATCGGATTGAAATTCCGAGTAACAAACACACAAAATTAACAACTAAGTAATAGTGTTCAAGTTCACCTGGTTCGCTAAGCAACCGCTGTGTCTCCTGAACGAAAACAACAAAATCACAAGCTCAGTTACTGCTTTCAATTTACGAAACTGATCGGAGGAAAAAACAATAGAAAACGAGATATGCGAAATCGAGAAAGCGCGAAGAAAATCGCTTGTTGAGGACAGTACCTTGATGATTCTTCGAGGTAGATTACTGTTCGCCATGGAAGGAGTAGAAGTTACGCTAAAGGAGCTTTTGGATTTTTGAGAAGAGAAATAGAGAGGGGTTTTAGAGAGAGAATGTGAAGGGGGTGCTTTTGGATCTTCACCTCCGTTTACGGGTCGGAAAAAACCCGAATTAAAGAACTAAAATAATTTGGGAACTGGGGACCATTATATTATTAACTAATAAATATTGATAAATAATTATATAGAAAAACAATAAACAATTAAATATATTTGTATAAGTATAAGATAATATGAATAAAAATTAAAATATTATTTTAAAAGCAACATGACATATAAAAATTATAATCACATTATTACAAAAATATACCAAACAATACATAAACATGCATACGGATTATTGGTTGGTTCATGTTTTTATTTTGAGTTCAGTTTAACTTAGTAAATAATATTAGAATAAGCTCAGAGGTAAGTGTTGTACTATGCTTTACTGTTGATTTTTTAACAATAAAATACACAGTAAACATATTTAAAACCAATGTTGTCAAAATCGGAATCTTATGTAAAATCGTTTTATGTTTTACAAAATCATAATCATAAGATCATAATGGGATCGTAAGATCCTACCAAAATGAACTCATATTCAATTTTTTATTTTTAGGTACCGGGTGTGCAATATACATTACAATTTGATGTTGATTAAGATGTCGATATGGAGTTAACGTGACCTTTTCAAACACAAACCATAATTTTTATTGTTGCAAACCGTAAAAATTAGAAAGTAAACATCTTAATTGCAAAAAAAACAAGATCATTATGATCATATACAACTAAAGGCTTAAGATCACAAAGGGAGTATCATGAGTATGATCCGCCCAATTCGAAATAAATTAGTGAAACTCTATGAGGCTTCTTGAAAGTTGTGATGTTCTATTTCAAATTGAAGAAACAAATTTTTAAGGCTAGACTATATCATAAAACTAGAGATATGAGATCGGATTGTTTTAATATCTCAAGATCCTAGCTGATATTTTAAGATCTCACAACTTTCCTAGTGAGATATTTTAAGATCTCACTATAAATCTTGCTTCACATAATTCCTAGTGAGATTTGAATTGTTTTTGGCTTGTAGAATCTTAAAATCATATTATCATAAGATCTTAAAATCAAAATCGGGATCTTAGAAATCAATCTTTCAACACGTTTAATATGTCGAAACAATGATTATAAAGTAAATTACATGAATCGTTCATGTTATTTGGGTAGTGTGAATGTATTTTGTCTCAATTATTTTTTCACTCAAACTGTCCTTATATGGTATTATTTTGTTACGATTTTAGTTTCTTTAACAAACATAAAATGACAGTTATCTTTCTAATTTTTTTACCTTTTTTATTGGTTTCGATTTTTATAATAAAATTAATATATGAGACTCACCATATACCTATCCTTTTCTGTTAGATACATCAAAAATACATCACTAAACCGTGGCTTGTTTTTTCATTTGCTCTCCAACAATATTTTAATTGACACTCTCAAGCATAAATAAACCATTCGATCCTATATTCATTTTTCTCACTCACTATTTGATGGTTCTTAGAAACCACAAATCAAACTAACGGTACATTCAAACCCAAAATTCAAATCTATAAACTGAACTCAAAAATCAAATCTCCGACAGTACTCTACTCTTGATTATATATAGAATCATTTGAGGGAAATTTATGAAAAACCTTTTTATACACATTGAGCAATGAAAATTACTTGAACGTTCAAATTCAAGTCCCAATCACTAATACCATGTTTTTGACTTTTCTTAAGGAAGAAAATGGGAGCAAATGTGTCTTTTTGCATTTTTTTTAATAATCTATTTTAAGGAGGAGAATGGAAGGAACCGAATATTCTTGATTTTTTTTAAGGAGAAGGAAAAGAAAGAAAATCAAATGTGTTTTTGAGTTTCATTTAAAAAAAAAGAATAAAAAGAAATTGAATGATTATGAGAGAAGAGAAAACTCTAATTTTTCATCAAATCTTTCCTCCTATTGGGATGATTATGGGAGAAATGTGGAAAACAAAAATAAAGGAAGTAAAAGAAACTTTTATTTCTTTCCTATCCATTTTTCATAAAAAAAAATACCTCGAAAACTTAATATAAAATAGAATGCGGTATTAACCTAAATTTTATTTTGAGTTTTTTTTATATATCTAGTCATCGAAACATATCTTATTTATGTATTTGGTTAAGAAACAACTTGATTAAAGAATTTACATATTATATTATATGAGTTGATTAAAACAAAATATTAAATACATAGGAGTAAACTGAAAGTTTGTTTATATTTGAAATTTGAAATAAGCAAAAATTATAAGAAAAATATTTAAATAAATAAACTAAAATTGTGTGTTTAGTTGACAAACCTGTATACTAAACAAGTTAAATATAACAAAATGTTAAATAAATTTATTAGAAATTAAAATTGAAATTTGAAATTTAAAATTAATATACTTATTATGATATATTTAATTTATGTAAACTAAGTTAATGATATATTGAAAAATAAAAAATAAAATAATTACAACTAACAAGAGGAAAATATATATATCCATAAATTATCACAAATTGACATTTAACAATTTAAAAAAAATAATGATACATGACAAAATTATTTTTATTTATTATGAATGATTAGTTAAAATCAACAAAATACAAACAATATGATTAGTTAAAATCAACAAAATACAAACAATCATCCTTATATTTTTTGCAAATATCTCATTTTTATCAATATACTTCGCACATGATTTAGTATATATACTTCGCACATGATTTAGTAGTATCGTACTTTGTTAATTTTACATTAACATAATACTTTGCACATGATTTTTGTATTTTGTATTAAACCAATGTATTAATGAAATAATCCAAGAAAGTCAAATTGTTTTCAATTATATCGCCTAACCGACCTTTTTTTAAAAAATAAATAAATACAATAACTAGTTATGTACGAAAAATACAGAACAATTGAGCAAATAAAAAATGTTAGTATCTTACGACATTGTCCCATAAAACTATCGTTTTTGTATGTTGTAAAACTACTAATCGACTATATTCACATAACACGACATATCGTAGTCAATAGGCATGTGTCACATGTTATAACCTTGTTTTTTCTCAAGGTAGGCAATAAGTTTCTCGAGTGACATAGTCACATCCTTTTTGTACTTCATAAGCTCTCCCGCAATTTCAGCAGGTGTGGCGTTTACACTTTGCAACAACTCTTCGACTCTTTTAAAGAGTCGATGATCTTCGAGCTCCAAATAGTTAAAAGCCAGCTGTTTGAATGCTGAAAATGTGCAATAAGACATATGAATATGCATGTCCAATCGTCCTGGACGAAGTAATGTGGGGTCAAGTGCACTTATAGATTTGGTCGTGAAAATAAAGATTCGTTCTTCTCCACAACACGACCAAATCCCATCCATAAAGTTAAACAATCTCGAAAAAGTCTTTTCTCCTATTTGATTTTTAAGTTGATCGAAATCTTCAAACACAAGTATCGATTTGCTAGGCATTTCTAGCAAAATGTTTTTAAGTTGAGAGTCTGAATCAACCTCTGTAAGATCTATGTCGTAGATATTGTAGTTTAAATAATTAGCCATGCATGCAATCAAGCTGGATTTTCCTGTGCCAGAAGAACCGTAGACCAGATAACCTCGCTTCCATGCCTTACCGATCCTTCGGTAGTATTCCTTTCCATCTTTAAAATTGTTTAAATCCTCCATAATCATCTTCTTTACCTCCGGCTCAATTGCTAGGGTTTTGAAGGTCATCGGGTTATCAATAATGACAGTTTTTGACTCATTATAATCGGCGTCGATCATATGAAGCTTTAATCCACTTTCTTCGGATTTAATCTCATCAGATCGCTTCAAAATGAACGGCAAGTATGACTCAAGGATCTTGCATCTATGTCGATTGTGGAAAGTTAACTCGTAAGATTTCAATCCTGTTTGTACATTACCTACTTCGGTTTTTGTTGTAGATCTCCATTTAACTTGAATCCCATCGAATTCATCGATGATTTCTTCATCTTCGTTCATAGTAATAGTCAATGCTTCCTTGTTTTTGCACACATTAACCTTTCGAATACATGATTCGTTCACTTTAGTGCCTAAATAGGTTTCAACTGCTTGATACATTTCATCTGCGGTGTTGGATTGTGCTTGATATTCGTCTATGACAATTGTGAACTCGCTATCTTTGTTACGGATGATCTTTTTCATTTCGTGGATGTAGTAATCTTGATACTCTCGTGGGATGAATTCGTCTGCGAGGGTACGTAGTTCTTTACCGACGGTTAGAACATCATTCGCGACACTTCGAGTCAGCATTGCAAAAGCAGCAAAAGAAGCAACTGTCACGAATAGAAAGTGTTTAGTATCAAAATGTTTGTGGATTAATATATGGTTTGACATTCGAACTTCGAAGTCAGAATAAGATTTGAAACGTCGTACCATATGAAGAGGCGCGATGACTGGCGTGGGGGATTTGGACCCGGTTTTTGTTGATGGATCTCGGATTCGGGTTCGGATTTGAGTCAAGTGAATTTAATGGCGTTGATGTCCCTAAAAACAATCGTGATGGGTTCGACACATGGGTGCACTCACTACAATTGCAATGCATATATTTAATTTGATTAGAAGTTAAGCTTTACTAATTACATTATAAGCTCTAAAACATCATCATCAACTTTCAACAAGAAATAAACACTAATCAAAACTTCAAATAGCACAAAACAACTCATAGCATCGTTTCAAGAACTCTAGCTTATCATCTATATATAAACGACACCATGAGTACAACAAATTTCCTTTAACAAAATACGTAAAACACATATTAAAAAAGAGAAAATCTTCTCGCTATTCAAAATTCGAACTCATGATCACGGATCATCATGATGTTATCCTGAATAACTACCTCTTGATGATCATCAATTGATTATACCAAACAACTATGTATCTTAAAACGTATAAGGACTTAACAATTAACGTACATGTAATTAAGTTGACAAAATTTGACAGGTAGTTCTAGAAAAAGTATCAAACCTGTTCATCATCTTCATGTAAAAGAAAGCCATAGATCATAGATGAGATAACACCTTAAGTTCTTCTGTTTCTGTTTTCTGTTTTAATTCTATTCTAAAAATAATAACTTTGCGTTTACTTATATAAAAAGGTGCCCGTAAAGGTTTAGTGCAAGTAAGAAAAAAGAACAGAAACAAAACTGAAAAAAACAGAAAGCATTTAAAGGTTGATTGCTTCCTCCTGAGAGAAAAGAAACCCATACGTAACAATTACTTTATAATTAAGTTGTCAAATTCCCTTTTTTGGCATTTATATATCTTGTGTGTTTTAATCATCAATATACATATCGATTTCTAATATTGTGCAATATTTTCATTAACATAATCTAAAATGTTAAGAATCTAGTAGCTAGCTAGTAAGTAGTAAATCACGTCACGTTGCTTAAATATGATAAGTAAGACCCGTCTGTGTTGTTTCACCAAAATGGACAAGTTTTTAGGATAAATTATGAGTTAAAATCATATATTAATGTATTATTGGATGAATTAATGAAGACGAAGAACAAGGTTACTGTCTTGCTGGGTTGATAAGTTTGGTGTAGACACAACGAAGAGACTTCGCGTACACTTTCTTGTGTACGTGTGTGTAATAGAAGTCATCTTATGGTCACAATACGTCAACAAATATAGTATATGAACAACCCTTATTTTATAATTAAAAAATCCCTTTACGACATGCAACTTTCTCCAGTCACATACATACATGCATACAATATATATATATATATATATATATATATAGGGGAAGGCTCATGCAAAAATACAAACTATATGTGAAAATGAAGGAACCAATCATATATTGCCACATCAATATTCATGTTTTCTTTATTTTATTACTTAAAAATATTAATAAAGGGTAAGATAGTAATTAACAGAAATTAGTGATTGAATACGTTCTTCATATAAATAACCGCAAACAAAAACTGACATATTAATATGAAATTAACTTCTTCTGTATGTTTATGATCGACAATATCAACTCAATTAAAATCATTGATTGATTTACTTACAACATCAAATTGAAGAGATGTCTAGTAAAGAATATGAAGATATTTGTTCTAGTTATTTAATTGATAAAGCAAAGGAATCTTCCCAAAATTTAACTATCGGAAATTCATTATCAACGTTAGATGATGTTGATAAAGGCAAGTTTTCATTCTGTATAATTACTATACTTTTGATTCTAATATTCAAAATTTATAAATACCTAACATTACACTATTATGTTACACATTCATTACATATATTTTTACAATGACACTGAAAGTTAATTTCAACCTTCAAAATGATGTTCATGATCCGAAGAAAAAAAAATTAATCGTATGATTAATTAGTTTTCATTTACTACATATTTACATATAAATACTTATTTCAATATTAATCTTTCTGAATATTGGACAGGAAGTAATGAATCGGAAGACTCTTTCAATGTTTTAACTATTGAACCTTCAAAATCAACATTCAACAATGGTGATAAAGTCAAGTTTACTAAATAATAAGATAAATATTTATGATGTTATTATTCAATAATTAAATTTGACATAGAAACTGACTCTGAAGTTCAACTTTCAAAAGAAAATACAAGTTCAGCAGCAAAAGAAAAGGATAAAGACATATTTACCTACTTTATATTAAATACATAATTATGAAAATATTTAATATATTTCAATATTGAGCTTTTTGAATATTTGACAGGAACATCTTATATAAATCAAGATGATGTGTACATTCCACATGTTGCTGCAGATATCATTCCAAAAAAAAGACAAATTGTGTCCACTTTAAATGAAGGAATTGAAATGTACAGAAATCATGCCAAAGCAGCTGGTTTTGGAATTAGATTAGAAACAACCAAATACGGGGATCAAAGTCTAAGGAAAAAACAAGTAAGATGCAACAGATATGGAAATCCAAAAAAAAAAAAAAAAACATTGATACTCTTACATCCAAACGTCTGAAAAAACAGGAAAGGAAATCATATTCTAAGGTCACATGATGTATGGCAATGATTGGTTTTGACAGAAATGCTGCAACAAATAAAATCACCGTATATGCATTTGAAGACGCACATAACCATCCACTTACTGAATTTAATGAAGAAAACATCTGCTCTCCAAATCATCGTCTTAGTATTTTTGATCAAGAACTAATTGTTAAAGCTTCAACTATCAATATTGGTGCCACAAAAGCACACAAGTTAAGAGCATCATTAAAGGGAGGATATGATAATTTGCCAGCAACAAAGAATGATTTCAAAAACTTTTGGAGAGATTATACAAATATTGTTGGACCAAATGATGCTCAATGTGTTGTAGACCAATTGATAATTCGCAGAGATAATTATCAAAATTTCAATTTTCAATATAAGTTGGATGATGATGTGCTAAATGCTATGTTTTGGGTTGATGAAACAGGAAGAGAAAACTACTCTAAGTTTTCTGATGTTATATCAATGGATGCTATTTATAGAACAAACAGGCAAAATTATATTTATTAAATAATATTACATAAAAAGGGATACATTTTACAAATATTTTCAGGTACAATATGATATTTGTTCCTTTCACTGCAATAAACAATCATGACAAGACAATCAACGTTGGAGCAGGACTAATATCTGATGAAACAATTGAATCATACTCTTGGTTATTAGAAGCTTTTTTGTCATCACATAAGAAGAAACCAACAATGATTCTGTCAGACATGGATGCAGCATTATCTTGTTCAATATCAAAGGTGTTTCAAGGATGTACTCACAGATTATGTATGTGGCACATAATGTCAAAAATGCCATCAAAGGTAACAAAAAAATTTAATTTACTGAATTACATAAAGCTTATGAAAATATACTAATAAAACCAAATTTAACATGACAGATTGAAGCTGACTTAGTTTCAAATTCAGATTTCAAGAAACGCATAAATCAACTAGTTTGGAATATGAATATCAAACCATCAGAATTTGAGAACAAATGGGATTTGATGTTGAATGAGTTTCATTTGAAGGAAAATAAATGGTTGGCTGATATGTTCAACAAGAGAGATAAATGGATTCCATCCTATTTCAGAGATATACCAATGTGTGGACTTATGAAGACTACATCAAGATCTGAAAGTTCTAATTCCTTTTTCAATGTTTTCTCAAGTCCAACCAACTTACTTGTTAATTTTATGTTCAACTTTGACACTGCACTTTCAAAGCAACGTTATGAACAAAAAAGATTAGACATTGCATCAAGAGATAGTTCTCCACAACTGCTATTTCCAAATGAAAATTTGAAAATAGAAAAGCATGCATCATTGGTATACACACGAGAAGCATTCATAAAAGTGCAAAAACAAATAAAAAAGGCATTCTATCAGTGTTTTCAAAAAAAAATCGGTTTTGATTGATGGTCGTCAACAATGCACAATTATCTACAAAGAACTAAAATCAGGCAAGCGACCAGAATTCAAGGTATGCAATTATGCTACTTCATTATTATTTTAATTTAACATTATTTAGAATTTATAAATAAATTTTTGTAATAAAATTTTACTATTACTTCTCAGGTTTCTTTTGATGCAAAAGATGAAACAATTGAATGTGAATGTTTGTATTTCACATTTTTTGGAATCCTTTGTAGTCATGCTTTCAGAATTCTTATAGATTATGACATTCCCATGATACCTGAAAAATACATTCTGGATAGATGGAGAAAGAACATAGTGGATATTGGTTTTCAAAAGATAAACCAAAAATGGAGAGTGTGCAGTACAGAAATTTCAAATCTCTTGCAGGATGCAACTTCTTTTTTTGAGAAATGCGTTGAATCGGTTATTCATGACAAAGAAAAACTACAAGAATTGGTGAACTCTCTTCAACAATTAAGTGAAACTTGTGGAAAGGATGTTTCTACAAGATCAACTTCAATTCCAATAAAAGATGTGATTGAAAATATCATCGGAGTTCCAATTTCAAGTGATGTGAAAATCAAAGTACCAAATGAGATAAAAACAAAAGGAAGTGGAAAGAGGAGTCGAATCAAAAGTGCTGCAGAAAAAGCAATAGCAAAATCACTTAAACCAAAACGCAAATGCAAAGGATGCAACCAATTAGTCAACCATGATGTAAGAAATTGCCCATTAAATCCTTCAAATGTGCTTAGGCCTTTCAAAAAACATCAGTAATTTAGATTTGAATTTTAGATTTGTTTGTTGTTATGCTTCTCTGTATTAAAAATATTACTATTAGTGATGAGATTAAAACAATCTTTAATCTATGAAGATCGATTAGATCTTGAACAAGTATGTAAATATAAAACTGTAAGAACGCAATAATAAGAACAAGACAAGATTGAATCAAACGATTCGAATGATTAAAACAAAATCCTCAGAAGAGCTCGATTAAGAACATCAACTGTAGAGGATTGGAAGGTTACAAGAACGATTAAAGAAACCTGCAATGCTATCGTTAAGCTCTAGAATAATCGCCAAAAAAATCGTTATGAATCCTTAATCGTTAACCTAATATGCATGCAAGCATATTCTTATATATAAAACATAAAAGGCTCTCGGTTGGACAGGCCCAAACCGGAGTACAAGATAACTATACTATCGAGCCCAAAAGACGCAATCTTCAAAATAATCGTCAGCCCAACAATCTCCCCCTTTGCGTCAATTTGGAGCGAGACCTTCACTTGTTACTTGGGCCAGCAGCTGAAGCAGGTACCTTCTTCTTCACGGTGCTAAACAGACATTTGGTGATGGAGAGAATGGTCTGTCTAAACCGGATGTACCAATTGATCATGTCATCAAAATACTTGACATCATCAGCCGAATTCTCTTTACACCGTTTGATGATCGATAACACATGCTCCAAACAAGCTGTGGTGTAAAGGTGTTTGTCAGCTAAAGCGAAGAGACATTTCTGTCCTTCAGCTCTAGTGAACATAACCGAGTTGCGTCTCGGGTCGATCTTGCCCATTTACATTTGGTTGAGATCACTGGCCGATCCCACAGGAGCTATCTTCGGTTTCTTCTTGAAGACTGTGGCGACCTCCTGATCCATTAGGGCAACCTCCATGATGTAGCAGGCTAACATCCTTTTGACATGGTCTATAATGGGACCATATTCGGCTTCATCAGTCAAAAGGATATTATACAGGACAATCCAATCATGAGGATTTAGATTCGGTAGATCCGCTAGGGAGATAAGATGAGCAGTTCTTGCAGATCCTCGAATGAGCTTGAACTTAACGTTTGTGAACCTCCCTACGGCATAAGGCTTCAGCACCCGAACGTTCACAATCTTCTGGGCGCTCCATGTAAGGTATTGAGGACGAGCAGCCGCCAGATAGAAGTCAATGAGCTCCCTGTCAAGCTCAGCATTCGGATGTGGGACTTCAAATATGTTAGAGAAGGCGTGGAAGATGAACGCCTTTCGAGTCAGCGGCATATCAAACTGCGAGTCGACAGTATTGTTGCAGTCGAATGATATAACCGGCTCGAGCCATAATATGCTGGGAGTTTCTATGGCCTCTTTAATCATACGCTCCCTGGTCCAGGCAGGGAAGAGAGTCTTTCGGCTCTCAAGGAGATCGTGGGCTTCCTTTTGCTTGCGTTCGGCTTCTTCAGCCTCTCGCGCCACACGACTGGCATCATCGTCAGCATTGCGACTGTTCTTTCGTTTCAACATGTCAGCAATGGTCTCCTTGTCTTCATCTTCATCTTCATCTTCAGCTATGTTTTTGCCCTTGTTCTTCACACCCGAACCCGAAGCATGACCAGTCGGAGATGGTTCGGTTGTGTGAGTAGCTTTAGAGGAAGGAGGTGGTTTCGATCCGGTTTGCTCATCTCCCCCTTGTTTCGGAATGGACACGAAACTCGGTAGGCCTTCGATTTTGCTGAGAAGGTCCATGGCCGGAGAGAGCTTTTCAGCGAGGGTACGCCTCACCGAATGGTTAAGAATGGGATCGTGTGCTTCCAGGATGTTGGATAATGCTGCGTGGACATCCGAAAAACACGTTTTGATCACCTCCCTTTCGGATCGAAGAGCTTCCAGTTGTTGTTGGGAGTTGGAAAGTTGCGTGCTCTTGACCTTTAGGGCGGTTGTTTTGCTCGCCAGGACGTCCATCAAAGAATTCTCAGCTGCAAGATCCTCTTGTAGCTTAGCGAGGCAGGCATCGATGGAGGCACGAAGGGCCGAGTTGTCGTCGCTTATGTTTTGGCGTAGGGTAGCGAACGAAGTCAACTCCGTTGAGACGAACTTGGCCAATTGTTGAACAATCGGTTCCAAAGTTGTCTTGGTGGCGTCGGCGCTTTCCTGCAAGGACTTCAGCAGGACAGAAGCGTCGGAGAATAGTTTATCGACTTTTTCGGTCGCTGCCTCACAGGCTCTGGTGGAGGCATCAATCGCAGCAGTGGCTGAGGCTACCGAATCATGTTGAGCCCTGGAGAAGGCATCAACGATTTTCTGAAGGGCAGCTTCAGAGAGAGAGGACTGCTGGTTGGAAGAGGAGGCGAGAAGTAGATCAACCTTCTCATGAAGCTCTTTGAGATGCTTCTTTGTCACTGGAGCATCATCCTCCTCGTCACTCTGAACTTGAAACGGACTATAGTAGACCGAATCAAAGTTCATGTGTTCACCACCAAGGTAAGGGTTTTCGCCATCGGAGGCATTTTCTGGAGATGGAGGGGGTGGTGAAGCTGGGGGTGTTGTGGTTGGGGTATTTTGAGGTTGATTGTGGGGTGGGGTAGTTTCGGGTGGTGGTTGAGTTTGGGTTTCGGTTTGTGGTGATTCGGTTACGGGAGGGGTTTCGGTAACTGGTGGTGTTTCGGTTGCAGTGGTGAAAATGGGTGGTGGTATAGGGAAGGATGTTGGGGGAATAGTGGTAGTGGGGATTATGGTCGGAATGGAAGTAGGAAGAGTTGGTGGAGGGGAAGGAGCTGGGGAATTATGAAGTTCCATTTCTGGGGTAGGGGACCGAGGTGGTGTGTTGCCTCGTTGAGGAGATTCGTCTCCTTGAGAGCCTTCAGAACCCGAACTCTCACCCTCAGAGTCACTGGAAGAAGAGGGAATTACAAGCTTTTGCTTCTGTTGAGTCTTCCTCCTCTTCGGCTGTGGGGACTGTGCAGCCTTTGTCTGTTTCCTCTTCTTGGGAGAAGGACCCTTTGGAGCTTTGATCGCTTGCTTCCCTTTTTCAGCCTTTTTGCCCCTGTTGGTCGGTTTGTCTGCATCGTGAATCGACCTGAGCATATCCGGTGTCAGATCCCTAGGACTAGTTGGCCTAAACTCCTTGATTGTCCGAATCAATCTGCTGTCAGATGGCACGCCGCCATACATTGTCTCCGGGATGGAGCCAATGAAGGAAAATTTCGATGCATCTGAGACGATGATCTTCTTGGTATGGAAAGTACCAACAGAAGACATCGATGCACCGACAGCAGTGGGAACATCAAACTTGTCCATGGCCCATCTTGTAATCAGAATCAAGAACCGTGCCAACGACACCTCAGAGTGTCGGGATGATGAAGAAAGGCTCTGGATGAGCTGTTGCCATAGGACCAACCCATAGTCCAGGTTAATCCCGTTGTAGACCCCGTACATTATTGACAGGAAGAGACGACTTGCACCGTCAGATCCTGAGCTCCTTTCCGACAAGCCCTTGAAAAGGACTGTAAATAGGCCATTCCACTGTGGCGGCAGGCAGGACTTCTTGAATTTTGCAACAGAGGTTTAGAACCTCCGTGTACCCCATGTTGTAAAACATGCTAAACAGCAGCCCAACCGGAATCGTCTCCGGATGGACTCTTGAAGGATCAACAGCAAACCCCAGCATGGTGCAGAAACGTTGGCGTGAAACGGAAGTCTTGTGTTCTGCAAGCTCGAAAAACACCCGGTCGACGGCCTTGTCGTAGTAAGCAGTCGCGTAGACCTGCGATAGGGCCACCATTGGCACAGATTCGATTCTTGAGAGTGCAGGAGCAAGTTGGGAGTACTTCAAACATTCTATGACCGGCGACATGTAGGAGTCATACGCCAGTGGGTTAAGATCAATAACCAGACATTGTTGTGGGCGGATGGGGAGGATCTGTGAAGTAGCATGAACGGAAGAGGATTCAGCCATTTTAGTAGGTATGAAGAAGATGATGAACAGGAAACGGTTTGGGAGTATTTGCTCTTTGGAAATTTTGGATGCAGTAAAGAGGTAAAAGGTGGTGTAGACGGCTTTGTATAGTGGGTGATAGGAGAGAGAAAAATCGTGTCAAATCTCTTATGGAAATACGAAACGGGTTCTTGAGTGACAGATGGATGACAGTTGAGGCGTGCGATGATCACGTAGGAGAGAGAGTGTCAGTTTCCTCGGATCACGCCGCCCAACAAGCGCCATTTCAAAAGAAAATCGCTTCAAATCCGCACGCGCCTTTAATTGCCAGAGATATGACGCTTGGATATCGCACACGTGTCCACAAGTGTCAGTAAAAGCACGGCCGTTTCAAATTCACACGCGCCCATTTTTTTTTTTTTTTACCGTCGTTTGAATTTTAATCCTTTGAACTCCCGCCGAGTCAGCAACCTTTTCGTCTTATCCTTTTAAATGACAGCTTTTGAATGAAATAGCCACGTGGATTGTTTTTTACCACAACTTCATAATTAACCACCAAGTAATAATACAGCCTGTAAAAGTTAGTAACGGAATTTTGGAAAATCAAAGATTTTCGTGCAAAGAGTGTAAAAGGAAAAGAAATAAAGCAATTCTTTTAAGGATATTCTGTGATGTCAATAATGACACGAAACTGATGATCCCGGGCACGAATCTCTTCCTTCAAGGTCAAGAGAGACCTTAAAGTGCTAGTGTGGATTCCCGTTGAATTACGATCAAACATTTATTAAGAAATGTTGAAAGGCTTCTTTTAATTAGGTTAAGTAAGGGTGGCTTTCGCTTTGATTCATCAATTCTGTTCTTGAAATAAGAAAGAAAGTGAACAAAGTACTTGTGAGACCGGTGTAGCCTGTTGAACAAGTAGGTAGGAATTTATTTTGTATTGGCTTGGATTAATATAAAATCTCAGAAAAAAAATTTAAAATTGGATCCCTTGGGAAGAAATGTTATGGTGTGTAACAATTTCATAGGAATCACACAAAATAAAATTTGAGATTTCATGAAGGTACATTCGTCAATTCTTTGGTGAAAACCTGAGCAAATTAATTGTTCACCGTCAATTCATTAGGTGTTGAATTTGGGGTTTCACTCAGCTCGTAGTGACACGAAACTAAGATCATTAACACAGATGTTGTGTAACCATAAACCTCAGTGGTAACGTTTGAGAGTCTCAAGGGTTACGATGATGAAACGAATGTAATGGAGAAGTAAGATGGAGATGGTGTAAGAGAACAAAGTACCTCTGCTGCGAAAATAAGGACCAAGCAGGAAACCCTTAACTCATGTGAGAAAAGGTTGAGGTAGCTCACGATTAGAATAAATGTGTTAGCCTTATTGGGAAGACAAGGTTTGTGTGTACCATGTCATGAAGGCTATTATTCAAAATCTTATGAGGCTTGGGACACATACAACAGCATGCTTCTAGGGACACTTAAGTAATTCATCAAATATATCCCCATAAGCGAACGAACATACAAGAAAATAGGAATAATAAAAAAAATATTTTTGGAGTTTTGGAGATTAAAAAAATAAAAAATAAGTATGAAAAAAAATAAGATAAAAAAAACTTTGGGAAGAATATGAAAAACCGAACCCGAACGTTCGGTTGGTTTCGGTTGGGAAAAAGTTGAAAAACCGAACCCGAGCGTTCGGTTGGTTTCGGTTCTAGAAAATTTTGAAAAACCGAACCCGAACCTTCGGTTGGTTTCGGTTCAACAAAATTTTGAAAAACCGAGGAATGTAGACATGCAAGTGAAAAATATTTTTAACACAAAGAAAAATAAAATTGTACAAGAAATATACAACAGAGAAAAATTACCTTTGAAGTAATGAGCGAGTCAGATGGTTGAACCGAACCCGAACGTTCGGTTGGTTTCGCTTCTTACGTTTGAGGTTGAGAGGTAGTGTGAGGTACTGACTCTGATTCCATCATACCTAGCCCTTGCAATATTTTATTGAATGATGCTTCAGGAAGAGCTTTGGTAAAGACGTCAGCCAGTTGATCAGTGGTTCTTACGAAGTGAACTTCGACGTTTCCATCTTCCACGTGATCTTTGATGAAGTGATACCTCAGTGCTATGTGTTTGGTTTTAGAGTGTTGCACTGGGTTATGACAGATCCTAATTGCACTTTCAGAGTCACCATATAGTGGGATCTTCTTCATATTGAGTCCATAGTCTCGAAGTTGACTCTGGATCCAAATCACTTGTGAAGTGCAGGATGCAGCGACAATGTATTCCGCTTCGGCAGTAGACAACGACACACACGTTTGTTTCTTGGATTGCCAGCTGACCAATTTCCCGTCAAGGAATTGACAGCCACCAGTTGTGCTTTTTCTGTCTAGTCCACATCCTCCAAGGTCAGCATCAGAATAGGCTTGAACGAAGAAGCCTGAGTTGGATGGATACCATAGACCTAAGGAGGTGGTTCGCTTGAGATAGCGTAAGATGTTCTTCACTGCAAGCATGTGAGGTTCGCGTGGGTTTGCCTGAAATCGAGCACAATAACACACAGAAAACATGATATCAGGCCTGCTAGCAGTTAGATACATCAGTGAGCCTATCATTTGACGATAGAGCGTGATATCGACAGCCGGTTTGTCAAGAGATGGGGTAAGCTTGGTGCCGAATGCCATTGGGACTTTGACTTTTGAGTCTCCCATCATGCCAAACTTCGCTAGGAGAGTCTTTGTGTAAGCTTCCTGATTAATAAAGATGCCTTCGGGTCCCTGTCTTATGTTTAAACCAAGGAAAAAGTTAATAGGACCCATTGAGCTCATTTCAAACTTAGTCTCCATCAGCTTTCTGAATTCAGCTGTTAAGCTGGGATTCGTGGAGCCAAAGATGATGTCATCGACATAAATTTGAACTATCATAAGGTGGTTACCTTCCTTTTTGCGAAAGAAGGTTGGGTCAACCGAACCTTGTTTAAATTTAGACATCTTTAAAAATTTTGTAAGCGTTTCATACCAGGCTCTCGGAGCTTGTTTGAGGTCGTACACAGCTTTATCCAGAATATAGCAATGATTTGGATACTTTTCGTTCACGAACCCAGGAGGTTGCTCCACATACACAGTTTCTTCAAGTTCCCCATTGAGAAATGCACACTTGACGTCCATTTGGAAAACCTCGAAGTTTTTGTGAGCAGCATAAGCCAGAAATATTCTAACAGATTCTAGCCTAGCTACTGGAGCGAAAGTCTCTTCATAGTCTATCCCTTCCTCCTGACAGTATCCCTTTACCACCAGACGAGCCTTGTTCCTTATAACATTACCTTCCTTGTCCATTTTGTTCCTAAAAACCCATTTGAGACCAACAACCGAAGCATCTGGAGGAGTTGGAATGAGGCGCCAGACTTTGTTCCTTTCAAATTCGTTCAGTTCGTCTTGCATTGCTTGAACCCAATCAGCGTGATCGAGGGCAGTGTTCACTGTCTTCGGTTCAACTTTTGATACGAATGAGTTAAACATACAAAACTCAACCTTTGAAAATAAGGATGTCTGTTTTGCCTTCAGTTGTGATCGGGTCAGAACCTTTTCAGATACATCACCAACTACTTGAGAGATAGGATGATCTCTGGTCCATTTGGTAAGAGGAGGGTAATTCGGATCAAAGGTTGGATCTAGTTCAGCGTTAATCATTTCTTCTGGCTCAGATTGGCTATCGTAATCAAGCGTCATATCATCATGTTCCCCCTCAATTGATGAGCTTTGAGAAACATGAGGTTCAGGGGTTTCTTGTGGTGCTGGATTTTCAGGCGTTGAAGCACCTTCGGTTGGAGAGGCATCTTCGGTTGGAGAAGCACCTTTGGTTAGAGAAGCACCTTCGGTTGGTGAATGACCTTCGGTTGAAGTTGTAGAACTTGGCTCCCCCTGGACTTGTGAGCTTGACTCCCCTTCGTCATGAGAACTTGGCTCCCCCTCGACTGAAGCATTGTTGGATGGAGAGTCATCAGTGGGCGATTCTCCTTCATGCATTCTTCTTGCAGCATCTTCGACAATCCGGTTCATATGATCAACTTTGTTGTCAGCTGCACCTGCTTCTGAGAGAGAAGCTTTTTCCGGTTCGTCAAAGAGTTCCAGAAATTTCTCGTATAAATTGGTGATAGAGACTGTGACTTGGCCAGTTTGAGGAAAGATTTCCCCAGCGGTGTCTTCTTTGGCCTGTAGCTTTTTGACATAGCTATCGTCAAAGGTCACATAGTATGTCTCTTCAATCTTTCTTGAACGCTTTTTTAGGACCCTGTATGCCTTGGATGTGAGCGAGTAACCCAGAAAAATTCCCTCGTCGGCTTTGACATCAAACTTGTTGCGGCGTTCTTTACAGTTAAAAATGAAACACCTTGAGCCGAACACATGGAAAAATTTCACATTGGGCTTTCTGTTGTTTAGTATCTCATATGGTGTGAGCGTGAATCGCTTGTTGAGATAGGACCTGTTCTGTGTAAAACAAGCAGCAGAAATAGCGTCAGCCCAAAAATAAAGAGGTAAGGAAGCGAAACTTAGCATAGTTCGGGCAGCTTCACACAAAGATCGGTTTCGTCTTTCGACTATTCCGTTCTGTTGTGGTGTATAGGGAGCTGATAAATTGTGACTAATTCCCTTTTCTGCAAGAAACTCTTCAAACTCCCTGTTCTTGAATTCAAGACCATTGTCGCTCCTGATGTTGCGAACAACCTTCTTGAGCTGTACTTCAATTTGCTTGATAAACACTTTCAGCTTTTGAGTCGCTTCAGATTTGAGCTTTAGAAAGAACACCCATGTAAATCGTGAAAAGTCATCAACAATAACAAGAATATACTTGCTACCACCGATGCTTTCGATAGATGAAGGACCACACAAATCGATATGAAGTAATTCGAGTGGTTCAACAACTTTTGTGTTGATTACAGATGGGTGACTTTGACGACTATGCTTCCCCATTTCGCATGCAGCACACAAATGCTCTCTGTCGAACTTGAGCAATGGAAGACCTCTAACATGACCTCCAGTGACAAGTCGGTTGATATCTTTAAAGTTGAGATGAGAGAGTCTTCGGTGCCACAACCAGCTTTCGTCGGATTGAGCTTTAGATAACAGGCATATGGCTGGGTTTCCTTTGATGGGTTTCATGTTTAGAGGAAACATTTCACCCTTTCGCTCTGACTTGAGAATCACTTTCTTTGTCTTTTTCTCTATGATTTCAGAACCTTCATCATCGAATGAGACTTTTAGACCAGTACCTCCAACAAGCTGAGATACACTAATGAGGTTGTGTTGGAGTCCTTCCACATAAGCCACCTTCCTTATAGTAAAGTCCCCATTTGTTATCATTCCGTATCCCTTTATGGTGCCGAAAGAGTTATTTCCAAACTTGACGTTGCCACCATTTGCAAGAGATCTGTATTCCCTGAGCTTCTCTTTCCTCCCTGTCATGTGACGCGAGCAGCCACTATCGATGTACCATTCTTCGTCGAACTGCTCGTCACTTATAACCTGCAAAAATTAAGCAGATTTAGGAACCCAAAGTTTCTTGGGTCCACGTGAGCTTTTCATGGGAACTGGAACAGTAAGAGAGATGTCAACTAGATATGTTCGTTTTATGAGAGTTGTTTCATCTTTCTTTTTAATGGTAAAAACTTTTATTTTGTTAGGATTGGGTGTTTTCGGTTTGGACTCTGGTTTGGATTCATTGACCTTCTGCTTTCCCTTTTGTTCAGCTGACGAATGAGATTTTTGAGAATGAACAGAATTAGCTTTAGAGCAAGATGGAGATGAATTGGTGGAAGTAGAAGAATTAGAATGAGTGGATTTGGATTGAGAGGACTTCCTGGCTGGAGACTCTAGGTGACCCTTTTGCTTTTGATCATTGGAGGGACTGACCTTAGAGTGTTGTTCTCTTTTGACTTCAGAACCGAACCTTTGCGTTCGGTTAGAGTTGTTCTTGGAACCGAACCTTTGGTTTCGGTTGAAGTCTTTTTCAGAACCGAACCTTTGCTTTCGGTTGGTATTTTCTTGTGAACCGAACCTTGGCTTTCGGTTGTTGTGACTTTCAGGTTTTCCTACAGGATTGTTTTCATACTTCAAATTCTTGTCTTGATGTGAGAAGTATGCATTCTGGGATTGCCAGAATTGTTTCCTTTCAGAAAGGTTCTTCCTGTATCTTTGGTTTCTCTCTATCTTCTTATTCCTCATCTGCTTTGGTTGATGATGAACATTCGCTTTCGTTTTTGGTTTCTCCTTGGCTGGTTCCTTTTGAACTGTAGGAGTTTTACTTTGAGCTGAAGAAGTAGAGGGAATGTCTGAGGGAGTTTCACTTTGAGCTGAGGAATCGTCTTCTTTTGCTGAACGTTCATCCTTCTGAGGAACATCTTTCGTGCCACTGGTGCTTGGCTCATCGAAATTATCCGGCTTATTCAAGGGTTCAGGTATGTATCTTCCTTTACTCATCCAGGAGGTTCTTTCAGATAAGCCAACGGTTTCGTTTGCATTATCTATTGGAGCTTCCCAGAAGTACTCATCACAGCCATCAGCATTGTCTTCGTTTACTATAGCTGTGAGTTCAGCTGTTTGATGTTCGATTACCCCAGTCACCTTGTATACTTGATTTGGAGTGGTCCTGACCTTTTGATACACAATTGCTTTCTCAACTAATATCGGGGACTTTTGTTGGGACAATCAAGCGAACTCTACTGAATTTTCAGAAATAAGATTCTTGTGGTTTTCAGGTTCGCTTTTAACAAATTCTGAGCAGTCAACCGTGTCCTCTACAGAAATTTCACTCATGTTGTCGTCCTCGTTAAGCTCAGATGCATTTTCAACATCAATTTTGTTTTCTGAGCTTACATTGGCGTTTAAAGAGTCAAATTTTTGTATGGTTTCGGTTCTCAGTTTAAGTCTATCATTTTCATCCAAAAGATTTTTGAGCATGTCCTTGTGGTCCTTGGATTTAATGAAGGACTCAATTTTGTCCAGTCCATACATGTAGGTCGGATTGACATCATCAGACGATATCACACTCTCACAATTGTAGGCTTCAGCATCGATTTCATCCTCCTTAAACTCTAGGAAGGGCAAAATCATGCGATGGATCTTTTGGCCCATTTCACAATCTAAGTGAAGCTGAGTAATATTAGAATAAAGGCGTTTTGCAATCAAACAAAAAACATTCCGCTGTTTCAATAATTTCAAATTATCTCTTTGCAAGTAAATGTTTTCATCTTTAACTTTAATTAATTCAGACTCCTTCAACTCGATCCACATTCGCCGCTCCTCACTCTTCGACGCCACCCTGCTTAATTGATCAGTTAGGTTAGAATTGGTGACTCGAGTTTGAGTTAAACTACTATGTAGATGAGAAATTCTTGTATTAACGTTTTTTAGTTCTTTCTCATATGAGGATCTTGGTACTTTAGATGAAATAAAAACCGATTGTACCTTCTTTATCAGTTCATCGAGCTCATTGAATTGCTGGCTGAGTGGTTTGGCCGTAAAGCACATGTCCTCCTGCACCTTCGGTCCATCGCTTCCACCATCGGTGTTGTATCCCCTCATTTGAGATACGTCAGTCACCATGAAGCATCTTCCTCCACTACTTTCCTCCGTAGCCACATAAGCCTTTCCATGGGTAGGCTTCCTCACTTCATTGTCTTCTGAGTCGGTAGACCAAACTTCCGTGCTACCGAACTCGTCATCATTAACCGAACCCTGCACAATAAGAGCATTAATAGAAGGGTTAGCGGTAGACTGCTTCTTTCTCAACTCATCCAGTCTCTTCTGCAACACAGCTTCCTCATCATTTCCATCATCCTTTTCAGCCATCTTCTTAAGAACACAGTCCTTAGCATAGTGGTTTTTCCCACCACAGTAGAAACAGCTTACTCCGGAATCGCCATCCACCTTCTGTTCCTTCTTGGGCTCCTCAGCCTTCGGTTCATTGTTCACCTTTTCAGAGCTGTAACTCCCCTGCCAGTTTCGGTTTTTGTTGTTGGGGAATCTCTTCTTTATGAACCTCTTGGGATTGGACACCATCATGGCATAATCATCAGACGTGAGGTCATATTCCTCCAAGTTGAGGTCTTCATCCTCCATCACAGCTTTACTTTTAGATAAGAGGGCCAACGAACCAAGACTCGAAACGACGTTCTTCTCTTGCAGCACAATCTTCTCTTGGGACTTGAGAATACCCACCAGTTTCGCCAAAGAGTATGATTTAAACTGTTCATGGGCTTTGACTGTGGAAACCACTGCTCTCCATTCAAACCTCAGTCCATTCAAGAAAGTAACCTTCTGTTCGATGAGCTTCCTTTCAATATCGTGGTTGATCATCTTGCTGAGAAGATGATTGAAGCGATCAAACGTCTGGGTCACCGTTTCTTCGGCCCCTTGCCTGAATTCTCCAAACTCAGATAAAAGCAAAGTTTGGATAGAATGTTCAAGATCCTCGTCTGTAGAATACAGTTCACGAAGTCTATCCCAAACTTCCTTTGCCGTCGTGCATGAGCTGACCAATCTGAATGTGTCGGACTGAAGGGCGAATCTGATCAACCTTAACGCCTTAATATTGCACTGGAATTTATCCTTTTCATCTTGTGCAATATCCTTCACGTCCTTTAGCAGATCATTGTACTCCTTTTGTGTCTTAATGATTCTGGACGTTGCAGAATGAGAAAATGGTCCATTGATGATAGCTTCCCATATGAGGTACCCATTATCCTCAGATCCAATCACGTAGTCTTCGAAGTGATGCGCCCATACTTCATAGTCATGGGTGTATAAGATTGGAATCTTTGTCGTCGAACCGATGCTGTTGGAAATATTAATAGGGTTTGATTGCGTCTCGTCCATTATGATCGTAAAAACCTGTTCAAAGATCAGACTTGTAATAAAGCAGATTAGGGCAAAACAATAAATATCAAGATACGTCAATAATGAGATGACGGCTCAATAAATATTATTAATTGCGGAAAAAACCCTAACTGTAACCTTCTCACAGAAAAGATGTGTATCGATTACACAGTCTCCTGCTCTGATACCAATTGATGAGATTAAAACAATCTTTAATCTATGAAGATCGATTAGATCTTGAACAAGTATGTAAATATAAAACTGTAAGAACGCAATAATAAGAACAAGACAAGATTGAATCAAACGAGTCGAATGATTAAAACAAAATCCTCAGAAGAGCTCGATTAAGAACATCAACTGTAGATGATTGGAAGGTTACAAGAACGATTAAAGAAACCTGCAATGCTATCGTTAAGCTCTAGAATAATCGCCAAAAAAATCGTTATGAATCCTTAATCGTTAACCTAATATGCATGCAAGCATATTCTTATATATAAAACATAAAAGGCTCTCGGTTGGAAAGGCCCAAACCGAAGTACAAGATAACTATACTATCGAGCCCAAAAGACGCAATCTTCAAAATAATCGTCAGCCCAACAATTAGTCGCTTTAAACGATTCATAAGTTTATTATAATATTTATTATGGATAATATAATATTTTACTGTTTATATTTCATATATAAAAAGATATATGAATTTATTATCACACATAGAAATACAAAACACAAATAAAATATGCTTCAAACGACATTACAATTGAATATATAAACGAAAAATTATTTCAAATCATTCAAATAACACAAACCGCACTTTAACTTCATAAAATATTCTAATAATAACAAAAACATTCTACTCTCAATCATCATAAACATAATTCTTTTCATCATGAAAACCAATCCTTTTGAATTACATACCAATTCTTTTTCCTTCAACATCTTCTCTGCAACTCTTTTGAGCATGTCTTTTGACAAATGTACAATTTCTATAATCATGTTGAACCAACGTATTTCAAAATTTACACAATCTCTTTGTTTTTTATACATATTATGTTGATGAAAAATATACATTATATTGCAATATATATTTTTAGTTATAACTTACACACACACACACACACATATATATATATATATATATATATATATATATATATATATATATATATATATATATATATATATATATATATATATATATATATGCCACTAATCTTCCGAAATATATGATAAGAGTTAAGACTATTTTAAATCATCAACTACATATTCAGAATCATTTTAATTAAAAATATTAACTCTAATGAGATTGAAAAATATAATATTAGATATTACACATGTATATATACGCAACTAATATTCAGAAATATATAATACTATATTACCTAATAAAATCTTTCATTTATTGCTTAAATGTATTCAAAATTAACAATTACAAAAAAAAAATAATAATAATATACAAGTCAAATCGACTTAAAGACAATAAATACATACAACCCTTTCACATACAAACCTTTTCATCTAATAGTGACTTTATATTTAAAACATGTACATACACGCAACAAAACTTCAGAATTATATAATACTATATAACCTAAAAAAATCTTTCATTTATTACTTAAATCTATTCATAAATAGAGAAGTCAAATCAACTTAATTACAATAAATAAAAACCATTCTTTCACATAAAAACATTTTCATCTAATACTAACTTTATAATTTATATTTTAAAAAAAAATTTAAAGAAAAAAAAATAATGTAAAAACTATAAAAACCTTTTCATCTAATACATTATTTTGACATGCATGTGTTTAGGTTAGTACGTAGCGGTTGTTGGTGACATTTGGAAATCGATTAGCTTAATGACTTATAGAACACCATACAGATGTTACGTTTGAAATGGCTAAGCAAGTTATCTTTGTCTCATTTGTTAATTATGACACTCTTATCATATCCTTTTTGATAACGTACTTTTGGATTGGTAAGGGAATAAGGAATTTGAAATTATGACACTTTTTTCGAAATTTATTACTTAAATGTTTTCAAAAATCTTTCATTTATTACTTAAATCTATTCATAAATAGAGAAGTCAAATCAACTTATTTACATCAAATACAAACCATTCTTTCACATAAAAACCTTTTCATCTAATACTAACTTCATAACTTATATTTAAAAAAACTTAAAAGAAAAAAAATGTAAAAAATATAAATAATAACAATACTATAATCACATTATAACATACAAAAAAAAAATTATTTTCTATATATCACATTAATAAAAAATGATAATATACACCGTTTGGTTTGATAAAATTCAAAAAAAAAAAATTCAAATTCATACCAAGATAAGGATTACCATCTTCAATGTATAGATAACATGATTAGCTAAACCTACAACCGCCAAAATAGACTATAATACTTATTGAAGCAAATGATGGCAGAAAATTAATTACCTCCTCTACTTACTCCGATTGTTACCGCTATATATTCCTCCTCAACATAAACATAAACTTACGGAAGAAAAAATATACATTGATGGCTTCTGAATCATTCCTTTGGGTAGTTCGAAAGTCCTCGGATTATCTTGATCTTTACGACATATATGGTATGTTCTTATTGTTAAAATCGTATTCTATTAATACTTATATAATCTTCTTTTCAATATTCATTCAGGGTGGGAAAACAAAAAGTACTTCACGATGATGCTACATCATGGAGGTACTTTCGAATACTACCCAAATCACGAATACGATGGAGGCAAGGTTGACTATGTAGACTTCATCGAGGTTGAAACTTTCTCCCCAGAGGTATTTCATAGCATCTTAAGTTCTTTTGGTTATGATGTTGCGACAACATATGCATACTCTCTAGTCTCGTTTGCTCCCTTAGACGTTGGTCTAAATAAGCTTGCTTATTGGAATGATTTCATTAACTTTGTCAAAAAAGTTAAAACAGAAGGTTTTTTTTGTGTTCAACAAGTTTATTTGGAGCATAATCAAACCACTGTTACAAACTTCTTCCCAAAAACTTTAAACTTTGCAAGCAACAGTTATCTTTCCACGAAACTCTATTCAATAGTTGCATCAAATCCAAAAATTACTGTTTGGGAGGCCAGGATCATGCTTTTTGACAAATTCAACTTTTGGATAAATGTTGATAAACTCATTGAAGCTTTGGATTACACCAAATATCAAGTGAATCTTCTGAGGAAGTAGATGAAGCTGGAAGGTGAAATGGTGGGAATTTGGGTTTTTTGGGTTTTTGGGTTTTTAGGTTTAAGTATATGGTGTTAGTATGAATATTTGGACTTTTATATAATATGTTTATGTGCTAAAACTTTTGGGATGACTGTAATGGGGACTGTAATATATTTTTAAATATTATATATGGTGGTTGTTATAAACTTATATTGTTAATATTATATATTATTGTTGATATGTTACTCTGAAAATTTTAAATATGATGGTTTTAAAAATTATAGATATTATGTATTTATATATGTTAATATTATATATGATTGTAAATATGTTAACTTTATAAAAGATTATACATATACAATCAAAATCAAAACCAAAAAAAACGTAGCCACACATTTCATATATTATTATAAACTTATGTTTGAATAAGTACATTACATTCAACCAAAACAACAACAACCAAAAACAAACACACATTTAAAAAACTTCATAACAAATTGTTCTACTTACTCATTCATAACCATTACTATGAATACTTCTAAATAAACATAACGATTTGAATTTTACTTCAACAAAGATATATCAAGGACCAAAAGCAGCTAACCTAGCTGCTATATTGATAATGCCTTCATGATACATTACACGCCTGTCATTTGAAGAAAGCTTTTGATAATCAACAAGAAGTTGCTCAACTTCATTTTTCATTAGATTTACTTCACTCAACAGAATTTTCATAGAATATCTTCTTCGAAGATTTCTAAGTTGCAAAATCTGCTCAACACTTTCCATTTTAAAACCACATCTCCATTGAGCTAAAGGACCACCTTTATAAGTTTCCATATGACGCATCAAAAAAATCCCACAATCATTACTGTTACCTCTTGTTTTTCACGTCATATATTGATCAACAAATTCCATTTCATACATAACTGAAAAAGCCATAAAATGTTTTATGTCTTGAAGATATCTACCAAACATATATTTCTGCATTTACATATAAACAAAAATTCAATATAAATTATAAAAACAATATATATAACTCATTAATATACATAAACATTTAAACAAAAAATACCAACAAACTTACCAGATTTTGAGTTAGATGTGGGTATGCTTTTTCAGAAGATCTATATAATATGTTGTCTAATATGACAGCTTTGCGGTTTTTAAAATCAAAAACAAACACAAAGTAGTGACTATTTGCACATGTAGGAAAGAACACCTACATAAACATAAACAACTTCATAGTAAGATACAAAAACAAAATGAATAAAATTTACAAATAAAAACTAAACTTACCAAATCAATTCCTTTTAAATTTCTTTGTTCTTTAGACTCTCCCAAACAATGAAAAACATTTTCTTTAAAATTCTCGTACACATCATCATATTTACATGCTTCACTATGCATGTATGCAGGATCCTAAATACAAAACAACAATTCATTTAACATCATAAAAATATACTAACAAATACTATACATACCAATACTGCTGTCTTGAAGAAGAAACATGAAGGAGTGTCCAAATTCCTAGCTCTCTCATCATAGTTCAACACTTCAACAAAACAATCAATAGTCCTAGAAAAAAGAAATTCTCCTGGATATAAGCTCTCAAACATGTATCTTTCCCCACGTTGTCCATTTATGCTATGAAAAAGATCATCCCTATTAAAATAAAAATAAAACACATTAAATTAAATATTATTTAAATATAAAAATATATATACATATACACAACCACATTACGTTGGATTCCCACATAAATTGAATAGCCAATTAGACTTGATATTCTCCTCCTTCGTCAAATTACTATCAATCTCAACAGCTCGTACAACAAATGGAGACCTAAGCACTGGAGGTAACGTTTGACTTCTCTTTAGTCTCGATGAAATCATATCTTTCTCAAGAATTTTAACTTTTTTAGTTTCATCGCGAGACTTAGGTTCATTCCCTTTGACTGAATCAGAACTTATTCCAACAGAAACAGAATTCTTACTAACATAACTATCAATACCTGGATTCACTTTTGGAGGAGTATACATATCATCCTCAATTACTAAATTAAAAGAAGGAATACCCTCAACTACAGACTTTCCTTATGACCACCCTCTCAATCCATAGGCAACTTAGTTTCAACAAATCCAGATTTCCCAAACGAATTTGCCGATCCATATTTATTAACAACAATACCTGGACTCACTTTTGGAGGAGTATGCATATCATCCTCAATTCCTAAATTAAAAGAAGGAATACCCTCATCTACACACTTTTCCTTATGACCACCCTCGCAATCCACATGCAACTTACTTTCAACAAATCCGGATTTGCCAAACGAATTTGCCGATCCATATTTATTACCACCAACGCTGTTGTTAATAGACTGCCCAGCATCTCGAAATTCATTAGACTTATCATCACAACTACTGCTTTTTCCAGATGACTGAAAAGCATATTCGCATTTATAATTACTATGACGAAAAGCTTTATATGCAGAACATAACTCTTTCAGCTTCAATCCATAAAACTCTACTATTTTCAAATTTCCATGCGTTTTAAAGGCTTTATCCACTTTCTTAGACATATCTACTAAACACCACTTCATTTCTGAATGAAACTCCTGATAACAATAAAAAAACATAACAAAGTATAATTAATATCTAAAACTTAAATTTTAAACATAAAAACAACATACAAACAAAAAAATCATTTTCACCTTCAAAAATACACAATTAACATTACTTACTAAAATTGATCCTCTAGAAACTTCATCAACACTTTCCACTGTAGCAGATGGTCTACCAAAACCTCCATTAGAAATTTCATTCATTTCTCTCACTTTCAACTGCTCTAAAGTCCAATTATTAATTACTGGATATCTTCTAACCATTAACATTTGCCTACATTGAATCCTATCAACATATAGCAACTACAAAAAAACAAAAATTAATAACAAAATATAAATATTTTAAATATTTTAAAAATATTTACTCAAGTAACATTAAATGACATACCGTTAGAAAGACACTAGGACCATTGAAGAAAGTCTTAATATCACTTCTACCCCAAATCAACTTTTCCTCTTTTACACAATTTAATACATATGTACACCAATCAAAATTATCTAACTTATATGATTCAGACAAATATGATAGAAGCTTCAAATTGCATGCACCTTGTTTGTTACATGATCCAAAACATGTACATACAAGAATAATAAAGTTTGCAACAAACACCATATCTGCTTCACATCGTTCTATTATCTTGTACACAACATCATTTGGAGTAATTAAAGACAACGGCTTCTTGAATTAATCTTTCCATATTTCATACCATTCCTCATTACCTCTTAAATCAACACTATTTAACTGACCAACCCCCATAGGCAGCCCTAACACCCTATTAACATCTTCCCTTGTAACCAAAATATTAGAAACCTAGGTTTTAATAACCATCTCTAAAGGATCAAACGAATCAACAACAAAATAACATAATTTTGCTGGAATACTTTGAGTCTTCATGTCTATCAATGATCCAAACCCCAAACTCCTCACACATTCTTTTTGCTTATGATTCATTGAATTCACAAAACCATATATAGAATGAAGAGAAACACGAGAATACAATGACTTTATTTTAGCACAATTCAACTCCATTTTCTTTTTAACTTTCTTATCAGCTATCTTATCCACCCTCTTCACACTACTACTGGAACCATCCTCAAAATCAGAATCACTAGAAAACTCTACAACAAAAATATCAACATACCAACGATGTAAAATAATATAAAAACATTAATAAAACATAATCAATAAATACATTACACAATAAATAAGTAACATTATATTTAACTTTACCTTGTTCGGAGACAAATGTTTTACTAACTTTTCTAACACTTCTGTTAACCAACTTCTTGCTCCTTGTAATGCTCCGAACTTCAAAATCAGAATCACTTACATAATCTAAATTATGTCCAACAAAAAAAATTATAATCTACATTAATAATAAACTTAAAGAATAACCACATTATAAACACTAACCTTCTGAATCAGATGATTTTGAATTTAATCGACCAAACAAATAATGTTTTCTCTTTTTCATCGAACTATAATCAGACTGACAAACATTATTCCTTGGCTTTTTCTTTTTCCAAGAATTACTAGATGAAATGTCAATTGTCTTCTTCATAGAATTACTGGAATACATCTCAATTAGACTCTCATCATCTACACATGAAGTCATAACAAAATCAACCCGAAAATAATGATAACATAAGTCAATTTGAAAAACATTAACAACAACACATCATAACTTACTCTCCTTCTTAACTTCAACAGATAGAAAAATTTTCCCTTCTAATACTTCATCATCATCTATTTCTATAGGATTATCACGAGAATTAACCATGCAATCAACTTTCACCAAATTCCCATTTAAATAACCCTTCTTCCTGGAAACCATTCATTGTGATGCAATTGTAAATTTCTTCATGAGTTCGAATTCGAACTTTGCCTATTCCTGTTCACCTTCGCATCTAACAAAGCTTTAAACGCAAACATTATGTTGAATAATGTTGAAATACATAATCTAATATAGATAAAATTAAAAGAAAACCCTGAGAATAAAATTTCAAACAACAGAAACGTAGACCATCAAACAATTACGCATAAACGGTTACATCAATTTGAAAAACCGACAACTTACTTCTCAATGACAGTTAAACTCAAAATATATAAATTACATTTATAACCTTTTAATTAAAAAAAATATAAAAAACAAACGATTACGTGTGAAATAAAAACAACAACTACTCTTATACACATGGTTGTTTCCTGTTGGTTCTTACCTTTTTCACATCTTACACTCATTTTTACACGAACCCACTTATATATATATATATATATATATATATATATATATATATATATATATATATATATATATATATATATATATATATATATATAAGAATAGCTCTTTTGCCATGTGTCACCATATTAGACATTTTAATTAATGTGTTGCCACTTGTCAATCTATTAGTTTTCTATTTTAAATTTATTAGACCTCCTCATTAATGTGATTCTATTTTAAATTTTAAATTATTGTTTTCATTAATTCACAAATAAAAAATATCTAATATATATTAAAAATATCTCTTAAATTAATAATTTATTTAAAATAACTTATTAATAATTTTTAGTTTTTACTATAAAAGTTTGATTAATTTTATAACTGTGGTTCCCACGGGTTATAAACTAATATATATATATATATATATATATATATATATATATATATATATATATATATATATATATATATATAGAGAGAGAGAGAGAGAGAGAGAGAGAAAGAAAGATGTTCAAATGAGAACCATAAAAGATTAAAAACTCTCATTTTTTTAAGTAAATATATATTGGGAATACTTATTAAATATGTTAAAAATCATGATGTTTTTTTTTTGTAAGAAAATAGTAAAATCGTAATTTTTATAGTCTAATATTTCTATTTATACATTCATTAATATTTAACATACAATTTATATAAAACATAATGTAATACAGTCTATTTACAATTTAATATATAAAATTTACAATTTAATACAATCTATTTTACTCTAATTTACATATTTAGAGAATTTAAACCAAAACTTTTTCACCACCACTATATATGTATACAAAGTCATGCATTTACAACTTAGACATTTCATTCAAAGTTTAATAAACTTATTTATTCACTCACTTTGAATTTAATGCAAAATAATTATCTAAAGACTAATACATTATCATATACTTATACAACACAAAAATAAATATATTCACAAGAAAATTCAAACATAATATTTTAACACAAAACTACGTAAAAAATTCACAACTTAATATAGTCAATTCACGACTTAATATAATAAATTACAGTTTAGTACACAAAATTCACAACTTAATATAACAAATTCATAATTTAATACAGATAAATGTTATATATTCTTTTCTTAAAACTTTTATTTATAATTTCATATAAACATTTACAGTTTAATACATAAAAATGACAATTTAATACAATAAATTAACAGTTTAATACACAAAAATTATATATTTACATTCATATTCTCAATTTAAAACTTATATTTATACATTAATATCTTGAAGCATTTATATATATTAAAATATAAATTTATTATATTAAACTTAAATACTACATTCATAAAAAAAAAATAAAAAAAAAACATATTAATTCACTCGTTGTGAATTTAATGCAAAACAATTATCTAAAAACTAATACAATCTTACATACTTATATAGCATAAAATAAATATATTCACAAGAAAATTAAAACAAAAATTCATACATAAATCATTAATGTTTCAACACAAAATTATACTCAATATAATCAATTCACAATTTAATACGATAAATTACAATTTAATACACAAAATTCACAACTTAATATAGCAAATTCATAATTTAATATAAATAAATGTTATATATTCTTAACTTAAAACTTATATCTATAACGTCAGATAAAAAGTTTACAGTTTAATACAGTTAATTCACAATTTAATACATAAAAATGATAGTTTAATACAATAAACTGACAGTTTAATACACAAAATTTATATATTCACAGCCATAGTATCAACTTAAAACATATATTTATATCTTCATATCTTGAGGCATTTATATGTTTTAAAATGTGAATTTATTATATTAAGTTGTTAATAAAATTCACAGGTTAATATACAAAATTCATAGTTTAATACACTACAATCACATCTCATTTACATGTATCTAATTCAGATCTGGATAAAAAATTAAAACTCACAGTTTAATAATACATTTCAAATGCTAATTCAAAGCTTAATTAAATATTGCAAAAAATTTCATAACTTAATGCGTAAAAAAATCAGAATTCATAGTATAATACACACTTCAAACACTAATTCAGAGTTTAATACAAAAAATTTAACACTTATTCATAGCTTAAAAACTTACAGATCTCGTTGAAGCATTTCATCAAACATTTTGTGTGCATATTGTTTTTAGATCTGATGTGATTTACAAATTTGAGATTGTCATGTTCCTTAAAGTCTTCGGATATTCAAGATCAGAGCAGATCTAACCAGATATAAGAAACCTTTGCACCTTTGACTTTAGATAAAAAATGTTGATGGCAGTTGATGAGTTTTCCCGCAATCTAAGGCGAGGAGGTGGTGGTGGTGGATGAGATCTGATACGGTGGTGGTACCACCGGTGGCCACCATGAAATGTTTCATACATACAAGGTCTATGCCCGAAATTACACCAAACACATCAGATTTGACTAGATCTAACCAAATCTAAGAAATTTGTACGTTTTTGCTTTATATCTAAAACGTTAATGACGGTTGATGACTTTTTCAGCATATTTGGTTTCAGATCTGAAAGGTTGAGTGAGGCGACACGACGTTTTGTGGTGATTTGGAGAGGTTAAAGGTCGGAAGGTGGTCAGAAATGAAGCACAACTCACAAAACTGAAGTAATAGAAAGATGATGTTGAAGATGAGGGCATATCTGAATGCGGATGTTATAGATCTGAAGTTAGTGACTCCAGATCTGAAGGTTGGCGGCCGGTGGTTCCAAGATCGACGTCGATAGCAAGAGGTTTTTGTGAGGGCGATAAAAGCATATTTGAAGGAAAATGTTCTAGATCTAAAGACGAATATTCTAGATCTGATTGGATTTAGATAGATCTGGACTAAGAACACCACCTAAAAAAAACTACCAGAATGTTCTAGATCTAATGAGGGCATATCTGAATGCGGATGTTATAGATCTGAAGTTAGTGACTCCAGATCTGAAGGTTGGCGGACGGTGGTTCCAAGATCGACGTCGATAGCAAGAGGTTTTTGTGAGGGCGATAAAAACATATTTGAAGGAAAATGTTCTAGATCTAAAGACGAATATTCTAGATCTGATTGGATTTAGACAGATCTGGACTAAGAACACCACCTAAAAAAAACCACCAGAATCCTTCAGATTTCTTGGAAGTCGCTGGAGAAGGACGTAACAACGGTGATAATAATTTTATTCGGCGGCATGAGACAACGACATGGCGGAGATGGTAGATGGTGATGGTGGATAGTCATCGGAGGTTGATGGCGGTGGTGTTGTACAGTCACCGGAGTTAGATGGTGGTGGATGTTGTAGAAGAAAGAAGTGTTTGAAAGTTGAGAGAATTTGAAATCTTATGAGAGAGTGTTTAGTGAAAATGTTTAAATATGATGTTAAATGATAAGAAAAAATATAGATTGACAAAAACACCTTTAATGGAGTGGTTTCTTAAATAGAGAAGTTTTCAATAGAGAACCATTATTAACAAAGAACCAAGAAACTAATCGTGAGTGTCATAAATTATAATGACCAATGACCAACAAAATGGATGTACACTTGTATATTGGATGCATATATATCGGATTATACTATAAACCCCACATCATTACTAAAAAAGTCACCTTTTTTTTGTTAAATTTTTTTAAGTCATGTTTTTATCAAAATATATATATATATACTGTTGTTCATGATTTTTCGTTCTCTTTCCATAAAGATCAATGTTTATATACATATATATGTGTGTATATATATATATATATATATATATATATATATATCGAAAAAAACTCATTTCATTTTGTTTTTTTTCAATATTTAATTTTATTTTTATCCAAAACACTAAATATAGAAAAAATCTCAATTTTTTGTCCTCTATTAATAAACATCATCATCGACTAAAAAAACTTCATCGATTCACAATGTGAATCCGACTTACCATTTCAACTATTTGATCATTCACAAATTAAGTGAAATTAACATATAAATCGAAATACATTTCCATATAGTTTTATAATATTTTAACAATTTGATTTCTCGTAAATTAATTTTGTAAAATCAACAAATGGATATTTATTCATATTGTGAATTTGGACTGTATATAATTTAGTTTTCAGAGTTCATAATGTGAATCTGACTTACTATTATTCACACTATGAATCTAAGCAGATTCACAATGTGAATTTTAACTGAAATTTCAATTTTTTTAAAATATCATCATGAATCTATGTTTAAAGAGTACCAAAAAAATACGAATTTTTATATATTTTATAATTTTTTTTGATAAAAAATAAACCTTAACTTTTCAAAAAATAAAGAAAATGAAGTGGGTTTTTTTTTGAAAACAAAAGTTCATTTTTTATATATCAATATACATCTCTATGGAAAGATGACGAAAAATAATGAACAACGGTATGTTCGGGTTTTTTTTTTTTTTTTTTTTTTTTTTTTTTTTTTTTGATAAAAAACATGACCTAATTAAACTATAAAAAATGAGTTTTCTTATGATACGGTGCATCTACGTCCATTGTAAAAGTGTAATACATTTTATAATGCAATATTCTAAAACATATAATAATAGAATATTACACATATTATGTAAGAGAAATTAAATATCCTTCTACTTTCATTCCTATATATCTTCCTACCCATTTAAAATGATGACAGGTGTAGTAAAATATCATTGATCTTATCCAAAATATGACACATGTCAACATTTTAAATGGTTAGGAAGATAAGTAGGAAGGAAAGTAGAAGGATGTTTAATTTCTCATTATCTAATGATTCTTTTTTTTAAACTTCAAAATGTTTTTTTAATATTTTTATGACTTTACTATAGATAATTCACATATGTGCCAAGAAGAGGACGTGCATAGATTTTCAGGTCTGCAGTCTTCAAAAAAAGAAACAGACTGCGAAAGTTAATGTTTGTGTGTGGTCTAGGTGGTGCAGACAGAAGAGGCAAGAAGATTTGCAGACAAAAAACAAACAACACCTTACTTGTTTCATTAGGAAACCATACTTTTGATTTATTTCTCAAGTTTTCATGAAAGTTTTGTTTCTCATCTGATCTCATATATATATATATATATATATATATATATATATATATATATATATAGAGAGAGAGAGAGAGAGAGAGAGTTAGGATCATATATAACCCTTAGTTATTGTGTGAATGTATGACTCAATATTAACCAATCATTTTAAAAACCTAATTATGGATAGAATAATAATATTACCTATTATTTATTTATGGTAATTATGTAAATTAATTATATATCCAAAATAATACTCCTTCATTTTAGGCATAGAAATCAAATCAATTTGTTTTCTTTACAATCAAATGAAATATATACCCATATCTTCACCAAGCCGACAATAAAACACCTCCGACCTCCACCATTTTATCTCCATTTTCTTGTGATAAACACCACTAGACAGCGCCATCATCTCTTCCTTTTCATATCTTCTTTAAATTGAAGTTAACCCATCAGAAGAAATTATCCCTTTTCATCCGATCTTTGATCTCTAAACATTGTTGTCGTATGAATTATCTAGTTGTCAATTGCGAATTTTGGCAACTTCATGGTCATCGACCTTAATAATTTTTTGTTGCAGGTGATAAAACTGGGTTTCCAAAACCGCCGACATTCCTCGATCCCTCGTTATCGGGATATTTTATACTTACTAACGGAGTGAACTTTACATACGGAAGGGGCGTGATTTTAAACGAAATTGGTGGTTTATTTGTAAGTTTGAATCTAGTACTTTAATTGGATTTGCAAATTAAAATTGATGATTCTTTTAAATTCTTGTTAAAAAATTTATATATATTCAATTTTAAGTATTCAATTGAGTGAACTTTGCATCATGAGTGTTATTTGTTTATGCATTTATTTTATGGAATATGAGTTTGATAGTTATGGTTTTTAGGTTTGGGCCTCGAATTGAAAGGAGGATATATGGTTGATTTTTCTTATCATATTAACATTGATTCATTAGTTTTATTTTTGAAGTCGAGAGTTTTGATTTTTAAGTCATAAAAGAATGATAAAACTTTATATTTTAGTTACATCAATGGTATGTATGACCCACCAAAAACTTGTTTGCTCCATAGGAACAAATGCACATACTAGAAGATAGTTTCTTTTAAGTTTTAAAGTTAAAATGTTTTAATTTTTCAAAACACATAAATATTTTTTATGAGAATCAAAACTTGTCAATACTTTATATGGTTATTTCTTAATTTGTGGCTATGTTTAAATAAGTTGAATGTTGGTTGTTCTTTCAAAAGGTTTGAATATAAGGTTGGTTGAATAGAGACGAGGTTTTGGTGCTTAGGACACGATATAACTCAATTTTAAGAAATTGACAAGAAGTCTAATGAAGCTTAAATTTCAGGTGCTGCTTAATAAAGAAAAACTAAAGACTTCATGAATCCAGAGCAAAAACACACAAGAATTCAATATCATGGAAGATATTCTCATAGAATGTGTACTCACTCATTTTTAATGAATTATCTAAGATTTTTTATTATGATTTTTGTATTTTTTTTTTATTAGTTTCTAATTGTATTTTAAGTTCATTATCATAAAAAAAATGTTAACAGATTCTGTAAGAATATATGGATGAGGGAAAGTGGAAACACAAAAAGTTTTAGACATTGTATATTCTTCAAGAATGCTCAAATTCTTTAAGGATTATTCTGTTGTATTAACAGTTTGTGGTGGTAAAAAGCGAGAACACTATATTCTTCAAGAATTGCTTTTATTTTATAAAAAATGTGTGGTGCTATAGAGTTATAACTATTTAATTCTTCAAGAATTATTTAGTTGTATAAATAATTAAATGAGTTAAACCATTTCTTAACTCTAAATTTTACAAGAAAAATTTATTTATTTGTAAGTTAAACCGATTCTTAACCCTAAGTATTACAAGAATACTTGACTCGTTGTTAAACTAAATTGATTCTTAATTCTCACTCTTTAAAAATCAAGTTAAGATTTAGGATAAAAAATATATTCTTCGAGAATTTCTGATTATTATTTCATTCAAAAATTTTAGATTATTTTTCCTAAAAACGTCTTATTCTCATTGTCATATTATATTCCTATTATTTTTTGATTTTATTTTTATTAATTAGTTGACTTAGTTTCCTTAAATATGAATAATTTTTATTTCTCTCTCTTAATAAAATTAAATAGTTGCCTTTATAACTAATTAAATGTAATTATCTAATGATTGCTATCCCATTCTAATATCATGCACCCTAAAATCACAACCAATTATTTGTTTTAATCTAATGGACATAATTTGGTCATACATTCACATAATAAATGTGATTCATATTTGATCCTAGCCATATATATATATATATATATATATATATATATATATATATATATATATATATATATATATATAGGAGAGCTCTATGGAAAATGCATGTTAGAGCAACACATGTTGGAACCAATGAAAGCATGACAACACATGACTTTAGAATAAACTACATAAATAATTTTTACAATGCATTACTTGTGAATAAAGAAATGGATACGTGTCACTTGATCATTAGTTCTAGCATATGTTGCCCTAGTTATGTATTTTCTATTGAAGCTATATATATATATATATATATATATATATATATATATATATATATATATATATATATATATATATATATATATATATATATATATATATATATATATATATGCAAATTTGGCCATTGTGATATTCAAAAAATTGTGGATAAGATCCAAAAAAATTTCAACTTGCACCACTAGTCCAAAATCACAATTTTTCCATGTTCCCTCTCAAACTTATTTGTTGTATATTTGGTCCAAACCTGAATTGAAATTACTAATATACCCTCAAAATGAATTTTATTTTCGTTTTTCATTTATTTCCTTATTTTATGTAACATCCCGAAATTCAGGTAAAGTTACTTAACCCTTCCATTTTGTCAAATTGTCAAGATTGGTCCCTTGAGAGATTTTGTGGCAAATGAGTACGCTGGGCGTACTGGGGAGTACGTTGTGCGTACTCATGCGCTTAATTTGGACGCGGACTCGCCTGGGTACGTTGGGCGTAATGTGTCCAGATGCAAACCCTAATTTTTGACTTGTGCACTATATATTGGATGCTTAGGCTCATTTCTCAGCCTCCATAGCAGTGAGTGAAACCCTAAGAGAGAGCCTTCCATTGTCCTTAGTGAGTGTGTGTGATTTTGGAGCTAAAAGTGCCTTGGGGTGTTAGTGAAGAAGAAGGAGAGGAGCTTGTGGAGGCTAGAGCTTGAAGTGTGTAACGCCCGTAGATCAGGGCTAGTCAATTTAGAGACGATAAGCATGAAAAATGACTTTTTGATGGAAGATTATTTATAAGGATTAACCTTAACTAAGTTATAGTATATGTTACAAGGATTCTGTACATATAAAGAACGCCGAAATCCGAGTTATAACGAAGAAGTTATGACCTGTCGAAGTTTCGCGACAAAACCGGCACGACACAGCTCGACGTAAATAGTGAATTTACGATAGAGCAAGATTTGTCCTTAGAGATCTAAACAAAAGTCGTAGAATACGTTAAACCGTGAGCGTGCATAAAAAGAACGTCCAAATCTGACTTCGTATGAGGATGTTATGATTTTTCTAAGTTTCGACTTAGCAGTACGCAGTCCGAATACTCGATTTGAGACCGAGCGGTTTTTAGCCGAAACAATCTAAACGAGAATCGAAGATCTCGTTGATAGTAGTGAAAAGATAAAAAGATAGGCGAAAACGGACGTCGGATGAAGAAGTTATGAATTTATAACGGAGTTTTCCTGTCCCGGCCTACTAAAAATAATATATAAGTAATATATTTTTATATATTAAAAATAAAGTCAAAATTAGCCAACGGAGTCTAAACGAGAGTTGTAGATCATAATCTCACCTACGCGTCGATATAAAGAACATCGAAAACGGAGTACGAATGCGAAAGTTATGAATTTCTGAAGTTCGGGGCGCGAACCCCAAAGCTGTGTCAGAGACCACGACGTGGCAGCAGTGGCCACGACGTGACAGGACTTCTGACACATTCTGGAGCCTGAAAGAGCAAGTGGACGATGACGCATGCAGTGATGACCAAGCCCACGACGTGGCAAGGGCCAATTTTGCCCTATAAATAGATTTGAAGGGCCAACCGTTTAGGGTTGCTATTTTCTCTCCTCTCTCTCTCGTTTTACCTCGGTTTACGTGCAGGAAATATCTCGAAGCCCCGGTATCAACCCCGAGACCCGAAGAAAGTCCCGAAGCCCGAAGATCCTGAGAAGAAAAGAGTTTCCGAGCCGAAGCTCTGTCCGCGAGAAACCCGATGTGGAAAGTGATCCCGGTTTCACCGAAGAGTTACTACTTTTACAAGCCGTAGTGTTGTCCGATCATCTTCTGATCAAGTGAGTGTGTGGTCACTTTCTTCTAACACATAAATATTAAGTATTTTCTATGAAATACATGTTATGTGTATAATATAAAGTTGTTTATATGTGTGGGTGCATAGTCCCTTTCATAAACACGAGTATAATACAAGTATTGTTTGAATGTATTGTAACATCCCGAAATTCAGGTTCAACCATTTAACCTTTTTTCTTTTCCAAGTTGTCATGTTAGGTCCCTTTATGTAAATGCTAGGCGTGTGAGTACGTTGGGCGTACTAAGGAGTAAGTTGTGTGTACTCGTGCGCTTATTTTGTACGCGGATTCATCCGGGTACGCTGGGCATACCCAAGGTTACGCCGGGCGTAACCGGCCCAGCTGCAAAACCCTAATATGACTTGAGGGCTATAAAAGGAATGAGATGGCCTTGTCCCTCAGCCAACATCTCACAAAAAGAAACCTTAAGAGAGTATTCCCTTCGTCCTTAGCTTGTGTGTGAGTGTTCTAAGCTTCAAAGTGTCATTTCAAGGTGGTGAAAGAGAAGAGGAGGCCATTATAGGAGCTAGAAGTTGGCGGACAAGAATAGATATGAGGTCTACAGAGGTTGGAGCTTCTTCCTGAGGTATAAAGCTCAGAACTTGCCATATTATTTGTGTTGTGTGCTTCTTGGACCAAATTCTAGGGTTTTTGGTCCCAAGATGGAGACTTTATGAGCAAATAGTCTCCATTGGCCTAGATCTATCATATTTCAGGACTATATGAGTTGTATGTTCATAAAAATGCAATCTTGGACGTAAATGTTGAGCCATGCATGAGATCTAGACTTTTGGAGGAGAAAGGAAAGGTGTTAGAAGGTGTGGGAACCTTTATAGCCATGCAAAGGCTTAAAGGTTTCGACTTTATGGATTAAGAGGTATTAAAATGGCCAGATCTGGAATGTGAGATTATGTCTTAACTGTTTAAGACCTAAAATGAAGAAAGTAAGAAGTTGGGATTTACACTAGGCGTAATCCCAGTATGCGCCGCGTAGGGGGTCGCGTTCCCCGATTCCGGAGTGCAAGGGTACGCCCCGCGTACAGGAGTTGGTACGCCCCGCGTACTGCTTGCTGTTGACTGTTAGGGTTTTGGTCAACATGTGGACTTTTGAGTCAGGGAGGGGTAAAATGGTCTTTTACCCTTCTGTGGGATTGTAGAAAGGGATGTGGTATAGCCTTGAGAGCCGTTAATGATTTGGAATTATTACTTGTTGTGATTAGGCGAGGCTAGGTCGTTGTTTCGAGATTCAGATATATCGAGCACGTGAGTTACTAGACATCATACGACGTGAGTCTTCTCACTATATTGTACCTGGAAGGGTACCTATGTGTGACCGGAAGGTCTAGTATGCTATGAGATATATGCATTGTATGCTATGAGTTGCCTGTTTTGTATGCGCTATGTATATGATATGTATGCTATGATTGATATGGGCCGGAAGGCATTATGATATGGGCCGGAAGGCATTATGATGTGGACCTGAAGGTCAGGGAGTTATGGACCGAAAGGTAGACACGGGTAGGACCGGAAGGTTTACCGGGTTGGGACGGAAGTCTCCTGAGACACATGGACCGGAAGGCTGTGTGGAGTATGGCCTGGAAAGGCGTATGTGTGTAAGTGGTATATTGGGGAACTCACTAAGCTTCTTGCTTACAGGGTTTACGTGTAATGTGTTTCAGGTACTAGTGAGGACCGTGGGAAGGCGCCGGTGTGACTCGTACACACACATGTGGATTTGGATATGTTGATCTTGGGATTTGATATGTTTTGTATTATGACGATGTTACATTGGATTTTATGGGTTGTCTTGAATAAAATTATGTTTTAAAGAAATGAAAATTTGTTTTGATAATTTACGTTGTTACAAGTTGGTATCAGAGCCTTGGTTTGAGGGATTCGGATGCACCTTCGGGCGTAACTGAACTCAAACTGAGGATTTGATAAAATTTTCAATCGATAAAACTAATTTTTCTAAAAAGCACGAAATTTTGAGACAACCAGAGCGGAGCAGTGTGTACGGTCAGCCAGCGCCCGAACGGTGAATCCCCAAAATGTCCTTACATTATGTGTTATGAGATATGATATGTTATATTATGCATGCTAGAGCTGGCTAGGTATTCATATTAGGACTAGAGTGGCCTGATTTTGTGATGCCTTAGCCTAGGAAGGATTGTGCTGCTATGTGATGCTTGAGAGCGAGTAGGTAGCAGTAAGGGGCTGATAAGGGGTCTAGCAAAGGGTAACCTATGCCAGTGAGATATAGAGTACTTGTGATCTGGGATGCAAGGAGGAGGACTTAGGGTGAATACTGATGCGGTGTAGGCGGTAGTATAAGGGCCCGTACTACCGAAGACACCGGAGCAATGCGCACTCTAAGTAAGAATCCTTTGGGTACTAAGGAACAAGTAGGGTTGAGTTTTCGAGTGCGAGCATGCTCGAACAAGTCTTTGATATTATTATGTTATATTTCAGAGACATCATGGTTGGGACACGCCACATACCTGAGGAGAGCGGTGTGAGTGACGAGGAGCTTCGTCAGATGATCCACGATGAGGTGGCGGCGGCGATCAGGGCCGAGATTCCGGAGATGTTTGGGTCTATCAAGACCACACTGATTGAGACTTTCGATGAGCGATACGCCGCTGTGACTGAGGCTACAGCCGCTGCAGCTACGGCAGTTGTGGCTGCTGCCATACCTCAAGGATGTGACTCGTTGTTGTTCCGGGAGTTCAGCAACACGAAGCCACCTGAGTTTGATGGGACGCAGGATCCGATAGCTGCGATGAGATGGATTGCTGATATTAAGGGATGATTCTATACGTGTTCATGTCCGGAGCATCTGAGGGTTCGGTTCGCATTGAACCAACTTCACTTGGGAGCGAAGGACTGGTGGAAATTCGTGACGGCAAGCTTTACAGTTGCAGAGATCTCAGAGGTGACCTGGGAGAGGTTCACCACCATGTTCAGAGATGAGTATGTTCCCCCGGTGGAGAGGGAACGATTGGTTCAGGAGTTCTTGACCCTCAAGCAGGGTACTGATTCAGTCACTGTGATTACGAGGAAGTTTCATGAGAGGGCGATGTTCTGCCCTAAGCAGGTGTCTACTGAGCAGGCACGTATGAGCCGGTATTTGGGCATTCTAAGGAGAGAAATTCGGGAGTTCGTGTCGAACTCGACGTACCGTACATTTGCTGAGCTCCAGGAAAATGCCCGGAAGAGGGAGATTGAGTTGGAGACTCAGGTTAGGGAGGAGGCCAAGTCTCAGAGGATGGATCGGCGGCCGGCTCAGTCTGAGCCAGCAGCCAAGCGGACCAAGTTCACTGATTCGAGGACTGGAGGCTAGAAGGGACGCACTTGCGGGAAGTGCGAAAAGGGTCATGAGGGGGCCTGTCGATCGGGTGCTTGCTACAAATGTGGCAAGGAGGGGCATATCGCCAACGATTGCCCCAAGGGATTTATGGTTTTCTTTCATTGCAACCAGACTGGCCATTGGAAGGCCGAGTGTCCACAGTTGCATCAGGGGTCAGCACAAGGATCTACACCTGCTGCTAGGGTTACCGAGGTTTGACCAGTGAAGGCCGAGGCTTCGAAGGCTCGTGGGAGAGCTTTCCAATTGACTGCGGAGGAGGTCCGTGCAGCGCCCGATGTTGTGGCTGGTATGTATTCTGTCTTCATCTTTTTTTGAGTTGAGATGTTGTGCTTATATGATGATATATGTAGGTAATTTTCTTGTGAGTTATGTACCTGCTTTGGTGTTATTTGACTCGAGTGCGAGTCGGTCATTTGTTTCCTTGGCATTTAGTCAGCACATTAGTATCCGTCGAGAGGCGTTGAGTCGACCTCTGCGAGTTTCCATAGCTGACGAGCGAGTGGTGTATGCTACGGATGTGATTCGAGGATGTATCCTTGAGATCTTCGGTGTGGAGTTCCCGATAGATCTGGTCCCGATTGCGATGGGGGACGTGTGTGTTATAGTGGGCATGGATTGGTTGAGCCGATTTGGAGTTGTTATAGACTGCGAGTGTTAGTTGGTGACGATACGAGACCCTAGTGGGGGAGTACTTACGGTGTATAGTGAGGGAACCCGATGTGGGTCAGCGTTTTGTTCGACTGCCAGGGCGAGACATTGTTTGCAGCAGGGCTGCAGTGGATTCGTAGCCTATGTGATGGACATGCGAGTGGCCGCTGGGAGGCCAAGTTCGATTGATGAGGTTCCGATAGTGTGCGAATTTCCGGATGTTTTTCCCGAGGAATTGATGGGTGTGCCTCCCGAGAGGCAAGTGGAGTTCCGTATCGATTTGGTTCCGGGAGCAGCACCTATCACCCATGCGCCTTATCGCCTCGCGCCGCCATAGATGTAGGATTTATCCTCGCAGCTTCAGGAGCTGCTGGGGAAGGGGTTTATTCGACCGAGTAGATCGCCTTGGGGAGCACCTATCATTTTTGTCAAGAAAAAGGATGGTTCACACCGGATGTGCATTGATTACCGGGAGTTGAACAAGTTGACGGTCAAGAACCGTTATTCGTTGCCGAGGATCGACGATCTGTTCGATCAGTTACGGGGGGCGTCTTGGTTCTCCAAGATAGACTTGAGGTCGGGTTATCATCAAATGAGGGTTCGGGATGAAGATATCCAGAAGACAACGTTTAGAACTCGTTATGGGCATTACGAGTTCGTGGTGATGCCTTTTGGGCTCACTAATGCACCAACAACGTTCATGGATCTCATGAACAGGGTGTGCAGACCGATGTTGGATCGGTCGGTGATCGTATTCATTGATGATATTTTGGTGTATTCGAGATCTAGAGAACAACATGAGGAGCATTTGAGGGAGATCCTTGGAGTTCTGAGATCGGAGAGGCTTTATGCCAAATTCTCCAAGTGTGAGTTCTGGTTACGAGAGGTCCAGTTATTGGGACATCTCGTCAACCAGAATGGGATATTGGTCGATCCGGCCAAGATTGAGGCGGTCATGAGGTGGGAGGTGCCGAAATCGCCCACCGAGATCAGGAGCTTTCTAGGATTGATCGGCTATTATCGGAGATTTATCAAAGATTTATCCAAGATTGTCGTGCCACTCACCCAGTTGACCCGGAAGGGTGTCGCTTTTTCCTGGGGTCCGGAGCAACAAACCTCATTTGAGACACTTCGCCAGAAGTTGTGCGAAGCCCCGGTGCTCGCACTCCCGGAAGGGATGGAAGATTTTGTGGTGTACTGTGATGCATCGATATCCGGGTTGGGAGCAGTGCTTATGCAGAGGGGGCATGTGATAGCATATGCATCGAGGCAGCTGAAGCCTCATGAGTCGAGGTATCCCACCCACGACATGGAGCTGGGGGATGTGGTGTTCACCCTCAAGATCTGGCGTCACTATCTGTATGGGGTTCGGTGTACCATATACACGGATCACAAGAGTTTGAAGTACTTGATGGATCAGCCCAACCTGAATATGCGCCAGAGGAGATGGTTGGATGTGGTAAAGGATTATGATTGTGAGATCCTGTACCACCCGGGCAAGGCTAATGTTGTAGCCGATGCCTTGAGCCATAGGGCGGAGAGCGCCCTGATACGAGACGGTTGTATGAGATTGATAGTGATGACTCTGGTGCTGGAGACCATTCGAGGGGCCCAGGCAGAGGCCGTGAGACCGGAGAACTGCAAAAGGGAGCGGGTGATCGGGCAGGTATCGGAGTTCGTTGCCGATAGTCGAGGACTTATGACCTTTCAGGGTCGGATTTGGGTATCGTTTGTAGGCGGAACGCGTACCATCTTGATGGAAAAGGCACATAGATCGAGGTTCTCGATCCATCCCGGGGCCACTAAGATGTTTTTGGACCTGAAAAGGGAATGTTGGTGACCTTGTATGAAGAGAGATGCCGCTTGGTTCGTGGAGAGGTGCTTGACCTGTCGCAAGGTTAAGGCCGAGCACCAGCGTCCACATGGTAAGTTGCAGCCATTGGAGATTCCCGAGTGGAATTGGGAACAGATTACCATGGATTTTATCACCAAATTGCCAAGGACTGCAAGAGGTGTTGATGCGATTTGGGTGATTGTGGACAGGTTGACGAAGAGCGCTCACTTCCTTGCTATCAGTGAGAGCTCTTCTGCTAAGAGGCTGGCAGAGTTGTACGTGAGGGAGGTGGTATCGCGCCACGGAGTTCTGATCTCGATTGTTTCAGACCGAGACGTGCGTTTTACTTCCAGATTTTGGAAGAAGTTTCACAAGGAGTTGGGTACGAGGCTGCATTTTAGTACCGCATACCACCCACAGACGGACGGGCAGAGTGAGCGGACGATTCAGACGCTTGAGGACATGCTTCGGACATGTGTATTGGACTTCGAAGGAAGTTGGGACACGTATTTGCCCTTGGCTGAGTTTTCCAATAACAACAGCCATCACTCGAGCATTAGTATGCCACCCTTTGAGCTGTTGTATGGGAGGAGGTGTCGGACCCCCATTTGCTGGGGTGAGGTAGGGCAACGTGTGATGGAGAGTACGGAGATAGTGCTTCAGACGACAGAGCAGATACAGCAGGTCAGACAGAGGTTGTTGACCGCTCAGATTCGCCAGAAAAGTTATGCAGATAGGCGACGATCCGAGCTCGAGTTTCAGGTTGGGGATTTTGTTCTCCTGAAGGTGTCTCCTTGGAAAGGAGTGATTCGATTCAGGAAGAGGGGCAAGCTGGGGCCCCGGTATATTAGGCCGTTTAGAGTGATTGCGAGGGTAGGCAGAGTAGCATATCGATTGGAGTTACCTGCGGAGTTGAGCCATATTCATGATACCTTCCACGTGTCTCAGTTGAGGAACTATATAGCTGACGAGTCGGCGGTAGTGCCGTTGGAGGATATTCAGGTGGATACGAGCCTGAATTATGCTGAGTGTAACGCCCGGGTTTCAGGGCTAAGCATTTTTGTCAATGTAATAGTCTAGGTCAACTATTGTAACTCTTTTTGAAGTAATAAAGATGAAATATTTGAGTATTATGTGAATTATGTGTGTTTATGTGCTTACTATTTCATTATAAATGTATAATTAATAAAGAATAAAAATAAGTGTCAAAATTAAAGTGTGAGATAATCTCGATATCTCTACATAAAGTTGTATAATATTTCTCAAGGTTTCCGTACATATAAAGAACGCCGAAATCCGAGTTATAACGAAGAAGTTATGACCCGTCGAAATTTCGCGACAGAACCGGCACGATACTGGGAAGCGTAAATAGTGAATTTATGATAGAGCGAGATTTAGCCTTAGCGATCTAAACGAAAGTCGTAGAATATGTTAAACTAAGAACATCGATAAAAAGAACGCCTAAATCTGACTTCGTATGAAGAAGTTATGATTTTTCGAAGTTTCGAGTTAGCAGTGTACAGCCCGAAATTCGAATATTAGATCGAGCGGTTTCTAGCCGACACGACCTAAACGAGAATCGAAGATCTCGTTGAGAGTAGCGTAACGAGAAAAAGATGGGCGAAAATGGACGTTGGATGAAGAAGTTATGAGGATTTAATAGACCAATCCTGTCCCGGCTTGTTAATAATATAAAATTTAAAATCGAGCCAAAATTAGCCGACGAAATCTAAACGAAAGTTGTAGAGTACGTTCCCACCTTCGCGTGGATATAAAGAACGTCAAAACGGAGCTCGTATGCAAAAGTTATGAATTTTTGAAGTTGGGACTCGAAAATGCGAAACCTGGTGCGAGATCGATGACGTGGCAGCACCACAACCGTCCGATGATGGTCTCAGAAGACGCTTCGGATTGCGACATGCCACCCCTCGCTTACGCCCCGCGTCCGAAGTCTGTACGCCCAGCGTACTTTCACTCTTATCCCTTCCGAGTCCGAGTGCGAGCCAGCTGGTGCGAGTTGGCAACCATATCCGAGCTACGCCCAGCGTAGCGCTGCTGGACGCCAGCGTAGACCGAAGCTTCGTGCCTATAAAAGGGGTCCGAAGGCAGCTCCATTTTTCACACCAAAATCACTTCTCTCTCTAACTTCTTTCTCTCTCTACAACCCCAAACCACCCCTAAGCCCTAGATAAAACCCCTAGCACCCTAGGGAAGCCCCGAGGCTCCCGGAGTCCCGAGAAAAAGGAGTCTTTCGGTTTCGAAACGCTGCTCCAATTAAGTTCCAGTTTTCGATAAAATTCGTTGTTAGTGTGCTATGTTTACGCAATTTTTAATATAGCTTTCAAATAATTATAGGAATGTTATTAGGTACTTAAAATAATTATTTGGGCTATTATTATGAGTTATATTGAGTGTTATTAACGCTTATATTGCATGAGGCTACTACTTAGGTTGGAAAATTTAGAGTTTAGTTCATTTAATTCTTCTAGATATTCAGTTTTGGGAATTTTAAGTGATTCAAGGATAGAATGTACCTTTTTGATCAATCGATCGCAGTCGTTGATCTTCTCACTCACCGGCTTGGCTGCAAAACACTTGTTTTCTGTCAGGTTCGGTTCTGTTTCTGCACTTTCGGTTGATGGACCATTAGTGACGATAAAGCATTTTCCACCAAAACCTTCATTCTTTGCCACAAGCGCCTTTCCATGAGTGGGTCTTCTAACCTCTTCGTCTTCAGAGTCTTTTGACTAGACTTCTACACCACCGAACTCATCTTCCCCTGCATTTTCTTGTACAATTAGTGCATTCATCGAGCTGTTGGAAGCCTTTTTCTTCTTGACTTCTTCTAGTTTACGCATGTAATATGCTTCATCATCTTCACCCTCTCTCTTCTCAGCCGTCTTTCTTAACATACAATCTTTGGCAAAGTGGTTCTTGCCGTGACAATAGTTGCAGTCGTATCCAGAGTCTCCTGCAAGCTTGTTTTCCTTTTTCTCTTCCACCTTTTGAGAAGAGACTTTCGGTTCATTTTTTGTTTTCTCAGAACTATAACTTCCCTGCCAATTTCGGTTCTTATTGGTGGGAAATTTTCTTCTTGCGAATTTCTTTGGATTTGTTATCATTAAAGCATACTCCTCACTTGTAAGATCACATTCTGACATGTCTGACTCTTCTTCTTCCTCAATAGCACTTTTTCCTTTAGAGACAAGAGCCAATGATCCCATGCCAGAGACCACTTTCACCTCCTTAGTTACAACACTTTCATGTGACTTTAGTATCCCAGCTAGTTTCGCCAGTGAGTAGGATTTGAACTGTTCATGCGCCTTCACATTGGAAACCACACCCATCCATTCTGGTATGAGCCCGTTCATGAATGTAACTTTCTGCTCGATCAGCTTCCTCTCAATTCCATGCTTGATCATCTTACTTAAGAGATGATTGAACCGATCAAAGGTCTGAATGAGCTTCTCTTCAGGTTTCTGTTCAAAAACTCCAAATTCTGACAGCAACAAAGTTTGAATGGAGTGTTCCAGATCTTCATCAGTTGAGTAAAGTTCCTTCAACCTATCCCAGATCTCCTTAGCAGTTGTGCATGAGCCTATAAGCCGAAAAGTGTCAGATTGTAAGGCGAATCTTATCATTCGCATGGCTTTAACATTACACAGGATCTTGTCCTACTCATCTTGTGGCATCTTCTGAACATCTGTCACCAACTTGTTGTAATCCTTCTGTGTCTTGACAATCGTGTTTGTTTCTGAATGCACAAACGGTCCAAGAATGATAGCTTCCCAGATGAGATAGCCATTATCTTCATATCCAACCACGTAATCTTCAAAGTGATGAGCCCATACTTCGTAGTCTTGAGTGTAGAGTATGGGAACTCTAGTTGTAGATCCGATGCTGTTTGAGATGTTAATTGGGTTTGTATGCGTATCGTCGTGAGACATGGTGAGCTGCTAGAATCTTACCTATAAACTTGAGATTAGGGTTTTATCAAAAACTGAGTAGTCGTCGTTAAGAAGATGACGGCTTCAATAAAAGCGGAAACCCTAAAGATTTGTGAATACAGAAGTAAAGTGTATTGATCACACAATCTCCTGCTCTGATACCAATTGTTAGAACAATGTTCTATCAGGATCGTATGATAATAAGCAAAATATAAATAAGAACGTAATGAAGAACACAAGTATTGCACTGAATATGTCGAATGATTAATGCAAAGATACCCCAGAAGAGCTCGATAAAGAACTTCAATCTGTAGAGGTATTATAGGCTTACAAGAATCAACGTAATCGACTATTCTCTCTTATACGCATACATGCATGCATATATTTATATTAAAACCCTAACAACTTATCTAGATAAAAGGAAACTATTCTAGATAAATACGGATGGACAAGCCCAACCCGATTACAAAACCAAAAGGCCCAAGACACAACACTAAAATACTTAACAAGTCCCAAGATGGAGACTTTATGAGCAAATAGTCTCCATTGGCCTAGATCTATCATATTTCAGGACTATATGAGTAGTATGTTCATAAAAATGCAATCTTGGACGTAAATGTTGAGCCATGCATGAGATCTAGACTTTTGGAGGAGAAAGGAAAGGTGTTAGAAGGTGTGGGAACCTTTATAGCCATGCAAAGGCTTAAAGGTTTCGACTTTATGGATTAAGAGGTATTAAAATGGCCAGATCTGGAATGTGAGATTATGTCTTAACTGTTTAAGACCTAAAATGAAGAAAGTAAGAAACTGGGATTTACGCTAGGCGTAATCCCAGTACGCGCCGCGTAGGGGGTCACGTTCCCCGATTCTGGAGTGCAAGGGTATGCCACGCGTACTGCTTGCTATTGACTTTTGTTGACTTTTAGGGTTTTGGTCAACATGTGGACTTTTGAGTCAGGGAGGGGTAAAATGGTCTTTTACCCTTCTGTGGGATTGTAGAAAGGGATGTGGTATAGCCTTGAGAGCCGTTAATGATTTGGAATGATTACTTGTTGTGATTAGGCGAGGGAAGGTCGTTGTTTCGAGATTCAGATATATCGAGCACCTGAGTTACTAGACATCATACGAGGTGAGTCTTCTCACTATATTGTACCTGGAAGGGTACCTATGTGTGACCGGAAGGTCTAGTATGCTATGAGATATATGCATTGTATTCTATGAGTTGCCTGTTTTGTATGCGCTATGTATGTGATATGTATTCTATGCTTGATATGGGCCGGAAGGCATTATGATATGGGCCGGAAGGCATTATGATGTGGACCGGAAGGTCAGGGAGTTATGGACCAGAAGGTCGACACGGGTAGGACCGGAAGGTTTACCAGGTTGGGACGGAAGTCCCCTGAGACACATGGACCGGAAGGTCGTGTGGAGTATGGCCTGGAAAGGCGTATGTGTGTAAGTGGTATATTGTGGAACTCACTAAGCTTCTTGCTTACAGTGTTTACGTGTAATGTGTTTCAGGTACTAGTGAGGACCGTGAGAAGGCGCCGGCGTGACTCGTACACACACAGGCGGATTTGGATATGTTGATCTTGGGATTTGATATGTTTTGTATTATGACCATGTTACATTGGATTTTATGGGTTGTCTTGAATAAAATTATGTTTTAAAGAAATGAAAAATTGTTTTGAAAATTTACGTTGTTACATGTATTAAGTATATGTTTGGGTGAGTGTGTAGTTACTTTCTTCTACCACATAGTTATGAAGTATTTTACAAAATACGTGCTATGATTATATATATTGTTGTTTATATGTATGAGTGTATAGTCACTTTCGTCTTACACATAGATATGAAGTATTTTATAAAATACATGCTATGTGTATTTATATAGTTGTTTATATGTGTGAGTGTGTAGTTACTTTCTTCTACCGCATAGATATGAAGTATTTGCTATGAAATATGTGTTATGTGTTTATACATTGTTTGCTTATTTGAGATGAGTGTGGAATGGACGTTTTATATAGTTTTTAAATGAGTTAAGTTGTATATGTATTTTATATCTACAACTATGTTGGGAAGAACATGGGTAGATGGATAGTTGGTATGTGATAAAATGAGGAGGTATGAAAGATGATTAAGAATGATATTGGCAGATGCACTAATTAGAGAATGTCATAAAACTAGCAGATTCGCTTAAGAATAATATCGGTAGATGCACCAAGTAGTGAATGTCGTAATCCTGGCAGATATGCTTATAGGATAATGTCGGCAGATGCGCCAAATAGAGATTTTCATAATACTAGCAGATGCGCTTATAGGATAATCCTGGAAGATGCGCTTATAGGATAATGTCGGCAGATGCGCCTAAAAGAGAATGTCATAAACCTGGCAGTCGCGCCTCATAGTGTATGACGTAATCCTAGCAGAGGCGCTTAAAGGATGATGTTGGTAGATACGCCTTATGTAGTAATAGATTTTGTGCCAATTCCTTAGGTCAATCCTTAGGAATGAATGAATGACGGGCAGTTGAATTCTTAGGGTAAAATCCTAAGAAATAAAGAAGATCATGGGGATGGGTAATTGGGTTGATTGTTTGATGGTTGAATATAATAATTATATTATTGTAGGTTGAAAACCCTATATGCTCACCAGGCTCCCAAGCCTGACCCACTCAGTTTTCTTTGTATTACAGGTTGTGGCACAAGAGCATAAATTGGCTGACATAACGAGAGATATGGATTATAGGCCCGTAGTTATAATTAACTATGTAAGGTCTATTTTTGTTCTGTTTATGCTTTTGGTCTTTATTAAAGATGACATCCCGAGATTTTGTTATATAACGAAAATACATTTCTTTAAAGAAATGCTTTGATAAATTCTTATCATATTTTGTTTTGGGAACAAATTCCGCAACTGTTTTCTTTAAAAGAATACTCTGATTTTAAAAATAAAGCATAAACAAACCGGTCTTTTCTGGCCGTGAAATTTGGGGATGTCACAGTTGGTATCAGAGCATTAGTTTAAGCGAACTAGGAATTTGTAGGATTTCTAGACTTAAACTTAGAATGCTAAGTAATGATTGTGAGGAGTGTGTCAAAAATATGTTAGGTAGTACACCTAAATTGACACGAGCACGAGTATATTTTAGGAAGCTGCCTAAAATGCTTTTATGTGCTAAATGTTATATGTTGCCATATATGATATTATTTGTTCGGATCTATGATCTGTTGCCGACCGGATCTGGAAACCTTATGTGTTTAGGATTCTAAGCGTACGGCTACGATATTAGAACTAGCATGTAAACGTTTTGGAGAGATAAGGAGATTCATACGTCTATCGTGAATAAAGCTTTCTTATCTTAAATTGTCGCCCGGTACACTGAACGTATGCTTGGGTGTACAAAACGTTATGGTGAAGACTCATAGAGAATTGAGTAAATGGAGGAAATGAAAGGCTTATGATACTGAATGACACCTATCGGAAGATATCGTAAGAGTGGTGTCTTGCCTTTATTTAATGTCTGATAAAATAACGGAATGTTTAGAGGAGTACGGTACGTCTGAAGTACACCTTCGATTGGCAGGATGATGGAACGATTAGTGTAATTCTTGAAGTTGTCCCATAATCTGGAATTTCCATCACCAATCGAGTTGAAGCATGATTGATGATTGAAGATATGCATGGAAGAAGTCCTAGTAGAGTCTAGGAAATTTTTTATGATTATTTGGACACATTCATATGTGTTAAATTGTTTGGTGATTTTAGGATTTGGGGACTGCGAGACAATACTTGGGACGAGTATGACTAGGTGTGAATAGTAGTAGAGATCTATACTACTGGAAGTACAGGACTCACACTTGGATTAGGGAAAGTCACAAGGTTACCAAGAAGCTTGTAATTGAGTTCGTTTTTATTCAAGTATGTTGTTACCATTGTTTCGGTAATGACTAAAAAGATGACTGATATCCTGACCCTAGTGGTCATATCAAATTGAGTCCGACTACGATGAGTTTGTTACGTGGTTCAGAGAACCGAGTTCGATGTAGCATTTGACTTAAGTCAGAAGTTTGAAACCAATGCGATCGATGGCATCGCGCTCGTTGTTAAGGAAGCTTGTAGCTAGAAATGTTGCATGTAAAAATGTGATTATATCACATTAGAATATGAAGGAATGTATATTCCATTCTGGAATTTGACTCTAAGAGACCTGAGTCTAAGATTTACATCATACGATGAGAGGTCATTAGAACATGACCCATCGGTCTGTTACAATAGATAAGGGAAAGTACTTATCCTAAGAAGAAGAAGGAGTCATCAATAAGGATTTATTTTGTAACTCGAAGGTTATGATTGAAAGTCGAACAAGGACGAAGAGCAGGTGCAAGATTGAGCATCACGGTGATTACTTAGGATGGAAGGATGACGTATGGAATCATTATACAAGCCCTATTTTCGTTGATGATTCCGGGACGTAATCATCCTAAGGGGGAGATAATTGTAACGCCCGTAGATAAGGGCTAGTCAATTTAGAGACGATAAGCATCAAAAATGACTTTTTTATGGAAGATTATTTAGAATTATTAACCTTAACTAAGTTATAGTATATGTTACAAGGATTCCGTACATATAAAGAACGCCGAAATCCGATTTATAACGAAGAAGTTATGACCTGTCGAAGTTTCGCGACAAAACCAGCACGACACAGCGCGACGTAAATAGTGAATTTACGATAGAGCGAGATTTAGCCTTAGAGATCTAAACGAAGGTCGTAGAATACGTTAAACCGTGAGCGTGCAAAAAAAGAACGTCCAAATCTGACTTCGTATGAGGAAGTTATGATTTTTCTAAGTTTCGACTTAGCAGTACGCAGTCCGAATACTCGATTTGAGACTGAGCGGTTTTTAGCCGAAACAATCTAAACAAGAATCGAAGATCTCGTTGATAGTAGTGAAACGATAAAAAGATAGGCGAAAACGGACGCCGGATGAAGAAGTTATAAATTTATAACGGAGTTTTCCTGTCCCGGCCTACTAAAAATAATATATAAGTAATATATTTTTATATATTAACAATAAATTCAAAATTAGCCAACGGAGTCTAAACGAGAGTTGTAGATCATAATCTCACCTACGCGTCGATATAAAGAATGTCGAAAACGGAGTTTGTATGCGAAAGTTATGAATTTCTGAAGTTCAAGGCGCGAACCCCAAAGCTGTGTCAGAGACCACGATGTGGCAGCAGTGGCCACGACGTGACAGGACTTCTGACGCATTCTGGAGCCTGACAGAGCAAGTGGACAATGACGCATGCAGTGACGACCAAGCCCACGATGTGGCAAGGGCCAATTTTGCCCTATAAATAGATTTGAAGGGCCAGCCGTTTAGGGTTGCTATTTTCTCTCCTCTCTCTCCCGTTTTACCTCGGTTTACGTGCAAGAAATATCCCGAAGCCCCGGTATCAACCCCGAGACCCGAATCAAGTCCCGAAGCCCGAAGATCCCGAGAAGAAAAGAGTTTCCGAGCCGAAGCTCTGTCCGCGAGAAACTCGGTGGGTGAAGTGATCCCGGTTTCACCGAAGAGTTACTACTTTTACAAGCCGTAGTGTTGTCCGATCATCTTTTGATCAAGTGAGTGTGTGGTCACTTTCTTTTAACACATAAATATTAAGTATTTTCTATGAAATATGTGCTATGTGAAAAATATAAAGTTGTTTATATGTGTGGGTGTATAGTCCCTTTCATAAACACGAGTATAATACTAGTATTGTTTGAATGTATTAAGTATATGTTTAGGTGAGCGTGTAGTTACTTTCTTCTACCGCATAGATATGAAGTATTTTAGAAAATACGTGCTATGTGTATATATATATATATATATATATTTTTGTTTATATGTATAAGTGTATAGTCACTTTCGTCTTACACATAGATATGAAGTATTTTATAAAATACATGCTTGTGTATTTATATAGTTGTTTATATGTGTGAGTGTGTAGTTACTTTCTTCTACCGCATAGATATGAAGTATTTGCTATGAAATATGTGCTATGTGTTTATACATTGTTTGCTTATTTGAGATGAGTGTGGAATGGACGTTTTATATAGTTTTTAAATGAGTTAAACTGTATATGTATTTTATATCTACAAATATGTTGGGAAGAACATGGGTAGATGGATAGTTGGTATGTGATAAAATGAGGAGGTATGAAAGATGATTAAGAATGATATTGGCAGATGCACTAATTAGAGAATGTCATAAAACTAGCAGATGCGCTTAAGAATAATATCGGTAGATGCACCAAGTAGTGAATGTCGTAATCCTGGCAGATGCGCTTATAGGATAATGTCGGCAGATGCGCCAAATAGAGATTTTCATAATACTAGCAGATGCGCTTATAGGATAATCCTGGCATTTTCATAATACTAGCAGATGCGCTTATAGGATAATCCTGGCAGATGCACTTATAGGATAATGTCGGCAGATGTGCCTAAAAGAGAATGTCATAAACCTGACAGTCGTGCCTCATAGTGTATGACGTAATCCTAGCAGAGGCGCTTAAAGGATGATGTTGGTAGATGCGCCTTATGTAGCAATAGATTTTGTGCCAATTCCTTAGGTCAATCCTTAGGAATGAATGAATGACGGGCAGTTGAATTCTTAGGGTAAAATCCTAAGAAATAAAGAAGATCATGGGGATGGGTAATTGGGTTGATTGTTTGATGGTTGAATATAATAATTATATTATTGTAGGTTGAAAACCCTATATGCTCACCAGGCTCCCAAGCCTGACCCACTCAGTTTTCTTTGTATTACAGGTTGTGGCACAAGAGCATAAATTGGCTAACATAACGAGAGATATGAATTATAGGCCCGTAGTTATAATTAACTATGTAAGGTCTATTTTTGTTATGTTTGTGCTTTTGGTCTTTATTAAAGATGACATCCCGAGATTTTGTTATATAACGAAAATACATTTCTTTAAAGAAATGCTTTGATAAATTCTTATCATATTTTGTTTTGGGAACAAATTCCGCAACTGTTTTCTTTAACAGATTACTCTGATTTTAAAAATAAAGCATAAACAAACCGGTCTTTTCTGGCTGTGAAATTTGGGGATGTCACAAAGTGCAAGTTTAGATCTGAGATCTACAGAGGAAGGAGCTACACTTAGAGGTATAAAGTTCAAAACTTTCCTCTTCATTTTGGTTTGTTGTTGCATGGGCCATTTCTAGGGTTAAAAGTCCCAAAGGTGGAGACTTTATGAGTGTAAGGTGCTTCATGGTCCGAGATCTGTCCCTTTTCAGTTGTATTTGTGTTTTAGATCCATAAAGTTTCCATCTTGGTCGTTGATATGAGGACATGCTTGAGTTTTGAGCTTTCTAGGGCTAGAAATGGGATATTATGGGTGTTAGTGACTTGTTCAGCCATGCAAAGGCTTAAATTCATCGACTTTATGGATTAAGAGGCTTAAAAATGGTCAGATCTAGAAGTTAGACTTGAGTCTTAACTGTTTAAGACCTCAAGAGCTGAAGGACTGAAACTAGGAGTTACGTGGGGCGTAATCCCAATATGTGCAGCGTAAAGGGTCGCGCACCCCGTTTCTGTGAGGACGCCGGGTACGCCCAGCGTACATGTTTGGTACGCGCAGCATAACTCGGAGGGTTGACTTTTGTTGACTTTTAGGGTTTGGTCAACTTTAGGGTCTTTGAGCCATGAAAGGGGTAAAATGGTCCTTTTACCCTCCTGAGAGTGATAAGAAAGGAAATGGTCTAGCCTTGGGTAATGTATTGATGTAGAGTGTTTATTTCATATGATTAGGCGGAGGCTAGACCCGATTTCACAGAGTTCGAGATTACCGAGTTACCGAGGTGAGTCTTCTCACTATACGTTACCTAGAGTGGTATTTATGTGCTGACCGGAGGGTCTTATGTGTTATGTATGAGATTTGTGCTTTGTGATATATGTATGCTATATGATTATACAGACCGGACCGGAGGGTCCAACGATACAAACCGGGCTGAAGGGCCCAACGAGCTATGACCGGACCAGAGGGTCCAACGAGCTATGACCGGACCAGAGGGTCCAACAAGCTACGGGATTGGAGGGTCCCACTGAGACACATCGACCGGAGGTTTATACTGTAGCCTCGAGTGGTGTATGTGTTGTATGCGGTATTTTGGGGAACTCACTAAGCAATTGTGCTTACAGTTGTTGTGCCGTGTGTTTCGGGTACTAGTGACGACCGTGGGATGGCGCCAGCGTGATCCGTACACACACAGTCAGAGGATTTCATTTATGATCTTGGGATATGATTTTATTTTATAACAAGTGTTGGACATGTAATTTGAGAATTTTTAAAGATAATTATGTCGTTGAAAAATGAAAAATTGTTTTGAAAATTTACGTTGTTACATTTTATTAATATTTTAAAAAAATCCAACTATACCCCCATCCCTAACCCTAAGCCTTTACCATTTTACTTTCTTTCTTTTCCGATGGGTAACCTCTATGTTCATCTTCTTCGATTTCCAGCTAGGCACACACCCAATTTCCAACATGGCATGCACCTAAGAAAATCGCATCTCAAATAAAAAGAAGATGACAAAAATGAAGAAAATTAATGGAGAGATGGACGGTGAACAGAGGGAGCAGGAGGATTAAGAAGAAGATGATGAGCAATAAGCTAATGCCTAGGAATGGTGGGTCCCGATCAGACAATTGTTAGCGGTATGTCTAGTCTGTAACATCCTGACTCCCAGGTATTACATTTATTTATTTATTTATGGGATTTACGGAGTGACTCGACGAGTTGTGCGTCTGACTCGTCGAGTGGAGTTGGATTAAGCACGCAGGTTTAATGACCGACTCGATGAGTCAGAAAGCCGACTCCCCGAGTTGGCTCTGTGAGATGAAACCCTAAATCTCTAGGGTTAGGACCTATTTAAAGGAACTTATGTCCTCATTTCCGCCTCACCAACTACCCAACTCCCCTGTGTGAAACCCTAATCGGCCATTTGAGCTAAGAGAGAGTGATAGAGCTAATATTTGAGTGTTTTGGTGAATCATTGGAAGAGAAGAAGTGAGATTCAAGCAAGGAACGAGGAAAGGCTGTGAGATCCAGTATTCATTCACTTGGAGCTTTTATTGGAAGGTAAAAGTCATCACCTTGCTCATCATGTTGTTTAGATCTTGTTAATAAGGAACTTTTGGGGCTTTTTCCAGATTTCCTTGAGATTTGGTATGACTTGTGCTTGCCAAGCATTGATACATTAGATTTGGACCTTGTGAGGTCCATAGAGTCCAAAGGTCCCAGCTTTATCCAGCCATAATGGAGTTATTGTGCTTAAACACCTTAGTTAGAGCTTGTATTGGCATTATGGAGCAAATACACCATGCATAAACGTAAAAGATCGAAGCTTTACGTGACATTCGAACCTTGGGAGGCTAGATCTAGAGTTTGGATTAGTAGATGTGCCATAAAACGTCTAAACGATAATTTGATTTAAGGGACTCGACGAATCAAGGAGCTGACTCGACTAGTCGGCTAGGGTTTTCCCCGATGAGTCTGGACACGAGTTGACAGGACAACTCGACGAGTTAAGTTGGGTTTTCGCGATGTTTTGAAGGAACAAGGGGGACTCGGCGAGTCAGGTCAACATGGACAGTTGACTCGAGTGTTGACTTCTGTTGACTTTAGGGTTTGGTCAAGGCAGGGAGTATGGGGACCATGTAGGGGTAAAATGGTCTTTTACCCATTCCAATAGTTTGAGAGAGAGAAACCTAGTTTATTTCGAGTCATGATTTAAGTGTTCATTAGATATTATTATCTTATGTGTTAGGCGGAGGGTAGTTCGAGATTCGTGTACAAGATTATTACTTGCTTGCTTACGAGGTGAGTCTTCTCACTATACTTACCTAGAGTGGTAATCATTGTGTGAAAGGAGGGTCTTATGTGCTTATATTGTGTATTGTGATATCCTGCATTATGTCTTTGTGATTTGTGCTATGTATTATTTTGAGCTTACCGAGTTAGGGTCCACCCGAGTTGTGGGACTGGAGGGTCCCACTGAGACACATTGACCGGAGGGTCTTATTTGAGTATAGCCATGAGAGGCTAATAAGATATGTGTGGTATTTTGGGAAACTCACTAAGCTTTGTGTTTACCGTGTTATGTGTTATGTGTTATGTGTTTCAGGTACCTCTCAGGATCACGGGAAGGCACCGGCTTGATTGTACACACCGATTCGAGAATATGTGGATGATTCTGGGATAGTAACATTTTTATGTGAACTTGTGTTAACACTTGAGACAATTATGTTTTTGAGATATATTATGAGTTTTTATGTGTTTTAAAAATGAAAATTTTGGTTTGAAAATTTACGTTGTTACGTAGTCACCCCAGAGTAGGTGACAACACTTGATCATTCTCGACGGTCTTGTGAATTACGTTGCTAGTGTGAGCTCATTACTCATAGATGTAAATGAAATGGGACACCATATTCATCAAATCCTCTGATGGCCCATATGCCTTTGTAACTTACACCGGCCAAGGAATCCCCTAGCTGTGTAGTCAATCTTAACGATTCATCAGGAGAGATTATTTCTCCCTGGTAATCATGGTCTAGGATTTGTGAGGATCGGTAGAAATGGATAGTCTAGTATCTGTGAGGATCGGTAGGAATGGTTATTGTATGTTAACGGTTGGTTTTGCAGGTATGATAGTTATGGAATATTATCAAATCAATATTGTAGGATTGAAATCCCTATGTATCTCACCAGGTTTCTCTAACCTAACCCACTTAGTTTATATGCATCACAGGTATCAAGACTTAAGCTATGGAACTTGATTAGGATGTCGAGTGAATAAAAGTCAACCTCAGTATAGGATGTCACGTTTATGAAACGTGTCCTTGTTGATGAGAGTTAACCATTAAATGAATACAGTAAAATTACATGCTATGAAGGTTAAATAATTTTAAAATGAAGGACTCGGACCTATTTGTGTAGCCCTTGTTTGAGTCCAACCGTTGTAGGGTTGAGTGCTTTAGTCGGTGGATTATTTAAGCTTGGTTTCATGTAATTGTATACGTGAAGTGGTTAGTTGGCACTGGTAGGGGTATTTTAGCAGCTGATGGCAGAGGGGTGTGGGTGAGTCCTAGGATGGGCTTGGGGGTAGATATTGGCGATTGTTCACCGAGGAGCAGGTTTTCGGAGTATTTTATGACTAGGACTTAGAAAATTTGAAATGGTCCTTAAGGAAAGTATGAATAGGTATGGAAGGTAGTATTGGGCTCGTACTACTGGAAGCATAGGATCCATACTCAAATCAAGGAAGGTTTCGGGGATTCTAAGGGTTGGTCGGGGAAGATAGCATGGTTGGATACCATGATTTGCGGCAGTGTTTCGGTTCCTGACAGGATCTGGTAAGTGTTTTGAGACCTAGTGGCGTTATTGAGTTTGGTTGTTTGGTGCAGACCTAATGAACTTTTTGATTGAGGCCTTGGGGGTTTTGCTCAAGGTGGGTATTCGAGTCGCGGGACTCATGAAGGGAATGATGATTATGATCGGCTTGGGTTCTGCAGCTGGAAGTGGGATGGTTGATTATTATTTTAGAATGTCGTTATTTGTAGCAAGGGTTATGCCCTTTCAGTTTTTCCGAGTTCGGGGAAGGAGTGAGTTATGATTTGGTTTTAGCGCCAGCGAATGGTAGTTCGAGCTTTAAGTGGGGGAGAACCCGGATTCTCGGGTTAAGTGTTAAGTGTTTTAGCCATTAATGGATTTGCCAGTTCGTTATTGGATTGTTGTTTTCAGATTAGTTGGACAGATGTTGATCGGTGGATCTTTCTAGGAGCGGGTATGTTCAGATCCATATGGGTCTCAATTCTCTAGATTAAGTGTCAATGTGTCCTTGACCACTGGTTGTGGAGTTCATCATTTAGTAGAAGTTCGCTCAAAAGTTTAATTGTGCCAGTCGAGATGCAGTTGTCGGTTCAATCTGTCATCATGTTCAGTATGTTCTATGTTCTTTAGGTCTTTGAGTGTGTTTACCCTCAATGGTGGAGTGGGAACTTGGTTCATAACAGACTCAGGTTTTGGCAACCTTCGAGATCCGTGGAAGTCTTCTCAAGCTAGTTGTGTAGTGATGGAATCCGTTCATTCTCAATCAACTATGGGATCTTGTTTCTAATGATCATGGGGATGTTTTCTATTATTAATTGAGGTATTATTTTGATTATCTCTAGCATTCCTTCTCTCTTTGGATGAGATTATGGGTTTCTTAAGTATGTGTATGGGGGTAGTTCATGTAAGCTCAGCAAGATTGCATTGGAGCACTTGGTTCGAATTATGTGCATGACTCTTTTGGGTTTTAGCCTTCGAATTGGGCCAAGAGTGCAACCATTTTCCTATTTGCAGGTCGCGTGCGACCATATTTTGTAAGTTTTACTTTGGTAGCATCTTTGTGTTGTGCAATTGGCGTTGTGAGTAAATTGATTAGGTCCCTTCAAGGGAATGGAATGAGGCGAGTATCTTTGGGCTTTGAGTGTTGGGCGAGCGATGTGATGGCGTCAAGTTCGGTATGATATCAGGAGCATTTTAGACATGGGATGAGGGCCATGGAGGGCATTCCAGACTAATGTTGTGGGCTCGGAGGCAATCCAGACCTATGTTGAGGACCTTGCATGGGTATTCTAGTCATAGGCTGAGGGCCTAGTGAACATGGTTGTTCATTTCTTCTGCTTGTGGTGCTTTCAGTGTCGACACACTAATGGGAGACAAACAAGTTGCAAATATGATGGTTGGATAAAGGATGTAGTAAGGGTTGTGGGGAGTATTAGTCAGGAATTAGAAAGTCTTTGTGATATGTATGCATTATATTTCCGGTTGTTCGCAAGCTGTTGCTAGGGTATTGGTTTTCAAGTTGGGATTGGTAGGGAAGTCGCAAATCATAAAGTCATTTATGATTGTCTCGATTGATTGTCTAGGTGAGGGTACACCCGAGTTTATAAGGGGGTTGGATGTAACACAAAAATTCTTGGATTGATCTTCTTTTCTCGACAAAGCAGTGGTTAGTGATGGCATAGCAGAGAGTCAATGGTTATTAAGGTTTTGGTACATCATATGGTTTGGTTTTGGGTGAAGATCGCAATCGGTGGGTTTTGAGGATCAGTTATGCATGTTTCTGTTAGTGTCTCCAACCAGGGACATGGGGCAGATTCATAATTGGATGCTCATCAGATGTAGGGAAGGGTCTTCGAGAAGAATATGAATGACCATATTTGAGTGGCTTTTTGGTGAAAGCTCGCGTTGGGAATCACGAGTGTATCCGTGCAAGGTCTATACTCAGAAAGATGTGGATCAAGAAATTTGGATGTCAAAGTCCTTAGCTGGAGGGTTCAGGATTTAGTTTATGTGTCTGTGCTCATGGATGGTTCTACCTGTGTAAAGGTCGGGCAAGTGATGAGGTTTCAGTATTATAGTTGCAGCATGTCGGTTCGTCAGTTAAGGGAATCAGTATTTCATAGCTATTGTGTTCATGGAAATTGTTATCTTCAGGATGAGACTTCTCTTAAAGGAATATCTAATCCCTTTTGGTCGAGCGGAGGGTTGTCGGCAACAACAGTTGGTCTGCGATTCTGTTTTCTAGTGGGAATCGTAGGTAAGCAGGAGTCGAGTAAATAGTTCGATGGATAAGTGTTATGGTTTTAGCATTGGTTCAGTATGGGCGGTCTGTCAGGGAGTCAAACAAGTTCGATACTTCAGGCTTCAGATAAGTAGATTGGGTTTCTTCAAAGGATTGTGGAATTGCCTTCTTCGAGTGGAGTATTCTGTTGGGTTCAGTTTCCTTGGGAATATAATTGTATGATCAAGGTTATGTTTGTGCCCTCAAGCTGTCAGGCTTTCCGGGGATGATAAGGAATGATTTCGAGGATGAAATCGAATTTAAGTGGGGGAGAGTTGTAACGCTCTGGTTTTCAGGCATTTTCAAATTCATCTCTTGTTTTTAAAGTGTGTCATTTTGGTCCTTGTTTTGGAAGGAAGTGGTCGCAAGAAGCTCTAGTGGAAAAATTGTAATTTTAGGAGAAGGTGTGGTGCGCTAAGCGTACATGTGAGTATGCTAAGCGTACTAGGGTGTGCCCTAGTATGTTGGGCCTACACATATGTGCGCTAAGCATACTCTTGTTCAAAAGAAACCCTAATTTTTAGGGTTTGTGGGGGTATTTAAGCACCTCTTATGGATCATTTAGCCTCATCTTTTTAGCCTCCAAGCCCTTGAGTCATTTTTAACAAACCCTAACCCCATAAGAGAGTGTCTTGAGCTAAAAGTGTGTTCTTTGTGTGGGTAATGAAGAAGGAGTTGCATCAAGGAGATTAGTAGTTAAAGCAAGCTTTTGGATCTTGGATCATCACCCTCTTGGGAAGCTCCAGAAGGTAAAAAGTTGCTACCTTTATGCTTTGTTTGCTTGGATCTTATTTTGGTAGCTTTATGATGTTATTTTGTCCTAAAAGTCCCATTGTTATGCATGTATGGTTTTGGTCGTTTTGGGCTATCCTTTCAGACCCTAGGAAGGGTTCTAAGCCATAAAAATGAGGTCCCTTTAGCTAGTTTGGCTCCATGCTTCTCGTAGAAGGTCTTAATGGATTAAGACCATGTATTAAGGACTTTTTGGACATCTAAAGTCATAAAGTTAGAGACTTTATGACCCTGGAGTGCATTTAGATCATGGATATGAAGTTTGGGCTTAAGTGCTTAAGCCATTAAGCACTTAGGAAGAAATTGAGTCTTGCAAGGGTACGCCCTGTGTAGGGAGGTGTACGCCCCGCGTACCAATCTGCTCCCCCGATGATGAATTTTGCACAGCCTCGTGTACGTTGAGTGTACCTTTGGAGTACACCCTGCGTACGCGAAAATTTTGGGACTCTTCATTTTGGGCGTCGGTTTTGGACTCAGATTGTCTTGGGCCATGTTGGGCCACCTGGATTTTATGGTTTGGGCTTTTGTTCTGATGGACTTTCTTGGGTGAAGGCTTACGAAATAAATTGGGCCTGATTCGGAAAATCAGGCCATATTTGGTCCTTAGATGTTTGTTTTGGATTTTGAGCCTTTGGTCATCTAGTTTGGGCCTTAGCTTTGGGCCAAGCTTAAGAAGGGTAAAAATGTCTTTTACCCTAATTTGGACTCATAGCATGAGTCGGGGGCTAGATGTTGATGGCTTGTCTTTGTGGATCGTAGCGGATCTACAGTCAGAGATTATTCGTGGGATCAGTTGTGATGAGGTGTTGTCTTGATATTGGCGGTTCGGGGATTTGGCTGCCAGCAGCCAGGGCTCATCTTTATGTTCTGCAGTGCGAGGTCAATTTTATGTTTTCCTCATTGTATCTTCGGGTCGAAGGCACCAAGGTCGGCCCATTGGTTTGATAACTTGATATTGGTGATATGTTGGGTATGAAATTGATATGCATGCTAGTTTTGATATCCTAGTCTAGTAGATCAGTAGGACTACCTATGATTCTGTTTGCATGTTTACCTGTATATGTTTGTTATCTGTCGGCATATTTTGTTGGGTTGAAGTTATATTGCTTCATGTTGTAGCCTACAAACCCTAGAGCATTCCAGCTATCAGTTGATGGTCGGGTAGGGCATGCCAGACTCATACTGAGGGCTCAGTAGAATTCCAGATACGAACTGAGGACCCGGTTGGTATGCCAGACTCGTACTGAGGGCTTGAGAGTATTGGAGCAATCCAGATATGAGCTGAGCGTCAGGCAGGGCATGCCAGACTCATATTGAGGGCTCGGTAGCATTCCAGATACAAGTTGTGGACCAGTTGGTATGCTAGACTCGTACTGAGGGCTGAACATTGGTATTCTAGTCCGATGAATGATTGAGTTGGGAGCAAGTCAGACATAAGTTGTGGGCCCACGGGGCAAGCCAGACTTATATTGTGGGCTCAAGAGTAGGCCAGATATAAGTTGTGGGCCTGATAGGCAGGCTAGACTCATACTGCGGACTCGGGGGGTAATCCAGTCTTTTAGCTGTGGCCCAGTACATGTTGTTATTTATGTGCTATCTGTTTGTGTGGTGGTATTTTGGGGGAACTCACTAAGCTTCGTACTTACAGTTTGTTTATGGTTTTAGATTCTTCAGATTATTCGTGGCAAGGCGTAGGCGTGACCATACACATTCTCGATTTTACAACGGATTGGATCTTAGGAGACTCTGATTTTAAATCATGTTTTGGAGACAATATTTTTGTAAACACTTTTGTTAATAAACGGGTTGTTTTGAAAGGTTTAAATTTATTGAAATTTTTCTGATGTTACAATTTAGACATGTCTTTCATTCATCATTGGATTTCACTTACAAAATTCTTGTCATTTAGAAAGATCTTTTGCATTTCGCCAAAAAAAAACAAATATAAAAATAAAAACCAGAAAATCTACATATTAATAAGCTTCTTAACCACGAACCACCATTGTTTCAAATCCACCCATCACCCAAGCTTAAGAACTAAATGGAGCACAACCACGAGCAACAAGAGCATCCCCACCATCATGCCACCCATCGTAACACCAACGAATTTAAACTTCTGATCATGGTCATCCAGCTTGTGCTGGAGACTGATGTAGTCGATCATGCACACGATATAGTCCTGTCCGAGCTGCTCCTTCAAACGTTGCATTTCAGATTGGTTTTCTGAAATCTTCTGACTATAATCACAGAAGATTGAGTGGAGCACACTGTAGTTGATTTCTTCACCCAAATTTAAGGAGTCAAGCTGACATTGTTGCTTTTTAAGGGTTCTTCGAGATGATTGTTTTCCTGAATATAGTAAACAAGTTTGAGGGTTGTTTTACTTTAAACCCCACGTGGGTGTGTCCCCTTTTAATTCGAGACGTGTGTCTGGGACTCTTAATCGAATCGACAGTGTAAGGTTAGTGGGGTGTTGGTGGAAATTAAAGACATTAATTACTCTTTGCATGTGTCATCGAGTGTGTCATCGAATCAACTCAGTATTGACTCAAACAGTTAACTCACATGCTTACTTGGTAAGTCACGAGGCAGGTTAACCTGCTAAAATGGGTAACATGACTTTTCCAATCGGTAAAACACAAGTATATGCCCTTAAAATGCAGAAAATAGTCACGATGGACCATTTAAACCATTATACATAACTTTGTTGGGCTAGTGACAATAACCCAATTAACAATTAGAACTCTTTAATTGAAAATTTACAAACAAAGCTATCCAAATGGAAGGCAGCTACGTTGTCATTTGGTGGGAGGTTAACCCTTTGTAATCAGTATTGGGAGCTTGGGTACATACCTTTTTTCATTATAAAAATCTCCAATAAAGATCATTAAGATTTTGGAAAAATTGAGAGGTTGGTTCTTCTAGGGAGGTTCAAGCTAAAAACATAAAATGTCTTGGATTGCATGGAATAAAATTTTACCACAGTACAAAGACCAGGGGGGAGGGGGGTTAACATTGGTAGTCTAAAGGACCAAAATTGAGCGCTATTAGATAAATGGTGGTGGAGATTCAATTCTCTAAAACAAGAATTATGGAAAGAGGTGATCAAAGCAATATACGGTATGGATGACGATTTTTCAACACCATCAAAATCAAAAAGAAAAGGCAGGTATTGGGGAACCATTGCAAATCTACCTTTGGCCTTTTTGAAAGATAAATTTGTATTTTCAAAGTCATTTCTCACAAGACAGTAGCAATAACGGTTTAAGATAGAACCTTGAGCAGTCTGGAGTATACACAATTTCTTCGTTGAGATGTTACATTGGCAATCAAACTCTTCCAAAATCAACTAAGGCGCATGGGAATGGGACAATCTGGTTCCAAAGAAACTTAATATTTTGGCATGGCAGGTTTGCCATGGCAAACTGCCAACTGGATCGAACCTGTCAAAATTTGGTATTGGATCCAACACTCTATGCAACTTGTGTAATCAGGAACTAGAAACGGAAGACCATCTGTTCCTCAAATGTCTAGTCACAGTAGAGGTTTGGAACACAATCAGATATTTGTGGCATATATTACCTAGATCCATCAATTCTTTGTCTGAGCTGTTAAAGATAAAGGACAACTTGTCAAACAATAAGAAGATGGGGAAGCTAAATGAAGCAATCATGTTAGTTTTCCTTTGGGTCGTATGGTAGTTTAGAAACCTTAAAAGCATACAAGTCAGATGAAATCATATTTAGTTTTGCTGAATGAAATCCCGTCACTATTGCATCTATGGTGTAACTCCATAACCAAGGGTAATAAGTTTAGATGGTTGGAATGGTGTTGTGATCCAATCTTCGAATGTAATCGATGATTTCAAAGAATTAGGGGTTTGGTTCGAGGGTTGTTTGGGGTTTTCCATCTATTTGTTGGTGTTTTTGGTGGTATGTATGAGTGCAATATGTGTGTGTTTCAATTTCACAAGATAACCATAAATTTAAGGATAGTTGCACTCTTGACATTTTTAGCATGGTGGTGCTTGTTTTGTTCTTGGGATAATATGGAGAAGAATATACATTAGGTGTGTTGGTGTGTGTGTGTGTGTTTGAATTTCCTTTCACATGTCTAAAGGTACAACAATTACTCTTGGTTGTGGTGCCTAGAGTTATGACAGACCATATACAAGCTGCTAAGTGTGTCACTACTTCATGTTGGTGGGGGGAGGATTTAGTAGGTGATGCCTATTATCGCACACATGGAATCCAAAAAATGAAGCCGATGCTCTTATGCTCAAAAGGGTGGATATGATGAATCACAAAGGTTTGGTGCTCCCCAAAACCCCTTTGTTTTGGGATTGTTTAATAAGCCTAATAGAGTTAGTACTATTATTATTTCTATTATTTTACTTAACATTTGTGCTGTATTTTATTTTCCAGCTTTTCCCGCTGGTCTCTTATATTTATATATTTTAGCCGTTCAAAAAAGAAAAACATTATTTAGATTAATATAGGAAGGAAGGGAATGGCCCCAAATGTCATACATTCCGTGCAAGAAAAGTAAAAAACCATCAACTATTACCGGTTTATGCTAAGTGGATTAAGCCCAATCTTTCCTTCAACGTACACCCTACAAAAACGATTGTGCTGACTGCTGTATATGTTGCATTTCAATGCGTTACAAATTAAGGTTAAATGTAAAATAAACATATATGCAATCAATTATTATAAAGTGTTGGGAAATCGAAATAGAGTTATGGAAATCTGGATAACAAAACAGGAATCGTGTAATCACTTTCCTTGTTTGATATTTCGACCCTATATGCCTTGGGTATCACGAAATCCAAACTTAGGATAATTCCTGATGCAGCAATTCTAATTTTAGGCACAAAATCATATTCAATTTTAGAAGAAGATGAAGAAGAAAGCGTTTTCGCGGTTTTTCTGTGTTTCAATTGAGTCGTTGTTTTCCCGGATTTATCCATTCAATGGATAACGAGAACAGTTTACATCTTTTAGAATAACAAATTAGTCCCCGAACCCCGACTTGACACAGTAGATTAGGGTTCGGTACTAACAATGTTTAGTAAATACAAATGTGCACTCCTACACCTCCTAACTTGTATTATAACTAAAACATTATTCTTGAAACACTTGTTAACTCCATTACACTAAAATATATTTGGTGATAAAATCACCAACATAAGAATATCTCAAAAAGTAAATATCTACCAAATCTAATCGGGTCATGCCTACTTACGCCAAAGGAGTATTATGTGACAGAGGAACCCCTCACATCGCGATTACTAGACTCGAACTAGATGTATTATTCGTTCAAATTTTAAAATTTCACATCGGAACCAATTGAGTTATGTCTCTCATTTTGTGTATATTTCAAACTCGATATTTAAAGTACTATATTATATCTTTATAATCATATATGATATCTTATATCTATAAAATAAATATTGACGTGTTAGTAATTAACCAACTTGCTTGTAAAAAGATATATAAATAAATATTGATTTTTTTAATATATTCTTTAAAATGAAATTAGACTAATTTTATGTGTGATTTACTCTTTAATTTATTAAGTTCTTCATTTGTATTTTTCTTTAATTAAGATGGATTATTTGGCTTTTTAATATCATTACAAAAGCTATTATAACTTTAATGATCAATTTATAATGTTTGTATGGTTAAATATGTGTGCAACTACTTTTGACCGATTTTAATCTTCAATTCTTTATATATATATATATATATATATATATATATATATATATATATATATATATATATATATATATATATATATATATATATATATATATATATATATATATATATATATATATATATATATCATTTTCGCCACCAATATAAGAGTTGGTTTAAGTTGAGTACATTGACAAGCAAACTCTAAGTTAACTACATCCACAAGCAAACTCTATTTTTGCCAAAACTTTTAATAGTAAGTTTGGAAAATAATTAAATGAATCAAAACCATAACCCATCTCCATCCAAAGATACCAAAGATACTAATTTTAGGAAAAAAAAAACTTGGTCTTTTAGTTATCCTTTTGGAACCCATCACCATTGTCGGTTTTTTAAGGAAATGCTTTTCAATCAAATGACATTGTAAAACCTACCATTGCATTGCGTATCCACCACTATAAAATCATGATGATTGGCTCATATTTTATAGGATTCAATAATTGATTGTGAATTGTGATGTTGAGAGGAGGCCAAAAGCAGGAAGCTTGATTTTGTAATGAACAAACCCAAAAGATTATAGCGTACCAAAGAGACTTTGCCATAGCGACATTGGGGTAGTGGTGAACCCAAAACAAAATGTCAAAGATAACACACATAAATTTGCACTAGACCAAAAAAATCAGTGTACGTACAAAAAAATTTAAGGGATAGTACGGGCTATCCCAGGCTCCCACTAAGGTCCGCCTCTGATCAGAGGTTGACAAATAGATGTCCTTCAACCAAAGGTTAATGGTTCAAATAGAATATTGGTTTTGTGTTAGCTATTTTGAAAAAATATTATTTTTTTAAAAGGGAAATAACCATAATTATATAAGAGAAAGACTAAAAAATACAAAAACGGTCCCTATATTATTGATATTTATCCTCTCTCTCTCTCTCTCTCTCTCTCTCTCTCTCTCTCTCTCTCTCTCTCTCTCGATCGATCGGTTCTAGAGGGTGGGCAAGCTGGGGGACCGCCCCAAACTTCGAGTTACGATTAGTTTGTGTGTGTGTGTATATATATATATATATATATATATATATATATATATATATATATATATATATATATATAGATAGATAGTATAAAACATAATCGACAACAAAAAAACTAAATGTCCTTTTAGATGAGATGGTTGTTCATAGTTGTTAGAAGCTATATGTCCTGTGTTCGATTCTTACATCTTTACTTTTTTAATATTCTTTTGATTTTTCTGATGATAAGTTTCTAAAGTGACTTTTCAGTTTTCAAAGCAAACTTTTTTACCATCCAATAAATCAAAAAGATTTCTCGCTTCCCAAAAGCTAACTTTTGATTTTAGGGCTTAATGTCACTGTAGCACAATAAACTTTTGTGATTTGTCCGACTTGACCAATTATGTTTTTTTCTTGCTCATAAGGTCGTCTAACTTTTACTGTACATGTCAATTAGGTCATTATCGTTAGTTTTTAACCATTCCTCCGTTAACTAGTTATCTAAATTACACGAATGGCCCCTATGGTTTAAATTTCTTTCGTAATTGGTCGTTATCAGCCATGTTTTAAATCACTCGACTAAAACAACCACAATCCTGAAACTCTAGGGACCAAAGTGTAACATTGTCATTATTCTCTCCGTTAAATCTTGTTGAAACACGAAGCTTACCATTGGATTTCATAAGCAACAACAATCAAACTCGCCAATCATTCATCAAAAATTGAAGTCGATTTCGTCTCCAAAAGTATATTCCCAGTACACGATCAAATCAATTGAAACATTTACATACAACCAATTTCGACCCCAGTTCACTTCTCAGTGTCGAAACTTTAATTTTGACTTTAATTCGTTGACTTTTCAGATACAACCAAGTCGATAATCAAATAAACTATCATCTTTAATTCTTCGATTTCCATCATCCCTTGACCACAATACAATCGACTTTTAACACCATATAACAAATACAACACAATAAACCAGGTTATCTGACCCTAAGATGTTTGACCGTGATCCCAAAACGAAACCCAAATCAGGAATGAAAACCAATTCGAACTCCAATCAATCGGATAACATACATAACACAATGATTTGACTTTCACAAATCAAAATCAACATCAAACTTTAACTATCGACTCTAAGCATTCACTTTTCACAAATCGAGCCTTCGAAGTCAAAATAATCGTTGTATGTTGTTCATTCACGAAATCAAAACAATTAGATCCAAAATCAAATTGATATCAACATATCGATATTCGAAGTCGATTTCAACTCCAAATATATATTCCCTGTTCGCTTTCAACCATCGATTATCAAAGACTTTCAAAATCATCAATTTTGACTTTCTGTGTTTAACTCTTAACTGAACTTCAAGAACAGATTCGATTTCCATTAACAGATCCACGACATCAAGATGTGAACAACAATACTAGTCAAAATCAGATCGAACGACTCAACTCCATATTGAAACTGTAGTGACCTTTCGATTCCTAATCCAAGCATCGCCAAAATCAACTCCGATGCTTGACTTGATATGAAAATCGAATTAAATGAGTTAAAGAAATATATGGGCTTCGAAGTCGGATGAACAGTAAAGGATTTTAGGTTATGAAATCCAATGGTATGTGCTAACATCAAAGAAAATTTTGCCTATTATTTGGTTTGGTGCTTATGAAATCCAATGGTATGCTTTGTGTTTCAACCTGATTTAATGGGGAGAATAATGACAATGTTACACTTTGGTGCCTAGAGTTTCAGGATTGTGGTAGTTTTAGTTGAGTGATTTAAAACATGGCTGATAATGACTAATTACGAAAGAAATTTAAACCATAGGGGGCATTCATGTAATTTAGATAACTAGTTAACTGAGGAATGCTTAAAGCCTAACAATAATGACCTAATTGACATGTACAGTAAACGTTAGATGACCTTATGAGCAAGAAAAGAAAACATTATTGGTCAAATTGGACAAATCACAAAAGTTCATTGTGCTACAGTGACATTATCCCTTTTTTCCATTCAAAAATTGATTAAACTTCAAACTTATTTTAGCGAATACTCATATTCTCCATCTTCTAAGAATTTATACTCCATCGATCAAGGTCCCTTCTCCCTTCTTCAGAAATTGATAGTATACAAATCAAGAAAATCATATTTGTCTCTCGAATTTGATTTCACGTAGAGGCAAGGCCACAAAGGTAAGACTTCAAATCTTATTTCGTTGAACTCTCAAGAGCTTACAGCCTACAGTGGCACCAGGTTTTTTGTAGGTCTACAAAAAGTCTGGGAGGGACAGATCTCGGGATGAAGATATTCAAGTTTTTTTTAATCAAAAACTAAAGTGAATTTGTGATGGATCGTGTACATTAGTACATATCATGTTTACATTGTTTTTTTTCCATGAAATACTTTTAGTTTAAAAGATTTTAGGTGAGCTAAACAAAGATTATTCATGTCTTGGCTCAAAAGTTGGCTATTCGAGTGAAGACTTATATAATGGCTTGATACTTGAACTTGACTACATAGTTGTTAGAATCGATAATGCTTACAAAGTTCCAAGTAATAACTTGTTTTGTTCAGTTGTATATATAATTTTACTCAATTAGTCTTAGATTACAAATAATACTGAATAAAATATGTAAGTAAATTCAATTTTGTATTTGTTTGTGCACAAGTGAAAAAGCATGTTTGGTTTATAGACCCTGATCTTCAAAAATCAAAATGGTTATTTTGGACAAAATACCCCCACAACTGAAGCCCCGCTATCACTGGAAGATGCTCAAAATTTTCAAAGGTTTGGGTAGTTACTTTATATGGATAAACCAATACTTGGTTGCTATTATTGGTGTTGCACCCAAACTATGTTGCTATTCTTGAATGCTTTAAACATGGTAGTTTTTATTCTCAGTCTGTGCACGTGTGTTAATCAATAACTCAATCAATGATTTTAAATCAATTAAATTTGGTTTATTGGTAAAAAAAAAAAAGCATTTATTATAAAGTTTTTAATAGTTTAAAAGGTGGTAGATGAAGTATTTTAATAATATTTCCATATTATATTGTGTAAGTATATATGAAAGCAATAATGTAGGCTTTGAATAACTAGTGATAAGGGGCCTTTTTTTTATTTTTGCCTCAGTTATGCTTGGACCGGCCCTGCTCTCTCTTTCTCTGTGTGTGTGTATATATATATATATATATATATATATATATATATATATATATATATATATATATATATATATAACTCAAGTCAGGGATAACATGTTAAGTTTGAGAGCCAGGACTTTGAAATTATCGAACATATGAGTTTTGGTGAATATGTTGACCAACTAGTCAATCGTGGATATAGGAAGGAGAAGAATCGTCTTACGAACCTCATGTTGAACAAAATGACAATCAATATATTTGTGTTTGTTTGTTCAAGAAAAATCTACTTGTGTTTGTCTTGCTCACGGAAAATATTATTGTGAGTAATCCGAACAATACTTTGATTGTCACGCCCATAGAGAAGTAGGAGATGAATAGGGAGCCCCAATGATAAATGAAAGCCAACAAGCACGAATCAACTCTTGAGTAGTGTAGCTAAAGCTTGATATATGTTTCAATACTCATAGAGTTGTCAATGATTTTACGATACCAAGATATACAATAGCCTGCATGGAAGAAACTATTCATGTTAAGTCTCCATCCAAAATAGTGTTAGGTTGTCCTTAAAGGATTTCGGATGAAGTAAAAGAGAAATTAAGACTATGAAACAATGTCCTCTTAAGATAGTGTAGGATGTGTATTAGTGTCATGGAACTAGATTTGCAAACCAACCGAGCCCGAGCCTGAGCATGGTCAGGCTTAGACTCGTTTAAGTTATACGAGGCTCCGACTCGAGCTCGACTTGATTCAAGCTTTCTTGTACTGAGCTTGGCTCGAGCTCGTAAAGAATTATACAAGCTCGGCCCGCGCTCGATTTTTTTTTAACGTGCCTAAATAAGCTTAAATTTGGTTCAAGTTTGTTAACAAACTCGTTTATTAATATCCTAATTCCCCGGATAGTTTTTATTTTAATATATAAAAATAATAATAAATTATATTATATATAGACTTGTTTAGGCTTGCGAGCCTAATAAAGCTTAGTGACATAGGTTCGAGCTCGTTTAATAAAAGAGCTTAATATTAAGTTCGAGTTCGGTTTGGGCTCGTTTAAAATCGATTTCAAGTCGATCTTTAACGAGCCAATTATTAATAGTCTAACTCGTTTGCACCCCTACATGTAATGATCACAACAAGGGTTGGCCAAGAATCAACTAAACATTTGCACCATTTTCATGTATATGTTTGTCATGTTTCTTATCGTATTTCATTGCATTTGTATATATCTATCATATAACTCATATTTCACGACACTATAGGATTTGCATATATTTTCATGGATTCAATGTGTTATTTTATGTTTGTTGACATGAATTTGATGCATGTCAAATGGAAGGTAGGACAAAATAATAATAATAAATAAATAAATTTTGACGGGTATGAATGCTAGAGACTGGAAAATGAAGCAATGGATAATATTGGACAATAATAGGATGACAAAAAGGTGAAGAAGAAAAAAAAAAGTCGGTAAGTTTACTTTCTCATTAGTTACACTGTAGTTTTCGAGGTCTACATGTCCTAACAAGCTAAACCACCATGTTGATGGTTGGATTGGTTTGATGATTTACCTATGTACAAGATTGTATCGTGAGATTTTTAGGTATATATTTAATACACTTAAATTTGCATGATTTCCACTTTCATGATTTGATTGTTTTAATTTTCATGCAATTCGGTTAGGGTTATAATGAAAATTGCTAATCAATTTATTGAATCCCTACTTGTTTCTTTAATTGGTTTAGAGGGCTCACTGTGGGCAACGCCACCTTCGTTTTTGTAAGGCGGCATTACAAAAACGTGACCATGCCAATAACCCAAAATTTGTAATAGGCAAAGTCATATTATAAAAGGAAAATGACTTAAAATGAGAACCAATAACCCAAAATTTGTTCTTTAGGTCATTAAACTTTTAATTATATCCAATGATTTGTTTTTATTGACTTTTACCAGTTAAAATGTCAAGATCACAAAACAATACAACATTACTAATGGTTATCAATTGAGGTTTGAGAAAAACGATTACTATAAGCTTGGTTACATGTGACAAACACAATGATAGTATTCGTTCTCATTTTAATCAATAAAAATCAATAAAAATCATAATCGTAAGTATTTTAAAACCAAAATAAAAAATTAGTTTCCTTAATGGATACAATTAAAAATTTAATATTTAATGACCTATAGAACAAAATTTATTATGTTATTGGTCGCCATTTTAAATCATTTTCCCTATTATGAAATCATGTCATGCAATTATGCCTAGAAACATTATTATGAAATCATGTCATGCAAATATGCCTAGAAACATTATGAAATCATGTCATGCAATTATGCCTAGAAACATGGCTAAAAATCGAAAAAAAATTCATTCAACAGTAGAAGCTCTTCACTTTAATCTTAATCCAAAAGCTTACTTTTTATAACTTTTTAGCTTTTTGTAGCTTTTACCTTTTGGTTTTTATCTAATTTCACATATTTAAAAGCTAAAAAACTATTTTTTTTTTCTTAACACTTCGGCAAAATTAAAAACAACTTTCATCTCCTATCTCCTAACTACCGGTTATTTTATCCAAATACACAAAGGTGTTTCATTAAAGTTCATGATCATACTTTATGATTAAATCGTTTGATACTAATTCAACCATTTCCTAATTAATCAGGCATCGTAATTTAATTTAATTTACCCGAGTTTGCAAATCATCAAGACACAAACTGAACCATTAAGATGAAACAACAATCAATCTTAATAGATAAATGTCTAAATGAATAAACGACTCAAAAACCATTTAAAAACACAACCTAAAAAAAAAAAACAATTCTTCAAATTCAAGCTTACAAAATAAAATTACATCATACTTTCTTTTCACCCCATCACCAATCGATGAATTTACTGCACATAATTGGTAAAAAATATATATATCAATTTACTAATTACATTTTTCATTTTTTTAAAAATATTTTAATTAAAAAAGAGAATATTTAAATGGTTAAGGATTGCTTACCTCAGCATCTTCTGCACCAGATTTGGTGATTTCCATTTTTTGGTCATCTATAGATATACAAATACAGATGTGTGTTATGATTTAAAAAGTATTTTTTTTTTCTAATTTTAAGAAAATGAAAATTATTTCAAAATTACCTCCATCTTCAGGAATATCAGAAGTCCATAAAGTGAGATTGTCTCTCAGAAGCTGCATAATTAAAGTGCTGTCTTTGTAGGATTCCTCACTCAGGGAATCAAGCTCTGATATAGCTTCATCAAAAGCTTGTTTCGCCAGGTGGCATGCCCTGATTCGTTATAAAAACAAAAAACTCAAAACCCTAAATCCAAGATTCAAAAACAAAAAATTAACAAAATACCTTTCAGGAGAGTTCATAATCTCATAATAAAACACTGAAAAGTTCAAAGCCAAACCCAATCGAATAGGATGAGTAGGAGATAAATCAGCTTCTGAAGTAGTTGAAGCCAACTACAAACATCAAGAAAATAAATAAATAAGTAAGTAATTAAGTATTAAGAAAACAGGATATAGATTATTAGATTACTTGATAAGCCTTCAAAGACTGATCAGCTGCTTCTTTCTTATCATTACCAGATTTGAACTCTGCAAGATACCTATAATAATCACCTTTCCTGTAATCAAATCATAAACATTAAGCCAATTGAATTTATTGGTTATATATTTATTATATTATATTTATGCTTACATTTTGTAGTAGAAAACAGTGGATTCACCAGCAGAAGAAGATGGAATGAGATGTTCATCAATCACAACCATGATATCACTACAAATGTCAGATAACTCTGTTTCAACTTTTTGTCTGTATTCCTTAATCCGTTTTACATTCACTTCATTGCCTCTTGATTCCTCTTTTTGTTCAATGGAAGACAAAATTCTCCATGATGCCCTTCGTGACCCCACCACATTCTTGTACCCAACTGAGAGCAAGTTCCTTTCTTCAACAGTTAGTTCCACATCCAACTTTGCTACCTTCTTCATAGCATCCACCATTTCTGTATAAAAACCATTAACAAGATTAGATGCAAGAAATTAGGTATAAATTAGAACTTCGATATGTTTAAGATGTATGATTATATAATTTAGCACAAACAATTGATTAGCTTCCTTATCTGATAGCAATTCGTGTTTTTTTCTCTAAACTCGTATGAATTTATATCGATTTTAAGCTGGTGACAGGTTATGATTAAGATAGCAATGCTTCGCTACTTTATTATATGTCGCTTTTAAACCACTGAGCACTAGATGCTAGTTTCACTACCTTATCGATGTACTTTTGAACAGATCTAATGAGAATACTTAGGAGTTAAGTCCTCCAATGTAGTATACAGAACTTGCTTATAGATTGTGTAACCTAATTAAAATCTCAAATCATCAACCAAATTTGCTAAGAATCGAAACTTCCCCAATTAGATTACGAAGTAGGCAGGAAGTATACATCAGATTTAGATGACAAAATACGGAATCAAGATTAAAACAACGGATCTAGAAAAGGAAAGAACAAGAAAGGTTATCACCGTCGTAGCGTTCGGCTTGCTCGGCAAGCTTGGCGACATAGATGAAGTTTTCACGTTCAGTTGAAGAAGCCATGGCCGCCGATCTCAAGCACACCGACTAATTTCTCTCTCTACTTTGTCGAAATGAGTGGAAAGCGGAGAGATTCTCGGTGGACTGGTTTTTTATGTGTGTGTAATAAATTTGGGGGAAATTCATTTTGACCACAAAACTTTACCTTTTTTCTATTTCAGGCATGAATCCTTTAGAAATATAAATATGGCCATGAATTATATTTTCTTCTTCAAACTTTTCGTCTTTTCGCAATTTCCATGGATGTAACGGTAAATGTTCGGATTGATAAGTCCTAAAATGAAAATAACTGAGGTGCATTGCAGGGTGAACATGGCCCGTGAGGTGCATTATAGGGTGAACATGACACAATATGATGTATTTTTTTCACAAACTATATTGTATCAACCATAAGTGTATATGAATTTTGGTTATGAGTGTTGTATCAAATATACTTGGTATCAACTTATTTGGATACCAGCAAGTTCGGTCGGTAGAAATTGGTAATGATATATTGTATTAATATTAAATTAAAGACAAAGTAAATGTATTTAAAAGGTAATATACGAGGGTTATAAACAAGACAACACAAACTTACTTCCTAAGACATTAAGAGGATCATTTACATCTTCCAAAGTTCGAGGGCCTTCTTTGTATGGTCAAGGATCCCGTTGATATTTTTATAACTGAGATAAAGTGTCTTATTAGTAATGAGAAAACACTATAAAAAGATATGGACGGTGAGGATGTTAGTTATACCCATGAGTTTAAGTTAATCATTTTACAATTTTCATATATAAAAATATAAATTAATGTTGATACAAATGAAAATGAAAATATATTATTTTTTAGCCAAAGTAATGTAAATGATAGTAGACGTGAATACGAACCTGTGGATATAAAAAGTGTCGAAAACGGAGTTCGTATGAGAAAATTACGACTATCCAAACATAACGAGAAAATAACATAAACCTAACGAATTAAAAAGGGCTAGTTACCTGCAATTATGTAACACCGTAAATGTTCAAACAATTTTTCACATTTTTAAAAGCATACTTTCATTCATAATATTATAAAAATCTCATTGTATCACAAATCAATCCAAAGAAACACAACCCAATATCATAATGTATAAAAACTCCTCATGTGTCGGCGTCTTCCCGCGATCCTCACTGGTACCTGAAACACATAACACAACACTGTAAGCATAAATGCTTAGTAAGTTCCCCAAAATACCACATGCAACACATATTAGCCACTCGAGGCTATAACTTCGTATGACCCTCTGGTCAAAGTGTCTCAGTGGGACCCTCCAATCCCATAACTCTTTGGACCCTCTGGTCCTAACTCTATGGACCGTTCGGTCCTAACTCTATAAACTTTGAATCACATATAGCACAAAATCACATAGATATCACGTCATGTAATAGCATACAACATACTCTGTCACATAACTCTAATTACCACTCTAGGTAAAATATAGTGAGAAGACTCACCTCGGGTAACTCGGTAAACCTCGAACTCTGAAATATTGCACTAGCCTCCGCCTAATCACATGAATAATTACTCTAATTAATACAACTTCTAAAGGCTAGGCTAACCCCTCTCCATAAGTTCTCTAAGAAGGGTAAAATACCATTCTACCCCTCTAATGGCTCATAAGTCCAAACACTGACTAAACCCTAAAAGTCAACAAAAGTCAACGGTCAAACTTTGACCCAATTCGTCGAGTGCACTCGTGTGACTCGGCGAGTACATGCGTGTCCTCTTCGCCCCTGGTCCTCACTCGACTCGCTGAGTCAACCCTACATTCAACGGGTTATCACGGGTCGCGAATCGCGGGGCAACTCGACTCGACTCATCGAGTCTCTTATAGGCTCGGCGAGTTCCTCCCATGACAACACACATCTGACCTCCTGAGGTCAGATCTGCTTCTCTAATCTATAGATCTGACTTCCCCATGACCAATAAACACGTAAAGGTCGGATCTTGCTACACATGCAATGCTCCCAAGGCTTATTTTGGTGAAATTCCTTCTAACATGGCAACCTATGTCCATTTCCTCCATAGAACCACAAAAAGCAGCATGTTTCAGGCTCTCTGGACCTCAAAAGGTCCAGATCTAAAGTTTAGCACTCAATGGGACACTATACTCAACTAAACAAGCCATAAAAGGGTATAGAAAACCCTAAATTCAATGCTCTTAAGCAAAACAGAAGGATAGGATCGAATAGCTACCTCAAACTTGAAGATCCAAGCTGAAAATCCACTGAAATGCAATCCTCTTGACCTCCCTTGCTGGAAACACTTTCTCCTTTGCAAAATCACACCAAAAATGATCAAAAAGGCTCAAACTCTCTCACAACTCGCTCACAATCGCTAGGGTATCTCTCTCTGGACTGGTAGCCGCAAATGGAGGCCATAAAGGCCTTTAAATAGGGCACAGACCCTGAGAATTAGGGTTTCAATCCATAGCGCGGACTCGTCGAGTCCGTTCATTAATCCAGTCAACAAACACGGTCCTACTCGATGAGTCTACGACTCAACTCGTCGAGTCCCTCTCTATTTCTCAAAAATAAAATGATAAAATATAATACCTGGAAATCCGGATGTTACAAATTAATGATCTCAACCGCTAACCACCTCATTAAAGACCTAACCTTCGACCTATCAAGAGGGCACGACTGTAACACCTATTTTTCGGGATAGATCGGTTGAGGGCTTGAGGTGTAACAACGTAAATTTCAAAACAATTTTTCACTTTTTAATAATGTAATTTCATTCATAAAGATTCTCAATTCTCAATGTATCACATAAAAAATCCATAAAATCACATCCCAAGATCAAATGTATGAAACTCCAATAGTGTGTACTGATCATGTCGGCGCCTTCCCGCGATCCTCATTGGTACCTGAAACACATAACACAAACACTGTAAGCACAAAGGCTTAGTGAGTTCCCCAAAATACCACATACAACACATTCGCCACTCAAGGCTACGGTACGACCCTCCGGTCGATGTGTCTTAGCGGGACCCTCTAGTCCCGTAGCTCGTTGGACCCTCTGGTCCGGTCATAGCTCGTTGGACCCTTTGTTCCAGTCTGTATCGTTGGACCCTTCGATTCGTTCTATATCGTTGGACCCTCCGGTCCGGTATATACAACATATGGCATACATACAACAAAATGCACATAATCTCATACATACACATAGCATACAAGACCCTTCAGTCTACACATAAATACCACTCTAGGTAATGTATAGTGAGAATACTCACCTCGGGTATCTCGGATAATCTCGCACACGAACACACTGAGCTAGCCCCCGTCTAATCACATAAACAACACTCTTAAATAAATAATGGCTCTAAAGGCTAGATTAAATCCACTCCTACAATCCTATAGAAGGGTAAAAGACCATTTTACCCCTCCCTGACCCAAAAGTCCAATGGTTGACCAAAACCCTAAAAGTCAACGAAAGTCAACAGGAGGCAGTACGCGGCGCGTACCTTCTCTGTACGCGGGGCGTATGCCGGCGAACCATAATCGGGGTCTCAACCCCTTACGTTGCGCGTACTGAGAGTTATGCCCGGCGTAAGTCTCAATTTCAGCCTTTTCTTGGATTTTGGTCTTAAACGGTTAAGACACTCATTCAACTTTCAGATTTGACTTTCCCTAAGCCTCTTATTCCATAAAGTCGGAACCTTTAAGCCTTTACATGGATGTAAAGGTCCCTAATCACTCTAACACCTTTCCTTCTTCCTCAAAAGGTCTAGATCTCATGCATGGCTCAATATTCACGTCCAAGATTGTATTTTTATGAACATTCAACTCTTATAATCCTGAAATATGGTAGATCTAGGCCAATGGAGACCATTTGCTCATAAAGTCTCCACCTTGGGACCAAAAACCCTAGAAATTGGTCCAAGAAGCACAAAGCACAAATGACAAGGAAAGTTTTGAGCTTTTTACCTCAGAAAGAAGCTCCAACCTCTGAAAAACTCGGATCTACTCTTGTCAACCAACTTCTAGCTCCCAAAATGATCTCCTCTTCTCTTTCACCACCTTGAAATGGTACTTTGAAGCCTAGAACACAAACACACAAGCTAGAAACGAAGGATGACTTTCTATTGGGGTTTCACTCTCTGAAATGGTGGCTGAGGATAAGGCCTTAGCATTCCTTTTATAGTGCACAAGTCACAAATTAGGGTTTACATCTGGGCCCGCTACGCCCAGCGTACCTAGGCGAGTCTGCGTCCAACTTAAGTGTGCGAGTACGCGCAGCGTACTCATTTGCCTTAACATTTCACTTTAGGGGCTTAACTTGACAACTTGGGAAAAGGAGAAGGGTTTAAGAGACGCACCTGAATTTGGGATGTTACAATTCTCCCCCACTAGAACCAGACTTCGCCCTCGAAGTCTCATGCCGCAAACAACTCCGGATGCTACTCCCGCATCTTTGACTCCGGCTCCAAAGTCAGCTCGGACCCTCTCCGATGTTGCCACTGGACCTGAACCAGAGGCACCTCCTTGTTCCTCAGAACCTTGATCTTCCGGTCCAATATCGCGATCGGTCTCTCAAGATAATTCAGGCTCGCATCCACCTGAATATCCTCCAGCGGTACCACTGCCGACTCGTCGGCTATACACTTCCTTAGCTGAGACACGTGGAAAGTATCATGAATCTGGCTCAGCTTCGCAGGTAGCTCTAAACGATATGCTACCTTGCCCACCCTCGCGGACACTATGAATGGACCGATGTACCAGGGCCCCAACTTGCCCCTCTTCCTGTATCGGATCACTTCTTTCCAAGGAGACACCTTCTGGAGTACAAAATCTCCGACCTGAAACTCGAGCTCGGATCGTCGCCTATCCACGTAACTCTTCTGGCGACTTTGAGTTGTCAACAACCTCTACCTGACCTGATGTATCCGCTCTATCGTCTGAAGCACTAACTCAGTGCTACCCAACACTCGCTGCCCGACCTCTCCCCAACAGATGGGAGTCCGACACCTCCTCCCATACAACAACTCAAAGGGAGGCATACCGATACTCGAATGGTGGCTGTTGTTATAGGAAAACTCAGCCAACGGCAAGTGCGTGTCCCAACTTCCTCCGAAGTCCAACATACATGCTCGGAGCATGTCCTCGAGCGTCTGGATCTTCCGCTCACTCTGCCCTTCCGTCTGTGGGTGGTAGGCGGTACTGAAATGCAGCCTCGTGCCCAACTCCTCATGGAACTTCTTCCAGATTCTAGAAGTGAAACATACATCTCGGTCTGACTCAATCGAGATCGGAACTCCATGCCACGATACCACCTCCCTTACATACAGTTCTGCCAGCCTCTCAGCGGAAGAGCTCTCACTAATAGCAAGAAAGTGAGCGCTCTTCGTCATCCGATCGACGATCGCCCAAATTGCATCGACACCCCTCGTGGTCCTCAGCAATTTGGTGATGAAATCCATAGAAATTTGTTCCCACTTCCATTGGGGAACCTCAAGTGGCTGCAACTTGCCATGTGGACGCTGGTGCTCGGCCTTAACCCTACGACAGGTCAAGCACCTCTCAACGAACCACGCAACATCCCTCTTCATACAGGGCCACCAATACTCTCTTTTCAAGTCCAAATACATCTTAGTGGCCTTGGGATGGATCGAAAATCTCGATCTATGCGCCTCCTCCATCAATTTGGCACGTGCCCCGCCTGCATACAACACCCAAATCCGTCCCTGAACGGTCATAAGCCCATGGCTATCGGTAACGAACTCGGATATCTACCCGATCACCTGCTCTCTCTTACGGTTCTCCGGTCTCACAGCCTCTGCCTGGGCCTCCCGAATGGTGTCCCACACCAGATTCATCACCATCAACCTCATACAAATGTCTCGAATCGGGGCACTCTCCGCCCTACGACTCAGGGCATCAACTACAACATTAACTTTGCCCGGGTGGTACATGATCTCACAATCGTAATCCTTTACCACGTCCAACCATCTCCTATGGCGCATGTTCATATTGGGATGATCCATCAAATACTTCAAGCTTTTGTGGTCTGTGTATATGGTACATTGAACCCCATACAAATAGTGACGCCAGATCTTGAGGGCGAACACCACTGCTCCCAACTCCAGATCGTGGGTGGGATACCTCGTCTCATGAGGCTTCAGCTGCCTTGATGCATACGCTATCACATGCCCCCTCTGCATAAGTACTACACCCAACCCCGATATCGATGTGTCACAGTACACCACAAAATCCTCCATCCCTTCCGGGAGGGCTAACACAGGGGATTCGCATAATCTCTGGCGAAGTGTCTCAAACGAGGTCTGCTGCTCTGGACCCCATGAAAAAACAACACCCTTCCGGGTCAACCTAGTGAGTGGCACGGCGATCTTGGAGAAATCACTGATAAATCTCCGATAATAACTAGCCAACCCAAGAAAACTCCTTATCTCGGTGGGTGATCTCGGCACCTCCCACCTCATAACCGCCTCAATCTTGGCCGGATCGACCAATACCCCATTCTGGTTGACGAAGTGTCCTAGGAACTGGACCTCTCGTAACCAGAAATCGCACTTGGAGAATTTGGCGTAAAACCTCTCCGATCTCAGAACTCCGAGGATCTCCCTCAAATGCTCCTCATGCTACTCTCTGGATCTCGAATACACCAATATATCATCAATGAACACGATCACCGAATGATCCAACATCGGTCTGCACACCCTGTTCATGAGATCCATGAACGCCGCCGGTGCATTGGTGAGCCCGAAAGGCATCACCACGAACTCGTAATGCCCATAACGAGTCCTGAACATTGTTTTCTGGATATCCTCATCACGCACTCTCGTTTGATGATATCCAGACCTCAGATCAATCTTGGAGAACCAAGACGCTCCCTGCAACTGATCGAACAAATCGTCGATCCTCGGTAATGGGTAACGGTTCTTGACCGTCAACTTGTTCAACTCCCGGTAATCAATGCACATCCGGTGGGAACCATCCTTTTTCTTGACAAAAAGGATTGGCGCTCCCCACGGTGAGCTACTCGGTCTAATAAACCCCTTCCTCAGCAGCTACTGAAGCTGCGAGGATAACTCATACATCTCTGGCGGCGCAAGGTGATAAGGCACCTTGGCGATAGGCACTGCCCCCAGAACCAAATCGATGCGGAACTCTACCCGCCTCTCGGGAGGCACACCCGACAACTCCTCGGGAAAAACATACGGGAAATCGCGCACTATCGGAACATCATCAATCGAGCTCGGACTCTCAGCGGCCACTCATGTATCCATCACATAGGCTACAAACCCACTGCAGCCCTGCTATAAACTCTGCCTCGCTCTGGCAGCCGAACAAAATGCTGACCCAGAATGGGTACCCTCGCCATAAACCGTAAGAACTCCCCCACAAGGGTCTCGTATGGTCACCAGCTGTCACTCGCAGTCGATAACTGCTCCAAACCTGCTCAACCAGTCCATGCCCTCGATGACACAGACATCTCCCATCGCATTCGGGACCAAATCAATCGGAAACTCAACGCTGAAAATCTCGAGTACACATCCTCGAATCACATCAGTGGCATACACCGCTCGCTCGTCAGCTATGGAAACTCGTAGAGGTCGACTCAATGCTTCCCGTTGGGTACTGATGTGCTGACTAAACGTTAAAGACACAAAAGAACGACTCGCACCCGAGTCAAATAACACCAAAGCAGGTACATAACTCACAAGAAAAGTATCTACGCATATCGTAATATAAGCACAATATCTCATAAATCAGCATAAATAAATGAAAGAATACATACCAGCCACGACATCGGGCGTTGCGTGGACCTCCTCCCAATGAGTCACTAACAGACTCCCAACAGTCTCTAGCTCTGTCTCTCAAACACTCTGCTGCATATCTCACCTTCGACCCCTCGGGGCAGAAGTTGGTCAGCTGCGCGGACTCGATGTCCGCAATCCATCGTCTGGCAGCGATGGGATCCTTCGCCCCATGGAAATCTGGTGCACCATTGCCCCTGAAGTCCTTAAAGGATAGTGTGCGGGACCCCGACTGGCTGGTTGCCATGTCACTCCTGAACGCCCTAAGGCGATCCTCCATCAGCTCGACAGTCCCTTCCTTGATCGACCCGAATATGGTCGGGGTCGCATCAAGGATGCCTTTGGTGATCTCAGACGCGATGAACTCGCGTAGCCTCTCATCCACTGGTTCAGAGCCTGAACCCGAACCCGATCCCTCTCCTGAGCTACCAACTACTGGCCTCTGTCGTAGTACCACCATTCTGCAATACATAATGACAACCGTTACTGATACTGATGCATCAAGAGGGATCACATCCACTACAAGTTCCCCGATCTTGCCTCAGCCTTCCTCAATTCGGGTATGGATCCTCTGCTTTCAGTAGTACGGGCCCATACTACCTTCCACATCTATCTGTACCTTCCTCAAGGACTGCCTTGACTCCACCAAGTCCCTTTTTCCTTGCTGAGCTCTGATGTCCTCATCCTAGGCTCACCCTAGAGTAATCTCTAACTCCACCAAATCCGGTCCTCAGCTGCTAAAGGCCTCCTCGTAATGCCAATTAGCCATTACCTGAATTAGGGATGTTATTCGGGTCGGAACCGACCCGAACCCGAATAAACCGAAAACCGAATAAGGGTAATTGTATGAACCGAAAACCGAACCAAATAAGCAATACAGGTTCGGTTCGGTTAGGGTATTATTCGGTTCGGTTCGGTTCCGACCCGAATAACCCAAATAACATGTACAAGATGATTAAGGAGCCGAATAACCCAAATAACATTTACAATATGATTATACATATTGTATTTTGTATGAATTTTGTAGCTTATGATAAGCACGAATAACACGGATTAACTATTCTTGATATATAAAATGTAAAATCCAACCACCACAATCTTAAGATATAGTTATTAAGCAACATATTAAATACTAAACATTAAACATCCAAAACACCTAAAAAACTATCTATAAGTATATAAGTTAAACATTAAACATTACGTGGGTATTTTGGGTAATGATTGATAGAACACAAGACCGGATAAGCAATCGTGCAGGTGGAAAAAAAATATGACTTTTCATATTCGGTTCGGTCCATTTGGACCGAATAAGCCCTTATTCGGGTAACCCGGACCGAATAACCCGAAAACCGAATAAGACTTATTTAATTACCCGAAAACCGAATCGAATTGCTTATTCGGGTCTAATTCGGTTCGGTTCGATACGGTTTTCGGTTCGGTTCGGGTTTTCGGGCCAAATTCTCATCCCTAACCTGAATACCATCACATGTAATAAGGCTCGGATAATCCTTCGAGTAAAAGACTCATGCCTACAACGGTTAGACCCAAACGAGAGCTGCATAATAGGGCCAAATCCAACACTTTGGGATTATTCAACCCTGATCACATGTGACGTGACGTATTTACCTAATGGCTAACTCCCATCGTTCAGAGTCCCACCAAGAACAAAGCAAACAGGATTCGGACGCAGGAAAACTACTCAAGCAAATTTGTTCTCATAATGAGAAATTGTACTAGCATACGATGTTGAGCTCATACTACCAGGCATAACCTAAACAGGCTATCCTATTACTGCATACTCAATACTAGCATGCAATTCTCATAAGCTGAAGCACATAAAGCAGGCACATAAGGCATCATTCCTAGATCCTCAGTCCTATTCTAGCATGCTTTTCTACTGAAACTGATAAACATAATATAAACTTGTATGAGTACTTTGGGGAATACTTACTTGAGCCCGGCCGGTCGCGCATATCACACACTTTGTTCTTTCTCAGAAATCTTTTATCTTAGCTTTTAGGAAACCATTTTTTTTGTAAAAATCTTTTAATCCCTCGATTTGAGTCCAGTCTCCCTCAAGGTTGTGCCCGAATCCCTCAAACCAGGGCTTTGATACCAACTTGTAATGACCCAAATTTTAAGTCCAAAAATTTCTTTTTAAATTAACTGATTCATAAAAACGTTCATGAGAAAATACTGTGAAATTACATCGTCTCATAAAACAATGTATCATGTCTGAAAACCCAAGTCACAAAATAATAACATGTCAGAGTACAATCCCAGAATATCCATAGTGCAGAAAACAAAGAGTGTGTGTATGATGTGCCGCTACCGCGCCAGCTCCTTCCCCTTCGCTGAAGAGGTACCTGAAACCAAAACTGTAAACTGTAAGCACGAAGCTTAGTGAGTTCCCCTATCGTACCACATACCACACAATCACATATCATACATACTGTCGGGCAATTCTGGGGTGCCCGACCTACCCGGTACGGCCGTTCTAGGGTGCCAACCTACCCGTACGGTCATTCTGGGGCACCGACCTACCCATGCGGCCATTCTGGGGTGCCGTCCTACCCATGTCAAGCCACTCTGGGGTGCTGATCTACCCATCGGTCCTAACAACCGACCCTCGGGGACTATTCCACCCCTTACTGCTACTATCACATATATCATAACATAAACATACTATCATACATATCTGGGGTGTCCGAACTACCCTTCGGTCCTAACAACCGAACTTGGGGACTATTCCCCTCCTACTACCGCTATCACATATAACATATCATGCCACATATAAACATATCGACACATATTATCAGACATATCTAAGGTGTCTGACTTACCCTTCGGTCATAACAACCGAACCCTACTACTGTCACATATAACATATCATGCTAGCATAACGTATCAGGTAGTAGCAAACCTAGACGATATCACAAAGACAATCATCTAATCATTCAACTCCTACTGATGGGCCGACATTGTGACCATAGACCCACCGCTACTGGAAGGTAACTCACCTCCATCAAGTAGCTGCTGTCAAACTGTGTGGGAAGTCTCTGCCTGCTGCCACTCCGGAAATCCTCCGGCTACAATCCCCACAAAATGCTCAGTCAGAGTTGATATCTACTCTTAGGGTAAAATGACTGTTTTACCCCCAACCAAGTCCAAGTCAAATTCAACATTGGTCAAAGTCAACATTCAGTTGACCTAACTCGCCGAGTTGGCCTACCAACTCGTCAAGTCCATGCTTCTCTAATCCGACCCAAACCCCAACCCACTCGTTGAGTCTAGAAAGAACTCGACGGTTTCTCCTTCAATCATAACATCGGGACCATCTTCATTCGACTCGCTGAGTTCCTTCATGAGCTCGTCAAAGTTCATCTCCAACATAAGAACATGTCCAGTCTATGACTCGCCGAGTTGTATGAACAACTCGTCGAGTCCATCTTTAGAGATTGGAAGATTGCTATGGACTCGCCGAGTCTGCTCATACTACTCGCCGAGTCCCATGGCTTCCATGTCCCTTTTCGCGTCTAAACCAACAAGGGACTTCCTTCCTAACACTTACCCATTCACAGAAAGGGTTTGGTGCATAATGGTCACCGACTCGTCGAGTGCCAAAAACAACTCGCCGAGTCCAACCTTGACCAATTCCATACAATCGATTTAAATGAAATCTAACACACCAAAACCATAGATCTGGCCTCCTAATGTCCATTTTATACGTAAAGTTCCAAACTTGATGCACATGCATGGGGTTTTTAGCTCAAAAATCCATATAAAGTGTCCTACAATGTGCGTGGGCTCTCATGGCCCTAAAGTTGGCACCTTTATGCCATGAGACCCCCCTTAAGGTCCAGATGTGAAGTCAAAACCCACTCAACACTTCCAAATCCGAAATATGACTTAGAAATCCAAAGAGATCCCAAGTTAAAGATGAATAAACACATAGATGAGTCAAGACAGGGGCATTATACCTTGAAGCTGCTGAAAATGAAGTAAGATCCCCGGATCTACAAGCCCCAACTCGATTTCCAAGCTCCTTTCTTCCTTCTAAGCTTTAAAATCCACACAAGAGCACCAAAAGTGGCCTTAACTCACACACAAATGGCTAAGGTTCGATATGAAGCTTTCAAGAGAGTGTTAGGGACAAGGGAGGCTGAGTTAAGTTGTTTATATAGGGCGCAACCATCAGATTTAGGGTTTCACTTATCCAGCACCTACTCGCTGAGTCAGTCTCCCGACTCGTGGAGTCGGTCACTTAAAATGCCCGCGACCATGACCCTACTTGACGAGTTGATCCTCCAACACGTCGAGTCCGAGAGAAAATACATAGACTGAAGAAAACATACCAGATTTTACAAATCTCCCCCACTTATTTTAGACTTCATCCTCGAAGTCTGCCACTCGATCCTGAAAAAGCTCTGGGTAATGCTCCCTCATCTCGTCCATCGGCTCCCAAGTCCATTCCGAGCCCTTCCGGTGCTGCCATTTCACATTCACAAGCTCCACCCTCTTGTTCCTCAAATCCTTCGACTTCCGGTCGAGGATTGCCACAGGCCGCTCGATGTAATTCAGGCTGCCATCAACCTGAATGTCCTCCAAGGGCACCACTGCTGAGTCGTCCACCAGGCACTTTCGCAGCTGAGAAACATGGAAAGTGTTGTGTATATGACTGAGTTCGGCTGGCAGATCCAGCCTATACGCCACCTTGCCCACCCGAGCTACAACCCTGAATGGTCCAATGTACCTGGGGCCCAACTTGCCCCGTTTCCTGAATTGGATAATGCCCTTCCATGGCGACACCTTCAAAAGAACCATATCCCCGACCTGGAACTCCAGGTTTGATCGGCGCTTATCGACATAGCTTTTCTGCCGACTCTGAGCAGTCTGAAGTCTGCTTCGGACCTGCTGAATCTTCTCTGTCGTCTTGAGCACTACCTCAGTGCTCCCCATTACCCTCTGGCCAACCTCACCCCAACATATCGGGGTCCTGCACTTCCTCTCGTATAGCATCTCGAAGGGAGGACAGTCAATGCTCGCATGATAACTATTGTTATAGGAGAACTCTGCCAATGGAAGGTAGGTATCCCAACTACCTCCGAAGTCTAACACGCATGCTCGCAACATATCCTCAAGGGTCTGGATGGTCCGCTCATTCTGACCATCCGTCTGTGGGTGAAAGGCGGTGCTAAAATGCAGACGAGTACCCAGCTCGTCATGAAGCTTCTTCCAAAAGCTGGAAGTGAAACGCACATCCCTGTCTGAAATCACCAATACTGGCACCCCATGTCGTGCCACCACCTCCTTGATATAGATGTCGGCCAACTTTTCGGCCGAAATGCTCTCCTGAATCGGAATAAAATGGGCGCTCTTGGTCAATCGATCGACGATGACCCAAATCGAATCCACTCCTCGTGCGGTCCTGGGAAGCTTTGTAATAAAATCCATGGTGATGTCTTCCCATTTCCACAACGGAATATCCAACGGCTGCATCTTGCCATGAGGTCTCTGATGCTCGGCCTTGACCTTCCTACAGGTCAAGCACCGCTCCACGTACCATGCCACATCCCGCTTCATGCAGGGCCACCAATAGTCCAGACAAAGATCCCTATACATCTTCGTCGCCCCGGAATGAATGGAGAATTGAGATTTGTGTGCCTCCTCCATCAGAACATGGCGCACACCCCTGTGGTACGGCACCCACACCCTACGGTGTAGTGTTAGTAATCCTCGGTTGTCATGGTCGAAGGAGGAAACCTGCTGTAACGACCGAAAAATTCCAACCAATTTAAACTTTTCAAAAACAACCCGATTTCATTAAATTATTACAAAAAGGTTTTCAATACAATTTATTTAGAGTATTCCCAGAATCACATCACAACATAAACATGAGGAGCGGTACGATCTCGCCTTCGCCTTGCCACGGTCTCCTGAAGAACCTGAAAAACATTAAACCACAACTGTAAGCCCGAAAGCTTAGTAAGATATCCCCAAAATACCAACCACATATACCATACACGCATAACATGCCATATCATATCCGATCACAAAACAACCATGCACTTCGGGTCTACTGTGTCACTGGTCTGCCGCACCGGCCAACAGTCCACCTGGTCAACCCTCCGAGTCTAGCCATATACATCGAGTCTGCAGTGTGATTGGTCTGCCCGCACCGGGCCTTCAATCCACCAGTTCCACTCTTTGAGTCTACAGTATGACTGGTCCGCCCGCACAGGAGCCTTCAGTCGGCCTGGTCCACTCTCCGAGCCTCGGCACGTCTGGTCCGCCCTCTTGGGGCCTACAGCCTATCCGGACCGCTCGCTGGGCCTTCGGGACAACCGGTCCGCCCTGGGTATCTTGGCCTACCGCACAAAGCAGGACCCGCCTCAACCCAACTCCAGTCCAAACAACCATGTGCACATAAACATACAATCATATAACAATTCACAGTCAATAAGCCGATCAAACAGATCACATAACATATCCATCATCCTAACCAGGATACCGACCTAACTGGTCACTAGCATAGCATCACCCTACATATCATGATACCGACCTCAACCAGGTCTCTAACATATATCATCCTAGCTACCAGGATGCAAACATATCAAAGCAATAACATAACAACAAATACCCGGATCTCAATCCGATAAAGGGCCGGCCTTGGTGCCTTAGACCCTGTTGATATAGTGAGGATAACTCACCTCGCACTGCCGAAACTCTGAACTGAAGAAGCAGATTCCCGAATCACCGACTCACCGAAACTCCCGAACTAGCCATCATAACAAAATAATCATTAGGCCAAACATACATCCACTTATTTGGGCCAAGACCAAAGTCCAAATCTTATACAAAGCCCAATATTGGCCCAATTTACCAAATTGGGCCCTCCGCACCAAATGGGCCTGGAACCAAGGTCCATAATAATAGTTGGGCCTAAAATACTCTGTCCATAATTTCCAGTTATGGCCCATAAATCCAACAGCCCAATAACAACCCAAACTATAAGGCCCAAATTGAAAATGCCACAGATGGGGTACGTTGGGCGTACCCTTCTTGGTACGTTGGGCGTACAACAATGCTCGCAACATGGGATCGGGACACTGGCCCACTACGTTGGGCGTACTCATAGGTTACGCGGGGCGTAACCTCACTGCTCAACAACATCACATAACGTCTTAATGGTTTAAGCTCTTAAGCCCAAACTTCAGATCCTTAGGCCAAATATGCCTAAGATTCATAAAGTCTCAAACTTTATCACTTGGGACATCCATAAAGCTCTTAATCCAAGGTCTTAATCCATTAAGACCCACATATCTCACACATGGAGCAACCACAGCCCTTGGGACCTCATTTTTCTCACTCAAGACCTCTCCAAAGGTCTGAAAGGACAGATAATCATGACCAACTCAAAACATGCATCAAGATGAGGACTTTTGGGACAAGAATGGTGTCAAAGCTTCACAACACATAGATCTACACAATATGAATGTCAAGCAAGAAGCTTTATACCTCAAATAGGCTCCAAAGGATGATGTCTTCCCAGATCTATAAGCTCCAGCCGTTCCTCTCCCTCTTTGACAGCCGTTCCTCAGTGTTTCAGGCATATTCAGAGTTTCAGGCATGTTCAGTGTTTCATGCAGTTCAGAGTTTCAGGCATGTTCAGTGTTTCATGCAGTTCAGTGTTTCGGGCAGCTCAGTGTTTCAGGCAGTTTAGAGTTTCAGGCATGTTCAGTATTGTAGGTAGTTTAGTGTTTGGATAGTTTCAGAGTTTTGGACAATATTAGTATTTGTGTTCAAATTCAAGTAAGGGCGATATAGTTGGTTGATTTGGGAATGGCAAGTTTTTTTTAGAGGTTGAGTAGTCAAATGAGAGATGAGCAGGCTGGTTCCAGCAGCATCGATTTAGTATGGATGGCAGAATGGATAGAACAATTATAGATAGTCGAAGTATCTTCAGGAGTCACTGGGAGCGACTAGGAGATTTCGATGGAGTGTAGTGACCGGTGGGAGTCCGGTAACTCAGATATCGACAGATTAGTTGGACCAGGGTGGTCTCAGTGCATCCGGTAGGCGGATGAGGGGTAACAAAATTTTCAGTCGGAGGAAGTAACGTTAAGGAAATTATGGAAAAGAGAAGAATTCAGTATGTACCAACAATAGTGACCAGCACTGTGAGTGGCTGGAGTGATGGACAAAAGGGTTAAAGTCACCAGGCAGGGTGTTGAGGCGGATTGCAGGTCAGTTGATCATAGAGAACTTCGAGGACGAAGTTTAGTTTAAGTGGGGGAGAGTTATAACACCCGAAATCAGAAAGTTCAAGAAAGGAAAGGAAAAACCCTAAGTTAAAGAGGGTTGACTCGTCGAGTCCAGGGAGGAACTCGGCGAGTCGGAGCGGGATCCGAGTGTAAAGTAAGTGACCGACTTGGCGAGTCGGCAAGTGGACTCGGCGAGTCTGGTCTGGGTTGGGAAACCCTAATTTCGGGACTTGGTACCCTATTTAAGCATCTTATTCTATTCCCTAGGGCTCATTTGCGGCCCCTATAGTCCAGAACCAGAAACCCTAAGCCTTCATTGTTGCTCATTCAAGCCTTCTTGCCATTTTGGGTGATTTGAAGGAAGAAGGAAGAAGACACCCATTGGGGATTCAAGGATTGGCAGTAGATCCAGAGTTTGTGAGGTCTTCCGGAACATTTGAAGGTAATGAGTCATTACCTTCCCTCTTTTGCATATAGATTAACCTTTATCATGGGATTTGGGGCTTTTAGGGCAAGTTTAAGAACCATTTCGAGTTAGAAGCCCAGATCTGAAGTTGCTACTTCAGATCTAAGTGTATCTTGGCCTAGAGAATCATAAAGCATTAGTCTTTGGGTTGATTGTTAAGCCCCTTTGTCTTAAACCCTAGTTTATAGTGTTTTGAGCCTAGATCTCCTTAGCTACACGTAAAGTTTGCCACTTTACGTAAGGAATAGACTTTAGAAGAGTGGATCTACAGTTTGGAGTCCATGCATGAATCAAAAGTCCTCTGCATGTATGTAGATCTGAATGGACTCGGCGAGTCCTTCGAGTGGACTCGGCGAGTAGCATGAAGATGAGGAGGAACTCGACGAGTGGGATGAACAACTCGTCGAGTAGGATGAAGTTGGGCATGAACTCGGCGTGTTGGAAGAACAACTCGACGAGTTGGTTGAAGATTGCCTTGGGCTCGACGAGTCTATTCGTGGAATCGGCGAGTTAGGTCGCGAAACCCCAAACCCTTCGAGTTGAGACTCGAATCAGTGAGTCGGGTGGAGACTCAGCGAGTTGGACAGGACAGGACTCGGAAATCGTTGGACTCGGCGATTCGAGTCGCGAATAGAAGGACCCTGAGCATATGAACTCGGCGAGTCAGTAGGTGGACTCGGCGAGTAGGGTTGACCTGGAAGGTTGACTTTTGACCAGGATTTTGACTTTGACCAGAGTTGACTTAGTTGACTTTTAGAGGACTGTCAGACTAAGTGTCATATTGATATTGGTAGCTCGGAGAGCTGGAGGAGCAGCGGCTCAGGAGATTGTCGATTAGCAGCCAGAGGACTATCGGCAGAGCTCAGCAGTTCAGGTGACTTTCCTTCCAGTAGGAACAGGTCTAAGGCCACAATGCTGGCCCGTTTAGCTAGCAGTAGTTTCCGGATTTTGATTCGATGCAGTAGTTAGTATGTTTGATGCCTTCATGGCTCAGACAGGATTTATGTGTTATGTGTTCCGGGCTACGGCCCGATGCAATATGCAGTATATGTGTGTTCATGCTAGTTGATATGTTTATTTTATGTGATGTTCAGTTAGTTCCGGACTTTGGTCCGATGTAGGGGGCAAGGCCCCAGTTAGTCCGGACTTCGGTCCGATGCAGGGGGCAAGGCCCCAGTTAGTCCGGACTTCGGTCCGATGCAGGGGACAAGGTCCCAGTCAGTTTCCGGACTTCGGTCCGATGCAGGGGGCAAGGCCCCAGTTAGTCCGGACTTCGGCCCGATGCAGGGGACAAGGTCCCAGTCAGTTTCCGGACTTCGGTCCGATGCAGGGGGCAAGACCCCAGTTAGTCCGGACTTCGATCCGATGCAGGGGACAAGGTCCCAGTCAGTTTCCGGACTTCGGTCCGATGCAGGGGGCAAGGCCCCAGTTAGTCCGGACTTCAGTCCGATGCAGTGGGCAAGGCCCAGCATGTGCTTTATATGTTATTATATGGTATGTGGTAGATTGGGGGAGCTCACTAAGCTTCGTGCTTACGGTTTTAAGTTTTGGTTTCAGGTACTCAGTTTTCAAAAAGAGGAGCTTGGGAAGATTGGAGTGCACACACCATAGTCAGTTAGCCTGGGAATGTTTGACTCTGATAATGAGATTATGTTTTGAATTAATACTCGAAAAATTATGTTATGACTTATGATACATTTTTTTATAAATATGGTTTTAGTAATGTTTTTAAAGAAATTTTTAGTCGTGATTTTTGGGTCGTTTCAGGAAATCACCATTTTTCAAAGACATAAGGTTTCTAAAGCTACAGAGGGTTGTTTTGGGCAATTCTGGGAGGCTTTAAAGAGACCAATCAATGCAAACATTTTTTTATTTCTATTTGTCAGCATTAAACAATTCCAATTCCATCTTTTTATTGGTTGATTTTTTCTTAGCCATGGTGGCTAAGAAACCCTAATATTTAGTTCTTGTTCAAAACTTGTTGATTGCTTGATTTGAAGCATATGACTTGACATTTGCTTTATGATTATATTCCAGTGATTATGTTCTTGTTTAAACTAGAATCCTTGAATTTGATTTATGTTTGATTGGCCACTTATATGAATTAAATTCTTGTGTAGTTAATTAACCTTTAAGACACCTAATCGTTCTGTAAAGTTAATGATTGGTAACAAAAAATAATTTTTCTTATTGTAGAACATATATTACATATTTTCACACTTCCGAGCGTATGAGAAGAAATGAACATTGTTGGGAAGCTTGTACAAAACTTAATGCGGTTTTTCATTACAATTTAAGAGCGTGTTTAGGCTGAATTAGTAAAGCTAAATCTAGTCAAAGAGTGTGTCTTGGTTAGATAATTTGGCATGCAAGAGGTATTAGAGTATGCTAATATCTTTCAACACCAACTTAGAATAGCAATCATGAATTACATCAAGTCATAATTAAGTTAAATGACAACATTGAGAACTAGAACTAGAACTATTCCAACAAATTGTTTACAAATCTATTTAGTTTTCTGTATGTTTTCAAAGTAGATTGTTATTTACATTATTTCAGATTTTGCATATAACCCCCCCCCCCTCTCTCTCTCCCGTGAGTAAAGTAGCTTGTGCAAAAAGGTATAAACTTTTGTCTCGTGTCTCTGATGATTAGGGATGGAAATGGGGCGGGGTTGACCATCCCTGTCCCCATCCCCGAGTGTCTAACCTCGTCCTCATCCCCATCCCCATCCCCGACGGATGCGAGGAATCAAATCTCCTCCCCTTTGTATTTTGGGCTTTTCCCCAGCCCGTCCCCAATCTATCAACGTAATAAACTCAACTTACACAAAAAAAAACCAAGTTTAATAAGTGATCAAAACCATATGCCATAAATAAATTTTGTTTACATCAATCATAAAGTTTAACAAGCATCAAAACAAAAAGTGTCGATTTGGTATACAGATCGACGAACAAAGTGACAATTGATGAACTTTTGGAATTGGGAACATAATTTGGTATATGGACTCTATCTCTAATGGTCTAATATACATCAATTCATTTTAGTGGACTTAATTCAAATTCAATAAATGATTGATATATATATATATATATATATATATATATATATATATATATATATATATATATATATATATATATATATATATATATATGGGAAAAGTGAATATGTGGCTGTCATGTATGGAATATTAGGTATAGAACCATCTATATTGATTTCATTTGATTAAAAAAACACAATTTTCTTTCACTGTTAGCTTCTTCTTATTGCTTTTGAACTCATATTATTTTTTATTTTGAAATTCATCCCTAACATCTATGTATTTCAAATGTATTTTTTATTAGACCTCTAATAGAAGCTTCATAACTTCCTCCGACACCGACCTTATATATACTTGCATAGTTTTTTTTTTTGGATTATGGGAAGAGGTTTATCGGGTTTTTCATGAACAATTTCAATCTTTCACTATAGTTTTCTATAATAAATTTCAATATACAAAACTACATGTAGTTGGTAAAATATTATTATACACAGTCTGTGATGTAAAATTAAACTTGTAAAACTCTATAAAAAAATATATACAAAGCCGAACATAAGCTCTAATAGAAGATACAAGAAATATGGTTAAGATATTTGATTGAATTTTGTTAAAATGATGTAATTTTTGATGGTTCTATACCTAATATTATGTACATAACAGTCACATATTACTCAAGCCCTATATATATATATATATATATATATATATATATATATATATATATATATATATATATATATATATATATATATATATATATATATATATATATATATATATATAGTCATCAAAGTGGGGGCGAGGCGGGTTGGGGATTGTTATACCCGGCCCCGACCCCATCCCCGGTTTTAGCATAATGGGGATCCCCGGCCCCATACCCGGTACCCGTTTTGGCGGGGAATACCCGTCCCCAATTGGGGCGGTTCAACCGGGTTCCTTACCGGGTCGGGTGGAATTTTCATCCCTATTGATGATCGACCATGCTTGCCTTGTACTGCTTTTTAGTGAATTGAAGTAGTGTATTTGGAGTCCATAGTACCCCTATTATTTGTTGGCTTTGACACACCTAACAATAAGGGTAACAATTATCGACATGAAATGAACCCGACATGAGGATAAACGGGTTTGGATTGAGTTTTTCTGACCTGCCAACCAATACTATACGGGTCATATTCAAGTTTGCAAGTTGACATGTGGACCCGTTTATTTTATTAGATAAAAAAATTTTAAAAAAATGTATTTATTAATAAATGAGTGCAAAACGACTAATGAGTAAATATGTGATATTTAGACTTTTCCTATGATCCACGAACCAGATTTTGACCTACGAACATGCGAACTCGTATAGTTAAACGTGTTATACAGGCCATGTCATGGTTTAGCTTATCCAGGTTAGGGTTAAGCAAGAAGACATGAATATTTATATGGGGTTGTGGTTGAGTTCAGTTTTTTGACCCACCAACCCACAACCTGTCAACTCAAACACGTGATTGCCATCCCAACTTGAGAGCTCAAGTTTTGTTGTTTTTTCTTTTGAATGTTTCGATTCTTAGAACTATATGTTTAAAGAAAACATGAACCGAATTGTAAAACCCAATCTAAAACAATTAAAATTTAGTTTGTTCGGATTAGATTTTAGTTTAGTTGGGATTATTCTTGACTAATATATTAAAATCAAATTCAATTTTGGTTCCCTCGGATAAGATCGAATTAATCCATTTCAATCTAACACTCTACGTGCAGATGCAATTGGCATGGATTCATTGGTAATCTTATACTAGGACCGAATATATCTATTTAAATATTGAGATAGATGTTGAGGCTATTAACAAATAATTAAATAACATAAAAACTATATACATCGTTTGTTAATTTAAAATTTATTTTCAAGATAATGGAACTATCGAGAGGCCGATAAGTATTTATATTGACATCACATATCCGTTGTAACTTTAACTCATTTTTTTATTATTGACAATCCATCTTTTTGTAGTTCTTCTATGATACCGTTTACAGATGCAATAATTTTCTTGTGTTTTTCGACGTCTCTCTAGTTTCTTTAACAATTTTGTATATAAACCATTAAACCAACATAACATTGACCCATTATCTTGGTGGATCACTCGGTAAACTTTTGACATCTTATAGAGAAGGTCTTATGTTCAAACTTTTGAAGATTCAATTATGGATGATCAGGAGAAAAGTATGCGACATAATTATGAAAATGTTTTCATCATAAAAAACAAATGACAAAGGATATTTAATTTCTCAAAAACTATTAATTCTTTTACGTATTTTTATTAAGATAAAGCGTCTGTTAAAGTAGACCTGACAAATCGTGTATTCGTGTCAGCCACGAATTTGACACGATACGATTACACGATGAGAAATAAGCTTTATCTCAATTTTTAAAATGTATTCGTGTCGTGTCGTGTCTCTCACAAATTCGTGTTTTCGTGTCTGAAATTTCCAGGTATATGTTAAAGTAAGCTTCAAGGATTAGACTACAAAACCAATTATCAACAAAAGGACAGCCGGCCTTTGTTCACAACAAGAGACTACAGAAATTTAAAACAATTCAACATCATTAAATTTTTTTAAAGGAAAAATTATATAAAAAATTATACGAGTTTTGAGAAAACATTTGAAATATTAATTAAATGATTTTCATTATAAAAATCAACTTTAATACCCTTTTCTAGTCAACAACGTCAGTAACAAATATCAATTCTCTATTCTTTTTGTCAAACTTCTTTTTCAGGCTTTAGTTGTTACAGCTTTCCTTTTTATATTTAACCACTACATCTGTTTTCACCGTTGTGAGTTTGTTATTTAAAAAGAAGATTTACGAACTTTGATGGTAGTTATAGATCTAAAATATAAATCACACTAAATAACTTAATAGAAAAATATGAACCAGACTAATCATGTGATAATAACCCAACAAAGTTTTATAAAAGAAAGAAATCCCTAATACTTGAAAAAGAAGGTCAATCATGAATCATCATCAACCCTAAAATTAAAACTAGTGAGAATCTAACAAGTGGCTATTGTTTCTCTCTCTTTAATATTTATTTATGTCTCTTCAACAACTTATACATCCCAAACACATTTTTCTCCTCCCACACATACGGTATGAAAAACGATCTGTGTAAAGCCGGTGATAGTTCCCTATCCAAATATGGTAACGCAGCCACCACCTACACACACCACACACACAAGCATTAACTAATTTCTCACAAAAATTACTCTGTGTGTGTGAGAGAGAGAGATAGATAGAGAGATTACCTCCCATTTGGATAAGTCGCTTCCACGAGAAGGAAAGGGTCGTTGGAGTTGAAGCTCAACAAGGAAATCACATTTTTCGACATCTTGAAGCTGTGAATACATTTTTATTAAAAAAAAAAAAAATTGTATTTTGTTTTTGATAAATTTAGAGTGAGAGTTGAGAGGCTTACGAATTGATTATGTGATGCTTTGTTTTTATTATTGAAATATGGAGGTGATGCTGTGGTTCCACCTAAAGTTGAATTAAAAGGGAAAGGAAGAAGCCCATTGAAGCCATCATCAATCCACCTAACTTCACCCACGTAATCCGGGATAAAAAACGACGACGGAAATCGATGCCACTCACTTCCCACACACACAATCGCACCTTGCATTACACACACAATACCAATTTACTTATTTATTTATTTTTTTCTTGTTATTAAAACATCGTCAACAAGAAATAATTTTAAAGATTATTATTATTATGGTATTTTTGTTATACCTGTTCCAGCATCATCATGATGTTGAAAGTGTTTGTAAATCTCTAAAGGAGCAGCGTAACCATTTATGATAGAGAATGTTCTAGAATGAGAAACACATAGAATCAGACCAATAAGTAATGGTCTCAAGTATTTAGCCATCTGTAGATTTAAAAAAAAAGTTAATTATAAGTTTTAATAAGAGAAATAAATAAGATTGTTAAATGATGATTTATTAAAAAAAAAAAAAATTAAACTTACGTTGTGGAGAAAAGATTGTTCAGTTCTATAACGATCAAAAAAGAAATCAGGAATACTCTCAATAACAGCTGCAGCCGCAACACATATAAGAGGGTATATAGGATAAAGAAACCTGAAATTTATTATAAATAAATAAATCGTGTTATTTATTTATTTTTTTTATGTGTTTTAGTTATGTTTCGTTTTATTTTAAGGTTTTGGTTTGATTTTAGGGTTTAAGATGAAAGACATGAATAAAATTTTCAGGGTTTGAATTGAAGATGATATAGAGGATGAAGATGAGGGCAAATTAGTCATTTTACTTTTGGACTTAACATCTGTCTTTTTAAGGTTTTAGTTTAATTTTAGGGTTTAAGATGAAAGACATGAATAAAATATTTCAGGGTTTGAATTGAAGATGAATAGAGGATGCAGATGAGGGCAAATTGGTCATTTTACTTTTGGACTTAACATCTGTCTTTTTTAAGGTTTTGGTTTAATTCTAGGGTTTAAGATGAAAGACATGAACAACATTTTCCGGGTTTTGAATTGAAGATGATATAGAGGATGAAGATGAGGGCAAATTAGTCATTTTATTTTTGGACTTGACATCTGTCTTTTAACACCGTAAATGCCAGGGACCAAATATGGAAGTAAACTACATTTTAGGGACCATTCATGCAACAAATCAAACATTTTGTGTTTTGCTTGAACTTGGTCTGATACTAGGGTTTAAGAAGAAAGAGATGAAGAACAATTTCACGATTTGCATTGAGGTAGATGAAAGAAAATGAAATGAAGACAGGGGCAAAATAGTCATTTTGCTTGAATCAATCTAACTGACCTTTCTTCTTTGTGGGGTTGTAGAGACATGAAAGCCATCCAAATATAAACAGGAGAGACAACAATCACCATATCAGGGGCGAATTTCTTCTTTGTAAATGGCAGAAGAACCACAAACATCATTGCAAAAACAAGAGCAAAATTGAAGTTATTAAATCCATTCTTCAAGTAAAATAAAGCCCCTTCAGTTCCATATAAATGACTCTCTCCACCTCCTAAAACATTATACACCAACAGATTCATAACAGAAGATGTCCATTTCCCATAGTAATGATAATCCACAACTACTGAAATTATCTGAAACAAAAACAAAACAAGTGATTAGAAAACAGAAAGTTAGAATTTAGAAACAACTTTTTTATAAAAGATTACGTACCAAAAGTGTAATTGACATAAACGCCCCTGATATAAACGCCCTTTTGAATTTTCGAAGTAGAGAGTAGACTGTTACTGGAAGAAAAGCAAGGACTGAAAATGGCCAACCAAGAATAACTCCAGTTGCTGCAACAGCAACAGCCATGGCATTCATCCCAAAAAGAAACAATGCTGAAGAGAGAGAAATTGCATACATAGAAAAAGAACTTGGCAAAAAACCTGTAAAAGTTATGAAAAAGATTTAATATGAAAAGGGAATTATTAGATTTTGATAATTCTTGCATTTGGGAACTTACTTGTGCTAGCAAAAAAGCAACCACTTGTTAAGCATAAAAGGGAGAGTGTGTAACAAGCAAGGCGTTTCCCATACTTTCTGGAAAGTGCTACTACTAAAGCAGCTTCAGATATGACAGAAAGAAGGCCAAGAAAGATTCTCACAGCATAGAATACTCTTACCTGAAATGTGATGAAGAAATCATTCGATTGATTATGTTAATGGAAGTAGAAATCAACAAGATTATAAATGGAATGATTATAGAGAGTGTTGAATTGTATTACTTTTTCCTCATCAAGCCAATTATACATCTGTGAAGCTGGCCAACCCACCATGTAATGGAACAGAATGTAGAGGTATGAACGCAATGCAAACTGAGAACTGCAATTAACAGATAATTTATCTCAGAGTTAAGAAATCATGGCTGAATTTGGGGAATGGGGATAGAACTTCCATGGAAGAGATTGTGAAACAGAAAATAATTGAAGAGCTAAGGCAAACAATTAGCACAAACATATTCCGAATTGCTTATTTCAGTGGTGATTTTTTGTTGTATTGTGAAGGGATATACATATACTATACTGTATAGCCTCGTATTTGAAAGAACTTGTTCTGAAGTTGCTATGTAAGACAGAAACAAAATCAGGCTCTTTGATTTCAGTCAAATGGTAGATTCATATTAAGATGTAGTTATTAAGTTATCTGCGCTTATTAGATCTTAGTTGGAATTCTCAGAGTGTGTAAATTTGGTGTAATCCTTAGTTCGTACTTCTAACATGTCCAACAAAGAAAAATTCAGGGATTATGATGATCATATGACTCAAACAGGTAACGAATAATGAGAAATGAATGGAGAATACCTGTACTCCCAAGTCTGAAAACCTGATTTGTAAAGGAGGAAATGAAGAGGCTCCCAATAATTGAACACTTCATCACAGTCATGAACGATATTCGTAGTTGCACTCAAATACCTTAATATCCCTAGGGCAAATATAGGAAATGTCCATGACAGACCTTTATCCACCTCAACCCCTGGTTTCTCCGCTGGCTTGTCTACCTTCGTATAACCATCCGCATCGGCCGATGTTGAAGGCAACAAACGATCGTATTCCGACGGACGTCTTCTCCTTGTTGGAAGTGCTGCCATTGCTTTACTCTGTAGCTATTGCCTCGATCCTTCTGCAAATACAGCTTGGTGGATTTGCTTTATGTTTGCTTCTTTTCCGCTTTCGGCTTCGAAAATCGTTAAAGAATGAACAAAACCGGTCGGATAGTCGTCGGAAAAGCTATTCCGTGAAACGGGAAAGCCCAAATGATTGGGTAGTTGGACTACCGGCTAAAGCCCAAATCATTGGGCCCGAATCTCCATGAGAGTGGGCGGACTGTATATCTTAGGGCTAGCATCTGAATTTTTAAGAGATCTGAATGTTTAAAAGGGTCTGAATTTTTAAGATCTGAACTTCTAACATATTATTTGGTTGAAACCTCTGAATTGTTATGTTGAATAACAAAAATGATCATTTTACCCTTCTGTGTTATTTTTTGTTGAATTCAATGTTTCTATTTAGAAAACAATTTGACAAACTTATTGAATAATTGTGAAAAATAACTTGACGATTATGTACTTCAAAATAAAAACATGCTCAAGCTCTTACCTAGCTAATTAATTGTACAATGCTTTTGAAATAAATACATGTTCATACACCCCTAATTTGTGACGAAATGAAACATTTCATTGTTAATACACATCCATATTACAAAGATTCACAAAAATTCAAAATTGATAACAAAGTCAAATTTAAGTATTTACATTTACATCTATGTAAATAGAATAGTGAAAAACACAAATTCATATCATCTTTTTTACTTTTGCTCCCTGGATCAAAAGATACCCCTAAACATTGACACCCATCTAATATCCTTTTCACCTTTTGTATCAGTATGGACAGTACCAAGCTGCAGTGCTGCACCAAAATAAGACTTTTAAGAAACTACTAATCAAAACATAACCATAACTATCTGAATTAACAATGAACTGTAAGCACATCTCCAGAATAACAACAAAGTAGATAACTGATCAAATTGGTTCAAATCTTGATAAAACATCAGCAAGCAAACTCAATAATGGGTAATAAACAACTCAATAATTGGTTCAACTTTGCTAGAAAACACTTCTATCGGATCAAAACTATATTGATTCCGAGTATACACCTGCTATCATATTTCATAAACAATACATATCAATATGACTTGAAATATGCATATGAAAATGGTGGGGCTGGCCGATTAGGGCTGAGTCATGGAGTTGGCTAATAAACAATATTTCAAGCGGTGATCGATTGATAATTCCAAAAAAGCAAGATAAATTGAAAACCCTAAAATTCTACACAATACCTGGTGTGATATCCGAAAAATGGTGGGGCTGGCCGATCGTCCTATTAGGTGGAGGGACTGCGCTCCAACGATGGTCCGATTAGGACTGTGAGTCGTTGGAAGAGACGGTGACAAGCAGGCGTTGGAGGGTAGCAATCGTCGGAGAGGGGTTGGAAGGAATAGGATTCATGAGAAATAGAAAGAGACGAGGGGGCGCAGGGGTAAAAACGAAATACGCGTCGATGAGGGAGTCGGAGGGCTTCGTTGTCGGCGACAATGTTAGAGACGGCAATGTCTAGATGGGATGACCGGAGAGGATGGTGAACTGTGGAGGGTTGTAATTGGAGTTTTCAGTGGGAAGCGCCGTTTGTGAAGAAGAAAGAGCAAAGGGAAGGAGATAAAGTATCTGGGCAAAAAGGGAATGCACGTTGTTTTTATTTTTCCAGATATGTCTTTAGATCTGAAAGTTTAAGAGGCAACTTATAAATTTAGAGGCATAAAATAATATGCAACCAAACAGTCTTTATCTGAAAAATTAAGAGCTTGCCTCTTAATTTTTCAATTAAGAGGCTACCAAACAGGGCCTTAGTTGCATGTTATATGTATGGTATGTGGTAGCTTATGGGAGCTCATTAAGTTTTGTGCTAAGGGTTTCAGTTTTGGTTTCAAGTACTTCTGCTAAAAAAGAGAAGGGCTCGGGATGATCACATGACACACACCACAGTTTTCTAGCCTGGGATATTTCACTATGATATTTGATATGATATTTTGATACTTTGAGAGTTATGATGATGTTTTTAAGATACATAGTTTACGATGTTTACATGATGATATTTTTGTGGTCTTAATAATGAATTAAAAATGAAATTTTTGGACCGTATTTTTGGGATGTTTCCATGTCGTCTATGTTATGGATATCTGGGATAAGGGTAAGGCGGCAATGGATGATGTACCAATCGTGCGAGAGTACCTGGATGTATTCCCAGAGGATTTTCCTGGGATAACCTCTGGAGAGACAGGTTGAGTTCATGATTGACCTAGTCCCTGTTGCAGCTCCGATAGCCAAGGCACCATATTGGTTGGCTCCTCCCGAGATGCAGGAGTTGTCTACACAACTGCAAGAGCTACTAAACAAGGGATTTATCAGATCGAGCAGTTCACCATGGGGAGACCCGATCTTGTTTGTAAAGAAGAAGGATAGGTCTCATCGGATGTGCATAGACTACCGAGAGCTAAATAAGGTAATGGTGAAGAACCGTTATACTCTCCCGAGGATCGATGATTTGTTTGACCAGCTACAAGGTGCATCTTGGTTCTCCAAGATTGACATGCGATCGGGATATCACTATATGCGAGTCAGGGACGACGACGTGTCGAAAACAACCTTTCAGACTCGCTATGGTCACTATGAGTTCATGGTGATGCCGTTTTGGCTCACCAATGCTCCTGTCGTGTTTATGGACCTCAAGAACCGCGTGTGCAGACCGATGCTGGATCGGTCTGTGATAGTCTTCATTGATGACATTTTGCTTTATTCCAAGACTCAGGAGCAACATGAGGAGCACCTGAGGGAGGGTTTCATAAGTTGTGTAAAATACTGTAGCTAATAGTATAACATGAGGAGCACCTGATATTTTGATTTATTCCAAGACTCAGGAGCAAAATGTAACTTTTCTTTTATGTGTAAAATACTGTAGCTAATAGTATAACTTATGATGCACATTACACAAGTTGTGGAATTGGGTTTCATTATCGTGCTCCACTATCGTGGGCCTGCGACCGGAGATCTTTCAATTGCTTTAAGTTTAACTTATAGAAATAACCCTTATAATTTTACTTCTATTCATACGTCATCCAATTATATTCAATTTGTTTCACAGTTAATATAAATTTACAGAAATTGCCCCTTCATTTTTTTTCTTTTTATTCACAATCCATACAAATTATAAAAATAGTCTATTGACTCTTTTCTTCGGTAAAATCACCTACTTCTTATACATGTTTATTGTTTTTGTAGCCCATTATCATACAACAAATAAATTTTAAAACTTGAATTTTCAAAAAAAAAAAAAATACTACTTATTGTTTTACGGAATGATTTTGTCACATACAAAATCCAACCAAATATTTTGGTTTTTTTTACAGTTTTTAACAATGTGATTTTCTTCTTCATTTTTTTTCATGCATTCATCTTTTTTCCTAATTTTAAATTTTTTACTGTGTTATTCCAAGATTTAATCAAAAAAATTCTGAACTTAGTATTTTAATAATTTATACGTTTTATATATGATATGCTACATTGTTTAATCAATTCTCTATGTAAAAACTCACAGCAAAGCGCGAGCTCAAATACTAGTTTCTAACACTTTCAAAACCTCAAATTACACATATAATCTTCAATATTCTCTTTAACACCTTCAAAACTTCAAATTAATAGTTTATATAACATCATCCACATTATAAAATTGCCCAAAAAACAAGTAGCTAAATACCATTTTAGTTGAACGTTTTATTTCAAAAGTACAATAAGTCATTATAAATGCCCAAAAAACAAGTAGCAAAATACCATTTTAGTTGCACGTTTTATTTCAAAAGTACAATGTCTTCAGACAAGGTACAATCAACAATGCACGCATCACACACCCTTCATAAATATTTCACTTTAACACTTTCAAAACTTCAAATTAATATTTTAATTAACATCATCCACTATATAGAAATGCCCAAAAAACAAGTAGCGAAATACCATTTGATTTTAGTTGAACGTTTTATTTCAAAAGTACAATAAGTCATCTGATTGTCAGACAAGGTACATTACCAACTCACCATCCTCAAGTCAACAACCAGGGTGTTCAACCCAAATTTCCCTTCACAAAACACCACAATAACTCGATAATACACAAAAAAAAAAAAACACATAACATTATTATAATATTTTATAATATTATAATATCATAACATTAACCGGTATTTTGCATTCCAGCTGCAATTCCCTTCATGGTCAAAATAAGCGTATCCTCCAAACCGGGCGCATACTCACTCTTCGGGTTCAGCTTTATATACTCATCAGCCGGTTTACTTGGCTCGGCATACTCTTTTGAAATATGGGGCCTCAATGTCACGTGGTAGTTAGGGTCACGAATTCTTTTTAATGTATACGCTTGACACACATTTAATGTGGTGATATATGAATCACGTAAACGCAGCCTTTGTCTCAAATACGGATCCCCCTCAAGTAAATCCTTATGCCCCGCAATCTACAAAAACAAAACAAATTAAATCATGTCAGCAACAAAGCAACAACCTCTGAGCTGTCCCATACTGTACTGTGTATTATACTGACTACGCACCCGAAGGAGGAGATTTTTGGTTTCCTCGTAATTTGCTCTTAGTGATTCACCAAACGACCATAAGTCTTCGGACACAAGGAGCTTGTCATTCAAAGCTGCAATTCCGGGGTCACCTTTTGCAAACACCATTTCGACTAAATCGATTGTGACTCTAAAAAAAGGCCATGTTTTATACATTTCTTGTAGCATGTGAAGATTCTTGATGTCTTTTTCAATCGCGTATTTAAACGCGGCTCCAAATCCCAGCCAGACTGGGAGATGGAACCGCGTTTGAGTCCACGCGAAGATCCACGGAATCGCTCTGAGCGATTCTATTCCGCCGCTCGGCTTTCGCTTCGACGGACGGCTCCCGATGTTCATCCGCCCGTATTCCAATTCCGGTGTCGCCTGTAATCGGAATCATAATACATAATTATTTATTTATTATTTTTTATTTTTGAAAATATAAAATGAAATATAAACGAGACTTACGAGTCGGAAATATTCGACGAAACGCGGTTCCTGAAATACAATCGAGCGATACTGCTCGGTTGCGTGAACCGCGATCTCGTCCATCAGTGCGCGCCACTCAGGCCGGGGTGAAACCGGGGGGTTCATCCCGTGCTCGAGTGTAGCCGCGCAGAATCTCTGAAGTGTTCGAAAACACAAATGTTCTTCACCAAACGACTGCTCGATAACCTCACCCTGAACTGTAACCCGGAGCGACCCGTGGATCGTTCCGGCCGGTTGCGAGAGTATAGCGAGATGGGTCGGGCCACCGCCCCGCCCGACCGTCCCGCCTCGCCCGTGAAACATTGTCAACTTGACCCCATATTTTTTCGCAACATTTATAAGCTCCTCTTGAGCTTTGTAAAGTTGCCAAGCAGCTGAAAGCCGCCCGGCATCTTTACCAGAGTCGGAATATCCGATCATAACTTCTTGTTTCCCGTCAATCCGATTCCGGTACCACTCGATTTCAAAAAGCCGGGCGACCGCCGCGGGGGCGGCATCCAGGTCAGCGAGTTTTTCGAAAAGCGGGACCACGCGTAACGGGTGTCTGACGTGGCATTCACGTTGGAGCAACTCAACCGCTAAAACATCTGAAGGTGACGTGGCCATGGAGATGATGTAAGCACCGAAGCAATCAGATGGGAGTTCTGCGATGACGTGGAATGTATCCAAAACGTCTGAAATTTCTTCGGTTTTTGGAAGGTCTTTACCGAATAAGGGGCGTTTGCCACTAAGTTCAGAAAGAAGCCATTCTTGTCGTTTTGCTTCGGACCAATCACGATAAGACCCGATTCCTAAATGTTGTGTGATTGCTTCTAGAACGTCGGTATGCCTGTCGGATTCTTGTCGGATATCCAGTCGTACAAGTGAAAGTCCGAAAGTGGAAACTTGACGTAAGAAATCAAGAAGGCTGCCGTCAGCAATTACACGATCACCACATGCACATAGTGATCTGTAGCATAACTCGAGTGGTTCCAAAAACTGCCACGTTGCAACAAAAAAACAGTATTAAGAAAAGATAAACTGACACGTGGCTAATGATTAATGAAGATTTAATCTTTATATTACCTGTTCGACATTAGTGTAAACCAATTCTTCTGGAATGTCTGAGACGTCATGAGCTAACAAATGACGGGATCTTTCTCTTGTGTTGTATAACTTGTCTCTCACGTCACCGAGAATCACACGATATGGTTCAGTGGGAGGAACTTGTTTCCAGAATTCTGTAGGAAAAAAAATAAATTATGAAATACCGAAAATGCCCTCGAAAGCTTAAAGGAAGAATATTTTTCGCGGGAATTACCGATATAGTGTTTGACGTCTCTTTTAGACGATGATCTATGGAGTTGTTCAGCTCGAACACGGAGTTCATCGCTACAACGCCACATTGACATCTGGAAAGTGGAAACATCAATTCCAATGTAATTAAGAGGAAAAAAAAAAAGTGAAATACCGAAAATGCCCTTACCTCAAACATTAGATCCTCTATCTGGGAAAAGTACATGTTTGCAGCCATCATTCTTGCAAGTAAGCAAACATCTCTTGTAACTTCAGGAGTTACCCTTGGATTACCTGAATATATATTTTTTTTACAAAAAGATATAAGATTTAACTTTTATGAGCATTAAATAAGATTAGGAGAAGTATAATTTAGAAAATATATATATACCATCACGATCGCCACCCATCCAGGAAGAAAACTGTATGAGAGGGGCATTATAGGGAACACGTTCGTTAATTCCAATGTTTTTAAGAGCAGTGTCGACACGTCGTAAAAATTTAGGAACACCTTTCCAGATTGTTTCATGGAAGTAACTCATTCCAGCTCTCATTTCATCTTGTGGAGTTGGTGGAGTTCGTTTAATCTCATCAGTGCGAAAAGCCGCTTGAATCTTGAAAAGATACATAAAAAAAATATTATAATTTATAAATCAATGATTTTTTTTTCAACCAAAGATTAATTTATACAAATTTACTTACTTCTCTATGCAAAGCCTCGTCCAATTCAAGCTTATCATCAGGAGTTATGTCCTTCGCGTATAACTGAGCAAGACAATCACGAATCCTGTAAAAAGTACAGATATTAATAATAAAAAAAAATCGACTTTTTTGCTTCAAGATTCATGGAGATGAAGGGTATTTATACCTTCCATGTTTTTGAAGTAAAGATCTGCGGACAGATTGAGTTGGGTGAGCAGTGAAGACTAGGTCAACGGTTTGGTTCTTGAGGGCATCAAAGACTTCTTGAGGGGATTTTTTGAGTTTGTGTACAAGTTTTTTGAAAGTTTCTTCAATATCGGATTCAGTTGTTGCATTGGCTTCATCACCAAAATCACCCTTTTTCAGCTTGATTCTCCTACGATAAGCAATTTGAACCTCTTCAGCTAGATTGGCTAAGTTAAGCATGTGAGAGAAAGCTTTAGCAATGACAATGGAGTCCCCTGGATCTAAACTTGTTAATACACTTCCAAGCTCTTCTAGCTTCTTAGGGTCATGCTTTCCTTCATACTCAGCGGAAAGCTCATAACATTCTTGCACCTATAAAAAGCAATAGGTTTCATTGGAAACAACGTTTCGATAGTTCAGTGGCACATTTAGTCGAACAGTTGGTGATCAATGAACATGGGATGCATTCCCCTGCTTCCTCATAGAAATTGGATGTTCAATTGTTCATCATATCACTTCACAATCGGAGTTGCATGTCTTGATTAAATAAAAAGATAAAAGAACCTAATTTGAACTACAGGCTTATGTAATATCGAATCGTTAATACCGAGAAAACAACTGAAAATTGTCGAAATAAAAGTTTGTAATAGAGAATTCTTTAAGCTTTAGTTTCGCCAATTTTGGGAATCGATTAACTAGAAATTAAGTTAGGTTATGAACTAATGAGCCAAAAAAGCTAACCGTTTCTTTGAGACCCTCTCCATGCAAATCCTGAAGAATATCAAGAAACTTATCCAGAAGCAAAGCATCGTACTCGATAAGTTTATCATCCTCCGAGACTTTTCCGGGAACTAAAAGCCTCAATTGCGCATCGATGGACGCCAATTTCTCCAAATTCCGAGTCGCCATTAACCACACACACTCCAAATCAAAACTGATAACCTTTCAATTCCTGATTAATCAAATAAAACAAAAAAAAAAATCAAAAATACTTTCTTTGAAGTCAGTGGTTCTATCAAATCGTACTGATCGCGACACAAAGTAGACATGAAAAAGCAACCCACGTGTGTATGGATAAACAATCAAAGGTGTATCGTATAGATTTGAGTACAAGGAGGAGTGGAGTACCTGATGGTTTGTGGGTGAGAGTGAAATTTTAAGACTCGATAGAATCGAAGAAGAAGGTGGATCTGCAGAACATGAATTTGGGGTTTGGCTATATATAGAGAAACATAAGCAAGGAAATCACATGACACATGCCACATGCCACATGGTACGACTCATGACGGAAGGATCGGTATCAAAGGCAAAGCCCCTTGGAATTTTTTTTTTGCTAGTTGCCGTTCAAAAACCACCCCTTCAATTTGGCTAAATTCACGCCTCGGATCATGAATAGAATACCATCATTTATCAAAGAGTAAATTACACAAATGATCCTTCCGGTTTAAGGTAATTCATATGTTTGGTTTTTAATAATTTTTAATTCATCCCATGGTTATTATTTCTATTTATTTTGAATATGGTCATAGATCCAGTTAAAATGATTATTTCACATTTAGTGATATTTTTAAAATTTTAATCTTATTTTACTTGTTATATAGAATATATTATTAAATAAGCACACCCTACCTCTCTCTATGTACCTTCCCCACCCTCTATTTCCTTCCATGACCCGTAAAAATTGTCACCACCTCACATCGCCCTTGAAACCACCTCCAATGACATCCACACCCCACCTCATCACAAAGCTTTTCTTTTGTAACGTCCCGATTTTAAGAATAAATTTTTCATTTTTAAACCAAAATAAATACTCAATTTTAAAAAGATATATTCAAAACAAAGCCATTTGTTCATAAAACCATAAACCAAAATCATAGTCTTAAAGAAATGTAATAGGGTATAGGGTTTGACGCCATACATATACCATCACTATCCGAACCAAATGTACATGTACCGAGCTAGAAGCATACGTACCGAACAGGGGCACCTATATCGAACCATACAAATGTACCAATCCACGAAGATACCGAACCATACAAATGTATTACGATTGACAATTGACAGATTCTTCGACTACCAACAAACATCTGTTAAACGTTACAAGGTACACACCGATGTACCTTCGGGTATTAGACAACTAATGCAACATGACCTCAAACTTTCATGTCAAATAAAGAGGTTATGCCCTTGAATATCGACTATAATCATATTCGAAAAACACAAAAAAGGTACGCTATCATTTTGTGTCCCTTAAGAAAATACGGTTTATAATACACTTCTCAGAATCATCATTGAATTTATCATCGGAACGTTGACCCGGGATCCCCTCCCGGTCAATCAGCTTATGAACTGTTCGTGTCTCCAGGTTTACTAACTATAAAAGGGATCGTTCGTTATTGTAGTCAATGACAGATAGACCCGGGGCGCATCAAGTGGCGCCATCCATGGGACTCCACGACAAATGGCCAAATAAGATATCCCAATTGTCGATGTGAGTCCCATCCCAAGAATGCAAAACCTTGAGGGGCCTGAAGGAACACTACAAATTATGATGGCGGAAAAAAACAAGAATGAGATTCCAGAAGATCCAAAAGGAGAATAAGGACGGATGAGCCAAAAGAATTTGGAAGCGAAAGAATTGGAGATGAAGGAATTCAAACCCTTCAAAAGCTTTAGACCTATGAGGAGACGGAAGATGGAAAGAAACAAACAAAAAACTTAAAAAAAAAAGAATGGGATTTAGTTTCCATTCATACAAGCCAGACGAAAGATTCAGATGAGACGGATGTAAAAGTCAGGAAACATGAGAAAAAACTAAGTAGGAAGGAAGTAATCTCTAACCCTTCACACTCTAAGAAAATGAAAAAGAACTTCGGTAAAGGCTAAGAGACATCACCAGAAGTAGTGGAGGCGAAGCAGTACAATCAAGCCTTCAAAAACTTGAATTTTCGTTCACCCTTTACGGATGATATCGATGAGACACCCATACCAAAGGGACTAAAAATTCCAAGGGTATCACTGTCTGATGGGACAGGAGATCCGGGCAATCATATCTCAAACTTTCAATAGGTCATCAAGATGATTCTAATGGATCCAAAGTTGTGGAGTTTATACGTTGCAGGAACCCTGGACATATCCCCCTGATATTGGTTAGCAATTCTACCTCCTCGAAGTATAGGGAGCTTTAAAGAGCTAAGTCAAAAATTTTGTAGCACTTTCATTCAACAGAGGAGGTTCCAACAGCAGGCACGTGCGATATTTTCCTGTCGAGAACACGAAGGAGAGTCCATCAAGGCTTATTTCAAACAATTCAACAAAATTAGACGAAAGATGCTAAAAAGAGATGACCCCATGATTATAGTGGCATTCACTTATGGAAAATTGGAAGGGGAGTTATTCTGCAAGTTAGTGGTCAGAGAATGGTTTAATGCAGAAGATATGATACACAAAGTGTAACATCCTGCATAATTACATAAATAAATGGAAAAGAGTTAACATGAATTAAAATCCTAAAATCATTAATAATTTAGCGGGGTGTTGGTGTTGGGGAGCCAATCGATATAATTTTGGATTTTGGGGGTTAAAAGAGTAATTTCTAGACTTGATTGGAAAGGGATTCCAGAAGGCAGGGTATAAATGGTAAATTATGTACCAAGGTTGAAAGGAATTTGTTATGAAAGGTGGCTATATGGTAATTTAGGGATCTGTCTTGAAAAGTTGTGGGTGGGAGGAACTGGAAGTGTCAAAATCATAAGTAACTTTGGATGGACACGGGATTGGACAGTGACTCCTTTTTCCCTCTTGCTGGAGCATACGAACCCTAAACCAATATTCATCAGCCGCCACCATGGAGCTCTCTAAGTCGCCACCGACTTGCTGTGTCATTCACCGTTCGCTACCGTGCCGTTGAAGCATCGCCATCACAACCTGTTGCCAGCGACGTCGAGATCAGCCGGGAGATACGCCAATCGGAGGGAGGCGCTGTGTCGTCGTGTGTCACCAAAAACCCATGGTTAGTCCACCGGTAACCCACCCTTGATCCCTCTTTCTCTCGTTCTTTGTGGGTTTGACGCCGGAGGCGTCACTGCCGCCTATGAGGTGGCTGAATGTGCTACCATTTTCATTTTCGGCGACACCTGACGCCAAGTGGTGGCTGAAGGTGCATATGTTTGTCTGTGATGGTTGTTTTCAGTTATTGTAGTGTGGGTTGTGTGCATTTGTGATCGAGAACCCACTGCCACCACCGTGAGGTGGTGGCTGCCACCCATTGTCATCTTTCTGCCACCCTTGGCCGCCACCAACCACCGTGGGAGGTGGCTGTGTATGTATGTATATTATGTGTGATGCGGTATGTTCAAATTATGGGCAACAATAACCACCACCACCACCACCATTGGAAATGGTGGTTGCTGCCACCTGTCGCCGTGAGCCACCGTCGACCACCACTACCCGAGGTGGTAGTGGGTGGTGCTTGGCATAGTGAACCCTAATCGGCCCAATGCTTAATCTTGGACTGGTCTGCTTTGTGATTAGGCTAGAAACCCTAATTAGGGTTTAGAAAACCCTAATTTTGGGTTTATCGGTTTGGATTTTTACCGGGACCCGCGGTTGGAATGTTAAATTGATATTGTGAATTATGTCTGACTTCATTGTATGAATGGCCTAGTGGATTGATGGGCTTAATGGGTTAAGTCCTTAATGGGTTAAGTGAGAAACACTTAACTCTAATTGTCATTTCATGTGAAAACCCTAATTTTACTTGGGCCTTGAGTTGGGCCTTTCTATTGGACTTTGGTGATTGGGCTATTGATGGGCCATCCATGAGCAATCATGTTGACTAGAGTAATTAGACGGGCTTTTGGGTAAGGCCCATATGTGGGTTTGGGCCTAATTTGGAAAATTGGGCCATAGTTGGGCCATTAGTGGACTTTTGTGGACTTATTTGGTATTAGGCCTTGGTGGTCCCAATGGGCTTGGGTTATTTATAGGTCAGGTTGGTGAACCAAATTTTAAATCTAATATGTGAAGGTTGGGTCTTAGATCCTAATGAGGTTAATTGTGGGTTTGACTCAGTGTAAGAGGCGGGAGTACAACAACAACATTTATAGGATCTGTTTGCCATCCGAGGCGAGTCTTCTCACTATACTTACATGTATGGTGTTTTGTGTGTGACCGGAGGGTCTTATTCACATTATTGACCAGAGGATCTTAGTACATATAGACCAGAGGGTCTTAGTACATTATTGATCAGAGGGTCTCAATACATATAGGTCGGAGGGTCTTAGTACATTATTGACCGGAGGGTCTCAGTACACCGGAGGGTCTTAGTACATTATTGCCCGGAGGGTCTTAATACATTATTGCCCGGAGGGTCTTAGTACATACAGAACGAAGGGTCTTAGTACATTATCGACCAGAGAGTCTTATTTGTTATAATGTGTTATCGTGCGTACTGTCTTTGTGACTTATGTTGTTATAGTAATCTGTGTATATGTTGATCTTATGTGTTTATTTGAGTACTGTGATATCCCGCATTGTGTGATTTATGCCATGTATTATTATGAGTATCAGAGTTAGGACCGGAGGGTCCACAGAGTCAGTACCGGAGGGTCCATTAGAGTTGTGGGACTGGAGGGTTCCACTGAGACACATTGGCCAGAGGGTCTTACAGAGTTATAGCCTCGAGTGGCTAATGGGTTGTATGTGGTATTTTGGGGGAGCTCACTAAGCTTTGTGCTTACCGTGTTATGTGATATGTGTTTCAGGTTTTTCTCATGATTGCGGGAAGGCACCGGCTCGATTGTACACACCAGAGAAGGAGTTATGTTTTGAGGATCCTGGAGTATTAATCAAACAATTATCGAGTTGCATTTTGTAAATTAAATCAATGAGATTTTTGTAATGGGTTATGAAAATTACGTGATTTTAAAATGAAAATTTTGTTTGAAAATTTACGGTGTTACACAAAGTTAACCGATTCCTAAGGTTAGAGGTAGAGAGTGAAGAGAAGGTGATGATGAAAGAAAAGAAGGTAGCAAAAGGAGGGAGACAAGAAGAACAAGCCAGATTATACCATGCATCTTTTGTTGGTAATATCCCTTGATCGGTTCAGTCATAACCAAAGATTTTAGCACATGGGTAAGGGCAGGAAACACGATCGCTTTCAACCATACCGACAAGAGACTTATGAAGTGTACATCCTTAGGAGCCCGAACAAGGGAAGTAATACCGACATAAATAGAAAATATCTTTTTGGATATGAATAGGTATTTTGATTTCCACAAAAAAAAATGGGTCATGCAACTGAGGACTGTGAGAGCTTGAAAAAGGAAAAAGTGAAAAATCGATCACTCAAGACAGGTGGAGAGCATACCCTAGAGAAAGAAGAAATGCAAGTATATGATCCCAAAATTGCCATGATACAAGGAGGAGAAGCTGGTGGTAAACTGATTAAGAAACAAAAAGTAATCTACATTGAGTTTAATCATCATGACCGGTACCTTTTAATCATCAAGGAACCAGACCTTTGATTATTAAAGGGGCAGTGGGGAGGAAACTGGTGCGGAGGATTTACTTAGATAATGGAAGCTCAGTTAATATCATTTATGAGCATTGTTTAAAATGTCTACCAAAGGAGATCCAAAGCTATATCCTGATGGGTTTTATGCATAAGAACAATCCTATGTGCTCATACAAACCCTAATGCTTGGATCTAGGTTTCTCTATTTGTACATGATTTGAATCCAAGACTTGCAACCCTAGATCTATCATATATAATTCGAAATTAACATCATGAAATCAGATCTAAGTATTTTACCTCTTTCAAGTAGCTTGAAATCCTTGTAGTCTTCTTGATCTTGAGCTTAGAGTCACAATTGTAACTCCTCTAATGGTTCACAAACCACACAAGAAAGAAGGCAATATGAGAGAGGGTGAGAGATGCTAAAATCGGCCCTAGGGTTCTCTTGGAATTAGGTGTAGCCGATTTTCATAGCCTAGGGGTCTTATTTATACTATAGGCTGCTAGGGTTTCAGTCTAAACCCTAATGGACAGCTTAGCCACCAAGCAGCCCAAGGAACCTTCTGGAATAAGGCCTTGGATGAAAATATGATGGATCCCATCATAAATTTGTTCCCCCTTTAGCCCATTAGGTTTCCCAGCCCAAAACTCAATTATCATACATTTGACAGTTTATGCCCCTTTATTTAATTAATCTCTTTTAGTCACCAAATTGATTCCTAATTAATTTATGACCAATACTAATTAAATAAATATGATTTCACCTTTAATATATTATTCTTATAATATATTAATAAACCATAATATTCTCTCTCTCTCTCTCTCTCTCTCCTTAAATTACCTTGTCAAGTTGCTTTGGTGAAGGCAACCCAAAAGGACCATGCATAACCGGGTCAAGTACATACCAAATATAGTTACGGGCTTAGACACTAATCCAACAGTCTCCCACTTGGATAAGTCTAGTAACTATATCTCACATATGACTTCAGGATCCGATTAGCAATCGTAGCTCTTATACTTCGCTGTCAACTCTGATCAACAACTTGTCCTTCAAATAAGGGATCGTATAATCCTTTGTTCTAGATATCATGCTGACAATGCTTATTGTCCAACATTTGTTCCTCAATTTCTAATTTGTTTGACATAGAATTTAGTTGAACACATCAACTTCATTCTGACCGGGCCCGGCACATAAGTCAAACCAAATCATCAAGTGGCCAAGATATCACTTTTATTCTCATAGAATAAAAGGAACATATCAACTTCGACTCATATGCATCTATTATTTACTAATTGAATCATGCACAACAATGTGTTTTATAACATCAAGTTACTAATGCGTTTACACATCATCAATGCATAACCAACCAGCAAACAATAATCATATCTCTAAGCTTTAAGACTATATGATATTATCGCTTTGTGATCACTTAAGGTGAAACACCACGAGGTGATACCAGCAAACGCGGGTTTATTCCAATGCTCAAATCATATTGATAAGCACTCATGAACTTTGTAGCAAACCTTTGCTATGCCCAAAACCTTTTAGATAATCTACAAACAACTCATGATAGTCTTCATTCACATATACTTCCAAAATATGAACGACTGTGGACTGTTCAAATAATCCTATCATTCAGGAAGTCAAAACATGCAAAATTGAAACAATAGGTAAATAACCAACACAAGATAGTAGCTTTACTCATAAATAACACAACTTTATTTATTCATCAAATGTCAAGTACAAACTATCTATTACACGTTTCCTATCTAATCCAAACTTATATCATCCTTCAGCCCAATGCTCCTAGCGTGCTGCAAGTGTTTGCCCCTACTCCGTCCCTTCGTAAGGGGATTTGCTGGGTTCTCTTCTGATGATACCCTCTTCACAACGAGGAGTCCTTGTTCTACCCGATGTCTGATAAAATGATATTTTCTGTCGATATGTCGAGATCTACCATGATCTCTTGGTTCCTTGGTTAAGGCAACCGTTCCTTCATTATCACAGAAAATTTCCGTCGACTCCTTTATGGATGGCATAACTCCAAGGTCTCCAATGAAGTTCTTCAACCATATAGCCTCCTTTGACGCTTCGCTCGCTGCAATGTATTCTGATTCGCACGTTGAATCAGCTACGGTCTCCTGCTTGGAACTTTTCCAAGTCACTGCTCCTCTATTTAGGGTAAAGACCCAGCCCGACTGCGATCGGTAATTATCCCGATCCGTATGAAAACTAGCGTCACTATACCCTCGTACCCTTAAGTCATCACTCCCACCGAGGACTAGAAACCATTCCTTGGTCCTTCGTAGGTACTTAAGAATATTCTTAACTGCAATCCAATGAGCTATACCAGGTTTCCCTTGATATCGGCTGACCATGCTCAAAGCAAAGGCCACATCAGGGCGAGTACAAGTCATAGCGTACATGATAGAGCCTACTATGGAAGCGTAAGGTACTCAGCTCATATCAGCTATCTTTGCTTATGTACTCGGGCTTTGAGTCTTACTCAGTTTGGTATTGCTTTGGATTAACAACTCCCCTTTCTTGGAATTTTCCATACTAAAACGCTTTAGTACCTTATCCAAGTATGTATCCTGACTGAGTCCTATCAGTCTCTTTTCCCTGTTTCTTACTATCCTTATTCCCAGAATATAAGCATCCTCTCCGAGGTCCTTCATAGCGAAACATTTCCCAAGCCAGGACTTGACCTCCTGCAAGGTTGGGACGTTGTTTCCTATGAGCAGTATGTCATCGACATACCATACGAGGAAGCTCACTATATTCCCACTGGCTTTGACATATACACAAGATTCATCTTCGCTTCGCAGAAAGCCAAACTCTTTAACTTTCTCGTCAAAACAAAGATTCCATCTGTGAGACGCTTGTTTCAATCCATAAATGGATTTCTCAAGCTTGCACACTCTACTCGGATGCTTCGCATCGAAAAAACCCTCTGGCTGATTCATGTAAACATCCTCAGCCAACTTTCCATTAAGGAAAGCGGTTTTCACGTCCATCTGCCATATTTCATAATCATGAAACGCAGCTATTGCGAGCATTACCCTAATAGACTTTATCTTCGCAACTGGTGAGAAGGTCTCATCATAGTCAACTCTGGGAGTTTGAGTAAAGCCCTTCGCAACCAATTGCGCTTTATAAGTATGCACTTTCCCATCCATGTCCGTCTTCTTCTTGAAGATCCACTTGCACCTGACTGTCTTACGACCCGACACATTATCAACCAAATTTCAAACTTGGTTGTCGTACATGGAATGAATCTCGTTGTCCATTGCCTCTTTCCATTTAGCAGACTCCGGGCCTTCCATGGTTTCCTGGTAGTTGCTAAGTTCGTCCAAGTTTACTAGTGTACTATCACTAATAAATGTATCCCCTTCAGTAGTAATATGAAATCCATACAATTGGGGTGGAACACTAGCCCTAGTGGAACGACGAAGAGGTAAGGATTCGTCAACAGGTTCAACAGGAGTTTTCTCCTCAGGTTGAGTGCCAGTTTTAGAAGTTCCTTTATCGCTTTGCTCTTGAATCTCTTCAAGATCAATTTGCCTCCCACTATCTTCTTGGCTTATCAATTCCCTTTCTCGGAAAACTCCTCTTCTAGCAATGAAGACAACATTGTCATTCGGTCTATAGAAAAGATAGCCAAAAGACTTCTGTGGATAGCCGATGAAATAACACTTCTCACTACGAGGTTCGAGCTTGTCGTGAGTCTCTCGTCTTACGAAAGCCTCGCAACCCCAAACCTTAATATGTGCCAACGAGGGAGCTCTCCCTGTCCACATCTCGTGAGGAGTCTTGGTAACCTTCTTGGTGGGAACTAATTTTAGGAAATGGGTGGCAGTCTCTAAGGCATACCCCCAGAAAGCTATTGGTAACGAAGTCTGACTCATCATAGAACGAACCATGTCCAACAAGGTTCGATTACGTCTCTCAGCCACACCGTTCAATTGTGGCGTTCTCGGAGGCGTCAATTGCGAAACAATTTCGCATTCTTTTAGATAGTCGTGAAACTCAAGACTTAGGTACTCTCCTCCTCGATCTGACCGAAGCATCTTGATTTTCCTTCCCAGCTGATCCTCCACTTCATTCTTAAACTCTTTGAACTTTTCAAAGGTTTCCGACTTTTTCTTGATTAAGTAGATATATCCATATCTTCTATAATCATCCGTAAAAGTTACGTAGAAGTGGCAAGCATCCCTTGTGGTGGATCTAAAGGGCCTACACACATCGGTGTGTATGAGATCCAATAGACCCTCACCCCTTTCACAAGTGCCAGTAAAGGGTGACTTGGTCATCTTCCCAAGTAAACAAGATTCACACGTGTCATTGTCCCTAAGGTCGAATGACTCCAACACTCCATCCTTTTGGAGTTGGGCTATGCGTTTCTTGTTGACATGGCTAAGGCGACAATGCCACAAGCATGCTTTGTCTAGACTAGTAGACAAATCAATATTCAAAACATCATTTCCTAAATTATCAACAACCATCACAGATTCATAAATCTCATTACAAGGTAATGCATTGAAATAAAAGACACCATTCAAATTAACATTAATAGAACCATTGCTATTATCAAAAGAATATCTGAAACCTTGTCTAAACAATCCATGAAATGAAATAATGTTTCTTGCCATATCTGGCGAATAACAGCAATTATTTAAATCTAGCCCTAACCCATTACTCAACACTAAAGAATAAACTCCGACTTTGGTCACATGCGACGATCTTCTATTTCCCATAATCAGGTTTGTCTTTCCATGTTCCACTTCCCTACTTCCTTTTAGGCCCTGCAAATCAGAATAAATGTGGAATCCACACCCTGTATCAAGAACCCATGAAGTAGAAAATGATGAGTTGTTAGATTTAATAGAATACATACCTGTAAAGGTGGGCTTAATCTTCCCATCCCTTATATCTTGCATATATTTAGGGCAACTTCGTTTCCAGTGGCCCTTTTGTGGCAATAGAAGCACTCTGCTTCCTTGGGATTGGAGGAGGGTTTAGTAGGGCTTGCTTTGGTCCCACTAGAGGATGAAACATCATGGAGCTTTCCTTTTTGGTGGCTCTTACATGGAGCCTTCCTCTTTTTACCATTCCTTTGGCTAATTGCCATCATAGGAGCAGCCACAGCAGGGGAAGATGCAACAGATTTGTCTTTGAGGTTGCTCTTAGCAGTCCTCAGCAGTCCTTGGAGCTTGCTCAAGGAGACCTCCTCCTTGTTCATGTGGTAGGTCATTCTGAACTGGTTGTAACAGGTGGGCAAGGAGTGGAGGATTATGTCGATAGCCAAATCCTCATTAAACTTAACATTAAGTTTGAGAAGACGATCAACATACCTCTGCATTTTCTGCAAATGAGAGGTTAGGGATTCTCCATTCCCCATCTTAGCGGTGATCGTGTTAGTAATGATCTCATAGATCTCTTGCCTCGCGCTCTGGTGATACCTGTCCAGCAAATCCTGATGCATTTCATACGGATACATGTCCTCATAGGACTTTTGGAGTTTGAGGTTCATGGTGGCCAGTATGATGCAATGAACTCTCGTGGCATCACACTCGTGGGCCTCAAAGGCGGCTAACTCTTCAGGAGTAGCAACATCTGGGATGATCTTTTCAAGCTTTTCATCGAGGACATATTCTTTGTCCTCGTGGCGTGTGATCATGCGAATATACCTCATCCACTCGTTGAAGTTTGACCCATAAAATGTCACCTTCTGACATAGGTTCATCAACGAGAATGGCCCAAAAGCGTTGTTGTTGTTGTTGTTGTTTGCAGACATCTGAAAAAGAAAGGAACAAAGTTTGATTAGAAATGAGTCCCTAATTAAACACCCAAATGAGAAATTAGGGCTAGGACCCAACAACATTATTTACAACTTAGAAAGGAATGTCGTACTCTAAAAGTAAATAATTTGAAGGTAAGTGAATGATGAATCACTAATCCTCACCATGAAAAACGAAAAAGAGATTTAAGTTTAAAATGTATCGAAAACTCCTAGATCTTTGAGATTCATTGAACTTTTCAATGACATGTTTGAATCTCGATATGCACTTCAAATTTGCAACTGGGATACCGAGGATCGCAAACAAGTTGTGAATAACCATGCGAATCAACATGGTGCACCCAATGCCTCTATCACCTAATCAATGTGCCGGTAAACCACACACGCTCCATTGATCTATGACAAATATCGAGTCACCCTTCGCAACCAATGTCATCCCCAAATTGATGTGCTGGTTAACCACACGCGCTCCACCAACGTTTGACAAGGGTACAAAGTGTAATTCCATGGATTAGCATCATTTTCACATTTTACCCTAAAGTAACTAAGATTGGGAATTTGTAAAAACATTGTAGTTACTTTGTATCTTACATTATACTTTTAATGAGGAGAGGATTGCCCTATCCTACCCGTTCGGCTAACGACCCTCCACCAGTCAAGCAAGCGGTGGGTGTGAATGTACACCCATTAAGCGCCATTTTATAGGCAGCAAACTTATACCCACCTTATAGTCCGGCTTCATGAATGAGGCCTACTAATGGTAAGACTAGCATTTTAAGCTATACATATATATATATATATATATATATATATATATATATATATATATATATATATATATTTATTTATTTATTTATTTATTAAGCTTGTAATAATATAATAGTATAAGGTTGAATTTTAAACTTGTAAAATTCTAAGGATTTGAAGTTTAAATTATTCAAAATTAAACTTTTAATCGTAAAATTTAAATTTCAAAAATTGAGGACAAGTTTTGAACTTTTCAAAACAAAAGGGATCAAATAAAAAATAATTTAAATTAAAGAATTAATTTCATAATTATCTATATTTGACCTAATCCAATTTTAGTCACAAGATAATTACCAAATAATTTAAATAATCCATATTTATCATATAAACAACTAATATTCAAAAGATTTGAAATTATCTATTGTTTTGGCAGGGATAATCATTCAAATACAATAAGATTCGGATTTTATATTCAAAAAACGATTTACGCATTAATCCCATGACAAAACAACAACAAAATCTCGAAATATCCTCTGGCTGACGCACAGACTTGCCGAGTCAGACCTGGACTCGCCGAGTAGGGCCAACTCGCCGAGTCCAGATACTGACTCGCCGATTTGAGTCAGGAAGAGGCAAGAAAAAATGATTTTCAGCAAGCAAACAGTTAAAGCATCACATACAACTGAAACCAATCATGGCTCTGATACCACTGATGGGTTTTATGCATAAGAACAATCCTATGTGCTCATACAAACCCTAATGCTTGAATCTAGGTTTCTCTATTGTACATGCTTTGAATCCAAGACTTGCAACCCTAGATCTATCATTTATAATTCTAAATTAACATCATGAAATCAGATCTAAGTGTTTTACCTCTTTCAAGTAGCTTGAAATCCTTGTAGTCTTCTTGATCTTGAGCTTAGAGTCACAATTGTAACTCCTCTAATGGTTCACAAACCCCACAAGAAAGAAGGCAATATGAGAGAGGGTGAGAGATGCTAAAATCGGCCCTAGGGTTCTCTTGGAATTAGGTGTAGCTGATTTTCATAGCCTAGGGGTCTTATTTATACTGCAGGCTGTTAGGGTTTCAGTCTAAACCCTAATGGACACCTTAGCCACCAAGCAACCCAAGGAACCTTCTGGAATAAGGCCTTGGATGAAAATATGATGGATCCCATCATAAATTTGTTCCCCCTTTAGCCCACTAGGTTTCCCAGCCCAAAACTCAATTATCATACATTTGACAATTTATGCCCCTTTATTTAATTAATCTCTTTTAGTCACCAAATTGATTCCTAATTAATTTATGACCAATACTAATTAAATAAATATGATTTCTCCTTTAATATATTATTCTTATAATATATTAATAAATCATAATATTCTTTCTCTCTCTCTCTCTCTCTCCTTAAATTACCTTGTCAAGTTGCTTTTGTGTAGGCAACCCAAAAGGACCATGCACAACCAGGTCAAGTACATATCAAATATAGTTACGGGCTTAGACACTAATCCAACATATCTGACCCCCCCCATGACCATAGTAGTAGGGTTTGCTGGCTAGTAGGAAAGATATCACTACTATTTTTGTTGGAGGATTATATGGGAAGCAAGCGAAAACCCATCTTAACAGAGTTCATTAAAATAAAAGAAACTTCCCCTTAAAACATGCTACTAGGGAGGACAGGACTGTGGAAGCTACAAGCATTCTTGTCTATAATTCACGTATTGCTCAAGTTCCCTTCTGATGAGGGTATCATAATACTCTATAACACAACGCTGAATCCACCAGAACGTAGCCACACCATTTAACCCGAGGAAGTCGAACCAGGGGTTGAAGAAAAGAACTCATCGAGAAGTACCGAAGAGGTTGCCATCAATGAAATGCATTAAGATTATAAGATTAAGATAGGCATTGAGTTACCTGGACCCGTACGAATGGGTTTGGTATCATTCCTAAAAGAATATGCAGAACGTTCGCATGGAAGCTGGAAGATATAGTCGGGATTCCTAGATCATTGATAGAGCACCGACTCAACATTAATCCCAATCACCTCCTGATTAAACATAAAAAAAGAATAATGGTAAAAGATAGGAATGAAATAGTTAATACGGAGGTAAAATATCTAGTAGCGGTAAGGGTTGTGAGAGCCACCCAATTTACAAAATGGATCGTCAATCCAGTGATAGTGAAGAAAGGAGATGGTACTATGTGAGTATGTGTCAATTTTACTAACCTCAACAAGGCATGCCCAAAAGCCAACTATCCTCTTCTGGAGATCGAATAGAAGGTCGAGTCATTGGGAGGATATAGGTGGAAGTCCTTCTTGGATGCATATAAAGGCCACCACCAGATGAAGATGGTGGCATAAGACGAGGACAAAACAACCTTTTATACAGAGAAAGGCACGTCTTGTTACACAAAGATGCACTTCGGGCTACGAAATGTTGGGGGCCACGTATCAAAGGTTGGTATATAAGGTGTTTGGCCGACATATATGAAGAAACATAAAAGTATATGTTAACGATATGGTGATGAAGAGTAAAAGGGATGATAGCTTTATAGAAGATATAGAAGATACTTTGAGACCGCTCAGGCGGACCAGCATGAAGCTCAACCTAAAAAAATGTGTGTTTGAGTCCCAGAAGGAAAAATTCCTTGGTGACGTTGTAACCACATCTGGAGTAGAAGCAAACCCAGAGAAAGTAGAAGCATTATTTAGACAAGACTACCGATACGTGTTTTATATATTAGTTTTTAATTTATAAAACAAACAAATCTTTACTAGCTAAAAGGCAATAGGCAATGTACAACAATAGAATAGTTTAGATAAGTCGAGTGTTGAACACAAGGGGAACAAAATGATTAAAAGCTAAAAGCTCTACTAAAGTTAACTAATTTAAATAAAGTAAATAGGGGGTTGTTCTGGTTTTTGAAGTCCAGAAAAATTAAATAATAGCAATGAACAAAAAGCAACTTAAACTTAAGTAGAAAAACAATTTTATAAGACAAGATTAAAGAATACTTTCATTTAGATACGATTCACCTATTATCTATGGTTGATTTTATGGATAGTGCAATGAATATAAGTTTCGTGCTTACCGATTTCTATTATGATTAGATTTATGTTCAAAGTTCTAATCCTTTGATTTAATAAGATTATTTATTCAGTGATCAAGTGGACAAATAATCAAATAAACCAGTATTGAGTTTGAATTATGCACGACTTGAAATAATGAATGATATTAATTTGTATTGATCACCAATTCTATACGTGAATGTTCATCATATATAGGATATCACATTAATTTACCAACTTGTCTATTTAACGCTAAGTTTTTAATCAAAACACTACTCCTATAATTTCATAAGTCACATAATCATAAGATTCAAGCATATTAAGAAAGATAGTTCATCTAATCCAAATAAAACTCAACAATAAACAAAAAAGTTGATTATATTAACACAATAGGGTCTTTGTCAAACAAGCATAATGAATAAACAACTAACATAAATCCAAAATCCTTTAAATCAACACATAGAAGCAAAGATCCTCTACTTTAAATGAAAATTAGGGTTTTAGCCCATAAGTAATGCAAATAAATTGGTAAAAACAAAATATACTTTGCAAGTCATAATGAAAACAGAACCAAGTATTTAGAAGTGTTTTTGTCTTAGATCTCTTCAATCAAGATTTCAAATCGAATTCTGGTCTCCAAAGCCTCCAAAGGATATCTTTGGTCTTCAAGAGTCGGCAGTTGCTTGATGTATAAGCTAGGGTAAAGAGCAGATACGATCTATATATAGTTTCTAAATAATGTCTCCCACTCCGTGGAGAATAGGTCTCCACGCTGTGGCTTCCACTTTTCTTGCGTAATCTCCAAGTCAAAGTTCTGTGATCAGGGATAAACACATCACCTCGACATGGCAGGCAAATGTCCATGCCGTGGTAACTTCAGAATCTATAGTTTTTTACTTTAATTGACTCGATCCAATCTTCCTGGTTCCAGCTCTGCATTTTGCTTCCTTTTAGTCTCGAGCATGTCTTCGCTGCTACAAAACAAAATTTAAACATTATAAGAACATTTTGTCCTAAATTAAGCACAAATGTAGCTAAAAATTTCCAGAAAACCCAATTCTTGCTAAGGTTGCGTCGCGCAGCACACACACAACACTTGACCTTTCAAAACTGTTTGTTTTTTTGGAAGACTTCTAACTTAAAACTTGTTGCGCTTGTGATGCCTGGCGCATCACTGGACCATCATCTTCAAACCACTTCTCACTTTAAGTTATATTATTCAACTTAGATTTGTTTTATTTTTTTAACATGATTATCATTTTAATAATATTTGAAGAATATTATAACAACTGAAGTATTTTACATAATTTTGAATAATTTTAAAACTGTTTGGTTAATTTCATATAAATTTCTTCTGTGTTATATTGTCTATAACAGAATATTAATAAATTATAAAGTTAACCATTAAAATTACAAATTGTTGAAGTTAACCAAAAAATAATCAACGTTTTCAAAATTTTAACAAAAATGAACATGTTTTTAGCTAAATTAACAATTTTATTTATTGTTATTTAGCAAATATCATGTTTTGTTATTTTATATAAACATCTTTAAAAATCATATCATTACAATGATCTTTATATTTGATTTTCATATGATTAAACTAAATAAGTTTTTTTATTAGATTTCCTTTTAACTATTATATAGTTAATTTCAGTTTATTGTAGCAGTTTGTAGAGGCTAAACAACAATCAAACATCTTATTATAGGTTGCGGCTGTTTGGTTCATTTTTTCTACTATAGAGGGTTGTAGATGTGGGGCTTCCCAATCCTAAATACTCACAATATAATTATCCTAAAAATATAATATAATATTAAAAATATACCCAAGCTTTTATTGCAACTTCATATAATTACCCAAGATTTTATTGCAACTTCATATACTTACCCAAGATTTTATTGCAACTTCATATAATTACCCTAAAAATATAACAAATGTTGCCGTTCTTCCAAGCATTAAAAACACACACAGGCAAGATCAACATCACTTGGACAGGCGAGGCCGAGGAAGCCTTTCAGAAATTAAAGCAATATCTCAAGCGTTAACCTAAATTAGCAAGTCCGATCACAAACGAGCCACTAACAATGTACCTATCAGCAAGTCTGGAGGTGATTAGTGCAGTGCTAATAACTGAAAGAGAAAAGAAGCAAATCCCAATATACTTTGTTAGTAGGGTACTGCAAGGGGCTGAACTAAATTACTCAACTATTGAGAAACTAGTTTTGTCTCTAGTTTATGCAACAAGACGATTGTGCAGATACTTACAGGTAGATCCAATCTTATTCTTGACAAACCAACCGGTGAAACAAATAATGATGCAAATAGAAAGGTCGGGACGGATGACCAAGTGTGCAATCAATCTTAGAGAGCATGATATTAGTTACAAGCCCAAAATTAGCATAAAGGTCAGAACCTAGCAGATTTTGTTAGGGCTCAAAGCTCTCTATGTGATGTTGACATATAAGTCTTTCCCCTATTCGATGTAGAAGGTGATTGTGAAGGTCTTAGAGAAGGTGGAAGGCTTCTCATGTCGAAGGACTTATGGGTTGAGCTTTCATATATATATATATATATATATATATATATATATATATATATATATATATATATAGAGAGAGAGAGAGAGAGAGAGAGAGAGAGAGAGAGAGAGCTAGGTTCAAATGTTTCTAGCAACTATTGTGTGTATGTATGCACCAATGATAATTCAGGAATTAATAAATCATTAAATAAATTGAAAAAAGGTATAATGGTAAACTTAGTATATCTAATTATGGTAAAAGAATAATTCATTTAATCTCTCCTTAATTACTTAAACCCTACAAAATCAACATCCCTTTATCATTCGGTCGTCGATCATGTTCGTTATCGCCTCCTCACCATCAGTTCTTCAGATTGGTTGTGTTCGAATCTGGCATGGTTCTCGGCCTCAGAACTAGCTCCACCGCCAAGCATGCTATTGACCGTATCGGAGAGCTTCGACGATGATCCATGAGCTGGCTTTATCTCTGGGTATACCTCTGTCGGATCTTGATAACCACCCAATTTTTGATTTGGCCATCGATGGAGCAGATGAAGTTGACCCAAATAATCAAAACTGCTGGACTAAGTCGGCGAAAGTGGGTATATGGTTTATTAAATCCCTAGATAATCGTTTATGATTTAATTTTGCGTGTTCTATTGATGGTTTTTTTTATCGTATATCAGCCTCATTTGGGGTTTATATTATTTGATTAAAAATGCTTTTTGTGATAGTAAATTGTGCCCATCACTAGTTCCATTCTGATTCTCAGCAAAAAGTGATTTGGTAAATGTGATAATGCTTATGTGATTATTGAGATCAAGCTAATCAAAAGCACAAAAATGCACTTGTATTAAAAGATATATGACTTGATTTAGAGTGTTCAAGCTAGCAATAATGAAAATAGTTATTATTAGTTTAACTTTTCATATGTTCTTGACTAATCTTTTGTATACATTAATTAAATAATTTGACTAATCTTCTATGTGAATGTTTAATTCCTTTATTTATACTTTTTTACTGTAGCAATTCATCTTTTTGAATCAAAACCTACGCAAATATAATATGCGACTTGGTTTTGATTAATGTGTTCATTATGTTTAATTTGGTTCCTTTGTTTATATTTTTTTTATTATAACAATCAATTTTTTGCAATCTAAACCAACGTCAAATACATTGTCACTTGGTTTTGACTAATCTTCTCTTTGTTGTTTACTATTTTACTGGAACAAGAAAATAGTGCTATGCTGTCAAAATTACTAAAATGGTAGGTGAGGATATTTTATGGTTAAAACTTTGTATTCTATCAGAATTTGTTTATATTTCAATGGTTTATATATTCTAATTGTTTTTTTCTTAGTCACTTTTTGTGTTAACATTATCTTTTCATGTTTTTAGATTTCAAATGTTTTGTTTGTTGGGAATATGCTTGATAATACAAATTCTTTAAGAATATTCAAAACCATTCTGCAAGAATAGTTTATTCAGTAAGAATATTATTGTTGTATTTTCATACAATTGTAGTTAATTATTTATATGTTTAGTGTGCATTTGTTACAAGTGTATCACTACAAGATATTTGGCAATGAATTTGTGATAGAAATGACATGAAGACCTAATGGGAATGGCTAGAAGAATGAATTAACGAATGATCACACTCACTGTTTAAGAATGTTGTTAGTTTTTAAGAATTACACTTGTTATTCTTTCAGAAAGTTGTTATTATTCAATTAATCACAATCATACAATGTAATTATTTGGTATATTATTAGTTCAAGAATTGATTTTCTGTATTCTTTCAGAATGTATTTACTAGTTTATGGTTGGCATTCTGTCATTCTGACAGAATAAAATCGAAAAATATATTTACTAGTTTATGGTTTGCATTTTTATCATTCTGACAGAATAAAATCGAATTTTTAAATTTGAATTAATTTAAAATATTCAGTGTTTTTAAAATAAAGGAATTAGCTATTCCTAAAAATCCGAAAATTTCCTTTTTTAATATAGGTTAATTGACTAAAAGGCCCTTATGATAAAATTTATGTGATTATATGGTACATGTTATCCTATTCTAATATCATAGACCTTCAGATCATGACCTTTGATTTTATTCCATCCGGTGGTCCAGATCTATGCATTCTGGCACACAATAGTCAGTAAAAACAAAATAACCTAAGCCTATATATATATATATATATATATATATATATATATATGTGTGTGTGTGTGTATATATATATATATATATATATATACATACTACTTTACTATACTTTATAGGTTGAGAGAGCTTCCATATTTTGGATAGATGAGTAGTTTATATATATATATATATATATATATATATGTATGTATAAATTGATAGAGAGAGGGAGAGAGAGAGTATTATGTACAAGCATGCAGAAGCTTATACAAATTTTGTACTACTCCATTATCTATACACTTGTGCTTAAACGTTAATTCATGTCTTTTCGATTATGCATTTCATAATTCCATAATTTTCATTTCCATGGGATCTTACATGTAGTATCATAGCTTAATCTTGGAGGTTTATGCAACTGTTTCAAGAACAACGATCCTAGATGACAACATTTTTGCGTAATAGCCAAAAGATTCGAAATCTTTGGTGAGTATCTCCATTGGATCTATTTTCTTTTCATGCCAAAATTTGTTGATCCAATTTAATTCTTTTGGTCCAACCTAAAATTTGTTTCATTGATCTTATCACTATTCATTCAAGCCTAAATCGTATTTCTTTTACTGTTCATAAATGCTTTGAGCCCAGTCTATTTCATTGATTTAATATTGTTCATGATCTTAATTCTGATTGACTTTTATCACTCATTCATTAGATATTATCATGAATCTCAATTTCATTGGAGAATCACATCTTAACCTTGAGCTCTAATCTCATTCTGATTCCATTCGATTGAGCTCTCAATATATATATATATATATATATATATATATATATATATATATATAAATTCATTCTCGATTCTTTATTAATTGATTCTAACTTTTTCTCACATTGTTTTTCAATTTATCAAGCCATCAGTTTCATTCTTCATTTAATCGATTTGGAGATTAATTCAATAATTGTTGCAAATCGATGATTATCTTGATATTATTACCAGACTGGCGAATGAAGATAATGATTTTAGTTAATGAATCTTAGTTTGGAGATTATAATCCAACTCAGAATGCTTGACATTGAAATTCTTGTTGTTAATGTTGATGACCAAATAAAGAACATTTAAAATTCTGGAGTTTGATTTGAAAAAGATTTATAATTCTAGAGTTTTGGTGTTTGTTGAAGAGTTGGGTTCCGATGATCATTGCTTTTTAATTTCAAAGAAGAAATAAAAATTGATTTACGATTTGAATGGTCAAATGAAAAGTCAAAATTGGTGTTCTTGATGAATTGAAAATGAATGTTATGGAGAAGAAATCATTGCGATCACTATTACAAAATACCCTTTAATGACATGCATTGCGTGTCATAAAACCCACAGATGACTCGCAAATGCGTGTCAAGGAAGGCCCTGTCATAAAGCAAGACACACACATTTGCGTGTCGTAAACTTACGATGCACATTTACGACACGCATTGCGTGTCAAAGAAGGCCCTATCATAAAGGTAGACGACACGCATTTGCGTGTCATAACCTTATGACGCGAATTTATGACTTGCATTGCGGATCATTGAAGCGCCTATCATAACTGAAGACGACACATATTTTTGCTTGTCGTAATTTTAAATGTTTCGGAAAATATATATTTTTATAGATTTTACTATTTTTCGAATAAAATGACAGTTAATGTTACATCGTACAAAATGACATCATACACAAGAAAAGACAACCCATTTCACATTATATAAGTATTTCAAATACAAATAATCAGTCAAATGTTAAATAAGTGTAATACATTGCATGTTTCACATTTGATGTAAAAAAAATGTTTGGTGTCATCGATTTGCCACTGGTAAAAATGCTAAACTTGGTGTCATGGACGGCTGTCCACCATCTTGTATGGATGGAAAGTAAGTTCTTGGAGCATTAGCTTGCCTTGCAAATAAATCCTTAATAAAAGTGCAAGAGTAACAATCTAGATAGAGGAAAATAACATGTTAGATGATTTAAAAAAATAAATGAGAAAGTGATGAAGAGGTAACAAAAAAAATCATCTTAATTTTGGAATGTTTACTTACAAAATCAACTCCAATGGTGCTTATGTAACTATCTAGGTAAGAATCATCCTATAACAAGTTAAAAAGAATCAAGAATCCAAAGGAAATTGGTCAATTGATATATAGAGGAAATATAAATATATTATACAAATAATGGGATATCTAAAAAAGTAATATAAGCATTTATACATAAATAAGATGGATCGTGTGTAAGATTGAATGCACATGCAACAAACCTCAAGAGTAGACATGACCATTTTGGGAATGTTACAATTTGATTAATTTTTGTATTAGAAAAGGATTCTAATTTGTTTAGTACTTATAGAGTATGTGTTTAATGTTTTAAATTAACCTTTTCAGCTTCGAATAAACGCGACTGCAGCCAAAGGAAAATTCCCAAAATTGTTTTATTCTTCTCTTGTTCGCTTCTGTCCAGATTGTTTTGTATTATTCAGGGATGTAGTGAATTAATTCATGTATAAGCCTCATTCTAAGGTAATTAAAACAAGTTAATTTGGAAACATGTGAGTGCTCCCCGAGTGTAATCCCTACTATAATGACCTAACTGGCCGCAATTAAAGCAACTCCTTACCTTCTCATGAAAAATCCCCTCATGCAACCTCCCAAACTTAGTACAATGTCGCCGACCTTGCTTTCCTCTAGACCATGAATCAAAAGTCACGGGTCTCTTCGATGGACTTGTTGCTACATGAACTTACATTAGCTTACGCTTTGTTTGAAGCTACAAATCAATCTCCTGCTCATGGGCTCTTAGCATGTCGTGATACCTTGTCTTATTTATCTCGTCATCCACAACATATTGTATAACTAACAAGGCCCTATCTGTAACACCCGCATATTCAGGCTAATCAATTTAGAGATAATAAGCGTTAAAAATGATTTCTTGATAGAAGATTACTTAGAGTAAATAATCTTAACCAAAGTTATAGTATATGTCTCAATGATTTCGTACATATAAAGAACGCTGAAATCTGACTTATAATGAAGAAGTTATGACTCGCTGATGATTCGCGATTAAACGGAACGACGATGCGTATCGTAAAAAGTAATTTTTTGATAAATTAATTTTCAGCCTTAGTAATCTAAATGAAATTTGTAGTAGACGTCAAACCAAGAGCATGCATATAGAGAATGCCCAAATCTGACTTTGTTAGAGGAGGTTATGAATTTTTTAAGATTTAGTATAATAGTACACAACCCATAAATCGAATATTTAGATCGATCTATTATTATCCGAAACAACCTAAACGAGAATTGAATATCTCGTTAATAGGAGCTCTATGATATAAAGACAGTTAAAACGGACATCGAATGACAAAGTTATGAATTTTTAGCGGACTTTAAATGTCTAAGCCTGTTAAAATATATCTGTAAAAATAAATTCAAAATTAGCTGATGGAGTCTAAATGAAAGTGGTAGATCACATCGTTCCCTACGCGTCACTATAAAGAACGTCAAAAACGGAGCTCGTATGCGAAAGTTACGGATTTTAGAAGATAATTAATGTTTCTATAAATTCGGAGGTGACACGTGGCACCGTCTCAGCCACACCTTCTTCCCCACGGCTTCACATGTGATCTCAAAACGTGTCATCGGTACGCCCAACGTAAGGCTTGGTACGCCCAGCGCACCGAGTACACCCCACGTACATCGAAGTTATGCCCTGCGTAAAACAACTTCCCAACCAATAAATAGAGGTGCAAATCTCTCATTTTCCTCACACCATTCTAACCTTTCTCTCCTAAATACCCCAAAACCCTCTCTTCCTTTCCCTAGCACTTCCTAAGTGTTAGGAGCTAGTCTCGGAGCGCCAAAAGGCCCCAAGAAGAAGAGCCTTTGGCTTAGAAGTTCTGCTCGCACATGACCCGACTCCTTGCTAAACCCCCTTGTAAGTGAGTTATGCTTACTCTTTAAGTATAAATTATGTTTAAGTTCATTATCGTTATTATAAACCTATAAAAAAGATTTATCAGTGATTTAAAGTCGTTATACTAATTGATCTACTTACGAGGATGATGTCTAGGTTGTTATTTACTGAGGTGTTTAAAGTGGGCTTTCCAAATAGTATACTTCGTATACTAAACGAAATATACCTCTGATATGATCCTACCTGGTTGTTCCTTACTTGTTAGATCATGAAAGTAGACTTTGGTTTAATGATAAATCTAGACTAATATTTATTCACAATAAATATTGGACTAAATCTAGTAATAATGATATTAGGTTTCGTCGAAGGAAAACACGATTGTTAGAAGCGAAGTGCTGCCCGAATTTCGAGTCATCACTTTAACAAGTGAGTGCAGAGTTACTTTCATCTTACACATAGATATGAAGTATGTAATATAAAATACGTGCTATGTGTTCATATTATCTGTGTTCTTGATATCTATGTTGGATGAACGATTTATACATGTTTATTGATTTAAACTGTATATGTATTTTTATACCTATAAATATATTGGGTAAAGATGGGCAGATGAAATATGATATAAAACATGAGAGATGAAAGATGACATATATGTTGAGAGGTGTAAGATGATAAGAAGCCTTGACCTTGAAGTTGATCTACTCATCTAGCAGAGTATAGATGACAACCACAAACTATTCTAGACAGTCTAGTGGAACGTTAGTAGGCTCGCAACTTGTAGGTGTTTGTGAACGATGTGTTCAACAGATGTACTCTAAAAACCCTGGAAGCTATGGACTTAGTGCCTAATGAATGGACATTGGCAGCTATGGATTTAGTGCCCTATAAACTTAGTGCCTAATAGATAACATCGACAACTATGGACTCAGTGCTTGTTAGATAAATCCTGGTAGCGATGGACTTCGTGCCTATTCCTTATGACAATCCTTAGGAAGGAATTAATGAAGAATAGATGATTCTTAGGGAATATTCTTAAGAATAAGAAAGATAACGATGATGGGAAATTAGGTTAATTGTTTGATGATTAAACATAATAATTATATTATTGTGGGCTGAAAACCCTATGTACTCACCAGGTTTCCCAATATAACCCAGTCAGTTTATTTGTATCACAGGTATCGATGCGAAGATATATTACACTGAGAGATTAAAGGAGATGTAAATCATTAATGTAAATGAATGTAAGGTCTGTTTATGCTTATGTTTCTGTATTGACGATGACATCCCAATGTTTTAATATAAATAAAATACATTTCTTCGGAACTGCTTTGATAGTATATTCATCATGTTTTCTGGGAACAAATTCCACAATATTATTCTTCAAAAAGGATACTCTGATTTTAAATTAAGCATAAATAAAATTTTTAAAATGACCGTGAATTTGTGGATGTCACACTCTCCCTGAACATGGAGGTGATCTCTTCCATAGACATTGTTGTCTGGTTAAGGTCCTGAGACTCCCTCGTCAATTGTTACACCTCAATCACAGGTGCAAACTCAAATTTGAACGTGGCAATGAAATCGGGCTAGTTCATAGTCTCAAATGCCTCCTCCCACGAATCGTGTAGAGTATAATTGTGTTGTGATATGTTGAACCATAAGGAGTTTTCTTGGTAACGAATGTTTGTAAATTATGAAGGTCCACAAAAATTTGTTATGTATATATTTTACTATGCACATTAATAGGTTTGGTTTTTAGTGTCGAAGTCCTAGTATTTTTTTATTTGTTAGTATCCTATAAATAAGGTAGGTACATAAATGTGTTGTAAGTTTTGCATTCTTAGGCATAGTTACTACTTTCTCTCTACAACTACACTTGTACTCATTTTGGATAATTGAGCTAAAAGAAAGGTATTATTTAGATTTCTACGTTTAATTAACTCTGATTCACATTACGATTGATTAAAACTTGTTCAAACATCTTTTTAATTGGTATCAGAGCAGGAATCTACACATCGTTTGAAGAATCTCGTTCATGTGTTCCTCTTACTGAATTGTTTGTTCCAATTCAATCTTTCTGCAATTGAAAACGTAGTTCTTCATTCGATTACTGTGATTTTACGATTGTTTTATAAGTCGTTTTGCATCCGACTTCTTTCTTTTCAAAGTTTATCCTCTTTTTACTCAAACAAATAGCGAATTTTAATGTCAACATTGTGATGAACTATACTAACTTGCTCGGATCCTCTACAAAAGTTCCAATGTTGCTTCCAGAGTATACGATCAATGATCAGATCGTATGGAAGACTTCCTAAACGGAATGGATGAAGATCTGTGGAGATCTGTTAGTGTTGGTCCATATTGTGCCGATTGTCTTGAAGTTGTTGGACATGTTGGTGTTGATGAAGACGTGATTACTCAAGGAAACAAGTAGAAGGCAAATGAGAAAATATGTCTTCATGAATTGCGTGGAGCCTTACCACTATTTGTTTATAACTCTGTTCAAGGCTGCAAAACTGTGAAAGAAATTTGGGACACTTTGAAGGAGAAATTCCAAGGGAATGAACAAACTAAGAAGATATTAGTGACACAATTCTTGTCGGAGTTAAAAAACTTCAAACAGAAGGAGAGTGCATCTATCGAAGCCTATTACGATAGATTTAATGAGCTCATCTACAAGTGTAACATATATGGTATTGTTGTTTAGTGCTCGTTTTTTGACGACTAAGTGAATTAAAAAACTTATTTTTGCCCCCAGATTTTACTATTTAAATTCTTTTATGAGCTTAAAAAGATAAATGATGTTAATGAATCTAGTAGACCTAATATTTCATGGTTGGTATTTTTGTTCCCATTCAGTTGAGTTTTTGGCCTGTTGTATGGGTTCCTCATCTCTTATTTTTATAAGACGATGGGAGTTGGGCTTCTTCTTGTGAAGTCTAAAGTTCTTAAAAGGAATTAATGGCTCATTAACTTGTTTTTACAAGTTCACCTAAGCTTCTTAGGTCCTCACTTCCTATTCTATAGGTTTGTGGGAGTTGGTTTTCTTTACACAAAATCCAAAATATAGCACCTTGAGCTTTACATCAAAATTAACGTATTCCATTTTACATGTTATTTCAAGTGCAACATGCGCCTCATGGGTTCTGTACCGCCTAGTCTACGGTTTTTGGTGGGAGTTGGGCTTCATCTTATGAAGTTCAAAAATCTCAAAGGAATTAACAGATTTTATCTTGTATATACAATATTGACTAAGCTTCTTAGGCCCTACCACTTATTCTACTAGTCTTGGTGGGAGCTGGACTCATATTATAATGTACAAATGGTTTCGACATGGAATTGACGGATTCAAAAGAAGATAAATTCATCACATTCAAACAAATATGAAAGAATGATGTTCAACATTTGACCACGTCTCAGTGTTTTCATAATATCCGGTTCCTTGGGACTCCGATTTAGGCGATTCAATATATACCGGAAGCTAGGTGATTCAAGATGTTCTGGAAGCTAGAAAGAATTATCTACAAGTTTTGTGTTTTAAGTTTTCTCAAATTTGGTCGTTTTCAAGTTCATAATCAGCGTTAACGTTGGGGTCAGTTTGTTGAAAGAAATATAATGCGAAAATCAAGAGCAATGTTGAGGACTTAAGTTGTACCATGCTGAAAGTTGAGAGCTAAGGGCTAAATTTAGAATAATGCTGAAAGTTGGAGGTGAATTTATGTAATTATGTTTTATATAACTTGATATGGACGTGAATCATTGGGGGGAGGGGAGCACCGAATTCATCTCACACAAAAAAACCCTACGAAAGAAATTTATATTGACTGTGCAGGCCTACTAAAAATAAATAATAAAAATAAATTCAAAATTAACTGACGGAGTCTAAATGAAAGTTGTAGAGTGTAGTCTCACCTACACGTGGATATAAAGAATGTCGAAAACGGAGTTCGTATGAGGAAGATATGAATTTTTCAAGTTTATTAAATAATTAAAATATATATTTAATCTTTAATTCGGATGTATATCCGAAGGAGTCATTGATCTTATCTGAAGTACGCCCAGCGTACCCCGGTGCATGAACCCCTCGGACTCGAGTGCCTCGCATACGTAAGCAATGACGTTTTTTGGCACTACGCCCTACGTAGCTAAGCATTACGCCCAACGTAATGCGAGGGTTCAACCCTATAAATACCTTGCGAAGGCAGCCGACCTTCTTGCTCATTTTCTCTTCTCTCTCTCCCGTTTTACCTCGTTTTTTGTGTAAGAAATATCCCGAAAGCCCGGTATCATTCACGAGACCCGAAGCAAGTCCTGAAGCCCCGAAGATCCCGAGAAGTAAAATTCCCGAGCCGAAGCTCTGCCAGCGAGAAGCCAATTTTTGTAAAGATCTTCCAGATCTACCGAAGAATACTACTTCTAAAAGGCTTAGAGCTGTCCGATCATCTTCTGATCAAGTGAGTGTGTGGTTACTTTCTTCTAACACATAAATATAAAGTATTAGCTATGAAATATGTGCTATATGTTATATATTATTTGTCTATTTGAGATGGGCTTGGAATTGATGTTTTTATACGGGTGTTAAATGATTCAATCTATATATGTATTTTATATCTACAGAATATGTTGGGTAGAACATTGGTAGATGAAATAGTGGCAACTATGAGATGCAGTGCCTATTGTATAAACCTTGGTAACTATGGAGTTAGCGTCTACTGTATAAACCTAGGTGACTATAGAGTTAGCGCCTATTGTATAAACCTTGGTGACTATGGAGTTAGCGCTTATTGTATAAACCTTGGTGACTATGGAGTTAGCACCTATTTGATAAACCTTGGTGACGATGTGACTTCGTGCCTGTTGAGTAAACCTTGGTGACTATGGAGTTAGCGCCTCATAGCTATGGATTTAGTATCTGATAGATAAACTTTGGCAGCAATGGACTTCGTGCCAATTCCTTAGGTAAATCCTTAGGAATGAATGAATGAATGATAATTGGTTCTTAGGGTAAGACCTTAAGAAATAAAGGAGATAATGGGGATGGGTATTTGGGTTGATTGTTTGATGATTGAATATAATATATTATGTATTATTGTGGGTTAAAAACCCTATATGCTCACCAGGCTCCCAAGCCTGACCCATCAGCTTTCTTTGCATTACAGGTAATGGCACAAGGGTATAAGTTGGTGGACTTGACGAGAGATTTTGGATTATAGATCAGTAGTTATAACTAACTGTTATAAGGTCTATTTTATATTGTTTATTCTTTTGGTCTGTATCGGAACATGACATCCCGAGATTTTGTTATTTAATGAAAATACATTTCTTTAAGAAATGCTTTGATAAATTTTATTTTATCATATTTTATTTTGGGAACAAATTCCGCAACTCTTTTAATCAAAGGATTACTCTGATTTTATAAAAACAAAGCATAAACAAATCGGTCTTTTCTGACCGTGAACTTGGGGATGTCACATTAATTAACAACAAATTTGTAAAAGGGAGCAACTACAGAGTTGATGAACATTAACCCAAAAAACTTGGTAAAGTAAGATGATTTATTGAGAAAGATGAACTGCTTCCATTAAAACACTGTAATTTTCTTCCTTTTCGAGTTAATTGTCTCAATGATGAATCTATCCTAATAGTTGTTGTCGATCACAATAACCCTTCGTGCATTCGATGTCAAACCCAACCTGTCAAGATTGTCTTTTTCTTTAGTACCCGTTCAAATTCCGGTTCAGGGCCTAATAAACCGGGTCTGGTGCATTTAATTCGGTTTTGTTTTTTTTTTCTAATCCGGTTCTCAAACCCGTTGGACCCATACCCGGAACCCAGACAAGGTCAATTTTTAGAACCAAGAACCGGATTTAAGAATTTTTCGGTTATACCGGTTTCGGTTCTGGTCCAATTCCGGTTCCGGTTCGGTTTTCCGGTTCTATAGCTCATCCCTAGCTGCACTATTCAGGGCACAGTTGCCGGAGATGTTTGGATTTATTAAGAACACCATGGTTGAGTACTTCAATGAGCTATGCAACCATTGTTGAGACGGTTGTCGCTGCTGCTTCTGCAGCTGTAGCAGCTGGAGGTGGTGGAGCCAGTCGGGCTTTCTAGTATCAGGACTTCAATAACACAAACCCCCCAACTTTCGATGGGATTCAGGACCCGATCATAGCCATGAGGTGGCTATCTGACATTGAGGGATGCTTTTTCACATTTTCATGTCCTACTGACCAGAAGGTCAGGTGTGCTCTGAACATATAGAGGTCTGGAGCGAAGGACTGGTGGGGGTTGATGATAGGGTTGTATTCTGATGAGTAGAGACCTGCAGTTACTTGGGATCAGTTCAAGGAGATGTTCTACTCCCGCTACATTCCACGGGTGGAGCGTGTGAGATTGTGACATGAATTTTTGGATTTGAGACAGAGAGTGGAGTCGGTGACGAAGATCACATGTATGTTTACTGAGAGGGTGATGTTTTGCCCGAAGTTTGCTTCTGAGCATGCTCAGATGACACATTATCTGAGCATGCTCAAGACCGAAATCCGACAGTTTGTTGCTACCCAACCTTGTGATACACTACTAGAGTTACAGGAGGCCGCTAGGCTGCGTGAGCTTGAGATTGAGTTACAGTTGCAGGAGCAGAGGCAGACCCCGACGCAGTCGCAGCCTGCGCCGAAGCGGCCCAAGACCGTTGATTGTAGGTCTGGGGGCCAACATGGATGCACTTGTGGAAAGTGCGGGAAGGGTCATTCTATAGTTTGTAGATCCGGTAGTGTGTGCTGCAAATGAGGAAATGAGGGGCACTTTGCGAGGGATTTCCGCCAGATAGCCCCGGTTCATGATATGAGGATTTGTTACCATTGCGACCAGGTTAGTCACATGAAGACCAACTGTCCATTTCTCGTTTCCCGACCGATGCAGACTCCAACGCCGACTACACTGAGGATTACTGAAGGGAGGCAGGGTAGAGCAGAGCCCCCGAGGGCTCAGGGACACGCCTTCCAGCTCACAGTCGAGGAGGCCAGGGCAACATTAGATGTGGTGCCTGGTATGTTGTAAGTGAAATCCTTACCTGCGTTGGTATTATTTGACTTTAGGTGAGTTGGTCTTTTGTCTCGCGATCCTTTAGTAGGTAGTTCGACTTACCCTTTAGAGAGTTAGAGTGTCCGTTGTGAGTCTCCATCGCCAATGAACACGAGATTCATGCTTCTTCAGTCTACAAGGGTTGTGTTTTGGAGATCTTTGGGGTTTCATTCCAGATTGACTTGATTCTGATACCCATGGGGGATGTTTGCGTGATCGTGGTTATGGACTGGCTGAGTCGCTTCGGTGCCATGATCGACTACAAGGGTTAGCGGGTGGTAGTTCGAACCCCAAGTGGGGGAGAACTAGTTATCTACGGCAAGGGCACCAGATCGGTTTCAGGATTTCGTTCAGCCGCCAAGGCTATGCTGTATATTCAGCACGAGTGTGTGGGTTATTTGGCGTATGTAGTGGATATACGAGTCAGGGATCAGGTTTTGGTTTCGGATGTTCCGGTTATCAGAGAATTTGTTTATGTGTTTCCGGAGGAGTTACCCGGAGTGCCTCCGGAGAGGCAATTCGAGTTTAGGATCGACCTAGTGTCAGGTGCGGCCCCTATCACCAAGATGTCGTACCGATTGGCACCACCCGAGATGCAGAAGCTGTCATCATAGCTGCAAGAACTACTGGGCAAGCAGTTCATCTGTCCGAGCAGTTCTCCGCAAGGAGCGTCGATTCTCTTCGTCGGGAAGAAGGATGGTTCACACCGGATGTGCATTGACTACCGAGAGTTGAACAAGTTAACGATGAAGAGCCGTTATCCACCCCCGAGGATAGATGATCTTTTCGATTAGTTGTAGGGAGCATCTTGGTTCTCCAAGATAGACCTGAAGTCCAGATACCGTCAAGTCAGGGTTAGGGAGGAGGACGTGGAGAAGACCACGTTCCAGACTCGTTATGGACATTAAGAGTTTGTGGTGATGCCGTTTGGACTCACCAATGCACCGACATTATTTATGGACCTGATGAATCGAGTATGCAGAACGATGCTCGATCGCTCAGTCATTGTGTTTATAGATGACATCTTGGTGTACTCCAAGACCATAGAGTAGCATGGGGAGCATCTCCGTGAGATATTGGGAGCTTTGAGGAGAGAACGAATGTATGCCAAGTTCTCAAAATGCGAGTTTTGGTTGCAAGAGGTTCAGTTCCTTAGACAGCTCGTTAACTAGGAGGGGATTTTGGTCGATCCAGCCAAGATCGAGGCGGTTATGCAGTGGGAGGTTCCAAAATATCCCATGGATATCATAAGTTTCTTGGGATTGGCAGGTCGTACTGGAGATTATACAGGATTTCTCCAAGATTATAGTACCCCTCACTCATCTGACTAGGAATGGGGTGGATTTCCGGTGGGGCCCTAAGCAGCAGACTGTGTTTGAGGCTCTGCGCCAGAGACTTTACGAGGCTCCAAACCTGACTCTTCCGAAGGGAGTTAAGGATTTTGTGGTTTTCTATGACGCATCTATCATAGGACTCGGAGCGGTCCTCATGCAGAGAGGACAAGTGATATTGTATGCTTCGTGGCAGATGAAGCCGCACGAGATGACATATCCCAGACATGATCTTGAGTTGGGAGTGGTAGTGTTTTCTTTCAAGATCTTGAGACATTACCTCTATGGGGCCCGCTGTACCATCTACATAGACCACAAGAGTTTGAGACACATCATGGATCAGCGAACCTGAACATGAGGTAGCGCAGGTGGCTGGACGTAGTCAAGGATTATGACTGCGAGATCCTTTACCATTCGGGTAAAGAGAATGTTGTAGCGGACGCCCTGAGCGGCAAGTCGGATGGATATTCTATCCCAGAAACATGTTTGCGGATATGTGTGGATTCCCCAATAGTGAGCTTGATCAGGGAAGCTCAGATTGAGGGTGTGCGGCAGGAGAACTGGAAGTTGGAGAGGATCAGGGGCGAAATCGCCCGGTTTGCGCAGGATAGTCGAGGATTGTTGACCCGATGTGATCAAGTTTGGGTTTCGATGTCCGGTGGGGTCAGAATTATTGTACTAGAGGAGGCTCATAAGTATCGTTTCTCTATACACCCGGGGGCCACCAAGATGTATCGGGCTCTGAGATTGAGCTACCGGTGGCCATGCATGAAGCGAGAGATCGCTTGGTACGTTGAGAGGTGCTTGACCTGCAGGTTGGTCAAGGTCGAGCATCAGAGGCCATGTGGAAAGATGTAGCCTCTGGAGATTCCCATGTGGAAGTGGGAGCAGATCACGATGGACTTCATCAAGAAGTTGCCGAGAACGACAAGGGATTCGACGCTATATGGGTCATCGTGGATCGATTGACCAAGAGTGCCCATTTTCTGCCCATTCAGGAGAGTTCATCGGCCGATAAGCTAGCTGATGTGTACATCCACGAGATCTTTGCTCACCATGGGGTTCCGGTCTCTATCATTTCAGACCATGATGTTCGGTTCACCTCCCATTTCTGGTAGAAGTTCCACGAGGAACTGGGCACGCGACTGCATTTCAGTACTGCTTATCATCCGCAGACAGACGGCCAGAGGGAGTAGATCGTTCAGACCCTCGAGGATATATTACGGTCCAGCATTATTGATTTTGGTGGGAGCTGGGACTCCTACCTACCTTTGGTAGAGTTCTCCTACAACAACTGCTTTTATTCCAGCATTCTTGCTCTGCCATTTGAGCTATTGTACGGACGTAGGTGGCGTACCCGAGTCGGCTGGGGCGGGGTTGGTCATTGAGTGATGGGACGGAATGAGGTGGTCCTTCAGACCACTGAGATGATCCAACGGATCAGGCAGAGGTTACAGACTGCTCAGAGTCGGCAAAAGAGTTACACCGACCAACGCCGATCTGAGCTGGAGTTTCAGGTTAGGGATATGGTACTACTGAAGGTCTCACCCTGGAAGGGTGTGAGTCGCTTCAATAAGAGGGAAAAGTTAGATCTCCGATACATTGGGACGTTCAGGATTATTTCCAAGGAGGGTAAGGTCGCTTATCAACTGGATCCCCCGGAGGATCTTAGTCACATCCATAGTACAATCCATGTGTCGTAGTTGCAAAATTGTATATTGGATGAGGAGGCGATCGTATCATTGGACGACATTCAGGTTGATGATCGTCTGAACTACATTGAGATACCGCTGGCCGTATTCGAAAGGAAATTCAAGTTTTTGCGAGACAAGGAGGTACCTTTGGTAAAGGTACAATGGGAGCATCGGAGGGGATCTGAGTGGACCTGGCAGCCAGAGTCGGAGATACAGGAGCATTACCCGGAGTTATTCACCGCAGCAGACTTCGAGGACTAAGTCTAGTTCAAGTGAAGGAGAATTGCGACATCCCGACTCACATGTATGAAATTTCGAAGGTTTTTATACATTTCTGGAGACCTACTCGACGAGTTGGTGGCTCGAACTCGTCGTATTGAGATTGATCAGGTCGCATGGACATTAGGACTTACTCAACAAGTTGGAGGACCCAAATCGACAAGTTGAGTCTGTGCATGAAAACCCTAATTTGTAGGGTTTGCACACTATTTAAAGAACCTTAACTCCTCTCCCCAGCCTCCCTTACCACACTATCGTCCAGAAGCAAACCCTAACGAGCTAACTCTCCATTTTTGAGTGTGTGAGCCTAAAAAGTGTGTGTGTTTGGTGCATTCTTGAAGGAACTTGAGGATTCAAGAGATTGGAACGTGAAGGAGCTTGTAGATCCAGCATCTACTTCGTTTCGCATCCTTTTGATGGTAACAAGTCATTACCTTGACCATTTTCGTGTTAGATCTCTCCATTCAAGAGTTTAGGGTCATTTCTAGTCTAATCTTGTGTCATTTATGGTGTTGAGCACATTAGAAAGTGAGGAGTTTAGATTTAGACTCCTCTAGGCCCTCATGGACCTAAAGTTCTTGACTTTACCAAGCTATGGACCTTCTACATGTCCTAAACCTCTTCTTAGGACTAGTTTTGAGTGTTTAAGCTTCTTAAGGTCTTGCATGCACGTAAAAATAGCAACTTTACGTGGTAACTTCACTGCAGGAAGCTAGATCTGGAGTTTGAATCTTTGCATTCGACTGGAATGAGCTGAATGCCAAATGGCTGAAAGAACTCAATGATTTGGATAGCCAACTCCACGAGTTGAGTTGGACTTTCCCGCTTTTTGGATTCTGAGTGAACTTGTCGAGTTGGTGAGATAACTCGACGAGTTGGTTTGGGTTTTCCCAATCCTTTGGACATTGCATGGAATTGATGAAATTGTTTGGCAAATCGATGAGTTGACTCGTGTTTTCACAGTTTTTGAGTTCTGAAGGAACTCGATGAGTTAGTAGCTGTACTCGACGAGTTGGGTCAATATGGATTGTTGAACTTGGCTGTTAACTTTGACTTTGACCAAGGATTAACCAAGTTTGACTTCTGAGGGTATTTTGGTAATTTGGGTCTTGATAGAATTGGTCCTATGGCGGTTGTAGGTGTTTGAGTTTGGAGTCGTGTTTCAGGAGGTTGACATTATCATCTAGTGCTACTTGTAAGGTAAGCTCTCCTTACTATACTGATAGGGTTTACGGCTCCAAGGTCGGCCCTTGGATTGTTATGTTGGTTATAGTATGCTTGTATGCAGTTATGATCTATTAGATCGGTATCCAGGTATATAGGATGATGCTATCATTAGTGATTTGTTAGACCAGTTTGATTGTTTGTGCATACTAGGTAGCATATGATATTTATGTGTTGATTGTATGATTGCAGGTGGGTTGAGGCGGTCTTGCTTCGTGCTCTAGGCCAATAGACCTAGGGCAGTCCAGATAGATTGCAGCCCCAACGGGGCGTATCAGTCAGTCCGAAGGCACGGAGAACGGTCCAGACAAGATGAAGGACCGGGAGGGCGGAGCAGACATGCTGAAGGTTTTGAGAGAGAGCCAGATAGACTGAAGGCCCAATGAGGGCGGTCTGGTCATACTGAAGACTCTATATTCATGCTGTTTGATATGATATTGTTCTGGTTTATATGGTGGTTGTATATTAGGGTAACTCACTAAGCCTTCGAGCTTACATTTATTTATTATTGTTTTAGGTACTTTAGATGAACGGGGGAAGGCGAAGGCGTGACCGTGCACTTCCTCACATGTTATGACTTTGATTTCTGAGATACTCTGATATGGAACTATTTTGAAAACACTTTGTAATTATTAATGGTTTTTGGATGTTAAAATTTTGTGAATTTTTATGGATGTTGCAATTCAATGGATTGCTTGGCTGATGAACCTCCAAAACAAAAGGTGAAAGACGTTGTTTATTATGCTCAACGTGCTCTGGAGTTAGCTTAGAGTGAAAAAGGCTTTTGTCACCACTGTTTTGTGAAATGTTAATGGGTATTAGTCGTCAAGTGATGAGGATGAAGGAAATGGAAGTAGAAACTTTTGTCTCATGGCTTGACAATCAATTGAGTGTAATGAAGGTTACTGGTCCGTAGGTTCGAAACATGATGGTGTCGATGTTGATCCATACTACTGTTATATGGCATCCAACAATCTACCAGGGTAAAGTATCATCAAACAAGTAAGATCCATGATCACTTATAATAACTTTGATTTATCTATATACGAACCTTATCCAACTCAAATACAATCAGGCATGACATTTATTCATAAAGCATGTGAGTCAGCCTTAGATACTAATGAGAAGTTGGATAGTGAGTTAACCTGTCTTAGATTGTGATTTGAAGACCGCAAGCTTAAGATTGAATCGTTAGAGCGGGAACTTGTAATGGCCAAAGATGAATGTATTATTTTGAATGAAAAACATGAAATTTCAATTCGTCAAAGAAATCTTTTGGTTTGTGATAGAGTACATCTTAATGTTAAAATCGATAGTTTGCACAAATTTCACCGTCTATAAAGCACCTGATCTAGGACAATTAAACTTCCGAAACCAATTGCTCGTCCCTTGAAGGAACTTCAAAACTTAACGTTTATGGAAGACATTCCAACCTACATTTATTCGGATACCCCCATCTCACCATTGTTGAACCTTCTTGAGACTTCAGATAAATATCAGTATTTGATTCCTAAATTCAAACCAATCATTTTTACATGTCCTGATTCCATGCAATTTCCACCTCTGATATCCCTAAACCAGAATCAATTTTCGGAACTTCCACATAGCACAGGTGGTACTAGAGTTTACATTCCGAACTCTGGTCCTCCAAACAATTGTTTTATTGAGGAAATCATTTTTGAGACTTGTGGACATGACTTGTACAAAAATAACTCATTTTGGGCGTCCTTTGATAGTGATGATGAGGAAATTAAGTGTAATGACAACTCATCGTCAGATTCTATTGTGTCAAACTCAAAAGTTGTTTCTAAGAGCACTTTAGTTCCTATCAAGCCTTGTTTCACAAATCCATGTGTAGGAAAATCTTCTAAGTCAACATCTGACTCCAAGAAGAAACCATGGTTGAACAAGAAGGACATTGTTCATCCAAAGAATGAAACTAGGAAAGCTCATGCGAAAGAAACTAGGACTAGACAAAACTCTAGGTTCCTTGAGAAATCCGACAAGAAATTATCTCAAAAAGTTGCCAATCCAGCCACTAGGAATAACATCACGTTAATGTATGTTAAGATTCTTAAGAGACCTTCTATTCCTGTGAGCACGGACACTTGTTTTGTAAAAATTGTTAATTATGTGAATCCTAAAATGAAAATAATTCAATTCGGAAAGTGGCTTCTTCAATGTTCATTGCTACCTCTGATGGAATAATTTTTAAACCAAAACAAGTTCAAAAATCCATTATGCCAAAGAAGGAAATAAATAAAGGAAAAGATACTCAGAATGCTACTAAGAAGAAATCCTCCAAAGGTTCAAATCCGAAAATTGAATCGATTGTCAAAGGAGAAACTGTTTTTCCAAAGCATGAACCTCGGATCTTGGTTCACTCTGAACCATCTCGGTATTTAGTTCATTATAAACCACCTCAGAATACCGTTCCTCCTAGAAAATTTGTTGTCAAACAACCAAGTATTGAGTATGATTTTTGGATCAATGAATAGATAATGTCATTTTGTATCTTTCCAAAAGAGTCTCGGAAAGAACACTCCAAGATACTACATGTTCAGAGACCAAAAACAAAGTCCAAAGCCCATGCAAAAGTCCACAATCCTAACTCGGAGCCTAAAACTACACCAATCACTAATTGTACAAGCTTTTTGTGCTTCAGAACAAGATACAATATGGTATATGGATGTGCTTGTTCCATGCACATGACTGGGCAGAAAGACTAACTAAGTGATTTAAAGCTTACTCCAAATAGTGGTTATGTTGTATATGGCAACAACTTAAACTCCCAAATTCAACATTATGGCGTCCTAACCAATGAAAATTTCTCTGTCTCTAATGTGGCTTACGTTGCTGATCTTAAACACAATTTCATCAGTGTGGTCCAAATCACCGATGTGAATTGGAGGGTTGAGTTTGTAAGAAGCATAGCTATCTTATGACAGAAGATAGAAAATAATGTCTCATCAAGTCAAATTTGAACAAGAATATGTATCCTATGGATATCAACATGATCATCGGGAAGCGTCAATAGTGTCTCCTTTCAAAAGTTGTTGGTAACGTAAGTTGGCTATGGTATTGGAGGTTGTTCATCTAAACTTTCGATACATGAATGAACTGGTTTCTTGTGAGATGGTTTGTGTTTGCCACTCCTCAAGTTTGAAAACAATCATCTCTGCGCTGCATGCAAGTGTGAGAAGCAATCCAAGAAAGTTCATCCCATTCTTATTGAAAAATCCATTTCGAAACTACTCAAGCTTCTTCATATTGATCTTTGTGGGTTGTCTGCTATTGAAAGTTTTCATCACGAAAAATACATTCTTATGATTGTTGGCGACTACATAAGATTCACTTGGGTTTTCTTCTTAAGATTGAAATTAGAAACTGCTTTCAAACTCATTAATTTCATTAAGGGAATTGAGGTTCTCACCAAGCTGCCCATTCAAAGAATTCATAGAGACAATGGTTCTTAATTTACTAATGCTACAATAGAAAAGCTTCTTACTGACAAAGGCATTGGACACAAATTTTCTGCTCGTTACACCCCCACAAAAAAATGGAGTTGTTGAAAAAATAAATTATGCCATAGTTAAAGCGGATTAGTTAATGTTGAATTCTGTAAATCTTCCTCTTTAACTTTGGGCTGAAGCAGTCGAAACTGCTTACTTTACTCAAAATCAAAGTATCATCAACCGTCATCTCAAAAAGACTCCATATGAAGCTATAAATAGTTACAAGCCGAGTATCTCATTCTTACACATATTTAGATGTAGATGTTTCATCAATTATAATCGTGATCAACTCACCAAGTTTCAACGAAGTGTAATCTATCTTCCTTGGATACTCAGACAAATAAAAAGTGTGTCATGCTTTTAATCATCGTATCCATGTAATTGAAGAAAGCTTTGATATCACTTTTGGTGATAACTTTGTCCACAACTCAGAACCAACTCACGTTATGACGCACATCATGGAGTCCGATCTGGTCCGACAGCCACATTTCCTCCATTTGAAGTATTTTCATCTCAGGTTGAGGAGGATAATACCTATGCTTCCATGCCTCAAGGGCAAGAAAGAAATCCAACCCTTGAATCAAATGTCGATGGATTCCAAGATGCAACATATCAATTTGTTGAAATTAATCCCATTTCGAACAGCATTGAATACGATGTCCACTTCTTTGAATTTCCAAACGAAGAAGATGCTGATATATCAGGTTCATAATTTCATGGGGATCATCATTCTAGACTCCAAATAGTTCAGGGGGAGCAACACACCCCCATTGTTGATGTCAGATCATCTGTTGTTCAAGAACTTCCAAGATTGCATGTTTAGACTAAGGATCATCCTCCAAATCAAGTTATTGGAATCTCAACACTGGAGTTCAAACTCTCTTTGCTATCAACATTCAAAATGAGTGTCACTTTTTAGCATTCATATTAATGGTTGAACCCAAATCCATCAAAAAATCTCTAGAAAATTCAGATTAGATTACAACCATGTAAGAAGAGTTAGCAGAATTTGATCGAAATCATGTGTAGACTCTCATCCCTCCACCTCATGATCACCCTATAGTTGGAACTCGATGGGTTTTCTGAAACAAGATCTACGATGTTGGAGTTATCATTGGCAACAAGACGAGATTGGTAGCTAAATGATTTACTTAGATTGAGGGTCTTGACTATGACGAGACCTTTGCTCCTGTTGCCCTTCTTGAAGCTATCCGAATCATTCTTGCTTATGCTGCTTACAAGGCCTTCAAAGTTTACCAAATGGACGTCAAGAATGCCTTTCTCAATGGTAAACTCAATAGTGAAGTCTATCTCCTTCAGCCTCATGGGTTTGTAAATCTTGCCTATCTAAATTATTGTTACAAAGTATAGAAAGTTGTGTATAGGCTCAAAAAGGCTCCACATGCATGGTATGATAGTATCACTTGTTTTCTCAAGCATTTAGGTTTTTAAAAGGGAATTCTCGATCCAACATTGTTCCGAAGATCAATTGGAAAACATCTCATGCTAGTGCAATTATATGTCGATGACATCATTTTTGGATCAACTGATCCAATAATGGTTGCTGACTTCGCCAAATTGATGGTTAGTAGATTTTAATTAAGTATGAATCACGAATTAAGCTTCTTCCTCATTTTCAAGTTCAACAGACCAACAGAGGAGTCTTTATTCATCAAGAAAAGTACATTTTCGAACTTCTGAAGAAATATTCAATGCACACCTGTGCATCTGCAAAATTTCTAATGGGTTTTGGACACAAAATCTTCTTGTAAGTCCCTGATTTGTAGATCCAAATCAGTAGTCAATGAATTGCAAGTAATCAATCAGAGTGTAGGAGGAGTAGAATGAGAATAACATCAAGCATGCACACATCTATTACACATAAATGTTAGGTACACCTTGAAAGACACACATACACATACGTCACTATACTGACACAACCCTTTTATACTACCCACAGCAGTACACTAGTGTGCAGCCGCACACACATGTGTGGCCGCACACGGCGTCTGCGGCCGCACACACGTGTGTAGCCATACATATGTGTGTAGCTACACACACAAACTTATCCAACATAGACCACTACACCATACTCTATCAACCTACCAAGATCTATACAAAAGAATGTCTAGCCCAAACCACAAAAGTATAGCCTATCAATCCCCCCTTGGTTTGAGGCTAGCATAGACTTGGTCTTCATTCTCCGGGTTTTTCAAACAGGTTCAGATTAGATTTTCCCATGGATCCCATCCAAAGTTTCCTATTAATGATTGTGGCGACCATTCCTGTAAATTCTTTAGCAGCAACCTCCATAACATCTTTTTGGAAAATGATTTGGTGACGAGACACGGTACATATATCTCTTTCTCTGAATCTGAGAAGATCCTTAGCACTGATCAACCTTAGAACTTGTTCTCTATCTTTGAATTTAATGGCAGCAGTGGCAGTTTCATCATCATACGCCCAGAATTCCATATTGCCAAGGTATCCCTCACGAAAATGTTGAGGGATAGGAATTTCCTTTAGTTGTTTCGTTGCTGGCCATAGAATAATCTTCATGGGCTTGCCTGATTCAAGATCAATAACATCCTTATCTCTTCTATACAGGGCTTTCACATTTTCATCTTTGTGAAGTTTTCCTTGACCTGCCTGTCAAGAAATCTTTTGAAATTTGTCGCGCTGGGATCTTCTGAATGATTAAGAAATGGGGCTCTTGAAAGTTCGGCAAGATCAACTTTTGTCCACGAGTTGAAGTCATGAGTACTTTTGTAATACTCAGGGAATCCAGAGTTCCTTTTTACGACCCACATGTTCGACTCGGGATCAAAAGCCCACATTCTGATCCCGGATCTATCTCCAAACTCGTCACCAAACTTTCTCTTCTTGAGATCCGTCACAGTCAACACAAGATCTTTAGCTTTGCGATTTTCATTTGAGTTTTTCATGAAAAGTAATACTTCGCTTTTGCTGGCAGTGACGGTCCTTTTCCCTTGCTTGATCATGATGCGGGATCTGCTATTTTCAGGTTCTTTATCAAAACGATCAACAATGGTAGTTGTCCTTGGAGGAGGTGGATCAACTGGAAAGTCGCCTTCCGTGGATTGGGTGGGAGCCACGGGAGGATCTACAATCTTGTGAGCCTGCTGAAACAGACCTTTTACTTTGTCTCTAAAGGCGTCATACAAGATGTTCTTCAACCCAAAGTAGAAGGAAGTTAAAGAACCAAGATTTGTTTGCAGATCTGTAATCTGTTTAGTCTTCAGTTCATCTCTTTCTCGAAGCTTAGTGATACAGGAATCATGTTGCTCAAGAAGAATGTTCTTCTTAATGACTTCTTGCCTTAGGATTCCAATCTCATCTCGAAGCTTAGACACTAAGGTCTTATCATCCCTTGAATGCTTTTCCTCAAAAGATATGCCTTTTCCTCGGGAAGGAGAATCTGAAATGTTCTGAGTCAGATGCTTAGCAAGCCTGATAGAGGCTTCATCAAGCGAGGGTCTTGTGGGGGTATATTCAGGAATGGAAGACGATCCGCCTACTTCATATACTGTGCTTGGACCTTCTTCAGTTTGAAGTGGCGGTGTAGAGACAGTTGTGGTGGTGACAATTGATGAAACCGGTGGTGCTTGACCTTGAATAAACACTCCCTGCCCCAGACAAGGCAAGGAGGTTTGTGGCTATTTCAGTTCACTCATAGATGGAATAGTAGTAGAGACATTTGTATCAAGGGGAGGAATCCCTGAAACCACATCTCTTTGACTTGAAGAGTCTTCCATTGGTTTTGAAGTGGAAAGCAAAATTTTGAGAGTGTTAACGTCATCCCCGATCTTAGTTGCTGGTTGAGCAACTTCATCAACCTTTTTAAAGTGCCTGTCAACGAATCCCCGCAAAGGACCAAAATCATCATCATCATCTAGATTGAGATCAAGGCCCAAAGAAATGTCTTCATTGTTGATACCGGTAAAATCCAAATCTTTCAGGAAATCATCATCTCCACTGAAGTCCTCATCACCTCCCTCTTAATCAAAATTTATCTCAACGTCCACATCATGTAGGTGGTCATGTTCCTCAACCACAATTGCTACAGGTGAAACATGAACTTCTTCATTCTCAGGCTCTGAAACTGAGATCACAACATCTTCAGTTTCTGCTGGATTAGAAAGATTGTCTGATTCCGATTGATCACTATCGTCAGCAAATATTCCAAATTTTATCAAAGGAAATTTCCCTTCAAAGACAAATTTTCCGGCTCTATTCTGTTTCATTAAGCCAAAAGCACTCGGACCAACAGACTTGAGATCTAGAGTTTCATTTCCTCTTTCGATCTCGAGATGCATGACATTAAAGATGATTTATAGAAACCTCGGATACATCAAGAACTTTTCCCTCTTGTTTCCCTCAATATTGAGAATCAATTCATGCAGAATAAATTTGAAAAATTAAAATCAATCCCTGACGCCAAGGCTGCATTGGCTTCTGTGTTGAAGAGCGAAATCTCGTTGGGACCTGATCTCCTTCCGGAAATACAGCTCACAAACACATGAGCTAAGTACTTCTAGCAAGGAGGTAGTAAATTCTTGATGGTAGGAGGAAATGATCCTTAATAACCCCTATGGTCTAGGACTTCTTTGGTTTGTTCCAGATCAATTTCCATGGAGAATTCAGGCCTATCATTGATTTGCAACGATTCTCGAATAACATGTTTTATGATCAGGATTTTCTTGCCTTGTATAGTTGCCTCAAGGTATTTCTCTCTTTTGTCATCTCTCTTAACAATTGCGCTTCTCCAAAATTCCTTGATCAAGCTTTGATAGATCACCGGACCAATCGTGAAAGCAGAAACCAAGCAACATTTTCTTAGGCCATCAATGATGAATTTGAGATCATTGTGGGCAGCCGGATGATCTTCTATAAAAATGGCTGAATTGTGTACCTTTGCAAACTCAAGATCTCCCATGTTAATTTGAAAAATACAAGCAAAAATTAAAACATTAGAAAAATTAAGAGAATTCGCACTAAACAAAAATTCTTGTCAATTTTAGGTGCACATCCATACACCTAGATCCAGCCACACACAATGTGTGCAACCGCACACAGTGTACAGCTGTACAAAGGTTCCAACCGCACATAGTGCTACCGCACACAGTACAAAGGTTCCAACCGCACACAGTGTACATCCATACACTGTCCAGCCACACACGGCGCGTGCGTCCGCACACGTACAAACGATACCGAAACCTTCAATTAACCATCGATTCAAGATCGTTTTTGCTTAAAAATTGCATAATGGGAGTCAATTTCATGGTACTTACGATTATGAGGATTCGATTTCACGAAATTGAGAGTTTTTATGGATTTTGGTGAGAGAGAGAGAGAGAGGAGGAGGAGGCAGTGTGCGGTCGGAGGATGAAAAAGTAAACGTGTTTTGACCGCACACCCCTTTTATACCTTTTTAAAATTGGGCTGCCATTTACCATTCCTTAAAATAAAAGGCCAATACTCAAATATATTTAAAAAATAAAACCTTTTGAGGATTAATTACAAAATAACAAAATAAAAATTAAAATATTTTCTAAGAATAACCAATCGTAAAAAGAAAATAAAAATAAGAATAAAAATAAAAATAAAAATAAAAATAAAAATAAAATGATACTAAAATTTGAGTTTATCCTAAATTTCATCTTTATATGAAATTAATAGCCTTTTGAGATGTTGGATCAAAGTTGTTAGACAAACATTCTCCATTTGTCAGTACCACTCCTTTCATAAATAGATCTGGTCGATTGCCAGTATTGTGGTCCACTTAAGCACGAAAAATTGTGACAAATTTTGGACATGCTATAAGTGACAAGACAAGTTGATCCTATGTTCCTAGATAAAAATATTCCTAAGGACCATTTATCTGACGATGACCAAGGATATTGTTGTCCACCTAAATTGAGCAGCGAGATCTACAGACAATCTATAATTGTTCAATTTTAACTATACTAGAACGTGTTTCCCGCTTCCTGATATACCCCAATAATCAAGAAATTCCGAGATACTCCTTACTTTAGGTGAGTAGACAATTATTATGAGAGGATAGATTTAGATTATGACTAACTAGAGTTTAAGAGGGATTGAGAAGTAGAAGGTTGCATATGTTGTGTACCAGGTCGGATTGTTAATCACACAAAGGAGACAGCATATGGCTAGCAGATAGGAAGAATTTCATAGATATAAGATGCGGAGAAATAGATTTGTATATGTTGCAGTCCAGGTCAGATCTTTCGATAACACAGAGAAGGCAACATATGACTAACAGTAAGAGAGAAAGAAAATAATTTTCTACAAACCTACTTTATCGGAATTCCCCAGTCGCCCTATCAATACCGGAATTAAGGACAGAATCCGTACATCGAGGAAAAATTAAACCATAGTTCTAGATACGGGTTCCTTTAATGTGACTGGTGGATTCTTATATATATCTCCCTGCTCAACCTACCCAAGCGTCATATTTTCAGGCTAAACGGAACTATATAGGTCAAGATTGATCAAGTCTCTTGATTCCTTAAGTTCATCTGCACCTAGTCAAGTCCATTAAACTTTTTGTGCCTACCAGCGCATCAAACACAGAGCCTAGACAATTCAGCTTTGGTACTTTACACAGACTCAGGTTGCCCGTTATCACTTGTTGATATCACTTCCCAACACATCACTTAACATAAATTTTTGATTTTTTTGATATTCTATTGTTTTTGGATTTTTTTTAATTTTCTAATTTTGTTTGTTTTTTTTGTTTATTTCTCCCCCTAAATTTGTGCATGGGAGAGAATGAAATTAAAATGCTCAAATTTAACCTAAACAAAAATTAATCCTCAAAACGAATCATTTTTAAATAATTTACCAGCACATCGAATCGAGCTTTGTTAAACGGCTTTGTGAACAAATCCGCCACATTATTAGAAGTGGGTACCTGTTCTAGCCGAATAAGCAAGCGCTCATAACAATCTCTGATAAAATGAATTTTGATGTCGATGTGCTTGGTTTTTGAGTACTGGACCGGATTCTTAGCAATTTGGATTGCAGCTTCATTATCACAGAATATGGGGGTTTCTTGAAAATTCAAACCGTAATCCAACAGCTGATGTTGGATCCATATGACTTAAGAGCAACAGGCAGACGCAGCTACGTATTCTGCTTCTGCTGTTGAGGTCGAGACAGTATACTGCTTCTGGAATTGCCAAGATACCAGCCTGTCTCCTAGAAATTGATATCCACCTAAAGTCGATTTCCTGTCAAGCTCGCAATCACCATAATTGCTGTCTGCAAAAGCATAAAGATCATAATCGGAATTTTTTGGATGCCACAGACCCACTTATGGGCTGCCTTTGAGATACCGAAAAATTCTTTTAATAGCAGTAAGATGAGATAGTTTAGGATTAGCCTGGTAGCGCGCGCATTGACAGACCGCAAACATGATGTCTGGGCAACTTGCAGTTAGATACATCAGCGATCCAATCGTTGATCTGTAGTCCGTTTGGTCTACGGATTCGCCTTCAAGATATGTGCATGGGAGAGAATGAAATTAAAATGCGCAAATTTAACCTAAACAAAAATTAATCCTCAAAACAAATCATTTTTAAATAATTTACCAGCACATCGAATCGAGCTTTGTTAAACGGCTTTGTGAACAAATCTGCCACATTATTAGAAGTGGGTACCTGTTCTAGCCGAATAAGCAAGCGCTCATAACAATCTCTGATAAAATGAATTTTGATGTTGATGTGCTTGGTTTTTGAGTGCTGGACCAGATTCTTAGCAATTTGGATTGCGGCTTCATTATCACAGAATATGGGGGTTTCTTGAAAATTCAAACCGTAATCCAACAACTGATGTTGGATCCATATGACTTAAGAGCAATAGGCAGACGCAGCTACGTATTTTGCTTCTGCTGTTGAGGTCGAGACAGTATGCTGCTTCTTGAATTGCCAAGATACCAGCCTATCTCCTAAAAATTGATATCCACCTGAAGTCGATTTCCTGTCAAGCTCGCAATCACCATAATTGTTGTCTGCAAAAGCATAAAGATCAAAATCGGAATTTTTTGATACCACAGACCCAGTTATGGGCTGCCTTTGAGATACCGAAAAATTCTTTTAATAGCAGTAAGATGAGATAGTTTAGGATTAGCCTGGTAGCGCGCGCATTGACAGACCGCAAACATGATGTCTGGGCAACTTGTAGTTAGATACATCAGCGATCCAATCATTGATCTGTAATCCGTTTGGTCTATGGATTCGCCTTCAAGATCAGGAGTCAGTAGTGGTCTCTCCGCCATAGGCGTCAAAGCAGGTTTAGCGTCTCTGAACCCGAACTTCTCGAGCATATCGTCCACATATTTGGCTTGATGAATCATGATTCCAGTTTAAGATTGTTTGACCTGAAGCCCCAAAAACATGGTCATTTCTCCCAATAAACTCATCTCGAAAGGCCTTTTCATGACTTTCTCGAACTCCTTGCAAAGCTAAGGACTCGTCAACCCGAAAATGATATCATCTATATTTGGACTAGAATTTGGTCTCTGCCGACATGCTTGATGAATAAAGTTTGATCGATAGTGCCGCGGGAATAGCCATGATCGAGCAAGTGTTGTGTGAGGGTAGCATACCATGCACTGGGAGCTTGATGCAATCCATACAAAGCCTTGTCTAACTTGTAGACATGGTTAGGAAGTTTTGAGTTAACAAACCCAGGAGGTTGGTCAACATAAATTTCCTCCTTCACCTTGCCGCACAAGAAAGCCATCTTGACGTCCATTTGATATACGGTGAAGTTCATGTAGGAAGTGTAAGTGAGAAAGATACGAATGGCTTCCAAGCGCGCCATCGGAGCATAAACTTCTGTATAATCAAGACCCTCAATTTTCCTGAACCCACAGACCACCAATCTCGCCTTATTACGTACAATAACACCCGAATCATCGTGCTTGTTTCGAAACACCCATCTAGTGTCAAGAGATTTCTTGCCTTTAGACAACTCAACCAACTTCCAAACTCTGATCCTTTCGAATTGATTGAGCTCGTCATCCATGGCATCTACCCAGCTGGGCTCATTCAAATCCATATCGATGTTCATGGGCTCTATTTGAGAAATGAAGCAAGAATAAAGACATGTGTAGACGTCTCCACTCTGACTTCTCGTTTGAACTCCGTCGCCCAACTTGCCAATGACGTTTTCTATCGGATGATCGCGCTGTATGCGAGAGGGGATTTCCTGACTGATGTCATTGAATGAGACGAGAAGATTATGAATATTAACAGCTCCGTCATGTGCTGAAGAATTCACGGTAGACGTACCAACCTCGTGCGTTGGATTTGCTACAAACTCATCTGCGATCTGTTCAAGAAAGAGAAGTTCCATTAGATTTTGAGTGACAGCGGAAGTATCTTGGTTCATGAACTCTCTTTCAAGTGGAGTTAGAGGAGTAGCATCAACATCTGGAGCAGATTGATATGTTGAGGACTCAGAAGAGGTGATTGGAACAGATCACACCACCGGGGAATCAGTAGCAGAAACCAATGGCGGTCTGTAGATAACCTCTTCATCTTCGTCTTCAATGATAGTCTTCGAGCCAGAAGTAGACCCAGCTTGGTTATCAGATGACACACTAAAAGATTTGAATAGAGATGTGTAGTCAAATAGCCAATCTGGACCCACCCTAGCGTCTGTCTCATTCTCTTTAAGCCAGCGAACATCGAAAGACTCCACGATTTGCTTCGTCTTCTTGTTGTAAACCCGGTAAGCAGTACGAGCAGCGTATTCGACAAAGTAGCAATCATCAGCTTTGGCATTGAACTTTGGGTTGGATTCCAAGTGGAGAAGGGTGCAAGGACAGCCAAATACTCGGAAATGGCTGACAGATGGTTTGTGTCCATAGAGAATTTCATATGGTGTTTTCATCTGGGCTTTGTTGATCAGGACACGATTTTGAACGTAACAAGCTGTGTTGATCGCCTCCGCCCAAAAGAAAACTGGAAGTCTAGAATCACAAAGCATCGTCCTAGCAGCGTCTTGTAATGTCCGATTCCTCCACTCAGCAACACCGTTCTGTTGTGGTGTCCGGACAAAACTGAATTGACGCACGATCCCTTTCTCAGCGCAAAAATGATCAAGAACAGCGTTTTTGAACTCTGTTCCATTGTCTGTACGAAGCGCTTTCACTTGGTTGCTGGTTTGGTTCTCGATCATCGCAATGAACTTCTTGATAAGATCAGCGATCCCAGCTTTGTTGGACAAAAATAAGACCCACGTGAAACGAGAGAAATCGTCTATCACAACGAGAAAATATGAATTTCGGTTGATGCTGAGAACGTTGACCAGAACAAATAAGTCCATACGCAACAATTGGAGCACCTGATTGATGGAGTTGGCCTGCTTTGGCAGATGTGGTTTCCGATGATGTTTTCCTTGAGCACAGGAAACACATTTCTCAAAAGTAATAAAATCTCTGACAGGCAGCCATCGGACCATTTCGTTCTTAGCAAGACGATTCATATTCTTTGCATTTGCATGGCCAAGTCGACGATGCCACAACGTAGCATTTTGTTTAGAGACTTTATAAAAGAGACAAGTAACTTCATCGGGAACATTACTGTTCATGTCCATAATATAGGCATTCCCATCCCGCTTTGATTTTACGAGAATCCACTCCTCCGGGATGACAATGCCTGGTTTTAAGATCAGACATTCTTTATCGGTGAAGTATGTCGAATAACCTTTGTCACATATTTGGGAAACACTCAACAGACTATGCTTTAACTCGGGAGCATAGTTAACATTCTCAAAACGTAGCACTCCATTAGAAACAGTTCCTTTCTAAGTGATCTTTCCTCCTTTTCCGCCCGCGAATGAAACATATCCCTCATTAAATGTTTTAATTTCGTGCAGTTGGGAGATATCTCCAGTCATGTGTCAGGAGCAGCTGCTGTCGACATACCAGGGTCTGACGAAATTCCTACGCAACTGTCCCTGCACGATGAGCAGAATTATTTAGATTTGGGAACCCAGGTCGTTACAGTCCTAGGTTGACCCTTATCTTTCACAGATTCATTTTTCAAATTTTCTTTTGGTTTTTCTTTTTCAGCAGATACAGAGGAGGATGATGACCGATCAGATTTTAATTTTGGCGTCCATTGATATTTAGGTTTTGAAACAGTTTTCCTTTTAGTTTGCTTTGAGCAGGTGGTTTTTCTACTCGAAGAGTTGAAGATCCAGACCTGCTTTTTGACGAAATCGACTTTAGCTTGGCTTGGGTCAATTTTGACGAAATCTAGTCATCATCTCGAAAGCGAGTTCTTGAGGATTTTCTAATTAAAGATCGTCCTCTAGACTCATTCTCTCCCCTCTTTGACATGTGATGTATAAACCTCCGATTTAAAAAATTTCTAGCAATACGACCAGCAGTACCACAATTGAAACATATTTGTTTATTATCATTGGATTGCGTACTGTTCTTGTTAGATTTCTGGTTTTTATTATGTTTTCTAACATTTTCACATTTGCACGATCAAGTACTAGATTATGTAGCAAACATGGAAGATGTAAAAGCATTCGAATCAGATTGTTCAATTTTATCAGAAACAACACCATCCTTTTCAAAGTTATCAATGCAAAATAGCACACCACCAGAAACAAAAATTTTAGAGTTTGAATTTAACATAGATTCATCACACAATTCAACACCAAATTTGGTCATAGAATTATTCGACTCAGACTTTTCAGCTTCTTGATCCCCCTGAACTACTGACTTATCTGCACTTGAGGTAGAAATGTTAGTATCCAAGATTTTATCAATAGTCCGTGTTGCTTGTTCAGAAGCTGACTTCCCATAAACCATGAAAGGTTCTCTATCAATTTCTTCTTGAGACAAAGGAATAGCAGTGTAATTATGATTGAAGGGAGGCGGGACACACTCAAATCCTAATCCTACTTTTATTTGATTACCACGAGTAATATCCTTCCATTGCATCTGTTCTTCTATCATTTTTGCAACAACTTCACTTGACCCATCGAATTTGTTAAAAATAAATTCAGCATTTTCAATACGATTTTTCAATGAGTCAAGTTCAGCGGTTATAGGAGAAAACTTTCTTTTGAGATGATCATAGTTCTCGCATTTGTTGTTGTAATCCTCTTGCAGTTTCTTAAAGTCCTTTGTTTTATTTTCTAATTGCATCTTTAAAGGCTTTTGATTTTTCCTAAGTGTGTAACCCTCATATTTAAGGTCCTCGTTCTCTCTCTTGATTAATTCAATTTGGTCTCATAAAAATTTAACGGTTTTAATACAAGATTGAGAGCAACCAAATTCACTAACCTCGGGTTTGGTAGGCTCTGGAGTGGTTTGCACCATGAATGCAAACTGAAGATTCATCATCGCTTCTTCAGGACCCGTCTCTGTTTCTTCTTCCACACCATTTTCGATCTGCGAAGATGAGAATTTTCAGGTCCTGAAATATTCAGAGCCTGAACTTGGTCTTCCCAATTAAATGATTGAGCCACCATCGCCAAGTTAGCAGTCTGGTTGCTTGAAGAAGATCCCTTGTTGACATATGTCACCGGCACCATGGTTCGTTCTGAGCTCTCTCTTTGATCTGGTTTTGGATATTCCCTTGCAAAAGGCCCACGCTCATGACAATTATAACATCTCAGTTTTCCCTTGTTGAATCCAACTTTCTTATCGGAATTCACACTCCAATTGTTCTTTCTTATTTTCTTGGAGAACTACTTTGCCATGAAGACCGCCATGGCCATCTTCCATGTAATGTCCATCTCTTCCACAACCTCAGGATGGATCTGGTCTTGGTCAGCAAATGAGAGTTGTGGAGAGAGTTCTCCTGCCACGAAAGCGTTGTAGCAGTTTTACCAAACCAGTGGCGAGGGCCAAATTTTCTTCCTTTTCTTTTGAAGATGCGACTTGAGGACTGACTTCATGAGATTGAACTGGTGCAGCTATGGATGAACCAACTTGTTGAGCTGAAGTTTGAGATTGAGAAACTTGAATGTGTTGCATTTGAGGTGTAATTTATGAAATGGGCTGATGAGTCACATAGGGTTGAATATGAGCAACATGAACTTGAGGACTTTGAGGAGTAGAAAAGCTTGAGAAAGTAGTGTTGTTGGTGGTTTGGATCCTAAGATTTGCTGTGGAGTATGAATTGACATGGTTAATATCCCTTTGCTTATCATCGAGATCACAAGCTTTGATGATCGCCATCGTTTCAGCCAAACTTAAACGGTTTAAATCTTTGGTCTTCTTAGTCACTGAGACATCCATATCCCAGGATTTTGGCAGAGAATTCAAAAGCTTTTTGTTGATTTCCGATCTTGTAACCATTACACCAACATAACTCATTTATGTGGTGAGTGTGATAAACCTTTGCGACTGAGTCTCAAGTGTTTCTCCCAAGACATAGTTGAACATACTGAACTTTTGTCGCAGCATGTCTTGGTGACTCTGTTTCATGTTTTCATTGCCCTCACAGACTTCTATCAGTGCTTCCCATAAGGCCTTTGCTGATGTATACTAACGAAAACCTTGAGCGATTTCCAGAGATAATGCCACGGTTAGTGTAGCAAGAGCCTCTTCCTGCTCCTCGACTCTCTCAAAATCATCATCAGTGTAGTTCTCAACTTGCTTATCAGTAATGGTTCCATCTTCCAAAGTAGTTGTAATGCGGATCGGTCCTCTAAGAATACTTCGCCATATTTTGAAATCCTTCATTTTGATGTACTTCTCGATCCGATATTTCCATTATGGAAATCCTTCCGCAGATAACAGTCGTGGAATTCGAGAAGTAGTTCCCATAATTGCATCCAATTTATGATGAGATGACATGATTTGAGATTCCATGTTTTAGAAATCAATCAAAACTTCGTTAATTAGGATGAGTGCAACCGCACACTTTAGCTGCACACTTCAACTGCACACACTTCAACCGCACACACCAACAGTACACTCCAACCGTACACTCAACCGCACACACTGGTTGCACACTCAACCGCACACACTGGCTGCACACTCAACCACACACCTTCAAACTTTCTACCGTACTCCTTCAAACTTCAATCACACATAAAAAATACCAGATTTTGAATGAGTTCTGATTTCAAACTTGTTAAAACCAGTGATTAGTAGCAGTTTCTTGATCAAAGAGTATCAATGCACTTCAAAAACAACAAACTTTCTCAACCGCACACTCTAAAATGCTTCAAATTGATACTGAATTGGCTCTGATACCAATTGTAAGTCCCTGATCTGTAGATCCAAATCACTAGTCAATGAATTACAAGCAATCAATCAGAGTTTAGAAGGAGTAGAATGAGAATAACATCAAGCATGCACACATCTATTACACATAAATGTCAGGTACACCTTGAAAGACACACATACACATACGTCACTATACTGACACACTGACACAACCCTTTTATACTACCCACAGTAGCACACCAGTGTGCAGCCGCACACACGTGTGTAGCCACACACACACGAACTTATCCAACATAGACGACTACACCATACTCGATTAACCTACCAAGATTTATACAAAAGAATGCCTAGCCGAAACCACAAAAGTATAGCCTATCACTTCTTGGACCCATGTAACATCCAGACTTTCAGATACATTAAATGTGTGTTTAACCTTGAGACTTATAGAGTGAATCGATGAGTTGTGAGTCCGATTCGCCGAGTAGGGACGATTTGCCAGCGTAGAATTAATGAGGAGACTCGACGAGTCAGAGAGCTGACTCGCCGAGTAGGTGTTGGGCAGAGAAAACCTAATTTCCCAGGGGTTGGGGCCTATATAACAAAACTTATAGCCTCATTTGCGGCTCACCTTCACTGAGAGTAAACCATAACATCCTTTTGAGCTAGAGAGTGTGAAAGGAGCTAATTTTGGGGTCTTTTGGTACATTTCTTTTGAAAAGGAAGGAAGGATTCATCAAGGAACAAGAAGGGGGCTAGTAGATCAGTTTCATTTCGTCCAAGAGCTTCTAGAGAAGGTAAAAGCTCCCAACTTTCTCCTTGTGGTGATTAGATCTCATGTTTTGATGAATAGGTTTTTCTATCACCTTTTTGTTGAGATATGAGTACATGGAGTCCCTTTCTAGGCATAGACTTCAGATCTGGACCTTGTGAGTTCTAGAGGGACCAAAGGCTCAAGCTTTATTCCGTCACTTAAATAGTTATGGAGTTTTGATTCCTTGTTGGAGCATGTATTGGCATTAGGAGCCTTATATGCCATGTTTAAACGTAAAACTTGCAGCTTTACGTGACAATCGACCCTTAGGATGATAGATCTAGTGTTTGGAGTGATAGATCTGCCTTAAATTGTCTGAATGAGGAATCTAATCGAAGGGACTCGCCGAGTCCATGGCCTGACTCGACGAGTCGATGAGGGTTTGTCCCGATGGGTTTGATTGTGCGATAACTCGGCGAGTTGGAGGTTAATTCGATGAGTTGAGCTGGAACTTCCTGAGACCTCTGAGGGAACTAGGGGACTCGACGAGTTGCAAGAGTGCACTTGACGAGTCGGGTCAAACATGGCCTGTTGACTCAAGTTTGACTTCTGTTGACTTTAGGGTTTGGTCAATATGAGTAATGGAGACCATGGAGGGGTAAAATGGTCTTTTACCCAATTCAAGAGTTAGAAAGAGAAGAATAATAGTTGGTTACTTAGAGTCATGAATTGAGTATTAATTAGAGATGTTTACCCTATGTGTAGGCAGTGGCTAGTTCGAGATTCGAGTTCGAAGATGATTGCTTGCTGCTTGCAAGGTGAGTTTTCTCACTGTACTTTACCTAAAGTGGTACTTATGTGTGACCGGAGGGTCTTATGTGCTTACATTGAGTATTATGTTATCTTGCCTTATGTTTTATATTGTGCATTATGTCTTTGTGATTTATGCTATGCGGAGCTTTTACAGACCGGACCAGAGGGTCCAACGAACCGTGGGACTGGAGGGTCCCAATGAGACACATTAACTGGAGGGTCTTACAGTGATATAGCCTCGAGTGGCTAATGAGCTGTGTGTGTGGTATTTTGGGGAACTCACTAAGCTCCGTGATTACTGTGTGATGTGTTATGTGTTTCAGGTTTCTCAAGATTGCGGGAAGGCACCGACTTGATTGTAAACACCAGTGAAAGAGTTGTGTTTTGAGGATGCTGGATTGAATCAAACAATTGCGGAGTTGCGATTTGTAAATTAAATAAATGAAATTTTTATGAAATGTGTTCTGAGAATTATGCAAATTTTAAATGAAAATTTTATTTGAAAATTTACGGTGTTACAACCCATCTGGTGAAGCTATTGATCAGAAGAAGTATAGGGGAATGATTGGGTCTCTAGTTTGTCTTATTGCAAGTTGTCTTAACATCATGTTTGCAACATGTCTTTGCGCCCAATTCCAAGTTAATCCTAAAACGTCACATTTCTTAGTTGTCAAGAAAATCTTTAGATATCTCAAAGGGACTAAGAGTCTCGGAATTTGGTACCCAACAAATGGGAGTTTCCTCTTGTAAGCTTATTCAGACAAATTATGGTGGACTTCAACTTGATCGAAAAAGCCCATCTGGTGGTTGTATATTTTTGGGTGGAAGATCGGTTAGTTGGTCATCCTAGAAACATAACTGCATAGCTCTTTCTATAGCGGAAGTAGAATAGATTGTCGCTGCAAGTTGTACCTCTAAAGTTCTATGGATGAAGTCTCAACTTTTATACTATGGTTACCATTTTCAACAAATCCCGATCTACTGTGACTCTCAAAGTGCGATTGCAATTTCTCACAATCTGATTCAGCACTCCTTGACCAAGCACATTAATATTCAGTACAATTTCATCAAAGATCATGTTCTCAAATGTAACATATAACTCATTTTTGTTCCATCTAACGATGAAAATACTGATGTCTTTACTAAGAAACTCAATGAAACCAAATTTAATGGTTTTCTGAACAAAGTGTGAATGATTATGACTGGTCCTCAACTTTTTCAAGAAGTTTTCACTCTCTGATAGAAACACCATAAAGATAATAATTCTGAACCAAAATTTTTTCCTTTCAAACTTTTTTCTTCTCGGAATTTGAAGGATCATTTAATGTCTTTTTGTCTAACCTTTCTTTTAGTTTTGATTTTTTAGGTTGATTGATTACTTTGTTACATATAAAGTTTATTGTGATTGATTGTGATCCATTGCGATCGTTTGCAAGCAATCTTTATCATCCAAGTCAAAACCCCCTGTTACGATCTATTTCAATCGATTGCAAGCCATCTCAATTTGAAAATTTAACAAGTTGTAGTTGGTGAAAAATGATATGGAATGTGATCTGTTGCGATCGATCGTAGCGTTTCACAGTTTTTCAAAGTATCTTAAAAATAAAATGAGACCCATTGCGATTTATCAAGGTCAATTGCATTTTTGTTGTTTGCTTCAAGATTGTTGTAAGTAGTTGCGACTCGTTGCGATCATTTGCAACATGTCGTAATCCCTCAAGTCTCCAAATCAATTGCTTCTCATTGTGACCGACTGTGATTAGTTGTGATCGTTCACAGTCTATCGTAAATCAGCATATTGTCACAATATTTTTGCAACTCCTTGCGATCCACCTCAAGTGCACCCAAAAGTTCAACTCCTTGGAGAATGTTCACTAAATCACAAGCTTTTGAAAGATTCCACTTAACTTCATGTTACTTCATGCATTTCAATAAATCAAGAGAATTCATTTTCTCATAATTCAAATCTGAGTTGGTAATGTAAATTCATTTCTTTTTCCTTATGAGTTCTAATCCTTTAGATCTAAGAATTCCGCAACTCCTTTTCAACGCGACTAAGATCTCCAATGCATTTTTGTTCACGATAACCATTTTTGAAGTTATGCCACTTCTGGAATCAATATCAAACATTAGTGGATGTTTTTTTTTAATTCTTAGTGTAGTATCTGATGTCATGTCATCTCAAAATCTTTTATTCCGAGTCCTTCTCAATAAAAATGACCTCAGAATATTTCCTTGTTCCAAGAACCTCAAATAATGAATGCAAATTAAAAAAATGTTGCTAACTATTTTCTGAAATGTCAACATAAACCATCCAACGGTTACTTTTTTCTTAATCCTATTTGGCACATGTTTCAATAAAGCAATTACTAGTTTTTCAAAAACTAAATCGTCGTTTCTCTTCATGTCTCATTTTAGTTTTCTCTTGGATGTACAAATGGCATATAGGGAGACTCTTTGAAGCCTTTTCATTTAATATAAACATGTTTCTATGTTGGTTGTCATCATTGCACTCTTCTACCTAACCTAAAACATCCTCTTATGTAAGGGTTTGGAACCTTACTTTTCCCTCTTTATGCTTCTCAATGTCTTCTTCCCTATAAAATTTTCTCTATATTCTTGTTCTTGGTGTTCCTCGAGCATTCATCATGGCTTCCAAAATTTCCGAAACCTCCTCAAAATTCAAATCTTTCAAAGGATCAACTTCATCTTCTTCAACTAAACCCATTCTCAGAGATTCTACTAAAAAAATTTCACTCAATCCTTCTGATTATGATGAAACCATTTGAGTTATGATTGAGTTCATCACTCTAGATCCCATCATTGTACCTCTCACCAAAGTGCCTAAACCTATTTTTCCTCTATGGTTATTGTTTGAAGCCTTAGAGAGTATGGAGTTTGATGATGATGTTCTTCAATGTAAAATCTCTGCAAATCTATTTGTTCCGATTTCCAAAGATGTTTTTCTGCATGCTGTTGGGAATTCTCCAAACCATATTGATTTTAAAGTTGTTAAACCCACTGCTGAAGAATTTTAAGAGTTTCTCGGTGACATCGGTTACAAAGGACATTTTAAGGCCAATGAATTCAAAAAGTCTGTTTTTCCTGGAATTTGGATGATTCTGGTGCATATGATGGTTTGTGGTTTATCAGGAAAGCATGGTGGTATCGACACGATGAAAAACGAATGGTTATATGTTGTTTATAACATCTTCATAGGCCAAACAAATATTGTTAATCTACATGAAGCCTTGTGGCAGGATTTTGTTAAGTTTACAAAAAGAAGGAAGTTAATCAAAATAATAAGTCGGCAATTTTAGGATTTTACGATACAACAACTCTATCACGATCATCACCAAGCCATTCACATCGCACCAGAATCCTCTGAGGTATTTAGCTCCATCAAAGCGATTAATTATAGGTTACCAACTTAAGTATCTTTTGGACCTGTTAGACGACTTCCTCACCAAATGTTAGATATTATTCCATCTGAATCTCTTCACAAAAAGTTACATCTTGAGATAACAGATTTGGCTGTCCCATCAAATCCTTCCCATGTATCAAATGAGAAGCCCTCAAATGTGAATAGACATACAAAGCTGAAGATCATTGTGAAGAAAAAAGGATCCCCTTCAAAAGCCAAATCCAAAAAGAGAGCCAAATTTGGTCAGTCCTCTCAAAAGGATTCACATATTAGCTCCGCACCTAACTCTGGGTCACAACCTACCTCACGTACCCACTCTTTCGATGCACCCATTAGAGTTTCAAAATCACTCACACACACTCACGGGGAGTCACCTTATAATCTACCCCCATCCTCTCATAAGGATGGTGTTGGTATTGAACAAAGTTCCTTGGAGCCCCCTAGACACATTCACGAGTCCTCTTGAATCCCTACTTCTTCTTCAAAGCACAACTTGTGGCCCCTACCACAAGTTCAAAGCATTCTGAATTAGTAGTTGTCCCTCTAATTTCGGAAGCCACAACTAAGACGATATCTACTATGGATAACGGACACTCAGTATTACTACTAACGATTGGGAAAAAGTTATTGACAAGGCCCAACTTAAACATCTAGAGCCTACTAGAGATCAAGTGGAGTACACCATTCTCCAAATCTGAACACAAGAACTTTGTAGCAAACTCACTACAAAACTTCCAACAAACTCCAAAGTCGATACTCACTTCCTCTCTTCCCTCCATGAAACTCAACCACTTCCAATTCATGGAGAATCTCCTCGCAACAACTTTCCTCCTCCAAATGAAAATGAGATCGCTTTCGAAGATAATAATGCCTCAGTTGCTACTCTTTGCACTCAAATTTCTCTTTCCACATCCCAAGTCCTCCATGACCTCGGGTTGGCGTCCTCTTCGGAAGATATGAATATTGAAGATCAAGATGATGATGGTGACAATCAAGCTCAAGGTGTTGATACTTCTATAGGTTTTGATGATGGTAATGTGAATTGAAACTTAAACAACCCTTCCTATGATGAAAACATTGCAGATCGATTCGCGCTCTTGGAACTCAGAGACAATTTTGAGAAAGCTAATTTCAAATTCGACATTGTCTCTTCCAAAGTTACATTGCTTTACTCTAAGTTTGATTTGGTGATCAAATCTCTTGACTCTATGTTTGATTTGGTGATCAAATCTCTTCGTTTAATTCGCACCTTGGAAGATGTTGATCAACGTTACAAAGACAATCTTGATCATCACATCTCCACTATCAACATGATGTTCAAAATTGATGATGACATAATTTCCACCACAAACGAACTCATCCAGCAAACTCATGTTCTTCAAGAGAAACAAATTTAAAGGTTGGAGAAAGAAGTCAAACGAAAAGATGGTTTTAATATGATCATGCAGGAAGTTCTCATTAAATTCATTCGCTCTCCTCAACATTTTGTTGATACTCCCAATCACAAATTCGATGTAATGATCCTTATCTTGGAAGAAAACGTGACACCCTCAAAGCCCAAGACCCAACAACTGATGCCTACTATTCACTCTCTAAGAAAATCAATACGAACTTCCAATGATTTTTTTTGAAAAACTTGATGGTCACAAGCCCAACTCATTGCTTCCATTCGAAGCAGGGACTTCGCATGCAAGAGGGGGAGAAATATGGAATCCCATCTCGGAATTCAAACTCCGAGATGAGACATCTAATGGTTGATTCAGTAAAAAATTAATAAAATTAAGATCAACCAAATTGTGTGAGAGGATGTGGTGTTGTGGTTGAAATGATTAACGAAATTAGAACAATGTTGCACAACTAGTTTACAAGGAAAGCCCATGATCCTTGATAAGATCTACGATATAAAACCTTGGGAGGTGATAATAATCTCCTGCCTTGTTTGATTTTATTGATTTGGATTAAAATTATAGAAAAATGATGAAGGTACGAATACAAGTGGTTTAGTATCTTAATGTGTCTAAGGTGTATGAAGATTGTGCCCATTGTATGTATTTTACAAGTTTATATATAGTGTAGTTTAAGTAACTAAAAGTCCGTTATTTTCAGGATCTTGCTGAAATTGTATTTGCAACGTGCTTTGACTTAGTATTCCCGGGTTTTAAGGCTAGGTGTAGTGGTTCTACGTTCTAAATGAGTCTTATGTTGACCATTTATGCACATGTGAGAAATAAAAAAAGAAATATAGCCATTAAACTTGTTAGGAAATAATAATGGTGATGTTTAGGATCCTGATATTTGTTTAGGATCTTGAGACTCCTTTAAGATCTGGGATCCTGGATAGGTTTAAGGATACTTAGATATCTTTGAGATCCATGATCCTAGATAGGATTGAGGATATTAGCCCTAACAATTGACCCAAATTATACCTGCAAAATATTTGAATTAATTTGAAGTATTTAAAGTGTATAAATTAATTAATTGGAAATAAAGGATTTGAAATTCAAACTCTAATGGATAGAATTGTATCCGTTCAAAGGATATGATTATGTTATCAAATCTCTTCTTTATCCTCTATGATTTGCATAAATAGGGGTTAATGGTTATCAATCTTCTGTTACTTCTTTTAGACATCTTTCAAGCGTCATCGGTTATCTTGAAGGTAATTTCTTGTCCCTTTCTTCTCATTTTTCTTGTTTGATGATCATGGGTAATGATAAGTCAAAAATTGAATGATCGATTAGATTCAAACAGGTAGCAAAATCAAAACACAAAAAAAGATCAAAGATATGCCGAATGATTAATAAGAACAACCTTAGAAGAACTCGATTAAGAACTTCTACTGTAGTGGCTGTGCAGGGTTTACAAGAATGAAAATTTCAAGATAAGGTGCATGCATGCACTTTAAATAGTAAAACCCTAATAATAAATAACCGGGTGGACAGGCCCAACCCAGTATACAAAACGGACTAAACATTAACTACACAATGATGTAACACATATGACCCAACAATCTCCCCTTTTACGTGAATTGAGGTAGGAGAACTTCACTGTGGTTTTCGCTTCTGAACTTCAAAAAGTTTTGAAATGATGTACAACAGGGTCTTTTGAACTTGGATATACTAGTTGATCATGTTAAAAAACACTTTTTGTCCCCATCAGTGTTCACTTTGTATCTATCCATAAACTCCAAAATGTATTGTAGGCAACAAGTGGAGTAAAGATGCTTATCAGCAAGATAGGAGCAAACTTTGAGGAATTTAGCATTTGTTCGCTCTTTGATTTGAATAGCCATGCACCATTCTTCCTTTCGTATTTTCCCCTGCTTCATTTTTTCAAAATCATCTGTGTAACAACAGCAAAATTCAGGTCAAAATTTAAACTTTTATAAAACCGTAATTAAGTATACTAAGTGGTAGATATCGTAACAAGGTTTTCATACATATAAAGAACACAAAAATCCGAGTTATAACGAAGAAGTTATGACCATTCTAAGATTTCCGACAAAACCGGCAACACTGATTAAACGAAAAACGCGAAGTTCCAATACAATACTTTGTAGCCTTAAATTTCTAAATGAAAGTCGTAGATATCATTAAACCGTGAACATACATAAAAAGAACGTCCAAATCTGACTTTGTACGGGGAAGTTATGATTTTTCTAAGTTACGAATATAACAGTAGACGGCTAAAAACTCGAAATTGAGATCGAGAAACATTTAGCCGATGCAAACTAAATGAGAATTGAAGGTCTCAACAATAGAAGCGCAACGGTGAAAAGTCTGACGGAAACGGACTTCGGATGAAGGAGTTATGGAACTTTAACGGACTTTTCCTGTCCCGACGTATTAAAAATATAATATTAAAAATAAACTCAAAATTTGCCGACGGAGTCTAAACGAAAGTTGTAGACCATAGTCTCACCTTCGCGTGGATATAAAGAACGTCGAAAACGGAGTTCGTATGACGAAGATATGAATTTTCGAAGTTTGCTAAATAATAAAAATATAAATTAAATTAAAAATCCGGTATTATCCGAAGGGGGAGTCACCGGCCTGATCCGAGTTACGCCCAGCATACCCTCGTACGCCCAGCGTAACCGGGTGCTACGCCTCGGTTCGGCCACGTCGCCCCTACTCCTCTATGCCCTCCCATCCGAAGTGCGTAAGCGATGACGACCCAGTACGCCCCGCGTACCCTCGTACGCCCAGCGTACCGAGGCGGTTCAGCACCCTATAAAAGGGATGCGAGGGTGCCAGCCATTTTTGCTAATTTCCTTCCTTTCTCACGTCGAAGCTCTGCGTTTCAACCCTCGGAACCATCCCGAAGCCCCGGTTCCCATACTCAAGCCCCGAAGGGAGTTTCACATTCCCGAGATTCCCGAGAATCCCAAGAAAATCCGCTTTCTCGAGTAGAAGTTCTGCTCGGTTTTTCGTCTCGCTTTCTTCAATATATCAAGTGAGTCCATACCCCTACAACCACACTTTAAATGCTTTTTAAATGCTTTTTAAACACTTTTAAGGGGGGGGGGGAATACAAGTAAACACACGACGAAAATCGTGTGAAACATCGATCTTTTGCTATACTTTTCATACTGTTGTTTTAACTATCTTATGAAGTCATTATCATGCAAAACACCTCACAACACAACTTTACCCTTTTGGGATACAATATGTTTTATAAATAGAAATAATATTTTATTTATACGTTTACATACAAACACATCATATCAAGGGTAACATTCCTTACTAAATCATTCTATGCATTCAAAGAACTTATGATTTATGCTTTGTCAAACATTGTGAAAAAGGATAATCTTTGCATACAAAACTATTACTTTAATACAGACTTAGTTGAGAATCCGTGAGACATGTACATCTTCAAATACTGCCTTTTGCTAGAAGGTATCGCTACAAGTCATGTCTATAACCAGAGTCTCCCATACGGAGAACGTGTCAAATGTGTATAGATCTATACGGGAAGTCATGATCCCGCACCCTGACTGTTAGCTACAGTCCGTCCTTTGGGGTGACAGTTTGTCATAACGCTACGACGCCTGCAGAACGTCGCTACAGGCATATTATGTTTAGTATGGTTATAAAACTCACCATATATACGATTATTATGGTATTATGCTTTTATGAACGAGTAGCTATTAAAACTATTCTTCATCTAACAAGTGCGATCTACGTATAGCTTTATTAAATAAAACTATGCCACACCTTTTAAGCACGTCAGTTGCTTGCGATTTTCGGTCTTAGAGACTGCCAGTTATGTGAGGAAAATAAGGGTTTTTCCTGCATCTAAAAACAAAGAACTAATAGGAAAATAAGGGATTTTCCTGGTGCAATTATTTACAACTTGTAACACGAACATTCATATGCATTTCATACTTTTATAAGAAAATAAGGGTTTTTCTTGGAAAACAAAACAAATCATATCTCAACTATTAGGGAAAATATGGGATTTTCTAGATCTAATACATTTATTTCAACACAACGAATCATAACTCTTTTCATTTGAAAATACCGCGTTTTCTGGAAAACATACACGAACTTTCGAATGACGTACATTTTCTCAAAACACTACTTATGAACTCACCAACTTAATTGTTGACACTTTCTCTTTGAAATAACTTGTATTCTTATGGAACCGTTAAGCAGGTTTGGAAATCAACTTTTGGGGATTAAACGTGCTGACGTTAATTAGTTCTTTTGAAAGATGTTTATGTATTTATCTTTTGAACATGTAACGAATACAATTATGTAAACATTTTGGAAACCTTAATATATATGGTGCTGTGTACTTTCGTTTCTATGAACTGTTATGATACTGAATATGACGTCCTCCGCCCCCGAACGTTTCCGCCGTTCGGGTTTGGGGGTGTGACAATCTGGAGTTGCCTTGGGGAATACAATTGGCTTCTGTCTAAAAACTATGGCAAGCTCAATATCCATCTTGCTAACCTCTTGCATGTTTCAAATCAACATTCTTTTGAGGTGTGGAATAATGGGTTCGTACTTTTGTTCATCCTTGAGCAACAGAGTAAGAACAAAAATCCAATCGTACGGGTTCAGGCATGGTAGATCAGCAAGAGTAAACTCGAATACCTGACTCGTAGAACCTCTATTAACCTTAAAAAGCATTCGGGAAGCTATCGATTTTGATTAGCCCCGAAACCTTCATAATTGTTAGCATTTTTGCACTCCAGGTTTCATACTGAGGCTTCATGTACTTTAAGTAGAAGGAGAAGAGCAAATGGTCAGCACCGTTGTCAAACAGAGGAGTGTTCGCAACTTTGATGAAGCCATGAAACTTAAAAGGGTTTCAGTGTGATTGGAAGATCCAGTTGTGAATCTTGTGTAATCTGCAAGTCGAGGGATACAACTGGCACTAACCAATATTGACTTGGATTATCAATTGCCTCATTCATGATCTGCTCCAAAGTCCATAATGGAAATAAAAGCTTCTTGCTTTCCAAAGTGACTTGAGCTTCTCATTCAACTTTCTCTTAATCTTCTGCTTCTCTGACAATACAACTATTTTCATCGATTTCAGCTTCACGATCCTTCCTTCGTTTTAATTCATGCTCATCAGGTTCTTCCTCTTCACTATCATTGACAGGTTGTTCTTTACCTTTCGAACCCGAAGCTTCATTATCCTTCGGTTCGTTCGTCGATTTTAGCCTTGGCTTTTCTTCATTTTCATTTTCATTTGAAGGCTCATAAATTTTTGGAGGTTCCTTCATAGATTGCTCTCCCCTTTGTTTTGGAAGTGAGGTTGACTCCGAAACACCTTCCAACTTGTTAAGCACTGTGAAAACTGGCTTAAGCTTCTCATCCGGATGTTGTCTTATAGAGACCGTGAGAAGATAATCACACGTCTCAACAAGATTATACAAATAAGAATTTGTTGGATAAGGTGTCTAAGTCCATAACTATTTCTGGTTAGTACTTGACCCGACCCGGCATGGTCCATTTGGGTTGCATGACACCATGCAATTGGATAGACTAAATGAGAGAAATAACACTTGGAGATTACTAATATATTATAAGTTCTAATATATTAATAATATTATTTGATTATTTTGATCAAAGAATTAATTTTGAATTAATTAAGTGATCAAAAGATAACTAATTAAATATATGGGTTGATTATGTAAATCATTCATATCTTGTATAGTGGGCTAAGAGGCTCCATGGATTATCAAGTTGGGTTCTACCCATAGGATGCTCCATGGGAGTTACAAACCCACGGGTCATGGAAATGAAGAGTCATGACACATTAGGGTTTACATGGTGTAACCCTAGATGTGTCAACACTATATAAGAGTCCCATTCTCCACTAAAATTGGCTACACATAAGAAACAAGAGGGCTAGGCCGATTTCAAGAAGTGTGTATTCTCTCAAATTCTTTCCAAGAGCATTTGGTGTTGTGTGAAGCATTTGAGGCATCACACTTGGGGTGCTAGGCTCACAAGGTTTCAAGGAACATAAACAACAACAAGGTAAGTTATTCTATCTTTCATTCAAGTTAGAAATTATTCCCCATGTATGCTAGATAGGAATATAACCTTGGAATTCAACTTTGCATGATAATTAGACAAACATAGATCCAATGTTATTAGGGTTGCATGTACACTTAGGAAGTGTTAGAATGCTCAAAACCCATCATTGGTATCAGAGCCTAGGCTTGTTTGTTTGTTATTTGTGCTTAAAAGTTGAAAAAAGTCGAAAAACTTGTTGTCTGCCTGATGAACTCACCGAGTCCATGGGGAGACTCGCCGAGTTCACTTGTATCTTCAACCTACTCGCCGAGTAGGTTCATGTACTCGGCGAGTAGGAGCCACAGAGTGCAGATTTTCGACTTTAGTTGCTGGAAATGGACTAGAAACATTACCCTAAACTGTTTTGGTACTTGAAAACTTGTTTTAGATGGTGTAATGTCTTTGCTATTCCATTTACAACAACTACTTTATCAAAATTACAAAGTTTTAAGTGTAGTTTTGATTCATGAAAGTGCTTATGTTCATGTTCTTGATCTTATGATGTTTAGATGATCATAGGAATTATTTGTAACCTATGTGGTAGTTTAATTCTTGATCATAATGTGTTTTAATGGAGTCCATAACTTGTCCTCAAGTTATGGAAAACCAAAAGTCACTTGAGTTAAAAACCATTAAAAGAACACAAGAGTTAGAAAAATGAAGAGTCTTCATTTTATTACTCTAATAAACTCATAAGTTACAAGAAATGAAAAGTTTTGAAAGTTTACAAAACTTGCCCTCAAGTTTTGGAACAAGTAAAGTCATGTTAAAAACTTTAGTTCCAACCCTTAGAATTTTAAAAGTTAAAATTCAACCCTTATATATATATATATATATATATATATATATATATATATATATATATATATATATATATATATGTATGTATGTATAAGAACAAAGTCGTCTTACCGCTAGTACGCCTCATTCACGAAGCCAGTCTATAAGGTGGGTATAAGGTTGTTGCCTATAAAATGGCAACTTAATGGGTGTCCACTCGCACCCACCGCTTGCTTGACCGGTGGAGGGTCGTTAGTCGAACGGGTAAGACAAGGACTTATAAATTCTCATTAAAAGTATGATGAATATTATAAAGTAACTAAATATTTTATTAAATTCCCAATCTTAGTTACTTTAGGAAAAATGTGAATAAGGTGCTAATCCATGAAATTACACTTTACACTTTGCTTAAGTCGTTGGTGGAGCGTGTGTGGTTATCCGGCACACTAACTTGGACTTAACAAGGTAGGTAAAGGGTGACTTAAAGTTTATTATAGTATCGGTGGAGCGTGTGTGGTTTACCGGCACATCGATTAAGTGATAAACTTTAAGGGTACCAAGTGATTTGCATGGTTACTTGACACCTCGTTTTGTGATCCTCGGTATCCCGGTCACAAAACTTGGAGGGCACACTCGAGATTGAAAGATGCCTTTGAAAAGTTCATTGAATCTCAAAGAATCTAGGAATTTCTAAGAACCAATCAAAAACCTAATATTTAATATTTCGGTTTTCGTGGTGGAAATTGGTGAATCGTCATTCACCTACCTTTCAAATATGTTATAGCTTGGATTACGGCATACCTCTTCAAAGTTATAATATATTGTGATTGGGTCCTAGCCTTAATATTACATTTGGGTGTTTTATTAAGGACTCTCTTAATATCTAAACTAATCTTGTCCTTTTCCTTCAGATGTCTTCAAACAATGCTGCTTCTGGCTCTAACCCTAATGGCTCCTTTACCCTTATGAACTTGTGTGGGAAAGTCACTTTTGATGGATCCAACTTCAATGAGTGGATCAGAAACATCAGGATGATTACCCGCTACGAGGACAAAGAATATGTCCTTTACAAGGAGCTTAAGGAGATTGATGAGACCACTGCAACTCCTCAGGAGATCGCTGACTTTCAGGCACATGAAAGGGATGCTACGAAAGTGGCATGCATCATGATGGCCACGATGACAGCGGAACTCCAAAAGTCTTATGAGGATTTCTACCCTTATGAAATGCACCAAGATCTGATGGAAAGATACCATCAACGTGCACGACAAGAGAGGTATGAAATCATCTGCTCCATGATAACAACCATGATGAAGGACGGGGAATCCGTCACGAGCCACATGCAGAAAATGCAAAGGTATGTGGATCGATTGCTGAAGCTTCATGTGAACTTCCCTGAGGAGCTTGCAATAGATATCATTTTGCACTCCTTACCATCGTGCTATGATCAATTACGCATGACATATCACATGAATAAAGAAAAGGTCACACTCAGCAAACTTCAGGGGCTTCTCAAGACCGTAGAAACAGGTCTTAAGGGGAAGTCGGTTGTTAACACTCCTACTCCAAAGTCTACTCCAGTTTTGGCAATCGGGAAAAGTCGAGGGAAGAAGAGAAAGAGCTCTTCTAAGGGTACCAAGGCTCGGACCCTTCATGGCTCTTCTTCAAGTGGAACCAAGAAAGGTTTCATCACTCCTTCTTCTGACCCAAAAGAGGCTGAATGCTTCTATTGCCATGAAAAATCACATTGGAAGCGGAACTGCCCAAAATACCAGCAAGATGTGAAGGATGGGAAAGTTAAACCCAACCATGAAGGTATTTACACTATCATTTCTAATAACTCACCCCATTCTAAATCTTGGGTCCTTGATACCGGTTGTGGTATTCATATTTGTTATGACTTGCAGGGACTAAGAAGAAGTGAGAATGTGGAGCAAGGAAGAATAAACTTGATCATGGGGAATAGGAAAGCTTTACCTGTCACCAAGATTGGAGTTTATACTTTATCGCTAAGTAGTGGGTTTAGTTTAGATTTGAATAAGTGTTGTTATTCACCAGAAATGGCAAGAAATATTATTTCCTTTCATGCATTGTATAAACAAGGTTTCAACTTTTCATTTGATAATGAAGTTGGTTCGATTAATGCTTTCTTTAATAATGTTCTTTATTTCAAATAATTACCGTGTGATGGCGTGTATGAAACAGTATTTGTGGTTGATAACTTAGGAAATAATGTATTGTGTATTGATTCTGTTAATAATAATAACTTGGATAAAGCATCATTATGGCATTGTCGTCTTGGACATATAAGCAAGAAACGCATAGGCCAACTCCAAAAGGATGGAGTCTTGGAGTCATTTGACCTAAAGTCAGATGATAGTTGCGAATCATGCTTACTTGGAAAAATGACAAAGTCACCCTTCACAGGCTCGTGTGAGAGGGGTGAAGGTTTGTTGGACCTTGTACACACGGATGTGTGTGGACCATTCAAACATGCCACAAGGGATGCTAATCGTTATTATTTGACTTTTACTGATGATTACAGTAGATATAGATATGTCTACTTGATCAAGCATAAGTCAGAGACTTCGAAAGGTTTAAGGAATTTAAACAGGAAGTGGAGAATCAATTGGGCAGGAACATTAAGATGCTTCGATCCGATCGTGGTGGTGACTATCTTAGTTCAGAGTTCCTTGAGTATCTAAGGGAATGTGGGATAGTCTCACAATTGACACCTCCCAGGACACCACAGTTGAATGGTGTGGCTGAGAGGCGTAATCGAACCTTGTTGGATATGGTTCGTTCCATGATAAGTCGAGCTTCGCTACCAATCTCATTCTGGGGGTATGCCTTAGAGACTGCCGCCCATATCCTTAATCTAGTCCCTACAAAGAAAGTTGCCAAAACTCCTCACGAGATGTGGATTGGTAAAGTACCCAAACTAGACCACATCAAGATTTGGGGTTGCGAGGATTTCGTGAGACGCGAGACTCATGATAAGCTCGAACCCCGAAGCGAGAGGTGTATTTTCATCGGCTACCCACAGCAATCCTTTGGTTACCTCTTCTACAGACCTAGTGAAAATGTGGTCTTTGTAGCTAGGAGGGCTTTCTTTAGAGAGAGAGAGAGAGAGTTCATAATCCAAGGAAACAGTGGGAGGCAAGTTGATCCTGAAGAAATTCAAGAGTCAAGCGGTGAAGGAACTTCAAACCCTAGCACTCAACTTGAGGAGGAAACTCATGTTGAGCCAATAGACAAGTTTGTACCTCTGAGGCGGTCCACAAGGGTTAGGAGTGCTCCTGAGCCTTACTATGGATTCCATATTACTGCAGAAGGGGATACACTTATCAGTGATGAGACACTGATAGGTCTGGATGAACCTAGCAGTTACGCGGAAGCCATGGCAGGCCCTGAGTCAGCCAAGTGGAAAGAGGCAATGGACAGCGAAATACAGTCCATGTATGACAATCAAGTTTGGAACTTGGTTGAGAATGTACCAGGTCGCAAGACAGTTGGGTGCAAATGGGTCTTCAAGAAGAAGACCGACATGGATGGTAAAGTACACACTTATAAGGCTAGACTGGTTGCAAAGGGCTTCTCTCAAATTCCTGGAGTGGACTATGATGAGACCTTTTCTCCAGTAGCCAAGATTAAGTCTATTAGGGTTCTGTTAGCCATAGCTGCATTTCATGACTATGAAATATGGCAAATGGATGTCAAAACCGCTTTCCTTAATGGAAAGTTGGCTGAAGATGTTTACATGAGTCAGCCAGAGGGTTTTGTCAGCAACGAGTACCCTAATAGAGTGTGTAAGCTTGAGAAATCCATTTATGGATTGAAGCAAGCACCTCGCAGATGGAATCTTTGCTTTGATGAAAAGGTCAAGGAATTTGGCTTTTCTAGGAGTGAAGATGAGTCTTGCGTGTATGTCAAGGCTAGTGGGAGTATAGTTAGCTTTTTGGTGTTGTATGTGGATGACATACTACTCATAGGAAATGACATCCCAACCCTACAGGAAGTTAAGTCCTGGCTTGGGAAGTGTTTCTCTATGAAGGACCTAGGAGAAGCTACCTATATTCTAGGGATAAGGATCTTGAGAGATCGGAGTAAAAGACTAATTAGACTTGGTCAGAGTACCTACTTGGATAAGGTGCTGAAGAGATTCAGCATGCAGGACTCCAAGAAAGGAGAGTTACCCATCCAGAGCAACACCAGATTGAGTAAGACACAAAGCCCTAGCACTAAGGCTGACATAGCAGAAATGAGTCGAATACCTTATGCTTCGGCAGTAGGATCGATCATGTATGCTATGACGTGTACTCGACCTGATGTAGCCTTTGCGCTGAGCATGGTTAGCAGGTATCAGGCGAACCCTGGCAAGGCACACTAGACTGCGGTAAAGAATATCCTCAAGTACCTACGGAGGACTAAGGACTGGGTCCTTACCCTCGGTGGGAGTGATGACTTGAGAGTTGTAGGGTATAGTGATGCTAGCTTCCAGACTGATAAGGATAATTTCCGCTCTCAGTCGGGTTGGGTCTTTACCCTAAATAGAGGAGCAATTTCTTGGAAGAGTTCCAAGCAAGAGACAGTGGCTGATTCAACTTGTGAATCAGAGTATATTGCAGCTAGCGAGGCAGCAAAGGAGGCGATATGGCTGAAGAACTTCATTGGAGACCTTGGAGTTGTACCAGCTATAAAAGAGCCAATGGAAATTTTCTGTGATAGTGAAAGTGCTAATGCCTTAGCCAAGGAACCAAGGGATCACGGGAGATCCAGACACATCGACAGAAAATACCATTTTATTAGACATCGGATAGAAGGACTCCTCATGGCAAAGAGGGTATCATCGGATGAGAACCCAGCAGATCCCCTCACGAAGGGACTGTCTCGGGTTAAGCATCTCCAGCATGCTCGGAGCATAGGGCTGAAGGATGATATTAGATTTAGTAGTTAGATAACCCATAAATTTGTAAAGTGTAATTGACATTAGATGATGAATAAAAGGTGTTTTATTTATGAGTAAAGTGTTGCTATCTCTTGTCGATCGTTTACTATATTTCTTTTGCATGTTTTGACTTCCAGAATAATTTTGTTTGGTATAACATATTATTCAAACCTCCACAGTCGGTCATATGTCGGAAGTAGGTATGAATCAAGACTGTCATGATTGGTTGCAGAGGTCTAAGGTGTTGGACAAGGCTACAACAATCATGAGTGCTCATAAGTTCTGAGCATTGGACTCAACCCACGCTCACTGGAATCACTTCATGGAATTTATCTCGAGTGATCGTGAGACGGTAATATCATATAAGTCTTCAAACCTAGAGATATGATTTGTTACTTACAAGTTGGTTATGCATTGATTGTACGAAAACGCATTGGTAACTCGATGTTATAAAACGTGCTTTTGTGTATAATTCAATGAGTGGTAGAACAAACATATGAGTCGAAGTTTATCTGTTCCTTCTTGGATTAGAAGCTGATATCTGGGCCCCTCGATGATTTTGTTTTGACCTATGTACCGGGCCCGGTCAGAACTAAGTTGATGTGTTCAATTAAGTTATTTGTCAAACAAATCGGAAATCGGGAAACAAACTGCTGGACAATAAGTAAGACATTGTTCCATGTATTTGTCCGGCTGATATCTAGAACAGAGGATTATATGATCACTTATCTTAAATGGCGTATCAACATCTTCTCAGTTCCGAGAGACCTTGAAAGAGCTACGATTGCCGGTCGGTTCCTGAAGTACTGGAGTTATAGTTATTAGACTTATCCAAATGGGAGACTGTTAGATAAGGTGTCTAAGTCCATAACTATTTATGGTTAGTACTTGACCCGACCCGGCATGGTCCATTTGGGTTGCATGACACCATGCAATTGGATAGACTAAATGAGAGAAATAACACTTGGAGATTACTAATATATTATAAGTTCTAATATATTAATAATATTATTTGATTAGTTTGATCATAGAATTAATTTGGAATTAATTAAGTGATCAAAAGATAACTAATTAAATATATGGGTTGATTATGTAAATCATTCATATCTTGTATAGTGCGCTAAGAGGCTCCATGGATTATCAGGTTGGGTTCTGCCCATAGGATGCTCCATGGATGCTCCATGGGAGTTACAAACCCATGGGTTATGGAAATGAAGAGTCATGACACATTAGGGTTTACATGGTGTAACCCTAGATGTGTCAACACTATATAAGAGTCCCATTCTCCACCAAAATTGGCTACACATAAGAAAAAAGAGGGATAGGTCGATTTGAAGAAGTGTGTATTCTCTCAAAGTCTTTCCAAGAGCATTTGGTGTTGTGTGAAGAATTTGAGGCATCACACTTGGGGTTCTAGGCTCACAAGGTTTCAAGGAACATAAGCAACAACAAGGTAAGTTATTCTATCTTTCATTCAAGTTAGAAATTGTTCCCCATGTATGCTAGATATGAATATAACCATGGAATTCAACTTTGCATGATAATTAGACAAACATAGATCCAAGGTTATTAGGGTTGCATGTACACTTAGGAAGTGTTAGAATGCTCAAAACCCATCAGAATTCACATCAGCAATGCAGCTTTTCATATCTGCCTTCTCAAATTTGATTTCGTCGATTTGCAAGTTGGCATTAGTGAGCTGGGCAGACAAAACCTTTACTCTTGTTGTTTTGCTGGCAAGAGCATCCATTATCTTGCTCTCTATGGCCAAGTCATCCTGAAGCTTCTCTATTTTGGATGAGATGGAGGTGTTAAGCTCTGAATTGTCAGATTGGTTGCTAGTGTGAACATTTTCTAGAGCATCCTTCTCTGTTCGAAGTGTATTGCCAAGACTGATTATGACTGCATTTGCCTTCGCAGTATTTGTTTCAAAAGATATCATGAAATTCGTCATGAAATACTAATCATCAAAAATTAGTTTATCAACTTTCTCGGTCGTATCCTAGCACACAGAAGCTGAAGCCTCAACAGTATGAGTTGTTTTTTCAGGGTTCACAGAATGTTCCTTCGTCAGCGTTTCAAAGAAAGCCTTGACTATTTCTTAAGAGTAGTCACAACGAGAGGATTTTTTGTTGGACTCAATTCAGGATTCCAACTTTTCAGTCAGTGCCTTGAATTGCCCTCTGGTGACTGGAGCTTCATCATCACTCTCTGTTCTGATGTGGAATGGACTGTAAGTGAAACCTCCAAATTCGTCTTCATCATTACCATAAACACTATCTGGATCTTCTTGGCGTAGAGGTGTGATGGGAGGAGTAGAATGACCAAGAGTGACACCTGAAGCACCTTCCCCCCCCCCCCATCAGATGCGTTAATAGAATCTGGAGGTTCACTGGTGGCAATGGTTGTGGTTGATGTCGACTCTGTAAACAGTGAAGTGGACTGTGCAACAGTAGCTTGAGGTTGCGAAACAGTCGTAGAGACAGGTGGACAATGTGTGATGGTAATATGAGTGGTATTGATGTGGGGTATTGAGGAGGAGTGAAGTGATAGAAGCCATCTTGAATTGGAACAAATTCCAGCATAGAGAAAAATACCTTAGGGTTCATGGAAATAGGTTGTGAGATTTATGGTTGCATAGTTGCAGCAGTATCATCATGTTCATGGTGAACATCTTCTTAAACCAGAATGTATGATACTGTGTTGGACTGTGAATCTTCGTGGTCACTTGGCATTGGATTTCATGGCTTGCGAGCTGGTCGCTTGACCTTCTTCTTTGGTGTGTGGGCTGGTTTAGATGGACCAGCCTTGGCAGTTCGTTTCGTTCCACCCTTCTTTGGTTTGTCAGCCTCTTCGAGTACCTTTCGTATTGCATCGGTTATGGGACGAGCACCAGAGGTTGGCTGACTGCGATAGTTTCGCTTAACTTCACTTGCTACTGGAATGTTGCGAAGCATAGACTCTGGAATAGATCCAATGAATGCGAATCTTGAAGTATCTGCGAGAATGATGTTGCTGGTGTGGAAAATCTGAACGGCTGCCATACCGGAACCCTCGATGACCGAAATGTGGAGCCGATTATGGCCCTTTGAACAATGGGAGTCAAAAAACGAGCACAGTAAATCTCATTGTGTCGTGTAGTCGAAAGGGTACAGTTGACCAGTTGAGCCCAAAGAACAGTTCCATAGTCGAGATTGATACCTAAGTAGATGTCGTACATTATCTTTATAAACAGCTTACTTGGACAGTCAGAGTCGGTTACCCTCTCAGATAAGCTTTTGAAGAGAAGGGTAAAAAGACCATTCCACATTGGTGGAAAATTTGGCTTCTTGAACTTAGAGACCGTAGGTACAACCTCACGGTATCCCATGTTGTAAAACATCTCTAAAATTTTTGAGTTGGAGATGGATTCTAGGTCGATTAAGTCACACCCTTGTGGAAGCCCTAGAAGGCTACAAAATTGGGATTTGCAGATGTGGGTTTTCTTGTTGTCGATTTCAAAGGTGATCTATTCTTCCCTTTTTTGATAACTTGTTGTAGAATACACCTTGGACAGATTAACCAACGGTACGTTTTCTAATTCCGTTAGTGCGATGACCAGTGGGGAATAGCAGAGACACTCGATCAGAGGTTGGAGGAAACTGTCGTACTTGGTCAGATCAAGGTCCAGAATGAGATTCTGGTTAGCCATGATGTTGAGAAGAGATGAATGTGTCATTTGCTCCGCGTCAGAAGAAGCAACTTGGAAAAGAAAAACATGAATAGTAGAGAGAGAAATCACCGGAAATTTTGAGTTATTTTGAGAGTTGTAATGAACAATGAAACATCGAAATCCTTTTATATCGTGTCATAAGTGAGAGAATACTGGCATTTGGCACTTCAATTTCCTGAAAAAAAGTACCTAAAAGAGCATGAATTACAAGTGTTACGTAAGTGGGCATGTCAGGCGGCGTGAGAGTAGGCGTCAAATTCGAAATTCACGCGCCCAAATCAAATCTTATCTCTTAATAGTGTCATTTCATTTTTTTCCCTTTCTCAATTAATATCCATCAACTGATTTGCGAATCTAAAAGTAACCATTAGAACTGCTAACCAAACTTTGGAAAACCATAAGGACCTTCGTGCAAGAGTGTTCCTAAGATAAAGAAATAAAACAAATTCTATAAGGGATTCTAGTGATGTCTATAAAGACACAAAACAGTTGGATCCTGGGCAATGATCTCTTCCTTCGAAGTCAAGAGAGACTCTGAAGTGTCTGTGTGGAGTCCCGTTGAATTACGATCATCTATTTAATAAGAAAAAGTTAAAGGAATCTTTTCAATAAGTCTAAAGGGTGGCTTATGCTTCAACCAAACTACGAAACTCAACATGAGTGCGAAAGTTCGGAAGAAGTACTTGTCTGACCAGTGTAATCATAATAACAAGTATGCTTTGGAATTATTTGGGGAGACTGGGATAAGTATATAAATCTCAATAAAAATAAAAATGGATATATTGGGAAGAAATGTCTTAGGTCAAGAATATTTCATTAAGCTCTCGCAAAAACAAAAAGAGATTTCAGGTACTGACCACGAAGGTGGAAATTCGTTAATTCCTTGGTGAAAAATCAAGAACATGTATTTGTTCACCGTCAATTCTCAAGTATGTGTTGGATTTTAATTTTCACTTAATTTGTGGTTATAACGAATTTAAGATCATAAACATAGAAGTTGTGTAACCATAAACCTCAGTGGTAATATTTGGGAGTCTCAAGGGTTACATTCATGAATGCGAAAGAGATGGAGAAGTAGTGGGTGGTGGTTCCAAAGAAGAATGTACCTCTGCTATGTGAAAGTGACCAAGCAGTCAACTCTTAACTCAATATGAGAAGAGTAAGGTAGCTCATGAGTTATGCGAATGAACAACCAAACTGTGAAGAAACGATTGGTTTTATCGATTCATTATGGCTTCACATAGAGTCTCAAAGGCTTCAGACAACATGTTGCAGCATGGTTCTAGGGAAACTTAACTACTGCATAGATTCGGATTTTATACTTGTCCCGTCTTTTTTAATTGAGTTTATCAAGAATATGATCTTTCGGTCCTGCTCAATTATCTAATATTTTTGGTATTTTATAATTTTATAAATAAGAATAAAAATAAAAACAAACACAGAGAAAATATTTTTGTATTTTTGATTTTCTGAAAAATAAATAAAAACAAAAACAAACAAAATAATTTTGGATTTTTGATTTTCTGAAAAAGAAATAAAAAAACAAATAAATAAAATATTTTTGGTATTTGTTTTTCTGAAAAAGAAATAAAAACATAAATAAATAAGATATTTTTGGTTTTTGTTTTTCTAAAAAAGAAATAAAAACAGAAAAATTAACAAAGTGTACAAATGATGCATGAAGTTCCGAACCTCCAAATGAACAGTGGACTGCAAGTCACTTCGAGCGTGCGCACCATTTCGCAATATGAATAGTAGACTACGAGCCACTGCGAGAGTTCACACCAATTCGTAGTTAATACATTACGGATGCAAAGGTAGTTTCAGAACTGGTTCACCCTCAATCATTCCTAAGCCTTGAAGTATTCTATTAAAGGTTTGTTCAGGTAAGGCTTTTGTGAAGATATCAGTCAGTTGATCAGCGGATCTAACCAAGTGTATCTTTGAATGTTTCACTGGGTTGTGACAGATGTGAAATGTCGCTTCCAGAGTCACAATACAATGGGATTCGCTTCATGTTAATGTCGTAGTCACGAAATTGACTTTGAATCCAGATTGTGAAATGCAAGACGCAACAGCAATGTACTCAACTTCAGCTATTGATAGCGAGACGTAGGTTTGCTTTTTAGATTGCTAACTGACAAGTTTGCCTTCCAAAAATTGGCATCCCCTAGTTATACTCTTTTGATCTAGCCTGCAACCTCCGAGATCAACATCCGAAAACGCTTGCACAAAGAATCCTGACTTTGTAGGGTACCATATTCCTAGCGAGGAGCTTCATTTGAGATACCTGGAGATATTCTTAACAACAATCATATGGTGTTTGCGAGGATTCACTTGAAACCTGGCATAATTGCAAATAGAAAACATGATGTTTGGATGACTAGCAGTTAGATACATCAATGAACTTATCATTTGACGATAGAGAGTCATATCAGCAGTTGGTTTGTCCAGAGACTGTGTTAGTTTCGTTCTGAATTCCATTGGAACCTTCACCTTCGAATCTCCCACCATTCCAAACTTAGCAAGTAAGGTCTTTGTATAAGCCTCCTGGTTGATAAAAAATCCTTCTTGACTTTGTCTTATATTCAAACCAAGGAAAATTTTAATCGGACCCATAGAGCTCATCTCAAACTTAGTTTCCATTAACTTTCGAAACTCATCAGTTAAGTTGGGGTTAGTGGATTCGAAGATGATTTCATCAACGCGAATTTGGACGATCATCAAGTGGTCACCATCTTTCTTGCGAAAGAAGGTTGGGTCGACCGATCCTTGTTTAAATTTAGCTTGTTTCAAAAAGCAAGTAAGAGTTTCATACTAGGCTCTTTGAGCTTGCTTTAGACAATAGATTGCTTTGTCTATAATATAACAGTGATTGGGAGACCTTTAATTTATGAAACCAGCTAGCTATTCCACATATATTGTTTCTTCTAGCTCCCCATTCAGAAAGGCACATTTGACGTCTATCTGATATACTTCAAAGTTCTTGTGCGCTGCATATGCCAAGAGGATGCGAATTGATTCCAGTCTTGCAAGTGGAATACCCTTTAACAACAAGCCACACCTTGTTTCATATCATGTTTCCCTCTTTATCAACCTTGTTATGAAACAGGCATTTTAAACCTACTACAGATGCATCCTTTGGAGTGGGAATCAGTCTTCGGACCTTGATGCGTTCGAATTCATTGAGCTCCTCCTGCATTGCTTGCACCCAATCAGAATGATCATGATCAATTTGAAAATTTTTAGGCTCAATTTTGGAGATAAACAAATTTAACATGCAATATTCCACTTTAGAGAATAATGCAGTTTGCTTCTCCTTTTATTGTGCTCTCATAAGAACTCCTAAAGACGATTCACCTATAACTTGTGTTTATGGATGATCTTTGGTCCGTTTAATCAACGGATGGTAATTTGGATCAAAAGATGGATCCGGTTCCGCGTTCACTTCTTCAAATTCTGACTGCACATCCGAATCTTCATTCGCATCTTTATTCTCCCCCTCGAATGAAGAGAGTTCCTCTACTTCTAGAATAAGATCCTAACCTTGGAATGGACTTTCATGGGACATATGAGGAGGTGAATGCTCCTCTTGAAAAGATGTGTCAGATGTGGAGGTTGAAGTAGAACCCTCCCCCTGTAATGGTGTGTTCGCAGCTTGTGACTCTTTCGCAGTCTAAGTTTCGCTTTCATGAGTTTTGCTTTCAAGATTCTTTGTTGCTTCATCAATAATATTCTTTAAGTCATCCTCTTTATTATCTGTTTCTCTAGATTCAGAAGATATCACTTTCTCTAGATCATTAAATAAGTTCATGAATTCTTCGTAGAGATTAGAGAGTGGAATAGTTGTTGGATTCGGCTGGGGAAAGATCTCCTTTGATTGACTGTCATTCTTCTGATACTTCTTTTAGTAGTTGTCATCGAATGTGACATAATAGGTTTCTTTTATCTTTTTGGACTTTTTGTTGAGAACCTATATGCCTTAGTAGTCAGAGAATACCCCAAGAAAATACCTTCGTCAGCCTTCACATCAAATTTGTCCCTTTGCTCCTTAGAATTGAAAATGAAGTACATGGAACCAAATACATGAAAGAACTTGACGTTAGGGTTTCGCCTATTCAATATCTCATAGGGAGTGACCGAAAATCGCTTATTGAGGATTGATCGATTTTGAATAAAGCAAGATGTTTCAATAGCATCTGTCGAAAAGTATAGTGGCAAATTTGCAAAGGACAGCATGGTTCTAGCAGCTTCGCACAAAGAGTGGTTTTGTCTTTCAACGACCCCATTTTGTTGGGGAGTGTAAGGAGTAGAGAAATTATGAGTTACTCCTTTTTCAGTTAGAAATTCTTTAAACGCTTGGTTTTGGAACTCTAAACTGTTCGCACTGCGAAAGTTGCGAACCAGCTTTCGTAGGTGAATATCGATTTGCTTTACAAAATCCTTGAGCTTGAGAGTTGCTTCAGATTTCTGTTACCACCAATGCTTTCAATTTCAAAAGGACCACAAGATCTATATGCAGAAGTTTGTGTGGTTCTATCACTTTGGTGTTCACAATGGTTGGATGACTTTTCCTGCTCTGCTTCCCCATTTCGCAGGCTGCACACAGATGTTCTTTATCATACTTTAAGAGAGGAAGCCCTTGCACATGATCACCAAGAACGAGTTTATTAATGTCTTTGAAGTTTAAGTGCGAGAGTCTTCGGTGCCATAGCCAACTCTCATCCGAAGAAGCCTTCATAAGTACATAGATAACAGGTTTCCCTTTGATGGGATTCAAATTCAGTGGATACATTTCGCCTTTACGCTTGACTTTAGGAGCACTGTCTTGGTCTCTTTTTCAATAATCTCTGATCCCTCATCATCAAACCAAACTTTCAATCCAGTACCAACAACTAACTGTGAAACACTTGTGAGGTTGTGTTGTAAGCCTTCCACGCAACCTTGCGAATGGAAAATTCCCCATTCATAATCATGTTGTAACCCTTTATTTCTCCAAGTGAATTGTTCCCCAATTTCACTCTTCCAACATCCTTTAGAGCTCTAAACTCTCGTGGTTCTTCCTCCCTTCCTGTCATGTGATGCGAGCAGCCATTGTCGATATAAGATTCAGAGTCAAGCTGCTCGTCACGAATCGCCTACAAAAATCAAAGAGATTTAGGAACCCTAGGTGGTTTGGGTCCCTGTGAGGCTTTCACAGGAAAAGTAATAGGAACATCAACCAAATAATAACATTTAATCAAGGTATATTTATCTTTCTTTGTGACTTGATAAATAGTGAATCCTATTGTCTTTTTGGTTCTTATCCTTTGAGGATATTTTATTTTGATTGTCTCTGATTTGTTGCTTGACAAACTTCTTCTCAACTTCTTTTGAGTTAGTTTCAGATCTCTTCGAAGGATTTTTGGTCTCCGAATCTATCTTTCCTTTGCCCTTAACATCTTTCGATGTTTTGGCAGAATTTAAAACATTTTTGTTAGGAGAGAAGTGAGACTTTGATTTCTCCATAGGTTTCGCTTGTTTGGAAAAAAATAGGTTTTTGAAAAACTTTAGCTTTTGAAAGTTGTGGAGACTGAGACTGAGTTCTTGGAAAACTCCTAGGGTTTACATGTGAAGAGACTTTTGTATTTGGATTGATTGATTTTTCTTTATAAACAAAGTTTGGATTTTTAGATCTCTAGAAATGCTTTCTTTCCTTTAGATTTTTGTGATATCTTGCATTTCTCTGACGTTTTTGAGGTGCGAACTACTCAGAGGATTTATGAATACTAGCCCTGGCTTTTGGATTTCTGATGGGAGTTTCAGCCTGTTCAGATGATGTATCACTTGGAAAATTCTTGCTTCCACTTGCACTCCCTGTATCATAGCTCAAGTTGAATTTATTCAGCAGTTCTGCTACATATCTTCCTTTTGTTTTCCAGGAAGTCATATCAAAGAGACCTTTGGTCTCATCAGCGTTGTCAATAGGGGTTGACCAGAAATATTCATCACATCCATCTTTGTTGTCTTCTTCTACCCGGGACGTTAGTTCTAATGTCTGATTTTTATTCAGTCCCTTAGTTGCGAAAACCTAATTAGGAACAGTTTAACCCTTTGGGAAGACAATTGCTTTTTCTTTTAAAACTTTTGATTTATTTTCAGAAAAACGTGCAAACTCAACTGAATTTTCATAAATTAATACTTTCGCGGGTTCAGGTTCGCTATTAACAAATTTAGAGCAATCAACCTCATCCTCCGCAGAGATTTCACTCATGTCACTATCATTGTTGAATTCATATGTATTTTCAACATTAAGTTTATTTTCTGAACTCAACTTAGTGCTCAACGAGCCAAACTTCTATACAGTATCAGATTTAATTTGCTCTTTATCTTTTTCATCCAAAATTTGCTTTAGCATGTTTTTGTGATCATTCGACTATATGTAAGATTCAATTTTGTCCAGACCTATTCTATAAGCATCCGAGACTTCGTCGAATGAAATGATGGATTTGCACCTATAACAATGTACATTCATTTTGTCCTCTTTCAATTCAAGAAAGGGCAAAATCATCTTATGAATCTTCTTTCCAATTTCACAATCAAGATGTAATTGGGTAATATTAAAATAAAGCCTTTTAGCAATTAAACAAAAAATGCGTTGTTTTAAAAAAGCCCCAAACTATCTCTTTGCAAATAAATCAACTCATCCCTAGACCTAGATAACTCCAACTCCAACTTTTCAATCCACATGCGCCTTTCTTCACTTTTATTCAAAACCGTGCTGAGTTGATCGGTTAAGTTAGAGTTAGTTAATTGGGTTCGTTTTAAACTATCACTAAAACTTGAAAATGTATATTTTAAGTCATTTAGTTCAGTTTCATAATGAGATACATGAATAATAAGAAAATTGAGAGTGGAATCTACCTTATTGGTCATCTTCTCACATTCGCTTATTTGCTCCAGGACAGGTTTCGCAGCAAAACAACTATCTGACATATATCCTCTCTGTTCTGAAAGTTCATTACTCACCATCAAGCATCTTCCACTGAACTGCGAAACTTCATCTTTCGCCACAAAGCTTCTCCCATGAGTTAGCCTACTAACCTCTTCTTCTTTAGAGTCAGTCGACCAGACTTCAACTCCACCAAACTCATCATTCTGTTCCTGCACAATTAAAGCAGGTTTAACGTCATCAAAAATTTTCTTCTTCTTGATTTCCTCCAGCTTTCTAAGGAAATAAGCCTCATCGTCCTCCTCTTCTTTCTTCTCATTCATTATTCTCATCATGCACTCCTTTGCTAGATAATTTTTTCCATGACAATAATTACAGTCATAGATGGAGTCCCGTACAAGCTTCTTTTCTTTCTTCGCTTTTTCCTTTTGAGAGTTTTTCGCACTCTCATCCTTCACCTTTTCAAAACTGTAACTACCCTGCCAGTTTCGGTTTTTGTTGCGACCGGAATTCTTCTTTGCGAACCTCTTAGGGTTGGACACCATCATAGCATACTCTTCCTTTGAGGGTTTAGTATCGGAGAGATCTGAATCTTAACCATCATCATCAATCTTCTTACCCTTAGCTACGAGAGCCAAAGAACCCATTCCAGAAACAACCTTTCCCTCACTTGTCACTTCGTCTTCATGTGACCTCAAAATGCCAATGAGCTTAGCCAAGGAGTAATTCTTGAACTGCTCATGTGCTTTACCCATCAAAACCATAACTTTCCATTCAGGTCTTAACCCATTCATAAACATGGCCTTCTGCTCTATCAGTTCACATTTGATCTTGTGCTTCACCATCCTGATCAATAGATAGTTGTAACGGTTGAACGTTTGGCTTAGATTTTCCTCAGGCTTTTGAACGAAAGCTCCAAACTCCGAAAGTAACAGAGTCTTAATGGAATGCTCAACATCATCGTCACTTGAGTAGAGTTATCTAAGTCTTTCCCATATTTCTTTAGCTGTTTCACAGGAGCTTACTAAGCGAAAGGTGTCGACAGGCAAAGCAAAATGAATAATCCTCATAGCCTTGACATTGTTGATTAGCTTGTTCTTCTCGTCATTAGGTATATCTTCAACTTCCAGAAGAAGATCATTGTACTCAGCTTGAGTTTTGATAACTCTTTTTGTACCAGTGTAAGCAAACGTGTCCTTGGTTACGGCATCCCAAATCAGAGAACCATTATCTTCAATCCCCAACACGTAATCTTCAAAGTGCAAATCCTACACGTCATAATCATTTGGAAAGATTATAAGGATCCTGGTTGTAGATTCGATGTCGCTCGACAGATTGATGGAGTTAACGTGAGAATTGTCAGGCTGCATGATTGTTCATTCTATAAAATATGTAAGAACCATATGTGTAAAGCTAAGATCGAGTTTAGGGTAAAATAAAGATCCAGATTCAACGATTGTAATCGATAAAAACGATGAAGACGGCAAACTCCAGATCCTATTAAAGTGGAAACCCTAATAGCTCTTTAACAGAAGAGATGCGTATGGATTACACCGTCTCCTGCTTTGATACTGAGACAAGATGTACCTAGACACCAAAATTTAGAGGGTATAGAGACGTTGTCATGAACGAGGCCCAAAAGACCAGATACTCCGTTCATCCCGGTTTATACAAGATGTACCTGGACCTCAAGAAACTTTATTGGTGGCCAAACATGAAGGCAAAAATTGATACCTATGTGGGCAAGTGCCTAACTTGCGCCAAGGTCAAGGTAAAATACCAGAAACCCTTGGGTTTGCTACAACAACCGGATATACTCGAGTGGAGGTGGGGGCGGATAATCATGGATTTCATAACCAAGTTGCTCAAGACGATGGGTGGTCTTTACACTATTTGGGTGATCGTTGACAGGTTGACCAAATCTGCACACTTCCTGCCAATAAAAGAGATCGACAAGATGGAGAAGCTAACCATAACATACATTAAAGAGATTGTACGATTACATGGTGTGCCAATATCCATTATCTCCGACAGAGATAGTAGGTTTACCTCATGATTTTGGCAATCACTATAAAAGTCCTTGAGAATCAAACTCGACATGAGTACAGCGTATAACCCCTAAACTGACGGGCAAAGCGAGAGAACCATTCAGATGCTGGAAGACATGTTAAGAGCTTATGTGATAGACTTTGGTAAATCCTGGGATACCCATTTACTATTCATCGAATTCTCATACAATAACAACTATCATACTAGCATCAAATTCGCGCCATCCGAAGCTTTCTATGGGCGCAAATGCAGATCACCCCTGTGTTGGGCTGAGGTGGGTGACATGCTGCTAGCAAGGGGGCAAGTTCCTAACAACACTATCACCGGCCCCAAGATCATTGGAGAGGAAACAGAGAAGATTCTCCAAATTCAGGAAAGACTAAAAGCATCTAGGGACCGACAAAAGAGTTATGCGGATAAATGACAAAAACCCTTGGAATTCCAGGTTGGTGACCACCTACGGTTAAAGGTCTCACCCTGGAATTGAATGATATGTTTTAGAAAAAGCGGGAAATTAAATCCAAGGTATATCGGACCATTCAAAATCCTTTCCAGAATCGGCCTGGTAGCTTATAAACTTCGACTACCATAGGAACTCAACAACGTACACCCAACCTTCCATGTATCCAATCTGAAGAAGTGTTTGTCCAATGAGACTCTTGTAATCCCACTCAATGAAATCGAGGTAAATGAGGGTTTAAAATTCATAGGAGAACTTGTGGAAATCATGGACATGGAGGTCAAAAGGACGAAACAAAGCCACATACCCATACTGAAGGTCCGTTGGAACGCCAAGCAAGGGCCTGAATACACCTAGGAACGAGAAGATCAAATGAAACAGAAACACCCACATCTTTTCCCTAGCTCATGAGCACCCACTCTAGAACTAATTTCGGGACGAAATCCCCTCTAACAGGGGGATAATGTGACAACTGGCAGTTCTAGGTCAATCAAAGTCAACAATTCAGCAAAAATCAAACAAGTCAACGAAAGTCAACTAATTAGGACATAAATTTTGGGTTTTATACTTTGTTGTTAGAGTTTTCAATTTAGGACCGAAAACAATATGATCTTGCTTTTAGAGTTCTCGGTCTAGGGCTGAAAACTCTATGATCTCGGTGCTTAATCGTGTTTTCGGTTGGTTCTTGCCTTCTTGGACCAAAATCACCATGTGATCTCGATGGTGCTTGGACCGAAATCACCATGTGATTTTGGTGGACTTGTGATGTGATTGATGCATTTTTCCCAACGAGATATATTACCCAAATCAATGCAAACATCACTTCACCCCACCTCCACCCTCCCCCCCCCCCCCCATTTAATTTCGACCGAGAGCTCCTCCAACCCCCTTCTTAAATTTCAACATTTTCTTCATCTTCACCACCCTTTCTCTCAAGAACAAGTTCAAACCTTCCAAAGATTTATTTTTCAAGTTGGTTCCTAGATTTTTTGGTAAGTATTCCTTATTAATCTAGTGTTCTACACTCTTTCATGCTAGTTTCATCTCATTTACACACATTATCATGTGTTAAAACTCATAGGATAATGCCATCTTCTAAGAGTTTTTCAAACACCTTCAACTATTCTAGGCTTGAAGATCTTCACCATCACCTCTTTATCCAACCACAATCACACTCAAGGTGAGTTCATACCCCATATTTTCATGTTTTAGGGGGGGGGGATATAAGCAAAAATTATATATTAACAAAGAGTTGTTATACATGTTCATCTCTATATTGTGTCTAAAGTGTTATTTGCATAAAATATGGTTCTTACTAGTTATTTGAACCTTTATATGTGGTTTTTTAGTTTGAAGAATATAACTATGAAAAAAGTATATTCATATTATGTAGTCTTTAGAAAGAGTTATTAAAGCAAAACTATGAAAACTATGGCTATTATGAGCACGAGATGAATTTTCTAGCAAAAATGGTTAAAACCAAGTTATTTCACCATTTTTGTGGGTCATGACTAAAATATGTTGTTTTAAACATATAAAAATTAACTTTACTTGAATATCTCAAAAAGGTGAAAATAAGTTTCATTAAGTTACATTTCAATATTTTTTTCGGATAATGTCGTTAAAAATGGCCAAAAACTAGTAAGATCAACTTTATCATACCAAAAGCTCTTTTATTCGCGTTAGATATAATGGGTATAGTTTATGGGTCATTGACACTATTTTACCGTTTTGGGATACAACACGAATAATTATTTAAAGGCATAATTATTTTACACTATGTAACTACTATGGAAGGGTAATACTTCCACTTACAAAAGCGTTTTCATTACACTATATGTAAACCGTTAATACAAGTTTGTGATCCATAGTCTTCACGTACTTACTAGAGTACCTACAAAAGTCATGTATTATAACCAGGTTCTCCTGTAACAGAGTGTGATACTTGTGTATAGATTTATACGAGACTGACAATCTTGCACCTAAGTTGTTAGCTACAGTTAGACCGGCAGGTCTGGGGTGACAAATGTCATAACAATACAATTGGTTTACATGGTTAACATTAATGCAACTGGTTTTATATAAATAATAAAACTACATGGAACTATTTTCCAGTTCAGCACTATTTACATTTTGGTCTTAGGGTTAAGACCTACAGTTCATTCTAAATGAAAATATTGGATTTTCTGGAAGTACACTCTATCATTTTACAAGGAAAAATGGAAGATTTTGCTCATACAAAACTCTTATGAATTCACCAACTTAATTGTTGACACTTTTTTTGAAACCACTTGTATTCTCAGGAAATCAGTAAACAGATAACCAAATTAGGTTTTGAATATGGGGCGTCGCAGTGTCACGTCATATATTTTTTTAATATGTATTTGGTATCAAGAAAATAATGTAAACTTATAAATTATCAATATGATGGTTATATGGCTTTGATCATTATTATTCATTTTTTATGATACTATACATGAAGTCATCCACCCCCAGACATTTCCGTCGTTCTGGTTTGGGGGTGTGACAGATACCAATTGATAAGTCTAAAACTTGAATGATCGATTATATTCAAATAGGTAGCAGAATCAAATAACAGAAAAAGCTCAAAGATGTGCTGAATGATTAATAAGCACGGCCTCAGAAGAGCTCGACTAACAACTTCTACTGTAGAGGTTGTGTAGCGTTTACAAGAATGACAATTTCAAGATACAGTGCATGCATGCACTTTAAATAGTAAAACCCTAATAATAAATAATCGGGTGGACAGGCCCAACCCGCTATACAAAACAGACTAAACATTAACTACACAATGACGCAACACATCTAACCCAACAGGTAAAAAGGCACTCCGTTCTCGCTTGATCATCCTTACTCTTCCTGAAGAGGATTTCCTTGATCATAAGGTCCTGTCTTACGAGGGTACTTGCTCTTTTGATGATAACAACACTAAGTCCTTGAAATTGATCAGGCTTTTCCTGCAGACGCAATTTTCAATCCTTTTTAAGCTAAGGCAAACCCAGCTTCATCTTTCCTACTTGGGTTTGCTTTTCTGAATATCCTTTCTCCTTGGTATTGACATACACTTTTTCTAGTATCATCTATGATTTCATCAAAGTTACAAAAATTTCTTACTCCCATACAATGCTTGTGATCTGGAGGATTCTTTTTTTTTTTGCATCGATTAGATAAATCATTCTAAAAACATTGACATGGTGTTAGCTTAATTGGGCAATGCTTTTGATCTTCAAACTTTTGGATCTTCTCATTTCCTGTTCAAAGCCAAATCACATTTAATTTTTAAAACAAAAAGATGGTTCCTGGAAAAGAAATGTTTTTATTTATGAAACACAACTCAATCCAACGATGATCTCCTGCCAGTAAAATGGGTTGAGAAGGGTATGATTTTATTTAATTATAAGGATCCCGAAATTCACACTTCCTTATTTTGTTTGTTTTGACGCAATTGTCAATTTCGTCGAAATTGTTTTAGCTGTTGAAGATACTAAGGAGAAGATTGAAAGCTTTCTCGCTTTGTCTAAGGCTGAAAGATCTTGCAAGTTTGACCATTCCAGCTTCCAAGAAGGTTCTTCCACCACTTCTTTGATGTCTACTGGTAAGGATCCTTCATTTTACTATTTCTTATTTTGAGGAACTTGAACCGATAAGGTTTCTTTGCAATTCTTAGGATCCAAGGCTACACATTCTGGCGCTTGCTTCTCCCTCTCAAAATTTGATGAGGCCATGTCTAACAGTCAACCCTTATTTATGAAGGAGAAGATATCCTCCTGGAACATACCTTGGAGATGAAGCAGGTGATTGTTGAAGTTAGGAGCAGTGTCACCGAAGCCATCTAGGAGATGAAGATTAAGTTGGGGAAGGATGTGGTGAACGTAAGATCTTGGAATGTGGCTGGTTGGTGTGAAGACCTAGCCAAATTGACTGGAAGGCATGTTAATTCCATTCAGGATCCTACAGAGAAGAAGAAAAGAGAGGAGGAAGAGAAGAAGGAGATAGAGGATACCCTGGCTGGGGGTGATCAAACCTTGAATTGTGTTTGATTAATTTTTAAAATAATTTTAATTTTTTGGTATGTAAAACAATATTTTATTTTGTCGGGTTAAAGGAAACGCCTTTAAAATTTTATACTTTGGTTTTTCTCTTTTCTTGTGTGATTGATTTTGTTGTAGAAATAGGATAACAAAATTTTCAAAAGATTTTCGGGTTATTAAGATCCTAAAATTTTTAGAGTTTATACAAACTATTTGGATCTTAATAATCTGAAATACATAACCATCTGATTGGGATCCTGTAATGTCCAGGGTCCTTAAATTTTATTTAAAAAATCTTGAAAATTGTTGCAGAACTTTTTCAAAGAAAAAGAACTATAAATGACAATCTTAGGTGTAAGAATAGATATAACCTGATGTCAACTTAAACTCCAATTGGTATTTTATTCATCTCTCTCAATATTACTTTGGATAGGTTTTATAATCTTGAAATATTTCTTCCGAATATGTTTTTGGGAGATGATCCCAACTTTAGAATTTATTGGGAAAAGCCCCAACTCAGGTAATATTCGGAAAGATCCCATATAGTAATTTACTGGGGAAGATCCCAAACTAGAGTTTTACTGGAGAAGATCCCAACCTAAGAAATACCGGGGAAGATCCCAACTTAAGAAATACTGGCAAAAATATTGGGGAAGATCACAACTTAGATTATACTAGGGAAGATCTCGACTTAGATAATAACTTGGGGAACTCCCAACTTTAGATAATAACTGGGGAAAATCCCAACTTTAGATAATAACCAGGGAAAATCCCATTACAATAATATTCAAACCCAACAAATGTACCACACTTAGATAATACATACTTATCAGATTCATAGACTTGTTTATATCCACATTTATTAATTACACAAACAGAAACTAAGCTCTTTCTAATCTTAGGAACATGAATAACATTCTTAAGAAGAAGACTTTTTCTAGAACTAAAACATAAAGAAACACAACCACGACGCACAACAGGTGCTTTATTATGGTCTCCCATATATAACACCGATCCATCATTAACTACTTCATAATCCTTGAACCAAGAGCAATCTGTACACACACAACTCGTCGCACCCGAGTCTATCCACCATGCATGATCATCATCCTGAACATATGATGATTCATGAATTAGTGTTACATGATATATAATAGTAGTAGTAGTAATTTCAGAAAAAAAAAAAAAAAAAAAAAAAAAAAACCAGACCTTGTGGTTTTGGACCTTGATCATTAGATCCTTGTCCAGAAGTGCTGGAACCATTTTTGTTCTTTTTCAAATGACAATCTCGCTTCATGTGACCGAGTTTGTTGCAATTCCAACCCACAAGTTTTGCTTTCTTGTTTGAACCCTTATGATGGTCATCTTTCTTTTTCTTTTTTCCTTTGTTGTTTTTTCTGATGTTTGCCATCATCAACCGTGTTGACTGAAGATCCAATAACTTCCTTTTTATTTCCCTTTTCATTTTCTTGAGCTTGAAGACCCTTTTCATTAGGGTTTTTCACTATTTGGATAAAACCGAATTGTCTAATTGGATAATTTGGTTCGGATATTCGAATTTTTGGTTTGGTTTTCAACAAACCTGAATTGTTATTTTGGATTGGTTTTGGTTTATAAAATAAGAACCGAATAATCCAAAAAAACTGAATAAACATTTATTATTTATTTATCTACCCTAATAAATAAGAAAGATTTTGCCACATGTCATCATCTCTTTCATTTTGACACATGTCATTTTCTAGATTTTTTTGAATTATTTAATATCCACTTGTCATTTTTATAGTTTTTTTTCTTTTTTTATTCAAATCTCACATATTAAATGCCACCTCATATTAATTAATTTTATAAATATATTAATTAATGTACATAATAACTTTCTATTTTTGAATTCCTCTTTCTATTAATATATTAATTAACGTATATGTATATTAATGTAGATAGTACATTTCATTTGTGAATTCATATTAATTAATTTTATTAGAAAGACAATTATCAAACCCGTATTACAAGTGGCAAAATCATTCTTATTTATTAGGATTCTTATTTATTAGGATTCTAATAAATAAAAATAATTTATGCCACTTGTCACATTCTCATGCATTTACACACATGTAATTTTGTGATTAATTCTTAATAATTAATTTCTACTTGTAATTTTGTGGTAATTTTTGATTTCTTAATTAACTATTCTAATTTTTAGGAAAACAAAAAGTAATTAATATGTCATTAATTGGTTTCCTTATATTTTCAAATTTTAAATGTTTCCTTCAATATACATAATTTATAATTGACACGTTTATTTCAAAGTTCATTGTTATTTTAGGCCAAAATGATCTTCATAGGAAACATAATCAAACTTTGATGTTTTTCATTGATAAAACAAAAAAAAAGGTGTTTAAACCACAAACATGGTCAAAATATAATTATTTATCCTCAATTTATTTTATTAGTATAAATTGAATTATTTACTTATTTAACATTTTGTTTGTATTTATTTTGAAATTTTACTTTAAAAAATACTTAATGTTTATATCTTGATGTTTAACATTTTCTTTAAAAAATACTTACTATTTATATCTTCGTATATACTTTTTTTTAGTCAATCTGTATAATATACGGATCTCACACCTAATGCCTTAATGATCGTCATAATTCAAAACATAAATTTGTTAATATTATAATATCAAATAAAAAGTTTGCTACACCACCTGCATTTACCTAAAATAAAATTCAAGAATTATTTACAATATTTGAATTGTTTATTTTTTTATTATAGACACAAAACATAAATTTATCATAATATGCCTTTTAACAACTATTTAATATATTTCAATTGTTTGTTTTTTTATTATAGATTCAATTACCTAATTATTCATAATTTCGGTGATATTTAATTTAAAAAATATTTAATGTTTACACTTTAATGTTCGACATCATTACTAAAAATATATCAATACACTTTTAATTAATATAAATTGAATTACTTAATTATTAATATATCGTCAGTATTTTCCCCAGTTATTATCTACAGTTGGGATCTTCCCCAATTATTATCTAAAGTTAGGATTTTCACCAGTTATTATCCATAGTTGGGATTTTCTCTGGTTATTGTCTAAACTAGGTGTGAGACCCGTGTATTACACGGATTGATTTAAAAAAAAGATTAAACAGTAAAGTGTAAATAGAAAATATTTTTAATGTACAACTTTAAAATAAGAAAAGAAGAAAGGTATTTATTGCAATTTAATATCATATATATGATATTTAATACTTTACATATATAAGTATAAGGAGAATTTCATATATGCCAAGAATTGAAACAAACCAAAAATTGACAAGTGGATAATATTTATTTCAAAAATACCACAAAATGACAAGTGTCAAAACTCATGAGAGATTGACATGTGGCAAAAAAAAATCTTAATTTATTAAGGAGGATAAGAGGGTTGCCAAGTTACAAAATCATGAAATGATCACGTTATTCACATCCCATAGTTAGATATCGTACGTCCAAGCAAGGTGTAGAGACCAAAACTTGCGAGAAAGAGGTCATTAACTCTTTAAACCTTACGATATTAACATATGTTAAGAAATAAGGGGGTTTCCAAGTCACTAAAGCATGAAATGATCCCCTTACTCATATCCCATAGTAAGATATTGTGTATCCAAGCGAGGTGTCGAAACCCAAACATGGATGAAAGAGGTTATTAACTCTTTCAACCTTAGAGGAGATTAAGTACCCTTAATCGGTGGAGAGATGATCATTCTCTATTCGTAGTGGCTGGGATCCTTGAGTTTTTGCAAGTTGCAAACATTAGTTTGGGGTGGGAGTTAGCTTGACTAAGATCCCTTTGATGCTTAAGTCAGTGGTATTCTTAGAATGAAAATAAACAAGGAAAAGAAATGAAGGTAAGGAGTAGGTATGTACCTTGACTCGGTTGTGGTGAATTGTGACTAAATTGACATACATAAAGTATGCTTCAAGGTGTATAGCATTTTAGGATCTTGGCAAGATGCTTCCTTCTAGGGTAGCTTACCAATACGCCCCCACTCCTGTTTCTTAATCAATGAGATAGGTATCACACTTCTGAGCATGTAGGAAGGCATCTTTCTTCATGGATAGTCAATAATATCTTATTCTTAACGCTTTAGAACACGAGGATCTGCCTGCAGTGTGGTTGCCACAATCCCTTTCATGTATGTCTTTTAGAACTTCCATGGCTACTTGATCTTAGATATGTACGTGTTATGGATTTCTTGTATAATACTCCATGGATCGTCAAAAAGCATGATATCCTTATCTTGAATGCTTTATCACTTTTTTCTTTTTTTGGGAATGCACTATTCTAAAGATACTCTTGATGGTTTTTAGCCATATGAACATTCCTATGTGCACATGCAAACCCTAATGCTTGGATCTAGGTTTCTCTAATTAAAAATACATTCAATCCAAGACTTCTAATGGCTAATAGACTATAATAACAATATGAAATCAGACTTAGAAGTTTACCTTGAATCACTAGCTTGATCTTCTTGCCCTTGGAGCTTTAGAGTCACAATTTTCACTCCTCTAATGGCTTACAAACACCAACTAGCAAGAGGATGATTTGAGAGAGAGGAGAGGGAAGAGAAATCGGCCAGGGTTTCTTTCTAAAGCACAAGTGCCGATTTCCCTTGACCCCTAGGGTCTATTTATACTAATGAGGCTCCTAGGGTTTCACCCTTAAACCCTAATTGGATAACTTAGGCCCTAAACAATCCTAATCCCTTTCATGATAAGCCTTGGACGATTTTAAGGCCTATCCAAAGTCCTTAAAACCGGCCACCCTTTATCCATAAAGGATTTATAGCCCAAAGTATAACTATCACACAATTGACAGTTTATGCCCCTCTATTCAATTAATCTCTTTAAGTCACTAAATTAATTCTTAATTAATTTATGACTTATATTAATCAAATAATAATATTATTACTCTTTATATTATTCTCATAATATATTAATAATATTTCTTCTCTCATAATAAATCATCCTGTCAAGTTGCTATGGTGAAGGCAACCCAAAATGACCATGCACAACCGGGTCAAATACTTGCCTAATATAGTTACAGCCTTACACACTATTCCAACAGTCTTCCACTTGGATAAGTCTAGTAACTATATACAAGTATAATCCGATTAGCAATCGTAGCTCTCAAAGACGCTGTCAAACTCTGATCTAATCAATCTTTGTCCTTCAGATAAGGGATCATACAATCCTCTGTTTAGATATCATGCTGACAATTTCTATGGAACAATTTGTCTAGCATTTGGTTTCTCGATCTCCGATTTATTTGACATAGAACTTAATCGAACACATCAATTCAGTTCTGACCGGGCCCGGCACATAAGTCAAATCAAATCATCGAGCGGCCGAGATATCGCTTTTACCCTCTTAGGATAAAAGTAACAGATAAACTTCGACTTATATGCATTTACTTATTCATTAATCAACTATACACAACAATGCGTTTTATAACATCAAGTTACTAATGCGGTTTCGCATTATCAATGCACAACCAATTAACAAATAACAAACCATATATCTTGGTTTTAAGACCATATGATATTATCGTCTTGCGATCACCCTTTTTATCACATTCTATAAGGTGATTCCAGCAAGCGCGGGTTTGTTCCAATGCTCAAAACTTGTTCATAAGCACTCATGAACGTTGCAGCAAACTTTTTCTATGTCTAATACCATTTAGACAATCTACACACCAATTCATGACATTCTTCATTCATACCTACTTCCAACATATGAACGATTGTGGACAATTTGAATAATTCGATTATTCTTAATAAACTCAATTATTCTGGAAGTCAAAACATGCAAAGTGAAACAATAGTTAAACAATTAACATAAGACAGTAACATTACTCATAAATAATACTCTTTTATTTAATCATCAAATGTTAATTACATTTATCTATTACACGTTTCAACTACTATCTAATATATACTAATATCATCCTTCATCCCAATACTCCTAGCATGCTTCAAGTGCTTAACCCTACTCAGTACCTTCGTAAGCGGATCTGCTGGGTTATCTTTTGATGATATCCTCTTCACCACGAGTTGTCCTTCTTCTACACGATGTCTAATAAAGTGATATTTTATGTCGATATGTCGAGATCTACCATGATCCCTCGGTTCCTTGGTCAAGGCAACCACTCCTTCATTATCACAGAAAATCTCCATGGGCTCCTTTATGGCAGGTACAACTCCAAGATCACCGATGAAGTTCTTCAACCATATTGCCTCCTTCGACGCTTCGCTCGCTGCAATGTACTCTGATTCGCACGTTGAATCAGCTATGGTTTCCTGCTTGGAACTTTTCCAAGTTACTGCTCCTCCATTAAGGGTAAAGACCCAGCCCGACTGCGAACGGTAGTTGTCCCTGTCGGTCTGAAAGCTGGCGTCACTATACCCTCGCACCTTCAAGTCATCACTCCCTCCGAGGACTAAGAACCATTCCTTTGTCCTCCGAAGGTACTTAAGGATATTCTTAACCGCAATCCAATGGGCTCTGCCAGGATTCCCTTGATATCTGCTAACCATGCTCAAAGCAAAGGCTACATCAGGGCGAGTACAAGTCATAGCATACATGATTGAGCCAACTGCGGAAGCGTATGGAACTCGGCTCATTTTAGCTATTTCAGCTTCGGTACTCGGACTTTGAGTCTTACTCAACTTGCCATTACTTTGTGTCGGTAATTCTCCCTTCTTCGAGTTTTCCATACTAAAACGTTTTAGTATCTTATCTAAGTAAGTGTTCTGACTAAGTCCTATTAGTCTCTTACTTCGTTCTCTCACTATCCTTATTCCCAAAATATAGGAAGCCTCTCCGAGGTCCTTCATAGCGAAGCACTTCCCGAGCCAGGACTTAACCTCCTGCAGAGTCGGGACGTCGTTTCCTATGAGTAGTATGTCATCGACATACAGAACGAGGAAGCTTACTATACTCCCACTGGCTTTGACATATACACATGATTCATCCTCGCTTCGTACAAATCCAAACTCTTTGACTTTCTCATCAAAGGAAAGATTCCATCTGCGAGACGCTTGCTTAAGTCCATAAATGGACTTCTCAAGCTTACACGCTCTATTAGGATGCTTCGGATCGACAAAACCCTCTGGCTGAGCCATGTAAACATCATCAGCCAACTTCCCATTAAGGAAAGCAGTTTTGACATCCATTTGCCAAATCTCATAATCATGAAATGCGACAATAGCTAGCATCACTCTAATAGACTTTATCTTCGCAACTGGTGATAAGGTCTCATCATAGTCAACTCCGGGAGTTTGAGTAAAGCCCTTCGCAACCAATCGCGCTTTATATGTGTGTACGTTTCCATCCACGTCGGTCTTCTTCTTGAAGATCCATTTGCACCCAACGATTTTACGTTCAGGCACATTATCAACCAAATTCCAAACTTGGTTGTCATACATGGACTGGATCTCGCTATCCATTGCCTCTTTCCATTTTGCAGACTCTGGGCCTGCCATGGCTTCCTTATAGCTATTAGGTTCATCAAGGTTTATTAGTGTACCATCACTAATATACGTGTCCCCTTCGGTAGTAATATGAAAACCATAAAATTGGGGCTGAACTCTAACTCTTTCGGAACGTCTAAGAGGTAATGACTCGTCAATCGGTTCAACCGGAGTTTCCTCCTCGGGTTGAGTGCCAGCGGTAGAGGTTCCTTCATCTATCGACTCTTGAATCTCTTCAAGCTCGATTTGCCTACCACTGTCTCCTTGGCTTATGAGTTCTCGCTCTCGAAAAACTCCTCTCCTCGCAACGAAGACAACATTGTCCTTCAGTCTATAGAAGAGATATCCAAAGGATTTCTGCGGGTAGCCGATGAAAATACATCGCTCCCTACGAGGTTCGAGCTTGTCGTGAGTATCTCATCTTACGAAAGCCTCGCAACCCCAAACCTTGATATGTGCTAACGAGGGAGCCTTCCCTATCCACATCTTGTGAGGTGTTTTGGCAACCTTCTTAGTAGGGACTCGGTTAAGGATATGGGCGGCAGTCTCTAAGGCATACCCCCAAAAAGAGATAGGTATTGAAGCACGACTCATCATAGAGCGAACCATGTCCAACAAGGTTCGATTACGCCTTTCTGCCACACCATTCAACTGCGGTTTCCTAGGTGGCGTCAATTGTGAAACTATTCCACACTCCTTGAGATAGTCATGCAATTCAAGACTTAGGTACTCTCCTCCTCGATCGGATCGAAGCATCTTGATTTTCCTGCCCAATTGATTCTCCACTTGATTCTTGAACTCTTTGAACTTTTCAAATGTTTCTGACTTTTGCTTGATTAAGTAGATATACCCATATCTACTATAGTAATCGGTAAAAGTCACATAGAAGCGGTTCCCATCCTTCGTGGTTGATCTAAACGGTCCACTTACATCGGTATGTATGAGGTCCAATAGACCCTCACCCCTTTCACACGTACTAGTGAAGGGTGACTTAGTCATCTTTCCAAGTAAACAAGACTCGCATATGTCCACTTCCCTAAGGTCGAATGACTCCAACACTCCATCCTTTTGGAGTTGGGCTATGCGCTTCTTATTGACATGTCCAAGACGATGAAAGGACCTTAGATCAATCGATTTATCAAACAATTACTAATAATAAGAACAGAACAACGAAATATCACAAAGAGCTTTCACTAAGAATGATAATCTCACAAAGAGATTATTGTTTGCACAAAGCGGCTATTAGGGTTTTATGAAAAGACTTCTCCTTCACAAACCCGTACAAAAGATTATATAGAACTATTATAGACAATCCCTACAAATCAGGAATGTTCCAGCTAACTAATATACGATAACTATGGAAACAAGATAAATACTAAATCTATTACATATAAGACAATATATATACTAAACAACTTTTATGCTGATGTTGATTCTGACGCTGATGCTGATGTTGATGGATCAGTTTCAAACATCATCATATTATAAGGTTCGACCTTACAATCTCCCCCAATATGATGATGTTCAAAACAATAGCTATACGAGAACACCTCTGGACAAAAATTCTTCATACTCAGCTTCAGCTTCTATTTTCACAGGCCAGAAAGGACTATCCAGCAGCTCCTGTCTTCTATTCAGCAGCTCCATAGCAATCAGTATGTGAAACTCTCCAGATAAATCTTGATGACTCATGCACATTTGTCTTAAGCCAACAAGATGTGCTGTTGGAGCTCTTGGAATTTCTGTGGTGCGTTGAAAGCACATTCTTCTGTTTTTATCGAGATAAAACATTCCATGTTCAGGAACAGAGATGAACTTATGTTGAACCGGCTCAACACCGATAGGAAGAGAGTTGTTTATTCCTTCAGCACCAAAATTTAGAACCACACATCTTCACCATCAACTTGAAACTTGGTCCTTCGGATTCTAGGAACTGATGAACTTTGGCCTTGCTGCTGAGAGTGTTGTATAGGAACAAGATCCAAACGCTAAACTTTCTTGATCAGTAGATGTCGAGCACATGTTAGTTCTGAAGAGAGAGCTGAAGTTTGCTTGGATGCTAATTCGAGTAATTCCATCCATTCAGAATATCCGTATCTGATCAGCTCATCCCTCTTGACAACTTCAGTGTATGGATGTTGAGGACCTTGACGAGTGATCAGCAATGTAAGAATTTTCTCATTATGAGATTTAGAAGCTTTAACTTTGATGATTTTATCACTACTCACTCGTTGTTTAAGGACATCTTGAAACCTCTTTCGATCAATCCTGTCTAGAACATTTTCAGTCCTTGACTTGCTGTTACTGGGAGGAGGCTGGGAAGATTTGAATTTGGACTGATATTCTAAGAACTTCTGCATCTGAGCTTCAAAGGATCCTTTGACCTGAAGTTGATGTTGAATGAGAGATTCATCAGCTTGAGCAATATTCTTTAGAAGCTGAGCTTGATTGGCTTCATCAAGAATTTGCTTAACTTGATCAGGAAACATGTTCCATTCAGTTGCCAAGTTGGATATGCTGACTATGGACTTAGGTTTCTTGCAAAGCAGAGAAGTATAAGTGTGTGAAGAAGCCAATTCAGTATATGATGCCTTGCGCTTGCGAGATAGAGGTTGAGTATCCTCACTAGCTACATTTGAATCTTCTCCTTGGACTAGTATAATGGGATCAATGAATTTCATATCTAGCATTTGACATTCATCATCATGTTCATCATCATGCTCACTATCTTCAGCAAGCTTTTCAGTATCTGCTGGTCTATCAGGCTCCTTAGTATCAGACTCGTGCATCGGCTGTGGTGACTCAGTCTGAACTAAAGTGTTGTCCGCAGATCCAAGCTCAACATATTCAGTGTATCCCTCTTTTAGATCATCATCAGTGTCTCCCTCTTCTGGATCATCATCAGTGTCTCCCCCTTTTTGAGCATCATCATTTTGTGGGCTAGGGGAAGGAGTTGGCAAGAGAAATCCCTTCAGCTGATGTACCTCGGCCTCAATTCGTAGAAGATGCTGACTCATGTCCAGAGTCAGTGTCAGAAGCTCATTAAATGCTGAGGCCGGAATATGAAGGAATGAAGTACCTGGAACTTCTTGTGAGTGAGGTTGCTCCCCCGGAGAAGGTTGGTCCCCCTGGGGTGGGTTCTCCCCCTGGGATGGTTGCTCCCCCTGATATGGTGGCTCCCCTTGGGATGGTTGCTCCCCCTGAATTAGTGGTTCCTGTTGAGCTGAGTGAACTCTCTTACTGACAGAGAGAGTATGATGAGAAAGTTGAGGAGAGAGATGACCACCATCCTGTGATTCAGCTTCTTGATCAGCATGATCTTCATTGTTACCATCAGCTCCTTCATCAGTATCAGCGGTTAGTGAAGGAATAGTATATGGATTTGCAATCCATTCTCTCATCCGATCAGAGATGCCGATCTCAGTTTCCAATGGATCATCCTGATACATTCGAATTGACATGCGTGGGCATTGGATGGGGTTTCCATAGTGTGAGTAGTAAGCTTCAGCGAAAATTTTATCTAGCACAAGAGCAATCCAGCGTGGAAAGGAGACATGATTAGCGCGTACATTTGCACGAAGAAGTTGAACAAGTTGATCAAAGAAGAAAGCCCCATAATCAAGTCGTTTGTTGAGAAGAAGGGAACAGACGACTTGTTGCTCATAAGTGCTCAGTTGATCACCACTGCGAGATTTATGACCCACACATTTGCACAGAGCACCGGTGAAGAACTTCCATCCTGGAGTCATACATTGACGCAGAATGAGAGCTGATCGAGTACCAGCCTTTGAGTGATCATATCCCAGTTGATCAAAGAGACGTCGACAACGTTCAATAGGAGGAAGCTCAGAGAAGGGTTCAAAGATTGGTAATCTGAGCGCAGCACTGAGGAGGTCAGCGGTAATAAAGACTGAGTGTCTTCCACGACCAATAGTCCCAAAGATAACGTTGTTATCATCATTAATTGTTGCAGTGTAGTAGAACTCACAGACTTGTTCAGGAAAGAACTCTGATGGAACGTCAATGATTGCGTATCGGAGTCGGCAGGAGACTACGAAATTAACAAAATCATCAAGTCCAAGACCTCGATGAACATCTGGAATATCAGGGTTGAAAACTACGTTGGTGGCTTTGATGTATATGGCAAGAGGAGGAGAGTTTTGAGCTGGGACCACTCTTCGTGAAGTGGAGGAGAAGGTGAACAATGATGCCGCCATTGAAGAAGTTTAGGATTCTAGGGTTTTTGTTTTTTTTTGTTTTAAGAGAGAGAGAAGATTGAAGGAAGGTAAAAAGGTTTGGGGAAGAGGTAAAAAATGTTTAAATAGGGAGTGAAACGGTAAAAAGTAATGATTATCTTTAGCGAAAATAACTGTGTATCTTGCCAGACTGTCAAATCAAAAAAATAGCCGTTGGGCAAATAGAGCCGTTGTACCAAAGAGGAAATGACAATCAGTGACTGTGGAAGCGCTGATATTGCTATCACGGAGAGTTACATGCTGAAAGATAGTTCGTCGTCAATTCAAGGTACAACTTGCTTGTTTAGGGTTAGCAAGGTGATTGGTGCGTGTGATAGATACTGGTTTAATTATCTAACCATCGGCACAGAGTGTCGAGTCTTTATCAGTGAGTGGTATTTCTTACTGAATCATTAGACACTGAGTGAGAAGAAGGTGAAGAGAGGATTGTTGCGTGTGATAGACACTGGTGTTTCGGTCTAACCATCGGCAAAGATTGTTAGATTCTCATCAGCATGTGTTTTGTCACACCGAATCACATAATCAGTGTAAGATTGGTGAGAGTGGATAGTTGCGTGTGATAGAACTTGGTGTTTTGTCTAACCATCGGCAAATAGTTCCAAGTTGTTATCAGTGTATGGTTTAATACAGTGAATCATTCAACTTTAGTTTAGAAGATTTGTAGAAGAGAAAGAGATGAGAGATCATACAGTGTACTCAGCATGCTAAACATCATCAGCGCATAATCATCAGTACAAAAAAATATTAGTGTCTAAGACAATAACAAACATTAGTAAAACAATTTTTCAATCGAGAGTGATCATTCCAAGTTCGCCAATGATGTGAGCATTAGTTTGAGTATCCAGGGCCTTGGTGAAAATGTCAGCTAGTTGATTGGAAGTCTTTACATGCTGTAAAACAACCTTGCCCTTCTCAACATTGTCTCTGATGAAGTGATGTCTGATCTCTATATGCTTTGTATTTGAGTGCTGAACCGGATTCTGTATGATCTGAATGGCACTGGTGTTGTCACAGAATATAGGAGTTTTTTGTGAATTTAAGCCCATAGTCTAAAAGTTGATTTTGAATCCATAGGATTTGAGCACAACATCTCCCAGCTGCAACATACTCAGCTTCTGTAGTGGAGATAGCTACTGAGGTTTGTTTCTTGCTGGACCAGCTGGTTAGTCGATTTCCAAGGAAGTGACATCCACCTGACGTGCTCTTCTTGTCTAAGTTGCAACCTGCATAGTCGGAATCAGTGTATCCAAAGAGTTCAAGCACTGAGTCGCGAGGGTACCATAGTGCCAAGTTCTGAGTGGCCTTTAAGTATCGAAAGATGCATTTGACTGCAATGAGATGAGACTCCTTGGGATTAGCTTGGAATCTAGCACAGAGAATGGTTCCAAACATGATATCAGGACGACTTGCAGTGAGGTAGAGAAGGGATCCAATCATTCCTCGATAAAGAGAGTGATTAACATCAGCGCCGGTTGGATCAGCATGTAGCTTATCAGTCTTGGACACCGGAGTAGAAGCCGGTTTGCAGTCGCTGAGAGAATACTTAACTAGCATGTCAGCAATGTATTTACTTTGACAAATTGAAATACCTGATTTTTGTTGCTGAACCTCAAGACCTAAGAAGAAATTCATCTTCCCCATCATACTCATTTCGAACCTTTGAGACATGATCTTAGCGAATTCTTTGCTCAGCTGCTCATTTGGCGATCCAAAGATGATGTCATCGACATAGATTTGAACAAGAATCAGTTCTGAGCCTTTCTGTTTGATGAAGAGAGTATTGTCAATTGCTCCTCTTCTGTAGCCATTTTCAAGAAGACATGATGTCAGTGTCTCATACCAAGCCCTAGGAGCTTGCTTCAGTCCATATACAGCTTTATCTAGTCGGTACACATAGTCAGGGTGCTTTTTGTCTTCAAAGCCTGGGGGTTGTTTGAGAAATACCTCTTCTTGTAATTCACCATGAAGAAATGCTGTTTTGACATCCATTTGGTAGACAATGAAGTTCATGTATGAAGCGTTTGCGAGAAACAGTCTGATTGCTTCAATGCGAGCAACTGGAGCAAAGGTCTCCCCGTAGTCTATGGATTCAATTTGAGTGAACCCCTGAGCAACAAGCCTTGCTTTGTTGCAAGTAATGATGCCATCTTTATCAACCTTTTTGCGGTAGACCCAGCGTGTTCCGGTGATGGTCTTTCCTGATGGTCTGGGAACAAGGGTCCAAACCTTGTGCCTTTCGAACTCGTTCAGCTCGTCTTGCATGGCTTTAATCCAGTCAGCGTCCTGAAGAGCTGTGTGTATCTTGTCAGGTAAAATCATTGAAATGAAATTAACATACATGCAAAAATTATTAGATACATGAGATCTGGTTCGGACACCATCATGAAGATTCCCAATAATTTGATCAACAGGGTGATCTCGATGTCCAGAAGCTGATTCCACTGAATTTGACGCTGAAGTGTTATTGTTGAAGGGAACATTAGTTGTAGGAGGGTCCTCATTCTCAAGAGTTTCATCAGTATCAGACAAATGAGTTGTTGAGCTAACTGTAGTATCTTGATTCAAGGAACTTGGAAATGGAACGATAGAATCAGGAATAGTAGCTTCTTCTTCAGCATGAGAAACTTCATCATATGGGCAAGAGAGAAGCTCTTGAAAAATAGAGGAAGAATGAGTTACTTTTTCATCAGTGTATGATTCCTCATCAAACTTCACATGAATGGATTCTTCAATGCACTGCCTGTTCACATGAAAAACACGAAAAGCTTTTGAAATAGATGAGTAATCAACAAAAATACCTTTGTCAACCTTAGGCTCAAATTTTGATCTTGGATCACGCTGAAAGAAGGATACGTCCGACTTTCGACCTTTCAGCATCTCATATGGTGTCTTCTTGTGAATCTTGTGAATTAGAGATCGATTTTGAGTATAGCATGTTGTATTAACAGCTTCAGCCCAAAACGACATAGGAAGACCAGCATGAATCATTAAGGTCCTTCCTGCCTCAATCAGTGTTCGATTTCTTCATTCAGCAACTCCATTTTGTTGAGGAGTGCGAGGAGCTGAAAAGTTTTGCCCAATGCCATTATAATCACAAAATTCTTCAAGAGTTGAATTCCGGAACTCAGTGCCATGATCACTCCTTAGCTGCTTAACTTTGAGACTAGTCAGTGTCTCATTTTTACGAATCAGCGAGATAATTTCCTGTGCAGCATGACTTTTCTTCTTCAAGAAAACCACCCATGTAAATCGAGTAAACTCATCCACAACCACTAGAGTATACTTGTTTTCTCCTTGGGAATGAACAGGAATAGGTCCAAATAAGTCCATGTGTAGTAAATGAAGAGGAACAGATATGCTAGAACATGACTTGGGTTTGAATGATGACTTGGTTTGTTTTCCTTGTTCACAAGTTGAGCACATCTTGTCTTTGACAACGCTGAATTTTGGGAGACCTCTAACTAGATCTTGATTGGATATTTTGGATAGATTCTTAAAGTTCAAATGAGAGAACCTTTTGTGCCAAATCTAGCTGAGATTGGTTTGAGACTTTGTAAAGAAACATTGCATCAGCGCCTTGTCACTTGAGAACATATCAAGAACATATATATCATCTTTTCTACTTGCTGAAAGGACGATGTTCTTGTCAGTGTTGACAACTCTTTCTTCCTTCTTTGTAAAGTGAACTTCATAATCAGCATCACACAATTGGATGATTGAGATAAGATTGTGTTTAAGACCCTTTACATATGAAACGTTTTGAAAAACCACGTTATTGCACTTGATATTTCCATATCCTTTAGTGAACCCCTTTCCATTGTCTCTGTATGTTACTGTAGGACCAGTTTTCATGACATAGTCTTCCAGGAGAGACTTGGATCCTGTCATATGTCTTGAGCAGCCACTATCTAAGTACCAAAGATGTTCCTGACCCTGCAGTGCTGAGAAACTAGTTAGAACACACTGACCCATTGGAAGATGGGTCATTCACAAAGTTATTTGACAATATATTATTGCACTCTTTAGGAAGACAATTTAAAGAATTTGATTTAAGAGTCCATTTTTCATTTCTAACTTTGATGTTATCAGCTCTTAATGATGTTTTATCAAACTTGCATTCACTGATTTTGTGAGTCGAATCACCACACATGTAGCAAATTCTAGTACCAAAGTTTTTCTTGGTGAACACATTTTTAGATTTAACACATTTATATTTAAAAGATTCACCAAGTGAACTTTGAGTCCTTTTATTTAACATTGAATTACTAAAGAATTCAGTGTCAGAAGAACTACAATCAGTGATGATTGAGGAGCTGACATCAGTATAAGATTTAGACTTATGTACTGAAACACTGCAATCAGGATATTGTTCAAGTTGTTCATGAACAGCATGAAACACTCCGTTTGAGATAGGAAAAGCGATAATATTTTCAGTGAGAGGAGTTGGTCTCATAAGATGTGTAGGATAAGAAGTAGGATCAATTCCAGTAATTTCAATATTACACTCAGTGACACCATTAGAATCAGTAACACAGTGTTCATCAACGAGACTCTGATTAATAAAGGTGTTGCTGATAAATGTGTTTTTGAAACTATCTTTTAATTCATTTATGGAATAAAATTCAGATTCCTTTTCTTGAGATTTCAAAACCTTTTCTGCTTCAGCAAAATTTCCCCCAAGGATTTTCTCACATGACTAAGGTATTTGAGCAGAGATAACATAATTAGCATTTTTGTGAGATTTAGCCCAAAGTTTTAAAATAGTTTGTTCTTTGTTCAAGAGGTCATTAACTTTATCAATTTCAGCAGATAGTGAGGAATTTGATAAGCTAGTAACTCTTAGATTTTCCTGAGTAGTGTCAATAATGTTAATTTTTAAGGACAGTTCAGTTTTAAGAAGATCAATTTGATTTTGCATGTCTCTTATGGTTTGATTCTTCTTAGAATTAAGAACACCCAAATACTCAAACATTTTGATTTTTTCATTCATTGAATATGAAACAAAGTTTTGAACCTGGTACATTGAAGGAGAATCAGTGTTGTGCTTCCTGGAGTTTTCCACTGCATCATACATATCAGCATCAAATGAACTGTTGCTGACATTACATTCATCAGTGTCTTCTATCTTGACCATCAGACACTTAACTTCATCATCTGATGACTCCTCATCAGTCTTCCATTTTTCTTCTTCAGCGACAAGAACTTTATGTTCCAAGTTCTCTGCTTTCAGTTTCTCAACCAGCTTGTTGTACTTCTGCTTCCAGTATTCATCCGAGCTTTGGGTTCTTTGTTTGCATTCTTTTTCAAAATGATCAGTGCTCCCACAGTTAAAGCACTGAGCTTTCCCTTTCCTATCAGTACCATGCTTGTTATCAGCGTCTGATCTTTTTGAAGATTTTCCACCCATCTTCTTTTGAAACTTTGAGAAATTTCGGCCTGATTTCTCAAAAGTCTTCACAATCAAAGCCGCACAAGCCACAACCTTTTCGAGATCATCAGTGTCGCTTTTAGAAGAATCAGTGTCCGAATGGTTTTCAGTGTCTGACTCTGACACTTGCTTTTTGTTTGAGAATAAAGCTACTGATGACTCACGCTGAGAATCCTTCATCAGCTCCTTTCTCTGAAGCTTGGATTCCTCATAGTATCGTAGGTTTCCATAGAGACTTTGTAAGTCCATAGTATTGATCTTCTCATTATTTTTCAGCACATCAACATGGTTCTCCCAACCTGCACCCAGAAAATCCAAAAACTTCTGCACTAGAACAGTTCGATGCTTCAACTGATCTAGTCTCCGCAGATCATTAACAAGAGTATTAAACATGTTAAAGGTTTGAGTCAGGGTTTCACCTTTCTTTGCAAAAAAAATGTTCATACCTTCTGTTTAGGTCATTTATTTGAGTAGCCTTGACTTCTTCAGTGCCTTCAAAAGATACAGTCAGTGTATCCATCATCTCTTTTGCTGAGATGCAATTCTGAACCAGCCCAAAGATATTGTATGGCAAAGCGTAGCTGATTGCAGCCCGAGCATGAACATCTAGACCATTTTTTCTTTTGTCATCTGTCGTCCAGTTTTCTCTAGGTGTTTTATTCATGGCACCATCAGGAACGTTGTTTTTCAGGGGCTGATACATCGGAACATATGGACCCTTTTCGATGATGTCCAACATGTCTTCATCTACCGACTCTAAAGCATATAGAGCCTTTATTTTCCACATAGCAAAATTTGTTTCATCAAACGGAGGAATTTTAGCAGAATGATGATTTGATGAGTTTGAAGAAGAAGAAGATGAAGCCATTTGTTTGATAAAAGAAACATGCTCTGATACCAATTGAAAGGACCTTAGATCAATCGATTTATCAAACAATTACTAATAATAAGAACAGAACAACGAAATATCACAAAGAGCTTTCACTAAGAATGATAATCTCACAAAGAGATTATTGTTCGCACAAAGCGGCTATTAGGGTTTTGTGAAAAGACTTCTCCTTCACAAACCCGTACAAAAGATTATATAGAACTATTATAGACAATCCCTACAAATCAGGAATGTTCCAGCTAACTAATATATGATAACTATGGAAACAAGAAAAATACTAAATCTATTACATATAAGACAATATATATACTGAACAACTTTTATGTTGATGCTGATTCTGACGCTGATGCTGATGTTGATGGATCAGTTTCAAACATCATCATATTATAAGGTTCGACCTTACAGATGACAATGCCACAAGGATGCTCTATCCATACCGTTGGAAGAATCCATGCATAAAACATCATTTCCTAAGTTATCTACAATCATAACAGTTTCATAAATTCCATTACACGGTATTGCTTCAAAATATAAGACACCATTTAGATAAGCAAGAATAGAACCATTCTCATTATTAAAAGAAAATCTAAAACCTTGTCTAAACAAACCATGAAATGAAATGATGTTTCTTGCCATTTCTGGCGAATAGCAACAATTGTTCAAATCTAAACATAAACCATTCCTAAGCACTAAAGAATACACTCCAATCTTGGTCACAGGCGACGATCTTCTGTTCCCCATGATTAGATTTATTCTTCCATGCTCCACATCCCTATTTCTTCTTAGTCCCTGCAATTCAGAACAAATGTGGTAACCACAACCCGTATCAAGGACCCAAGAAATAGCATGAGATGAATCATTAGATTTAATTGTGTATATACCTGCAAAAGACGGCTTGATCTTTCCTTCCCTGATGGCTTGCAGGTAGTCTGGGCAGCTTCTCTTCCAATGCCCTATTTTATGGCAATGATGGCACTCTGCCTCCTTTGGGTTAGGGTTAGGCTTAGCGGGATAAACTTTGGTCCCACTAGAAGAGGAACCATCTCGGGACTTTCCCTTGCGGTGGCTCTTAGACGGAGCCTTCCTCTTCTTGCCTTTTCCTCGCCCAATGGCCAAAACAGGAGCAGCGGGTGGATTGGGAGTGGGTGCAACAGACTTGTCCTTGAGGTTGCTTTCAGCAACCCTAAGGAGACCTTGGAGCTTGCTTAGGGTGACCTCTTCCTTGTTCATGTGGTAGGTCATCCTAAATTGATTGTAACACGGAGGCAAAGAGTGAAGCACTATGTCGATCGCCAAGTCTTCCCCAAAGTCAACATTCAACTTGCGAAGACGATCGACATACCTTTGCATCTTTTGCAGGTGCACGGTAAGAGATTCTCCATGACCCATTTTGGCGGAAATCATGTTAGTGAAAATCTCATAACGCTCTTGCCTTGCGTTTTGGCGGTATCTCTCCAACAACTCTTGGTGCATTTCGTACGGATACATGTCCTCATAGGACTTTTGGAATTCGGCATTCATGGTGGCTATCATGATGCAATGAACCTTCGTCACATCACGTTCATGAGTCTCAAAAGCAGTCATTTCAGCCGGAGTAGCAATTTCTGGGTTGATCTTCTCGAGCTTCTCATCGAGGACATACTCCTTGTCCTCTTAACGAGCAATTGTGCGAATGTATCTTATCCATTCGCTAAAGTTCGTCCCATCGAAAGTCACCTTTTGACAAAGGCTCATCAATGTGAATGAACTAGCAGCAGCGTTGTTCGCGTTCGACATCTACAAATAGAAAGGACAAAGATAGATTAGAATTTGAATCCCTAATTATCACCCAATAAGAAAAATTAGGGCTAGGATCCAACAACAATATTTACATATTAGAAAAGGGATACCGTAATCTAACATGCAAACAATTTGAAGGTAAGTGAATGACGATTCACTAATTCTCCACCATGAAAACATAACTTTAAGTTCTAAATGTATTGAGAATTCCTAGGTTTGGATGAGATTCATTGAAACTTTTCAATGGCATGTTTAAATCTCGATATGCCCCTCTCGTTTGTGACTGGGATACCGAGGATCACAAAGTGGGTGTGAATTACCATGCAAATTCTCATGGTGCCTTCATTGTAACAATCACCTATTCGATGTGCCGGTAAACCACACACGCTCCATCGAACTATGATAAACAATGAATCACCCTTTGCCACCTTTGCTTAGAACCAATTAGTGTGCCGGTAAACCACACATGCTCCACTAACTTCTTAGCAAGGGTGCAAAGTGTAATTTCATGGGATTGCATCAATTCACTTTTCCTAAAGTAACTAGGATTGGGAAATTTTTAAAAAACATGTAGTTACTTTGTATTTCATATTATACTTTTAAAGAAGAGATGAGGTTGCCCTATCCTACCCGTTCGGCTAACAACCCTCCACTGATCAAGCAAGCGGTGGGTGTGAGTGTACACCCATTAAGCGCCATTTTATAGGCAGCAACCTTATACCCACCTTATAGACCGGCTTCGTGAATGAGGCCTACTAACGGTAAGACTAGCATTTTTAATCATACATATATATATTAATCTTGTAATATTATATTAGTATAGGGTTGAATTTTAAACTTGTAAAATTCTAGGGTTTGAAATTTAAATTGTCTAAATTAAAACTTTTAATCACAAAACATAAATTTCAAAACTTGAGGGCAAGTTTTAAACTTTTCAAAACATAGGGGATCAAATAACAAATAATCTAAATTAACATTTAATCACATAATTATCCATATTTGATTTATTTAATAATTTCTTGCAAAACAATTTACCAATTTAATCAAAATAATTAATCAATTATCACATAAGGAAATAAATATTTTATTAATTGATAAATATCTTCAATTAGATCAAGAATATACTCATATATATCATAAAATCGGATTTATATTGATCTAATATGATTAAGGCAAGTATCTCAAAGATAAACAGCAAGAAATCCCGAAGATTGCTCTTTCTAACGCTTGGACTCCCCAAGTACCCCAATGGACTTGCCGAGTCCATCAGACAGAAACATAAAATTCGAATTTAAAAAGCATCAAACAAGCAAACAATGCATCAATTCAATAGAAACCAATCTACGCTCTGATACCACTGATGAGTTTTAGCCATATGAGCATTCCTATGTGCACATGCAAACCCAAATGCTTGGATCTAGGTTTCTCTAATTAAACATGCATTCAATCCAAGACTTCTAATGGCTAATAGACTATAATAACAATATGAAAACAGAATTAGAATTTTACCTTGAATCACTAGCTTGATCTTCTTGCCCTTGGAGCTTTAGAGTCACAATTGTCACTCCTCTAATGGCTTGAAAACACCAACTAGCAAGAGGATGATTTGAGAGAGAGGAGAGGGAAGAGAAATCAGCCAGGATTTCTTTCTAAAGCACAAGTGCCGATTTCCCTTGACCCCTAGGGTCTATTTATACTAATGAGGCTCCTAGGGTTTCACCCTTAAACCCTAATTAGATAACTTAGGCCCTAAACAATCCTAATCCCTTTCATGATAAGCCTTGGACGATTTTAAGGCCTATCCAAAGTCCTTAAAACCGGCCACCCTTTATCCATAAGGGATTTATAGCCCAAAGTATAACTATCACATAATTGACAGTTTATGCCCCTTTATTCAATTAATCTGTTTAAGTCACTAAATTAATTCTTAATTAATTTATGACTTATATTAATCAAATAATAATATTATTACTCTTTATATTACTCTCATAATATATTAATAATATTTCTTCTCTCATAATAAATCATCCTGTCAAGTTGCTATGGTGAAGGCAACCGAAAAGGACCATGCACAACCGGGTTAAATACTTGCCTAATATAGTTGCAGCCTTAGACACTATTCCAACAACTCTATGATGGGTTGTGTCCTAGATCCTAAATGTATCTGAGGATCCTAACTATTTGGATCAGGATCCTGAACATCAGGATCCTGTTCAGAGGATGGAGGAATTGGGCCTCCGATTGCTGCTATGCTATTCATCTGATAATAGTTTTCGGGGTCGTCTATGTTGGGTTTTGAGCATTCCAACACTCCCAAGGTGTTCATGCAACCCAAAATACCTTGGATCTATGTTTTCTCTATTATACATGAAAATGTGAACTTTCCAAGGTATTACCTATAACTAGCATATAATTGTCATATACAACACAAGAATCTAGTTAGGATAACATACCTTATTGTGGAGCTTGAAGTCTTTATGTATCTAGCCTTAAGAGCTTAGCCCCAATAGTGTGGAAGCCTCAAGTGGAATCACAACACATCATGGACAAGGCTGAACTTGAGAGAGAATCTCCATGCACCCAAAATCACCATGAACTCCAAGAATACACAAGCATCTTACAAGTCTTTTTCAAGTGTCGATTTTGGCTATGAATAGAAATATTTATATGTGGGATTTATAGGGTCATGGATATAACCCAAATCCATACCCATGGGTCTTATGATTCATGGTTCATGTGGCCCAACACTTTATGTATCCATACATAAACTTAGTCCAACATGGATCATAAGCCCAACACATATAAATATAACCAATTAACATAATTAGTCCCATAGATTTAATTAGTCTCTTTTGATCACCAAACTAATCTCCAAATTAATTTTTGATCAATACTAATTAACTCATATGATTTCATATTAATATATTATAACTTATAATATATTAACAAATCATATATAACATCTTCTATCAAAAGTCCATCCTAACAAATTGCCCTGATGATATGCAACCCAAATGGAGCATGCTACTCTCGGGTTAAGTACATACCAATAATAGTTATGGGCTTAGACATTTAATATAACATTCTAGTCTCCTAGAGGGATCTTATATCGCCAGGATCATTATATGGGTTATTGGTATCCTGGTCTCTGGCGGGATCTTGAGGGAAGACTCTAAGTTGGCTAATGTGCCTAGCTCGGTTTTATCTTCTCTATGAACTTGATTCAGACTAAAAGTTTCCAATTCACAGGTTAATTTTTTAAGAATTTGAAGGTATAGTGGTATTCATTTGCCTTTAACTACATAGAATCCATTAAAGCAGTTAGTTATTAACAACAAATCGACATATACCTGAAGATCCCAGATCTGGAGATCCTTAGCCAGTTGTACCCCCATGATCAATGCTTCATATCCTACTTTATTATTAGCTACATGGAATTCACAACTAACTGTCTAGGATAGGATATCCCTGTGTGGAGATTTTAATATGATCCCAAGGCATGCTCCTTTAAAGTTGGATGCTCCATCTATAAAGAGTATCCACTCCCCCATGTTTTCTTCTTTTTGAAGTCATTAGATTTCCAACTATACCTTAAGTTGTAGATCATCACTAAAATCAGTCACAAAATCTACTAACGTCAGTGACTTCATTGAGGATATTGGTTCATATTTGATGTCATATGTGATGAGCTTCACTAACCACTTAGGCATTTTACCTGACATTTCTGGTTTTCTCGTGATATTCTTAATAAGATAGTGAGTTTTGATATGTATAGTATGAGTTTCAAAATAATGTCTTAATTTGTTAGAAGTTGTAACTATTGTAAGTATTAGTTTTTCAAGGAGTGAGTACCTATTTTTAGGATCCAAGATACTTTTACTTACATAATAAACAGTTTGTTGTTCACCATCACGATCCTTGGCCAGAACAAGACTTACAACATCTGAAGATACTAAAAGATGTAGGAAGAGTGGCTCCCAATTCAAAGATCCTTGGTTATGAATTGCTTCTATTCCCCTCTTGGTGACCATGTAACCAAGGAACTTGCTTTTCTTCATTCCAAAATGATGTTTATTCATATAATATATCAAATTCTTCCTCTTGATCGAATGGTTCCATTTATATTTGTTGGAATTCAGCCGAGGCGTCCATGAATGTTGGTAATCCATGGCATGTCGTGGCATCTATCATGGAGTCGATGTGTGGCAAAGGAAAAGGATCCTTAGATCAAGCCTTATTCATATCCGTGTAGTCCACGCATATTTTCCATTTTCCGTTCTTTTTTACTACCACCATTTTGGCTAGCCATCTTGGGAACTTGACTTCTTTAACCATTAATGTATTAAGAAGTTTTTCAAATTCCTCTTGGATGATTTTGGTCCCTTTTGGGTGCAAACTGTCTTCTCTTTAGATGTATGGGTCTGAATAAAGGATCAATGTTAAGTTTATGAATATTAATATTCTTATCTATACCTGTCATGTCTTCGTGTTTCCATGCAAAGGTTTCCTTCTTTCTTTCAGAAATGTTACTAGATCCTTTTCGATGTCTTTTGGTATTGAGGATCCTATGAGTACTTTGGCATTAGGATCCTCAAGGTCTAGGGGAACTTATTTTATATCTTTCTCATTTGCTTCTAGTACATCTCACGCCTCCCACTTTAATTGCTATGTTTTCCTTGGTACTTAGTAGGTCTTTATTGAGTTCTCATAGCATTCTTTTGGATTCTTGTTGATCACATGTGTTCTTCACTATTCCCCAAGGAGTAGGCATCTTAACGCCTTGATGGTACGTCGATGGAACCGCTTTCATGTCATGGATATAGGGACTACCTAATATAACATTCTTGGAAGATAAAGCATCAATAACACAAAAGCGTTGCATATAATTTACCCTTTCGATATGGATGGGTAGCTTGATATCTCCAATAATATGTTTCGTTTCACCGCTGAATCCTATTAGTATTGAGGATCTCTTGATTATCTCGAATTCTGGGATGTTCATCCTTTTTAGAGCATCTAGGAGTATGTTGTTGACTGAGGATCTTCCATCAGCAAGGATCCTTCTGATAAAGTGATTAACAATGTAGAGAGTGATCACTAATCCTTCGTGGTGGGGATCCTGAACGTCTTCCCTATTTGTTTCAGCAAAGATGATTTCCTTCTCGTTCATGATCTTCGTATTCTTCTTGGGTCTTTCTTCTTTCTCCGTTTTAGACACCTTGGCATGTCTTTTGGCTGTAGAGTAATAAGTTCCTCAAATGTCAGACCCTCCGGAAATAATATCGATTACCTTGGCATCCGAAGGTGGGTGGGTCTTGTTCTTTACAGGATCTTCGCAAGATCGCACTCCTTTTCCTTCACTCTTTCTTTTCGTCTTCCTAGGATCTCTTTATAGTGTCCTTTGCTTAGGAGATAACTAATCTCCTTTCTAAGGGCTATGAAATCCTCAGTGATGTGGCTAAAATCATCATGGTATGCACACCATTTAGACATGTATTTCCAGCCACTCGATTTCTCTCTTTAATTGGCAACCTTGTTTTACCACCAAGATCCTACATAGAAAAAATTAAACCTGAAACATCCACAAAAAACAATACTCAGTGATCATGGGGAAGTCATCATCCTCACCTTCATTGTCAAAGTAATAAACCCTATGATGATTAGGTTCGGAACATGGTTTTGATTTATAGGATCTTTGGGTTGAGGACTCAGCCTATCTATTGGGATTATCATATGAATTTGGAGGGTTGCTCCTATTTTTGGATTTCCTTGTCTTCTTCTAGCCTGATGAAACTTAGTACTCTGATTCTGGCTTCATCCATTCTTTTGCATGGATTCATTATAAGATCTTCGTAGAAATGAGAGTCTTTCTTTAGGCCCATTTTGAAGGCTTCCACGACAGTTTCCATGTCAATATTGGGAATGTTCAACACTTCCCTACAAAAAAACTTTTTACAAAATCTCTAGGGGATTCCTTAGGATCCTCGACTACTCGATATAGATCATTAGAGATACTTTCGAATGTCCTGCTACAAGAGAAATGATCATTACAAAGGTTAACTAAATGACTAAAAGAAGTAATGGAATAAGGATGAACGATTTCAAGGCTGGTCCTGTGAGGGTTGAACCAAAACCCTTGCACAAACAAGCTTATTTTAAGTGTAATGTGATGGGACTAATTTCCATTCTTTCCTTGTAAAGTGCTACGTGTTCCTTAGGATCCATAGTTCTGTCGTCAGGCTTCATGCTAGGAGCCTAGAAGTGTTTTGGAACTTCAATATCAGCTATTGCGGGAGAAAATCTCGAGATCCTGTAGCTTGGGGGATGCTTGTGGTACAGGTTATACTATTTATTTTATACTCGAGATCTTCTATCTCAGTTATTGAAGTTCGTTATCCATGATAGGACTTTATACATGCATCAAGTTCCTCATAGTTAGTATTAAATGCATTATTATTTAGTAAGTTACCAATGTCTTGGTTTTTAAGGGTAGTGAAGGTTTCGTTAGGATCCTGAATCATATGGATTTGATTATTTGCTATTTCTCCCTAAATTGAAGCAACAGCATGTGTCGAGGTTGTATTATGTTGTCTATTCCCTAGGGATCCGACGTTGTCGAAACCGAGGATCCTAGGTGACAAAATCGAAGGTGTTATTTCACACGATATGTAGATTCGTTCTCTTATTCTTTCCATTTCTTTGAACAATGTTCTGTTGTCCTCCTATTGATGATTCAGTTGTTTCCTTACCATCTTCACCATGGATAAGAGTTCTCTGTTAAATATAGAAATAGGAGGATCCTGGAATTCCATGTATCCTGGATTCCCATGGCTCGTTATTACGGAAGTGTTATTTTTAGAGGTATCTGGAGTTTTCCTCTCAACGGGAGGTCTTTTTAGAGGTGGTGGAAGATTCTAAAATGGGAGGACTAGAGGAAGAAGATTAATTTGGTTGTGTAGACATGATTTTCGATAATTATGAACACCACAACCCCATGGCGGGCGCCAAATTGTTTTGGTCAAAAATCAGCCAAATGAAGATCAACCAAATTCTATGAGAGGTTGTGGTGTTGTGGTTGAAGTGACTAATGAAATTAGAACAATGTTGCACAAGTGGTTTACAAGGAAAGCTCTTGATCCTTAATAGGATCTCCGACGTAAAACCTTGGGAGGTGATAATAATCACTTACCTTGTTTGATTTTATTGATTCGGATGAAAATTACAAAAAAATGATGAAGATGCAAATACAAGTGTTTCAGCAACTTAAGGTGTCTAAGGTGTATGAAGATTGTGCCCACAATGTGTGTTTTATAGGTGTATATATATTCTAGGTTAAGTAACTAAAAGTCTGATATTTCCGAGATCATGTTGAACTGTTATTTGCAATGTGCTTTGATTTGGTATTCTCGGGTTTTAAGCCTGTTTGAAGTGGTTCTTCATTTTGAATGGGTCTTATGTTTCCCATTTCTGCATGTGTGAGAAATAAATAAGAAATATAGTCGTTAAACTTGTTATGAAATAATAATAATAATAATAATAATAATAATAATAATAATTATTATTATTATTATTATTATTATTATTATTATTATTATTATGTACAAGATCCGGATGTATTTTCGGGATCCTGAGACTCCTTTAAGATCCGGGATCCTGGATAGGTCTAAGGATCCTTAGATATCTTTGAGATCCGGGATCCTGGATATGATTGAGGATCTTAGCCCTAACAATGATGATGCTATCAAATTTTTTAAAGAAGTCGCAGCTAAAGACATGGTTGTTGAAGATGAGTGCTAAAGTAAAGAAGAAAGTAATGAGAACGATCAGGTACAGAATGGGATTCTTGGACTTCAAGCAATCAATGAACAACTCCTATCGGAAGACAAAATGACAAACAAGTCCTCTGTGTGTTGGCCATCAAAACTTCTTGATTAGTTCAAACGAAGCATAGAAAAGGCTGAACTTCAACTAAAGATAGCGAATGATGCATACCAAGCTTCTCAACCAACTCCTCATCCTGTTCCTGCTCCAAAAACTACACCTGTTGATGATGGTCCCCCAACCACAAAACTGGATGACCTACCTGAGAAGTCTTTGATCTCTTCTCCCTCGAAACTAGTTATCACTTCAATCGGTCAACAAGTCATCTCAGCTACCATCCCTATGGATCCTCATGCCAAAGACAAAGGCAAAGGAATCTCCTTGAATTAAGAAGAATTGAAATAAAACTACTAAGGACACTTAGGGGGGAGATTGTTAGTACCTGAAAGCGTTCCTTAGACAATCCAAGATATGAAGAGATTTCAAGATGACATAGCAATTCCAAGATGGAGAAGTGATTGCGAAATCACTTCTCAACCAAGAAAAAGATAATTCTAAGATAACTTTCTCATCCAAGATGTCAAGACTACGAGATCACTCCTTCTTTCCGAGTTGGAATGTTGTTGTGAACAAGAAGTGAAGATTCCAATATGAAGAGACTAGTTTCGAGATGACAAGCTTAGTAACTACTTGGATTCGCACCTAGTTAACTTTCCTTGACAAGAAGAAAGTTCTTTTAGTCTTATTCCATATTTAGTATTACTTAGGATCAGAGAAAATCCACTTTATCAGGATTTTGGTGACTGATGTAAGTCTCTCATTGTTCTATGTATTTTTCTTTAGTTGACTACTTAGCCAATAAAAAGGGTATCATCATGTATCAGAATATGCAACTTTTCACATATCACTTCAATAGAATTCTTCAATTCTCGTTCAAATTTTTGTTAATCTTCTCTTTTAAATTCTTCTTCTTCTTGACTTCTTAATTACTTTACTTTGATCATACTTTATTTTACTTAATATTCTTGAATATTTTGTTGAAGTCATTTATTAATAGCCATGACTGTTTAACCATACTTGACTGATCCTAATTTGAAAGACCCTCACTTTCGTATTTCTGAAAGACCCAAACTTTCACACTTGACAATTGTTACTCCAAAACATGCTACATGCATATTCTTCTAAAAATACAATATTTTACATTGATAAAGTGATTAAAAACTACTTGATACAAACTGATTATTTCAAAGTATTATATATATTACATAACCTCCCAGGATTCTATAGTTTTATACATATGGGAGTGCAAAATACAGTAGTTTCAAACTATTCATAATCTTTTATCAATACAATAGTTTCAAACTATTCAAAAATATTCTATAAGTATATAACTATATTAGATGCTTATCTCCTGTAATTTGTTAAACATTGAGAGGGTAAGCAGTGACACTTAGTGAGTTCAATAATAGATACAATATAACGTTATGCCATATATATACTTCAATATGACAGAAGCAAAGAGGAATAAGGAGTAACAAGGGCATATGTGAATCATGTGTCAAACTTTTCATATCAATCATTGATTTGATTCAAATATATACAATCAATGAGACATAACAATTTCCATACTTGATATACATCAATAAAGCTTTGGCCCGACGGGCGCAGAAGACACACAACTTCGGATTAACATTTTGGTAGATTTCGGGCTTATAGCCCTGTCTAACCTTCTGCCAATACCATAGAATAAAAATCATTCTCATACGGAGACATGTTCTACATGGCCAGAGGCTACATACCAGTACCAACGTGAATCTAAGTCCTTTCACTGATCACATGGTCAAAGGTATTTCTTTGCTATTAAAAATAACGAATAAAAATAACACGGGAAAATAACCCGGAATAATAAATTAGAAAAATCATAACTTCCTCATACGAAGTCAAATTTTGGCGTTCTTTTTATCGAACTTCTTGGTTTGACGAATACTATGACTTTCATTTAGATCACTAAGGCTAAAAATCAGTTTATAAAAAACTAACTTTTTACGTCATTCGGCGTCGTGCCGGTTTTGTCGCGGATCTTCGATTGGTCATAACTTCTTCGTTATAACTCGGATTTTGATGAGGTTTTCGCCTAAATGTTTCTAACGAGATTATCTACAACTTTCAATAATAAAATTTTACTTATTCCAAATTTTATATTTTCATTAAATTTTACAATTTGACATTTGATTGGATTCTCATAAGACTTCCAATACTTTCTGAATGATTTTAAGCATAGTTTTACTTCATTTACAGTAAAAACCATCTGTTAGAACTCAAAATTCAAATTTACATAACATTTCGTGATATTATTCACTTTTATAATTTACAATACACGATAACTGAACGTGTATGTTACAAATACCTCCTCCTTTTGAGGATTTCGTCCCCGAAATTATATTGATTAAAATAAATGAGGATATTTCGTTCTTATCTCATTCTTATTCTCCCAAGTATAGTTTGGGCCTCGATGGTGTTTCCACTTGACAAGCACCAACTCTACTTCTTTATTACATAGATTAGTTTTTCTTTCATTCACGATTTCTTCAGGCTCTTCTACATATCTTAACTCATTATCCAATTTCACCTCGAATAATGGAACTGTCTCATCATAGATGCTCAAGCATTTGCGCAGATAGCTCACATGAAACACATCATGAATACCTGCCAAATCTTTCGACAATTCCAAGCGGTATGCTTGTTTACCAACTCTCTGGATGATTTTGAAAGGACCTACAAATCTAGGGCTTAGTTTTCCTTTCTTCCCAAATCGCATAATGCCTTTCCACAGGGATACTTTTAGCATTATGAAATCACCCACCTGGAATTCTATGGGTAGTCTCCTCTTTTCTATATAGGACTTCTGTCGATCCTGGGCCGCTTTCATTCTTTCTCGTACAATTTGAATCTTTTCGGTGGTGTCTTGAATCATTTCAGGGCCTCCAAGGATCTTCTATCCTATGTCTCGCCAACATAATGGCGTACGGAATTTGCGACCATATAATGCTTCATATGGTGGCATTTTGATTGAAGCGTGGTAACTGTTATTATACAAAAATTCGACAAGAGGTAAGTATTTATCCCAGTTACCACCGAACTCCAAGACACATGCGTGAATCATATCTTCTATTGTTTGGATTGTTCTCTCCGGCTGACCATCTTTCTGGGGATGATAAGTTGTGCTGAGAGCAACTCGAGATCCCAATTCATGTTGCATACCGCCCAAAAGTGAGAAGTGAAGCGAGTATCATGATCGGAAATGATCTTTAGTGGCACACCGTGTCTTGCAACAATTTCATCCAAGTATACTTGTGCGTACTTCTCCATTAGAGTCGTTTCACGCATGGCAAGAAAATGAGCGCCTTTAGTCAGGCGGTCGATGATTACCCAAATGCTATCATGTTGTCTAGTAGTCTTTGGCAATTTGGTAATAAAATCCATGGACAGTTCTTCCCATTTCTATACAGGAACACTAAGACTTTCTGGGGTTCCATAAGGCTTTTGGTGCTCTGCTTTGACTTGTAAGCATATTAAGCATTCTTGTACATATCTTCCAATGTCTCTCTTTAATCCAGGCCACCAATAATCAGCTCTTACATCATAGTATATTTTACTTGTACCGGGATGTATTGACAGTTTAAATTTATGGGCTTCATCTAAAATCTTCTGTCTTAATCCACCAATCTTTGGAATCCATAGCCGATTCTCGAATATCATTAATCCTCGCGGATCATCAAGTAAATCATCATTATAATGTATCATCCCTTCTTTCTTCACATTTTTTGGCTTTAGGGCCTCTTCTTTCCATTTATCTAGTTCATCTAAAATAGTGAATTTTATTGTAGTATGAGTAATAGCATAACACATACTATTACGATAAACCTTTCTGCTAAGTGCATTGGCAACTACGTTGGCTTTTCCAGTATGATATAGGATTTCACAGTCATAATATTTGATCAACTCCATGGCTCGTTGTTGTCTCATATTCAAAGTTTGCTGACTGAATATGTACTTGAGACTTTTGTGGTCGGTAAATAATTGGCATTTTGTACCAAAAAGATAATGCCTCCAAAGTTTTAAAGCAAATACCACTGCATCGAGTTCGAGATCATGAGTGGGATAACTCTTTTCATAATCTTTCAGTTGTCTTGAGGCATAGGCTATCACTTTACCACGTTGCATCAACACACAACCGAGTCCCAATCTTGAAGCATCGCTATATACGGAGAAATCATCATCACCTTCTGGGAGTGATAAGATTGGAGTATGAGTCAAAAGATCTTTTAGAGTTGAGAAAGCTTTTTCTTGGGCTTCACCCGATTCGAACTTCACTTCCTTCCGTGTAAAACTCGTGAGAGGTACAGCTATACGAGAAAAGTCTTTAATGAATCTCCGATAATATCCCGCGAAACCCAAGAAACTATGAATTTCAGAAGCATTACGGGGCACTTCCCAATTTTGAATGGCTTTGATTTTGATAGGATCTACGGATACACCATCACTAGAAATAACATGGCCGAGAAATTGAACTTGGCGAAGCCAAAATTCACATTTCAAGAATTTAGCATATAGTTTGTACTTTCGAAGAAGTTCTAATACCGCACGAATATGAATGGCATGATCAGCTTCAGACTTGGAATAGATTAGAATATCATCAATGAATACGATGACTGGTTTATCAAGCATTGGGCGGCATACCCAATTCATCATATCCATGAATACATCAGGAGCATTTGTTAAACCAAACAGCATAACAAGGAGCTCATAATGCCCATATCGAGTACGAAAACCAGTCTTCGGTACATCCTGCTCGTGAACTTTCAACTAATGATAGCCAAATCTTAAATCAATATTCGAGAAATAGATAACACCCTAAAGTTGATCAAATAAATCATCAATGCGAGGTAGTGGGTACTTGTTCTTGATAGTCACCTTATTCAGCTCACGATAATCAATGCACATCCGCATCGATCCGTCCTTCTTCTTGATAAACAATACCAGAGCACCCCAGGGAGAGGTACTCGGTCGTATAAAGCCTTTGTCAAGTAATTCCTGCAGGTGGATCATCATTTCTTTCATCTCTGCTGGCGCGACACGATAAGGAGTCTTTGCAATCGGAGCAGCACCAGGCACAAGGTCAATTCGGAATTCTACTTGCCTGTCTGGAGGAAGTCCAGGAAAGTCATCAGAGAAAACATCAGGATATTCGTTAACAACAGGAACATCATTTACCATTTTCTTCTCCTCTTTTGAGACTTCAACTCAGTAGGCCAGATAGATAGAACACCCTTTCGATATGAATTTACGAGCTTTGAGGAAAGAGATTATTTTTAAGATTCTTTGTTCACCGTAGACATAGATAGGATTCTCCCCTTCAATAGGAATGTGTACTATCTTTTCATAGCACAAGAGTTCTGCGTGGTTCTTTGATAACCAATCCATACCGAGAATAATATCAAAGTTAGGCAAGGAGATAGGGATCAAGTTAGCAAGAAAATTATAGCCTTCAATTTCTATAACACAATCCCTATAGACTTTATCAGAAAGTAATGATATACTTCTCGCAGTATCTACGTGAAATGGTAGTGTGAGTACATAGCAAGAAATTTGAAAGGAATGCACAAATTCACAAGACACAAAAGAATCTGAGGCACCAGAATCAAATAAGATGTGAGCAGGTCTAGAGTTGACAAGAAATGTGCCCGTCACAACATTCGGGTCCTCGCGTGCCTCCTCTGAGGTAATCTGGAATGCACGGCCCTTAGCTTTTGGCACCTACTCCTTTTTAGTTGGAATACCCTTTGATTGTTGAACAAGGACTTGACTTCTTGCCGGTTGTTGAACAGAAGCTTGACTTCCCGTCATCTGACTAGTAAGAGTAAAGCAAAAATGCTTCTTGTGGCCAGTAATACCACATGCATAGCAAGTAACATCCTTTCTTGGGCAAGCTGGCTTTATATGACCCTTTTCTCCACATCCATAACAGAAAATGGATTCCTTGTCTATTTTTCATTGGTCCGAATGATTCCTTCCACAAACACGACATGTAGGCGATTGAATAGAAAAAGATTGTGATCTACCGCGTCTACGAGAGGCATTTTAAGTTTGCACTTGATTACCAGGTTCAGTCTGAACCGATTGAGTTAGTAGAAAAGAAAGAACAGGAACAGTTCTTTCAGTACGTGGATGCTTCGGAACAGTAAAAGTGGCACCACGTATTTCTAAGTCATGCTCGCGTCTTCGAGCATACTCAACGGCTTTATCGAATGACAGAACTTCTCGATTGGCAACGAAATCGTGGATTTCGTGTCATAGTCCCTCCATGAATAACTGAATTTTCTTGTCTTCAGTTGGAATATACTTTGTAGCAAACTTTTCTCTTTGATTAAACTAAGTTTGATACTCATTCACAGTTATTCCTCCCTGTTTAAGCTCGAGGAATTCCTTCTCCAATCTCCTCCTCATGTCTAGAGGACAATACTTCTCTAGCAAATGAGTTTTAAACATTTCCCAGGCTAAATTCTCCTAGTCAAACCCGTTGAGAGCTTCATATGTTGCTTCCCACCAGACCAAGGCTTCTCCAATGAGCATTGCGGAAGCATAATTAGCCTTGTCTTCATTATCCACATGAGAAATATGAAACACTTTCTCTGTGTTCTGGATCCAGGTAAGAACAATAATAGGATTAAGAACATCGGAAAACTCTTTAGCAACACTACTCTTGAAATCTATGAACGAGGGACGCTTCACCTCTCCTTTTGAAGATTCTCCGGTGGCTTTCTCTTTTCCTTTAACACCTTTCTTTTTGTGTTCTTCGAGAGTCTGTCGAATAACACCGGTAAGTTTATCCAAGAGTCGCTCCTCACGAGGAGATACAGGAGTATTCACTTCCTCGGGTTGAGGACCTCCACCAACCTCAGGGGTATGGCTACTAACATGTTCAACCATTGCTCTGCAATATGGGGTAACATTGTATTTTAAAACATTAGGGTTTATTATTACCTAATACTTTTACTTAAATATTTCCTATGGTTTGTATCCATATACTTACAATGAATCCGTTCATATATTGAACTTACAATAGTTTAAGTCTAAATACCAATATGTGGAATCTAGATCACTCAAACTACTACTCTGATACCATGATTGAAAGACCCTCACTTTCATATTTCTGAAAGACCCAAACTTTCATATTTGACAATTGTTACTCCAAAACATGATACATGCATATTCTTCTAAAAAACAATATTTTACATTGATAAAGTGATTACAAACTACTGGATACAAACCGATTATTTCAAAGTGTTATATATTACATAACTTCCCAGGATTCTATAGTTTTATACATATGAGAGTGCAAAATACGATAGTTTCAAACTATTCATAATCTTCTATCAATACAATAGTTTCAAACTATTCAAAAATCTTCTATCAGTATATAACTATATTGGATGCTTATCTCCTGCAATTTGTTAAACATTGAGAGGGTAAGCAGTGACGCTTAGTGAGTTCAATAATAGATACAATATAACGTTATGCCATATATATATACTTCAATATGGTAGAAGCAAAGAGTGTTGGTGCATGTAAATGCTCGACAAATAATGAGTGATGGTTAGGTTGTAGTTTCCCTTTATTGTATTATATGGTGTAAATAGTCTCCCTCCTATATAAAGGGAGAGTTGGTTATTTCTTACTATTTAGCTAGCTCACTTTTTCTTAGTTAGATTACTTTTGTACATCTTACAATGTAATCTCTAGAGAGAGAGAAAAATGGTGGGTTCTCCCATCCAGGGAGAGTTTCTCTCCCACCATGTTCTTCATACAATATTAGTATTATCTCTCTTTGTTCTTATCCTTCTTCCAAAAACTCATAATATGTTCTTCGTGTTCATACTTACAAAACCACGATTAATCTCGAGATATCTTACTTCCGCATTCACCGTTCGTTATAAAAATGGGTCTCTAAAATTGGTATCAGAGTCGTACCTTGAAGATCTCACGATTAGTTTAAGGGAACGACTCCCGTTCAGTGATTATCTTGTGATTTTCCGTGTTTCTGCAAGAAAATTTTTCGGGTTTCAAACCGGAATTTTTTTTTATGAAGTTTGTTCTTAGTTCTATTTTTCTGGGGTGATTCTATCTTAGTAAAATAAATTGTTGTTGCTGCTACCCGTTCTATTTATGGCTGGAAAATGATGTTCTTGAAGTTCTTAATATTTTTTTGTTGAAGAAGTGTAAAAAAATGGGAGAATAATTAATTTTGTGGTCTCTTAAAAGAGTTGAAGATGTATTCCAGGGAGTTCATTTTCCCTTGGATGAGAAGACACAAGATTATGGGCTTATTTTTCTTGAAGAAAGTGGAGAAAAGCATTTTTTTTTGAAGATTTTTCTTTCCCAGCAACTTTCATCATTATGAGGTATGAAGCTCTTGATTCTCATATTTTAGTTGTTGTAGATCCTCAAATTGAATTGTTTGGACGTAAAGTGTTGTTTACATAAAGCACCTTGTCCTTGTTACTCTTTTGGGTAAAGAGTACTCCACTATTTACTCCCTCAAAAAGACAAAAACCGTGTGACATTGTCCAATCCCATCACATTTTGTCCCTAAAACTCACCTATACACTCTTATTTTTGCCTTCCCAAAATCCACTTTTGACTTAGAATGCTTTATAAAAAGATTCTCTCATTAAAATATGAATAAATGGCCTTTGTGGTACCATTTTTCATGGAAAAATAGCATTTTTCGTCATCTGTTCAGCCCTTCTCACCCCCCGGATCACAGCCAAAAAGTGCCTACCGGAGTCCCTTAAGAAGCCTCCCTGCAGCCCTTCTTAACCCTTGATCTGAAGCTACTTGATCGCAAACTAACCCCCCCTTGCTGATGAACCGAAGTCCGAACTCCCTACCGCATCCATTCGCTTCTTCCGGACCGAAGAAGACCACAGCTTCGGATGCCTTCTTGACTCGGACCGCAGTGTCAGACCGCAATGCGCCTTCTGATGCTTCGTCCGCAGCGGCTTCCCGGCTCCCACCATCAGCGGCCAGTTCCTTGCGTCCGCACCCAATCATGCCATCCGCAACCAAGCTTCATCTGAAGCCATCTACCCTGACCCGCAATCCTCCTAGACCCGGAACACCTCCATGCCTGCGGTACTCCCTCCTCACTTCGGATCCTCTCTCCAGTGCCCTCCCTCCTTCTTCCTTCAGCCCCTCCCTCCCTCCTTTCCTCCTTCTTTCCTCCTTCTTTCCTCCTCTCCTCCCTTCCTTTTTTTTAAACCCTCTTATATTTTCAAGACTTCATTTTTTTATTATTAAGATTTTTTTCTGCATTATTTTTTTTAACTATTTTTTTTCAGCCAATTATTTATTTATTTATTTATTTAGCCAATTATTTATTTTAACACCAATTTTTTTTATTTCGCCATTTTTTATTATAATCAATTTTTTTTATTAAAACCAATTTTTGCCACAACCGAACCTTGGATTGTCACATTGGTTACTTCATGCTGGTTATTATTTTTTGAAGAATACTCCTACCACAGTCGGACTTCATATTATTTATTATGATGCTTGCACCACAACGACGATTGATCAACAAAGTCGTTTCGCATTCTTCACTTTATGGGATTTTATGACTTGGCGCTCTTGATTTTTGGTTGACGAATCATGTATCTTGAGCATGTGAACGTTATTATCTATTGAAGACCACTACGAGAGTTTCGGCACCGCAGTTTATTTGGATATATATATTTTTGGCACAACAGATGATTTTCTCAGCACTTCCTTCAGCAACTATGCCACCCACCTTCTCATGACCGCAAGAGTATCTCTTTTACTCTTTCTCGTTTCTTATCGAGACCCTTCATACATCTAGGGAGAGCTTCTCTTAGCTCTTGGAATCTGAGACTCTCTATCCAATGATTTGTTGATTTTTGATATCCGGTCATTGGTTATCAAAAATAGGGAGAGAATATCATCCGGATTTGGTTATTATGATTGTTTGAGTTTGGATTTTTGAAGACTTATGAAGACGATTATTTATTTAGTGATGCGATGTGACACTTATTTTTGGTCTTCACGGATCAAATTTTTGGCATTACTTGATGTTTTCCGATTCAGATTATTTATTATTCGGACTCTACCACAGGATGATTTTGTGTTCGCATCTGGTCCAAATTTTATGGTTTCACGAGTTTGGATTGTGATATGTTGAAGACGAAGATTATTTTGGCGATGTGACGTGACACTTATTTTTGATCCTAGGATCAAATTTTTGGCATTGTCGGACCATGTTTTTGGACTCACATTATCTTTATCCAGACTACACTTTATGGATGCTTCACATTTTTAGCAGGTTATTCTTTGAAGAATTTCGGTGTATTATGATTTGAGAACTCGAGATGTTTTTCAGACTTTTTGAAGTCGGAGTGTTTCTTTTATTGGATCTTCTACTTGCTCATGGTGACCTCCTTCTTCGGGTGATTATGATTGGTTTGAAGATTTGGATCTTATCTTTTTTGCTTCATTGGTTGTGCTTTGAAGCCGAAGACCTTCATTGTTAGAGATTCATGGTCAGTTTCAGACTTCACAGACACTTCAGAGTTTTAGAGACATTTCAGAACTTGATTTCATTTTAGTACCACACTTGCTAGTCGGATTATTGTATTATAGCTTTGTATCACTTATTGTATCTCTCATCATTTGTAAACATTTAGGGAGAGAATGTTGGTGCATGTAAATGCTCCACAAATAATGAGTGATAGTTAGGTAGTATTTTCCCTTTATTGTATTATATGGTGTAAATACTCTCCCTCCTATATAAAGGGAGAGTTGGTCATTTCTTACTATTTAGCTAGCTCACTTTTTCTTAGTTAGATTACTTTTGTACTTCTTACAATGTAATCTCTAGAGAGACAGAAAAGTGGTGGGTTCTCCCATCCAGAAAGAGTTTCTCTCCCACCATGTTCTTCATGCAATATTAGTATTATCTCTCTTTGTTCTTAGCCTTCTTCCAAAAACTCATAATATGTTCTTCGTGTTCATACTTACAAAAAACACGATTAATCTCGAGATATCTTACTTCCGCATTCACCGTTCGTTATAAAAATGAGTCTCTACAAAGAGGAACAAGGAACAACAAGGGCATATGTGAATCATGTGTCAAACTTTTCATATCAATCATTGATTTGACTCAAATATATACAATCAACGAGACATAACAATTTCCATACATGATATACATCAATAAAGCTTTGGCTCGAATAGCACAGAAGACATACAACTTCGGATTAACATTTTGGTAGATTTCAGGCTTATAGCCTTGTCTAACCTTTTGCCAATACCATAGAATAGAAATCATTCTCTTACGGAGACATGTTCTACATGGCCAAAGGCTACATACCAGTACCAACGTGAATCTAAGTCATTTCACTGATCACATGGTCAAAGGTATTTCTTGCTATTAAAAATAGCGAATAAAAATAACACGGGAAAATAACTCGGAATAATAACACTGAAAAGCACATAGCACATATAACACATAACATACAATTGCTCTTATATATTAAACTCACCATGGAATAACCGGGGGTTAAAATAGTAAATTGGGCAGCACTTCGGCTCTAAATATGACTTTCTTCGTTGAAAACCGGGAGTTTTCTTGATAACCGGGCTCTACGAAGGTAGAGCTTCAAACCGAAAAAATAAATTTCTCAGGGTCTTTGGGCACTTCGGGGCGTGTTTCGGGTATTGAAAATGATTCTGGGGCTTCTAGGGAAGTGGAAGTAGTAGAAATATGAGTTTAAGGTTGAAAAATGGCTAAATTCCAAAAAATACCCAGGAGGTCTCGCAGCCTCCTTTTTATAGGGTCGAGGTTCGAATCCGAAGCGCAAGGTAGGGAAGACAGTTGGTGCGAAGGTCGGACACGCGACAGGAAAGGCGAGGCTCGGACGAGGCTGCACACGCGTCGCTCCTCGAACGTGCCACGGATTTGGAAGCGAGGAGTCATCGCGACACGCATCGGATTTCTACCGAACCACTTCGGACTCGTCATCAGTATCGGACACGAGGCATGTAACTCACCGAGATCAGAATTATCCATGCGAGGTTTCTCGGAAATTGTGCCCCAAACTTCTAAAATCCATAACTTTGGCATGCGGGCTCTGTTTTTGACGTTCTTTATATGCACGCGTAGGCAGGAATATATTCTACAACTTTTGTTTAGACTTCGTTGGCTAATTTTGACTTTATTTTTAATATTATTATTTTTAACAGACCGGGACTGGAATATCTGTTAAAAATTCATAACTTCTTCATCCGACATCCGTTTTCGTCAGACTTTTTACCGTTGTACTACTATTGACGAGATCTTCAATTCTCGTTTAGGTTGTGTCAGCTAAAAATCATTTGATCTAAAATTCGAGTTTTTAGATGTCTACTGCTAGGCTGAAACTTAGAAAAATCATAACTTCCTTGTACGAAGTCAGATTTTGGCGTTCTTTTTATCAAACTTCTCGGTTTGACGAATACTACGACTTTAATTTAGATCACTAAGGCTAAAAAGTAGTTTATCAAAAACCCACTTTTTACGTCATTCGGCATCGTGTCGGTTTTGTCGCGGATATTCGATTGGTCATAATTTCTTCGTTATAACTCGGATTTCGATGAGGCTTTCGCCTAAATGTTTCTAACGAGATTATCTACAAATTTCGATAATAAAATTTTACTTATTCCAAATTTTATATTTTCATTAAATTTCACTATTTGATATTTGATTGGAATCTCATAAGACTTCCAATACTTTCTGAATGATTCTAAGCATAGTTTTACTTCATTTCTAGTAAAAACCATCTGTTAGAACTCAACATTCAAATTTACATAACATTTCGTAATATTATTCACTTTTATAATTTACAATACGCGATAACTGAACGTATATGTTACATAATTACTATCAATCATTGATATTGAAGATTATTAATTATAGGTTTGTGTTTGCAAACCTTGTGCGTCCGCTTCAAGAGAGTATTATAATATTTAAAAGATAGTTGATTCGTATACAACATTTTTTTGCCATAAAAAACAATGAGATGATTTATTTATTTATTTTTATATTGTAGAACTTCTCTAAAGCATAAATTGTTGTCGATGTCATAAAATTGTTATATATGAATCAGCTCCCATTTTAAAAAGGTGTGAATATCATGGTTTTAATTATTAAATATACAAGTTTGCTATGATATTTCTAGGTCAATGTTACTATAACCGAACATACCTTCTAAGTATAGGTTTAAAAGGTTCTTGATGTATTTTTTGGGCAATCTAGGATTTTAAACTTGGATAACTAGTATCAAAAACACCTTTCCTGATAAATTGAAAGGATAAATCGGTTACTCTGCTGACCGAGCAATCTAATTGGCCTTTGAATCATAATAATAGGTCTATGGGAGTTGAATGGCATCTACATGGATAATTCTATTAAAATTATTATTTTTTTGAAAAAAAATGATGATCCATCTTTAGTGGTATCGAAATCTACCAAATAAAGAACAAAGATAAATCGGATCCATTGGACACTCATCCTTATTTTCCATTCACCACTCTGACTCTAAGTTGCATATACACATTTCATTAAAATCCTTTCACAATATGTAATCCTTTAACTTTCTTAAATTTTTAATCAAGTCTTACAATTTATATGATTATTAATAGATTTATTAACATATAGATTATGATTGTTTGAAGAGCATTCAACAAAACAACATACCATTGCCAACATTACCATCATGCACCACCATGAAACCCCATCAACCACTAGCACCATCTATCTCCCACCCACGTCACCATTCTGTCTTTCAAATCTGTATAAAAAACCTAGAAAATCCGTGAATAAGATATCAAACCAAAAACTACCATGGTTAGTCAAAGAATTCATGAAATAAAAATAAACCTAATAATGTCCTCGAGATCCAAATTAAACTCCAACATTAAAACCCTAAAATGATAGGAATCGAACTCTAAGTCTTCTTTTAAATCGAACCCCAAATAAATAAATAAATAAATAAATAAATAAATAACTGATCCACAATTGTTGCTCTTCCCCTATCGACATCATTCTTTCCGACGTGTCTCCTTTACGCCTTGTTCCCGAGTTTTTTTATAAATTCATTAAAAGAAAAGGAAGGAAATTTTTGACGGAAAGAAAGGGAGGTGAAGGAAAATATTCATTATTCCGTGTTCCTGAGTTCGAAGGAAATGGAAGGAAAATTTTAAGTTTTTGTGTTCCCGAGTTAGGAGGAAAAAGAAAATAAAACATAAAAATTTCCTTCCCTTCACTTTCTTCCCAAATCCGTCCAATTTGGGAGGAAAATTTGGAAGGAAAATATGACTCCAAAATCCTTCCCCTCTCCTCACTTTCCTTCCATTAATGAAACTCGGGAACATGATTTTCCTTCGACACCCCTCACTTTCCCTCTGTATCCTCTCATTTATCTCCTTAAGTAGAACTCGGGAACAAGGCGTTAGTCCTTTTGAAGTAGAACTTCATTCTTGAAACCCTAGAATGTCGTCACTGCTTCACTGATTCATAAATTGAACTCCAAACTTGAATTATCTAGACTCGGAGAATAGGGGAGATGCAAAAATGAACCAAGAACATGAGTTGAATTGTTATGGGAGGTGAACATGTTGTGGTCCTTTTTATTAAGGATGTGTTTGAGATTTCATTTAAAAACAACTTATTGACTTATTGACGTTTTGAAAAGTTAATAAGTTAACAAAGATGTTTGGCATTGTAATAAAGACTTTTAAAATAACGTTTTATAAGCCTTTCAAAATGAGATTTTAATAAGTTAGGATTTCTAACTTTTCAAAACTCTATAACTTTTTGAGTTGTTAAAGTCAAATTCTCCTTAAACATATATAATTTAATACAAACACTTTTTAACATATTGATTTATTGATTTTCTCACCATAAAAGTTAATCCGAATACTTTTAAAAAAATCATTTTCTTACTACCATAAGTCAATAAATCTTTTTAGCTAAAAGTCATTTTAAGGTTCAAAATGAAATCTCAAACACGCTAGAAAAAGCTAAGAAGATGGTCAAAAGGGGGCGGTTGCTTAAGTGAGTTGGATTTAGTTTTTTATATCATTTGAAAAAAATAAACCCACCTCATCAATATATATATATATATATATATATATATATATATATATATATATATATATATATATATATCGGTTATTACAAGGGAAGATGACACAAATACCTTATGAACTTTCTAGGGTTTACCCATTGAGTCCTTAAAGATTTTTTCGGGCTTTATGGGTCCCTAAACTTGGATATGACTTGCTCCTTTAGTCCCTATCAACCTGTAATACCTGGTTTTGTGACCTTTTAGACCAAAAAAAAGTCACATTGTGCCCCTAGAAAGCCAAAAAAAAAAAAAAATAAGTTTGCGGATTAATTTGTACCAAAAAAAACTCTCATTTTCTTCTAAAGCCGATTCACACTCAATTTGTACCCTCCCAAGAAATCAACCGATGCTCTTCTTTCCGTCTTCACCCTCGATCGTCAAACACACTCACCGAAGATCACAACCCTCTTCTCCTTCTAATCGATTCTCGGTTACAACCCCCTCCCACTATTTTCTTTGATTTGATTTCAGCTCTTCAAGGAATTGATCACCTCCTTCATTCTTCTATATTCAAAATCGCACAAGCTACCTCTCATTCTCCCTCCGAGTTGTAGGTTTGATGGATGCGAGGTTGAGAAGGATGTGTGGGTTTGATGAGGTTCACAGAGAAAACGAGAGTTAATTTCTTTTTTTCTTCGATTTGCAGGTGATTGGTTATGGTGGTTTTTGTGGGTTATGGGTGCTACAGTATAGTGGCTTATTTCATGAGACAAAAGGGGAGGAATAAGGGTACTTTGATTGGGCTATTGTGATATTGATTCGATGGTGATTAAGGTGGGTTGTGGTGGCCATAATGGATGAATAAAATGTTGATGAGCAGTTGGTTCAGGAGGGTACGAATTGAGTGTGAATCTGCTTTAGAAGAAAATGAGAGTTTTTTTGTACGAATTGATCCTCAAACTTATTTTTTTCGCTTTATAGAGACATAATGTGAGTTTTTTTTATCTAAAAGGTCACTAAACTGACTATTACATGTTGACATTGACTAAAAAAACAGGTCATATCCTACTTTATGGTCCCATAAAGTCCGACAAAAACTTTAGGGACTCAACGGGTAACCCTAAAAAGTCCGTAGGGCATTTATGTTATTTGCCTTTATTACAATTTACAAGTAAATTTATTAGATAAATATATAGTTTGTCTTTAAATTGTCATAAAATAACATTAGGAATATTTTAAACTAAAAGGCAAGATTTTATAGGGCTGGGCAACTGTGACGTTATTTATTTATTTATTTTGTTATTTTGGAATAACATACTATAAAAAGAAAGGGCAAAAAAGATGATCCTACAAACAAAATTTTAATTAGAAAATTAAATAAAACCAAGGAGTCAATATATACGGTTGAAGAACCCCAAACAACATCAATTCCCAAAACGAATATGCTTTCCAATATCCAATTCTGTTTTCTTTGATTCTTTAGAAGCGTCTACTGATGTTATTTGTCTTTCCTTAGTTATCCGTATATTATTGGAAAAAGAAATGCTTATACGATTTACTTTTTCTTTTATTAGATTTGATAATAACTGAAAAAAGAAATGTCTATGCGATTCTTTTTTCTTTTATTGGACTCAATGTACACATGCACATGAAAATCAGCCCTCTAATATGGATTCGATCCGATCTGAAAATTCGTAGGGGCAAATGAAATGGAAGTTGCATCTTTCGACCCTCTCCCTCACCCTCGAAATTTCTCCAATCCCTCCCTCTTCCGAAATTTCCAGCCTCTCATCCCCAGCTCTGCCTCTGAAAATTGGATTCGATTAAAATATTTATTTATGATATAATTTTACATGTTAAAAATAAAAATGTTATTACCACTTAAAAATGTTATATTAACAATTTAAAAACATGATTTTTTTGTTGAATTTTCTCAACTCAAAATCATTTCTATTATTATTATTATTATTATTTTAATAAAAATATCTCTTACATGCCACGTGTCATTCTTTTAAACCATCCTTCTGCCACGTGGCATTCTCTCCGGCACTTCTATTTATTTTCTCCCACCCAATTCATCGATGGATATCAAATTTGTTTGCTTTACTTTGCCTCAGTTTCATAATATTTTATGAGTCTATCATACCATCATGTTGTGCTCTTCTATTTCGTGTATATACTGTCAAAATAAAAAGTAATTTTCACAAAATGTATTTTATTATTAGCAATTCTCAGAAAATGTATCCAGTTTTAATGATATCTTCCTCCTTCCCTTCTTCAACTCAACAATGTTAAATAAACTGCAACAACCAGAACGATTGTAATACATTTGATTTTCTCTCTTTGCATTCCTTTTCTCCTCCAACAATCCATCATACAAAGTACAAATCTCTATTATAAAATTTAAACATCTTCTACTACAACTCCATTGTTTTTCCTGTTTCATAACAGTTCAAAGTTATTAACAAAAACTGTTTTTGTTTTCCGTATACAAAAAAAAAATCATTTCATGTTTTCGTTTTCTATATATATCACATGCTTTCGATATCTCACAACTAAATGATTTAAATACAAAATAGCTTGTTTGTGTCCATTTATCATAATATATAAGCATTCAATGAAGGGTAAAATTGAAACAAAGTGCATTTGTTGCAATCATAGGCACCCTTGGAGTTAAATGCAGAATTGGACCAAAAAAGAAGGGAAGCAATCCTTACTATGATATGTGAGTTTATTAAAGTCTATTACAGATACCCTTTTTCTATTCCTCTTTAAATATTTTGATTACAAATAAAGATATTGATAATTATTGTTTTTAAAACTCTGTAAGTTATAATTTACCAATTCAAATTTTATTATTTGTTAATTGTTGAAAAACTTATAAATATAAATATTATATAATGTTATATATAATAAGTCAATAATGTATAATCAAAAAATTTAAAACTTTATGGAAAGTTGGTTTTTTTCTAAAATAACCTAAACAACTACTTTTTAAACATGTTTAATTGTATGTTGCTTTAATTCAAAATAAAAAATATTAAAATTGTTAATTTTAGAGGATAATAATAGATTTACAAAAAAAATTAATGTTGTATATAAATAAGTTTTAGAAATGTATAAACAAATTATAGATTATTTCTCATAACATGGTTTACTTATGATAGCAAAACATGTTGTATTCTTAATTTTTATTTGCGATTTATTTTATGTGTTCATGTATATTTCTTATAATACTTAAATTTTAATTTGACATACAACAATTGCATTTCAGTGATTTAGTGTGTTTGTATTTTAGTCTATTCAGTTTTGTATTTCCATTATACAACATAATTGTTATTTTTCTCATTAATCTATACATAAACAACATCGTTTATATCTTCAAAACATTTTACATATTAATTTGAATCACCCTAACATTATAAATTATTAAATATTAGAAAATCATTGGCAAATGATTATGTTTTTTAAATATCAATGTTTTTTTTTAATTTGTTGACCATGATTTTCATGGGTTATAACCTTATATATATATATATATATATATATATATATATATATATATATATATATATATATATATATATATATATATATTAACGAGCCCCAATGGGGATTTCGAGACGAGATTGCCCATTCCATCCCTGCACCTGAAATTAAAACGGGGGTCGACATTTCCCTCGCCCCCAACGCCGATTTATTTAACAAATATCATCCATGTGGGATCGGGGCCCCATGAGGGGTCTCACAGAACTTTTTGACATCCCTAGATCGGGTTAAAACCCTTTTTTGACCAAACCTATCGGACAATCCGATATATAGATCGAAACTGGTTCAGCATTTCATATTCAAAAACAGATTGGATCCTAGAGGGTAAACTTAGATCGTGTCTAAACCGGATTAAGTCGGACCAGAACTGGGAAAACGAATCAAACCGAATTAGTTTATCCTCATACCTGATTGCGGATGATATCATCCGAATCGGATCAAATCAAGAGTTTCAACACCCATAATAACTAATATTATCTTTTAAAACTATAATAAAATGGCGTATATAACTTTAATTATATATATCATAATTCATAATGAAAATTAAAATACAATTAATAATTAAACGCGGTTATATCATAATTCACCTTAAGTAAAATTGATATACCATCTTCCAAAAATTAGTTAAAGCAACAAAAAAAACATATATATATATATATATATATATATATATATATATATATATATATATATATATATATATATATATATATATATAAAAGCCATTTACCCGTATCAAACGTCGGATGCGATTTTTTTTTCTTTTTTCAGAATTTAATTTTTAGAAGCGATTAGTTTTATTGTGCAAATAATTTACTATACGTAAACAACTTTTAATAAAAGTCATGTTATAAGAAACGAAATCGATAAAAATTAAAAATGAAAAGTCGTGATTCTGTACGAATGTAGATGAGTGCATTATTGATTGTGCATTATTAATCGTGTAACAACTCTTTGTATACCCCATTTGATATATAGATTTCGCTACTGTTGAATTGTTCATAAGGTTCACTAATACTTTTGTATTGACACGTGATATTTTTTGACAAAACTTCAAAAATGGTCCCTGTGGTTTCAAAAAATCTGAAGTTTGGTCACTAATTTACAAAAACCTCACGGATCGTCCCTGTGGTTTCAAAACTTTTAATGTTTAGTCCTTCCGCCTAACTCCGTCAAATTTCTACTGTTAAGTGAGGGGTGTTTTCGTCATTTCAATACCCGGGACCATTTATGAAGTTTTGCTTTATTTAAAAAAAATAATAATTATTATATAATATTAAAGGGTCTCTCTCTCTCACACACACACACATAAGATCAAAAAAAACCCACCTACCCTATCATCTTGTTCCCATTCTTCACCTGCAACAATTCAAGTGGTGAACACATGTTATTTTTTCTTGACTTATGTCTACCTGTTAATAGCTTTTCTTATTTACCCTCCTTTAGACTTCCCAGAATTTTGAATCCTTTTGTTTGAGAGAAGAAGATTGCAAGGCGAAAATTAAAGCCAAGTATTTTTTTACTTTACAAGCAATCCTTGGTATTATGTCTATTTCTTTCGAGCTAAATCAAAATTAAATTCTTCACACTTGAATGATGATTAATAGATTATTGATTGTGTTAAGAAGAATGGATAAAAAAAACAAATAAACCTAGATGTATTAATGGTTGTAAAACAAAGAAAACCATCATGAGAAACTTTGTTTCAATTTCTAATTTGTTTTTTTTCAAGTTTGGAAAACACTAAGCTATTATCAACTATATCTACTTTCATTTTTGCAATTAGCCTCACTTTCATATTTGTAAACATCTATTGTAGAAGAGGTGTATCAAATGTTTGCAGTATGTAGGAAGAAGGTTGATTGTTTTTAGACAAAACTTCAAAAATGGTCCCTGTGGTTTCAAAAAATCTGAAGTTTTGTCCCTAATTTACAAAAACCTAACAGATCGTCCCAGTGGTTTCAAAACTTTTAATGATTAGTCATTCCCCCTAACTCCGTCAGATTTCTACCGTTAAGTAATGGGTATTTTCGTCATTTCAATACCCAAGACCATTTATGAAGTTCTGCTTTATTTAAAAAAAATAAAAAAAAAATATATAATATTAAAGGGTCTCTCTCTCTCTCTCATAAGATTAAAGAACCCACCTACCCTATCATCTTCTTCCCATTCTTCACCTGTAACAATTCAAGTGGTGAACACAGGTTATTTTTCTTGACTCATGTCTACCTGTTAATAGCTTTTCTTATTTATCCTCCTTTAGACTTCCTAGAATTTTGAATCCTTTTGTTTGAGAGAAGAAGATTGCAAGGCAAAAAATTAAAGCCAAGTATTTTTTTACTTTACAAGCAATCCTTGGTATTTTGTCTATTTCTTTCGAGCTAAATCAAAATTAAAATACTCACACTTGAATGATGATTAATAGATTATTGATTGTGTTAAGAAGAATGGATAAAAAAAACAAATAAACCCACATGTATTAATGGTTGTAAAACAAAGAAGACTATCATGAGAAACTTTGTTTCAATTTCTAATCTGTTTTTTTTTTCAAGTTTGAAAAACACTAAGCTGTTATCAACTATATCTACTTTCATTTTTACAATTAGCCTCAACTTTCAAGTCCCGATTCAGGCTTCAGAGTCCCCAATTTTCCCAAACCATTCCTTCCCCTGTTCTCGTTTCATTCTTCCATGTTCACTGTTTCTGTTTTATTTTTTCTCTGTTCCAATATTACTAGAAGTGCAATTATGAATTAAACCTTGGTGTACAAGGTTGTATTCACAGGTTACAACTAATAGGGTTTGGGGTCATCGTCTTCAGCAGTTAGAGAAGGAAAAAAACACGCAGGAAGCAGAAAAGGTTTGGTGTGGAAGATCTGTTGCTGAGATCAACAATCCTGTTTTTCCAACGAGTTCATTTCTTCCTGGGTATTTAACCAAACAATGGGACTTTGGGAACGGAGGGAAGACGACAATGACCAAGGGAGGGTGCTACACAACGGTGGTGAGCTCGAAGGGTGGTATGGGAGGTCGGGGTTGGTCGTAATCACGAAGGGAAGAGTTGGGGATTAGAGAGGCTACTACACCGTCGAGATGGGGGTGAACGAAGGTGAGGAAGTCGACTGTGGTCAGCGTGTTTTGCTTGTTTTCTACTCTTGTCGGCATCACAGATTCGAAAGAGGAGGGTAGAGGAGGCCGGGAAAAGTGAGGCAACTCCGATGGTCGGCAGCCTCTTCTTGGTCGGTGGTGAAGAAAAACGGGAAGGGGAGAGAGAGAGAGAGAGAGAGAGAGAGAGAGAGTAAGAGAGAGAGAGAGAGAGAAAGGGTGGGGTCCTTTAATATTAAGTAACTATAGTTTTTTTTAATACCGCAAAACTTCATAAATGATCTATGTGGTTGTGAAATGACAGAAATGTCATTCACTTAACGGTTAAATGCTAACGGAGTTAGCGAAAATGGTCATTTGTTAAAAGTTTTGAAACCACAGAGACTATCTGTGAGGTTTTTAAAAATTATGGACTAAACTTAAGATTTTTGAAAACCACAGGGACCATTTTTGAAGTTTTGTCTATTTTTTTAGATGATGTGTTGGTAATGCAAGAAAATCGGTTCATTAAGATAAAAAAAACAAAAAAAAACAAAAAAAATAAAAAATAAACAAAGAGTTATGATTGTTTACAAATGTTTACGTATACATGATTGATTGTACATTATAAATTCAAATTATTTCTTATTACGAGAATATATTTTTTTTACAATGTTCTCAATTCAATATTATACGCAATTATAAAAATTAAAATTGTCTATCTAATTTTATAAAACCAATCATATCTATCTCATCAACTTATTTTTGTTATTTTTTCTGATAACACATTTTACCAGTTCATTGGTGACATCAGCGCCTATGTCACAACTAGGAATTTGAAGCCTTGTAAACATTGAACAATGATAACAAATGTGAACCAACAATGTGAAAGCATGTAAGATGCTTATTCAATAACAACAAAATTTCAATCAAACACTTCATACATGCACTGCGAATAGCCAACAAACAATTGGAAACCCTATAAATCCTTGTTTACGTCCATTTTGGACTAGGATTTCCTTATTGGGCCCAATGGACCAATAAGCTTCCAATTGGACTATATTGGGCTTAGAACTCTTGAATGGGTTCTAATTAGACCCACTTTCATTTATTTTAATATTTTGGGCCATATTGGGCCTAGAATGAAACAAAATATTTAAATGAACCTTATTGGGTCATAACTAACCTAATTTAGCCCTAATAGGTCATAAAAATCACATTTATATTTATTTGGACCAAAAATCACTCAACATAACCATGAAATTGGGCTTAAGCATTTAAGGCCCAAAAACTCTCTCTTCCCTATCCATTCTCGGCCCAAGCCCAACCAAAGAAGAAGAGTTGACTTTTTTCATTGCCACCTCATTTTTGTTTAATGGTTCTCCATGCAAATCCCATACACCCAAGTAAACATCTCATCAATCTTCTTTCTTCTCCTCTCTCTTTTCTTCGGCTGAGAGCAAAAGAAACACACACGCACTCACAATAAAATTTCCTCTAAACCACTCAAGAATCATCCACTCTCCTTCATCCAAAATCTCGAAAATTTGGCTTGAAGTCTAAGGATTTTCATTAAGTAAATCTTCATTCAAGGTAAGTTGATGTTAAACCTATGATCTAACTTACTTCATTTCATCAAAAATCTCTTCTAAATCCATTCAATCTTGTGATCTTGCACCTTAGAAGCTCTTTAAGTTCGAGATCTTCCAAGAAAGGTTGCTAGGACCGAACATAACAACAAACTCTTCTCTTTTCTTCTTCAAATCGAAAACAACAAGCAAATGTGAGTTTCATACCCCTTTCTTTTCGGTTTTTATGAGTTTTATGGGGGAGAATACAGGAAAATGTGTAGATCTATGCGTAAATGTATGCTATGTGTGATTTGATGCATGTATGTGTGTGATATCATGTGTTTTGTGATGAATATGTTATCAAAAAGTGTGTAAAACCGAGATCTAAGACATGAGAAAGGAAATAAACATAACTTAAGCTATTTTACACTAATCAAGTGAAGAAAAATAGTTTATAAGGTTAGAATGAATATACTTGAACATAAAACCCAATTTTGGGCTTAAATTGTCAAAAATACAAACTTGGGGTAAAAATCAACAAGTCACGGTTTCTTGAAGGTTAAAAGGGACCAAAACAGTTTCCCTAAATATTTTTCTGATTTTTAGAAACTTCTAAGGACTTAAAATGTAAAATTTTAACCTAATGGGCTAATTATGGGCTTCTCGGCCCAATAAGCCTCCAAATGCGAAATTTTACAAGTTGAGGGGCTGGAAATGTAACTTTCTGTAAAACAGGGGGTATTTAGCATAACAAAATGCTTATAAGGGTCAAAAGTGCTTTTCATTATCAAAAAGGACTAAAAATGCAAACTTTTAGATTTGGGCTAAAACTGTAAAAGTTATGAAAAATGAGTCCTTAACCGAGAATCACTATTCTAGAGGGACTGAAGCCGTCAACTAAGTAAACTTTGGGTTAAAATTCGTGTTTTCATCAAATAAATTATACAAAAGTGTCAAGAAAAGTATTTTAAGGACTAAAATGAACTTTTTTATTACAAAGGACCAAAAGTGTTATTTTTATAAAAGGAGGGTAATGAAAAGGTTAAAACTCCATTTTCAAACAAATTAAGTCACTAATATAAAATATAAGATCGACGACACGGAAAAACAAATACATTCGGAATAACAAATATCGTTACAAAACGAATTGATTCGGTCTCGAATCAATAACAAAACAAAATCATAAAACCAAAGCAATTCAATAAACACGCGATAATTATGATGAGTTAACTTACAAACTTTGGGCTTGGAAGTTTCTAATTATGCTTGTTGGGCCTTGCTTGCCCAATAACATAATCTTTGGGCCCGAAGGGAATACGCTTACGTGTTAATGGGCCTTCTATGACCCAATTCCATGTAAAAGGACTTTCAATAGATCTGACGTGCTATTGGGCCCTAGTGGCCCATTAGTACTGCTAGTGAGGTCGAGAAGTCAAATGCGAGTTGGGTCAAGTGTCTTTCGCATTCCCAATAGCCTCGAATAACTCATGAAAATAAAGGGGGCTTCGTACCCTCCTTCTCCTCGGTTGTTGGGCTTATGAGAAATCAAAGTAAACAGATTCAGGACGATAAACAATAGTAATCAGGGTGGGTGGATTAAGTAAGTAGTAACGGCCGACGCCTTTAAGGATCGTTCGTAATTTGTAGTTATAAACTAGTCATTTTCTTAATGCGTGATTATAATAACTCACAAACCCTAATTAATCCAACGTCACCCGGGTAATCAAAAACATTTGACGTATCGGTATAACAATAAACAAGTCATGTATTTTACGTATTGAGAAAACATCGGGTTTTCCCGGGAAGTTCAACAATTTCATTTGCGTGATTTATACAAAAGTTCAACAATTATACATGTTCTAAAAATGAACAAGCATATTTACGGATCTTCACACTTTTTATAAACAATGATCTTTTTAGAAAATATCGGATTTTCTGGGTCTTACAAACTACACCAAATCATTTTACTACAACATTACTTATGAACTCACCAACATTTCATATGTTGACGTTTTTCAAAATAACTTATATTTTCAGGTAATATGTAAGCCGAAGAATAAGTAACAAGAAATGTCATGGTGTTTTGCTTAGGTTATCTGTCAGACAGTTATGTTATGAAATTGTAATGTCTAAAACAATGTACGGAATGTAAACAATATCAGTTGTAATATTTCAATGTATGGTGATGAATTATGTTATGATTCATGTATATTCATTGTGATGGTATTCAATTTAAGTCACAAGAGCCCTCGGACGTTTTCGCCGTCTGGTTCGGGGGTGTGACAGCCTAGTTAATAAATAAATTGATAAGATGAATATCAAGTTTTATGGTAATCGTAGCATTATATAAATCAATATATTCATCTCACGAGCTCATTTAATAGGCACATTCAAATCAACAATGTAACCTATAAAATTTCTATTACATGGAGAAAATTGTCAATTCGTAAACAATTTTTTATTTGAAACTTATTTGTAAATTATGATAAAATAATGAAACTTTAATGGAGATTTCCGCAACTCATTTAATGCCTATGCATCCACGTTAGCAATAAACCCGGTAAACGTGGAAAAAAAATAGTAAAATTTTCACTTTTATCGTTAATTCATTTTTTTTCATAAACAAATTTTATTTTTAGATTTATTCGTAAATTATGGTAAATAATGAGAGTTTAATGGAATTTCCCTATAAAAATTGGTTATATTTTTGCAAAATATCTTCAAATGTTGGTTACATTATTCAACTAGGTGTAAGACCCGTGTAATACACGGGTTTATTAAAAAAAAATTTAATATCAATATTTAAACATTAAATTTAATATCAATATCAATTTTAGAGCTCTCATTAATTATGACATTTATTATATTATAAATATATCAATTCTTTTTCAAGGAATCATTTATTACTCTCAATATTATAACCGAAATAAGTAATGATATGTGAACAAATCAGAAAATTACATGTGGAAATAAATAAATTCTAAAAATCTATTAAAATGCCATGTGTCCAAATCAATGAGGACATGACATGTGGCAGAAAATGGGTTTTATTTATTAGTATAGATTTACCAATTAGAAAACATATATGTAATCGTATGCGAATAAATAACTTTAAACTCATTTGAAGCATGAAATATACTGAACCTGAATCACTACATTATTAATTTTTTTGGTTGATCATCAAACCGAATGTGATATGTCTTCGTTGATTATAGCCAAAGGCAACCAATTTGGGATATACTTATCATTTTTACAACCCTGAGTTGGTCGGATTTCTATATTTAATCATGAAACGAGATGTATGAGAGCAAAACACGCAAAACATGATTATAGACAAAAAATAATAATAATAAAAATAAAAAAATAAAATAAAAATAAACAGAATAATACACAAAATAAACAATTATTCATTTCGGGTATATAGTTTAGCTAATAAAGCCATGGATATGACATCAGAGATCTCGATACGGTACTTATTTAATTTATGAAATTATTAATTTCATTTAAAGGGGTCTAGATAGTAAGATATTTGTATCTAAAACATGTTAAACAAATATTCTGATTAATAAAACATATTACATGTAAATATAAGAGTAAATTACACGAATGGTCCCTATGGTTGGGTAATTTGCATGTTTGCTCCCTAACTTATTTTTTTTAACACGGAAGGTCTCTGCTATTTGTTTTTATTACACGCTTGATCTTTACTGTTTGTTTTTGTTACGTGTTTGGTGTCGGTCTTACCTAAAAAGATTATTATTTAAGTAAGGAAAAATGGTATGGTAGGTAAGGTAATATGAAGGGATGGGCTGGAGTGTGTTTATTTAAATAAATAAAAAATCAATGGCAAAATAGTATTTTTAAGTAAGACAGAGACCAAACGCGTAACAAAACAAACAGTAAAAACCTTCCGAGTTAAAAAAGATTAGTTAGAGGCCAAACGCATATTACCCAAACCATAGGGATCATTCATGTAATTTACTCTAAATATAAATATCGCTGGTCTTGGATATGTATAAGTGTGTGACACACATATGGTCCATATCGTTTAGGGAGACCGTAATTTTTTACGTAACGATGGATTTTGTTTTGATTGATTTTATAGTAATTTTTGACTTATCAATAGTTTTTGTTTATGTAAAAAATTATATTTAAGAGCCCATTAATCCTACAAATATTATACTATTCATAAGTTGTATTTTTCATACAAATACAACAATCCACCGCAGGAGATTCCCAAATATGTTTTGAAAATTTAACAACAAAAGATGAATCAGATTCAATGTTGCTGTGAGTAAGCCTTTACCACAAAAACTGATTGAAATAATAATTTAATTTTTCAATTCTCAAATAAACGGCGAATAGTTGCTTTTTAGCCCAAGACTCATTTCTGAATTCACTAATTAAATAATTGGTGATTAAAAATTGTTTTTGTTAGATTATGTGTACAACATAAAGCAATGTTGAACGAATAAACGATACCCTCTAGCATAAGATAGTATATGTTTTAAAATACATCGGTATGTATATAACCCGATAAAATACTGTAACCTTTTTAAACGGAATCATGCAGGAGGTATTATTTATATCATATTGCCATACTTTTAATCAAAGGCTAGGATTTTCCTACATGGTTAATAATAAAGATAGTGCTTACAATGATTAATGCAAACCTAAATATTAACTATTGTTTCTTGATAATAATAGTATTAAACGTTAAATGAAACATTTTTTTACTGTATCGGTATAAAAGGTCATTAAATTTTATTTTTCAATTGCAAATTTTATAAAACTTATATACAGTTATACACTAATACACTTTAATTATTCTCTTATTATAATTATATGGGTAGATATTATAGGAATAGTATAGTGGGTGCCTGTGAACCGTTCTAAAAAATAAAAAATAAAAAATAATTATATGGGTTATGTTGTGTTTTTCTTAATCGCCTATTAATTTGATAGAAAAGAATCTAAAAACGTATCCACATGTTGATTGTATACATTATCGTTTAAATGTTTTAAAAAAATTACTATATTTTCAACTATTTGTCTGAAAAACTAATGCTATATTTTTTTTCATTCGAAAAACCATCTCATATTTCCAAAAACCATTCACATTAAAATAAATCTTTTTCAAGTAAATTATTTTTGTAAGAAACCATTTTGATTTTTTTAAAATACAACATAAATTTTGATCATGGAACAAAACCTTTTAATAGGTAGGAATGAAAATTATTTGGTTTTTTACTATAAACCCAAATCAAACCAAAATTTTCTGTTTTTTAATTTGAAAATGCCAAACCAACTATTTTGGTTTTTTGTTAGGGTTTTGTTTTTATTTTTATTTTCTCTGGTTTCTTCAAAAACAATGTTGATAAAATTTAACAAAACACAATTCCCTAAAGGGAAATTCCTAATTAAGTCTCACTATTTTAGGCCAATTTACGGTTTAATCCAAAATTAATTTTTATTTACAAAAAAAAATGGCAGAATACCAGCTAGAACTTCAGAATAACCTTTTGTGGCCGATTTCCTAAATTTAACTGGTATTCCAGTTTTTTCCGTTAATTCAATTGAATCATGCACTTCAACAGGCTCATGTTAAACTTGTACCTCAATTTGCCAAGAACAGTAGTAACATCTTGATAGCAGCTAGTCTTGCATTGGCTAGACCACAAAACACAGATTCGATTGAACTTTGATACGCTCATTTCATACACACACACACATGTTCCAGATTAGAAATTTTTATGCATGTATACGCACATAAAAAGGAATGAAAGAGATATATCTGATGGGTGTGTGTATGTATCCCTTATTGCATCCTTCCAAGTTCTACAATAGATACAAAGAAACATAGGCATGTGGATTAAGGTTTTAAACAACCAATAAAATGAAGAAGAAAATAAGTACTAACAAGAAAGGTTATCCAACAGATTTAAGTATACCTGATTAGTATTATTACGTATGTTTTGTAGTTATCCTAATACTTAGACCAATGTTGAAATCAAAAGAAAATATACAATAATTTTGTATGAATTTCATCTTGCAATCATGGAGCACTCTATCTTTGGTAAAAGTTTTCAGACAAATTTATGAAGTTTGTTAGTTTTTTAGATTCTATAGATAATTTTTTCTAAATTCCGTGACTTTAAAACTGAATATATAACATTATATAAAAAGAAATGAAAAAATACACTCATTGAAAAAACAAACCATTTTTAATATATTGTCCGAAATTTTAGTCGAATTAATGGAAAAGTCTCAATATTTTGACGAATTAACGATAAAAGCCGGAATACCGGCTAAATCTGCGAAACCGACCACGGAGGGTTATTCTAAAGTTGTAACCAGTATTCTGTCCTTTTTTGTAAACAAAATTTAATTTGGGATTAAACCATAAATTGACCTAAAATATTAGGACTTTATTGGAGATTTCCCTTCCCTAAAATATAATGCAAGTTAAGGCCAATACATGTTAACCATTTTAAGTAAAATCTTCATAAATGGTTCATGTGGTTTTCCGGAAAAACCATGTTTGGTCCTTAACCTTTTTTTTATCATTAGGGTTAGTACATGTGGATTGAAAACTTTTAATGAATCGTCTATAAGACTAGCTTCCTCACTTTTATTCTATTTTGTCTAAACACATGAAAAAAATGTGAGGGCAAAATCTTCTTTTACATAACACCGGGACTATTTATGAAGTTTTAAATAAGTAACCTCTTCCCTAATACCACAAAATATGCACGTATATGTCGTGAGTCAATGACGAGAGAAAGAGGGAGGTCGGAGTTGGCCCTTCTTCGACGATAACTGCAGCGCAACCAAGGGGGAAGACCCTCACTCTTTACGTGTGCGATAGAGAGACAGAGATACATGAGAAAGAGAGCATGAAGGACAGAGAAACGCTTGTCGGTGCTACTAGCACGCTTGCAACCTAACATATTTGTCAAATAACTAATTAGTATTAATATAGGTTCTAAGCAACAAATAACAAGCAAATCTCTAAGTTGTAAGGCATATTAATTATCAGGCAATCCCAAGCAGCAATTCCTGAAAAGATCCCTAGCCTACATACTAGCATGCATTTCTAACATTTCATATATCAATAAACATAACATTTCATCACATTCTTTTCTTTTGAATAAAGTTATTTTTCTAAAAGATTTGTTAAGATATTCAGACCATCGGTTTCAGTTTGGAATCACACGAGTGTTCATGCAGTTCATTCAAACTGAGGCTTTGATACCAACTTGTAACATCTCGATTTTCAACCCAAAATTTTATTTTATTTATTAAAATATATCAGAGTGTAATTGCAATGTGTGGAAACATATGGCAAATGCACGTGTGTACAATCGAACCTTTCCATTCTCACGAACCGATGAAGTTCCTGAAAAGCATTTATAAACAACTGGATAAGCGTTATGCTTAGTGAGTTTCCTAAAATCCCATATACCACAATACTTATACATGCAGAAAAATAATGACCCCGGCCTCTTTAACCGTTCTGCCATCATCCCCAACTAAATCTACGTAGGCCTATAGGCTCCCCACCTTATTAACCGTTCCACCATCAACCCCTACCTAAGTCTAATGTTACAACAATTACGTATATTGAGGTTGCACTTTAAAATCTACTAGCACAAGCACATTTATAATATCTACTATACCGGCTCTCTATCCTAACATACATAAATATATATTGTACTACATGGTATAGTGAGACAACTCGCCTGGATAGTTTCTGAGAAGATTAACAGTTTTCTAATGATCCCTCCGATGTAACGGGTAATACGTCTAATGGGTATTAACCTAGAATGCTATACCTCATCAGCTTTTATAAGAATCTGGTAATGAACACTATATTTTTTAGTAATCCTAATGAATACTGAGAGTTCAATCAAATAAGGATCAGCAAGGTAGGACAACTGGGAGGCATGATCATTTTGGCATGTAGCCTTTTTGAAATCCAAAAACCAAGCCAACATGACCATTCTATACATCTCTTGGAAGTAGATCAATCAGTATAATGAACTGGAATTACTAATAAATCTTATTTATAGGTTCATAATAATGAATATGACTATAAATATAAACTACACTGAAAGCAATATAAGTGTAACTTAACTTATAAAGATTTTCCAGATAAAAGTCCAGAAATTGCGCTAGCAGAACTCCGGCTTGATAGCTACTAGATCTCAGGCTCTCAAGGAACTCATAACTAACCAAAATACCTTTAATATTAAGAAAATTTTGTTTTGAAGGAGAGAAACTCAAGAGAGATTAATTGGAGAGTGTGGGAAATCAAATGATCAACTATAAGTATTTATAGGAAAAGTGCACGCCGCGCCCGACCAAGTGCACGCCTCTCCCAAACATGGTTGGCACTCCTTCCTATCAGAGCATGACATGTGGCGAATTCTAGCTGGTGTTGCGTGACAGATTCTAGATGATGCGCGACGCACCTCTATTACGCGAGGTGCACCCAGGAAACTTCACAAATTCATAACTTCTTCATACGAACTTCGTTTTTTACCTTATTTATATCAAAGTGTGGCTATTGACAGATAGATATTGATGAGATATTCAACTCTCTCTTAGATTGTTTTTCCTGACAATCGACCGATTTCGATTTCGGTTTCTGAGCAGTATATACATATTGGTACGCTGAAACTTCAAAAAATCATAACTTCCTCTCATGAAGTCAGATTTGAACGTTCTCTATATGCACACTCTCGGTTTTATGATTACTGTGACTTTTGTTTAGATGACTCAGGCTAATAATTAATATATCTCTAATTCGTATTTTACAACACACATAGTCATCTCGATTGAATCGTGAAACTTCGAAGAAGCATAACTTTTTCATATAAAGTCGGATTCAGGCATTCCATATATTTAAGAAAATCGTATTGATGTTTCCTACATGTTTATGTCGATTACTTTGGCTAAAAGTTAATATAACTCTACTTTGACTTTTATAAACGATGGTTTATATTAAATTCTATTTGAATGCAAAAATTAAGTGTTACATCGACCGACTTAGTTATGGTTCCATGTATAATTAGTATGATATAAACGTATTTTTTTGTGTTTTATAGAAGTGATACATCTCATGGTCATAGTATCCATAGGAATGGGATGAGCTAGTGGCAAAAAAAAAAAAAATAGGCGGCTTTCCTTCATCATCCTTCACACAAATCTTAGTAAAAGAAATGTGAAAAAGAGAGGTGTACAATAACTTCTTTAACTCCCTTACCAAAACACACACACACACACCATCATCATCATCATTTTCCGTAATAGGCCAACCCTGTAGTTCAACACCAATCTTCAATCTAAAATTGATGCCACCAATTCTTTAGTTTGGGGATGGAATTTACCTTCAAAGTTTCATCAATTTCTTGAAACAGAGAAAAAAAACTTATTCAAACAAGTGCAAAAACAAATCTTGAATCGATGCACAGGTTCCCCCACAACAAAAATAAATGAAGAACAAGAATGGGTTTATGTTTCTTTCTCCTTCATGCATGTATGAAATAAATAAAATGATGAGTAACATGAGCATAACTGGGTCTCAATGTTTATTTCTATTTTTCATGTGTGAGTGTTTCTGAATTTGAGAAATCCAATTAATAAAAATTAACAAATCATATGGTTGTTTTAGAAAAAACAGTTTATGTGGTTTTGTAGAAAAAAATTCGCAGCCCCATACCCCCTCATAATTGATTAGCAAGTGTGGTGTTCAAAACTCTATATTTCTTCCCTCTTTTCTTCGTCGTGCACACTAAAAGCACGATTTTTTTTCATGAAACAAAGAAAAAAAATCATATCTTGTGTTGGGTGTGTTCATCATGTGTCCGATCAATGTGGAGAAGATGATGCAAATTTGTGGAGTTTTTTCCAAGCTCTAGTTCAACCCGTAAAATTACTCTGTGTTTCGTTTAGAAGAGAGCATCATGGAGAGAATCAAACTGTGACATCCCCAAATTCACGGTCAGAAAAGACCGATTTAACTTGTTGCTTTTAAATTATTTCAGAGTGATCATTTGATTAAAAGAGTTGCGAAATTTGTTCCCAAAACACAATATGATAAAATAAAGTTTATCAAAGCATTTCTGAAAGAAATCTATTTTCATATATAACAAAACTTGGGAGTCTGGTGAGCGTATAGGGTTTTCAACCCACAATAAAAAATTATATTTAATTTCACCATCCAACAATAACCCGATTACCCATTCTCGTTATCATCACTTTACGCCCTTAAAATAACAACTATCACAAGGGACCTAGTCTAAAGATTTTCATCGAGATTGACATTACTGCAAAGGGGTTTCCTCGACAATAGACGTCCTAAAGGCAACCATGAGGAGATAGAGTACACCGGTTAACACACCATTCACAGCACCTACAAGCTATGAACCTGTCAGCGTTCCACTAGACAGTCTAGAAAGAGTCTGTGGTCGTCATGTCACACCCCCAAACCAAGGATGGCGAAAACGTTTGGGGTGGAGGACTTCATGTATAGTCTCACAACAACGAGTATAATAGTGCTCAAAGTAAATACAACTATCATAAATATAATTGAAAAGGTTACACCAAAGTATATGTTTACATGTTTCAAATCAATTACATTATGATGACAAAATGAACTGTTTGACGATTTAACGTCCCATCCTCAAAACGCTGTTGGTTTTCCTGTTTCAATGATTTCCTGAGAATACAAATAGTTTTGAAAAAGTGTCAACAATTAATTTGGTGAGTTCATAAGAGTTTTGTTTGATAAAGAAACTGTTTTCCTTGTAAAAGCGATAGAGTATGATTACTAGAAAATCCAATATTTTCTTAGTTAAGTGTGGAATGAATGCTCCTATGTTATGCGATAATGAACTAGAAAGAACCATAGATTCCATTTATAATCACCCAGTGTATATAACTTATATAAAATTTAAGTCAAAGAAACCGTCGAATATAATGGGTCTGCCCTAGGTCCACAACCAAACAAGGAACAGAAGATCAGGCGGACCCACCAATTCTAAGTCGATTATGACCCCATTTTATATAACTCTAACATGTGCACTTAGCAATTATAGCTGGAAACTAACCATTTTAGATGAAATGTAGTTTTAATATCATAAAAACCATTTTGTGAAAACCCGGTACTTTGTATGTACTCCTTTGTGAAAACTCAATACTTTATGGACGTACCTTGCTTAATGTATAACCTGGTACTGTATGGCCGTACCTCGCTTAATGTATAACCCGGTACCATATGGCCGTACCTTGCTTAATGCATAACCTGGTACCGTACGACCACACATCGCTTAATGTATAACCTGGTACCGTATGGCCGTACCCCGCTTAATGCATAACCTGGTACCGTATGGCCGTACCTCGCTTAATGTATGTCCTGGTACCGTATTCGTACCCCATTTATATGTAATGAAAACCTCTTGTAATGAGCTCAAAATGTAAATGTAACATAAACTATACCTATTATAGTTTATCCTAATGTTTGTAATGTATATGCAACCTAACTATATCTATTATAGTCTAGCATACTTATTTGTGGTGCATAATAGACTTACTTATACTTATCATAACTAAGTATAATTATTTGTATTGGTAGTAACCCCTTGTATAAGATTCCTACTTTCGAGCTAAGGTAAATAATATGTAACATCAACCACATGTATTCAGTTAGTACTTTACTTGTCATAGTTTACCGAATGTTTGTATGTGATGGACGTAAACTTTGTTTATGACAATTTATTATTTCACCATATTTAATATAGTAAAAATCCATTTATTTTCTGATGAACGTTTGTATACCAAGACAAAATGACATATAATGTAATAACATATAATCACGTAACGATACACACCTTGCTCAACAAGTTACAAGGTGTAAATAAAATTGATTGTATTTTCTAAATATAACATTTCTATTCCTGTTTTTAGAAAATTTATAAAAAACTCATCAAAGGTCGAAATTAGAATCCGTAAATTCTAAGAGTTTAGAAAATGTGTCTAGTTTGTTTGTAAATTTTTATTGTGATTTTTAGTGACCTTTAACTTGTGTGAAAATGTCCATATTCATAGACGGGTCCGGATTCGTACCTACAGTGATAGGCAGTTATGTAAAAATCGCCATAAATTGTAGAAAAATTGTATGGACATGTGCAAGTAGTCATTTTAAAGCTAAGAAGTTGAACTATTTTCACTTAGTACAGTTTTGAAAACTAAAATGTTTAAGTCATCCAAAACAGTCTGTGAGTGGAGTCCAACTTTTCTGATGAAAGTTGTTGGAAGAGTTTAGTTGTGTTCTTGTTGGTTTAACTTGTATTCCCCCCCCCCCCCCTTAAAACTTGAGAAAAACATGAAAATATAGGGGTATGAACTCACCTTATACGATTTCAGTGGAAGGAGGGAAGTGTTCAACTCAAGAACACTTGGAGGATTGCTTGAAGATTCGAGAATCTAACACAATTATGATGGAGTTTGTGTAAGAAATCAATGATTTGAGTAAAAGGAAGTGTAATAACCATATGAAGGGTGATGATTCTTACCAAATGTAGAAGGAAATCTTGAAAAAAATGCCTTGGAAATCTCGAAATTGTGAGAGAGAATTTGAGAGAAAATATGTGTTTGATCTTTGGTGGAGAAATGAGAAAAGTGCGTTGGAATGAGGGAAGAGAGAGGGATGTTCCAGATCAAAAACGTGAGTATGAGTGGGAAAATTACCCTTGAATGACCAGGTATGGTGGTGAGGGGTGTGGGTTGGTCATGGAGTGGGTATGGGGGTGGTTGCTTGTGTCTAACACTATGGCAAAGTCAACACTCCACTACAAAATCTTACTTGATAGATTTTATTCTTAAATAAGGATTTCCTTAGAAATATGTTGAATTTATGAATATATGGGACCTTATATGTCAAAATATAAGTTTGGGTGAAAATCCCGCTTTAAAATGATGAAAAACGGGCTTAAAACGGAGTCGTGGTTGAAAACCGGGTGAAAAATGAGAAATTCTGAAGTTCTGGGCGAGGGTGCGGTCATCAGCAGCATTGGAACCGAAGTGGCTTGGCTGTTGATGCGGATCCAAGGAGAAGGGACTGCGGTCCGAAGGGAAGACTCGATGCGGTCAGAAGGCGAGGCTCGCTGCGGCTGGACGGCTGCGGTCTCCTTGGTTGCGGCTGGACGGCTGCGGTCTCCTTGGTTGCGGCTGGACGGCTATGGTCTCCTTGGCTGCGGCTTCGGATGGCTACTTCGGCCTGACTCTTTGACCTCGGTTCTAGAAGGACTTGGCCCCTATAGAGAGGCTTCGGCCCTAAGGGGTTATTTTCCTATGTATCACTCCTGCTTGAGTGATTCTTCACCAAGATAAGTGTCGGGATGCCCTCGAAAGAGGTTTTTGAGAGAGATTTGACATACTTGGAGAGATTTCTCATACGGAGAGAGATTTTGGAGAGATTCCACATTTTGGAGAGATTTGGGAGAGATTTGACATACTTGGAGAGATTTCTCATACCGAGAGAGTTTTGGGAGAGATTGAGTGAAAGAGGTTGAGATAGACTTCTTTTGAGACCTTTTTGAGTGTTTGGCTCTGTATTTCAAGGTTCGTAAACCTCGTTAAGTCTTGTTATGACTGTCATATGCCCCCGAGGGTTAAGGAATAATGTTTTATCGAGTAGTTTCATCACTTGCCCTGATTAGGGTTTAGAGTTTCAAAACACGTGAAAACTTTAAGTGATACTTTGCATTAAGAGTGCGAGTTGTTTAATAAGAAACATAATGAAAACCCTAGTACACAAGGGTTAGATGAGTTGACTGGTTTGACTTGTTGACTTTAGTTGACTTTGACTTGACCGAAAATTGATAGTTGTCACATCATTCCCCCGTTAGAGGGAATTTCATCCCGAAATTATCACTTTGACCGGGACTTCAAGAATTTGGAGAAAAGATGAGGGAAACTTTTCGTAGTACAAGAAATTGATATGGCGGGGACCAATCCGCCTGATGTTAAATGACGACCTTGGAATTTCTTACTGTAACTTGAGCTAAGTCGATTTAAAAGGAGTTTATTGTTTTGGTATGATAGTGTATTTTACACATGCCTTTATACTCTCCGTTTTATTCTCGTTATTCCCACTATGAATATTTCAAGTTGTAGTTAGTAAGTACTGGTATTACGAATGCTTTAACAATCGGTGATGAAATTTGTATTATAAGTCCTAACGGCCCTTTTATAATCGCTTGGTGTAAACTAGTCGTATATCATTAAGATTGCAAGGGCATTCGGATGGGTGACCCCGCCTTAAGCCCACAACCAAAAAATGAACAGGAAATGAGGTGGAATCACACGTTCTAAGTCCATAGAATCTTAATAATATATGACCATAATGTTTACACTAGCCATCATAAATTCACTAGTAAAAACCCTGTGTTCTTATATAGATGGTAAGACTTATTCGGGTTTTGCAATGTTCTTGAGATATACGGTCGATAAACCCTAAGTCGACGCTAGTCTCAGCCAGGGTTTAAAACCTATATGTGGCGGTTAGAAGCACGTACCGCTATTCACGGGTGGTTCCGGGGGAGTTTCTCCTGCGGTGATCATGAGCACCCTTCCACCGTTACCAGCATTCCTTGTCCTTGGACAGTCTCTCTTAAAGTGTCCTGTTTCACCGCACTCGTAACAAGTTGGGTTGGCTCTAATGTCGGGGACCTGGTTGATGGGTTGTACCGGTGCTCTACAAAAACGGATAGTGTGCCCCTTCCTGTTGCAATTTTTGCAATGCATCTCTCGGCAAACCCCAGTATGATGGAAGTTACACTTGTTGCATTTCGAGAGGGTTCCAGCGTATCGATTCATGGGTGCTGGAGTGGTAGGAGTTGTGGTAGCATGAACAGCAACAGTATGTTGCTTCTTGGTGGAGTCCTGGGCTGGTTGGTCCCTCTTGTTGTTCCAAGACTTCCTTTTGTTGCTTCTCCCACCATCTTGCTCAGGGGTGGTTGTTACAGTGTCATGGTTGGCCCTATGGTCGATGAGTTGTTGTGCCAACTCCTTTGCACAGTCAAAGGTAGTTGGTCTAGAGTCCAATACGTTGTTTTGAATTTGGGGAGACAATCCCCAGAGGTATTGTTCAACCTTCTTTTCCTAGGGAGTGACCATCGCGGGACAAAGGAGTGCTAGATCACAGAATCGGTCGGTGTAAGTTGCAAGGTCAAAGCCTGTCATCTTGAGGTTCCACAGTTCTTGCAGTTTTTGCACTTCGCCCCTTGGGCAGTACTCTTTTAGCATCATCGTCTTTAAGTCTTCCCAGCTTAACGAGTTATCCACTGCAAGCGTCAGTGACTTAACGTGGCTGTTCCACCAAGTAAGGGCTCGGCCAGAGAAAGTGAAACCTGCAAATTTGACCTTGCTTGCTTCGGGTCATGCACAAATTTCGAAGACCGATTCGGTATTCTCTAACCATTGCATCAGTGTGATGACTCCCCTGCTTCCATTGAAATAATTGGGTTTGAAATTGGTGAAGTCCTTAAAGGAACACTCTCTCGAGCACCCTTGGCTTTCTCCTTTAGTGGAGTTATTAATACCACTCCCTATTCTTCTGGTACCGTAAGTCTTGATTTGGGACATAGCAGCTGTCATTGCGGCCGTGACCGTAGTTTGGAACATGACAGGATCATATTGAGGAGGCGGCGGTGGTGGATTTGTTTGCGTTCTGCCAGTGTGTCTAGCAGACCTACGAGGCGGCATCTTTCTGTTATATAATTTCAGAGACGAAATGTGCATAAGTCTTTTAGTAATGGTTATTAGTCGTGCGCTGTAAAACTTGGTTATCAGTTTTTAAGTATAGTATTTCCATGTTGTTCGAAAGTGGAAATCAATTCATGGTAGAGATCTATATAAACAAACTTATGAATTTAGTAGTAATGACTCGAATGAAATCTTGTAATTTGTTTCATGCTTGATCTACTCCTAAGATCACCCGATGTATTCCAGTTGCGTATAATTAAGGTCCAATAGGCCGTTGAACTTAATGAGTCTGCCCTAGGCCCACAACCAAACAAGGAACAGGACCCAAGGCAGACTCATCATTTCTAAGTCGATCGTCTCTTAATTATACCTAACCTGGGGGTATTCATTAAGCAATCTTAGAGGCACCATAAGCGAATCGTCTGTAATACCCGGTTATGAAATATTTGGTAAACTCCCAATGAAATAAAATGTATGCTGATTTCATTTATATAGTTTAGTACATGAAGTTTTGGAAAGTTTGACCTTATAGAAGGTCCACATTACATTGTGGTACGGAAAATTTCGACATTGACACGACTCTCTTGAACGGTGTAGTCTCTAAATTTGAAGGGTCAAATTCATGCATGTGAGGGGTAGTGTTTTAAACGTATTCTAGTAGTTTGAGTCTTTATCAATTTTCAGTAGTGTACACACTACTCGCGGTGGGTGATGTTTCGTGGGCCATAGAATGAAGGCATGAAAGTCTGCACCGATCTAGCTCCTGCCCTGGTTTCTGTCATTTGATGTTCTGTCGTGATCATGCTCTTTCTCTAACGTTGTTTCACGTTCCGGGTACTCTCTAATCTCAGCTCGAGTTGCGGTCACTTCCTTCTAAAGTTTTTGATGCGGTTTCTGATCTGTTCATGGCTTCCATCCAAGCGACCACGGCAAATTGCAGTGATCATGGTGGTAGCTCCAACCTCCACGATTTGGCTTACCGATGCTCATGTTGGTACTCTCTTGTGAGTGATGTGGCATGTTATGACAAGGAGAATCATGTATGCTACTCTTCCCTCATTGAGGTTGTAAAAACCCCATCCATGCCATAGGGAAGGTGTCGACCTAGTTCCTAACTCCGTTTCTGTAAATCTACGGATCATCGAGGTGTCGGACCATGGAAGTCTCGTCGGGGTCTTCCTTTATTATTTCTTCAGGATCCTCTTCGATATCCTCTTCGTCGGGGTCTCTTGGTAGTTGAGCTCCCGTCACGTTGCTGGTGCGAGAATAGGGGTTGAAGAGATAATTAATAGAGGTCTAATCCTATAATTACTTATAGGGGTGGCCCTTATCAGTCACGTCTATAATCACATAGTGCATACCAATTATACATAATCTGAGATAGAATAGACCTTCGAATAAATGACTCTACTCTAAGTCCACAACCAAACAAGGAACAGAAAGTAGAGAAATAGTCATAGATTCTGAGTCTATAATATCTTTGATTATGTATAACCTTAACGTATGCACTTAGTCATTATAGGCCTACTAATAGGGGTCTTTAGTTTTCACATAAGTTAGTTATAGTATCACAAAATACTCCTATAGTATTTTTAATGTTTGACTTATGTTTTTCAATGTTTCTTGGTAAGTTTTTAGACTTGTTACAACACCACAACCATTCCTGGGCATATGCTAATCACTTCTGGGTCAAACATAGTTGATCAGGCTATGTCATTCCCAGACCTGACTATACATCCCCAAGCCTACTTGTGCCATTCAACAATCACTACTTTTGTTTTGTTATACTATGATGCTGACCTTAGTATGTATGCATGTATACTTTTAACAAGGAACTATTTATTTCTAAAAGTATAGTTGTTTGGAAATGTTTAATCAGAGACTTTAGTCCCAATGTATTTATAGTTTGTATATCTTATGTGGTTCGATATACTTAGTTCACTATAAACAATGCTCTGATACCAATCTGTCACACCCCCAAACCAAGGATGGCGGAAACGTTCGGGGGTGGAGGACTTCATGTATAGTATCACAACAACGAGTATAATAGTGCTCAAAGTAAATACAACCATCATAAATATAATTGAAAAAGTTACACCAAAGTATATGTTTACATGTTTCAAATCAATTACATTATGATGACAAAATGAAATGTTTGACGATTTAACGTCCCATCCTCAAAACGCTGTTGGTTTTCCTGTTTCAATGATTTCCTGAGAATACAAGTAGTTTTGAAAAAGTGTCAACAATTAAGTTGGTGAGTTCATAAGAGTTTTGTTTGATAAAGAAACTGTTTTCCTTGTAAAAGCGATAGAGTATGATTACTAGAAACTCCAATATTTTCTTAGTTAAGTGTGGAATGAATGCTCCTATGTTATGCGATAATGAACCCTAGAAAGAACCATAGATTCCATCTATAATCACTCAGTGTATATAAGTTATATAAAATTTAAGTCAAAGAAACCGTCGAATATAATGGTTCTGCCCTATTTCCACAACCAAACAAGGAACAGGAGATAAGGCAGACCCACCTATTCTAAGTCGATTATGACCCCATTTTATATAGCTCTAACATGTTCACTTAGCAATTATAGCAGGAAACTAACCATTTTAGACGAAACGTAGTTTTAGTATCGTAAAAACCATTTTGTGAAAACCCGGTACTTTGTACGTACCCCTTTGTGAAAACCCGGTACTTTGTATGTACTCCTTTGTGAAAATTCAATACTTTATGGACGTACCTTGCTTAATGTATAACCTGGTACTGTATGGCCGTACCTCGCTTAATGTATAACCCGGTACCATATGGCCGTACCTTGCTTAATGCATAACCTGGTACCGTACGACCACACATCGCTTAATGTATAACCTGGTACCGTATGGCCGTACCCCGCTTAATGCATAACCTGGTACCGTATGGCCGTACCTCGCTTAATGTATGTCCTGGTACCGTATTCGTACCCCATTTATATGTAATGAAAACCTCTTGTAATGAGCTCAAAATGTAAATGTAACATAAACTATACCTATTATAGTTTATCCTAATGTTTGTAATGTATATGCAACCTAACTATATCTATTATAGTCTAGCATACTTATTTGTGGTGCATAATAGACTTACTTATACTTATCATAACTAAGTATAATTATTTGTATTGGTAGTAACCCCTTGTATAAGATTCCTACTTTCGAGCTAAGGTAAATAATATGTAACATCAACCACATGTATTCAGTTAGTACTTTACTTGTCATAGTTTACCGAATGTTTGTATGTGATGGACGTAAACTTTGTTTATGACAATTTATTATTTCACCATATTTAATATAGTAAAAATCCATTTATTTTCTGATGAACGTTTGTATACCAAGACAAAATGACATATAATGTAATAACATATAATCACGTAACGATACACACCTTGCTCAACAAGTTACAAGGTGTAAATAAAATTGATTGTATTTTCTAAATATAACATTTCTATTCCTGTTTTTAGAAAATTTATAAAAAACTCATCAAAGGTCGAAATTAGAATCCGTAAATTCTAAGAGTTTAGAAAATGTGTCTAGTTTGTTTGTAAATTTTTATTGTGATTTTTAGTGACCTTTAACTTGTGTGAAAATGTCCATATTCATAGACGGGTCCGGATTCGTACCTACGGTGATAGGCAGTTATGTAAAAATCGCCATAAATTGTAGAAAAATTGTATGGACATGTGCAAGTAGTCATTTTAAAGCTAAGAAGTTGAACTATTTTCACTTAGTACAGTTTTGAAAACTAAAATGTTTAAGTCATCCAAAACAGTCCGTGAGTGGAGTCCAACTTTTCTGATGAAAGTTGTTGGAAGAGTTTAGTTGTGTTCTTGTTGGTTTAACTTGTATTCCCCCCCCTTAAAACTTGAGAAAAACATGAAAATATAGGGGTATGAACTCACCTTATATGATTTCAGTGGAAGGAGGGAAGTGTTCAACTCAAGAACACTTGGAGGATTGCTTGAAGATTCGAGAATCTAACACAATTATGATGGAGTTTGTGTAAGAAATCAATGATTTGAGTAAAAGGAAGTGTAATAACCATATGAAGGGTGATGATTCTTACCAAATGTAGAAGGAAATCTTGAAAAAAATGCCTTGGAAATCTCGAAATTGTGAGAGAGAATTTGAGAGAAAATATGTGTTTGATCTTTGGTGGAGAAATGAGAAAATTGCGTTGGAATGAGGGAAGAGAGAGGGATGTTCCAGATCAAAAACGTGAGTATGAGTGGGAAAATTACCCTTGAATGACCAGGTATGGTGGTGAGGGGTGTGGGTTGGTCATGGAGTGGGTATGGGGGTGGTTGCTTGTGTCTAACACTATGGCAAAGTCAACACTCCACTACAAAATCTTACTTGATAGATTTTATTCTTAAATAAGGATTTCCTTAGAAATATGTTGAATTTATGAATATATGGGACCTTATATGTCAAAATATAAGTTTGGGTGAAAATCCCGCTTTAAAATGATGAAAAACGGGCTTAAAACGGAGTCGTGGTTGAAAACCGAGTGAAAAATGAGAAATTCCGATGTTTTGGGTGAGGGTGCGGTCATCAGCAGCCTTGGAACCGAAGTGGCTTGGCTGTTGATGCGGATCCAAGGAGAAGGGACTGCGGTCCGAAGGGAAGACTCGATGCGGTCAGAAGGCGAGGCTCGCTGCGGCTGGACGGCTGCGGTCTCCTTGGTTGCGGCTGGACGGCTGCGGCTTCGGATGGCTACTTCGGCCTGACTCTATGACCTCGGTTCAAGAAGGACTTGACCCCTATAGAGAGGCTTCGGCCCTAAGGGGTTATTTTCCTATGTATCACTCCTGCTTGAGTGATTCTTCACCAAGATAAGTGTCAGGATGCCCCAAATGATTATAAAACTCGAAAGAGGTTTTTGAAAGAGATTTGACATACTTGGAGAGATTTCTCATACGGAGAGAGATTTGGGAGAGATTCCACATTTTGGAGATATTTGGGAGAGATTTGACATACTTGGAGAGATTTCTCATACAAATAGAGTTTTGGGAGAGATTGAGTGAAAGAGGTTGAGAGAGACTTCTTTTGAGACCTTTTTTAGTGTTTGGCTCTGTATTTCAAGGTTCATAAACCTCGTTAAGTCTTGTTATGACTGTCATTTGCCCCGAGGGTTAAGGAATAATGTTTTATCGAGTAGTTTCATCACTTGCCCTGATTAGGGTTTATAGTTTCAGAACACGTGAAAACTCTAAGTGATACTTTGCATTAAGAGTGCAAGTTGTTTAATAAGAAACATAATGAAAACCCTAGTACACAAGGGTTAGATGAGTTGACCGGTTTGACTTGTTTACTTTAGTTGACTTTGACTTGACCGAAAATTGATAGTTGTCACACACGTCATCCATACTCCACTAGATGACTAGATCAACAACAACATCAAGACCTCTCATCATTTTATTTCATCACACATCAACTATCTACCCATGTTATACCCAACAGTTTTGTAGATAACACACACACACACACACATATATATATATATATATATATATATATATATATATATATATATATATATATGTTATCTACAAAACTGTTGGGTATAACATGGGTATATATATATATGTATATATATATATATATATATACATATACATACATACTTATAAAACTTTAAAAACTTGTATAATATATCCATTCAATACTCATTCCAGATAACATATAATATATAAGCACATAGCACATATTTTATAGAGGATAATTCATATATATGTGTTAGAAGAAAGCAACTACACACTCACTCAAAACATACACTTAATACATTCAAACAATACGTGTATTAAAATCGTGTTTATGAAAGATACTATGCACTCACTTGATAAGACGATTATCGGACAACACTACGGCTCTTTGAGTAGTATGCTTCGATGAAACTGGGATATCTTCACACACCGGGCTTCTCGTTGGCAGAGCTTCGGCTTAAAACTCTTTTCTTCTCGGGATATTCGGAGCTTCGGGACTGGCTTTCGGGTGTTGGGATGATATCGGGGATTCGGGGGTGCTTCAAGAGGGCTAGAGAGGGTATCGAGAGTGAGAGAGTAAGAAAGTAGCAACCAAAATCGATTGCCCTTTGATTTCTATTTATAGGGCTGGTTTTCTGGATTCACGTCGTGAATCTAAAAAATTCACGTCGTGAGTTTGGTCAGGCAAAGGTCATTGCGTTCGTCATCATGTCACTTGCTCTGGAATGCGTACATCACCTGTTCACGTCGTGAGCTCTGACACAGACCTCGAAGTTTCTGTTCCGAACTCTATAAATTCATATCTCTCGCATATGAGCTCCGTTTTTTACGTTCTTTATAGCCACACGTAGGTGAGATTATGCTGTACAAATCTCATTTAGACTCTGTCGGCTAATTTTGACGTTATTTTTATTATATTATTTTTAGTAGGTCGGGACAAGAAAACTCCGTTAGAAATTCATAACTCCTTAATCTGACGTCCGTTTTCGTCTGTCTTTTTACCGTTGGACTACTATCGACGAGATCTTCGATTCTCGTTTAGATTGTTTCGGCTAGAATTCACTCGATCTCATATTCGAACTTTGGGTTAGATACTGTTAAATCGAAACTTAGAAAAATCATAACTTCCTCATACAAAGTTAGATTTTGATGCTCTTTTTAAGTAGGCTCTCGGTTTAACGTATTCAACGACTTTCGTTTAGATCACTAAGGCTAAATATCTCTCTATCATAAATTCACTATTTACGTCACACGGTGTCGTACCAGTTCTGTCGCGAAACTTCGACAGGTCATAACTTCTTCGTTATAACTCGGATTTCAGAATTCTTTATATTTTTGAAATCCTCGTCACGACCACTACAACTTCCTTCATAGATAACCGATTTATCTAATATTTATTTTATCACCTATTTTTATCCTTAATTCATTTAAGTCACACAATTAAGCATAAAACACGCAATACTCAAATAATACATTTTTATTATTTCAAAATGGGTTACAAAGGTTAACCTAGACTATAACATCAACATTAATGCCTAGCCTAGAAACACGGGTGTTACACAAACATAGATACAAGTCTCCACTTTTAAAATCAATATCATGTAACTGGATGATGCAGATAAATGGGGGACAAAGTCTTACCTGGTGACATCAATCAATCATATATAAAATGCTTTTGTTGTTCTTGATGGTTAGGAATAGAGAAAAAGAAGATGGTTGATGTGTACAATTTCATCAGTTTTGGGATGTAATTACCTTCACAACTCATCAATTTTTGGGAGACAAAGGATTATGAAGGAGATTTGGGTAACGAAGGCTTACTTGGAATCTAACTTGTGTTGGAACTTTGTTCTACACAATTATAATGTGGTACTTGTCTTACATAGGAGGAAGAGAAAACTTTTCCCATCTTGTAAGTCTTTTCCTACTAATTTAATCAAATGGACCAACTAATGGGTCAACTGTCTTAGGTTTGGGTTGTGGTGTTGGACTAGTAAAAAATAGGCTTGTAAAAGGTTTGGATTTATTATCTATTTGTTATCAAAGATAGGGCCTTAGGCCTTGGGATCTTATTGGATAATTAGTATATTTTTATTATTATAAATCCGAAATTAATTTTAATTAATTAATTTTTTTAGTCGAATTCTGTTAATTAGAGACTTAACTGCTTGACAGTTTTTAGCAGTTAATTTCAATTATTGGTTTACACCTACTATTAAAAACATATAAATACATGGAATCAGACAGAATTTGAAGGCTAATGAAACACACAGTTTCTCTAAAAAATCCCTTCTTCAAATTACAAAGGATCATGGTGATTTTCGACATATTCAAGGTTTGTTCTTGAATTGATTGTAGTATACTTAAGACAGACCCACACTGGGGCAATTTCTGTCTTAGGACATTGCTAAAGCAGACCTCAATCTATACATTTTCATGATTGTATTTTCTATGTTATCAATATTCAAGTATGTTTTATGTAAACTGATTCTCATATATTACATTCAATTAAACTTTGTATTATTTCAATTGTTTTGTTGATTGTATACTTTTGTCATAACAATCCAGGATAGAAATCAAAAGCTGAAGAATAGATATAACTCCTTCATCAAATCGCTTGTGGAAAAGCATGAGAAATTCAAAGGCTTAGATTTTTGGATATGGAAATAGAAGATGTTTTATCTAACAACTCTTTATGTTTCCACTGCTCTCAATGATGATTTTATGTCCCATCCCACTGGTGCAACTACTATAGAAGGAACAAATCCACTCACTACAACCTAATTAGCTAAACATGAAAGGGTCGTGGAATTTTAGAACACAAATGAATATAATTGCAAAAATTTTATTCTGAGTGCCTTGGATTATTCCATCTATGATATATACTCTACCATGGCTACTGCAAGAGATATGTGGGAATCATTGGAAAATAAATACAAAATAGGAGTGGCATGTTCCAAGAAATTCGTGATTGGAAAGTTCATGGATTTCAAAATGGTGCATACCAAACCTGTCCTTAGACAAGTGGAAGAATTTCAAGTAATTGCACATGATCTTGAAGTTGAATGTATGAGAATAAAATCTAACGTTCTTGTTGGTGCAATAATTGAAAAAATCCTCTTTCTTGGAAGAATTTCAAATTGTATCTTAAACAGTTGACTGATGATATGAGTTTTGAGCAACTCGTGTTGAGAATTCATGTTGAAGAAGATAACATATTGAGTGAGAAGGCAAACGCAAACTCCTTGGAACCAAGTGCAAACATTTTTGGACAAGCAAGTACTCCCAAGACAAAGCATAACAACAATAAAGGGAAGAATAGATCCAAAAACTCTTCCAAATATGGAAAAAATCATAGCCCAAACAAGAAGAATTTGGGTCCATGTTATGTTTGTGGTAGAACTGGACACAAGGCTCGAGATTGTAGATTCAAGATGGGTCAAGGAGGAAATGGAGGAGGAAGCAATGGAGGGACCAATGGAAACAATGGTGAACATTTTGTTATAGGAACTTTTGGTCAAACTAACATGGTTGAATCACCAAATGTCACAACTAGCATTCTGCTAAGAAATTCTATACTCATGTAAACATCATCCATTGTGATACTTGTAACCCTAATTTGACATTATGCACTATGCTCATTCAATGACAACAAATTTGATCAAGGTTCACATGTAAAGTTCAAAACCTTATACAAAGCATCACATATAGTTAACTAAGGGTTGAAAACCCTAAAAGTCCCGGTTCAAGTTTAAGACGAACTAGGATTATCTTATTAGGCCTAATGGACCAATAAACTTTCAATTTGACTATTTTAGGCCTAGGAACCCTAATTGGGCTCTAATTGGACCCACATTCATGAAAATTTAGTATTTGGGCCATGTGGGCCTAGGATAATGCACTTTAACTCAAATGGGCCAAGATGGGGAATAAATGACTCCATTAGCCCCAATGGGTCGCAAACCCTTTTAATTAGGCTCCATTGGGCCGTGAACCTTCATAAAGGCCCAATAGGCCGGAAAATATTTGTTTTGGGCCTCATGATTTCAAACTAAGTCAAGGAATGGCCCAAACAGTCTCATTTCCTTTTTCATAGTCCATTCTCGGCCCAATAAAAAAAGAGAGGGAAGATTCAATTTGCTAGTGCACCTCATTGTTGCATTGTGGACTTCCATGCTATAATACACCAAATATCAAGACACATCTCATGCACTCATGCAACATCACCTCAACATTTTCTCTTTCTCTCTTCTCTTATTACCCTTGGCCGAGATCACCCACAAACACACACACACTTCCACTTTCAAGCTCTCTCATAATTCCTCTCAAACACAAGAAAAATTCCCTCATTTCCCTTGCCATTTTCGTGACTTGGTGTGTGTTTTCAAGAGGTTTCCATCAAGTTTTCACACTCTTGGTAAGTTATTCACAAAAGCAGGAATACAAGCAACATTGAACGCAATAACATTAATTTTGGTTGCTACCAATCCCACAGGAGGCCACTATGATAATTCTAAACCCTTGAAGGTCAGAAATTTACTAATATTTTTTTCCAATTATAATGGTAGAATTTGTATATGGAATTATTAATTTGAATTAATAATGTTGTAGTATAATGTTGCGCTTCCTCCAGCTATTCTTTCAAGGTTTTGACCTGGTGTATGTGATGATTGATGATCCCGATGACACAACAAATTTCCATATCGCCTCTCACATTGTGAGGGTTCATCAAAAGCGTGAAAATGTTGTTGCTCTTGCCTTCACCACTGCACAACTCAAGCATTACATTCAAGTTGCCAAGTCTAAAAAGCCAAAGGTCTGCATGCGCCTAATAAACAAACTAACACAAACCTTAGTGGGGAAAGCATAGAAGGGTCTTCTAGGGTTGGAGGGAGTGGAAGACAATCGTATTATGGTGACACATCCACACGAGCATTTCACCATTTTCCATTCGTTAATTCCGAGAGCTCTTTACTCCAGAATGCAAAAAATTACAGGGAAAAATAAAGATATTGCTGAGTAAGGAAGTAAAGTACTTATAAAGAAGAAATTATGAAAATACCCCTTTGTTTGACCTCACGCACATCTGTCATAGTTGGTGCACCAAACACAAATAATTATCATTAAGTAAGGCAACCAAATAGTTACCCTTAATCAACAATAATGAACGCAACAAATTATAATGACAACAACACTTCCATGAGATTCACTTGCTGATTATCATGTGAACGATGAAAAACATTATCAGGAGAATCACGACGATAACACTTGCAACCAACAGTGCAATTGCTTTAATCTGCTTCTCAGCATTTTTGAACCTCTGCTGCATGTTGAGGACATTCACCCTGGAATGAAGGTAATCGCGACCCATCTCATCCTTGATACGCTCCACCTGACCTTTTTGCTCAGCTATCTTTTCACCACAGTCACAAAATATTGTGTGCAAATCGTTCAAGTTAAGCTCGTCTGTTGAGCTTATCGAGTTATTGGAGTTTATAGTATCTGGTGATGGTGGTGGGGTAGGATCCATGGAAGACAGTGAAGAGCAAAGGGAGTATGTATTATCAGTTGTCGGCTAGTGTTTAGCCGGAAGTGGTAACAAAATTTTAGGGTTTTGTCCAACAGACCCTTCACTTATATAGTAGGGGACCACTGAACCCTTAGGGCCCAAGCAAGCCAACTCATTCGTGAGTCGGTGACGTGTAATCCGAGTCGGGTGAGTTGACTCGCTAACTTAGTTGGATGATGACTAGGCAAGGAAAGTGGTTGAATTGGTTCAAAATCCCAAATTAGTCGCTTAAATGTGAATTCATGCCCTTTATAAAGCCAAAAAAATAACATAAGAGACCTTTTAAACCAAAATGTATAAGTTTGTGGGGACTACAGTGACATTTTCCCAATTATTCTCGTTAAGTTGAAATGTAGATGGACATGTCACGTACTAACCATCAATAGAAGGGATATATATATATATATATATATATATATATATATATATATATATATATATATATATATATATAGGGCTAGGTTAAAATGTTTTTTACATTTATTGTGTGCTAGAATGCACCAATAGGAATTTAGTAAAATTATATTATTATTTAATTAAATAATGATAGATATTAAATGGTTTCCATACTTGTATGTATATTAAATGGTATCTATAATTATAATTTTCTCTTTATGAAAATTAATTAAATTCGTCATTAATGTCAACAATAACATTTTTTCAGAATGAATTTGTATCTAGGTTTTTATGTCAGCTATAACATTATTTCATGCTCACTCACTTAAAATACAATAAAGTTGTATGGAATATGAAGAATGAGGGTGTATTCTAGTAGAATATACTCTCGTTCTCCTATAATACACTCTTATTATTTTATATAGGAATTCATTCTGAAAGAATATTATTATTGACATTAATGATGAATTAAATTAGTTTCTATAAAAAGGAATTATAAATGTGGATATCATTTAATATACATTTAATGTTTACTCAATTCTTATTGGTGCATTCTAGCACACAATAAATGTGAGAAACATTTAAACCTCTCTCTCTCTCTCTCTCTCTCTATATATATATATATATATATATATATATATATATATAGGAGGGTTCAATTGAGAAAAAAAAGGTTGAGAATGGGGGAATTATTATAGCTAATCATATATTTTTGCCGCAAAAGCCTCCAACGTACCGACGGAAACGGAAAAGGAATGCACATGTGTTTTCCAACAAAACATGTTTCCTTAAACTATGCTAACCATTACCTTAATATATACAAAAACATAGTTTTTTCGTTTTTTATTTTATTTTTAAAAAGCTATTTTTATCGAAAAATGATTTTAAATATACCAAAATTCATGATTTTTTATTCTCTACAAATAGACATCAATATTGATATAGTTTTAAGATAAAATAATTTTTTTTTTATATTTTCAGCTATCGTTATTCATAAGTGAATAAAAATGAATCATGTTTTTACTACAGTACATTCGTTATTCACTTATGAATAAAAACTATGATTAATTTTTTTTTACAATTTAAGTATCATTCAGATATGAATATAGCATATACTAAACATACTATGTTCATATTTAAATATTAGACGATGCATTCACTTGTGAATATTACATAGTATATTCACTTGTGAATGTTAGATGGTATATTCACTTATGAATATTAGATGATATTTTCATATGTGAATATTATATAGTATTACATGGTATATCATATGAGAATAGTACATAGTATATTCACTTGTGAATATTAGATCGTATATTCACTTATGAATAATAGTTGGTATATTCATATGTGAATATTGCACAGTATATTCATATATGAATATTACAAGGTGTTTTCAGAAATATATATAATTTTTATATGTTATTCACATATGAATAACATACATACTTGCACATTTGTTTTGTGTTTTAATAATCACATATTGATTCAGGTGAGAAAACATATTCATATATGAATATAACGTGGTAATTTAGTTTATGCATTTCATCAAACAGTTGAAGTGCATACAAATTAACTTTTTTAAAAATGCGATAAATATGATACTTTGACTATTTAAATATTACAAAATAGTAGATTGGTAGAGAAATATATGAAAATTTTCAAACAAAAAATGATTTGATCTTTTTTCTAACCTTAATTTCGATGTTTTATTTGATGATCGATGTTGAATGAATGATATGAATTGATGGTGTTGATCTAATGATGCAGGAAGTATAATTAATCATAGATGTTGAAGATATGCTCGTATTCAAGTAGAATTGAAGGTTGGATTGAAAGAGCAAAAAACGAATTTTTGTTGTCAACTGTTGAATGGTGTTGATAAATGTGTTATTGACGAAGATCGATGATTGATTAACACAGGATGACGTTGATCGATGATTTAATTGAAGAAATCTGGATGATTGTTGAAGGTTGGAGGAGAAATTTGGATGATAACGATCGATTAGAATGAATTTCAACTGTTATCTAATTCTCTACACTTACGTATTTATGATTGAAGGCTATTATATCATATTTACAAGTTTGCCACCGTGTCTTTTTATGCTTAGATTAAATGAGTGGCTGAGACTGATTCCCCCATTCTCAACCTTTTTTATTTTCTCAATTGAACTCACCTCTCTCTCTCTCTCTCTCTCTATATATATATATATATATATATATATATATATATATATATATATATATATATATATATATAGGAGGGTTCAATTGAGAGAAAAAAAAAAGTTGAGAATGGGGAATCATTCTCAGCCAATCATTTATTTTTGCCGCAAAAATCTACAACGTACCGGCGGAAATGGAAGAGAATGCACATGTCTTTTCCAATAAAACATATTTACTTAAACTATGCTAATCATTAACTTAATATATACAAAAACATAGTTCTTTTCGTTTTTTTATTTTTAGAAGCTATTTTTATCAAAAATTAATTTTAAATATACAAAAATTCATGATTTTTTATTATCTACAAATAGACATCCATATTGATATAGTTTTAAGATAAAATAAAAAAAAATTATATTGTCATCTATCGTTATTTATAAGTGAATAAAAATGCATCAAGTTTTATTACAGTACATTCGTTGTTCACTTATGAATAAAAAGTATGTTTTTTTTTTTTTTTTTTTTTTTTTTTTTTACAATTTAAGTATCATTCATATATGAATATAACATATAATAAACATAGTACATTCATATTTTAATATTGGACGATGCATTCACTTGTGAATATTAACATAGTATATTACTTGTGAATATTAGATGATATATTCACTTATGAATATTAAATGATATTTCATATGTGAATATTACATAGTATTAGATGGTATATCACATGTGAATATTACATAATATATTTACTTGTGAATATTAGATGATATATTTACTTATGAATATTACACAGTATATTCACATATGAATATTACAATGTATATTCACTTGTGAATATATTCACATATGAATATTTGAAGGTATTTTGACAAATATATATAATTTTTGTATGTTATTCACATATGAATAACATACAAACTTGCATATTTGTTAATAATCATATACTGATTCAGGTGAGAAAACATATTTATATGTGAATATAACGTGGTAATTTAGTTTATGCATTTCATCAAACAGTTGGAGTGCATACAAGTTAACTATTTTAAAAATGTTAAAAACATTAAGTTATCAATTCCAAATCATCATATACTTCCGATTTCGACTTCAGATGCAACATCCTACGTCTGATCGATTTCTCATTTTGATTTTGATTTCCGAAAATCCAATTGGGAACCTGTCAGTACCGATTATGAGTCCTTCAATGTCGACTGTGACTGCGAGTCCAGAACTCCGATTCCAATTTCATGAACAGCGAAGAAATTCCGGTTTAGTTGAAGAAATCTGGATGATTATTGAAGGTTGGAGGAAAAAATTTTGATGATGAACGAACTGTTATCGAATTCTCTACAGTTACGTATTTGAGATTGAAGGTTATTAACATATTACAAGTTTGTCACCGTGTCTTTTTATGCTTAGATTAAATGAGTGGCTGAGAATGATTCCCCATTCTCAACCTTTTTTATTTTCTTAATTGAGCTCATCTCTCTCTCTCTCTCTCTCTCTCTCTCTCTCTCTCTATATATATATATATATATATATATATATATATATATATATATATATATATATATATATATATATTAGTCTTAATGATCGTTCACCTTTAATTGCTCATTTTTTTTCTTCGTCATTTTCTATTAATTTTTATTCTTTTAAAAAATGTCTTATTTTTATTGTTTGTTATATCTCGTTTTATATTTTGAGATTTTAATTAGTAAAATATAAACGAGTAACTTATTTAAAAATATCAAATTAATTATCTAAATTATTGAAAATTATTATTTATTAATATTATGATTTATTACTATGTTTATCTTTATTTTTTATTTAAAAATCTTTTTAATTTTCTTTGTCATTACATTACAATCAATATAATAATTATATTTATATTATATTATATAAATTGTTATTCCTACTAAAAACAAATATATATTTACACATTGTTTAATGAAGTTACCTTAACTAACGGACATTAAAAAAAAAAATAGAACACCTGCAAATCTACATTAATTGTTGTTTTAGACAAAGTATAGACAAAACTGCAGAAATGGTTATTGTGGTTTTTCATTTTATGTGGTTATGGTCCAAACGTTTGAAAAGTTGTAGATTTTGGTCATTTTGAACAAGTTTTATTGTGGTTTTGGTCTCTCATCCGTTAAGTTTAACTGGTTGGCTGTTAACTTTTTTAAAATGACAATTTTACCCTCAAGGACCATTTCCACAGTTTTGTCTTTTACCATACTATAAGGACTATTTTTGCATACATTCTTTTTTATTTTATTGAAGTATTATATATTAATAAATATTATTTTTAATGTATAATATTATATATTAATAATAGTGCTTATTGGATTATTAATTTAATTTACTTGATTTTTATAATTTTTTTTATTGCAGTAATTCTTTTTATCGACTTAATATATATCAATACATATAGTTTTTAATATATAATACTTATATCATAATAAATATTATATTATTGGATTATTAATTTCTTTTATTTAATATTTTTAATTCTTTTTTTAAAATTATTTTTATTGGATTATTACTTTTAATTCATTATTTTCTACATATACTAAATATTGTGTTATTGGATTATTAATTTATTTTAGTTAATTTAAAATAAAAACTTTGTCGAAGTAATTCTTTTTATTGAATTATTATATATCAATACATATAGTTTTTAATATATAATATTTATATCATAATAAATATTATATTATTGGATTATTATTTTCTTTTAGTTAATTTTTTTAATTTCTTGTTTTTAAACTGTTTTTTATTGGATTATTACTTTTAATTTATTATTTTCTTCATATACTAAATATCATTTCATTGGATTATTAATTTATTTTTAAATTATAATAATAGTTCTTGTTAATTTTATTGGTTCCACCACAAAGTCGTGAGATACGTAAAATCATCGTTTCACATCATCAAAAATCGTTAGGATCACCGCCAAACACCTTCATTTCATGTAGCTTATAATGATAACCCATAAGGAAAATACCACCACCATCACTCGGTCACCATCACCACTTATATATAAAAAATAATATTTATTGATATATAGTAATCTAATAAAAAAGAATTGCTCCAACAAAAAGGAAATTATAAAAATAATCAACTAACAGAAATTAATAACCCAATAAAATAATGTTTTGTAATACATAATAATCCCATAATATAATATTTATTATTATATAAATATTATATATTAAAAACTATATCTATCGATATATAATAATTCAATAAAAAAGAATTACCTTGATAAAAAAAATTGAATTAACTAAAATAAATTAATAATCCAATAAAACAATATTTAATATATGAAAAAAATAATAAATTAAAAGTAATAATCCAATAAAAAATAATTAAAAAAAATAATTACAAAAATTAACTAAAAAATAATAATCCAATAATATAATATTTATTATGATATAAATACTATATATTAAAAACTATATGTATTGATATATAACAATTCAATAAAAAATAATTATTCCAACACAAAAAAAATAAAAAAAATCAACTAAAATAAATTAATAATCCAATAAAACAATGTTTATTAATATATAAGATTATATATTAAAAATAATATCTATTAATATATAATACTTCAATAAAATAAAAAAGAATGTATGCAAAAATGGTCCTTATAGTATGGTAAAAGACAAAACTACGAAAATGGTCCATGAGGGTAAAATTGTCATTTTAAGGAAGTTAACAGCCAACCAGTTAAACATAACGGATGAGGGACCAAAACCACAACAAAACTTGTTGAAAATGACCAAATCTGCAATTTTTCAAACGTTTTGACCGTAGCCACATAAAATGAGAAACCATATTGACCATTTTTGCAATTTTGTCCAAAGTATATAGGTAAGTTATTTGGATTGTCCTCTTTTAAATATAAAATGAAAATAAAATATAAGTTAAAAAAACGTGCCGTTAAGAAACATTGCAAAAGAAATAGAAAAAGTCAAATTTTTATTGCCGAATGATTCAAAAAATCTAAATATACTAATTTTTAAATATAAAATGAAAATAAAAAACAAGTAAAGAAAAAAAAATCCTTTTTTTTATTGTTGAATGATACAAACCAAATAATTATTTATTTATATTATAATTATTAAATAAAAACAAAGTAATAATCATTATATCTAAATATTATTAGAAGAAAACTTTATTACATTACCTCAAAGAATGATTGGTTTCCTTAATAGTTTTCCATATCAATTTGATGATGATGTCGTCCTAAAAAAACGCTTTAATTTAAAACCCTAATCTCCTCTATACACAATGCAACCACCGTCAAACTACGCCTCCTATGCGTCGCTTGATTTTTCGCCAGCCATTTCTTACGACCATCCTCTTTGTTACTTTCTAGCTAATTGCAAAGGACTTGATTCTAAGAATCACGATGTATGTTTTCATGTTTCCAATTCAAGATTCTTGAATGTCGAAAAATTTAGAATCTTTAACCAATTCAGATATGTCGAAAACCACTTTTTCAATCTGGGCTCATTTAAATCGGAGTAAATTATGCATCAAACTGCTTTCGATTTTGCTATTGAAACACAATTATCAGGTGTTTAACCAACTGATTATCTAATTTTGATAATGTGATGATACTACAAGTGCAATGTCAAACTATAACAGCCAGATTATGTTAAACAATCAAGTTAGTGTTGATTTTGTTTTGAATTCCGTGAAAAAAGGTTTGTAGCTTTGCAATTGATTCCTTTAATAAGTTGTATCGCCTCAGATTCCAAAATAAGAGCTGCATTTTGACTTTGAATGCCAAAAGGTTACTTTTGGGCTTTATTATTGTTGACAATTTTAGTCAGTCTGTCGATAAAACAAGATGCAACTCTTTGAAGTAAACATGGAACTAAGTTTTTGCTGCTATATTTCGTTTTCTTTCACCTAAAATTAGAATCACTAATTTCTGTATCTTGAACTATTTTGTAGGTAACACGCTTGAGCTTTCAAAAGCCATTAGAGATTATCATGATAGTACTGGATACCCTCATATGGTAAGATGAAAGTTGAATATCCTCCATTTTCAAAAGAAAATAAGTGGTATGTGTCTATGAGCCTTAAACAAACTCTTTTCTAACATCAAACTTGATATTAACATTGTATGTTTTAACTTTTAAGGTTGAAGTTGGTAGCTAAAATAAATAGAAAAACGATAGTGGATCAAGAAATATAAATATTCAAATAGATGCTCTCTTGCATTACCATCATTTATTTATTTGTTTGTTTTTCTTTTCTTTGTAATGAAGAATGCAAGGTTTGAAAGTGAGTTTTTTTTGGCTACCAATCCTCAACTATCAAGTTCATTTTACATAATTTTAAATCCATTTTAGTTAATCAGTATAAGAGCTATTTACTCAACATCTTTTCATTTTACATGCATATTAACCATTTGATTAAATGTCTAAATGAAATTTGCTTTTGATATAACATTAACGTAATGTAATATTACGTACAAGTCCCTCATGATCTAACATTAAGTTTTTTTTTTCATTGTATCTAATTTGGTTTTTATCTCTCTAGTACGTTGTTGGTGAACTTGATCCCAACTCAGAAAAGAAGATTGCTTTGCTTGTCAAATCAATTGAATAAGTGGCTCCAGAAGTTGATATTTTCCGATTAAAATAATCAAGCTTGACAGATGAGCACAAAAGAGTAAGTTCTTATATGAAATGTGATTAGAAAGAGTTCATCGAAAAGGTTGTCAAGGAATTTTAATCAGGAAGGAAAGCTTGAAGATTGATTCTGCAATGAATTTGGAAGGAAAAACATTTGATTAATAACTCATTGTCAATTAACTTCATTACAATAATGGGGGTATTTTAGTCATTTTCAATTAACTTCATTTCATTCTTCCGTCCCTCCCTTCACCAAATTCATTCCGCAATCTCTTTGAATGATGCCCATTCATAAAGTGCATGACTTCGGGTATCAAGTGTCTGTAGGAATGGTAAACCAGTTGTTTGTTATTTTGCAAGCCTTATTTGATAATTTGGTGGAGATCTGAGTGAGAATCTATACAGGTTTACTAAAATATATATGAAATACACGCTAGACAAATTATGTTATGTATTTCATAGCTATATTGTATCATTTTTTGAAATTGGTGTGTAAAGTTATGTGTCTGGTCATTCCTTCAGGTATAACTGATGATGATCTCCATGAATCTGCCTATGAAATCCTTCTAGCTGCTAAAGGAGCTTTAGGGTATCTTTTATTGCTTTGCTTGAACTTTATTTTGTACACACACATTGACACTGTTTTCACATTCCTTTTGAATTCCTATTTTGCTGTGATTGGTTCTCTTAGAACTACAAATCTGCCAAACTATCTTTTGACTATTATGTAATGATTGTTTAAGCTGGGGACCTATAGTGCCATCAAAGGAAAAGAAAAAAGAAAAGAATTCCATATTGTTGAACAAGCTTGAAAGGAGTAAGAGTGAACAAGTTACAATGCAATCCCAAGAATCGACTGGTTTGCCAAGAAATCGATGATTATTCTACTCGTACCATTGATTGTACATTAGTTTTGAAATTTATTCATGTATATGTGTGTATGGTGATTCATACTACTCTGTTTGTTTGGATATGCCATTTTTTTAGTTCATCAATGTGGCACTCTAGACTTTAGCTGCTCTCAAGAACATGTTGAAGAAAACATTAACTGATGAATTATTTTGTAGCCAATGGTTCTATAGGAACCATGGTTAGGTTGTTCAGAACCAACGATAGGAGCTAAAATGGTTAAACACATTTTCCAATCATCATCATTTCGAGTTTAGGTAAACTGTTGTGGTCTAGGGTTTATTTAGCTTAATGAGTTCGTGCTATCTTTTATGGGTTTTGGTTACTATGTTTCTTTATGTGCGAGATTCATGCTACTCTGATTCTAGATTTTGGTTATTATACACTATATTCATATTACTCTGATTCTTTTTCTTATGTTGTCGTGGAGGTCAAATGAATCAAAAGATTATTAGAGGAACTAATTGCATGAAAAATAAAAATTGGGTATCTAGATTTGACTTCTTTTCCAACACTATGCTCTCATATAGATTGCGCTACGTAATTCTTTAGGTTATCAATTAATGTTTGATGGATTGATTTAGTACTAACATACTTTTTTCTTAATTTCAGACCATAAAGTTATTGGGGGTTCTACAACCGCCTTCCAACTGTTCAACAAAAGGTCTAGCTTAAAACCTTCATTATAATCAATTGAATAAAAAAAGAGTAGGGGGTGCAGAGACCATATGATTCTTTGGTGAAAATCTTCTTCAGAAACCATGTGATTCTTTGGTGAAAATCTTCTTAGAGACCATGTAATCACTTATTAAAAACAAACATCTATTTGTTATCTACATTAAGGTTATATAAGTACATGGGTCAGAAACCATGTGATTCTTTAGTGAAAATCTTCTCCAGAGAGAGATGTGGATTGAAGAAGAAAGAAGTGAATTTTCTTTTAAAAATAAAGGTACATCGATGGTTGTTCCAACATGATGAATATCCTGTATAGCGCTTCAAGCGTTAAAGTCTATCATATTAGGATTTTCTTTTTTCTTAAATTAATTGTGAAATAATAGGGTTCTATTTGTTGATAGATACATGATTATGTTGTCTTAAAAACAGGGTCTTTTCAAAAAGCTCCTGGTAGTTACAAAGGTATCCTGATCAACTTTGAAATTTTATATTCATTTTTTTACTTGAAATTTCTATAATATATGTAGAATTTAGGTGATATTTTTTTGTTAATATAGTTGGACACTAAATGAAATGACATCTAATGACGTAAAGGTTGTTAGAGAAGTTATAACAGGTGAGCTTTGTGATGAGATTGAGACCCTTTAAATTTATAAGGAGTTTTTTTGAATCAGTTTTTTTTTTTTTTGACATTTTTATTATTTAATTTTTCACTATGTCACAAAAAAACTTTTGATGTTTCATTAGTTTTATATTGTATAAAAAGTAATACACAACCGTGTAAAAAAAAAGATACAATGCAAAAAACCAAACCGAAAAAACAGTACCAAAAAACCAAGTTATACAAAATTGGTGGTTTTGGTTCTTTTTATATTTTAAAAGATAATTTTTTAGGTTTGGTTTAGTTAGTGTTATTCTAAATAAAAAATGAATTGTGTAATAAAAAATTAAAATATGATGTTATAATGCTAAAGTGAATGAAAGTGCATTGTTATTTTATGAACTAAACTCATAATGGTGTTATCTGTTTTTGTTGCTTAGGGTTAAGATGAGGAAAAAAAAGAGATTAGGATGTAGATTGTAGGCAACTAATTTTTTGAAAATGAATTAGTGGACAACAATGATGATTATGCAAGGGTATATATAAACCAATTAATAGCAACAAATTTAAAATCCAGATGTTATTCCACTAGTTTGACCAAATGTTATTCTAAGACATTTAAAATAAAGCATATTGGAATATACTAACAGATTTCATTCCCTTCAAAACAATTTTGACGAAAATAAGATGTTGTAACCAAAGCCATTATAGCCTAATATGCATATAACCAAATTCTTAATTAGTTGGAAATATAGTTTTGAAATACTACATCCGTCCCAAATTAATAGTCAATTTTTGACTTTTGAAGTTTTTTTCTTCAACTTTGACCTTAAATTTTTTTGTATTTGATAGATAATACTTGATGCAAAATATATGAATGAATTGTATTTTAAATGTTTTTTCATTGTCATAAGTTTTATCAAGTAATATATAACATAATTAAAAATATTTAAGGTCAAAGTTGAAGAGAAAATACTTCAAAAGTCAAAAGTGGAATATCAATTTGGGACGGATGGAGTATATTGTTATCAAATGGATTTAATGTGCATAATATAAATGTGCAGTTGTGGACGGTTCTTCAATTTGTTAGGATTCTTTACCTATTTACACAACTAACATTCAAAAAAGGCTAAATGCATTAAATAACAAAGTATTTTATAACATCAAATTGTTAAAAGGAAATGTATGTTTGTTTGTAGCAGTCATCTTTAAACATCCATGTTTACTTAATCAACCACGTAACTGTTTAGAAGATTACTTTAAACATTAAAGGTTAAACGACTGAATATTTCACTTTATTTAAATTATGAAAGTATGAGCTATAATTATATACATGGATTTCCTTTTGATTATGTACATATGTAAATATTTACTTGTAATTGTAAACATTTTTAATTGAAATGACTTAAAATGCACATATATGCAGGAAACTACAAGTGCTTGAGCTCTACGGTGACATACCATATAAGTTGGTTAACAGATAACCCCACCCTCACCCCCACCTACATCCCTAGGTTAAGTTCTTCAATTTTTTGCCATTTTTTGTGTTCAAGTGTTGTTGTCAAATATAAAAAATAGCAATGTGTATTCATATTTTGTGTTATTTTTGTTCTTAGAATTTATTTATATACTTAAATTTGATTTTTTTATTCTTTTATACAAAGTCAGTTGCTATGCATTATTTTTTTTTCTATTTTAATTTGTCAGTTCTTGTAATACACAGGTTGTAAAACCTATATTCTAATAAACGAAACCTAAAAATGTCATATGTTCATTTTCTAGCATGCCTATTCCATAATATATGTTTCCACTTAAACTTTCTATATCATTTAGTCCATAATCGGTTGTAAGTTTTACTGGCTCGGTTGTAAGTTTTACTGGCTATGTAATTTCTTTTTGTATTGTTTATTGTCCAACTTCCTTCTGTCATTTTCCTTAATAAACTTTATATTATTGTTCAAACAAAAGATATATTAGCAATTGAAAATGGGTTTACACTCTCATGATGTTCATTATTATTGTTAACAAACATTTTTTAGATCAAATATTGTGAACCAAAACGTGTTAGAAAATTAAGAGAACCATTTGATATATTAGCAAATATAAATGTGATCATTAGTAAAATTCCATTACAATCAAAATAGCAACGGACTATCTTTTTTTTTTTTTTTTTTTTTTCTTCCTATTAACACATTGTACTATAGCAAGTCTATAGAAATAACATTTTGATTCAAATACAAAACCTTTTTCAAAGCCATCAATATGTCTAATAAAAGTTCTTACCTTTGATGACATAAATCGTATACGAATAATTTACAAGTTAATTTAGATAATATAATTAATATTCTAAAATTTAAAATTTTATTTTATAATTATGTGTTACATGAGTTTTAAAACTATTCAATCTATGTTTTATATGTGTAAACTATGATGGAACACATAAGAAGAGTAGATACTTGGATTTAATTTGATTTATTTTAATTGTGAAGTCTTAAACATCAGTGATGTTTTTTTTATCAACCGAAGGTGTCCATAAGTTTAGTTTGATTTATTTTATACATTTATATGTTTTTTTTATGTGTTTCCTGCGTTTATTAGTAATAATAATATTCAATGTATTTTGATCATTATTGGAACTATTGATGAAAAAAGTAATCCTTAAAATAGGATAAGAAAATCTAGAATAGAAATAACCGGTGCGTATGAAGTATGACATTTTGTAAGATCTAGATTTTACGCAATCTAGCTAGAAAAATAGAAATTAAGATGCATTTTTGTTTGAGCATGAAAATAAAACCCGGGGACATTTTCGGTATTTCATTTTGAAGGTTTGGAGGGTGATTAGTTGCCATGCGTCAAAAAAAGTACTTTTTTTTATTATGATAGAATATATATCTAATAAAATCAATTATCGACAAAGTTTTTTTTTTCTTTTCAAAATTCATGATTTTATCTGTATGTTCTCAAGTAAAATTGTATGATTAATAAATTTAAAATTAATATATGATTATTATTCGTTACATAATGATATTACGATATAGAAAGATGCTAAGACAAAACTAAAAATAAACCATCGTTATAAACAATATTTTTAAATTAGTATGATTATTATTGGGTGATCGTTTTATTTTGAAGCATCAAATTTCTTTAAAATAAATAACCAACAAATACGCAAAATAAACCATCATTTCAAACTATAAAATAATAAAGGAGCTACAAACAGTAAAGCACCGAACTCATATTTTTATTATTATAATGTCTGTTTTATGATAATATATTCAATTCGAAGTTTTAAACCATCGTGCATTTGGTTTTTAAAAAACCAAAATAAAATAAAGAAAGATAATAAAACTTCTACGAACGAATGAAATGTAATATGTCTTATTCAGAGGCAATTGCCACTTGGGTCGGAGCATCGGGTCAAGGCGGCCCATCCCGCGAGATGTGGCGGGAACCCTAACACGCTCTGCTTATTTTCCCGCCAAAAAGTGCATACACAGTTTCATTCATCTACTTCCGTTCCCAATCAACGAATTCACTCACAGTTGAGCAAAAAAAGAAAAAAAAACTTAGAGGAAGGCAGCCAACAATATGGATTCTTTCGGCGGCGCATATTTCACCGACGAGAAAGCAGCGAAGGTCGAGAATATCTTCTTGGAGTTTCTTAAGAGGTATCGCATCAGGGTTTGTCGTGTAGATCCAATAGAAATTGATGCGATTCATGTTTGAATTTGACAAGTTTTGGTCTTTTCTTTTTAATTTAATTTTATTATGCGTTACAGTTTTAGGTTAGATGCGAATTCGAGGGAACCTTTCTATGAATCGGAAATCGAAGCAATGAGACCAAACGAGTCCAACACAATGTTCATCGATTTCTCTCATGTTATGCGGTTCAACGATGTTCTGCAGAAAGCAATTTCTGATGAATATTTGAGGTAAACTTTCCTTTCCTGTTTCGAGTAAAATTTAGTAACATTTTTGGCTTTGAAATTGTTGAATTGTATGATACACCTTTAGGTTTGAGTCGTACCTGAAGAACGCATGTAAGAGGTTCGTAATGGGTCAGAAACCCACCTTCATAACCGACGACAACCCAAATAAGGATATCAATATTGCATTTTATAATTTACCTGTCATAAAAAGGTACATTTTCTTCTACACTATTATCAATCTACTAGTATTTGTTTGAAGATTTCAATTTTTAATTTATGTTTGTGTCCAGATTGAGGGAACTGAGCACATCTGAGATAGGCAGACTAGTATCAGTTACAGGAGTGGTGACTCGCACTAGTGAGGTTAGACCAGAACTCCTTCAGGGAACTTTCAAGTGCTTGGATTGTGGAACCATCATCAAAAACGTTGAGCAACAGTATAAATACACTGAGCCCATGATATGCATTAATGCTATGTGCTCAAAGAAAGGAAAATGGGCACTTCTTCGACAAGAAAGTAAATTTGCAGATTGGCAGAGGGTCAGGATGCAGGAAACATCAAAAGAAATACCCGCAGGATCCCTTCCGAGATCATTAGATGTCATTCTTCGCCATGACATTGTTGAACAGGCTAGGGCTGGTGACACGTATGTAAATTCAATTCACACACCTTTTTCTTTTCTCTTTACATAACAAGTCTTTTTAACTTTTATACTTACTTCACTTTGCAGGGTGATCTTTACTGGCACTGTGGTTGTGATACCTGACATTTTCGCATTAGCAGCTCCTGGAGAAAGAGCCGAAGTTCGTAGAGATGGTGGTAGTAAACGCGACACCACTGGCACTGTTCAAGAAGGTGTTAAAGGCCTCCGGGCTTTGGGAGTTAGAGATCTTTCTTATCGCCTTGCCTTTATTGCCAATTCAGTGCAGGTTTGTTGTTTACTTCACCTTAACGTTTTTGTCAATCGTTCTTTCCATTTATATTGTTTTTGTGTGACTCTTTATTTAGATTTGTGATGGGAGAAGAGATGCTGATATACGAAATAGGAAGAGGGATGCTGAGGATGAAGACAATCTACAATTCACGGTTATTGATTTGACCCGACCCGTATTATATTCTCTAAAGTTCAAGTTTACTTAATTTTTTCTCTGTTATTGTAGCCGGAGGAGGTGGCTGAGGTTAAACAAATGAGAAATACGCCTGATTTTTTCAACAAACTTGTTGATAGTATGGCACCTACTGTTTTTGGACATCAAGATATCAAGCGAGCAATTCTGCTTATGCTTTTGGGTGGAGTTCATAAGTTCACCCATGAAGGGATCAATCTCAGGGGGGATATCAATGTTTGTATTGTTGGAGATCCTAGTTGTGCTAAATCTCAGTTTCTCAAGTAAGCATTCAATCTATTTAAATTTAAAATTTAAATCTTCTTTTTATAATATGAGCAGAGTTTCACAATTTTTTTTTGTAGATACACAACAACCTTAGTTTCAAGATCTGTGTACACATCCGGGAAATCTTCATCTGCTGCTGGATTGACAGCCACTGTTGCAAAAGAACCAGAAACCGGAGAGTTTTGTATTGAGGCTGGTGCACTGATGCTTGCTGACAATGGTGTCTGTTGCATTGACGAATTTGACAAAATGGATATAAGAGATCAGGTAATCAATCAATCAATCAATCAATCATATCACGAATGTTATTTTCTGTTTTTTGCCCTAATCCATCTGATTCTGATATCAATGTCAACAAATCAAAAGGTTGCGATACATGAAGCTATGGAACAACAAACAATTAGTATCACAAAAGCAGGAATACAAGCAACATTGAACGCAAGAACATCAATTTTGGCTGCTGCGAATCCCACAGGAGGCCGCTATGATAAATCTAAACCCTTGAAGGTCAGAATTTTATAATGGTAGAATATCTGTATATTATATGGAATGGAATTATTAATTTGAATTAAGAATGAATGTTGCAGTATAATGTTGCGCTTCCTCCAGCCATTCTTTCAAGGTTTGACCTGGTGTATGTCATGATCGATGATCCTGATGACACAACAGATTTCCATATCGCCTCTCACATTGTTAGGGTTCATCAAAAGCGTGAAAATGCTGTTGCTCCTGCCTTCACCACTGCACAACTCAAGCGTTACATTCAAGTTGCCAAGTCTAAAAAGCCAAAGGTCCCTCTCTCTCTCTCTCTCTCTCTCTCTCTCTCTCTCTCTCTCTTTTGTTTACTAATAAAATGTTGTGAATGCAGTTAAGTGTAGAAGCAAGGAAAATTTTGGTTGATTCTTATGTTGCTCTTCGGAGAGGTGATACAGCTCCAGGAAGTAGAGTTGCATATCGAATGACAGTTAGACAGTTGGAGGCTCTAATCAGACTTTCAGAGGCAATTGCCAGGTGTCACCTCGATGATGAGGTAAAAACTGCAATTTTTATCCTCTTTTGTGACTTGTGTGCTAAGTTTGCCTCCAAATTGTGTATCAGGTTCATCCTCGCCATGTTAAATTAGCAACAAGGCTTCTAAAAACTTCAGTAATCAGGTATGTTATGTTTTGTTTATTGATTGTTGTATAGATGAATATCATAATATATCACACACTAATTACTATGTATTGGAACCTGCAGTGTGGAGTCAACTGAGATTGATTTGACCGAGTTCCAAGAAGATGGTGATGTCGATGGCGATGTTGATGGAAATGGTGAACCTGAGACAGCAGATGCAGCAGCCAATAACGAGCAACCAGGTTGCTATTTTGCTCTGGAGAAGAAACTATAAAATGTTATTTGGATAGAAATTAATTAACAGCTGTAATTGGAATTTTGGTTTTGAATTGTGTGCAGAAAATGGAGAAGGGCAGGGAGGGAAGAAACTTGTGATAACAGATGAATACTTTCAGAGGGTGACTCAAGCCCTTGTCATGCGTCTTAGACAACATGAGGAAACTGTTATGCAAGATGGTATGTGACATCTTTTCTTTTGGCATCATCATAACATAACATAGTCATACCTTCATTCTCATTCTGTTGTACAATTCTACTTTCATCTTAAAATATATTTTTCTTGTTTTCAGGGAGTGGGCTAGCTGGAATGAGGCAAAGGGATCTGATACAGTGGTATGTGGGTCAACAGAATGAGAAGAACAACTACAGCTCAATGGAAGAGGCAAAGGCTGAAGTCACCAAGATTAAAGCTATCATAGAGGTAATCAATCAAATCCTTTCTAAAACTACATAATTATGCATAAAAAAAATAATCTGAAAAGAATGTATATATTGATGCAGAGTTTGGTGAGAAGGGAGGGGCATCTGATAGTGGTAGATGAGGAGGCACAAGGGGATGATGGAGTACGTTCTTCTCGAAACAACAGGATTCTTGCAGTCGCACCTAACTATGTTATTGATTAAAATGCATTTAATATGCTTTGCTTTCAAATGTTGTTGATTGATTGATTAAAAGTCTTGATTTCTATGGTTCAATGAGATATTAGGTTGTATTTCTATCCTCAAAATGGTTGTTTTAGTAGAAATGAAACTTTTTAACTCTTTAATTTATTTTTTGTGATTTAGTTTCTTTGGCCACAAGGTCCACAATATATATATATATATATATATATATATATATATATATATATATATATATATATATATATATATCCTTCCCCCACTTACTTATCATCATTCACTATAAAATGTTAAAAGTGAGTAAAAACCGAACCAAAGAACAAAACCGCAAACCGATATAAAAGATGATGGTGTGGATTTAATTTTTGTAAAAACCCAAGTTATCGGTATGGTGCAGTTTTTATAAAAAAACCGGGCCACCAAAACTGAATAATAAATTACTAATTTATATCATATTACATAATCATATATCGCATATTATCTAAAAGAGTAATAAATATTTGTATATAGATATGCATTGAGAAATATTTACAGTTTATTAATTTACTGACATTGGAAAGCTTTTAAAAGAAGGCCCACTATTCCATTCTCCACTTCGTGTTGTTGTGTTAGACTTAGACGAGATAAATGTGTGTTTAATTGTGTTTGTGGAACCACAGAGCATAATTTTGATGGCGGTCGCTGTTAGTATTTTTTTTATACATAAATAGGTTTTATCATTTTGTATGACATAAATTGTTTTTTTTCTATAAAACTTATTTAATCTGTTTATTTATCAATGCTTTTGTATTTGTATATATAAAAAGGAACTTCTTTGAAAGGATATGACATAAAATCATAAATGGTTGTTTTTTTGTCCATATGTTGGCTATTTAGTTAAAAATTAGTTGAATTATTTTAAAAAAATGGCACCCAGACGAGAAGTGGATTTGTAGAGTTACAAAAATCTCGACCCACTACAACAGAAACCGCACCAATGAATATGGCCGGTTTAAAATCGAAACCATACCGTTTAAACTAAACCGCAAAACTGTACCATTAAAAAACAGCACTCATCGGTTTTAGTACGACAAAAAACCGCACCTTGTGTGTAACATCCCAAAAATCAAGACCAAAAATTTTATTCTTAGTATAGCAATTTATAAAACAATTTATAGAAAACACTATCAAGTTATTCCATTTCATAAAACCATAGATCATACGTCTCAAACCATATCATAAAATAGTAATAAAACCAGAGTACAATTCCCAAAAATCTCATATGCGGAAAATCATGTGTGTGTGATACGTTGCTACCGTGCCGACTCCTTTCCCCTGGAAGAAGAAGGACCTGAAACAAAAACTGTAAATCGTAAGCACGAAGCTTAGTGAGTTCCCCCATCATACCACATACCATACATAACCGGGTACTAGCTACCCATTCGGTCTCTTTCAACTGGTAACTTGTCTAACATATTAGGGTGCTGGCCTACCCCTTCGGCCCTGTCGACCGGTAACTTGCCTAGCATATCAGGGTGATGGCCTACCCCTTCGGCCCTTTCGACCGTACCGGGGACTATTCCACCCCTACTCTACGACATAGCATCCTAGTGCATAAACATATAATCATATATTGCCTAGCCTATCTGGGTGCTGGCATACCCCTTCGGCCCTATCGACCGGTATTGGGGTCTATTCTACCCCTCCTATCTCATATCACATAACAACATAGCATAATAGCACATAACGCAACAAATAGTGACATATAAATATTATCACAAAGACAATCATCTCTACTGTAACTCTTACTAGTCGGCCGACATTGTGGCCTTAGACCCACTTCTACCGGAAGGTAACTCAACTCAATGTCGTGATGTAGCTGAACTGTCCTCAGTGTTGGGATCAACTCCTCTCAAACTCCTACACATAACAATCTCATTTAATTACCTTTTCACACTCATAACCCTTTAAGGGTCAACTCTGATCAATGGTCAAGGTCAAAGGTCAACTCTCAGGTCAAAGTCAACCTTTTGGTCAAGGTTAACTTTCTGGTTGACTCAACTCACCAAGTTGGTCCATCAACTCGTCGAGTTCCCCGGGTCCATAAAACTCTGAGGTCTCGATCCTACTCGTCGAGTTTTCCATGAACTCATCGAGTTCCTATTCATACAAGTCGGGGCATTTCACTCACAACTCGCTGAGTTCATCCTTGAACTCGTCGAGTTCTATGATCTTATGAAGCATTTTAGGCTATGATCCAATATGCAGCTGAGATATAAAATGAGTTTAAGGTACAATTATATTTCCTCCTCAACTGATGATAATTTTTAAATACTTGTTACTTGATCTACTGTGTTTATGTTATCGGAAGTAGAGAACATGATCCCACCTTCTTATCGGGAACGAAGGAACAAAGAAGGTCTAACACCACACAAATTATTCACTAGAGAACACAAAGAGTTAGTCAAACAAGGTGAGGACTGGATGAAAGACACTGCTAGTCAATGGATGGTGGTTGCCGCCCTTATTGCCACCATAGTATTCGCCGCAGCTTTTACAGTGCCAGGTGGATACATGACTCTTTAATATTTTCAAAGTTCGATTTAAAATTAGGATATTGGCAAATTCAGATTGATAAAAAAGACAGATATAAGACCGCCTTTAATGTTCCTATTGAACAATATGAATGAAATGTTATGCCATTGGCTAAAATGCCCCTTCAGAATTTCAAATTATAATGAATGATATATTTAATCCTTATAGCAATTTTATTATTGTATATATAGATGATATTTTAGTATTTTTAAAAAATATTCAAGAACATTGTGAACATTTACATACTTTTGAAGCAATAATAGTAAACAATGGTTAGGTAATATCACAATCTAAGATGTCTTTATTCCAAACAAATGTAAGATTTTTAGGTCATAGTTTTGAAAAAGGACAAGTCATTCCTATACAAAGAAGTATAGATTTTGCTACGAAATTCCTAGATGAAATAAAAGATAAAACTCAACTACAAAGATTTTTAGGTAGCCTGAATTATATATCACCTTTTTATCAAGATTTATCAACCGACAATGCAATTTTATATGATAGATTAAAAAAAATCATTGTGCTTGGACAGATAATCATACCCAAGTAGTTAAAAGAATAAAAAATAAAGTAAAAAATTTACCATGTTTATCTTTGACTAATCCAAATTGGGAAAAGATAGTTGAAACAGATGCCTCTGACTTATGGTTTGGAGGAATTTTAAAACAAATTCACCCTAACACAATAAAAAAGAATTCTTAATCAGATTTCATTATGGAAAATGGACTCCTAGTCAAAAGAATTATTCTACTACTGCTAAATAAATTTTAGCATTAGTAAAATGTATTCTTAAATTTCAAGATGATTTATATAATCAAAATTTCATTATAAAAGCAGATTTTCAAGTAGCTAAATTCATGTTTAATAAAGACTTTAAACATGATGTTTCTAAACAAATTTTTACTACATGGCAAGCTACATTAGCATGTTTTGATTTTGAAATTCAATATAAAAAAGGAAGTGATAATAGTCTTCCTGATTTTTTAACTAGAGAATTTCTAAATGAGTTATAACCATTTAAGACAACTGTCTCATGATATTATTAATATAAAAAAATTCAATTAGAGAACCAGAAGTTGAATTAACCAACTTAAACAATGAACCATATTATAAAAGGACAATAATTAAACTAAGACTAATAGGATTAAGAATTCATCTGAAGAATCTTAAGAACAAACTTATATTGCTCTTAAATTAATATTTTCAGGTAAAATTATAATGGGTGACTCAAGATTACAAGTAAAGAATAATCTTCATTGTAAACAAATAAGGGTCTTAGAATCATTTATCAAACGAAATAAAAAAGTCGATAGACCAATAACAAGAATTGACATGCAAAGATATAATAGTATGTTCAAATATCCTCATAAGAAAATCTCAGAAACCACGTGCTAATTTTCACGATGAATTCCAATCATGGAAGAGGCCATCCTTCATACAGGAGTGGTTATAATAGAGGTCGGGGAAATCCTACGGCTTCAAGCAGTTCTTATAGAACTGGAATTTCATCACAAGCAAATAATCAGTCCCTTTCAATTCAAGGAAGCCCATTATATGAGGAGTTTAAAGAAGTTTTTGAATCAAAAGGGAAAACACGCCTAGTTTCGCTCAAATGATCACAGATGGTGACACCATTAATGATCATTTTGAATATAAAGAATCATCTCATAAAGATGATATTATTATTTTAGAAAATAAAGATATAATGCTTTATTTTGAAAATAATGAGGATCCATGGTTTCTAATGACAATATATTTGGATACAGCAACATATGCTGGATATTCTTATAAAGAAAGATTATATTATGAGAATATTTTGAAAATAACTGGAGCGGTTGAATTTTCTCATTTTACATCCGAAGGTAATAACAACGTTTATAATTTCAGCAAAGCTATTATCAAAAAGATCATATCAGCAGAAGAATGGGGTTTAAGTACCATTAAGTAGAAAGAATTTATAGTCCCTCCTTCGAAAATTCCAATGAAATTTACATATTGGGATTATACTGACTGTTTTCATAAAACCTTCTTATATGAAAATCCTCAAAGAAAGCATACTTGGTTCTTTAAAGTATGTGAAAAGGTTTATAACCAAAACAAAGATATGCCAAATTGGTTTACTAATTGGTGGATCTCATATGATCCAAGTGTAGATATTCTCCCTGAGGAACCATTAAGAAAATTTTATGGTGAATGGTTGCCAGTTTCACCAAGATACATGAAACAATCTATTCCTTTGAAATTAGAAGGATTAGAAGCAATATCTTCTATGCATTTTTTCTTGGAATTTTCTATTCCTTGGATTTGGAAATGGTCTCGACATGTGGATTATACTCCCTCTAAATTTCCTTCTCTCCAAAGGTTATAGTTTACCAAATTCTTGCCTAAAATGCTTCATAAGGATCCAAAAACAAAAATTCTTAATGCCCAGGAAACAATTGATCATATCAATCAACAAATCAAAAAATACCAAGACCAAAAAAATTTCTCAGATATAACCTCCTCAACCCCTCAAAAAGTTAATCTAACTAAAGAAGAAATGATCAAATCATTTAGGTTATACTGTTCTGAAATGAAAGAAAACCTTAAACGCAGTACAAAACATGAAAATGTAAAAGATGAAGGTTCAAATGAAGAAATTTCAGATAACATGTCAATTGAAACCCAAAGCCAATCACAAGGCTTTGAAGGGGAATCCCATCCAGATGATGAAGAAATTCTAGATGGAAAACTTCCCATTGATTGCACGATTGACGTGATAGAGGAGTCAACCACTCAATGAAAGAAACTTTCCAAAAACAAAAGGACATCACCACAATAGACTCAAAGTGACAAGTGTGAGAACCAAAATAAAAGAGGATATATTCGTCAGGAATTATTGAAGACATAGTATAATATTCTTCAGAAATTATTAAAGATAGAGGAATCAAACAAAAAGTTATTTCTACTTTTCTTAAAGCTATCTGCCAATGCTAAATATAATAATTTAGGTTTTGTTCGTTTTTGAGTCCTCTTGGTCTATATAAGGAGACTCTTTCTTATGTTTTAGATAGGCTTTTAGCCATTTTCACTTCATCTCTTGTAATCCCTCCCTGTAACATCTTTCTGTAATAAAAAGTTTGAAATATATTTGGAGTATCAAAGTCATTGCTATACATCAAAATTGGATTCACCTCTCTGGTTAGTCTAATTCTTTTTACATATTTTTTATACAACCTAATGAAATGCTAAATTGTTAATATCACATAGTATTATCATGGAAGGAGTATTATGATTAGCAAATCATAATCAAATATGAGCTAAAAAAAGGGTATGGAGTAAAAGGCAAAGTCGTGTTTTAGCCCGCTTTTTGGGCCACATGGTTGTTTCAGGACGTTTTACTCATTGACTCGCCTAACTCACATATACTCTTTTGTTTTCAAATTTAAGTTTATTTAATTTTATAAAAGCTAAATTTTATTTCATCCCATTTTATAGCTTTTCTAGTTGTAATTTTTGACATATCAAAATTGCTTTCTATTAAAATTATTTCATTTATAGGTTTATTAACTCTCTTACATCTAGGATTCATAGTTTTTAATGGTTTAAAATATATATGATAACATATACATATTACTTCCGATCCTGGTAAATAATTATAACCATGAGTTTTGACATTTAATGTTAAAGCTTGAAAAATATTTTCAGACAATAAAAGTTGTAAATTTGGGTAAACATTAAAATATATTGGTACATGTGGGACAGACTAGATTCTATTATACCCATTAAACATTGTTTCCAATTTTTATTTCTAGCATCCCTATGGACCGCTAAAAAGCTTTCAGTTAATACTTGTAATTTTAATGGTTTAAAAACAATTTGCACTAAACCAGTACGTAAATAATTATAAATATATTTATAACAATTTGCACTAAACCAGTACGTAAATAATTATAAATATATTTATATCTATCAATACTGAACTGTCATATCATCTTCATTTATAATTAAATTTTCTTCTATAGTTTTAACAATTTAAACGAAACCTAATTTTTCAAAGCCTCAAAGGTTCCTAATTCATATATAAATTTAGGGTTGAAACAGAGAATAGTCAATTTATTAAGAAGATCTAAATTCTTTGGTACGTTAATTAGTGACATGCATCCAACATCGATGGGTAATACGGTTTGTTTACTTACAGTTGTTTTATTTAGGAGGAAGTACGCATAGAGTTTTAGATAAGAATGAAAACAGTCTACTTGCAAAGTCCATGGGCTTTTAAATTAGCTAATTTAGAGTCGAATACTGGAATATTGTCCAAGTGCTTATTCTTTCTCAAAAAAGTTAAAAAAATAATAATAATAAAATAAAAAAACTATTTATTTGTTAAACCGGTCCGGTTTTAACCAGGACCAAAGCTTTGGATTTTACTAATTTGATAACTGCCGGTTTTTTAATTTTATAGAACCGGTGACTCAAGCGGTTTCTAGCTGAACCGGTTCAACCGCCCTAACAGGTCCTATTTTCAAAACATTAGAAATAATACATAATACATACAAATTAAACAATATAAAAGATATATAATGGATCAAATATTATTAGTAACATAAACATCCAACTAAATGGATATAGATTTTGAATCAATTTTTATATAACTGGTAATCAAATATTTGATATCTCGCTTGATCTTATCAGCAATTGCTCTACATTTTATAAACACATATAAGCCCAAATTTTGTTGGACTTATAGCCCAAATTTTAAAGAATATTCTGTACCAACTTCATCCATTAGACTAATAATCTAACTTTACCTTAGGGATGCTTAAACCTTATAAATGAATTATTGAAATACTCGATAAACCTTATATACTAATCAAATTGTTTATCCCATGAAAAATGTAATAATAGTGGAATCCTTTTAGCACTATAATGAGATGTATATTTATAAAACATAAAAACATGTATGCAAAGTGCTTTTCATGTTTTGCTTCTTTTATTAATTTGACAATGACATTAAAAAATAACAATTAAGGTATACGTGTTTGGTTCTGTTTTAAACTTGTATACAATAATGAAATAAAAACATAAGAAAGAACAAGGGTCTTTCTTAAGTGAGATCCAAAAAACAATGGAGATGGGAAAGGCAATGGGATACAACTTGGAGCGATGTTATGACCGGGTAAAAGAAATTGTTGAAGGGACTGGAGATAAAATGGTGTTGAGATGAATTGTCTCTCCATCAATATTCAAGGAGCGGGTTGTAAAAATAAACGAACTTGGGTTCGGAATTTGTGTCTTAAGCATAAGGTTAATTTGTTGGCTATTCAAGAAACGAAGATGAAAGTTATTGATGTTCGTATGGCTCGGTCTTTTTTGGGGGAATAATTCTTTTTCTTACGTTTTCTCTCCTTCTCGTGGAGCTTCGAGTGCTATTGAGGCAATATGGTCTTCTTCGGGATTGCCGGTCATGTTTATTGTGGTTTATGCTCCGCAAGGGGCTGATTCCAAGCGAATTCTTTGGGATAACCTTCTCCAGCTTATTAATTCTTTCCAAGGTGACAATGTTTTCATGGGCGATTTTAATGAGGTTTGGGATGAATCGGAAAGACTTGGTACTTTGTTTAACTCTAATACAGCCAGGAGATTCAACAATTTTATTGAGTAGGCGGGTTTATTCGATGTTTCTCTTGGTGGTCCTCGGTTTACATGAAGTGGCAAGTGGGGTTCAAAATTTAGTAAGTTGGATAGATTTTTAACTTCTCATGGTATCTTGGATGCTTTTCCCCATTTAATAGGTATGGTTTTGGAGAAGTACACTCCGGACCATAGACCTATTTTGTTATCGGAGCATAGAGTTGATTATGTGTAATGCCCGTAGATCAGGGCTAGTCAATTTAGAGACGATAAGCGTCAAAAATGACTTTTTGATGAAAGATTATTTAGAATGAGTAATCTTAACTAAGTTATAGTATATGTTACAAGGATTCCGTACATATAAAGAACGCTTATAACGAAGAAGTTATGACCTGTTGAAGTTTCACGACAGAACCGACACGACCCAACACGACACAACGCGACGTAAATAGTGAATTTACGTTAGAGCGATATTTATCCAAAACAATCTAAATGAGAATTGAATATCTCATCGATAGTAGTGCAACGGCGGAAAGATGGACGAAAACGAACGTCAGACGAAGGAGTTATGAGTTTATAACGGAGTTTTCCTGTCCCGGTCTACTAAAATAATATACAAGTAATATAATTATAATATATTAAAAATAAATTCAAAATTAGCCAATGGAGTCTAAACAAGAGTTGTAGAGCATAATCTCATCTTCACGTCGATATAAAGAACGTCGAAAACGGAGTTCGTATGCAAAAGTTATGAATTTCTGAAGTTCGGGGCGCGAAACCCCAAAACTGTCAGATACCACGACGTGGCAAGCAGTGCCACAACGTGGCAAGTCTTCTGATGTGACATCCCCAAAAATCACGGCCAGAAAAGACCGATTTTGTTTATGCTTTGTTTAAAAATCAGAGTAACATTTTAAATAAAAGTGTTGCGGAATTTGTCTCAAAACAAAATATGATAGAGATTTATCAAAAGCATTTCCGTAGAAATGTATTTCATTAAAAAGACTCGGGATGTCATGTTCGATACAGATCATAAGCATAAACAATACAACATAGGCCTTACTACATTATTCCGTATTTACAGGCCTAAAATCCATTAATCTCTCATCCCAAGATATCACATCTATGCTCATGCGCCACTACCTGTAATACAAGAAACTGAGTGGGTCAGGCTTGGGAGCCTGGTGAGCACATAGAGTTTTCAACCCACAATAAATAAGTTTATTAATTTCCTCAACCAACAATAACCCGATTACCCGTTCCCGTTATCCTCACATTACGTCCCTAAGCATCTATCATAAGGGACCTATCCTAAGGATTATCATCGCGACAGACACCACTATTAAAAGGATTCCTCAGCAATAAATGTCCTTAAGGCAACCATGTGGGGGATGGAGTACATATGGTGAGCACACAGTTCAAATAAACACACAGTTTAAATAAACACCTACAGGTTGCGAGCCTGCTAGTGCTCCACTGGACTGTCTAGAATAGTCCGTGGTCGTCATCTATACTCCGCTAGATGACTGGATCATCAATAACATCTATAACGAGGCCTCTCATTAATTTATTTTGTCACACAACAACTATTACATTTACCCATGTTTTACCCAACACATTTTGTAGATATAAAATACATATACAGTTTAAATCATTGAAAACATATATAAAACGTTCATCCAGCATAGATAGCAAGTATTGAGATAATATGCACACATAGCATGTAATTTATATAAAATACTTCATATCTATGTGTAAGCTGAAAGTAACTATGCACTCACTTGAAAAGGTGGTGAATCCGAACTCAGACAGCGCTTCGCTTCTTAAAAATAATTTCCTTCGACGAAACCTAGTATTATTACCACTAGAGTTTAGTCTATTATTCGCCGAGACTAATTAATAGTCTAGCTATTATTACTATTATATAAGCGTCAAACAATACTTATATAGCTCATAATAATAGCCCAAGTACTTATTATAAGTTCCTAATAACGTTACTATAATTAAATAAACGATATATTAAAAATAGCGTAGGCGTAGCTCACTTACAACGGGTTTTATAGAAAACCGGGCTTTTCTTGGAGCAGAGTTCCCGAGCCTAAAAGCTCTTCTTCTCGGAGCCTTCGAGCACTCCGGGGCTTCCGCCTCGTGCTAGGGAGGTTCCCTAGGCTTTTCGGGGGGTTTTGGGGCTAGAGAGAGGTTCTAGAGAGAGTAAAAAGAAGAAAGAATGGGAAAGGTGGGAAGAAAATGAGGGTGGGGGAGGTTCTATTTATAGGGTGAAAATTGGCTGAACTTGGTGCCACATGTCACCATCTAGTGGCAAGACTTGGGGAGAAAACAATGGCCAAGATTGTGACACATCACCCATTTTCGCACAACACACTTCCGACTTCTAAAAACCGTAACTTTCACATACGACCTCCGTTTTTGACGTTCTTTATATCCACACGTAGGTAAAAATAATATCTACAACTTTCATTTTTACTCCGTCGGCTAATTCTCGACCGATCTTAAATTTAACAGTACAAGGAGATTATATTGTTAAACGTCCGCGTAAAATTCATAACTTCTACATACGGACTCTGTTTTCTTCTGTCTTTTTACCGTTGAGTTCCTATTAATGAGATCTTCAACTCTCATTTAGGTCGCGTAAGTCAAAAACCGCTCGAACTAAAATTCGAGTTTAGGGTTGTGCACTGCTAAGCCGAATCTTAGAAAAATCATAACTTCCTCATACGAAGTCGGATTTGGGCGTTCTTTTTATGGATGTTCTCGATTTAACATATACTACAACTTTAGTTTAGATCACTAAGGCTAAAAAGTCCTCCATCGTAAATTCACTATTTACATCTCCTGGTGCCGTGCCGGTTTTGCCGTAAAACTTCGACGGGTCATAACTTCTTCGTTATAACTCGGATTTCGACGCTCTTTATATGTACGGAAACCTTGTAACATATACTAAAACTTGGTTGAGATTATTTATTCTTAATAATCTTTTGTCAAAAAGTCGTTTTCGACCCCTATTGCCTCTAAATTGACTAGTCCGGATCTACGGGCGTTACATCTGACACCTCCGGGAGTCCCCCAGATGCAACTTGCGATGCCGCATGCAGTGACGATCAAGCCCACGACGTGGAAAAAGGTGCCACGATGTGGCAAGGGCCGATTTTGCCTTATAAATAGATTTGAAGGGCCAACTGAGTATGGTTGCTCATTCTCTCATCTCTCACCCATATTACCTCGATTTATGTGTAAAGAAGTACCCCCGAAGCCCCGATATCAACCACGAGACCCAAAGCAAGTCCCAAAGCCCGAAGATCCCGAGAAGATAAGAGTTTCCGAGCCGAAGCTCTGCGCGCGAGAAGCCCGGTGTGCGAAGTGATCCCAGTTTCACCAAAGAATACTACTCTTAGAGCTGTAGTGCTGTCCGAGCATCGTCTAACGAAGTGAGTGTATAGTCACTTTCATCTTACACATAGATATAAAGTATTTTATAAAATACGTGCTATGTGTATATATATTGTTGTTTATATGTGTGGGTGTGTGGTTACTTTCTTCTCACACATAAATATGAAGTATTTACTATGAAATGCGTGCTATGTGTTTATATATTATTTGTCTATTTGAGATGGGCATGGAATTGAAGTTTTATATAGGTTTTAAACGAGTTAAACTGTATTTGTATTTCATCTCTGCAAATATGTTGGGTAGAATATGGGTAGACGAAATATTTAGTGTGTGATGAAGGATGAGTTTGAGGATAAGACGAAAGATAAACCTCGGTAGCTATGGATTTAGTACTGTATAGATAAACCTTGGTAGCTATGGATTTAGTACCGTATAGACGAACGCTGGTAGCTATGGATTTAGTACTGTATAGATAAACCTCGGTAGCTATGGATTTAGTACCGTATAGACGAACGTTAGTAGCTATGGATTTAGTACCGTATAGACGAACGTTGGTAGCTATGGATTTAGTACTGTTAGATAGACGATGACATCTATGGACTTAGTACATGTTAGATAAACGTTGGTAGCTATGGAATTAGTACCTACACTGGTAGCTATGGATTTAGTACCCGATGAATGAACCATAGCAGCTATGGAATTAGTGCTTTATGAAGGAACCTTGGCACCTATTGTCTTAGTGCCTAATAAAGAATCCTGGCAGCTATTGTCTTAGTGCCTAATACGGAGTGAACGAATAGATCATTCTTAGGGTAGACCCTTAAGAGTAAGGAAGATAATGAGGATGGGTAATTGGGTTGATTGTTTGATAATTAAATATAATAATTATATTATTGTGGGTTGAAAACCCTATATGCTCACCAGGCTCCCAAGCCTGAGTTACAGGTATCGAAGCTGCTTTGCACTGAGAGATTAAAGGAGATGTAAATCACTAGAGTAAATGAATGTATGTTCTGTTTATGCTTATGTGTCTGTATCGGAACATGACATCCCGATGTTTTATTATTTAATGAAAATACATTCTCTTTGAGAAATGTTCTGATAAGTTTTTATCATATCTTGTTTTGGGAACAAATTCCGCAACCGTTTTCTTTAAACGATTACTCTGATTTTAAAATAAAGCATAAACAAACCGGTCTTTTCTGGCCGTGAAATTTGGGGATGTCACATTATGGGCCTACTCCCTTCCGTACCTTTTATTCCTGGTTCAACTTGGAGGGGTTCAATAATGTTGTCAGAATTTCGTGGTCCCAAGATCAGATTTTACCCATGGTCTCCCATCCTTGGATTAAATTTAAGAAGAAGCTTCAACTTCTTAAATCTAATATTCATATTTGGAACACAACTACTAGGGTCAAAATGGTCTCTAAACGCTTGGAGCTCCAAACAATGTTAGAATCTATTGATTCTCGGCTTCCCGCCTTATGACTGACCGGGAGGGGATGCTTCTTTACGGGAGCAACGAGTTAATATTCTTAGGAACATCATAGATTTAGACCACGTTACAAATTTGGAGTTAGCCCAAAAGGCGAAAATCAAGTGGGGCATTGAAGGTGATGAAAACTTGGGTTTTTTTCATGGGGTTATAAAATAATAAGAGAAGACAAATGGCTATTAGAGGTGTTTTGAAGGACGGGTGCTGGATTGATGATCCAAATATGGTTAAGGAGAAATTTCGTGGTCATTTTCAGACTCTTTTTTCTAAACAGGCTGGTACTTGACCACAAACTCAGGATTCACATTTTTCTCATCTATCGTCTGCTCAAAGCCAGTTTCTTCATGCTCCGTTTTCTCAGGAGGAAATAAAAAAGGCAATGTGGGACTCTGGCTCTTCAAAAGCTCCAGGTCCTGATGGGTTCACGTTTGGTAAACGGTATTGGGATATTGTCCAGGCTGACATTTTTGACATGGTATCTCATTTTCATACGCATTCGTCTAGTCCAAAGGGATGTAATGCTTCATTTTTCACAATGATCCCAAAAATTAGAGACCCGAAGGTTGTAAAAGACTATAGACCTATTAGCTTCTTTGGTTGTCAATACAAGATTATTGTTAAACTTCTTACTAATAGATTGGCCGAGGTTATTGACAGTCTGGTGAGTTTGGAGCAATCAGCTTTCATAAAAGGCAGACATATTTTGGATGGCCCGTTTCTTCTCAATGAAATTGTAGCTTGGAGTAAAGCTTATAAGAATCTACTTTTGATATTCAAAGTGGATTTTGAAAAGGCTTATGATTCGCTTTCATGGGAATATTTTCTAGAAATCATGCAAAGTATGGGGTTTAGCTCTTTGTGGTGTAATTGGATTTTGGCGATGCTGTCTTCGGCTACTGTCTCGGTCCTGGTGAATGGTTCTCCATCCCGGGAATTTCATATGTTCATAGGTATGAGACAAGGGGATCCCCTATCTCCTTTTCTTTTTGTGTTGGCCATGGAGGGTTTACATGTGGCACTTACTAGGGCCCAGTTAGTTAATGCATATACGGGAATCAAGATAGGTGGAATTGCCATTTCCCATCTTCTGTATGCTGATGATGTGGTTCTCTTGACTGGGTGGAATCAGGAGAATGCTCTTCATATTGTTTATATTCTTAGATGTTTCTTTCTAGCCTCGGGTCTGAAAATCAATATTCTTAAAAGAAAGTTGTATGGAGTGGGGGTCACGACTAATCAGGTGTCTTCTATGGCTAATTACATGGGGTGTTCTCCGGGCTGCTTTCCATTTTCTCACTTGGGGGTTCCAGTTGGTCAGAATATGGCTAGAATTGATTCCTGGGGTCCTATTGTTGATTCTTTCCGGAAAAGATTGGCGGGTTGGAAAGTCAAGTGTCTTTCTTTTGGGGGTGCGGATGACTCTAGTTAAAGCTGTTTTGGGTTCGGTTGCTAGCTACTTAATGTCCATTTATTTGGTGCCTCTTACCGTGATAAAGGATTTGGAGAGATTGAGATCAATGTTTTTTTGGGGTGCTGATTTGGATGATTGTCGTATGCATTGGGTGAGGTGGGATAAAATCCTGGCCCTGAAAGAGGTTGGTGGTTTGGGGAATGGTAGTATCTTTGCCTTTAACAAGGCATTATTATTACATTGGAAATGGAGGTTTTTTCATAAACCAAATTTACTATGGGTGAGGGTGGCCAAAAGTATATATGGTTTGGGAGATACTAATAGTTCTTTGATTCCAAGGAGACAGTTGATGGGTCTTTGGAATGGTATTATGAGGATTGTAAATAATCTCAAGGATAGGGGCTTTGACTTTCATAACTTAGCTCCTATAAGAATTGGTGATAGGGCGTATGTGACATCCCCAAAATCTCGGCCAGAAAAGACCGATTTTCATTTATGCTTTTAAATATTTTTAGAGTAAATCCTTTTGATTTGAAAGAGTTGCGGAATTCGTTCCCAAAAACAAAACATGATAAAACATTGTTTACCGAAGCATTTCATAAAAGAAATGTATTTTCATTATAATCAAAACTCGGGGTGTCATGTTCCGATACAGACCAATAAGCATAAACGAATACATTACAAGTCATATAACAAATATAAACATATGCAGACTTGTAAACAAAACAACTTGATGGTTCATCCATCTCATGCCCTTCCGCCACTTCCTGTAATACAATTTAAAACTGAGTGGGTCAGGCTTGGGAGCCTGGTGAGCATATAGGGTTTTCAACCCACAATAAATATCATATTTAATTTTCACCAACCAACAATAACCCAATTACCCATTCCCGTTATTCTCACTTTAATGTCCCTAAAACAACTAACATAAGGGACCTAGTCTAAGAATATTTCATCGGGGCGACAACACATGCTTCGGGGGTACCTCAGCAATATAAGTCAAATAAGGCAACCATGAGGGGGATGGAGTACAGCGAATGAACACCCAAGTTCATTAACACCTACAGGTGGCGAACCTGCTAATGTTTCCACAAGACTGTCTAGAATAGCCAGTGGTCGTCATCTAAACTCCGCTAGATGACTCAATCAAACAACAACGAGGCCTCTCATCTGTTTATTACACACCAACTGTCTACCCATGTTCTACCCAACATATTAGTAGATAAAAATATACATTTGTATACATAGTTTAAAGAAAACCTGTATAGCATGCTTTAATCAACACATATATCACAAAACATATGAGGCACACACACACATAACACATATCTCATAAAGAAATAAGCAGATCTATAAGATAGAAGAGAGTGAATACACATTCACACATAACACAACCAAATATATGCACATAGCATGTATTTTTATATAAAATACTTCGTATTATTGTATTAGAAAGAAAATAACTACACACTCACACTTATAAACAACAATACTCTTAATACCCTCGAACCAAACTCGTATTATTATTGTGTTTATGAAAGGTAGTATACACTCACTTGATCAGAAGATGATCCGACAGCACTACGGCTTATAGATGTAGTAATCCACAGCAGATCTGGAAGATCTTCACAAAAATCGAACTTCTCGCGGGCAGAGCTTCGACTCGGGAACCGCACTTCTCGGGATCTTCGGGATCTCGGGACTTGCTTCGGGACTAGAGTATGATACCGGGGCTTCGGGGTATTTATGGCACGCAAAACGATGCAAAAGACTAGAGAGAAGAGAATAAATGAACAAGAAATATGGCTGTCTTCGGATCTCTTATATAGAGGCTGGAGCCTCGGAGTACGCGGGGCGTACTGCGTTACGCGGGGCGTACTGCCCAAAACGTCATTGCTTACGTATCCGAAGTGATCGAGTGCGAGTGTCGACATCCCTCGGAGTACGCGGGGCGTACCTCGGATCAGATCGGTGACTCCTTCGGATAATGCTTCCGAATTTTGATTTAAATTTAAATACAAAATGATTAATAAACTTTGGAAATTCATAACTTCTTCATACGAACTCCGTTTTCGACGTTCTTTATATCCACGGAAAGGTGAGACCATGCTCTACGACTTTCGTTTAGACTCCGTCGGCTAATTTTGACTTTATTTTTATTAATTATTTTTAATAGGCCGGGACAGAAACTTTCGTTATAAATTCATAACTTCTTCGTTTGACGTCCGTTCTCGCCTAACTTTTTATCGCTTCGATACCAACAATGAGATCTTCGATTCTCATTTAGATTGCTTCGGCTAACAACCGCTCGATCTCAAATCGAGTAAAACAGGCTGTATACCGCTAAGCCGGAACTTCGATAAATCATAACTTCCTCATACGAAGTCAGATTTGGGCGTTCTATATATATTCGGAAACCTCGTTTCAATTACTACAACATTAATCAAATATATTAAGTTTATTTTACACTTAAATTTTGACGCTTATTTTTATTCTTAATTAATCAAACCACATAATTAAGCAATTAAGCACAAAACACAAAATACTCAAATAATACAATCTTATTACTTCAAAATGGGTTGCAAAGGTCAACCTAGACTATTACATTGCTACAAATGGCAAGCCCGAAACACAAGCGTTACAATTCTCTCCACCTTAGAATGATTCTGTCCCCGGAATCACACATCAACAAACAAATGCGGATAGCGACTCAACATGTCACTCTCCGACTCCCAGGTGAGATTCGGCCCATTCGTGTGTTTCCATCGGACAAGCACTAACCCAACCATTTTGCGTCGCAACTTCTTAGTCTTTCGGTCAACAATTGCCTCTGGTTCTTCAATCAACCTTTCGTTCTCATCAATTCTCAATTCAGAAATTGGAATTATATCGGGAACTTCTCCCGTGAACTTCCTCAAATAACACACATGAAAGGTGTTGTGAATTCCATTCAGTTCTTCGGGTAATTCGAGCTTGTAAGCTTGATTCCCAATCCTCTGAAGGACTTTAAACGGTCCAATAAACCTTGGACTCAACTTTCCCCTTTTTCCAAATCTTATAAGTCCCTTCCACGGCGACACTTTAAGCAAAACCGAATCTCCAACCTCAAAAGTCATCGGTCTTCGCTTCTTGTCAGCATAGCTCTTTTGACGATCTTGAGCTGCTAACATTCTTTCCCTAATTATTTTCAACTTTTCAGCAGTTTGATGAACCATCTCCGGTCCCATAAACTGCTTTTTCCCAGCCTCAATCCAACAAGACGGCGTACGACACTTCTGTTCATACAAAGCTTGATAAGGTGCCATCTTAATGCTCGAGTGAAAACTATTATTATAGGAAAATTCTACCAACGGTAAATGTTCATCCCAATTACCTAGGAATTCCAAGGTACATGCTCTCAGCATATCTTCAAGTGTTTGTATTGTTCTTTCACTCTGACCATCAGTCTGCGGATGGTAAGCTGTGCTTAAACATAACTTGGTACCCATTTCCTCTTGTAGACTTTTCCAAAACCTTGAGGTGAAATGGCCATCACGATCCGATACAATCGTTAACGGAACACCGTGAAGCCTCACAATTTCCTTCACGTAAGAATTCGCAAGCTTTTCCATAGACCATTTCTCCCTGGCCGCTATGAAATGCGCACTCTTAGTGAATCGATCAACGACCACCCAAATCATGTCGTGACCATTCTTTGTTCTGGGCAGTTTAGTGACAAAATCCATCGCAATGTCTTCCCACTTACCCATAGGCACAGGCAATGGTTCTAAACTCCCGTAAGGTTTCTGATGTTGTGTCTTGACTCTCGCACAAGTCACACACTCGGCCACATACTTTGCAACATCAAGCTTCATCGTCGGCCACCAGTAGTAGGGTTTCAGGTCCCTATACATTTTAGTGCTACCCGGATAAATTGAGTACATGGTTTTGTGAGCTTCTTCCATCAGAAGATCCCTAATTCCTCCTGACTTAGGTACCCAAATACGATCTTGGAATACCTTCAGTCCATGACCGCTAGTACCAAACACCAACGTTTTACCCAAACGTTCCTCCTTTCGGTCATTTTTCTCAGAAGCTTCCTCTTGAGCTTTCTTTATACTTTCCACAATGGTCGAGACAACTTCAATTCTCAACGCTCTTGGCCTCTTCCTTTCAAGATTGACCTTCCGACTGAGAGCATCAGCAACAACATTAGCTTTACCGGGGTGGTAAATTATCTCGCAGTCGTAGTCTTTAAGTAATTCTAGCCAGCGTCGTTGCCTCATATTCAATTCTTTCTGATTAAAGAGGTATTGGAGACTCTTATGATCAGTGAAAAGTTTGCACTTCGTGCCATAGAGGTAATGCCTCCATATTTTCAGAGCGAAAACTACCGCTGCCAACTCCAAATCATGAGTCGGGTAATTCTTTTCGTGCTCTTTCAGCTGTCGAGACGCATATGCTATCACCTTTTCTCTTTGGGTCAAAACACAACCCAATCCAACACCAGACGCATCACTATAAACAGCGAAGTCTTCAACTCCATCAGGTAGAGAAAGTATCGGTGCCTCGCATAGCTTCTTCTTTAACTTCTCGAATGCTTCTTTATGCTTCTCACTCCAAGCATAAGTAGCTCCTTTGTGGGTCAAAGCTGTTAATGGAGTAGCAATCGAAGAAAAACCTTGGATAAACCTTCGGTAATATCCGGCTAATCCTAAAAAGCTTCGAATCTCCGTGGGACTTTTCGGTTGTTCCCACTTCGTCACAGCTTCGATCTTCGCTGGATCAACCATTATCCCTTCTTGGTTGACCACGTGACCCAAGAATTGAACCTCACGAATTCAAAAATCACATTTGGAGAACTTTGCATAAAGCTTCTCCTCCTTCAAAACTTCTAACACTTCTCGCAAGTGTCTGCCGTGCTCCTCCTGGCTTTTCGAGTAGATCAGAATGTCGTCTATGAACACTATCACGGATTTATCAAGGAAAGGATTACAAACCCTATTCATCAAATCCATGAACGCTGCTGGAGCATTGGTTAGTCCAAACGACATAACCAAGAACTCGTAGTGTCCATATCTAGTTCTGAATGCAGTCTTCTCGATATCTTGCTCTCTTACTTTCAGCTGATGATATCCTGACCTAAGATCGATCTTCGAGAAATAGCTCGAACCTTGAAATTGATCAAATAGGTCATCAATCCTCGGCAACGGATATCTATTCTTTATTGTTGCCTTGTTCAGCTCTCTGTAATCGATGCACATTCTCATACTTCCATCTTTCTTCTTTACAAATAACACCGGAGCTCCCCAGGGCGATGAACTAGGTCTAATGAAACCATTGTCCAACAACTCCTGAAGTTGCATCATTAACTCATTCATCTCCGTCGGTGCTAATCGATAAGGTGCTTTTGCTATTGGCGTGGTTCCTGGTAACAAGTCTATTCTGAACTCCACTTGTCTATCAGGTGGTAATCCAGGAAGATCTTCGGGAAATACTTCCGGATAATCACACACCACTGGAATACTCTGCATCACCTTCTTTTCTTTCTTAGCATCAATCACGAATGCTAAATATGATGTACATCCCTTGGTTAAACACTTTCTGGCTTTCATTAGAGAAATGATCCCATAATTCACTCTGCGTTTGTCCCCATACACCATAAACGAATCTTTTCCAGGCGGGTTTACTTTAACTATCTTTTTCTTGCATAAAATTTCGGCATCATTGGCGCTAAGCCAATCCATTCCCAAGACGATGTCAAAACCATTAAGTTCGATAGGCAATAATGCCTCGTGAAACTTATTCCCATTAAGGTCGATCAAGATGTTTTTCATACGATGGCTAACAGGTACAAACTTGCCACTAGCTACTTCGACTAATAAAGCATTATCTAGTCTATCAATAGGCAAAGCTAGCTTTCTACCAAACTCATGCGAAATAAAGGAGTAGTTGGCTCCAGAATCAAACAAAATTTGAGCAGGTAATTCATTTACGAGAAAGGTACCTGAAGCGACATCAGCTTCATCTTTCGCAGCTTCTAGTGTCATCTGGAATGCTCTCGCCTTTGGCTTTGGTAGAATGTTGGGCTCTGCTGCCTCCTTCTTCCTCGGACAGTCTTTCAAAATATTCCCCTCTTCATTACACCCAAAACACATCCTTTTGTTGTTCGGACATTCATTGGCAAAATGTCCAACCTTTCCACACTTGTAGCAGGTCACATCCTCGCTACATTTCCCAAAGTGCCTTTTCTTACACTTATCACACCACTTTGCTTCGCCTCCTTTTCCTCCAAACTTTTTCGAATCAGATTTCGAAAATTTGCTCTTCTTACTGGAACCAGATGTTCCTTCAAACTTCCTTTTCTCACCAACCTCAACCTTGACAGTGGTTCTCCCCTTGATCACGTTCTCCACAGACTTGGCAGCCCAGATAGCTGCCTCTAGAGTAAGTGCCTGACGTACTGGCACCTCGTACTCCCATGGAAGTCCCTTCGCATACCGATCCACCTTTGTCAGCTCGTCTGGAACGATACGCAAGGCAAACTCCATCTTATTGGTGAAGTTATTGGTGTATTCATCAACTGACATGCTGCCCTTCGTCAATGTCAAAAACTTATTCTCCAACTCCAACAAATTTTGAGCCGAACAAAACTTGCGCTTGAACTGCACCAAGAATTCTGCCCATGACAATTGCAGTGGCTCATTAGGGCTTAAGGTCTTCCCTAGAGTGTTCCACCAACGAACGGCTCCACCTCGGAATTCACGCACGGCATAGATAGTTTGCAACTTACCTCTACAGCCGCAAGTCATGAAGGCTAGCTCCATTTCGGAGATCCAATCCATAACCCCAATCGGATCCTCCTTTCCATTGAAGGTCGATGGTTTGGAAGTCAAAAAGTCCTTGTACTTGCATCCCATTCCATCATTCCTTCCTTCATGGTTATCTTGCCTAACTATCGGTGGGTTGGCTGGACCAACAGACCCACTGAAGTTTCCACCTTCTGAGTGCCCTTCATTCAGTTCAGGCTCTTCCACACGAATCGACAGTTCTTCACGATTTTGTTGAAGCAACCGTCTAGTTTCATCCATCTGACGATCCAACATCGTCTGAATCATCAATTGCACACCAGCCATGGTTATTGGCTTAGGTGCTGCTGCTACGACAGGTATTGGCTCAATCACTGGTGGTTGATTCCTGTTTTCGTCAGCATTTCCAACTCCACTTCTTGTTCTCACCATTTTGATCTACACACCGAATAAGGTGAAATTAGATCCTCAATCATGATGGATATTCAAATCATCCTTATCGCTCCGAAACGTTTACATGCTAGTTCTAATATCGTAGACGTACGCTTAGAATCCTACACACATAAGGTTTCTAGATCCGGTCGGCAACAGACCATAGATCCGAACAAATAATATCATATATGGCAACATATAACATTTAGCACATAAAGCATTTTAGGCAACTTTCCTAAAATAAACTAGTGCTCGTGTCTAAATCACAACAGACACACATCTCAAAACTTCACTTAGCATTCTAAGTTTAAGTCTAGAAATCCTACAAATTCCTAGTTCGCTTAAACTAATGCTCTGATACCAACTGTGACATCCCCAAAATCTCGGCCAGAAAAGACCGATTTTCATTTATGCTTTTAAATATTTTCAGAGTAAATCCTTTTGATTTGAAAGAGTTGCGGAATTCGTTCCCAAAAACAAAACATGATAAAACATTGTTTACCGAAGCATTTCATAAAAGAAATGTATTTTCATTATAATCAAAACTCGGGGTGTCATGTTCCGATACAGACCAATAAGCATAAACGAATACATTACAAGTCATATAACAAATATAAACATATGCAGACTTGTAAACAAAACAACTTGATGGTTCATCCATCTCATGCCCTTCCGCCACTTCCTGTAATACAATTTAAAACTGAGTGGGTCAGGCTTGGGAGCCTGGTGAGCATATAGGGTTTTCAACCCACAATAAATATCATATTTAATTTTCACCAACCAACAATAACCCAATTACCCATTCCCGTTATTCTCACTTTAATGTCCCTAAAACAACTAACATAAGGGACCTAGTCTAAGAATATTTCATCGGGGCGACAACACATGCTTCGGGGGTACCTCAGCAATATAAGTCAAATAAGGCAACCATGAGGGGGATGGAGTACAGCGAATGAACACCCAAGTTCATTAACACCTACAGGTGGCGAACCTGCTAATGTTTCCACAAGACTGTCTAGAATAGCCAGTGGTCGTCATCTAAACTCCGCTAGATGACTCAATCAAACAACAACGAGGCCTCTCATCTGTTTATTACACACCAACTGTCTACCCATGTTCTACCCAACATATTAGTAGATAAAAATATACATTTGTATACATAGTTTAAAGAAAACCTGTATAGCATGCTTTAATCAACACATATATCACAAAACATATGAGGCACACACACACATAACACATATCTCATAAAGAAATAAGCAGATCTATAAGATAGAAGAGAGTGAATACACATTCACACATAACACAACCAAATATATGCACATAGCATGTATTTTTATATAAAATACTTCGTATTATTGTATTAGAAAGAAAATAACTACACACTCACACTTATAAACAACAATACTCTTAATACCCTCGAACCAAACTCGTATTATTATTGTGTTTATGAAAGGTAGTATACACTCACTTGATCAGAAGATGATCCGACAGCACTACGGCTTATAGATGTAGTAATCCACAGCAGATCTGGAAGATCTTCACAAAAATCGAACTTCTCGCGGGCAGAGCTTCGACTCGGGAACCGCACTTCTCGGGATCTTCGGGATCTCGGGACTTGCTTCGGGACTAGAGTATGATACCGGGGCTTCGGGGTATTTATGGCACGCAAAACGATGCAAAAGACTAGAGAGAAGAGAATAAATGAACAAGAAATATGGCTGTCTTCGGATCTCTTATATAGAGGCTGGAGCCTCGGAGTACGCGGGGCGTACTGCGTTACGCGGGGCGTACTGCCCAAAACGTCATTGCTTACGTATCCGAAGTGATCGAGTGCGAGTGTCGACATCCCTCGGAGTACGCGGGGCGTACCTCGGATCAGATCGGTGACTCCTTCGGATAATGCTTCCGAATTTTGATTTAAATTTAAATACAAAATGATTAATAAACTTTGGAAATTCATAACTTCTTCATACGAACTCCGTTTTCGACGTTCTTTATATCCACGGAAAGGTGAGACCATGCTCTACGACTTTCGTTTAGACTCCGTCGGCTAATTTTGACTTTATTTTTATTAATTATTTTTAATAGGCCGGGACAGAAACTTTCGTTATAAATTCATAACTTCTTCGTTTGACGTCCGTTCTCGCCTAACTTTTTATCGCTTCGATACCAACAATGAGATCTTCGATTCTCATTTAGATTGCTTCGGCTAACAACCGCTCGATCTCAAATCGAGTAAAACAGGCTGTATACCGCTAAGCCGGAACTTCGATAAATCATAACTTCCTCATACGAAGTCAGATTTGGGCGTTCTATATATATTCGGAAACCTCGTTTCAATTACTACAACATTAATCAAATATATTAAGTTTATTTTACACTTAAATTTTGACGCTTATTTTTATTCTTAATTAATCAAACCACATAATTAAGCAATTAAGCACAAAACACAAAATACTCAAATAATACAATCTTATTACTTCAAAATGGGTTGCAAAGGTCAACCTAGACTATTACATTGCTACAAATGGCAAGCCCGAAACACAGGCGTTACAGCGTATACTTCCTTTTGGCATGATAAGTGGCAAGGCAATAATCCTATTTCCATTTCCTTTCATCGTATCTTTGCTTTGGATATGAATCGATCAACTAATGTCAGGGATCGTTTTTTAATTGGGTAGAACACTGATGTCCTTAGACGTATGCCTCGAGGTGGGATTGAAGAAACTCAATGGCTTTCTTTTTTGGAAGTGGTGCAGGGTGTTCAACTTCAACAGGTCCCAGATAGATTGGGGTGGACTCTTGATAGTTCTGATTCTTTTTCTGTTTCGTCTGTAAGGTATGCGTTGAATAGTGGTTTGGTTCCTTCGGGGGATAGGGGTACTAGATGGAATAATTGGGTTCCTATTAAGCTCAATATTCTAGTATGGAGGATTCAACTTTCTAGTATTCCTACGAGGGAGAGATTATCGATTAGGGGTGTTATGGTCCCTTCTATTATGTGCCCAGGTTGCATGGTTAAAGCCGAGACTATTGAGCATATTTTTGCTGGTTGCTGTGACTTACGGGATATTTGGGGTAGGGTAGCTATATGGTGGGGTTTATCTCTCCCATTGCAGATCTCGGTGCAGTCCATAATCAACTGGTCGGAGGGGGTCAATTTGAGTAGAGGTCAAAGAAAGGCATTTGATGCGATCATTATTACTTCCTTCTGGTGTTTATGGAATTTTTGTAATTCGACTATTTTTGGAATGGTTTTACCCAAAAAGTCGGTTATTTTTGATGATGTTGTTGAGAAATCATTTTTTTTGGATTTCTAATAGATGTAGTAGGGTAAACTTAAGTTGGACTGAGTGGCTTCATAACCCCTCTCTTGCTACTTCTTTGATGTAATCTTTCTAGCTCCTTGCTAGTTTTTGCTTTTTAATAAATTTCTACCGTTCCAAAAAAAAGTATAAGTTAAAGTGCTTTTATATTGTAAAGGGACTTGTTATTTAGTCAAGGACACTTGATTCATTCTATTTTGATATGCAACTTTAAAAACATATACTAATGGATGCAAAGTTTTGTAAGTTGTAATCAAATAAAAATTAAAGGTCATCCAAAAATATAAAAAAATTGATTGAGAATGGATCAAATGGTTCAAATCTCTTAAGATAAACTGTAAAATTGAACCCTATGACTAAGGTGTTGTAAAGCTAAGCTTAGTTGGATTAATTGGCTCCATAAACATGTTTTTGCTATTTTTTTGTCTTGTAATATGTTTCTTCTAGCTTCTTCTTCTTATATATATATATATATATATATATATATATATATATATATATATATATATATATACTAAAATGTGGATGATATCCATTATGTGGAAGTGCGTGGACATTACTATTCTATGAGAATGACTAAAAGAATAAATTATTCGGTAATGTTGATAGGCTCAACATCACATAAATATCGTCATTATCACACATCCACACTAATTCTTATTCAATTTTGTTTTCATGCATCGTTTTTTACTCATTTTCAATCGTACAGAATAGGATTATCATAACACATTCTGACATAAAAAGAATCATTAAAAAAATCCATAATACTCCAATAGTCGATTTAGTTAGTAAAAATATGTGATAATGATAATATTTATGGGAGGTTGAACGTATTCACATTAACAAACAACAAATTCTCTTAGTTATTCTCATAGAATAACACTGTCCGCACATCTGCACAATAGATGTCCATCTACATTTAAACATAACACACACACACACACACTCTCTCTCTCTCTTTATATATATATATATATATATATATATATATATATATATATATATATATATATATATATATATTAAAGTGGAAGGTAGAGAATTGTTCTTGGCGTTTACTAATATTTTTTTGGGTTCCAATTGGATTCAAACTCTCTCTCTCTCTCTCTCTCTCTTATATATATATATATATATATATATATATATATATATATATATATATATATATATATATATATATATATATATATGCACTAACCGTTTACCTGCGCCAAGTGACGGGAGCGAATAGTTTTTTCAAAATTTAGTTTCTAGAGGCGATTAGTTTTACTGCACCAAGACTTTATTATGTCTAAACAATTATCAATTAAAAGTCATGATGACAGAAATGAAATCAATAAGAATGTACATTATTAATCGTGCAACACTTCTTTATACACGACATTTGATGTATAAATTTCATTATCGTTGAATTGTTCGTCAAGCTTCACTAATACTTTTGTATTAGCACGTGATATTAAGTAAACTAACCATTATAAATGAAATTTTAAAAAATACCAATTTTTTAGTTTTTGAAAAATGTTCACTTACTTTCGAATGCCTCATTCTAGATTTGATCATCAAATTTATGAGTTCTTTTTTGTTTTTGTTTTTTCAAAAGAAATATCTGTATTTATGTATGTATTAGTATTTATGTAAGAAATATCAATTTCAAAGAGTTTAATGATACCATTTTTTCCATCAAATATCTGATTTTGGCTAAAGCTCATTTCATAAATTTGATTCTATTTGTCGAGCGTTAGATAGTTTTCAGTGAACGAATAATTTCTCTTTCGATGAATAGTTTTGTTTCAGAAAAATGTCACATTAAAAAAAAGACATAGTGTATTAGTCGATAGTTTTTTTTAGAGTATAGGGTTTCGTGTTTAGCATTTGTGGTTTAGGCTTAGGACTTAGAGTTTAAAATTTAAAATAAGTTGTATGCAACCCAATATAAATTCAGCTTTCTAACAAAATAAATATCCAATCCAATAAAAAATAACTTTTGTTGATTCACAAAAAAATATAACAAAAAAATATATAAAAAAGTGTATGGATATTAGATGGAAATTTTCCAAAAAGATGGAAATACTGCAAATAATAATTGTAAACCGTAATTTGTTTCTCTTTTTAATAATATCCTATTTTTAATTAATAAATTTTACTTAATTAAAGTATAAGAGAATATTACCAATGTTGATCCCTATGGAACCATTCTCTTTCACTTTTTATCCATGGTTATAATGGTCATGATTAAAATTGACAGATAGAATATTTCCTATGTAAAATGTAGTCGTAACTATTTTTAAGTATAAAAAAAACTACTTATTTTTTCAAGTCATGATAAAACAAATTCCTAAAAGTAGCAAAAGAAAAAATCTAGTCTATAAGTAACGTACCTCAGCTTCCTCGATCTTTGACAGGAAAGCCACCTTGGCTTCTCCAATTAACACATAATTTTTCTACTATGTTCTTGCCATTGCTTGTTATCATAAAAACATAGTTTTAACAGATGCTTCCATGAAACAAAAGTAGGATACTATTGGTTAGTTGCTACTTTTGCTATGATATTTCAAGATTCTTCCATGAAAATTTTGTATATTGTAATTAAAATAATCTTGGAAACATGAAGCTTACATGTTTTTACCATGGAGGTACCTTTATAGCATTCGAGAAGCTATGTAAGAAGGGAACCTTGGTTTTGTTTGGCATGCCAATTAAATATCTTATAGCCTTTCCATTTCATATCAGCAAAAATGTTAACCGAACTTCCAAGTTACTATTATCCAAAAGATAAAAATGGTAATTAACTTTCATATTCAAGATCTAGTAGGCACACTTGACAAATTCATGTTAGACTTCATTAAGACTCTAAATGTTCATTTTAGCCTTAATTAGGCGCATACACCACCACCCATACTCCTCTTTCTACTTGTCCCTGTGATGAAAAATAGACGTTCAATCACATCCAGTCGACCTGAAACAAATTTTGTATTGATTTCTACAGGTTATAGACAATGTAAGATGCTTAAATAAGAAAAAAATAAATAATAAACAAATAGAACTAAAGTTATGATGTTATATTAGATAAAAAAATGACATACATTGCTAATTATGACATTTAGCCCATGATTGGGAAAATGCAATAAATCTCAATGCACTTCCATTTTTTTTCTAAACTAATTTCAACTGTAAATCTAAGCACCAGAAGTAATATCCAACTATAAATTGTCAAATAACTATAAACACAAACTGTTGAAGCTTAGATTTCTTGAAGCCGTCATTAAACCTGCAACCAACCAGACCAACACAAAAGAGTCAAAGGTGGTCATATATTACAGATTTATGTAGAAAAAAATATTAAACATAGAAACCTTTGTAGACCAATTGGTTCAAAAAAAGTTTTGACAGGAAATAAGAAACGAAGGAGTATGAGTTATAACCTGATAGGAATTAGGAGAAAGAGATTAACAGGTGAGATATTTTTTAATCAAATTTTTTAAAGCCCGAGAATAATGAATTTATAACCTGGTGGTGAGGGGAAGGCGGCATGAAACCTAGATTTAAGAATCAAGAGTATAGATTAGGGTTTCATATACAGAAACCACAAAACATAAAATATAAACTCATTTTGACGTGTGTATACGTTTATTCGGTGAACCTTTCTTCGATTCCTCCATTTGGAACGATGGCGAAATCACAAGCCAGAGACATGAATCGCCCACCAGGTGTGTCGTCAGAGATATCGTGGTGAAGGGAATTAAGTTTTGACATTATAACTCGAGGATGCTTGGATGGTGAAACAATTTACCTGGTTTGGGTTCTGATGATCGATGCGGCCATGGGGGGTTGGTCTCCGAGAAGGGAGATGAAAAATATTAGGGTTAGAGTGTAACACCGAGGAAATTTACAATAAATTTAAACTTTTCAAAAACAACCATATTCATTAAGTTATTACAAAAAGGTTTTCAATTCAATTATTATCAGAGTATCCCAGAAACATCACATAAAACTGAGGAGCGGTACGATCACACCTTCGCCTTGCCACGATCTTCGAAAGTACCTGAAACAATACAATGAAACTGTAAGCCCGAGAGCTTAGTGAGTTACCCCCAAAATACTACATACAACACATACGCCCTTCCAGGCCATAACAACACATACGCCCTTCCAGGCCATAACTCCATAGGATCTTCCGATCCATATGTCTCAGGGGGTTTCCATCCCATAACTCTGTTGACCTTCCGGTCCATACTCTATTGACCTTCCGGTCCATATCATCTTGACCTTCCGGTCCTTACCATACATAGCATACATAGCACATACATATCATATAACCCCGCACATAACATGATGACCTTCCGGTCCATAACATACCGCTCATAACGTAACATAACGCATACAGCTCTCATAACATCTAACGACATATATCTCATACTCTTCATAGCACCTAAGACCTTCCGGTCACACATATACCATCCTAACTATCAGGATACCGACCCTAACCAGGTCCCTAACGTATACCATCCTAACTACCAGGATGAAAACATAGCAAGGCAATAACATAACAACAGTACCTGGATTTCCATCCGATAGAGGGTAGGCCTTGGTGCCATAGACCCTGTCAGTATAGTGAGGATAACTCACCTGCAACTACCGACTGAAGAATAAGATCACGCTGCTCCGACCACCGACACGAACTCCACCACTGAACATTACCAAATAACCAAATCCAATAATTACCAAAATACCCCTGGAAGTCAACTGGTCAACCCTTGGTCAAAGTCAAAGTCCTCAGTCAAAGTCAACCTTCCTGGTTGACCCTACTCGCCGAGTCAACTCGTTGACTCGTCGAGTTCCCATACTCAAAACTCCCATATCACGACTCAACTCGCCGAGTCGCCCCAAGACTCGTCGAGTTCAACAATTTCTGATTCCCAACCTGCTCAACTCACCGAGTTTTCCCTCGACTCACCGATTCACGGCTTAACCAGAAAAGGTTATGGTTCCACGACCAGACTCGCCGAGTCCAAGAACAGACTCGCCGAGTCCAAGGCAGTCTTCAACAGACTCACCGAGTTGTTCTTCCAACTCGTCGAGTTCCTGCCTATCTTCATCCAACTCGCCGAGTACACCCATGTGACTCGCCGAGTACCTCCAGTTCTTAATCCATACAGTGGCTTTCTAAGCCAAGCGGGGACTCCCAACCATAGATCTACTCTCATACAACCCATCCATCACATAAAGTGGCAAACTTTACATGAATCCAAAGAGATCTAAGCATAAAACACTCTTGGGCTAGGGTTTGGGACAAGAAGGCTTCACTAACAACTCAAGGACAGGGGCTTTATGCACTTCTGAATCATCTTAATCCCAGATCTGAGGTAGCAACCTCAGATCCATCCTCCAAACCCAACATAACACTAGATATGCTCCCAAAACTTCCACAAATGATAGATCTAGATGCACAAAAGCTCAAGCAACGAATTATTACCTCAAAAGAAAGCTCCAACTGAAGAATAATCCCAATCTCTGCAAAGCCCCTTGCTCCAATCCTCTAAATCTTCAAAATCTCTTCACCAATCACTTCTCAAAGCTCCAATTTGCTCTCCAATGCTCTCACCAACGGATCTAGGGTTTTCTGGACTTCAAAGGGGGCTAAGGGGACTGAAGGGAGGACATTAAGTCCTTTAAATAGGGTGCAATCCCGAAGATTAGGGTTTTTCTCTCTTCAGCACTAACTCATCGAGTCCAGCCGCCGACTCGCCGAGTTGGCCACTTAACACGCGACCAGAATCGCGACTCAACTCGCCGAGTCTACCCATGGACTCGCTGAGTTGACCATCCTTATTTACACTTTGAACCCTGAACTTGCACTTCTGAACTTGGGATGTTACAATTCTTCCCCACTTAGATTAGGCTTCGTCCTCGAAGCCTGCGGCAACACAATTCCAAAACTACTCCCGCAAGCATCTCCTGGCATTAACCGATCCAGGTTCCTCAAAACATCACCACAGAAACCCAAAACCCGACTCTTGCCTCTGCGGTGTCCTGACAACCGCCTCAAGCCGGCCACCGGCTCCTTCCTCTGACAACCACACTTATCAACCAAATACCACCCAATGACACTTCAATCATTCCGAACCACAACGATCACTTGCCTCTTACCAGCTAGATATCACCACGAACCACCAGGTCTCGACCCGGTATCCCACTGCTATCCCTTTCCTGTCTGGCATTCCTTTACTGAATCCACTGCTGAGACTTATCCCGCTCCATTTCTGAATCCAACACTTTTTCCTTCCGTGTTGACGGGATGACACTTCCTTCAGCTCCTGAGCAACACCCATGAGTTCTCTTCTGCAATAACATACACATGCTAAACTTGCTCCAGCACCCTCGGTTTGGGAAGACCTGACACACTGAAGACACCCTCAGACATCCCCCAGGATGAATTACCACTACATACATAAGCTCCTCATCACAACCACCCTGAGAATCCAAGATTCTATCCTTACACCCCTTCCGTACTCCTCTGGTTCTACATTACCATAAATCCTTCCAGTAATTGTGTCTTAGTGGGACCCTCCGGTCCCCTAACTCTAGTAAACCTTCCGGCCTTACCATGACTTGCCTTCCGACATTAATAGACATCCAACTCAATTGTACTTCCATACCACTGGCACAATCACAATGCCCAAACACCATATTGACATACTTCCAATCCTTCATTCTCGCTACTGTTTTCACTTCCGTGATCCAACACTTCCCCCCCTCGGAGCTCCATACCTTTCCTTTTCCTTATCTAAGGTAGTCCACCAGTCAACTTTACGACTTCAACCAAGTGCCACAACACTCCTATCCCACTCTACACCATCACTCACAAATTAACAACTACCCCATTCATCACACATGCTCTGAATCTGACTGCAAGGACTCTCGGGCCCATGCACTGCCTTCCGCTAATACAATAAATACCCGGGGCCAGACCTACTGATTTCTATAGCATCGCAGCATACACAATCCATTCTCCTCATATAGATCTAACAACATATTCAGAATTTTCAGCATGACTAAACCGCCTTTCCAGGCCGACAATCACCCTGAAACATTCTCTGAACTTTCGGTTTTGCTGAACTACTCTCCAGGGCCTTCAGCCTGACTGATACGCCTTCTGGCCTTCGGTCTAACTGATACGCCTTCCGGCCTTCAGTCTATTCGGACCGCTCAAACTAGCATACATCATCACAAACTATCCTCCTTGGTAATCTCTCCCGCATATCCTGTTCTAGCCCTCTTGGGGTTCCGAACGCTAACTCCGTTCCATATTCTCAGATTCCGGCCTAACCTTAGACCTCACACCATCCGATCGTCTTCCTCTGAAAACCTTGGTCTGCACCCCGCCCCACCTATCTGGCACTTACATATACCAGCCCACACTCTTGGCTGACTGAAACCATGCTGAATCCCAAACAAATAATCAACCTCTAATGCTCGCCGATTCTTCTGAGAATTTTCCAATTCTCCCCACTTAGAGCACTGGCTTCCACTTACTGGCAACCCAACCGACATCATTTAATCAACCCTACTCAATATTTTTCCTTTTTATTCATGCACTAATTCCTTTAAAACGAGCAACCTTCACGAGTTCACATCCCGACATTGCACATCTCGAACTCTAAGAGAGTTTGACCCTCAGCTGAACATTCCTCATCTTGCCAATTCTATTCCCGTCATCCAGACAGAGAAACCTAGTTTCCCCACCATTAATCCTTCTGAATGTTAACCAACTATGACTCAAAATACCAAAACCCCCTATCGTTCGATAAACCAGGCGAAAAGGACTAACAAATACAATACTATAACTCGTGCGAACAAGACTAGCAGATATACATACTCCAACAGATGACAAGATGTCAAGATAAAACATACCCGCAACTGTATCTAGTTCTGACCTGACCTCCTTTGCGACAAGCAGAAAAGCTCGACCCCGTGCCCTTGGAAGCTCCACTCTATGCTGACCCCCGCCAATAATCCTCAAGGTGGCCGGTGCTGGAACCCGCACCGGTCTGGCAACAAGATGAGGACAGCTGGCACTCAATTGACCAACCTGATGGCAATGATAACAAATCCTCATATCCTGAACCGGGGCTGACTGACTGCAATCCCTCGCATAATGCCGCACTCTCCCGCACTTGCGGCACGCACCACCGGACCTACAAACTCTGGTATGACCCTTCCCGCACTTCTCACAAGTATGGCCGCTCTGACTGTCCAACCTGGAATCAACGGTCTTGGACCGTTTCGGCGTCGGCCGCGACCGCACTAGGGCCTGCCTCTGCTCCCTCAATTGCAACTCAATCTCCAACTCACGCAGCCGGGCAGCCTCCTGCAACTCCAGCAAGGTCTTGCACCTCTGCGTAGACACAAAATGCCTGATATCCCTCTTAAGCATACTCAAATATCGGAGCATCTGACTCTGCCCCGAAACAAACTTAGGGCAAAACATCGCCCTCTCAGTGAACATCCTGGTGATCTCCGTCACCGACTCTGAATCCTGCTCCAGTTCCAAGAACTCTTGAGCCAACCTCTCCTTCTCAACCCGTGGAACATAACGGGTACTGAACATCTTCTGGAACAGATCGCATGTATCCGCAACCCACTGCGCATCAGAATACGATCCCGTGGTCAACCTCCACCAATCCTTTTCCTCGAGCCTTAAAAGGTTCAGAGCACACATCACCCTTTGATCCGCAGGGCATGAACACGTGAAGAAACAACCCTCCATGTCCGACAACCACCTCATAGCAATGATCGGATCCTGAACTCCATCAAAAGTAGGGGGCTTCGTATTGTCGAAGTCCCGATACCTAAAACCTTATTCGACTCCTCCACCTGCCTCTGCTACATCCGCTGCAGCTGCCATGGCAGCCGTCTCTGCAAGAGCTGCACACCGCTCATCGAAATACTCTATCATCATGGTCTTAATCGACCCAAACATCTCCGGTATCTCGGCCCAGAACATAGCAGCAATCTCATCATGCAGGTGCCCATGAATCCTGGCATCTAACTCATCCGTACTCATCTGACCGATGACCTCGGGTGGCACCGATCCACCCTGACCGCCTCCTCCTGATTTCGATCCCGATCCGGATCCATTCCTGACATGCCTCGTAACCGCCATACTGAAAACACCGCAAAACCTCAGGTACTTCCCATTAACCCGGGAACCAACTCCCAACCAAACCCTAGGGGTTGTGACTTCCTTGATATGCGTATGGGTCCTGTGCTTTCAGTAGTACGGGCCCATACTACCTTCCACACCTACCCATAGTTATATCAAGTATCACCACAACACCCTAGTGCTGAACATACATAACAAGCAATCAACCCTCACTTCTAGAGGAACACTGAAAATCTCATAAAAAAGGAATCCTAGGCTAGCAGGCATCATAAATCAAGCAACTCTATCATGTAATTCCTGAAGATCCCTAGCCTAGTACTAGCATGCTGTTTTAACATCTCACATAATCAAATAAATTGCATGGTATTTTGGGGTTTACTTACTGGCTCTGGCTGATCGTACCTCCGCATCCTCCTTTACTTATTTTGAAAACCATTTTAAATTTCTTTATGAAAACTTTCCTTGATTTGAGACTGGATTCACACGAATGTTCCTCCAATTCACTCAAACCAAGGCTCTGATACCAACTTGTAACACCGAGGAAATTTACAATAAATTTAAACTTTTCAAAAACAACCATATTCATTAAGTTATTACAAAAAGGTTTTCAATTCAATTATTATCAGAGTATCCCAAAAACATCACATAAAACTGAGGAGCGGTACGACCACGCCTTCGCCATGCCACAATCTCCCGAAGTACCTGAAACAATACCATGAAACTGTAAGCCCGAGAGCTTAGTGAGTTACCCCCAAAATACTACAAACAACACATACGCCCTTCTAGGCCATAACAACACATACGCCCTTCCAGGCCATAACTCCATAGGATCTTCCGATCCATATGTCTCAGGGGATTTCCATCCCATAACTCTGTTGACCTTCCGCTCCATACTCTGTTGACCTTCCGGTCCATAGCATCTTGACCTTCCGGTCCTTGCCATACATAACATACATAGCACATATATATCATATAACCGCACATAACATGATGACCTTCTGGTCCATAACATACCGCTCATATCGTAACATAACGCATACAACTCTCATAACATCTAACGACATATATCTCATACTCTTCATAGCACCTAAGACCTTCCGGTCACACATATACCATCCTAACTATCAGGATACCGACCCTAACCAGGTCCCTAACGTATACCATCCTAACTACCAGGATGCAAACATAGCAAGGCAATAACATAACAACAGTACCCGGATTTCCATCCGATAGAGGGCCGGCCCTGGTGCCATAGACCCTGTCAGTATAGTGAGGATAACTCACCTGCAACTACCGACTGAAGAATAAGATCACGCTGCTCCGACCACCGACACGAACTCCACCACTGAACATTACCAAATAACCAAATCCAATAATTACCAATAATTACCAAAATACCCCTGGAAGTCAACTGGTCAACCATTGGTCAAAGTCAAAGTCCTTAGTCAAAGTCAACCTTCCTGGTTGACCCTACTCGCAGAGTCAACCCGTTGACTCGTCGACTTCCCATACTCAAAACTCCCATATCACGACTCAACTCGCCGATTCGCTCCAAGACTCGTCGAGTTCAACAATCTCTGAGTCGCAACCTGCTCAACTCACCGATTCATGGCTTAACCAGAAAAGGTTATGGTTCCACGATCAGACTCGCCGAGTCCAAGAACAGACTCGCCGAGTCCAAGTCAATCTTCAACAGACTCGCCGATTTGTTCTTCCAACTCGCCAAGTACACCCATGTGACTCGCCGAGTACCTCCAGTTCTTAATCCATACAGTGGCTTTCTAAGCCATGCAGGGACTCCCAACCATAGATCTACTCTCCTACAACCCATCTATCACATGAAGTGGCAAACTTTACGTGAATCCAAAGAGATCTAAGCATAAAACATTCTTGGGCTAGGGTTTGGGACAAGAAGGCTTCACTAACAACTCAAGGACAGGGGTTTTATGCACTTCTGAATCATCTCAATCCCAAATCTGAGGTAGCAACCTTAGATCCATCCTCCAAACCCAACATAACACTGGATATGCTCCCAAAACTTCCACAAATGATAGATCTAGATGCACAAAAGCTCAAGCAACGAATTATTACCTCAAAAGAAAGCTCCAACTGAATAATAATCCCAATCTTCGCAAAGCCCCTTGCTCCAATCCTCTAAATCTTCAAAATCTCTTCACCAATCACTTCTCAAAGCTCCAATTTGATCTCCAATGCTCTCACCAACGGATCTAGTGTTTTCTGGACTTCAAAGGGGGCTAAGGGGACTGAAGGGAGGACATTAAGTCCTTTAAATAGGGTGCAATCCCTAAGATTAGGGTTTTTCTCTCTTTAACACTAACTCGCCGAGTCCAGTCGCCGACTCGTCGAGTTGGCCACTTAACACGCGACCAGAATCGCGACTCAACTCGCCAAGTCTACCCATGGACTCGCCGAGTTGACCATCCTTATTTACACTTTGAACCCTGAACTTGCACTTCTGAACTTGGGATGTTACATAGAGAGTCAGAGATATTGTAGTAAATTGTGGTCCGATAGTTAACAACAAAGCTTGGATCTTCAAAACTCGTAAGAATTTGGAGAGGTTTTTGTAGAGAGAAGGTGAGAGGTTATTGTTTTTGAAAGTTAGGTTTTGCCCAATTCAAGTGGTTGGAAATGTGAAATACTAACTAATAAATCATCTGCCAATTCTTATCAACTCTTAACTTGACTTTTTGAACCCTTGACCAAAATAAGATTGTAACACCCTTTTTATTTATTAAATAAATAAACAAATTAATAAATAAATAGTAGCCCTAAAATTTATAATTATATAGCAAGGTGTTGGTCTCGAGGAGTTAACTGTCATAATTTTAGAAGGCGGGGATTAAAGTGTAAAATTAGGACTAAATTTGTAAGTAATATTGAAGACAGGGGCTGCTTGGTAGCAATTAGGACTCAATATGAATGGAATTATGGAAGCAAGGGATAAAATGTAAATTCTGAATTTATATTGTAAAGATTTATGGAATCAGGGGTTAAAAAGGTAAATCCTGGATTAGTTTTGTAAAGATTCTCAAAGTGGAGGGCTGTTAGGTAAATATTGTACCTAAATTGTAATGGATTTTGATGATGAGGGTTTATATGGTAAATATCGGCCTTATTTTGAAAGAAAATGTCATGAGGAGGGACTATTTATGTCATTATGGCGTGATGTTTAGGAGCACCGGGTATATAACCTCACTTCACCGGTTATCAAACCCTAAACCTAAGGAAAACCCTTCAACCACCATGAGAAATCTCCAAGCGCCGCTTACCCTCCTCTTCGCCATTGTAACGTCACCGGACGCCGAGAGAGGACCGCCATGCGTGGAGCGCTACCACCACCTGACTCCCTCTCGTTATCCTATATGTTTAATCTCCGAGCGACTATCGACGTCAACCTGCTATCAGATCCATTGTTGCTCCAGTTGCCGATATGGACGCAAACAAGTGTCTTCTCTCCGATGTGCAGCTGCTGCTATCGTTGGGGGTTATGTCGCCGTCGTTGCCTCGCTATAGTTCTTTCCATCAAGGGTTGTAACTGCCGCCACCCTTTCGCCTCTTCTTTAGTCTCATCGTCAGCCGCGATATGCCACCGCAGGATGTCATCGTCAAGACGTTGGTATCACCTCTTTGTGTTTTTGCCGTCACCAAGCGCCACCAGAAGGGTGGTTTGGATCCGTTTGCAAGCAAGAAAACATATCGGTGTTCGTTTCTACTATAGCGTGTGTTATGTGTGTACCTTGTTGGCCGAAAAACCTAGAATAGCCACCACCACCACCATGAGGTGGTGGCTGCCACCATGCACTGTGTGTGTGTGTGTGTTTAGTGGTTGTGTGTGTGTGTTATTTGGAATTCAACATTGTAAAGTGTAATTAGATTTGGAATAATGAAAAGAAACCCTAACCACCACCGTGAGGTGGTGGCTGCCGCCTCCTGCCGCCGTGTCGGGTGGTGGTGTGCTTTGCCTTGTTGAGTTTCATTCGTTTGGGATGCTTGAAACCCAAATGGGCCCAGTGAAACCCTAATGGGCCTAATGAACCCTAATTGATCAAAAGACCTAGCTATTGGGCCTAATGGGCTAAGATGGGGTTGCAAACCCTAATTAGGGTTTAGAAAACCCTAATATTGGATTTATGGGCTTGGACTTATCGGGACCCGTATTGGGCCATTGGAATGGAATTGTGTATTAAGACCAATCACACCATATGATATATTTAGATGAGTGATGGACTTAATGGATTAAGTCCTTAATGGGTTAAGTGAGAAACACTTAACCCTAATCATCATTTTATATGAAACCCTAATCTCACTTGGGCCTTAAGTTGGGCTTTTCTATTGGGCTTGGTGATTGGATAATAATGGGCTATCCAAGAACAAGCAAATGGGCTAGAATAATTTAATGGGCCTAGGGTAAGGCCCATGTAGGGGGTTTGGGCCTAATTTGGAAAATTAGGCCATAGTTTGGGCCTTTATGATTATGAAATATTGGGCCATTAGAATACCAAATGTTGGACTGGAATTTTTGGTTGGGCCTTTGAATAAGACATGTAAAGGCTTGGGCCCAATTTGGAAAATTAGGCCATATATTGGGCTTTGAGCCATAGTTGGACTTTTGGGCCTTTGGATTGGGCCTCGGGCTTGAATCAAGACAAGTTAGGGGTAGCGTAGTCTTCTACCCTCAAGCATGGACTTATGGTTATGTATTGGAACCCAATTATTAATTGGGTGTTATTTTGGTGTTGACCGTTCGGGAATCTGTCATCTAGCAGCTGGGGTTGAGTCTGCGAGACTTCAATAGTGTGGGGTTGAGTCTGCGGGACTTCAGCAGTGTGAGGTGAGTTACCTTCCAGTAGAAGTGGGTTTAGGCCACAATGCCGACCCACTAGTAGAGTTGTTTGGTAGATGATTGTCTTTGTGATAATCATCTATGTTTGTTACTACATGATATGTTTATGTGTTAGCATGATATGAAGTTATATGTTAGCAGCAGTAGGGGTGAAATAGTCCCCGAATACCAGTTGCAAGTTACCGAAAGGGTAGTTAGTACCCATGCATGCATAGCAATATGTTCATGATATGTTATTATGTGGTAGTAGTAGGGGGTGAAATAGTCTCCAGATACCGATTGAAAGATACCGAAGGGGGTAGCTAGTACCCATGTATGCTTAGTAGTATGTACACGATATTTACTGTGCTGTAGTGGTAGGGGTGAAATTGTCCTCGTTGTCGGTTGAGATAGATAGGAGGGTTGGTCAGCACCCCAGAATGGCTTGACATGGGTAGTTCAGCACCCCAAAATAGATTGACATGGGTAGGTTAGCACCCTAAAATGACTTGACATGGGTAGGTCGGGCACCCTAGAATTGCTCGGCAGCACCCCAAAAAATCATTATTTTATAAAAAGAATTTGGAAGGAGAAAAGAACTTTGAAAAGAACAAAGTGTGTGATGCGTGCAACCAGCCGAGCTCAAGTAAGTTTTCCCCAAGATAACCATACATGTCAAGTGATGATATGATATGATTATGAGAACTTCATGCTAGATTAGGGCTAAGGATCTAGGAAGATGCCTTATATGCCTGCTGTATGTGCTTTTTGAGCTGCATGATAGTACTAATCATTTAGTGATAGGATAGCCTGTTTAGGTTATGCCTGATTTTATGAGCCTTAGAATCTCATGCCATTATAGATCCCTGACAAGAGGATAAACTGATTTGATTGAGATATGTTGATTAGATTTTCCATTGTCTGAATGCTGCTTGCTTTGTGCTTTGTGGGACTCTTAGTAATGTGAGCTAGCTACTAAGTGAATATGCTAAGCCGCATGTGGCTATATTCATGAGGTAGCTACCTGACATTAGTGGGAAGTCCTACAACAGCTGAGGACTGGGTGGGTATGGGAACCTAGGAAAGCCTAGGAAGTGCTTTAGTGGGTTTGGTTGCGCTGTTTGCAAGCATTCAGGGTACCAGTTTGAGGAAGTGACTTGGAGGATTCAGGAGGATCGCTGAGGAAAGTATGGATAGGCGTGGAAGGTAGTATTGGGTCCGTACTACTGAAAGCACAGGATCTATACTTGAATCGGTGAGATTCTTGGAGAATCTGAGAATCTTTAGGGAAGAGTTTGTGACCCGGTTGGGGACAGAGGATGTTTTAGTTGTTGCAGCTTAGCCATTGGCAAGTGAGCTAGTGAGCGTGACAGGGTGTCAGACCCTGACGAATATGAATTCCAAGAGGTTTCAGATGCTAGATCGATTCAGAACCCCGATAAGAGAGGTTCGTGCCAGGTGCGTATAGTAGAGGGTCCCAGGAAGAGACCCGTGACTTTTGATCATTGGGTGAAAGACCAGCAGGGTCGGAGTCAGTGTAGCACGTATAGGAAGGTGCACAAGGGATTTTGTTGCTCCAAGGGTTTAGGCTGCTACAAGTTAGCGGGGTTGGTCATGCCAGCATATGGTGGTAAGCACCCACGAGTGAGATTTAGATTCTGGGTTTGGCTCAGGAGCAGGGCCTAGGTCAGTCGATGCACGATCACAGAAGTTCATCTCATCAGAGATTACTTGAAGAGTTATGGGATTGGACCTCAGTGGTCTTTCGTTCAGCCAAGGAAGGACTTTAGGAGCTCTTGGTAGTTGTCTCGGGGCCTTTTGGGCCAGATTTGTTGCGGGTAAGTTAGAGGTTCATTTGAAACCCTAGGTCTGTGGACCCTTAGAATCCTTTGGGAAGGAAAATTCTATAGTTGGTTCCTGTCATCAAGACTAGGATTTCGCCAGATGTTCGCGGGTATGTCATCTTATCTCACTTCAAGGTGGATATTAGGAATCTGTATCGCCTCAGAATTGTGAGAGAGTTGGATAAGTCAGATCTCGAGTAGGTTCTCTGCTATTTCTTGGGTTTATCAAGGATTTTTATATGCCATCTTGCATGCCGAAAGGTCCTTGATGAACCTACAGAGGAACGTATCTTGCAGAGTGGACTCTGTGTGTACCGTTGTCATTCTGGATCTTTTTCAGGATCTGTGCAGGAGTAGTGTTTAGAGGATATCAAGCCAGGGATTAGAGCGATAGTTACTTCAGTGAAGTTAGCGTCCAGTGGCTCTATCATGGTTTAGTTATGGCTGACAGCTGTATATGGAAGAACTTCGGTGTTCAAGGCACCACCGTTGCTAAGAGTGGATTGGAAGCATGAAGATGTAGTGTTAGTTGTGGGGGTTAGATGCATAAGTGTTCGGTCATTGGATGTTCGAAAGAATAGTATTTTTTCATGGGTTGTGTTCGGTTAGAGTTCAGTGGTGTTGCAAAATTGAAAGTGGGGACGAGAACTCATCAGCCAGGGTAAAGATTAAGGCCTCCAGTTGTTGGCATGGGGGATGGATTAAAGGGTCAGACCAGACTGGATTTCATGAGTACTCTTTAAGATTCCGAGGATGGGCGATCTTAGGATGTAACCAGTGATTGATCGCTAGCATTAGTAAGCACAGGTTGTCATCAGTGGGATACTAGGAAGCGAGAAGGATTGGGAGCCCTTCATTCTCACGAGCCATGAAGACTTAGCCGAAGCTAAGTGGGAGAGAATCGATCAGGTGTCCAGGAGTAGAAATATGTATGAGACTAGGATGAGGATTGGGTGAGTTGGAAGTTTAGAAAACTTTCCAATGCTTGGTTCATGCTTTTTCTTTGCATCAGATAGAAGGTTTTGGGAACCAGGTTAGAGATCCAGTTAGGACTGAAGTTCAGTTGAGTGTTAGGTCGAGTGCATGGTCGACTCGGTATGGAAGGTGTTGTAAGACTACAGGGGTAGCCGTAGCATTCACTAGCGATCAGATAGTATGGAAAGTATTGTAAGACTACGGGGATAGCCGTAGCATTCGCTAGTAGCCATAATGTGAGAGTGTTGCAAGTCTGCGGGTGTAGCCGTAGCATTCACTAGCGATCATATAGTGTTAGAGTGTTGTAAGTCTACGGGTGTAGCCGTAGCATTCACGAGGTTAGCAGATAGTGATTGAGTGATGTAAGTCTGTGGGTGTAGCCGTATCCTTCACTTGGTTGGTAAATAGCATGAGAGTGTTTTTAGGACGCGGAAGGAACAATAGTACCCACCAGTTCGGGTGTAGCAGTGAGGATATGGAAATCCACGGATTGAGTTTTAGAATTACCCATATGGATTGGACGTGGTTAAGCTAGTGATAAGACTGTAGAAGTGCCACTGCAGCTATGAGAGCAAGGAAGCAGTGGACTACTTAAGGTGATTCGTGACATAAGTCTACCAATGGTCAGGTAGCAATCACTTTTAGCCTTGGATTTGGTGACGTCAGGATTTGACGCATGGACCTGATCATTTATATCAGAAGGTTGTTAGAGCCACAGTGGCATTATAATTAGTGGCAACTAGTTCCAGAGGAGGATTTGTTCAGAAGTCGCATGGAGCGACTGCGGGTGAGCCTTTTGGCTCCGTAATCGGGTTGGAATCCCGGTATTTTAGACGACTAACGAATTGAGACCAGGCATGTCTTAGTAGATTTTGGAAGTAGCCATGTGGCAACATACTGCTTCAGGCAGTTCAATGTCCGGACAGTTTCAACGATTGTCAGTATTAGTATTTGTGTTTTAGGTTGCAAGTTTGGATGGAATGACAGATTGCTTGGGTTATGCTAAATGACATGCAAGGATAATTGGGGCTGTGATTTCAGTTTTCTAGTGAGTCTCAGGTTATCAGAAGTTGAGAAGTCAGTTGAAAGATAAAGAAACTAGATTCAACGATAATGATTCAGTATGAGTGGTCTGTCAGGAATTCAGACCATCTCGAGACAACAGATTTCAGACCGAGTAGATGTTATCTCGTTGCGAGGAATTCGTTCACCTGTAGATGTTAAGGCTTTGCGAAGATGGGTCACAGCTACCCTGCGAAAACTATGGTGTTCCTAGGATGGTGACCATGCTACTAGAATGGTCTGGCGTGTAAGGAATGGTAAGGATCGATTTCGAGGACGAAATCTAATTTAAGTGGGGGAGAGTTGTAACACCCTGTTTATTTATTAAATAAATAAACAAATTAATGAATGAATAGTAGCCCTAAAATTTATAATTATATAGCAAGGTGTTGGTCTCGAGGAGTTAACTACTATAATTTTAGAAGGCGGGGATTAAAGTGTAAAATCAGGACTAAATTTGTAAGTAATATTGAAGACAGGGACTGCTTGGTAGCAATTAGGACTCAATATGGAAGGAATTATGGAAGCAAGGGATAAAATGTAAATTCTGGATTTATATTGTAAAGATTTATGGAATTAGGGGTTAAAAAGGTAAATCCTAGATTAGTTTTGCAAAGATTCTCAAAGTGGAGGGCTGTTTGGTAAATATTGTACCTAAATTGTAATGGATTTTGATGTTGAGGGTTTATATGGTAAATATCGGCCTTATTTTGAAAAAAATGTCATGAGGAGGGACTATTTATGTCATTATGGCGTGATGTTTAGGAGCACCGGGTATATAACCTCACTTCACCGGTTATCAAACCCTAAACCTAAGGAAAACCCTTCAGCCGCCATGAGAAATCTCCAGCCGCCGCCTGCCCTCCTCTTCGCCATTGAAACGTCGCTGGACGCTGAGAGAGGACCACCATGCGTGGAGCGCTATCACCACCCAAATCCCTCTCGTTCTCCTATCTGTTGAATCTCCAAGCGACTGCCGATGTCAAGCCTCTATCAAAGCCGTTGTTGCTCCAGTTGCCGACAAGTACGCAAACAGGTGTCTTCTCTCCGCCGTGCCGCTGCTGCTATTGTCGGGGGTTATGTCGCCGTTGCTGCCTCGCTGCTAATTCTTTTGGTTAAGGGTTGCACCTGCCGCCACCCTTTCGCCTCCTCTTTAGTCTCGTCGTCAGCCGCGATATGCCATTGCAAGATGTCGCCGTCAAGATGTCGCTGCCACTTCTCCATGTTTCTGCCGTCGCCAACCGCCACTTGAAGGGTGGCTGGATCCGTTTGCAAGAAAGCGTGTGGGTGTTCGTTTCTATTGTAGTGTGTGTTATGTGTGTAGCTTATTGGCCGGAAAACCTAGAACAACCACAGATACTAGTACCGTGAGGTGGTGGCTGCCACCATGCACTGTGTGTGTGTGTTTTAGTGGTTGTGTATATGTTATTTGGAATTCAGCATTGTAAAGTGTAGTTAGATTTGGAATAATGAAAAGACACCCTAACCACCACTGTGAGGTGGTGGCTACCGCCTCCTGCCGCCACCGGCCGCCGTGTCGAGTGGCGGTGTGCTTTGCCTTGTTGAGTTTGATTCGTTTGGGATGCTTGAAACCCTAATGGGCCCGATGAAGCACTAATGGGCCTAGTGAAACCCTAATGGGCGTAATGAACCCTAATTGATCAAAAGACCTAGCTATTGGGCCCAATGGGCTAAGATGGGGTTGGAAACCCTAATGAGGGTTTAGAAAACCCTAATATTGGATTTATGGGCTTGGACTTATCGGGACCCGTATTGGGCCATTGGAATGGAATTGTGTATTAAGTCCAATTACACCATATGATCTATTTAGATGAGCGATGGGCTTAATGGATTAAGTCCTTAATGGGTTAACTGATAAACACTTAACCCTAATCATCATTTTATATGAAACCCTAATCTCACTTGGGCCTTAAGTTGGGCCTTTTTATTTGGCTTTGGTGATTTAATAATAATGGGCTATCCAAGAACAAGCAAATGGGCTAGAATAATTTAATGGGCCCAGGGTAAGGCCCATGTAAGGGGTTTGGGCCTAATTTGGAAATTTGGGCCATAGTTTGGGCCTTTATGATTATGAGATAGTGGGCCATTAGAATACCAAATGTTTGACTTGACTTTTTGGTTGGGCCTTTGAATAAGACATGTAAAGGCTTGGGCCCAATTTGGAAAATTAGGCCATATGTTGGGATTTGAGCCATAGTTGGACTTTTGGGCCTTTGGATTGGGCCTCGGGCTTGAATCAAGCCAAGTTAGGGGTAGAGTAGTCTTTTACCTCCAAGCATGGACTTATGCTTATGTATTGGAACCCAATTATTAATTGGGTGTTATTTTGGTGTTGACAGTTCGGGAATCTGTCATCCAGCAGCTGGGGTTGAGTTTGCGGGACTTTAGCAGTGTGGGGTTGAGTCTGCGGGACTTCAGCAGTGTGAGGTGAGTTACCTTCCATTAGAAGTGGGTCTAAGGCCACAATGCCGACCCACTAGTAGAGTTGTTTGCTAGATGATTGTCTTTGTGATAATCTAGGTTTGTTACTACATGATATGTTTATGTGTTAGCATGATATGACGTTATATGTTAGTAGCAGTATGGGGTGAAATAGTCCCCGGATACCGGTTGCAAGATACCGAAGGTGTAGTTAGTACCCATGCATGCATAGCAATATGTTCATGATATGTTATTATGTGGTAGTAGTAGGGGGTGAAATAGTCCCCAGATACCGGTTGAAAGATACCGAAGGGGGTAGCTAGTACCCATGTATGCTTAGTAGTATGTACACAATATTTACTATGATGTAGTGGTAGGGGTGAAATAGTCCACGTTGCCGGTTGAGATAGATGAGACCGTCAACACCCCAGAATGGCTTGACATGGGTAGGTCAGCACCCCAAAATGGCTTGACATGGGTAGGTCAGCAACCCAGAATGGCTTGACATGGGTAGGTCGGGCACCCCAGAGTTGCCCAACAGTACTTATGTTGTATGGTATGTGGTATGATGGGGGAACTCACTAAGCTTGTGCTTACAGTTTACAATTTTGGTTTCAGGTACTTCGTTTCAAAGGAAAGGAGCCGGCTTGGTCGTAGCGCATCCCACTATATTTTTCCGTACATGAGATCTTTAGGATTACACTCTGATATTAATTGATGATAACATGCTTTGATTATTGACACTTTGGCGTTGACATGGAATGTTATTACTGACGAATTTATACTTATGGTTTTATAAAAACTTATGTAAAAATGAAATTTTTGGCCTTGAATTTTGGGATGTTACAAAGATTCATCACTTTTAATGCATAAAATCATTGTACATGAAGCAATAAGCGCTTGTACCTCTTAATTTTCAACATTTGACCAAATATGTGTATATATATATATATATATATATATATATATATATATATATATATATATATATATATATATATATATATATATATATAGAACACCCGAATTCGATTTCATATGAAGAAGTTATGCTTCTTTGAAGTTTCGCGATTAAACCGACACAAATATACTCGTCATAGAATATGAATTAGAGACATATTACATATTAGCCTAAGTAATCTAAGTGAAAGCCGTAGCAGTCGTAAAACTATGAGCGTACATATAGAGAACGTCGGAATCTGACGTCGTATGAGGAAGTTAAGCCTTTTAGAAGTTTCGGTGCATAAGTGTATGATGCAAAAATCTAAATTAAGATTGGTCTATTGTTAGGAAAAATAATCTAAATGGGTATTGAAGATCTCGTCGATTTGATTCCGTCGATATAAAGACAGTTGAGAATGGAATCTATATCAAAAAGTTATGAATTTTACACGGTCGTTAGCAGTATATAATTTTCATAGACTATTTAATTTAATATCGTAAGCGAATTATCTGATAGAGTCTAAAAAAAGTTGTAGTATTATTCGACAGCTACGCGTGGATATAAAGAACGTCGAAAACGAAGCTTATATACGAAAAATATGAATTTTAAAAGATTCATGATTTTATTTGGCATGAGAGGACCGAAAACTGGCATGTGTCATGTCAAAGGCCAATCCTCCCACCTAGCACGAGAGCATGGCGCACGGGTAGGTGTACCCGACGTGCCTTCCTGTTTTCCTGCGTATAAATAACTTTTTCCTCCTCATTCATTCCCACACCATTTCCTCTTCAAATCTCTCTCTAAAGCTCTGAATTTCTGAAGTATTTTGAAGATTATGGAGAATTCTGCTTTAGCGAGGCTCTCAGGTCGTAGAGAGCCAAAAAATAGAAGTTCTTGGTATTGAATTTCTGCGTGAGGAATTCCCGATTTTTGCTAAAAACTCTTTATAAGTTAGACTACGCTTAATACGCTTAATGTGTAACTTATATTTATATTCATAGTTGTTGTAATGAATGTATAATAAGATTTATCAATAATTATAGTTATAATGTTGACTTATCTACATATGGGAGAGGTATCTAGAATGATCACATGGGCTTGGTTGTTGGATTTTAGAAAGACTATATGCCGAAGTGGACCTGCCTCCCAACTGTCCGGCCAGACTTATCCTTATTTAATAGAACATCGGTATTCTTTGGAGTTAGTGAAAGATCTAGTTTTTAATACAAGATTGCAATAGGGATTAATAACCAATAGCATTATAGGTTAGTACTTGTTAAGCGCATTACCAACCAAATTGGATCACCAGTAGAATCGCCCAGATAGCTGTCAGTCGTCTTAGTAAATTATCTAAGTGAGTTTTCTCACTATATTACGTGCTCCAATATATATATATATATATATATATATATATATATATATATATATATATATATCCTCTGTATGTCAGAATATATTTGCTTTGCTATCCAGTATGCAATTAGGCCACTAGACTAGTTTATTTATTGGCTTGTTGTGTTGAACTGTTTGTCTGTAATATATATATATATATATATATATATATATATATATGTATATATGAGTATATTATGTGGGGAGTTGAGGGCAAACCATTTTTTTTGAAGGCCAATAGACCTAGGAGGACTAGCATTCCGCTAAAGGCAAAAGTGCGGACCAACTATATGCTGAAGACAAAAAGGGGCGGACCAGCTTTATGTTGAAGGCCATTATATGTATGCATTATATATGTATTGTGGTATATGGTATTTTGGGGAACTCACTAAGCCACATAAAATGTTTTTCAGGTACTTTTATGATTCGTTAGAAGGGCAAAGTTCGACTGTGCACACATGCATTTGCAACATGTTTCCTCATAATGTAATTATACTCTAATGTACTTTAATAAATAAAAATGAAAAAAATGGGTTGAAAAATAAGGATGTCACATTGTGGGTGGTAGAGGTGTTGGTGATAATGATGGTGATAAAGATAATGGTGATAGCGGTGGCGGTGATGGTGGTCTAGAGTCAAATATATTGTAATATGTCGAAGTTTGCTGAGATAGTTTCGTTAGTTTTATTATCTATTTACTAAGGCACATTTGTAACGAAGTCTTAATGTTGAAGCCCTTAGTATTTTTTGTATACTTTCAGTTCTCCTAGAAATAGGAGTAGTACACGGAGATAGATAGAACTTTTGCTTGTATTCTGTCTAAACACTCTCTTTGTATTTGAAAAGTATAATTGAGCCGAAACCAGATTCTGTTTAGATCTCATGTTCTTATTACTTGTTTTACTCTGAATTCATTCCAATACTCGATTAATCACTTATACATTTGGTATTAGAGTAGGAATCATACTGCAATGATATGATTTTCATTTTGAAGCATAAGTTTTTGGGTCACGATTTTGATTCAAAAACTTTATGCATATTTGGTTCTGAAAATCATCTCTGATCTTCAGTTGTGATTCGATTCTGCAATCGAACTGTTTAATCGAGTAATCGACTAGGAATTTCTGATCAATTCATTCATTCATCTGTGAATTTCATCAAGCTTTTCTGAAATTCACATCCGTACTTTCATGGCAAACTTTAACATGGATACAATGACCTCTTTTTCTTATTTGCTTGGATCTTCAATGAAGATCCTATGCTAATTCCAGATTACTATGATCAATGGGCTAATTGAATGGAGGATTATCTGAATGGAATGGATGAGGAGCTTTGGAAGTGCATAACTGGAAATGTTATCATCTTCCTTTGAAGGTTTAGAACATTGGTTCATCTGGTTTAACACAAGCTGTTAGTGATCAATCTACTAGGCTGAAGAACAATGAGAAACGATGCATGAGAGAACTACGAGGTGCCTTACCACCTATTGTTTAGAACTATTTGCGTGGTTGTAAAACTGAAAAAGAAATATGGAATAATTTCAAAGAATAGTTTCAAGGAAGTGAGAAAACAAAGATTAATTCAGTGAAGCAGTGCTTGGTTGAGTTAATGGAGTTTAAGCAAAAGGATGGTGAATCCATTGAAGGCTACTATGATTGTCTGAATGAACTCATTTAAAGATGCAATCGTTATGGTATCATAAGGTCAACCATAGAGTTCAATCTCACATTCATAATGGGACGTCACAAGGAATGGCGAAATGTCAGCATGATGGTGAAAAGTCAGCAATGTTTTGATACTTCATCCTTGAATGATTTGTACAATCTGCTGAAAACTCACGAAGGAGAGGTGAATGAGATGGCTAAAGAGTTGAAACTAAGTTTGGGAGGACCATTGGCACTAGTTTCGAAAGTATCTGAGAAGGAGTTGATTGAAAATGAAAATTCAGATGAAGAAGGATTTCGGATGAATTCGGATGATGAGGCTGTTGCTTTTTTCTCAAACAATCGAGTAAAGTAGTTCTTCAAGAAACCCTTTAATCCAAAGTCGAAATCAAGTGATAGTAAGGGAAGTTTTGTCAACAAAGCTGCAAGTGAGGAGAAGAAAAAGGTTTAGAGGAATGATGTGAAAGTTGATGAGACAAAAGTTGAAAAGAAGCTTAAAGGTGATTCGGGAAAAGACGAAGCGTATTATGTGGAACGCTTGGAGGAAGTTTGTGCAAAAGAAAAAGGAATGTATTTGATTGCTAGAGGTGAAGGAGAGGATGATGGTACCTATCAAATCTGGTCATCTGGATCAAATGATGAGGAGATGCGTAATCCCACGCATGGTGCCATGTATGCCAAGTTTGAGGAAAAAGATGAAGAAAAGGTGACTGGTCGCTGTTTCGTGACCAAAAATGGAGATAAATCACCAATAACTACCAATGTACGTTCTATTCTTCAATCTTTTAATATTCCTTTACAATCTTATGATTATGAGAAAACTGCTTTTGATGATACCGTTGCTTATTTCGATACTATTGTTGTGTCTGCTAGTAATGAAGCTAAGAAATATAGTGTTCAGTTGTTAGAGACTCAAAAGTTGTTTGATTCGAAAAGTTGTTAGAGACTCAAAAGAAATATGTCACACCCCCAAACCAGACGGCGGAAACGTCCGGGAGTGGAGGACTTCATTTGTAGTATCACAACTCATGCATCATAGTAATCATAGTACAAACAACCATTGTATTTAAAAAGTATAAGTATTTACATGTGTTCAATCATTGTATATTGAAACCAAAACAGTTATACAAAAGAAGAAGATATGACTCCTAATGGCTCCATCTTCTCAAAAAGCTCGGTGAGTACCTGTTATTATTTCCCTGAGAATACAAGTAATTTGAAAATAGAGTATCAACAATAAGTTGAGTGAGTACATAAGTCTTTATGTTTGAAAGGGCGACTTTGTATCTTGATTATGAAAACTGTTCCAGAAAATCCCATATTTTCTGTTGTATATGAAAAGTAGTTTTATTCCAATAAAACCGTTCTATTTTGTAAACCAATGTCCTGTATTTGTAAAACTTGTAACTGAAAGTGTGCCTGGCTTCACCAGCTGTTATTGAAAACTGTAGTATACCATTGTACTTTGTATTTTGTAAACTGGTACTTTGAAGTCGTACTTATGTTTAGTTGTTTATACACTAACGTGTTGTTAATATCTTTTTAATGAGTTATTATAACCATACTAAGACATGAACGCCTGAAACAAACGCCTTGTGGGCGTTTAAACTGTTGATAACAATTGCCACTCATTGGCGTGTATGCCTGACTGTAGCTAGCAGCCTGAGTGCGGGGTTGTCAATCCCGATATGCATCTACACACAACTTGTTTCGATCCCAGAGCTGGAGATTCTGGTTATAATGTTAGGACTTTACCTTGGTTGTCTAAAATGAATTAAACAACCTGAATTGAATGTGTCATAAAAAGCATATAAATGTTACATGTATATTAGTTACGAAAACCCAATCATTCTGAAATAAATGATTGACAATATGTTCTTGAATTAGTATTCCGAACATGTATTTGACAAGTGTAAACCCTTGATTTGTTCTGAATAAAAACCCTTGTTTCATGTAAAACAGTGTATTCTAGTATACTTGAATCATGAATTATTGTTCTATGTATCATAAATTATACCTATTATAATTTATATGTACTTTATGAATTGGCAAATAACTATTTTTGCATGTAATCCTTTGCTCAACATGTTACAAAGGGTAATTAAACTGATGAAATAACTTTTATATTTATATACATATACAATTTTATATATAAGTAAAATTTAAACGACATTCGGACAAATAACCGGTACTATAAGTCCACATCCAAACAACGAAAATGACCTAGAATGAGTTATTAATCCTAAGCCTTTTAAATCTTATTTATATTAATATATATATATATATATATATATATATATATATATACACACACACACACACACACACAAATATGAGTATTTGGGAAAAATATAGGTTTATAAAAGAGTTCAATATTTGGAGTATTTTTGATGCTTTAAAATAGTTTTATCATGATTTGAAATCATTTATTTATAACACAAAGTTATTGTGTTATACTTGTATTTCCCCCCCTTAAAACAATAGAAATTATGAAAATACGGGGGTATGAACTCACATGATAGATGGTGAATCGGACAGAGTTTCGTTTCACGAAAAGGAGTTTATTTGTCGAGAAACCGGCTCAAATCGGAAAAAGTTTTGAAAGGAGAGAGGTTACATTCTCGGGAATCTCGGGGCTTCGAGGCTTGCTTCGGGCTCGAGTCTTGATACCGGGGCTTTAGGGGTTGTATATGAGCTTATGGAAGTGGAAAATGTGAAAGAGAATGAAGTTTGGGGTGAAAAAGTGTAAAAATAGCCGGACCCTTGCATGCCTTATATAGGCCGAAGCCTCGGATCCGAGGCTATGCGAGGCTGACGCGTGTCACACAGATGGCGAGGTTTTTGGCTTACTTCGGACCGCAGGCTGGCTCGGATTGGACCGGACTTCGGTCCAATAGAAGAAGGACACGTGCGAAGGCAACATCCGAGGCGTGTCTCCGGGGTGTCTCATGCAAGGCTGTCCGAGTAGGATTGGTCCGTGGAGTTGGTCGAATCAGAAGGTGCCACGCATGGCTTCGGTCCACTCAGCAGCTGCCACGTGTGAGGTGACGTGTCACATGCGAAATTGCCCGGTTTTCCTATTTTTCTTTATTTTTGTGCCAAAACTTGTAAAATTCATAACTTATGCATACAAACTCCGTTTTTGACGTTATTTATATGCATGCGTAGGTAAAATTATACTCTACGATTTTAGTTTAGACTGTGTTAGCTAATTTTGACTTTATTTTTAATATTATTATTTTTAACAGACCGGGACAGGAAAATAAGTTAAAAATTCATAACTTTTTCATCCGACGTACGTTTTTGTCTCTCTTTTTACCGTTGTACTACTAATGACGAGACCTTCAATTCTTGTTTAGGTTGTATCGGCTAAAAACCACTCGATCTTTATTTCGAGTTTTTAGCTGTACACTGCCATACTGAAACTTAGAAAAATCATAACTTCCTCATACGAAGTCAGATTTTGGCGTTCTTTTTATGAAAGTTCTTGGTTTAACATAAACTACAACTTTCATTTAGATTGTTAAGGCTAAAAAGCCTTTTATTAAAAATTCAGTTTTTACACTGAATAGTGTTTTGTCGGTTTTGTCGTGGATTTTCGATTGGTCATAACTTCTTCGTTATAACTCGGATTTTAGTGTTCTTTATGTTTTTGGAAACCTTTTTACAATATGTATCACTTGGTTCATCCCAATTGAGATTATTTAATAATTTATTTTTGAGGGTCAATTATGTAAATATACATAGTATGCTAAAATTTCTCTTTATTAATTTAAAAAGAAGTACAAATTGACCTACACTATTACATAGGTTTGAAATAACGGTTTGTTACATTATCCCCCCGTTAGAGAGAATTTCGTCCTGAAATTTACATTACAGATAGACTAGGGAAAAAGATGTGGATATTTCTGTTGCATTAGATTCTCCCGCTCCCAAGTGAATTCAGGTCTCCGCTTTGCATTCCAGCGAACCTTCACTATCGGGATACGACTTTGTTTGGTTTTCTTAACTTTCCTGTCTAGTATCTCTATGGGTTCTTCCACAAAATTAAGGCTCTCGTTTAACTCGATTTCCTCGAGTGGTATCACAAGAGTCTCGTCGGATAGACACTTTTTCAAGTTCGAAACGTGGAAGGTAGGATGAATGTTACTTAGTTCTTGGGGTAATCGAAGTTTGTAAGCTACAGGGCCGATTCAGGCAAGAATATCGAATGGTCCTATGTACCTTGGATTCAGTTTGTCACGCTTTCCAAAGCGTATCATGCCCTTCCAGGGTGAGACCTTTAACAAAACGCGGTCACCAACCTGGAATTCCAAGGGTTTTCTCCTTTTGTTAGCATAGCTTTTCTGTCTATCTCTGGAAGCTTTAAGTCGCTCCCGAATTTGTACGATCTTCTCGGTAGTTTCTTGAATAATTTTTGGACCAGTGAGAGCACTGTCAGGAGTTTGACCTCTAGCTAGCTGCGTGTCACCCACTTCAGCCCAACACAGAGGGCATCTGCACTTGTGGCTGCTAGTCTGATAACTGTTGTTATAAGAGAACTCAATAAGGGGTAAATGAATATCCCATGCCCTTCCAAAGTCTATCATGCAAGCTCGTAACATATCTTCTAACGTTTGAATCGTCCTCTCACTTTGTCCATCGGTTTGCGGATGGTAGGCTGTACTCATGTCTAGCCTAGTTCCCAAAGAGTTTTGTAAAGACTGCCAAAAACAAGAGGTGAATCTACTATCTCGGTCCGAAATAATAGATATTGGCACACCATGCAGTCTAACAATCTCCTTGAGATATGTTCTTGTTAGGTTCTCCATCTTGTCGGTCTCCTTGATTGGTAAGAAGTGTGCGGATTTGGCTAATCTATTGACGATTACCCAAATAGTATCATAACCACTCGATGTCTTGGATAACTTGGTTATGAAATCCATTGTAACCCACTCCCACTTCCAATCAGGGATTTCAGGTTGTTGTAATAAACCTGAAGGTTTCTGGCACTCTACCTTAACTTTGGCGTAAGTAAGGCACTTGCCCACAAAGGTAGCGAAGAACAACATAGGAAGTTATTACCTTTCGAATAAGCAAAGAACAACATAGGAAGTTGTTACCTTTTCTAGCTTTCGAAAGAGAAAAGTTTGATAACATATCTTATGATTATGAGAAAACCATTGCAGAATTTGATAGTGTGTCTGATAATCGATTTGCTTATGGTATCGTTAAAATAGATGAATATCTTAATGCTGATGAACTTGTTGAAATTGTGAATGATACTTTGACCAAAAGTGAGCAAATAATTTTTTTGAAAAGAACTGAGAATTTGAAATCTGACTCTCAATCTAATTTTGCTGATATCGAAGGTAATTCTGATAGTTTTAGCGAAATCAGTGAAATTGAGGAAGAGGAAAGTGTCGATTGTTCTCAGTTGTCAGTCATTAATGTCACATCTAAGTCTAAAGGCAAAGAAATATGTAATGATTCGATGGTTAAGGTTGACTCTGACAAAGCCTCTACTTCGAAAGTTTGTGATTTCGATCATGTGAGTGTCAGAGATAGTTAAACTGACAGTAGTGATGATGAGGAAGAAGATGAAATTTCAAAGAATTATAAGAAAGAAGAGAATGTTTCGAAAGAAACAACCATTCCACGCATAGTTGTTGATCAAGTGTATGGAGATACAGAAAAGTTCGACAAAGTGATGTCTGAAAAAGGTGCTCATTATCTTTAGACAAATACGGTTGTGTATCCAAATTTCAAGTGCACAGATGATGTTATCTTTCCTAATCAAGTGTTTGTCATTGGTGGGAATGTTAATAACATCAAACCTATATTCAACAAGACAGTTGAAGAAGACAATAAGAAAACCTCAGATGAAGGATTCTTTTCAGAGCACTGTCGAAAATAATCTTACAAAGAATTCGTACATTTTTCAAAGACCAAAACCACAAAGAAAATGGGTTGAAAAACAAGAAATTTCAAAAGACGATTCAAATCAAGATTTTGTTGAAACTGATCAAAATGTTAAACTCAATTCGCAAGATTTTAACGATCTTGTTGCGAAATTTTCAAAAGAAAATGGAATTTCGAAAAGACAAGCAAGAAAGAATTTTTTTTGGCAAGTTGTGGAAAATGGAAAGTAATCAAATGATTTAAAAAAGAAGAAGTCTGAAAAGATAATGTCAAAATCTGTTAAGACAAAGTCTTTAACAAGTTCAGATGTTAAGAAAAATCCCGCTCAATCACAAAAATCTCTGTCACAAGACAATTTTTGAAATCTAAATTTCAAACAACCACATCTTTGTCTCAGAATTCAAATCAAAATGGTCACACAAAGAAATTTCATACATCTCAGTCATCAAGGAATTTTACAACAAACAATCAACAAAAGTTTTCACGAAATCATTTTTCAAAACAACATTCTTTCACAAAACAATCATCAAATTTTCAAAATCGATTTTCTTCGAAAACAAGTTTTCTCTCAAATGATGAAAGTCGGAAGTTTAAGAATATTCGAACAAAGTCCAATGTGAAATATATTCCACAAAAACCGAATTTTCCAAATCCTTCCGTGAAACAACCTTCGAAAGTTTCATACACAAAAGGATGTTCTGAAATGAACAACATAGATCATTGGCTTGAAGGCAAAGGAAAATCATACGAATCTGGAAAATTTTCTCATCAACAAATCAAAGATGCTTATGATAAGTATTTGAATGAATCTTCAAGTGGAAGTTCTTCATCGAAAGAATCGATTCCTTTTGTTAAAACATGGAAACCAATTTCGAAAGTAATGGGTGATGGAAACCAAACTGAGAAGAAAAAGGGGGATGTTACTGAAAATCCTATACTTTCGAAAGTTCATGTTTCTAAGACTTTAACTCATGATATGGACTTAATTGATAATTTCAAAACAAAAGTTCGTAATTGGGTCATAAGTTCAAAGTTTCAATTTGTTTTTCAAACTAATCACCAAGGACCCAAACAACCTTGGGTACCTAAAATTTTCCACTAATTGCAGGTTTTATGTGACAAGCAATATGATGAAAAATGGTATATTGATAGTGGTTGCTCACGTCACATGACTGGAAGGAAGGAAAACTTGCGAGATTTTAGAAGTTTAGAAAATGCTGGAGTAGTGAAGTTTGAAAACAATCACAAGTGCCAAGTGAAAGGATACAGAAAAGTAACGAATGTAAAATTTATAGTCAATCGTGTTTCTTATGTCGAAGGTCTTCAACATAACTTGATAAGTGTTTCACAACTTGTTGTGGGCATTGGAAATCATGTGGTGTTCAACGAAGAAGGAAGCATTATTTCAAATGTTGAAAAAAAGAAGTTTTGTTAAAATCAAAACAACATGGTGACATGTTTACTCTAGACATCAAACCAATTATCGGGAAACCTTTAGTATGCTTACTTTTGAAAGCTTTATCAGATGTTAGTTGGTTATGACATAGAAGACTTTCTCATCTGAGTTTTCGAAATCTAAATAAATTGGTGGTAAATGAACCGTTGGAACCGTTGGAACTTCTTCATATTGACTTATGTGGATCATCAACTGTTGAAACACTTAACAAGATACGGTACATTTTAGTCATTGTTGATGATTTTTCACGATTCACTTGGGTTTATTTTCTCAGGTTAAAATCTGAAGTAGCCCAAACAATGATTAATTTCATCAAGCAAATTGAGAAAAGCTTAAAGAAGAATGTTCGAAAGATCACAAGTGATAATGGCTATGAGTTTAAGAATAATGTTCTTGATTCTTTCTTAATAGATAAAGGAATTTTGCATAATTTCTCTTCACCATATACACCACAACAAAATGGTGTGGTTGAAAGACGAAATCGTTCAGTTTGTGAAGCAGCAAGAACGATGCTCACGTATACGAATCTTCCTCAATATCTTTGGGTAGAAGCAGTTTTGACAACATGTTTTACTCAAAATTGATATTTTATTCATCGTCGTTTCAACATTACTCCTTATGAAATTATCAATAACCGAAAACCTAATGTCAAATTCTTTCATGTTTTTGGTTGCAGGTCTTTTATTATGAATCTTAAAGATAATATTTCGAAATTTCAGTCTAAGGCTGATGAAGGAATATTCTTGGGATATTCACATAATTCGGTTGCTTATAGAGTGTTGAATAAACGAACGAGAAAAGTTGAAGAAACGTTTAATCACACGTTTGATGATTATTACGTAAAAAGAGTTGAAAAATGCTTTGAACAACATCCAATTATTAATGAATCAAATAATGAATCTACAAATGTCAATTCAATAGATTTTGATTATGATTTAATCTTTGGTGTTCCTGACAGGGCTGTTGATGCAAAAGTTTATGCTATGGACAATCAAATCCCTGAAACATCGAAACATTATGATGAATCGACATTGATCCACGAAAGTTCAGATTTAAACTCCGCATCGAATTCTCCTAGAATTGGCGAAAGCTTGCTAAATGATCAAGTGGAGGGGGAGCACTTGAATTCGACTTCTCATGTCGAGGGGGAGCATTCTTTCGAGGGGGAGAATAGGAGAATTGATGGAGATGTTGAGGGGGAGCTTCATAATGATAATAATGTCCATGGGGAGCATTTTAATATAAATATGTCGAATGTGAATCAAAATTAAAATTTTCATGATTCAACTGATAATATATCTATTGAAGGATCAGAAAATGATGAAATGTATGAAGATGCACCATTGGATTTTGATCCAGCATATCCACCACTAGAAAAATGGACAAGAAATCATCCGAAAGAACATGTCATTGGAAATCCACAAGATGGAGTGTTGACAAGAGCTCAAATTTGTGCAAAGAATGAGGTACTTAATGCTCATCAAGAGTTTTGCATGTTTAATGTAATTATTTCGAAAATTGAGCCTAAGACAGCTAAAGCTGCCATGGACCACTCAGATTGGGTTGTTCGTATGCAATCTGAGTTAGCTGAATTCAAAAGAAACAATGTTTGGAGATTAATTCCTAAACCTGAAGATGTTTCGATTGTTGGTTTAAAATAGATTTTCAAAATAAATCTGACAAAGATGGAAATATTGTTCGAAATAAAGCTAGGCTTGTAGTTAAAGGTTATTCGCAACAAGAAGGTATCGATTACGAAGAAACCTTTGCCCCTGTCGCAAGACTCGAGGCTGTTCGAATATTTTTAGCTTATGCAGCTCACAAGGATTTTGATGTTTTCCAAATGGATGTCAAATGTGCTTTTCTCAACGGTGAACTTGAAGAAACGGTTTACGTTGAACAACCTCCAGGTTTTGTAAATGAAGCTTTTACTGATCATGTTTATATTCTAGATAAAGCTGTTTATGGGTTAAAAGAAGCACCAAGAGCCTGGTATGCAACTCTTACCAATTTCCTAAAACAATTGAAATTCAAACAAGAATTAGTTGACCCCACATTATTTCGAAAGAAAGTTGGGAATCATCTAATGCTTGTTCAAATTTATGTCGATGATATTATTTTTGGCTCTACTGACCTTGCTTTGTCTAATGAATTTGAGGATATTATGAAAAGTCAATTTGAATGAGTATGATGGGAAAAATTATAATTTTCTAGGGTTAAATATTCGTCAAAACAGAGAAGGGATATTCATAAATCAAGAAAAATATACCAAGAATTTTCTTGAGAAGTTTGGATTGACGAATAGCACGAAGCTAAGAGTACCAATGGCGGTTGGAACAAGGCTAACACCTTCGTTAGATAAATCAGCTGTTGATCTTATGTTATACATGATCATGATAGGTTCATTTCTTTATCTTACTGCAAGTCAACTTGATATCATGTTTTCTCTTTGTAATTGTGCTAGGTATCAAGTAATCCAAGGAACAATTTCGTTATGATTATGGTATTCTTTGAAATTAGGCTTTTTCATTCAAGCATTCTCAGATGCAGATCTGGGTGGTTGTAGTCTTGATCGAAAAAGTACAAGTGGCAGATGTCAATTATTAGATGGGAAGCTTGTGAGTTGGCAATCAAAAAAGCAAACATGTGTTGCAATTTCAAATGCTGAAGCTGAGTATGTTGCAGCTGCTGCTTGCACTTCTCAAATCATATGGATTCAAAGTCAATTACGTGATTATGCAATCAATATGAAAAAGATTCTATTGTATTGTGATTCACAAAATGCTATACGCATTTGTCATAATCCAGTACAACATTCAAAAACCAAACACATTGCACCTCGTTATCATTTCATTAAAGATCATGTGGAAGATGGAAATATCGAAGTACATTTTGTAAAGACAACTGATCATCTTGCTGATATCTTTACAAAATCATTGGATGAAAAATCATTTGTTAGAATTTTAACAGGTTTGGGAATGATCGAAGCAAATTCTGTTCCAGGACTAATTTTGAAAGAAGGACAAGTTGGTGTTGAGGAAATGTGTCGATTCAGAGGCCATGATTAATCATTTAGAGGCAAATAGTATTAACCATTCAGAGGTTACTATTCACGTTTAATGCTTCGACACACTTCGTTTTCGATAGCTAGAGTGGAAAATTTTCGTTAGTTTGGTATTTTTCAATTTTCGAAATTTTCTTTGTTAGTCATTTATTTTCGAAAAATTTAAAAAACACAAAAATATTTTCGTTACTTAGTTTTCTTTTTCGAAATATCAAAAATACCAAAAATATTTTTTTTTGTTATTTGTTTCTTCTTTTCGAAAAACCAAAAATCACAAAATATTTTTTTTATAAATATAAAATCCAAAAAGATTTTTGTTGTTTGTAGTTTGTTTATGTTTAGATCATGTAGATTTTATGAAGATTTTCAAGGATCATGCTTGCAGTTCTGGGGTCAGGTAATCTTTCGAAAACTTTGAACTAGTTAGGTTGTCCCTAGAAGCATGCTGCAGCATGTCGACCAAAGCCTCCATTGACTCAATGTGTATTTTCGAAAGCCTTGATGAAAATTTTCATCACGAAAATTTCTTCCCAATCAGGTTGTATTCACATAAGTCTTTGAGCTACCTTACTCTTCTCAAAGGAGTTAAGAGTTTACTGCTTGGTCCAAACATACCAGAGGTACAATTCGCATCGAAAACCAATCTTTTTCATCCTAAACTTCTAACACATACACAGACAATGACATTTGTCCAAGAGATCTTTGTTCAAAACCAATCAAGATTTAGACATATCAAAAATCTGTGTTTATGATCTGGATTCATGAGGCCGTGATGAAAGTGAAACCCATTATTCCGAAATTATTATGAAATTGACGGGAACTATGTTCCACATTTTCACGAAACATTTGTTTCAGTACCAAATTTTCGCTACTCAAAATCATATTCTTTCGTTATGAGTGATCTTGATCAAATGTTCGCATCCCATGCCATTGTTTTCCCAATAGGATCCAACTAAACTTTTGATTTTTTGAATATGATTTCCGTATGAGTATTATTCGTTATTTTTGTCACATTAAAAGTTATCCAAAGCATACTTGTCACTGACTACACTAGTCAAACAAGTAATTTCGGTTATAGTTAATCACACTTATGTTGAGTGCTGAAATGTAAAGAAATTTTCAAACCAACTATGAAGCCTAATAAAAGAAGCCCTTCAATACTTCTTTATAAGTATTCAATAATAATTCATGGGATACCACACAAGAAGTTGATTATCTCTCTTGATAATTAACGAAGCAATCTTTGCCCGGTATTTAACTGCCTTTGTGTCGAAATTTTAATTTTTCCACATCACAGATCCAATTTTTTTTTTTTTATTTTGATTCTTATCTCATTTCGTTGGCACACTGCACTCACAAAATCCTTGAGGTTCTGAGTACTACCAACTCAGGCTGAAGATTTCAAAATTCTGGCATATGACTTCGCTTACAAACCCAAAAGCGAAAGAGCCCAACCTCCATGCCGAAGGTTTTCGATCTTATCCATTTGGTACTCACAAACAGTTTGATGTAACCGTTTGCAACATGGTGCGAGTTTCAAGGTACTACATTGTTTGGACAGACGTGGCTACTACATTAATGAAATCGTTTGGAATTCAATTGGGGATACATATAAACAGAAATTGTTTTATCCTTAGCTCTTTACACATTCAATATTCTCAGATGATCAAAAGCCCTAATTCTCTTTGTTCTCCAGGAGTTTTCTCAAACCCTAAACAATGGCTGCTACTCAAACCCACACCACTGAAGATGCTTCATCCCAGCCGATCATGAAGCTTCAAAGCATAAATTACCAAGTCGAGGTTGATGTTGGACTGTAGCCTGAAGAACTTAAGATGCTGATTGTTTCTCTTCAAAATGCAAGTCTTTCAACCTCTATGTTCATCGCATTTGATGTACCAATGTCATGGTTATAGATGGCTGGTTCTATTGCTTCTTACAACAAAGCCTTGGATGTTGTTACCTTTAATCTGGTGAATGACAGGAGATTTCGTCTCACGAAGAGGTTGTTCACTCAAATTATGGAAATCCCTAATACACCTCCATTCTACAAGGTTTCTAATGCTCAAGTGATCCATATGTTCAACGAGATGGGTCATCAAGCACCACCCACCAAGATCAGTGACTCAAAGAAGTCAGGTCTTCCTTGCATTTGGATTTTTTTTTGTTTGGGATTTACCTTCAATGCTGAACAGGTCAAAGTGTTGGTCTTGACAAGGGACGTTTGGAAGTATATGCAATGGTGGCAGGTATCTACTACAATTTGAATGTAGACTATGCTTCTCAAATGTGGAAGGAGTTCTTAAAAAGTGTAGAGAACACGAATGTGGTTCAGGGGATTTCGTATGCTCGTTACTGGAGTTTGATTATTAAGCACGCTTATGAGAAGGAAGGAATCCAGGTGCCTGTTGATGAACCAAGAGTAGAGTTCTTGAAGTATCACTTTCCGAAGATAGTGGAAGATGATTCTGAGGTGTTTCCCAATGTAGCAAGGATTCCGGATGCTATGCTTAAGAAGACAGTGTTGGATCAATGTTTAAGTCCATAACTATAATTGGTAAGACTTGACCCGACCCGACATGGTCCATTTGGGTTGCATGGCATCATGCATTTGGATAGACTATAATGAGAGAAATAACACTTAAGGTTTGTTAATATATTATAAGTTCTAATATATTAATAAGGTTATTTAATTAGTATTGATCAAGAATTAATTTGGAATTAATTAAGTGATCAAAAGGAGACTAATTAAATATATGGTTTGATTGTGTAAATCATTCATTCTTATATATGTGGGCTTGTGATCAAAGATTCCTTATGTTGGACTAAGTCCATGGGGTGACCCATGGATACTCCATGGAGGTTAAAATCCATGGAGCATAAGGAATGAGTAAAGTTATGAGTTACATGGTGTAACTCTAATAGCCACCATATAAAAGAATCCCATGGCTCAAGAAATCGTGCACTGGTGTGTGAATATGAGGGCTAGACGATTTCAACAAGTGTGTATTTTCTCTCAAGTCATTCCATGTGCATTTGGTGTTGTGTGAACCATTTGAGGTGTCACACTTGGGGCATTAGGCACTCAAGCTTCATGAAGATATTCTACATCAAAGAGGTATGTAATTCTAACTTGATATATTCATATGACTCAATGTTATTATTCTAGTTAGGATGAATACCTTGGAAAGTTCATATTTGCATGTATAATAGAGAAAACATAGATCCAAGGTATTTAGGGTTGCATGTACACTTAGGATTGTTAGAATGCTCAAAACCCAACAGTGGTATCACAACCATGGGTTGTTTTCTTTTATATTGATGCAAATGTTTTATTTTCAAATTTGGAAAAAAAGGGAAAAAAAACATGTTGTTTGTGAAATTTTAAGATAATTACTTGTTTTTGTGAAAAGCTAATTATTTGTAAAATTTGAATCATTTGCTATATGAGTTGAATTAGGTCAAATTTAGTAAAAGATAAAATGATATGATTATTTTATTAGTTTTAAAGTTTGATCTAAAGAGTTCTTTTTTTGAAACCTCCATAAGTTATGGATATGAAAATGTTTTAAAAAAAATTGATTCAAAGTTTTTATGGAGTTACAAAATTTGGTGTTAATGTTTTAAAGAATTCCATAACTTATTCTTAAGTTATAGAACATGAAAATTTTCATCATAAATAAAGCATTTAACTCCATAAGTTATTGGATTACCAAAAGTTTTATGTTTCCTTGATTTATGAGTTAGTTTAGATTAATGAAAAAAAATTGTGTTTTAGTTGTTTTCAATCCTAATTAATCTAAAGGTAGTTCATAAAATGTGTTTTTGTAACTTGTCCTCAAGTTACATAAAAGGTCACATTTATGAATCTTAAAACTCATAAAAGTGCCATAGGTTACGTAAAAAAATGAAGAGTATTTTTCATTAAATAGTATTATGACTCCATAACTTGTCCTCAAGTTATGGATGTTTAAGAGTCACTTCTTTAAAAGTGTTATTAAAGAATAAGAGGTTACATAAAAAATGAAGAGTCTTCATTTTAATGAACCATTAAACTCATAAGTTATGAAATGAAATGTTTTGAATAGTTTCAAAAACTTGCCCTCAAGTTTTGCAATTTGTAAAGTTTTCCCATGAATACTTTAATTCCAAGTTAAGCCCTTAGAATTTTAAAAGTTAAAATTCAACCCTTATACTGTATAATATTATAAGTTAATAATATTTATATATACGTATAAGAGCCAGTCGTCTTACCATTAGTAGGACTCATTCACGAAGCTGGTTTATAAGGGGGGTATAAGGTTACTGCCTATAAAATGGCAGTTTAATGGGTGTCCACTCTCACCCACCGCTTCCTTGACTGGTGGAGGGTCGTTAGCCGAATGGGTAGGACAAGGACTATAATTCTCCCTTCGTTAAAAGTATTAATGATAAATATAAAGTAACTAAATGTTTTTTTTATAATTCCCAATCTTAGTTACTTTAGAAAAATGTGAATAAGGTGCTAATCCATGAAATTACAATTTGCACTTTGTTTAAGTCAGTTAGTGGAGCGTGTGTGGTTAACCGACACACTAACTCGTATTTAACAAGGTAGGCAAAGGGTAACTTAATGTTTATCATAGTATTGATGGAGCGTGTGTGGTTAACCGGCACATCGTTTGAGGGGTAAACACTTTAGGGTACCAAGTATATTTGCATGGTTATTCACACCTTGTTTTATGATCCTCGGCATCCCAGTCACAAAACCTGAAGGGCACACTCGAGATTGAAACATGCCATTGAAAAGTTCAATGAATCTCAAAAGAATCTAGGAGTTTCAAAACCAATTAAAACCTAATAATACATTTCGTTTATCTTGGTGGAAATTGGTGAATCGTCATTCACCTACCTTCAAATATTTTATAGCTTGGATTACGGCATCCCTCTTCCAAGTTATAAAATAGTTTGTTGGGTCCTAGCCTTAATATTTCATATTGGGTGTTATATTAGGGGCTTTAAATCAACTAAACTTGAATATCTCCCAAAAGATGTCTAGTTCAGACATTTATGATCTTCCTAAATCTCTTGGAATTTCACTTCCTCCACCTCCTCCAATTATTCTCCCGAACCCACAAGTTCAAGGTCACTCAAGCTCTATTGGCAAGGAAAGGTCTAGGTGTGATCACCTCTTGGAGATGAAGTCACATATTGACAAGTTGGGAGAGTTGGGTATCAAAGTCTTGAGAAAGTTGGTGGTTCAATCACTTTCTGAGTCACATAGTGAGTTCCTTTGGGACTCCTATGAAACAGACTATAACAAGACCCTTAATGATCTTATTTATTTGCTTGGTACTGCTGAATCAACAATGATTTGGAAAGTTAGTAAAGCAAATTTGATTAGAAGATCGACTTCCCAAAACTTTATGGACATTGACAATGGTGACACTGGCAATCCAGAAAAAGCATTCTCTTCCCAACGGAAAGGGATCGGCCATAGTCAACTCGGTTAACCAAATGGTAAAGAGAAAAGCTAAGTCTGTGATAGTCCCATGTACCATTACCAAAGGGTCCATTTGTTAAAATAGCCAAAGGAAGGGGCACTGTTTGCGAAGCTGCCAAATTTACCTAAGGATGTTAAAGTCAATAAGTTTGACTCTACTTCAGGTAAATTCCATTGTCTAACTCTGTTAAGCTCCAATTTGGAGATTCTTATTACATAATGTGACTGAGTCACATGGTGATGTTATACGAATAAAAGAAAAGAGAGAAAGCTTAAAGGAAGTATATGCTGCTTCTGATAGCGAAGATGGACTTCGATCGCATCAGAATTTTGATGCTGTTACTTAGGAGTTATGACACATTGCTTTGGAATATATAACAAAAAGGTTTTCATATGGATTGTAAGGATAAGTTTTTCCGCAAAGTTTTTAAAATAAAAGGAAATTTTTGATTTTATTTATTTTAAGTATCCTTACAATGGCATTTGTGAAAAAAAAATTGTTGTTTATATGATTCCATTACTAGTAATATATATTCTTTCATTTGTGGTGGTGTCTAAACTTACCAAATAAGGAAAGTTTCTCATCACCCAAGTTTCAATTGGACCGAAACTTGGAATCATGAAAGTTGTATAGTATGATGAATGAGAACTTTCAAGCATTGGAAAATTAAGACTAATTACTTGTTCACATGGATGTGTGAGTCAAGTAAAGGACTAAGGGATCGGGTACACATTCTTGTGCACCGATCAAGCCCGCCAAAAATAATCGTTAAGACTATTCGTCATGATTTACTAAAGTTTAGTAAATATGGTTATACTTACAGGCTTAAGTGTAATTCAGATACATTGGAAAATTTTCGATGTATGGCAGAATGAATGAGAAGAATAAAATTAGGTAGAAGGATAAAAGTTTCTCAAATCTTAAAAGATGGGAGAGTACTTTAGTATCATGTTATATGATCATCTTAATGATTAAGAGACCTTATCACAATTCATCCTCTAAGTGCATTCTGATAGCTAAGAAGAGGAGCTATAAATTATTGAAGTGGTTAAATCAAGAAGACGAGTCATACTTCGTTTCAAAACAAGTCTTAGAGTCATACTCCAAGAATGTATGTTGAGTGACATATCTTAAAGAAAGGTTTAAAACACTTGTCAAATGTAAGAGTAAAAGTGTCCTACTCTTGTACATTTGAAATTGGTAAGTTGTGATGTTTTGGATAAAACAAAGACCAACTTAGGCCAATTGTGTGAAGTGTTTGTCTTGATAAAGAATCCGCACTATCTCTTGAATATTTGGCAAGATAGTCTTATATGTCAAGAGGATAGTGGGAGTCTTAAAGATCCTAAAAAGAATTTCAAGATATAATCAAGAATAAAAAAAAACTGTAGTTGACATATTTCTATTTCTGTTCCCATTCCAATTAAAGTTGGCTTTGCATATGAGTTCTTAGAGTTCTCAATTGGTTGCATATCAACTTAGAAGCAATGGTAGGCCCTTGAGCTGCCAGGTGGCAAGAATTTAAGATTGCACAAGTTCAGTCCATATGAATTTGGAATTGTCACTAATCTTGTCTTGTGATTATGGTTTTGACAAAAAAATTCACATGGAAAGGAACACATATACCATAAAATCTAAGGGTCATAAGGTTTCTCTCCGATTCATGAAAATGATGGTGAGGAAACACTTCCACCAAGTAGATTTGAAGCAGATATCAAAGGTCTAAACAATTGAGACTATGATTACGACATCCCTTTTCATAGTTCTGAAATTGTTTGGACACACATGTGAGCTATCTAAGATAAGGTGTATGATTTTGATAAAGTCTTATCAAAGCAATTTAGTATTGACCTCTAGAAGTCCAATTGTTTTCTGGATACAAGTCAAAGCTAGTGGGAGCATAAGTGTTATGCTAATAATCATCATGTTAGTAGGAGCATGATAATTATTATAAGTATTGCAAGTTAGCAATGTTAATTATAGAAAAAAAGGTTTCAATTGGAAAAAGTTGTTTTGCTATAATTAAGGGAGAGGAAATTATACTTAATCTCAAATCTATAAGCTTAGATCGTGAGATTTTAATCAAATTTAGTCAAGTATATATATGAATGTTATGTTGGAATGACTCAACATAAGAAATTCTATATATGGGTCTATTATTTGCGTTCTAAAATTCTATTATGATTACGACATCCTTTTCATAATCTGAATTATGAGAACTTGGCAAATTGAAATGGAAATATTATAGCAAAAGACTGGTTTAGTCTTTATGTGAGACATCATGAATCGTGTCCCATATGCTTCGGATATAGGATTGATTACATGTGCTATATCCGTCCTTTCTAAAATTTTCCAAATGCCTGGGGCATTAAGAAGGGAAAAGGTCTAGGACTGGATACGACTAAAAGGATTAAGCAATTGTCAAGGAGTTGTCTCCATAGGTGGAAGTTATCTGTGTAAGATTAGGAAACTTAATGCAATAAGAATGTTCAAAGGCAATGAACTTTGAATATGAGACTTCGGTTCCATGGAGTTGATCTCCATTGGAATACTCTGTAATGTTGTTGACAAGTCTTTGTGACTTTGTGCATAATCGTTACAAGAGGAGCAATGCATATAAGTTTAGAATCAAACATATTTCGGTAAAATGGCATGAATTTGGAATTCCTGCATTTGCCATAAGAATTTGGGACTGTGAAATTAGAATCATTGAAATTATGGTTAATTGATTTATTTCACAAAGTAAGGATCATAGACAAACATAGAGTGCATACTTGGTGTATGGCAAAACTATTGTTTAGAAAAACATAGTGTACATGCTCGGAGCATGGGACAACTATTGTTTTAATTGAAGAATAAAGTTGATAGCTGAAACAGTATGCAATGAATAATGTGTAATCATATGGTGATAAATAAAAGATGTTTTATTTATATTCATAAGTTCTGAGACCATATTAGATTCATTTATTCTTGTGTTTCACTTTGCATGTTTTGACTTCCATAATAACTAGGTTATTCTTTCGGAATGACTAAGTTATTCAAACCATCCACAGTCGGTCATATGTTGGAAGTAGATATGAATCAAGACTGTCATGGGTTGGGCTTGTAGAGGTCTAAGATGTTAGACAAGGTGGTGCTACAACACTCATGAGTGCTCATAAGTTCTGAGTATTGGATTCAACCCGCGCTCATTGGAATCACTTCATGGATTTTGTCACGAGTGATCATGAGATGATAATATCTTATATTCTTCAAACCTAGAGATATGAGTTGTTACTATGAGTTGGTTGTACATTGATTGCACGAAACCGCATTGGTAACCCGATGTTATAAAACGTGCCTTTGTGTATGATTCAACAAGTAGTAGAACAAGCCATATGAGTCGAAGTTTATCCATTCCTTTTACCTTTGGGATAAAAGTGATATCAGTGGGCCCCTTGATGATTTAATGATGATACATGTAAGTGCTTGGCCAATCCAGGATTGATTTGATCTGTTCAATCAGTCAGTCATCATGAATCGGAAATCGGGAAACAACAAATGGACAGAGAGAATGATTTTAATCCATGTCTCAGTCCATATGATATCTATAATGGAGGAATATATGATCCCTTATCTAATGGAAAAGTCATTGACAAAGGTCAGACAAGGTCAGAGTTCGACGGAAGCTTTTGAGAGCTACGATTGCTGATCGGTTCCTGAAGTCATACGCAATAATAGTTTTAGACTTTTCCAAGTGGGAGATTGTTGGATCAATGTCTAAGTCCATAACTATAATTGGTAAGACTTGGCCCGACTCGGCATGGTCCATTTGGGTAGCATGACATCATGCATTTGGATAGACTATAATGAGAGAAATAACACTTAAGGTTTGTTAATATATTATAAGTTCTAATATATTAATAAGGTTATTTAATTAGTATTGATCAAGAATTAATTTGGAATTAATTAAGTGATCAAAAGGAGACTAATTAAATATATGGTTTGATTGTGTAAATCATTCATTCTTATATATGTGGGCTTGTGATCAAAGATTTCTTATGTTGGACTAAGTCCATGGGGTGACCCATGGATACTCCATGGAGGTTAAAATCCATGGAGCATAAGGAATGGGTAAAGTTATGAGTACATGGTGTAACTCTAATAGCCACCATATAAAAGAATCCCATGGCTCAAGAAATCATGCACTAGTGTGTGAATATGAGGGCTAGACGATTTCAACAAGTGTGTATTTTCTCTTAATTCATTCCATGTGCATTTGGTGTTGTGTGAACCATTTGAGGTGTCACACTTGGGGCACTAGGCACTCAAGCTTCATGAAGACATTCTACATCAAAGAGGTATGTAATTCTAACTTGATATATTCATATGACTCAATGTTATTATGCTAGTTAGGATGAACTTTTGTATAATAGAGAAAAAATAGATCCAAGGTATTTAGGGTTGCATGTACACTTAGGAGTGTTAGAATGCTCAAAACCCAACAGATAGATCCATCGAACTCAATCATGGTGGCATACTTGAAGAATGTCAATCCTTTTGTGGAAACTGGAATTCTATTACTAGGGAGTGATGAAGGTTCTTCCAAGAAGCCTACGAAGTCTAAGAAGGCGAATGACATAGTTCTTGTGAAAGAAAGTCCCAAGAAGGTCTTGGCAAAGTCTCCTAAGAAAGGTGTTGTTGATAATGAGAAAGTTTCAAAGAAGCATGATAAACACAAGCAGAAGACAACAACTGAGTCTTCGAAGGAATTAATACCTTTGAAATCAGGGGTATTCAAGCGTTTAAAGAAGATGACTCACAAGTCATGAACTTCTTCTGATGATCAATATCCAACTGTTCGAGAAGCACAAATCAATAGGAGAGGGGTCATAGTTCGTGAAATCCCTGTTCCAGTTTCTCCATCTTCGAAAAAGAGAAGAGCTAAAGATATGGCAAAGCACATTGCCGAAAAGAGAAAGAAGAGGAACCTAGTTGTTCGTGATGAATCCTCTGATAATGAAATTGTCCCTGAAGTTCCTATGGGTTCGAAATCTCCAGTTACATCAACAACTTCAACAACAAGTATTATTCCCACTGAAATTGTGCTTACAAAATCAGTTACTGAGGAGGTTCAAATTTCTGACATTATTGTAAACGTATCTGATACGGGTGCAAATGTCAATGTGAGTGATGAAGGCACGAAGTCTGCTATTGTTCCAGGTATTGTGATCTCATCTACCTTGGAACCTGCTACCACTATAAATTTTCACTTCCACCTTACATTTCGAAAGTTCATACCACCACCACTTCACCAACTTTTGATACTATCCTACAACAACCATTTACCACACTCTTTCAATCCCAATCCACTGAACCATCAAAGCCTAATTCTGATGATGAAATGGATGGAGGAGGTTTCGGGGGAACATTTGTTGATTTGGAGTTTGACTCAGAGGAAGAAAACATACCAGATCACATGTTGATGTCTGGTAAGCAATTCAAAATCCTTAATCGAAAACTCAACTCTATCTTGCAATCCCAAGCTGATTCAGGAGCAAAGCATTCATTTTCGGGAATAGAGATTGATTTTATGCTCAAGGTCCAGGAGCTTCGTATGCAAAAACAAATGGATACTTTGGATAAGAATAATGAGTTGAGAGTCAAACCTCAGGCAGATTCCTTCAATTCTGAAATAAAAGAGCTTCGAATGGTAGCGAAAGAACGTCATGTTCTGTTCGTAAAAGATGTAAAGATTGTGAGAGAGGATGTCAATCGCAAGCTTGGGGAGATGAAAGTAGAAGTATCAAAAGAAATTAATGAATTGAGTACCAACTACTCATCCATTCTTTCGAAGGTTGACATTATAGTTGGGGTTGTCATGAATTTTATAAAAACCTTTCAATCTCTTCTTCCAACAGTTGAAGCTAAGGCGAGTGAAGACACTATTAATTTTGAAAAGTTGGGAGTCTTACTTGGAGAAATCAAGGATCTTGTGTCAAAGCCTGCTCAAACATCATTATTAACTCCTGAGTTCTTAACTCAGAAGATCCATATTCTTGATCAAGCCATACAAAAAGCAGTTGCTCCTATTACCAAATTTGCTAGTCTTTTACCAACTGGTTCCCCACCTATTGTCATAAGGGTGCAAGGGGGAGAAAAGGAGAAAGTTGGTAAAGATTCGAAAGTGAGCAAAGGAGGAGAAGAGAAGACAAATACTTTTGGGAAGGTGATATCTACTCAAATTCCAACTCCAATAGTTTCGAAAGTTAATGTGACACAAACAATCAAAACCACAAAAAGACCCATTAAGAAGGGGATTGTAATTGGTTCAACTGTTGGTGGAGGTAGCTTAAGTTCTACGAAACCAAACCAAACTGAAGAAGATAAGGGAAAAGTAAAAGGGATAGTTACGGGGAAAACGAAAGAAAAGAAAAAGGCTGAAATCGAAGCTGAAATGGAGAAACAGAGGCAAATACAAAGCATCATGAGGCTTCATGAAAATGATCCACTAAAACATCGAGGCCATAGTGTCATACAATTACATGTATGAATTCGAGAAGAAACCACGAAAAATCTATTCTATCAAAAATACCGATTTGAATCAGCTAGACTTCCCGATTAACGAAATGATGTTCATAATTGCTTAGTACAAAATAATCGAAAATTTTCCGAATAAAGATGACTTCCTTCATATGAAACTTAGGTTTCATGCAGTCGTTGGAAAAGAACAAGAAGAAGTATGGTCCCTTATCAAAATTGTTCGGGTGATAAGCGTGACAAAAGATGTGATGTTCGAGAACATGATACAAAATTTTCGGTATCATGTTGTTAGGAAAACAATGTTACATGTGATTTTTCAGTAGCAGATTTCCCTTTAATGAACTTGAATGATCTGATTCAAGTTGCATTGATATTAAAAGACATGGATGCTTTGAAACTCCAAGGTACAAGCAAAGAAATTTTGAGACTTGGGCTGGGTCACATCAAAATTTTCTTAGACAACTACTATGATTGTCTAGCTTTGAATGACATTGAGCTATCTAATGCTTTGGGAAAAGAAGTGAAAGTTGACATGGAAGCAGTAAAGTCTCAAGTAGAATTAAAGAAGTTTGCTGATGGGGAGATATGTTTAAAGCCTATGGGAATTGTCTTTTCGGGAAAAGACAAGAAAGGAAAAGCAAAGAGGTTTTTGTTCCAGGCTTAGGAAGTTGAGTGATATACCACAACTCAGTATACGAATTTCATTGTTCGTATGAATAACTGTAAGAAGAACAACAAAGGAGAAAAAGTTGAATTAAAGAAGGTTATGAGCTGGTACATAGAGATACGAAGGATGATGCACTTTGCTGCTCAGATTCTCACAAACTGAAGTTCGACATTGATTGTAGAATCAAATATATTGTAATATGTCGAAGTTTGCTAAGATAGATTCATTAGTTTTATTATCTTTTTACTAAGGCACATTTGTAACGAAGTCTTAATGTCGAAGCCCTTAGTATTTTTTGTATACTTTCAGTTCTCCTATAAATAGGAGTAGTGCACTGAGATAGATAGAACTTTTGCTTGTATTCTGTCTAAACACTCTCTTTGTATTTTGAAAGTATAATTGAGCTGAAACCAGATTCAATTTAGATCTCATGTTCTTATTACTTGTTTTACTCTAAATTCATTCCAATACTCGATTAATTACTTCTACACGTGGTGGTGGTGGTGATAGTTGGTACCAGAGGTGGTGGTATAAGTAATAGAGCTAGTGGTGGATTCATATATGAATATTCTTACATTTATATTGACATATGAATATCACCTATCCCCCGTAGCATCGGTACGCTAGACCATTTTGCGGCAAGAATAAATGATTGACTGATAATGATTCCCTCGTTCTCAACCTTTTTTTTCCCGAATTGAACTAACCTATGTATGTATGTATGTATGTATGTATGTATGTATGTATGTATGTATGTATGTATTTATGTATATACATATATATATATATATATATATATATATATATATATATATATATATATAATATAATATAATATAATATAATATAATATAATATAATATAATATAATATAATATAGAGTTCAAGATTGGAGTTTTTTAAACATAAAGCTTTTGAGTTTACAACTAAAAACTTTAAAATGAAACTTGAACAACATAAAAGATCATAAAATATCCCAATACATGCACATTCAACGGTTTTAATAACCATATATGGAAAAGGGTTTGCAACCTTTGTAGTTCTTTTGGTCTTTTTGGGAGGTTGATCATTGATGAAGTAGGCTAGATCTCAAAGTAGAGTTCCTATGTGACATCCCCATTTTCACGGCAAAAAAAGACCGATTTGTTCATGCTTTATTCAAAAATTCAGAGTATTCTTTTGAAGAAATATGTTGTAGACTTTGTTCCCAAAAATATGATAAAGATTTTATCAAAGCATTCCTGAAGAAATGTATTTCATTATATTAAAACCTCAGGATGTCATTGTCAATACATATCAAAAGCATAAACAAAAACAACATAGGCCTTACAACATTTATTTATTTCTACTGGCCTATAATCCATAATCTCTCATCTGATCATCACATCTATGCTCTTGTGCCACTACCTCTAATACAAGAAACTGAGTGGGTCAGGATTGGGAGTCTGGTGAGCACATAAGGCTTTCAACCCACAATAATTAAGTTTATTAATTTCATCAAATCATTCAACCTGATTACCCGTTTTCGTTATCCTCACTTTATGTCGCTAAAACATCTAATTCAAGGGACCTAGCCTAAGGATCATCATCGGGATAGGCAATACTGCTAAGGGGATTCCTCAACAATTTATTTCAGTAAGGCAACCATGAGGATGGAGTACACCGGTGAGCACATCGCTCACAAATACCTACATGTTGCGAGCCTGCTAGCGTTCCACTAAACTGCCTAGAATAGTCCGTGTTCGTCAACTATACTCCGCTAGATGACTGAATTAGCTTAAACATCGAGGCCTCTCATCGTTTTGTTTCACTTCTCATCATTAATTTCATATACCCATCTTTCCTAGCATATTTATAGGTATAAAATACATATACAATTTAAATCAAATAAAACATGTATATTTCGTTTATCCAACATAGATATCAAGAACACAGATAATATGCACACATGACATGTAATTTATATTAAATACTTCCTATCTATGTGTATGTTGAAAGTGACTATGCACTTACTTGTTAAAGTGATGACTTCAAACTCGGGCAGCGCTTCGCTTCTAACAATTTTATTTCCTTTTGACGAAACCTAGTATCATTATTACTAGATTTTTGTCTAATATTTATTGCGGCTAATTATTAATTGAGCAATATTGTTTTTCTTGTATTATAGTAGCGTTGAACAATAGTTTGCAACTACTATGTACAGATAGGGGCAGACATGAAACATCGGAGGGCAGGACCATTTTGGCATCTAAACAGTTCTGAAATCCAACAACCCAGGCGGCCTTCAAACCGAATTTCCCATACCGTGAGCAGTTAAAATGGTACTATAACACTTTGTATAATTCAAAATTCTTAGCTCATGTATTTTTTATAGGTTCATAATAACGATAATAAAGACAAACATAATATATACTTAGAGTACGGTAAGCATAACTCACTTACAAGGGGGTTGGGTAAGAGCTGGGCTTTGCGGGGGCAGAACTTCTGAGCCGAAGGTTCTTCTTCTCGGAGCCATCTAGTGCTCCGGGACTAGCCTCTAGCACTTGGTAAGTACTAGGGATTGGGAGGGGTTTAGAGGAATGTTAGAGAGAGAAAGAATGGGAAATGTGTGAAGATCCGGGGTGCTCCTCGCATCTTTTTATAGGCTTAGATCTTAGGTTACATTGGGCGTAACTCCGGAGTACGCTGCGTGTCCGAAGCGCTATGATGCGCGTATGATGGACTGGTGTTGGACTCCAAAGCGAAGCCGTGGAGAGAAAGGAACGACCCTGATTCGACAACGTGTCACCCTCACATCCTTCCATAATTTAATAAACTTCTAAATTTCGTAAATTTTGCATACGAGCTTCGTTTTTTATGTTCTTTATACCACGCGTAGCTGGGGATGTAATCTACAACTTTCGTTTAGACTCCGTCGGCTAATTTTGACCTTATTTTTAAAGTTATATTTTAACAGGCTTAGACAGATAAAGTTCGTTAAAATTTCATAACTTTATCATCTGACATCCGTTTTTGTCTGTCATTGTATTTTTGAGCTCCTATTAACGAGACCTTTGATTGTAATTTATGTTCTGTCAGCTTAAATCGATCGATCAAAAATTCGATTTCCGGGCTACGTACTACTATGCCAAATCTTAGAAAAATCATAACTTCCTCTAACGAAGTTAGATTTGGGCGTTCTCTATATGCTTGCTATCGGTTTAACGTATACTACAACTTACGTTTAGATCGCTAAGGCTAAAAAGTATTTTATCGCAAACTCACTTTTTATGTCACAGAGCGTCATGTCGGTTTTGTCGCGAAACTTCGACAGATTCCTTATATACCGGAATTCTTTTTACGACCACTTCAACGTTCTTTATAGATGTTGGGTCTATCTATTATTTTATTTTTGACGTTTAAGCAAGTATAATGCACATAAATCATTTAGCACATAAAAGCATTTTAGGCATATTTTCCTAACATAAGCTAGTGCTCGTGTCTAAAATACAATAGACACTCATCTCACAATCATCACTCAACATTCTAAGTTTAAGTCTAGAAATCTTACAAATTCCTAATTCGCTTAAACTAATGTTCTGATACCAACTGTGACATCCCCATTTTCACATCCAGAAAGACCGATTCATTCATGCTTTATTTAAAAATTTAAAATAACCTTTTGAAGAAATATGTTGCGGAATTTGTTCCAAAAAATATGATACAAGTTTTATCAAAGCATTCCTGAAGAAATGTATTTCATTATATTAAAAAACTCGGGATGTCATTTTCAATAAAGATCAAAAGCATAAACAGAAACAACATAGGCCTTAGAGCATTTATTTACTTCTACTGCCATTAATCCATAATCTCTCATCCGATCATCATATCTATGCTCTTGTGCCACCACCTGTAATACAAGAAACTGAGTGGGTTAGGCTTGGGAGTTTGGTGAGAACATAAGGTTTTCAACACACAATAGTTAAGTTTATTAATTTCATCAAATCATTCAACCCGATAACCCGTTTCCATTATCCTCACTTTCTGTCGCTAAAACATCTAATTCAGGGGACCTAGCCTAAGGATCATCATCAGGATAGACAATACTGCTAAGGGGATTCCTCAGGAATATATGTCACTAATTCAACCATGAGGGGGGGAGGTGGAGTACACCGGTGAACACATCGCTCACAAACACCTACAGGTTGCGAGCCTGTTAGCGTTCCACTAAACTGTCTAGAATAGTCCGCATTCGTCAACTATACTCCGCTAGATGACTAAATCAACTTAAAGATCGGGACCTCTCATCATTTTTTTTCATCGCTCATCATCTATTTCATCTACCCATCTTTCCTAGCATATTGGCATGTATAAAATACATATACAGTTTAAATCAAATAAAACATGTATATTTCGTTTATCCAACATAGATATCAAGAACACAGATAATATGCACACATAACACGTAATTTATCTTAAATACTTCTTATCTATGTGTAAGATGAAAGTGACTATGTACTCAATTGTTAAAGTGATGACTTCAAACTCGGGCATCACTTCGCTCCTAACATTTTTTTCCCTTTGACGAAACCTAGTATCATTATTACTAGATGTTAGTCTAATATCTATTGCGGCTAATTATTAATCGAGTAATATTTTTTTCTTGTATTATATAAGCGTTAAAAAAATTCATTTCAACTACTATGTACAGACAGGGTCAGACATGAAATACCGGAGGGCAGGACCATTTTGGCATTTAAGTTGTTTTGAAATCCAATAACCCAGACAGCCCTTAAATCGGATTTCCGATACCGTGAGCAGTTAAAATGGTATTATTACAATTTTTATAATTCAAAATTTTTAGCTCATGTATTGTTTATAGGTTAATAATAATGATAATAAACTTAAACATAATTTATACTTAGAGTAGGATTAGCATAACTTACTTACAAGGGGGTTTTGTAATAGCTGGGCTCTACGGGGGCAGAACTTCTGAGCTGAAGGCTCTTCTTCTCGAAGCCTTCTGACGCTCCAGGACTAGCCTCTAGCACTTGGGAAGTACTCGGGATTGGGAGGGGTTTAGTGTGACAACCCGAAATTTCTATTCTATACAACCCTTCAATTCAATAGAAGTCAGAAAAGTTGCTGCTAAGTTTCAAACTTTTTGGAACAAGTTTGAGTAATTAAGGATTTACACTTCGGGTGATATCAGGAGAGAGGATGCCCTAAGGTTTATTGTGCAACAATGTTATTCCAAAACTCCAAGAAATTAGAGTTTACTGCCTGAATAATATATTTACAGCCAAAAACCCTAAATCTGGGAGTATATATATGACAATTAGTCATTATTTATAGTTTTTCCAAATCTCAAGATCCAAATCCAATTCTCTCTCAAGTATCATCCAAAAGTTTTTCAAGATCTTCAATATAGTAAGTGTTTCTAGCCTTCTTAAGTTGTTATATGACTTAATCTAGTGTTTTAACACACTTCTAACCGTGAAATCATTCCAAAAGGGTCAATCTTGAAGTTTCACCAAGAACACACACTAGTGTTCTAGGACTTTTAGCACCTTTTCAAGCTTCTACCTTGTAAGTGATTCTATCCTAGAGTCTTATAAGCTTTGTTACACTTCTAAACACCAAGAAAGCACCCAAGAAACCAAGGATCAAGGGTGTTTATAGTCCAAGAACATCTTGGGCCGTAAACCCTAATTTTGGTGCCAAAGTGTGCCTTATCCTTTCATAAGCCTTGGAAATTAACCTATAACCTTACCTTGATGTGTTTAGCACATAAAAAACCACCAAAATATCTCATTTATATGTGTTTACGGTTTAGGGATCTCCCAAAACCGTAAATACCCCAAAATGTGTTATGATGACCCATATTCCTTCCTTATGCCTAGAATCTAGCCTAGACTTTTACCTTGAAGTGTTTAGGATTTGAAAACATCAAAATACCATGGTCCATAGGAGTTTACGGTAGCAAACACACGGATAAATGGTCCATGGGCCGTAAACTCCATTTAGGAGTGTATTGATGCCACAAACACTTCCTAAGGCTTAAACATGAAGTAGGAATGCTTGGAATGACTTAGAAGACTTCAAATAAACAAATGGTCAAAAGGTTATGAGCTTACGACCGTAAAATCAATGGGTTATGGTCTTTAGGGAGTAAACTCATGAAAGGGGTTCTTTTGAACCCTAAACTTAATGGCCTTGTCCTACAACACTTAGATGCACTCCTTAGCACTTAAAACACTTATATAAAGTGTTTATCATGTCCTAGGATGTCTCAACTTTGTTAATTAGTTGTTTAAAGACTAACTGGATACATATATGTACTACTATATGTTAACTAGGATCCTTGAGTGTGTATAAGTCTTCACTTTGCACTTAGCATCCTATGACAGTCAATACATCCAAACCACCAACTACAGGTGAGTTCATACCCCTTAAACAATGGTTTAAATGTTTTTAAATGCTTTTATGGGGGGGGGATACAAGTTGAATCATGCTAGTTATTATATCAATCACATGTGATTAATAAGTAGCATACAAATGGATTTACTACTCTTTTAGATGTTTTACCAGACAGAATACTTCAAATGGCTTTCCAAAATGTTTTTACTTGTTTAAAACTCTTTATCAAACTGTCTTACATACTGAATGTTTCTTTTCAAACTTTGTTACAATTGTGTTTCAAAACAAAGGTTTTCCTTATACTTTAAACTGTTCTTATCAAACAAACTGTTTTCAAATTGTTTTACAAACAGACATCAAGTCACCTTTTCCTAGTTACAATACTTTTCAAAGGTTTTACAAAACTTCTTCCATACTTTTATATTGTCATTTGCATGCCTATATATGTATAGTTATATATGTAATGTTTAAAGGACTTAGGAAGGCTAGCTCGTTTTACCTCCTTTTCCTCGTTGGGATGTGGCTTTAGGGCATCGGTTATCTGTCCGAAGGTCGTCTAAATATTAGTTATATATTATGTATACATATATAGACATAAAAGTTCTATCAGTTAATTCAATACCCTTGGGTAGCAGGGGTATACTTTCATGTTCATACGTACCAGTTATATTACTAGTAAGCTACAATAGGCGTAGTTTAGGAAGTTACTAATACTATTACTAGAACGCGAAATCATACCACGAGTCAGTTCATTCATGAGTCAATACTTGCTAGATAGAGAGAGAGCACACATTACAGCTAGTACACACAATACATTACTATACATGGTAGATAGAGAGAGAACACACATTACAACTAGTACACACAGTACAGTACAATACTATACAGAGAGAACATATAGGCTAGACAGAGGGAGAACATACAATACAACTAGCATTCATTACATATACATTCATGCAGTTATGTGAGCCATTAAACGGGTCCTGGAACTTCCTACCATGACCGTTTTTGTATCCAGAATCTCCTTAATTGGGGAGCGTATGAGTTTGCGTATAGATCTATACTGGATTGACTATCCTACACCTTGCTGCTCGCTACGGTGGGACTTGCAAGTCTACAGGTGCCAAATGTCATTCCTTATGGCGTCTTACATCGTCGTTTTACTAGAGTCGGTAGCAGGATACAGGTCGATCACATGTTACTTTAAATTACAATAGATTTAAGGTAGTTAGTACGGTTGTAGTTATTTGATACTACACTATAGTACTATTTCATTTTCCCATTACATTCACTTCGTGAACATTCACACGATGCACGGTAATGTAGAAACTATATTTTTGGTTAATGATATTCAGATTTGGGAAAATACACACTTTTACAAGAGAAACAGTCAAATACTAGACGCCTTGGTAGAAGGTTACTTTCAGTAGGAAGCATAGGGTTTTCTAGGATATTCAAAGCTTTTACATACTCATACTTACAAATACATTCTTACAAATTAAGACACTAAAATACTTATGATCTCACCAGCTTTAAAGCTGATACTCTCTTTCAAAATAACTTGTATCCTTAGGTCAACGGTAGACAGGTACCGCTGAAAGTTTTAGAGAAGATGGAGCTCGTTCAAGACTCATCTTTCATTTTGATTTATACTTTAGTGTCTATTAGACATATCAGAACACTTGTATTAAAATTATTTTATTAATGCAATGGATGATGTTGTTGCTTGTTTACAACTATTCATTGTTGTGATACTGTACATGACATCCTCTGCCCCAGAACATTTCCGCCGTTCATGGTTTTGGGGTGTGACATTTAGAGGAATGTTTGAGAGAGAAAGAATGGGAAAGGTATGACGAAATGGGGTTCTCCTCACGTCTTTTTATAGGATGAGATCTTTGGTTACGCTGGACGTAACTTTGGAGTTCACTACATGTAAGAAGCACTATGATGCGCGTCCGAGGGACAGGTGTCAGATTCCAAAGCGAAGCCGTGGAGAGAAAGGAACGACCCTGATTCGGCAACGTGTCACCCTCGCATCCTTCCATAATTTAATAAACTTCTAAATTCCATAAATTTTACATATCCATTTTTGACGTTCTTTATATCCACGTGTAGGTGGCGACGTAATCTACAACATCCGATCAGACTCCGTCGGCTAATTTTGACTTTGTTTTTATAGTTATATTTTAACAAGCTTAAACAAATAAAGTCAGTTAAAATTTCATAACTTTTTCATCCGACTTCCGTTTTGTCATTGTATCGTTGAGCTCCAATTAACAAGATCTTCGATTATCGTTTATGTTCTGTTAGCTAGAAATTGATCGATCTAAAATTCAATTTCCGGGCTGCATACTGCTATGCCAAATCTTTGAAAATTCATAACTTCCTCTAACGAAGTTAGATTTGGGCGTTCTCTATATGCACGATCTCGGTTTAACGTATACTACAAATTTTGTTTAAATCGCTAAGGCTAAATAGTATTTTATCGCAAACTCACTTTTTAAGTCACATAGCGTCGTGCCGTTTTGTTGCGAAACTTCGACAGGTTCCGTATAGCCATGAAATCCTTGTTACAACCACTTTAACTTTCTTCAAAGATATTGGGTCAGGTGTTGGACTCTGAAGCGCTCTGATGCGCGTACGAGGGACAAGTGTTTGTTAGACTCCGAAGCAAAGCCGTGGAGAGAAAGGAACGAGATCTTTGATTCTGTAAACTTCGCATACGAGCTCTGTTTTTGACATTCTTTATATCCACACGTAGGTGGGGACGTAATCTACAACTTTTGTTTAGACTCCGTCGGCTAATATTGAATTTATTTTTAAAGTTATATTTTAACAGGCTTAGATATATAAAGTCCGTTAAAATTTCATAACTTTGTCATTCGATGCCCGTTTTTGTCTGTTATTGTATCGTTGAGCTCCTATTAACAAGATCTTCGATTTTCGTTTAGGTTCTGTCAGCGAAAAATTGATCAATCTAAAATTCGATTTCCGAGCTGCATATTGTTATGCCAAAGCTTAGAAAAATCACAACTTCCTCTAACGAAGTCATATTTGGGTTTTCTCTATATGCACGCTCTTGGTTTAACGTATACTACAACTTTTGTTTAGATCGCTAAGGCTAAAAAGTATTTTATCGCATACTCACTTTTTACGTCACACAACGTCATGTCGGTTTTTTTCGCGAAACTTCGACAGGTTCCTTATATCTCTGAAATCCTTGTTACGACCACTTCAAATTTCTTCATAGATATTAGGTCTATCTATTATTTTGTTTTTGATGCATATTTTATTATTATTATTTTATTACATCGTTATAAGCAAGTATAATGCACATAAATCACATGATACTCAAATAATTCCTCTTTATTACTTAAGAATACGTTACAATTGTTGACCCTTAATATTACATGATCATACTAATGCTTAGCCATAAATACGGGCGTTACAATTTTATCAATATTAGGATGATTCAATCCCGGAATCATGCATCAACAAATAGATGTGGATAGAGACTCATCATGTCACTATTTGTTTCCCATTTGAGGTTCGGCCCATTTGAATGATTCCATCGCATAACCACTAATCCGACCATCCTTCTTCGTAACTTGTTTGTCTTACGGTCAACAATTGCTTTAGGCTCTTCGATTAACCTCTTGTTTTCATCTATCCTTAACTCTGTAAGTGGATTTAAATTGGGAACTTCTCCCGTAAACTTCCTCAAATAACACACATGGAAAGTGTTATGAATACCATCCAATTCTTCTGGTAATTCTAGCTTGTAAGCTTGGTTCCTAATCCTTTGAAGAATCTTGAATGGCCTAATAAATATTGGACTCAACTTTCCTCTCCTTCCAAATGTTATAAGTCCCTTCAATGGTGAGACTTTGAGCAACACCGAATCTCCAACTTCGAATGTCATTAGTCATCGCGTCTTGTCAACATAGCACATAAACTACTTTTCTCCGGCCTCATGCAAACAAGACGGCGTACGACACTTCTGACTGTACAAAAGCTTGATAAAGTGTGATCTTGATGCTTGAATGGTAACAATTGTTGTAAGAAAACTCTACCAGGGGTAAATGCTCATCCTAGTTACCTTGAAATTCTAGGCTGCATGCTCTTAAAATATCTTCCAGTGTTTGAATTGTTCTTTTCCTCTGACTATTAGTCTGTGGATGGTAGGCGGTACTTAAACTCAACTTCGTACCCATTTCCTCTTGTAAACTTCTCCAAAATCTTGACGTGAAATGATTTCCACGATCCGATACAATAGTTAAAAGAACACCGTGAAGTCTTACTACCTCCTTCACGTAAGGATTTACGAGCTTATCCATATACCATCTTTCATTGGCAGCTATGAAGTGTGCACTCTTAGTGTATCAATCCACGACTACCCAAATCATGTCGTGACCATTCTTCGTCCTGGGCAATTTTGTCACAAAATCCATTGTGATGTCTTTCCATTTACTCATCGATACAGGTAAAGGTTTTAAACTCCCATATGATTTTTGATGTTTTGCTTTAACTCTAGCACATGTTACACATTCTGCCACATACTTTGCAACATCGAGCTTCATAGTCGGCCACCCGTAGTAATGTTTCAAATCCCTATACATCTTAGTGCCACCAGGATGAATCGAATACATGGTCTTGTGAGCTTCTTCCATCAGAAGATCTCTTATTACTCCCATATTAGGTACCCAAATCCTCTCTTGTAATACCTTCAATCCTTCACTACTTGTACCGAAGACCAATGTTTTGCCTAAATGTTCTCCATTTCGGTCATTCTTTTCTAAAGCTTCTTCCTGAGCTGTAAGTCCCAGAAAGTAGCTTGAGTATCAATCAGATCCACTTGATGGTGCGGAATCCCGATCAAGTGGACGATGCAAGATAGAGTGGAGGAGAAGAAGAAGAACTGGATGAATCTATGATGTATTGATGATAATAATGAAGAACACTACATATGATTCACACTTCTCACTAATTTCTGTCTCTACTCAACAATGGCTTCCCTTTTTGATATGGACCACCTTTCTCTCTCTTTCTTAGCCACACACTAAACACTCCCCTTGCCCCTATTTATACAAATGGACCGTAAACCCAAGCCCACAACTCAATTGCTGGACCGAAAACACATGAGTTTTTAGTCCAAGCTACAAATAAACCAAAAATATTTTCGGCCCAAATAATAAAAACAATAAATGCTTAGAATAGAAAAGTATAAACCATATTTTTGACCAAGTAATCTCCACCTTGGTTTATAGCTTTTCTTTTCTTTGACCAAACAAACTCCCCCTCAAAATGTAGCTGGTTTTTTTTGTCAATCTTCATTTGGATCTTGGCTTCAACTTTTTGTCTTCTATTACTTTACAACTTCAAGATGAACAACTGAATCTTGTAGGTGAATGAATTCATCTTGAACGAATGGGCATTTCTTTAGAATTTGGCATTGAACGCACGTTGAATGTGGAGGTTTCTTGTATGGATTCTTGAAAATCTGCGCTCTCAGCTTGAGAATCTTTAGAGAGAATATCAGAGAGATCAAATCTTCTGGATCACTTCAATAGGTTCATAGAGAGCAACAAATTGATTGAGGAGGCTTCAATGCAATCTGTCACATAATCTTCAAGTACAGCTTCACCTTGCTTCTGGGGTTGAAACATTGTATGTTGAAAGAATAATCTTCATTTCTTGTTCCTTCGAATGAGAATTCTTCAATGATCACGGATGAAGCCTTGGCAAAGAAATTCTCGATACAGCCTCCTTGAGTCTTTACTGATTTTTGAATTTGCTTTTCAAGACAAAGAAAATTTTGAGATAAAAACAAAAACAAAAAATAAACTTAACACACAAAATAAATGACTAAGAAAATAAAAATAAAAGTAAAATATTCAAAATTTTTGGATTTTTCATATTTTTCTGGAAAATAAATAAATAAAAGAAACAAAATATTTTTGGATTTTTAAAATTTTATGATTTTTGTTTGATTTTGTTTTAATTCTCCCCCTTAAATTTGTGCATAGAGGAAAACAATGAACAAATTTAAGAAAAACAAAAATGATAGCTAACTTTAAGACTGATTTGGGATGAAAGTTGTCTGACAATTCAATATCTTTTATCAGTTAGATCTGGTCAATCACTGGTATTATTGTCCACTTAAACACGAAGGATATTGACAGATTGGACAGATTATAAGTGACAAGACAGTTGTACCTATATTCCTAAATATACAATTTAGCTAATGATGACCAAGGATATTGTTGTCCACTTAAATTTACCCGTGAGATCTACAGACAACCTTTTAAATTGTTCAATTTTAGATGCACTAGAACGTCTTCCCCACTTCCTGATATACCCTGGTAATCAAGAACTTCCAAAGAACTCTTTACTTTAGGTGAGTAGACAATCATTAAGAAAGAAGTAAGATATAAAGATGCATATGTTGTATCCCAGGCCGGATGTCTTCCAATCATGCAGAGGGAACAAGATGTGACTAACATAGATAGAGGGATAGAGAAGTAGAATGTCGCATATGCTCTGTCCCAGGTCGGATCTTTCGATCACGCAGAGGGGACAACATATGGATAACAGATAGAAAGAATTGCATAGAAATAGACTTACATATGTTGCATTGGAGGTCAGATCTCATCGAATCACGCAGAGGAAGCAACATATGAATAACAGATAGAAAGCAAGAAAACAATGTTCTACATACCTACTTTATCAGAACCCCCTCAGTTACCCTATCAATACCAGAATTAAGGTCATGAGACCATACGTCAAGGAAATGTTAGACCACAGGTCTGGATATATGATTTTAATGTATCCCGCAGGTTCTCATGTTTATCTCACTGCTTAATCTACCCGTGCGTCGCATTGTTAGTCTAAACTATCTAAGTCCACACTGTCAAGTCCTTTTGATTGTCAATTGAAGTCTAGTCCTTTTAAATCCTTCGTGCCTAACATCACATTGAGCACAAAGTCTAAACAATTTAGCTTCAGTGCATTACACGAATCTGATAAATTGCCTTTAAGCACTAGACTTCATAACACTTCCCAAATGATTACCCACGAAAAAAAGACGCACATTTTTTTTTAAATTTTTTCTTAATTTTTCTTAATTTTGATTTCTCCCCCTTAATTTTAGCATAGGGAAGAAATAAAATAAATGAACAAAATTAAAAGAAATTTGTCTTTGAAACGAATCATTTTAAGAAAAACTCGAGAGTATCGAGAAGAAAACTCAAACTGTAACTCACCAATGGAAGTTGCATCCAGATTATTTGAGAACAACACACATATTTCAATCTCGAAACAAATCCAAATATTCTTCACATCATAAGCACAAACCCCATTTGTGATCCTTTCCTTTCTTCATTTCTTTCCCGCAAAAGACACATACTCTCACTTAAAGTTCCGAGTGTTGTATAGTTGAGAGATGCCTCCTATCAAGTGCCGGGAACAACTACTATCAACAAACCGAAGTCTGATGGTATGCCTCCATTGCTGCTCCAACACTGATCGGGATCAGTTGATCTTTGGAACCCAATCCATTTTGAAATTGGGTTGACCTTTGTAATCTATGCAAGGTACTCTCTCCCATGACATATGTTGTTGATCACAAATAGAATATGAAGAAACGTTAGAATCATTAGATGATTTCGGAGTATGAACCTTCGGTACCAATCTATAGTCGGGTTTAACCCATTTCTTATTTGATCGGATGGATGCCTTTGATGGGTTTTGAGCATTCTAACACTCCTATGGTGTACATTCAACCCTAGAAACCTTGGATGTATGTTTGACTAAGATACATGCAAATAATTATTTTTCCAAGGTTCTTATCCTATCTTGCATGGCATGGGGAACTTGAATCAAATAAAGCTAGTAGAATTACTTACCTTGTAGTTGTAGTTGATTGCTTGGAGTTTTAGAGCCTAGCACCAATAGTGTGGATGCCTCAAATGGAAATCACAAATCACCACAAACTTGGAACTTTGAGAGAATAGTAATCACCTTTATTGAAATCGGCAGTCTTGCTTTACTCACCACAACTAGTGTCATTTCGAGAACCAAGGCCTCCTTTATATAGTGTGGTGGATTAGGGTTACATCCATGTAAACCCTAATACCCATGTCTTTTCATTTCCATGATATCCATGGGTTAAAGCTCCATGGAGTATCCATGGACTTTCCATGCAAGCCTAGCCCATTCCAAATAAGCATTAGCCCACACTATATAAATACAAGAGCCCATATTTAATTAGTAATACTTTTGATCTCTAAATTAATTCTAGATTAATTATAGATCAGTACTAATTAAATAATATGATTTTATATTAATATATTAGAACTTATAATATATTAATAAATCATAACTTATACTATTGTCAAAAGATTATCCATAAATTGTTTGGGTGAAGTGCAACCCAAATGGACCATGCCGGGTCGGGTCAAGTACATACCAAATATAGTTATGGACTTAGACACTATATCCAATAGCCTTATCACTTGCTTTTGAATTTTAAGCCGTTTTTTGAGATGACTTTGACATAACCGGTCTTGTTTTCATTGGAGCATCTCTTGAGCTTGGCTTCTTAGCCGACATTCCCTTCTTGTCCTTGGGATTTTGATTCTTGGCATTTGAAGTTTGATTCTTTCCCTTCTGTGTGTTCAAGTCACCATTACGCGATTGTGACTTCGAATGATTTCCTTTGGAGAATCTTCCTCTTGGCACGTTCTGCCATCCTTGTGCATAGTAGGGAACATATGCACGATTTGGACAATTTCTAGCAATGTGTCCAGGTGTTCCATAGTGAAAACATGTTTGTTTCTTAATGTAAGACTTGTTTCTTCCTACCCCAGGTGGCATACCCTTGCCTTATCTCTGCTTGTTCCCACAAGCACAATTACAGTAGACACTTTGTTTCAGTTGTTTTAGTAGCTTGTATTTACCAACAATAGGTTTAAAAATAACTGAGTTAGAAGAAAAAAATTCAGAGTTCAAGGTGTCATTTGTTTGTTCAATAGTGTTCTCCTTGTTCTCATCTTCCACTACTTTAGCTGCACATGAAGTAGAATTATAAAAAACATTCACTTCAACACCCTCAGTTAGGCCTGATTGTTCATTCTTAACTAAAGCTGATTTAGGGAGTGGGTCAGACTGAGTAGGTGTCTCTACCTCATAGGTTTCAAGGGTGGGGTATAGTTGTCATTGAAGGGAGGTGGAACATTGTGATACCCTAGACCCTTGGTTTGATTATCTTTAAATCTTAATTGTTTTTCAATCATGGATGCACCTACCTCACTCGACACATCAAATTTCTTAAAGTTGAATTCAACATCTATATATTTAGCTTTTAATTCATCAAGTTTGATAGTCATGTTAGCAAGTTGTTCCTTAACATAATCATAATTCACACATTTATTACTGCATTCTTCTTGAAGTTTTCTAAAATCCTTAGTTTTGGCCTCTAGTAGTGTTTTTAATGGTTTTTGGGCCTTCCTAAGTGTATATCCTTCATATTTAAGGTCCTCATTTCCCATATTAGCAAATCATTTTATTCACGAAGAAATTTAATCGTAGCTTCACAAGATTGAGAACTTGAAACTTCATTGACCTTAGTGTTTGAACCCTTTGACTATAAACCTTGCAAGTCAACCTTAAAAGTCAAATTAAAAAAATCAAACATAAAAGTGAAAGGTCAAACTTGAAAGTCAAAAGTCAACTTCTAAGGTCAAAAGTCAAAAATGATAGTAAAAAATTAAAAATCAAAGTTTTGGGCTGAAAACGAAATTTTAAAATTTGAAAAATTGATTTTTGGGCTAAAATTGTCAAAATTGCGAAACTGGACCGAAAATATGATATTTGAATTAAATTGGGGAGACATATAACATGTGGCTTGCTAGATGGATTGGTAAGGCATTGGTTGTATGTGTGGGAGACCCAGGTTCGAATCTTGCTACACCCTAGATTTTTGATTTATTCGTTGTTGTTCACAAGTGAGCTGCTGACCGCATACGTGGGTCGAACACCTGCTGGGCCAAAAACACAAGCACCGAACACGAGGACAGCCAAACATGTGCGCAATGTCCGAAGCTGGCTGTAAATGAATTTCGGCTGTAAACGCTTCTTCGATTCAGCTGTAAACACTTCAGCTATATACCCCTCGCAGATTACGACCAAAAACAACGTTTTTCTCACTTTTTAGCTCCAAAACTCGATCAAAAACTCATTTTTATGAAAAACACGAAGAAAAAACCCCTAATATTTTGTCAAAAACTATCCAAAAAGGGAAAATACTTCAAGAAAAAGTGTAAAAACACTCCAGATCTTGCCAAAGAGATTGATACAATCCTTGCTCTGATACCAACTATAAGTCCCAAAAATTAGCTTGAGCATCAATCAGATCCACTTAATGGTGTGGAATCCCAATCAAGTGGATGATGCAAGATAGAATGGAGGAGGAGAAGAAGAAGAACTTGATGCATCTATGATGTATTGATGATAAGAATGAAGAACACAACATAAGATTCACACTTCTCACTATTTTCTCTCTCTACTCAAAAGTGGCTTCCCTTTTTGATATGGACCACCTTTCTCTCTCTTTCTTAGCCACACACTAAACACTCCCCTTTCCCATATTTATACAAATGGACCGTAAACCCATGCTCACAACTCAATTGATGGACCGAAAGCACATGAGTTTTCGGTCCAAGCTATAAATAAACCAATAATATTTTTGGCCCAAATAATAAAAACAATAAACGCTTAGAAAAGCAAAGTATAAACCGTATTTTTGACCCAACATGAGCTTTCTTAATGATTTCCACAATCGTCGAGACAACTTCTATTCTTAACGCTCTTGGCCTTTTTCTTTCCAGGTTTACTTTTCGACTTAAAGCATCAACTATGACATTTGTTTTAGCAGGTTGGTAAAGTATTTCACAGTCGTAATCCTTGAGTAACTCTATCTAGCATCATTGTCTCATATTCAATTCCTTTTGATCGAAGAGATACCGGAGACTCTTATGATCAGTGAAGAGTTTGCACTTTTTGCCATATCGATAATACATCCATAGCTTTTATGCGAATACTACGACTGCCAAATCCAGATCATGAGTGGGGTAGTTCTTCTCGTGCTCTTTCAATTGTCGAGATGCATATGCTATCACCCTATCTCTCTGGGTCAGGACACAACCTAACCCAACTCCAAATGCATCTCTACAAATTGCGAAGTTTTCAACTCTGTCAGGTAAAGAAAGGATCGGTGCATCACACAATGAAAGGCATAGAATAATGGTTTGGTCTAGCTGTTGCAGTTAGTGATAGGGGTACATTTGTAATTAGCTTTTTGTCAGTTTACGGTTGTAACTGAGTTTACGGCCGTAAACACCTTACGGCCGTAAACTCCTCACAGTCTTGGGTGTCTATATATATAGGGTTGTGTCAGACGTAATGTTGGTTGATGCCTTTAGTATTTTGCGGTTCCACCAAGTTGTATCAGACGTTTACGGTTATAAAACGTATGAAATTTTGGTTTGTTACTTCTTTGTTTATTATTTTGCTTTGTGTGATTGTTATGTGCTTTTGATCACTGGAAAGATCCGATTTTGGACCTTACAATTGGTATCAGAGCGAGACCGGTGTCAAAGGCAGTCTATAGTCGCTATTTGGTGCTAGTTCACGTGTTTCAGAAAAGGGGGTTTATTGTTACATTCAAAAATCAATGATTCTATGTTCTCGGTCCGAGCTTACGGCCGTAAACACTGAGTTCACGGACGCAAACCAGTCAACTTCATCAATCGTGAAGACTAGATTCTTGGGCCGTAAACTTTATTTTGGTGCAAGTCGATTAATCTTGAAGACCGTAATTTAAACACATTAAATTAATTGAAAGTAAAATAAATTAATTCCTTGAATCTCTGTCAAAGTTTCTGAAACAAAAAATCATCAAGCTCACGGCCGTAAACACTAAGTTCACGGCCGCAAACGATTTCCGACAGTAAATTGTTTTTCAGCAGTAAATTATTTTCTTTTAACAGTTAATTTTAATTCATGTTTGAATCTTAATTAATTTTAACTTAAATAAAAAATGGAATCACAAAATGAAAACCATTTTCAAGAGCTCGATGCTGTTATGGGCACCACCACGCGAATTCCAAGGCTTATGTCTGCTGATGGGTTCCCTGAGTGGAAATATAGAATTGAAAAATACATAAAGATGAAGGACTTCAAGATCTGGAAATGTGTCATAAAGGATCCAGTCAGAATCACCACTACAGTTGGGGGACAGGTAGTTGACAAGAAAATTGAAAACTACACTAATGAGGATTTTGAGAGTGTAGAAGAACAGGAAAAGGCATTGGCCATTTTGACTATGGCCCTATCACCAGACATTGCTCAAGGGTTCAGAGAGTATACTTCTGCCAAAGCACTGTGGGAAGCCCTTATTGAGGTATATGAGGGAAATGAAGACATGCGAGAAAGTCGTCAAGATATGTTGAGGCAACGATTCAACATGTTTAACTATGTGCCTGGAGAGACTCTTGAGGCTCAACTGCAGCGGTTCACCACTCTTAATACAGAAATGACTGTGGCAGGGATCTTCTATACAAAGTCAGAAATAAATAAGAGCTGCTAAATGCCCTCCCAAAATCTTGGGACATGGATGTAGCGGTCATTAAGAAGACTAAGGATCTCAATCGCCTTTCTCTAGCTGAAGTGATGGCTGTCATCAAAGCATGTGATATTGATGACAAGCAGCGAGAGATCAATCATGTGAACTCCTACTCAGCTACCAATCTTGGCATTTCTACTAACAATGCTCTTTCCTCGTTCTCCTATTCTTCTGCAGGTTTATCTCTAAATGCTTCTCCTCAAGCTCAGACACTCTCCCATCCATCGGCTTCTCCTGCATCAGTCATGTCCTACCCACAAAATCAATCATTCGTGTCTACTCAATGTGCTTCATCTTCAAATGTGGCTTCTTCTTCAAAAGGAAAAGAGGGTGATGAAAACCTTGTTTTTGTAGCAGGGCTAGTTAATTTCTATAATGCAGTTGTAGTCGGGGAGCTTCCACCTCAATTGTCATTTGCAGATCTTGATCAAATCCATCCTGAGGACGTTGAGGAGATGGATATCACGTGGCAAATTGCCATGGCAGTCTTTAGGGAAAAACAATTTACCAAAAAGACAGGGAAGAATAACTGGGGAATGAATGCTGATAAGAAAGTTGGATTTAACAAGGGAAAGCTTCGGTGCTTCAATTGCCATGAGCTAGGGCACTTTGCTCGTGATTTCCCACATCCTGATAGAAGAGTTAATAATGACAGAAGAATGGCTGCAGTTGGGAACAGCCGAAGCAGTGGTCAAGCAAACAATGAGAAGGCTATGGTTGCGCAATATTTCGATTGGGATGTTCAGATACAAGCTCTCAACTTATCTGGACCAGAAAATGCTCATCTGGCACAGGTAAGGGATAATGCTCCAGTAGAGATTGTAGCAGCTGAAGACAGTGTGATGGAACTACAGTTTGCTTTGATGGTATCCTCTTCTCATGAACCTAATTCATCCGAGGTAAGTCTTCCATCATGCTCTCAGGCTTGTATTGATTATGTAAAAACTTTACATGACAAAATTGAGCCGTTAGGCAATGAAGTAGAAAATCTTAGAATTCTTCGTGAACTTAATGAAAATTAATAAGAGACGTAGAAGACCTTAGATATGAAGGTTACCAACTTCGAAAAGGACAAAAAACACTAAAAGCTCAATTGGAATAAAAAATTAAGGACTTTAGGAGACTCCAGGAAGACTACAGTAACAAATGTGAAAACTATGATTATGTGGTCAAACAAAATGCTGAGCTAGTGGCTGAAGTTGAATCTTTGAAAGGAAAGTTTGAAACCGCCAAACTTGATGTTAGAAAATACGACTTCTCAAGTGAGGTGGTTGCAAATATGATAGACCAAAGTATACAGTTTAAAAGGAATCAATCAAAAGGTCTAGGGTATAATTATGTACCCCCTCCCTTCAATCATTCATATGTGCCCAAGCATTTGTCCAAAGAAGAGATTGCCAATGAATCATTTATGGTTTATGGCAAGCCCTCCGGTTTTATTTCGGGAGGATTTATTAATGTTGAAAGTACTAACATTTCTACTTCTCTTGCAGATCAATCCTTGAATCAGTCAAAGCACGAAGTTGAAGGATGTGTTTCTGAAAGTAAAATCGAGTCTAAACCTGAAGCTTTAGTTTTTAATAAAGACAATACGTTTTCTGATATTTCTAAAGACAATGTTTTTTGTGATGGTGTTTTTATGACTTCTGATACTGGTTTGAATGTTTTGAAAAAGTCTGGTTTGAACATTGTGGCTAGCAATTTTAATGTTTGTGATAAAGATATTGAAACACCACTAGTCTCAAAACCCTCCCCATCCCATGCACCCTCACTTTCCTCACAACCTAATAATGTTGCTTGTTCTTGTGAGAAAAGCAAGGGTGCAGGTAGGGGAAACAAATCTGATCAATGTAGTACAAGCTATGACAATAATAAGCAGATTTGTTTTAATTGCGATACTAGTGGTCATATTGCTAGAAATTGTCAAAATCGTATGTTTGTGAGTTATAACCTTCCAAGAGGAGAGAACGAGTTCAGAGGAAGGTCTTTAAATAGAAACTCCTCTAGAAGTCGTTCTCGAAATGATGATTGGGCAGATGAACGAAATAGAAAACGGGCTGTTTTTCAAAGGCATAAAAGGTTTTTTAATCACCATGTCCCAGGCAGTCTGCCAAAAACAAGCACAGCCAAGCCAAGGTCAAGCTCTTCACAAAGCCACAGTGGGTCTTCAACCAACTCTGGTAGAAGTCACACAGGTGTTAAGCAGACTGATAAACACTCCATGACTAAATCAACTGTGACATTTAGAAAACCTAATTATAAATGGCTGCCCAAACCTGCTCTCAATACATCATTTGTGTCCTTAGAAAAATCTAAATATGACAAATCTGAAAAGGCATTGGGATCACCCAGGAAGGTCATGACCTGGGTGCCCAAATCTAATTAAACCCGCACATTTTGCAGGGACAGTTGCGGGGAAATGTCGTCAGACCCTGGTTCGTCGACAACGGCTGTTCCCGGCATATGACGCGAGATATCACCCAACTGCACAACATTCAATCATTTAATGGGGGATATGTCTCTTTTGCGGGTGGAGAGGGTGGTAAAATCACTCAAAGAGGAACCGTATCAAATGGAGTTTTAAGTTTCAAAAATGTTAATTTTTCTCCCGAGTTGAAACATAGTTTGTTAAGCGTTTCTCAGATCTGTAACAAGGGCTATTCTACGCATTTCACTGACAAGGAATGCATGATTCTGAAGCTAGGCTTTGTCATCCCATAAGAATGGATTCTTGTAAAGTCAAAAAGGGATAGGAACGCCTATATCATCGATATGAATAGAAATCTTCCAGAACAAGTAACGTGTCTTTTCTCCAAGATCTCCGAGCAAACTGCCATGCTGTGGCACCGAAGATTAGGTCATGCTAACGCCAAGAACCTAAATCGTCTTGCAAAGAATGAGATGGTCCGTGGGCTGCCCGTCAAGGACTTCATTACGTTTGAGAAATGTGCGTCGTGTGCTCAAGGAAAGCATCATAGAAAGCCGCACTTGCCAAAACAGGTCAATTCAATTAGCCAGGTTCTTCAATTACTTCATATGGATTTGTTTAGTCCAGTTAATGCTCTAAGCATAAACATAAGCTCTTATTGTCTGGTTGTGATTGATGACTTCTCTCGATTTACGTGGGTATTCTTTCTATCCAATAAACCTGGCGTTTCTGAATTGATCAAGAAGTTCATAGTATTAGTTGAGAACCAGACAAACAATCGGGTGAAGGCGCTTCGTACCGATAACGGAAAAAAGTTTAAGAATTCTGTTCTCGATTATTTCTGTGCGGAAAAGGGTATTTTGCGTTAATTTAGTTCGGCTCATACACCTCAGCAAAATGGTGTTGCTAAAAGACGGAACAAAACGCTAAAAGACGCTGCAAGAAGAATGCTGTGTGATTCAAAGCTTCCAGTTTTCTTCTGGGCTGAGGCGATAAACACTGCCTGTTATGTTCAGAATCGAGTACTTATCAACAAAGCTCAGATGAAAACTCTGTATGAAATTTACTATGGACACAATCCATTAGTCAGTCATTTCCGTGTATTTGGCTGTCCTTGCACCCTCCTTCACTTAGATTCCAACCCGAAGTTTAATGCCAAGGCCGATGACTGCTATTTTGTAGGGTATGCTGCTCGCACTGCCTATAGAGTCTATAATAAGAAAAACAAAGAGATTGTAGAATCCTATGACGTGCGTTGGTTGGAAGAAAATGAGACAGACGCTAGAGTGGGTCCGGATTGGTTGTTTGATTACACGTCACTTTTCAAATCATCGAATGTGTCCTCAAGTAATCTATCTAGATCTGATTTGTATTGGAAGAGTATTTCTGAAGAGGAAGACGAAGAAGTTGTGTACAAGCCGCTATCCACATCCTCTACTTCATCGAAGAGGAAGTCTAAAATTTCAATTGAGGGGGAGTCCTCTGGCTCATAGAAGGGAGGATCCCAAGCTATGTCTGAGGGGGAGTCCTCCGCTGCACCAGAGGGGGAGTCTTCTGCAACATCTTCGGGAGAGTCCTCTGCCACACCTCAAAGGGGGTCGACTTTACTTTTCGATAGTCCTCAATCTTCAATCCAATCTGATTCTCCTGATGCTGATACTACACCACATATGTCAATGGATAAAGAGTTTATTCCAAATGATGCTTCCGTTGTCTCCACAACTTTTATGGATTTACTCTTTCCTGATCTTATCGCAGATGAGTTTGTTGCAGAACCATCTCGCACTACTCAACCAGCAAATGAAGGAGGTATCAATATTCACACTCTTCCTGTCTCTTTAAATGACATCAACAAAGAAATACCTTCAAGGGTTCAACGCGATCATCCGATCAAAAATGTCATTGGTCAGCTAGGTGACGGTGTTAAAACCAGAAGTCAGACTGGAGACGTGAATACATGTTTGTACTCTTGCTTTATTTCTCAAATCGAGCCCAAGAATGTAGAAATGGCTCTAACTAAACCTAGCTGGGTGGATGCAATGCATGAGGAATTGCACCAATTTGAAAAACTCGGTGTTTGGAAGTTAGTTGAATTACTGAAGGGCAAGAAGTCTCTTGACACCCGATGGGTTTATCGCAACAAGCAGGATGATTCAGCGGTCATCGTGCGAAACAAAGCTCGTTTGGTAGTTCGTGGGTTTCGACAAGTCGAGGGTCTTGATTACACTGAAGTTTATGCTCCAGTAGCTCACCTGGAGGCTATCCGTATCTTCCTGGCGTATGCCTCTTACATGAACTTTACCGTTTATCAAATGGACGTCAAGACTGCCTTTTGTATGGCAAGGTGAAGGAAGAGATCTACGTTGATCAACCCCTTGGGTTTGTTGACTCGAAGTATCCTAATCATGTCTACAAATTGGACAAGGCATTGTATGGGTTACATCAAGCTCCTAGAGCGTGGTATGCAACACTAACAAAGCATTTGCTCGAACATGGTTATTCTCGCGGCACTATCGATCAAAACTTGTTCATAAAGCACGTCGACAAGGATCAGATACTCGTACAAATATATGTGGACAATATTATCTTTGGATCAACCAGTCAACAACTTTGCAAGGAGTTCGAGGGTGTAATGAAGAAACGATTCGAAATGAGTTCGTTGGGGGAAATGACCATGTTTTTGGGGCTTCAGGTTAAATAGAATTCAACCGGGATCCTGCTACATCAGGCCAAGTATGTGGAAGATATTCTTGAGAAGTTCGAGTTTCACGATGCTAAACCTGTGTCAACACCGATGGCTGAACGACCTCTTTTGACTCCAGATCATGAAGGCGAATCCGTAGATTAAACTCATTATCGATCAATGATCGGATCGCTAATGTATCTTACTGCAAGTTGACCTGACATAATGTTTGCGGTTTGTCAATGCGCACGCTATCAGGCTAACCCTAAACTCTCTCATCTTATTGCTGTCAAAAGAATTTTTCGATATATCAAAGGAAGCCCTAAATTGGGTCTTTGGTATCCGAAGAATTCTGAATTTGATCTTTATGCTTTTACTGACAGTAATTATGGAGGCTGTGAGCTTGACAGGAAATCAACCTCAGGAGGATGTCAGTACTTAGGTGACCGACTAGTTTCATGGCAATGCAAGATGCAACACACTGTCTCAACTTCCACAACATGGGCGGAATATGTTGCTGCCTTAGCTTGTTGCTCTCAAGTTATCTGGATCCAACATCAGCTGTTGGACTACGGTTTGAATTATTTTGAAACCCCTATCTATTGTGATAATGAAGCGGCAATTCAAATTACTAAAAACCCAGTCCAACACTCTAAAACCAAGCACATCGACATTAAAATTCACTTTATTAGAGACTGTTTTGAACGATCATTAATTCGGCTAGAACAAGTCCACACTGATAATAATGTGGTAGACTTGTTCACAAAGCCATTTAACAAAGCTCGCTTCGATGTGCTTGTCGGATTTCTAAAAATGATACGTTTTGAGGATTAAGTTTTTTTTAATTACTATTTAGTTATTCTTTTGTCTCAAATTTGTTTTCAATTTTTTATTTATTTTGTTAAGAATTTTTTATTTTTCTTTTGGTTTCCTGTTTTTAGGACTAAATAATTTTTTTTAGGCCAGATTAAATCTGCGCATCGTTTTTCACTTTACTTTTATTCTCATCCATGCACAAATTTAGGGTGAGAAATATAAAATTCCAAAAACAACAAAAATCAAAAATCCAAAAACAACAAAAAAATCAAAAAATCCAAAAACAGTTTCGCTTGTGGGTATGATGATGGGAAATGAAATTAATAAGTGATAACGGGCAATCTGAATCGGCGTAACGTACCTAAGTTGAATCGTCTATGCTCTGTGCTCAATGTGCTGGTAGGCACGAAAGATTTTAAATGGACTTGACTAGGAAAAGTTGAACCTAATGAATTTTAAGGACTTGACAAACTTTGACCTAGTTAGATCCGTTTAACCTGATGTCACGACGCTCAGATAGGTTGAGCAGGGAGATATACATGGGAATCTACTCGTCACATTAATTGAACCCGTACTTGGAACCGTGGTTTAACTTTTCCTCGATGTGCGGATTCTGTCCTTAATTCCGGTTGGATGGGGCGACTGGTAAATTCCGATAAATTAGGTCTGTAGAATATCATTTTCTTTCTTTCCATCTGTTAGTCATATGTTGTCTCCTTTGCGTGACTTCTAATCCGACCTGGTACACAACATATGCAACTCTATTTCTCTGCAGGCTATATATGTGAAATACTTCTTATCTGTTAGCCATATGCTGTCTCCTTTGCACGACTTCTAATCCGACCTGGTACATAGCATATGCAACCTTCTTCTTCTCAACCCCTCTGAAGTAGTAAGTAATAGAATTCTGAATCTCTCCTCTCTCTGAATGGTTGTCTACTCACTCGGTGTAAGGAGTACTCTGGAATTTCTTGATGGCTGGGGCATATCAGGAAGCGGGAAACACGTTCCAGTACACTTAAAATTGAACTCATACAAATTGTCTGTAGATCTCGCTGCTCGATTTAGGTGGACAACATTATCCCTGGTTGTAGTCAGTTAAATGGTCATAAGGTGAATTTATTTAAGATTTAGGAGTTGTCATAATAACAAAAATTTACAATTAGATATATGCCTGAATCATGTCATTGGTAAAATGTCCAAAATTGTCACAAATCTTTCGTGTTTAAGTGGACCACAATATTGGCAATCGGTCAGACGAAAATGTGAAGATGAGGGTACCGACAAGTGGAATAAGGCTGTCCAACAACTTTGATCCCATCTTCACAAAAGGAGTTATAATGGTTAAAGTTTTGTTTTGTCAAATTTTTAATTTGAATTTTATTTTTTTCTTTTAAAATTTAATTTAATTTAATTTAATTTAATTTTATTTTTAAATTTTTATTTTTTATTTTTTATTTTTAATTTTATTTTTACTTTCATAGTTTTTACTAGATTTTAATTTTTCAGCAATTAAACCTTTTATTTTTAAATTTTTTATTGTTATTTTTTATTTTTTTGAAATTATATCTAAATAATCCTCAAAGTTTTTTATTTTTATTGTATTGGAATTTGAAAAATACTGGGTAGTTATCAGGTAAGCGGGTAATTAGTGGTAAAAAGGGGTAAATAAGGAGTTCACTGCCGGAATCTCCTCATTCACGAGATTCCGGCCGCAAACCCTACTCAAACCCTCTCAAACCTTCAAAATTTTTTTGTGTGATTTTTGGAAAACCGCTTCAACCATCACGTAGGTAATAACTTCTAGATCACAGATATGTATTTTATTACGATTTTCACCGTGTAATTTGTCTGGAAATCGAAGAAACGACTCCGACGGAGCTTACGACCGTAAGCTTGGGCCGTAAACTCCGTTTTGGCTTTCAATCCTTGTTATTTTGTTGCTATTCGTCCATTTATATGCATCTGTTGGGGTATTATCTGTCAATTCGTCGTAATGGTGTGATTTCTGCAATTATTTCGAGAATTTGTTCATCGGCCGTAAACTCTTCTTAAGCCGTGAACTGGGAGTTTACGGCCCAAGAACTGGGAGTTTACTGCCTTCGAAATTTGTTCTTTAAAATACATGTGTTATTTTCGCGAAATGATTTTGTCGTGGTTTTTAGGCAGTAAACTTTGAGTTTATGGCCCAAGAACAAAAGATATCAAATTTTTAATAAATTAATTTGGTAACTGGTTTTTGGCAGTAAACTCAATTTTTCTTAAGAAAATTTTGTTTTGATCATTTTTTGGTCAAATTTTTTTTTTTTAGAAATCATTTCTCTTACAGTTTGTGGTTGAGTGCAGACAATGGCAAATTTGAAGTTTGCAGACATGCACAATCTCACCATCATACTTGCAGATCCTCCGGCGATTCACTCAGACATGCGCTCAATGATTCATCGATTGCGGGAATGCTGCTTGGCGATTGCTATCACTGTCAACCCGGTTGTGTATCAGAACTTGATAAGAGAATTTTGGGCGACTGCTAGAACAAACATGGATGACGATGACAACTTCAAGGTGAAAGCTAGGGTCCAAGGACGTGAGATCGTGATCAATGAAGGTTTTATTCGAGAGGCTCTGCTTATTGATGATCAACCAAATTTCCCGACCGAAATTGGAATTGAAGATGCTCAACGAATTCTTCGAAGAATGAGCTACAAAGGAACCTTTCCACCAACTCTGAAAAAGTTATTACACCCGTATTGGAGGTTCTTGGTGCACGTGTTTGTTAGCTGCGTCTCGGGTAGGAGGTCGGGCGCAGATGAGATTTCTCAACGCACAACTGGTGCTCTCATCTCTCTCGCTGCTGGAGGGAGGTTCAATTTTTCCAAGTTCATCTTAAACGAGTTTATCATTAACATTAGAGCCTCCACTCGAGACACCTTCCTCTTATATCCTCGCTTTGTTTAGCTGTTTATCAACATTCATTTTCTAGATGTGAAAAAGGAAGGAGAGACTCTCGATATGAAGTCTTTGGGTCCACACACCGTGGGACTCATTAAACAAAATCGCAGAGGCAAAGTTGTGTTTCAGGGGTTATATCCACTAGAAAAATTTGGAAAGTTCACAGAGCTAAATGAACCCACAGAGTGCTATGATTCTTCTGAATGGACCTCTTCTGAACCAGCTTCTGCTGAAAGGTCAACTCCTAACAATCCGGTTATTAATATTTATGAGGATGAGAGTTCTGAGGAAGAAGATACACCAACTCCTGATGCTCAAATAGTTTCAGAACATGAACATGAGTTAGGTCATATTCAAGATAATGCGGAAATGAACATTGAGATGGGAGGGAATATTGGGGAAGACAGAAATGACTCTTTCGATGATCTTGACCTCACGGGGTTCGATAATGATGATATTGCTGATTCATTAGCTAGCAGTGCAAATGTAGCGTCACATGAGAACCTTGATGCTATTTTCTACAATGTCGATGACGTTGTTCCCCCAACTATTGAGACAAGGAAGTCTAGTGAGACTATTGAAACTGAAACTCCAACATCCGGGCAAATGATGTCTGCTTCAACTCCTATGGAGACAGTTATAGGATGTTCCCCTTCTATATCTGCTTCTCCTACTACTGAACCGTTTGCAAGTGTTTTTACTCCATAATCTGATCAACCCCCGTCGAAAAGGCAAAGAAGCGATTTGAGGCAGGGCAAAGTAATTGCAAGACTTGTCAGCAACCTCCCTGTACCACCAGTTATTATTGCCATCGCCAAACTCACAACAACAAAGATGTTTCCAACAGGTCCAAGCTCTGTGTTTAATGTCGGTGATTCTTCTGCACCTCCTGGTTTCTCTATTCCAAGATATACTCGTGATGATGCATCTGAAAGGTTGGCTTTGAACATGGCTAAAGAACAACTTCTAACGCCAGATCCTCGAGGAAAGGGTGTTTCTATTGAAGAAGGTGGTTCTAGGGGTGACAATCTAAATCTTTCTGGTTTGCAAAAGGGAATTTCGATTCTAAGCCAGAAGAATATTGAGTTAGAAATTCAAGTGACGGAACTTCGCGCTAAGAATGCTAAGCTTAATATTCAAGTCTCCAAGTTGCAATCCGATAAGTCTAGTCTTGGGGTAGAAGTGGCTGAGCTTAAAAAGGATAAAAAGTTGAAGTCTAAGCAGATCTCTAACTTATAGGATCACTTCAATATGCTAACTTCAAGTTATTTTGAACTGAAAAAGAAACTCGAGGAAGACTTTAGCAACAAGTATCAAACATCTGTTGAAGAACAAAGGATCAATCTTCATGTACAAGCTTTCCCAGTTAATTTACCTGTCGGTCAATCATCTGGTACTACTAGTCATGGTGAGGATGCACCTCCTTTGGCTCCACATATAGTAGAAACCATTCGTCGTGATCAAGATGAAGAAGCAACGAAAGGGCAATTGCTGTTCAAAAGGAACTCTAACCTAAATGCTTCTTGGGACGAACCGTTAATCACAATCACCGATCTTGAAGTGGTTCGGTTCCGAGATTCTTTTGGAGATCGATCGGGAGTGGATTCGTGGGGGTTCCATGATCCCATTAAGATGTGGATTGTGATTCAGAAAAGTGGTAATTCTGAGTTGTACAAGAATAGCCATGATTTTAGCTCATTCACGAGGATTGATTTGACAGAGCTGTCTCGAGCTCCCTTCATCAATCTAATGAATAATCCACAAGTCACTCAATTCAAGCACTTCCTTGATGATCAAGTAAAAAAGGGGTTTCCTTCCATGCCAACTGCAGAATCTGTGATTTTTGAACATCCAGATGTTATTGATCACTACACCGACAAACCCCTGCAAGTGGTAATGTGGCCAGCGACGAAACAGGTTAAACAGTTTCCTGTGCTTCAAGTTTATCAGGATGGGTCTCTTGGTTCGTTAGAGTGTTGGGTCTTTGATGAGATCACCTCTGGTGCAGTCCTGAAGCTCAAGAATGGATGCATAGGACTTTATGATCGAAGAGACTTGCTGCAGTTCCGGATGTGGGATATTCATTATCTTAGCAACTTTCAAATCAAGGTTGTTAAAGATATCTATGAAGACCGTGCGAAGGTGTATACGACAATGGTTGCAAAAATTTTGAGCAAAAGCATGTGGAATGGAGCTATGGGGCAAATGGATGTTATGACCTTGGACTAGTCCAAACCAAGGGGGAGATTGAAAGGCATAGAATAATGGTTTGGTCTAGGTGTTGCAGTTAGTGATAGGGATACGTTTGTAATTAACTTTTAGTCAGTTTACGGTTGTAAATGAGTTTAAGGCCGTAAAAACCTTACGTCCGTAAAGTCCTCACGGTCTTCGGTGTCTATATATATAGGGTTGTGTCAGATGTAATGTTGGTTGATGCCTTTAGTATTTTGCGGTTCCACCAAGTTGTATCAGACGTTTACGGTTATAAAACGTATGCAAGCTTGGTTTGTTACTTCTTTGTTTATTATTTTTCTTTGTGTGATTGTTATGTGCTTTTGATCATTGGAAAGATCCGATTTTGGACCTTACACACAACTTCTTTAATTTCTTGAATGTTTCTTCATTTTTCTCACTCCCTGTATATGTAGCTCGTTTCTGGGTCACCTCTATCAATGGAGAAGCCATCTAAGAAAACCCTTGGATAAGCTTTCGGTAATATCCAACCAATCCCAAAAAACTTCGAATCCCAGTGGGACTTTTTGGTCGTTCCCATTTAATCAAAGTTGCAATCTTTGTTGGATCAACCATTATCCCTACTTGGTTAACCACATCACCTACGAATTAGACTTCTCGAATCTAAAAATCACAATTGGAAAACTTTGGATACAACTTCTCCTTCTTCAAAACTTCTAACACTTCTCGTAGGTGTTTGCCATGCTCTTGCTGGCTCTTTGTCTAAATCAGAATGTCATCTATGAACTCTATTACAGAATTATCGAGGAATAGTTTACAAAGTCTTCATCAAATCCATAAATGCTGCTGGAGCATTGATCTACATGCAGTTCTAGTCTTCCACTAAATTTGTGTGATATAAAGGAGTAATTTGCTCCATAATCAAGCAATATATTGATAGGCAATCCATTTACAATAAAGGTACCTGAAGTGACATCTATTGCATCCTTTGTGGCTTCCTGAGTCATCTGGAATCCTCTTACCTTTGGCCTTGGTGGAACATTAGGCCTTGTTGCATCTTTCTTCTTCGGACTATCTGTATAATGGCTTCCAGAGTCATCTGTAATTCTCTTGCCTTTGGCCTCGGTGGAACATTTGGCCTTGTTGCATCTTTCTTCTTTGGGCTATCCGTAGAAGTATGGCCTTCTTCAATAGACCCAAAACACACCTTCTTGTTGAATGTGCACTCATTGGCGTAATTCTAACATCCTCTTCTGGCATGTATTAGAATATTATCCGCCTTGGGCTCCCGACACGAAAACTTCCTAGGGGGTCACCATCCCTGAATTGCTCTCATCCAGGCCGCTTAACTGTAGAGTTCTTATGGGATCTACTGCCCTCACGAATTTAAAACGTGTTATGACAAGGAAGGTATCCACACCTCTTATAAGGAATTGTTTCTTTCTCCTTCTAAGCCGATGTGGGATCAGGTGCAACCCACCTTCACCCCCTATTATAGGGTTTGACGTCCCCGTCGAACACATCGACCCGTGCCCTAGCTCTGATACCATTTCTTACATCCCCCTATGGCACGTATCACAATATTGTATGCTTTGGGCTCTCGACACGAAAACTTCCTAGGGGGTCATTAATCCCTGAATTGCTCTCGCCCGAGCACACATAACTGCAGAGTTCTTATGGGATCTGCTACACTCACGACCTTAAAACATGTTGTGACAAGGAAGTTATCCACACGCCTTATAAGGAAATGTTTTGTTCTCCTTCCAAGCCGATGTGGGATCAGGTGCAACCTACCTTCATTGTCCCCACTTTCACGGCCAAAAGATCGATTTGTTTTTTATTTATTTTGAAAATCAGAGTATATTTTAAAGAAATATGTTGCAGAATTTGTTCAAAGAAAAACATGATAAATATGTTATTAAAGCATTTTCGAAGAAATGTATTTATTCATTTTAAAACATTGGGATGTCCTCATCAATATAGAAATATAAGCATAAACAAAATTTACATTCATTTACACTAGTGCTCCACATCTCTTTTAAATCTCTCAGTGGAAAGTAGCTTTATATCGACACCTGTGATACATATAAACTTGAGTGGGTCAGGTTGGGAAACCTGGTGATTACATAGGGATTTCAATCCCCTAATGTTATATCATATATATTTTAGAACACACAAAGTATACAATTTCACCATATATAAGCAACTCTTGCCCCACCCTGTCGATCCTCACAACAACGCTATCCGTACTCTCGGACCTTACAATTTATCTCTTTACTTAATCCATACTCCCAGTTCTACTCCATGCTCTCGGATGAATAATTGTACCCATTCATACTCTCAGACTACGAACAATTATCTATGTCTAAATCCATACTCCCAGATTAATGACAAATAACTATGTCCAATCCATACTCTCGGATTAAGGACAACTGACTATGTGTTAATCCATGATCCCAGATTAATGAAAAATGATTGTGGCCAATCCATATTCTCGAACTAGGGATGAATGACTATGTCTAATCCATGCTCCTAGATCAATGACATAATTTAAAGTTCTATTCTCTGTGTATATCTCACTCATACTCATAAGAAGATACTACTATTAATGTAAAATATGTTGTAATGTGTTGAAGTTATTTGAGTCAGTTTTGAAAGTCATGTTATCTATTTACTAAGCATAATAGTTTCGAAGTCTTGATGTTTAGCCCTTGGTATCTTTTGTATACTTTCTTATTCTCCTATAAATAGGTGTTGTACTCATAGTTAGATAGATCTTTTTCAGTGTCATTCTGTCTAGTATACTCTTTGTATTTGAAAGTATAATTGAGCTATAAACCATATCTTATTTACTCATTGTGTTCTTATTACTTCATTTAATATGATTTCATTCTCATACTCGATTAAACACTTCTACAGTTGGTATCAGAGTAGGAATCATACTGCAATGATCTGATTTTCATTCAGAATCAAAAGTTTTTTGAGTCACGATTTTGATTCAAAAGTCTCCACACTTTTTGGTTCTGAAAATCATTCTTGATCTACAATTGTGATTTGATTCTACAACTGAATTGTTTAGTCATGTAATCGATTTGGAATTCCTGATTAATTCATCTATTCGTCTGTCAAATTCATTAAGCTTTTCTAAGATTCACATTCATTCATCCATGGCAAATTTCAACATAAACACCATGACTTCATTTTCTCATCTGCTAGGATCTTCAACGAAGATTCCTATGCTCATTATAGAGTATTATGATCATTGGGCTGATCGCATGGAGGATTAACTCAATGGACTGGATGAAGAGCTTTGGAATTGCATTACTGGAAATGTTCTTCCTCCACCAAATGTTCAGAACATTGGTTTGTCTGGTTCAACTCAAACTGTCAGTGATCAATTTACAAGGCTGAAGAACAATGAGAAAAGATGCATGAGAGAGCTACATGGTGCATTGCCTCATGTTGTTTACAACTATGTTCTTGGTTGTAAATCTGCCAAAGGAATCTGGAATACTCTCAAAGAGAAGTTTCAAGGGAGTGAGAAGACGAAGATTAACTCTATGAATCATTGCTTAGTTGAGTTGAAAGAGTTCAAACAGAAGGAAGGTGAATCAATCGAAGGTTACTATGATCGTTTGAACGAGCTCTTTTACAAATGCAATCAATATGGAAATACAAGGTCAACTATGGAGTTCAATCTCACATTCATCATGGGACTTTGCATGGAATGGAGGAATGTAAGTCTGATGGTGAAAGCTCAGTAGGGTTTTGATACTTCAACTTTGAATGATCTGTACAACTTATTAAAAACTCACGAAGGAGAAGTTAATGAAATTGTTGAGGAGTCAAAAATTAATCTTGGAGGTCCATTAGCTTTGGTTTCAAAAGTTGTTGAGAAGGAGTCAATTGAGAAGGAAAATTTAGATGAAGAAAGATTATTGATGAATTCTGATGATGAGGCTGTTGCTTTTTACTCTAACAACAGAGTAAAGAAGTTTTTCAAGAAACCTTTTAATCCTACGACGAAATCAAGTGATGGTAAAGGAAATTTTGCGAATAAAGTTGTAAGTGATGAGAAGAAAAAGAGTGAAAAGAATGATGACAAAACTAATGTTGTGAAAGTCGAAAACAAGCTCAAAGGTGATTCTAGAATCGATTGTCACTACTGTCATGATTCCAATAACATGGCTAGTAATTTTATGCTTCGAAAGAAGGAAGAGAAGAAAAACAAAGTGAAAGATGATGCATATTATGTCGAATGTCAGTAGGAAGTATGAGCAAAAGTGAAGGGTATGTCTCTAGTTGCAAGAGGAGAAGTTGAAGATGAAGAAACTTATCAAATCTGGTCATCTGGTTTCGATGACGAGGAGATGCAAAATCCTACGCATATTGCGATGCATCCTAGGTTTGAGGAAGAAACTGAAGAAGAGGTGACTGGTTGATGTTTCATGACCAAGAGTGGAGATAAATCACCAATGACAATGAAGGTACGTTCTATTCTTCAATCTTTTAATATTCCTTTACAACTGCTTTCGATGATACTGTTGCTTATTTCGATACTCTTGTTGTGTCTGCTAGTAACGAGGCTAAGAAATATAGTACAATGTTGCTATAAACCCAAAAGATGTTGGATTCGAAAAGAGGGAGAGTAGAGTATTTAGAGTTACAATTGAAAATCTTAATTCTAATAGAGAAAATTTGAATAAGGAAGTTTGCATGTCATTAGCACAACAAAACATTTAATGTAATACAACTAAGTGTTTATATGGAAAATTAATTACATTGCATCATTCTTGTGATATAAGCAGAGAATAACATAGGAAGTTATTACCTTTTCTAGTTTTCAAAAGAGAGAAGGTTGATAGCATGTCTTTTGATTATGAGAAAACCATAGCTGAATTTGATAGAGTCCCTGATGATAGGTTTGCTTATGGAATTGTGAAAATTGATGAATGTCTTGATGCAAATGAACTAGTTGATATTGTGCATGAAACCTTAACGGAAAATGAACAAATAAAGATTTTGAAAAGAACTAAGAATTCAACATCTGATTCTCAGTCTAATTTTGTTGATATTGAAGATAATTCTGACAATATTAAACGAAATTAGTAAAATTGAAGAAGAAGAATGTGTTGATTGCCTTCTGTTGTCTGTCATTAACGTCACATCTATGTCTAAGGGCAAAGAAAAGTGTAATGATTCATTGGTTAAGAATGTCACAGACAAACCCTCAACTTCGAAAGTCTGTGATTTCGATCGTATGAGTGTTAGGGATAGTCAAACCGATAGTAGTGATAATGAGAATGATGATGATGAATCATACAAAACAACCATCTCATATGAAGTTACAAAGGAAACAAATGATTCAAATGTTTCGAAAGAAAAAACTATTACTTGAGTTGTTGAAGATCAAGTGTATGGTGATACAGAGAAATTTGACAAAGTGATGAAAGAGAAAGGTGCTCATTATCTTGAAACGAATACGGTTGTGTATCCAAATTTCAAATGCACAGATGATGTTATCTTTCTAAATCAAGTGTTTGTCACTGCTGGGAATGTCAATAACATCAAACCTGAATTCAACAAATTAGTTGAAGAAGATAACAATCATTCGTCAACTGAAGGTTTCTTCTCAAATCAAAGTACTGTAGAAAACAATCTCACCAAAAAACTCATATACTTTTCAACGACAGAAACCACTAAGATATTGGGTTCAAAAACAAGAAATTTCAAAAGAAGTGTCAAAACAAGTTGATGTCAACACAAATCAAATTGTTAAAATAAATTCACAAGAGTTTAAAGATTAAATTGATAAGTTTTCGAAAGAACACGAGATTTTAAAGAGACAAGCTAGAAAAAAGATTTTTTTGGCAAACAATTGCATCTCGAAAGCAACAAAATGATTTGATGAAGCAACAATTTGAAAAGATAATGTCTAGATTTGTTAAGACAATGTCTTTAACAAGTTCAGAAAACAAAATTGATTATGTTCTGTCTAAAAAGGTCCTGTCTCAGTAAAATTCACAATCGAATTTTTTGAAATCAAAACCTAAATCTTTTTCTCAAAATCCTACACAAACAAATACATCAACAAAAGTTCAAAATCCATATCATTCTCAATCCATAAGGAATCTAAGATCACCGAATCCACATCGGTTTTCAAAAAATCATTTTACAGAACAAAATTCTTTTAACCATCATTCAAGGAATTATCAAAATCGTTTTTTCAAATCAAACATTTTCGTCAATCACTCAAAGCAATTTTCAAATCGATCTTTTCCAAAAACAAATGTTGTTTCACAAGACACAAGATAAGCGTTTGAAAATGTTCGAGCAAAACCAGGTGTAAAATTCACTCCAAAACAACCAAATTTTCCAAATTCTTTGGCGAAACATCCTTCCAAAGTTTCATACACAAAGGGTCATTCTAATGCAAACAATATAGATCATTGGCTTTAAGGCAAAGGGAAAATCTATCAATCAGGAAAATACTCTCCACAAAAAATTAAGGATGCCTATGAGAAGTATTTGAATGTTTCTTCAAGTGGAAGTTTATCTTCGAAAGAATCAAACCTATCCGTTATAGCATGGCAGCCAATTTTGAAAGAAAAACAAACTAAGAAACAAAAGGAGAATGTCAATGACAAACCTAACCTTTCAAAAAATTATGTCTTTGTGCCTTTAACTCATAATGTGGACATAATCGATAGTTTCAAATCAAAAGTTCATAGTTGGATTTTAGGTTCTTCTTTTCACTATGTGTTTCAATCTAATCACCAAGGACCCAAACAGCCTTGGGCACCTAAATTTTTTCCATTAATTGCATATATTGTGTGACGAGCAATTTGACGAAAAATGGTACATTGATAGTGGGTGCTCATGTCGCATGATTGGAAGGAAGGAGAACTTGCATGATTTTCGAAGTTTAAAGAATCCATGGATAGTGAAGTTTGGAAACAATCACAAATGTCAAGTGAAAGGATATGGTAAAGTTACAAATGGGCAATTTACAGTTAACAGAGTTGCATATGTCAAAGGTCTTCGACATAACTTGATAAGTGTTTCACAACTTGTGGGAAATGAGAATCAGGTGGTGTTTAATGAAGAAGGAAGCATTATTTCAAATGTCAACACAAACGAAGTTTTGCTTAAATCTAAACTTCATGGAGATATGTTTACTATTGACATCAAACCAATTGTTAGGAAAGCCTCGGTGTGCTTACTTTCGAAAGCTTCAACAGATGTTAGCTGGTTATGGCATCGAAGGCTTTCTCATTTGAACTTTCGAAATCTTAATAAATTGGTGGTAAATGATCTGGTTTGAGGTTTACCTGTTTTAAAATTGGACAATGGTACTTTGTGTGCAGCCTGTGAACAAGGAAAACAACATCGTAAAGGACATCCAATTGTCATCGATTCAAAAATTGTTGAACCATTGGAACTTCTTCATATTGACCTATGTGGACCATCAACTGTTGAAACACTCAACAAGAAATGGTACATTTTGGTTATTGTTGATGATTTTTCATGATTCACTTGGGTTTATTTTCTCAAGTTAAAATCTGAAGTAGCTCAAAGAATGATCGATTTCATCAAGCATATTGAGACAAGTTTGAAAAAGACAATTCGAAAAGTCAAAAGTGATAATGGTTCAGACTTTAAGAACAATGTTCTTGATTCATTCTTAACAGATAAAGGAATTTTGCATAATTTTTCTTCACCATATACATCTCAATAAAATGGTGTTGTTGAAAGACGAAATCATTCTCTTTGCGAAGCAGCAAGAACGATGCTCACATATGCGGATCTTCCTCAATATCTTTAGGCTGAAGCAATTTCTACAACATGTTTTACACAAAATCGATCATTCATTCATCGTCGTTTCAACATTACTCCTTACAAAATTATCAATAACCGAAAACCTATTGTCAAATTCTTTCATGTTTTTGGTTGCTTGTGTTTTATTCTGAATCTCAAAGACAATCTTCCGAAATTTCAGTTTAAAGTTGATGAAGGAATATTTTTGGGATATTCTCAAAATTCGGTTGCTTATAGGGTGTTGAATAAACGAACAAGAAAATTGGAAGAAACGTTTAATCTCACTTTTGATGATTATTACGTTAAAAGAGTAGAAAAATGGTTCGAACAATATCCAATTCTTAATGAATCAAGTGATGAATCTTGATAGTAATAATTCATCTGATTTTGATTATGATTTAATTTTTGGTGTTCCAGATATTGTTGCTGATGCTGAAATTCATGCAGAGGATAATCGAATTCCTGAATCTTCAAAACATTCTGATGATTCAACATTAACATCTTATTCCAATGGTAATAGCGAAAGCATTCAAGATGCACAAGTGGAGGGGGAGCACTTGAATTCTATTTCTCTTGTTGAGGGGGAGCATCCTTTTAAGTGGGAGAATAGAATATTGGAAGATGCTTTCGAGGGGGAGCATCATAATGATGATAATGTCGAGGGGGAGCATAATGATTTAAAATGAAGAATTTTAATCAAAGCGAAACTTATCATGATTTGAATGATAATATTTCTATTGCAGGTTCAAAAAACGATGAAATGTTTGAAGATGCACCATTGGATTATGATCCAGCATATCCTTCACTGAAAAAATGGACAAGAAATCATCCAAAGGAACAAGTCATTGGAAACCGACAAGATGGAGTGTTAACAAGAGCTCAAATTCGTGCAATGAATGGGGTGCTTAATGCTCATCAAGAATTTTGCATGTTTAATGTTTTTATTTCGAAAATAGAACCAAATTCAGTTAAGAATGCTATGGAACGCTCTGATTGGGTTGTTGCTATGCAATCTGAGTTGGCTGAATTCGAAAGGAACAAGGTTTGGAGATTAATTCCTAAACCTAAAGATGTTTCGATTGTCGGGTTAAAAAGGATTTTCAAAAATAAAACTGACAAAGATGGAAATATTGTTCGAAATAAAGCTAGCCTTTTAGTTAAAGGATATTCGCAAAAAGAAGGTATAGATTATGAGGAAACCTTTTTCCCTGTCGCAAGACTCTAGGCTGTTCGAATATTTTTAGCTTATGCAGCTCACAAGGATTTTGATGTATATCAAATGGATGTTAAATTTGATTTTCTGAACGGTGAACTTGAAGAGACAGTTTACGTTGAACAACCTCCAGGTTTTGTAAATGAAGAATTTCCTAATCATTGTCATATTTTAGATAAAGCTGTTTATGGGTTAAAACAAGAACCAAGAGCATGATATGCAACTCTTACCAATTTCTTAAAACAATCGAAATTTAAACGAGGATCAGTTGACCCCGCTTTATTTCGAAAGAAAGTTGGGAATCATCTAATGCTTGTTCAAATTTATGTCGATAATATTATTTTTGGCTCTACTGACCTTGCTTTGTCTAAAGAATTCGAAATTCTTATGAAAAGTCAGTTTGAGATGAGTATGATGGAAAAAATAAATAAGTTTTTGGGATTGAATATTCGTCAAAGCAAAGAAGGATTTATCAATCAAGGGAAATACACAAAGAATCTGCTCGAAAAGTTTGGATTGACGAATAGCACAAAGTTAAGAGTACCAATAGCGGTTGGAACATGGCTAACACCTTCGTTAGATAAACCTGTTGTTGATTTAACTTTATACAGGAGCATGATAGGTTCGTTACTTTATCTCACGGCAAGTCGACCTGATATTATGTTTTTTGTTTATAATTGTGCTACGTATTAATCAAATCCTAGAGAACCTCACTTAACAGCAGTGAAGAATCTTTTTCGATATCTCAAAGGAACTATTTCGTTAAGATTATGGTATCATTCGAAATTAGGCTTTTTCATACAAGCATTTTCTAATGCTGATTTGGGAGGTTGCAATCTTGATGAAAAAAGTACAAGTGGCGGATGTCAACTCTTAGATGGGAAGCTTGTAAGCTGGGAATCGAAAAAGCAAACTTGTGTTGCAATATCGACTGCTGAAGCTGAATATTTTGCAGCTGCAGCCTGCACTTCTTAGATCATTTGGATTCAAAGTCAATTGAGAGATTATGCAATAAACATGAAAAAGATTCCACTGTATTGTGATTCACAGAGTGCTATATGCATTTGTCATAATCCTGTACAACATTCGAAAACAAAGCACATTGCACTTCGTTATCATTTTATCAAAGATCATGCGGAAGATTGAAATATCGAAGTTCATTTTGTAAAGACAACTGATCAGCTAGCTGATATCTTTACAAAACCTTTGGATGAAAAGTCATTTGTTTGAATTTTGACAAGTCTGGGGATGATGGATGCAAGTTCCGCTCCAGGACAAATTTCGAAAGAATGAAAAGTGGGTGTTGAGGAAAAGTGTCGATTCAGCGGTTACTGTTCATATTCAGTGCTTCGACATGCTTCGCTTTCGAGATTATAACTATCTGTATATAAGGAACAATTTTCGCTAGTTTGGTAGAATCTTTATTTTCGAAAAATCAAAAACATCAAAAATACTTTCTTTTTGTTTATTTCGAAAATCCAAAAATTACAAAAAGATTTTCTAATTTTTGTTATTTTCTTTACATAAACAAAATTCCAAAAGAATTTTCTTGTTCTTCTTGTTTGTGTTTTTCTTTGTAGCTTTCAGAAAAGATTCTCAAAGGTCATGTTTGCATTTCTAGGGGCAGGTATTATTTCGAAAAACTTTTTCCTAGATAGGTTGTCCCTAGAAGCATGTTGCAACATGTCAACCCAAGCCTCCATTGACTCAATGTGTTGTTCAAAAGCCTTAATGAATTTTTCATCAAGAAAATTTCTTCCTAATTAGGTTGTATTCACATTAGTCTCTGAGCTACCTTACTCTTCTAAATTGAGTTACGAGTTTACTGCTTGGTCCATAAATAGAAGAGGTACAATTGTTTCGAAAAGCCAATCTTTTTCATCCTAAATTTCTTACACAATCACACATAACGACATATGTCCAAGAGATCTCTGGTTAAAACCAATCAGGATTTAGACATATCAAACATTTGTGTTTATGATTTGGATTCATGAGGCCGTGATGAAAGTGAAACCCTACTTTTCGAAAATTTAAAGGAATTAACGGGGAACTTTGTTCCAGATTTTCACGAAACATTTGTTTCAGTACCATATTTCGATACTCAAAATCATATTCTTTTCTTATGCATGATCTTGATAGAATCTTCGAATCCCACGAAATTTTACACCCAATAAGATCCAATACTTTTTGTTGTTTTATTGAATATGATTTCAGTTTGAGTATCTATTCGATTCCTTGTCACTTCATAAGTTTTTTAAAGCATACTTGTCACTGACTACACTGGTCAAACAAGTAATTTCAGTTACAATTGGTCACACTTATGTTTAGTGCTGAAATGTAATGAAATCTTAAACCACCCATCAAGCTTATTAAAAGAGGCCCTTTGATGCTTCTTTATAAGTATTCGATTGTAATTCACGTGAAACTACGCAAGTTGTTGATTATCTCTCTTGATAATTAGTGAAGCAATCTTTTCCCGGGATTTAACTGCCTTTATGTCAAAATTTTGTTTTCAACATCACAGATCCAAAAATATTTTTATTTTGCTTCTTATCTTTTTCATTGACACACTGCACTCACGAAATCCTTGAGGTTCTGAGTAATACCAACTCAGGCTGAAGATTTCGAAAGTCTGGTACATGACTTTGCTTCTAAACCCAAAAGCAAAAGAGCCCAACCTCCATTCCGAAGGTTTTGGTTCTTATCCATTCGGTACTCACGAACAAATGACTGATGTAATGGTTTGGCAATGTGGTGTGAGTTTCAAGGTCACTTTATCTAAAATGACATCGTTAACGGCTAGTGGTGTGCGTTTCAAGGGGACACGCGGCTTGGTCATTAAGAGGATCAATTGGTATTCAAATATGGATACATATAAAATGGGGATTTGGTTCACATTAACACTTTACACTGTGAAAAATCTCTCAGACGATCTTTGCCCTAATTGCACTTTATTCATAAAACTTTTTCAAACCCTAACAATGGCTGCAAACCAATCTGCTACCATTGAAGATGTATCTTCTCAACCAATCATGAAGATTCAAAGCACAAACTATCAAGTTGAGCGGGATGTTTCTCTTTATCCAAAAGAACTTCAGATGTTGATCGTTGCTTTGAAGCACTCGGTATTATCGACACTATGTCCAGTTCGTATGGAGTATCGATTTCTTAGCTTTCCTTAATAGGCTCAACAACAACTTACAACAAGACTTTGGATACTGTTACTTTCTACATGATTAATGATAAGAAGTTTCGTTTGACAAAGAAACTGTTTGTGCAAATTCTTGAACTTCCTAATTCTCCGCCATTCTACATGGTTACGAATGATTAAGTACTTCATATGTTTAATGAGATGGGTGATCAACCCACTCTCACTAAGATTAATGAGTTCAAGAAGTGTAGTCTGCCATGTATTTGGAACTTCTTGTTTGGAATTTACCTTCGATGCCTCTCTGGTCGAAATGTTGGTCTTGATAAGGGTAGATTGGAAGTATATGCAATTGTTGCTGGCATTTATTACGATTTACCAGTGGATTATGTGACTCAAATGTGGAAGGAATTCTTGAAGAGTGTGGAGAATATAGTATTTGTTTATGGGATCTCTTGTGCAAGATATTAGAGTCTTATCATTCATTTTCCATATGATAAAGAATGGATTTTGGTGTCTACTGATGAACCAGTTGCTGAATTCGTGAAATATCATTTTCCAAAAACTGTGGAAGATGACGAGGAGGTGTTTCCTAGTATAGCTCGAATTCTTGATGCTATGCTTAAGAAGATAGATCCGACGAACACAATTCTAGTGGCTTATTTACAATCCATCAATCCTTCTATGGAAACTGGAATTCTTTTATCACGTACTAATGAGGGGTCTTCGAAGAAATCAAAGAAGTCTAAGAAGGAGAATAAAGCAATTCCTTCGAAAGAAGTCCCCAAGAAAAGAACTGCTAAGTCACCAAAGAAAGGTTTTGGTGATAAGGAAAATTTTTCGAAGAAAGTAGACAAGCAAGTTAGAAAGATCCAAAAGGTGTTCCTTCGAAGGAATTAGTACCTTCGAAATGAGGAGTGCTTAAAAGGTTAAAGAAGTTAGCTCACAAGACAAAGTTATCTTCCGAAGAAAATTCTCCTTTAGTTCGAAAAGCTCAACATAATAGGAGAGGGGTTATTGTTCGTGAAATCCCAACATCAATTTCTCTATCATCAATGAAACGAAGAGCTGAAGATGTTGCAAAACATATCATTGAGAAACGAAAGAAGAGAAAGCTTAGTCTTCAAGATGATTTGTTAGAAGATGAGACTGTCCCAGAAACACCATCACCATCATCTAATGAAGGAGACTAATGTTATATCACCTGAAGTTTTGATCACCAAGTCATTCACTGAGGAGGTCTCAACTTCAAGCATCCATGCACACGTAACTAATACGGATGCAAATGTCCATATGGGTGAAGGTGTAACGAATCTTGATGGTTCTCAAGGTATATCTCATATTATTACTTCTTTTACTTTCGAAGCCATTAAAAATCCCAATACTTCTTTACCATTGTTTGTTTCGAAACTTCTCACCACCACTACATCACACACTTTCAAAAATATCCTACAACAACCTTTCACCACTTTATTTACCTCTCAATCTACTGATCCACCCAAACCCAATTCTGATAATGAAACTGATGAAGGAGGTTTTGGAGGCACGTTTGCAGACTTAGAATTTGATTCCGAGGAAGAAAATATTCTGGATCATATGCAAATGTATAGCAAACAGTTTAAGATTCTCAATAGGAAGCTCAACTCAATTCTCCAATCACAAGCGGATGCAGGATGAAAGCATTATGTGTATGGTATAGAAGTTGACGTAATTCTCAAAGCTCAGGAGCTTCGTCTTCAGTAGAAATCGGATGTAATAGACAAAAACAATGAGCTTAGAGTTAAGGCTAATGCTGACACATTCAATGGTGAAATTATAGAGCTAAGGATGGTGGCAAAAGAACGACATATTCTTTTTGTCAAAGATGTTAAAACTGTGAGCAAGGATGTGAACAGAAAATTAAAGAAAATGAAGGTTGAAGTTTCCAACGATCTGAATGAGTTGAGTACCAATTACTCCTCTTTTCTGTCAAAATTCGATATCATAGAAGCAGCAATAACGAAGTTTGTGGAAAGTTATCAATCTTTAATCCCTAAAGTTGAAGACAAAGAAGTTGCTGATCTTTCAAGCTTTGACAAACTCACTGCCATGCTTGTGGAATTAATAACGAAGTCTAGCTCAACATCTACATTAACTCCTGAGTATTTCACTCATATTTTTAATTCTCTTGAAAAGGCCATACAGAAGGAGTTAGCTCCTATGTCCAAATTTATCAATCTTTTAGCAAAGAGTGCCCCACCTGTTGTCTCAGGGGTGCAAGGGGGAGAAAAGACGAAGGTTGGTGAAGATGTGAAGGTTAGCAATGGAGAAAGAGAAAAAGTGAGTAAAGGAGAAGAGGAAAAAGTGAAAATTGTAGGGAAGGTGATTTCCACTCAAATCCCAACTCCAATTATTTCAAAAGTTGATACAGTAATGGCTACTAAGACTACAACAAGACCTATTCAAAAAGGGATTGTTATTGGTTCGACAGGAGATCTTCAAAAGCCTAATCCATCAGAAGCTGATTAAGATAAAGGAAAAAGGATAGTCACTGGAAAATCAAAAGAATAACAGAAGGCTGAAATTGAAGCTGAAATGGAGAAACAACATCAAATACAAAGTATTTTGAGGCTTCGAGAAGATGAACCTACTACGATGGACAAAGGTGATCCAAAGAAAGTTCATAGCTACAAGAATATTAAAGCAAGAGTGTCATACAAAGAAATGTATGCATTCGAGAAAAAGCCAAGGAAAAGCTATGCTATTGAAAGTACTGAAATGAATCAGCTTGATTTCCCAGTTAATGAAATGATGTTCATCACAGCACAATACAAAATTATTGAGAAATTAAAGAATGAAGATGACTTTCTACATATGAAGCTGACGTTTCATGCTATGGTGGGAAAGGATCAAGAAGAGGTTTGGTCCGTTAACAAGATTGTTCGTGTGATAAGCATGACTAAGGATGTGTTGTTTGAAAACATCATTCAATATTTTTGATTTTATGTTGTAAGGGAAAACAATGTGGCTTTTGATTTTTCAGTTGCTGACTTTCCATTGATGAACTTGAATGATCTTATTCAAGTTGCATTGATTCTCAAAGATATGGATGCTTTGAAACTACAAGAGACAGGCAAGGAGATTTTGAGACTTGGTCTTGGTTATGTCAAAATCTTTATAGATAATTACTATGATTGTATAGCCTTGACTGATATTGAGCGATCTATGGCAATGGGAAAGGAAGTAAGAGTTGCTCAAGAAGTTGTGAAGAGTCAAGCAAAACTGAAAAAGTTTGATGATGGTGAAATATGTTTATAGCCTATGTGATTAGTGTTTTCGGGAAAAGACAAGAAGGGGAAAGCAAAGAAGTTCTTATTTCAAGCTTTGGAAGTAGACATTATACAACTGCTCAATATACAAACTTTATTGTGCATATGAACAATTGTAAGAAAAACAACGAAGGATATAAGGCTGAGCTAAAGAAAGTTATGAGTTGGTATACTAAGATTCAAAGATCGATGCATATGGCTGCTCAAATACTCACAAACAGAGTTTGACACTGATTACAAAGGGGCAGAATGTTAGTGTCAAATATGTTGTAATGTGTCGAAGTTATTTGAGTCAGTTTCGAAAGTCAGGTTATCTATTTACTAAGGCATAATAATTTCAAAGTCTTGTTGTCTAGCCCTTGGTACTTTTTGTATACTTTCTTATTCTCCTATAAATAGGTGTTGTACTGAGAGTTAGATCTTTTTCAAGTCATTATGTCTAGTATACTCGCTGTATTTGAAAGTATAATTGAGCTATAAACCAGATCTTATTTACTCCTTGTGTTCTTATTACTTCATTTACTCTGATTTCATTCTCATACTCGATTAAAAACTTGTACAACAACCCAATATTCCTCATAATTAATTTAGGTTTACTATTTATCCTAAATCATCATATATTATCAGGTATACTCTTTAACATGTATGTCAAGCAACATCAAATATTTCACACATAAACATATATTTAATACTTCAATCAATACATGTATTAAAATCATGTTCATGAAAGGGACTATGCACTCACTTGTTAAGGTGGTGATTCTGAACTCGGACAACGATTTGCTTCTTAAAAATAATTTCCTTCGACGAAACCTAGTATTATTACCCCTAAATTTTAATCTAATGATCACCGTGACTAATTATTAGTCTTAGTATTATTATTATTATTATATGATCGTTAAACAATATTTTACAACCACTATGTACGGACAAGGGCCAGAGTTGAAAGACCGGAGGCCAGGACCATTTTTGCATTAAAGCACTTCTGAAATCGAACAACCGAGACGACCCTTCAAACCGGATTCCCTGTACCGCGAGTAGTTAAAAAGATATTATAACGACACTTATATAAGTTATAATAATAGCCAAAATATTTATTATAAGTTCATAATAACAATACTTAAATTAAATATAAGCTATATTTAAAGTAGGGTAAGCATATCTCAGTTACAACGGGTTTTCTTAAAAACCGGGCTCCGCTGGAGCAGAGCTTCTGAGCCGAAAAGCTCTTTTTCTTGGAGACTATCAGGTGCTCAGGGGCTTTCTTCTAACGCTAGGGAAGTTTCCTAGGCTTGGGGGGGGGGGGAGGTTGGGGGAGTTAGAAAGAGAGAGAGTAGAGAGAGAAAGAATGATGGTTAAGGTGTGAATTTGAAGCAAGCCTCACACCCCTTTTTATAGCCAGCCGAAGCCTCGGTGCGCAGAGCGCTCCTCGGAGAAGCGCAGTGCATTCTCTCTATGCAGCGCGCTTATGTGAACGCAGCATGTCTGAAGGTGCACGTGTCCAAAACCCGTTGGGTCGACATGGAGCTTCCGAGGCCTAGTATCCGAACGTTGCGCGTTCCTTCCCTCTACGCAGGGCGTTCCTCGGACCGACTCGCAATTGACCATCCTGACTTCAAAAATTCGTAAGTCTCGCATACAAGCTCCGTTTTCAACGTTCTTTACATCCACGCATAGGTGGGACGGTACTCTACAGCTTTCGTTTAGACTTCGTCGGCTAATTTTGATTATATTTTTGAAGTTATATTTTTAATATGTCGGGACAGGAAAAATCCGTTAAAAATTCATAACTTCTTCATCCAACGTCCGTTTTCGTCTGTATTTTTATCGTTGAGATACTATCAATGAGATCTTCGGTTCTTGTTTAGGTTGTGTCAGTAGAAAATCGGTCGATATAATATTCGAACTTCGGGCTGCATACTGCTAAGCCGAAACTTGGAAAAATCATAACTTCCTGATACGAAGTCAGATTTGAACGTTCTTTTTATGCACGATTTCGGTTTAATGTATGCTACGACTTTCATTTAGATCACTAAGGTGAAAAAGCAATTTATTATGAACTCACTTTTTACATCACACAACGTCGTACTGGTTTTGTCACGAAACTTCGACAGACCATAACTTCTTTGTTATAACTCAGATTTCGACATTCTTTATATGTACGGAACCCTTGTGACATATTCTGAAGCTTAGTTAAGATTATTTATTCTAAATAATCTTCTATCGAAAAGTAGTTTTCAACACTTATTGTGTCTAACTCGATTAGCTTTGATCGACGGGCGTTACAGTAATGCTCAGACTTTCCACACTTGAAACAAGTGTCTTCTCCGTCACATTTTCCAAAGTGCTTTTTTTTCACTTCTTCACCACTTTGCATCACCTGCTCCTCCAAATTTCTTGGAACCAGTCTTTGAGAATTTACTTTTCTTGTTGGACCTTGAAAATCCTTCATACTTCCTTTTCTCCCCAACATCATCTCTCTCCAGACCCTTATCCCTTATCTGGGTCTCAATATTCTTAGCAGCCTAGATGGCGGCTTTCGAGGTGGTCACTTGCTTGACCATTGGACCAAAGTCTGTTGGTAATCCATGGGAAAACTTGATGACCTTGGAGAGTTCATTTGGAAGTAGGTATGGAACAAGCTTCATCTTCTCCGTAAAACTTGCAACATAATCGATGATGCTCATTCTTCCCTTGTTTAGGTTCTGAAACTCGTTATTGATCTCCAAAAGATCCTGCTCAGAGCAGTACTGGATTTTAAGTTGCACCAAAAAGTCTTCCCAAGACATCTTGCTAACTTCTCCCTTGGGCATGGTATCAACTTGTAGCTTCCACCAGCTTAGTACTCCTGACTTTAACAGTGTAACTGCGAGGACAGTCTTCTGTTTGTTGCTACAATCACAACTTTCGAACATCATCTCTTTCTTGGAGATCCATTCCACGACTTCCACCGGTGTTGGGCTTCTAGAAAAAGTCGGTGGTTTGGATGCCATGAAATCCTTGTGTTTGCATCCACGTCCATCATTTCCTCCATTGGGGTGGTATCTCCTACCCACTCATGGTTCATCTTGACTAACAGTCTGACTACAGTTCTGACACACCCCCGAACCAGACGGCGTCTGGGGGCTTGGGTGACTTCATCTTGTAATATCATCACAGTGTAAATAATGGAAACAAGACAACACCATCATCATACATATCAAAATACAACAATCATTGTTTACATCAAGTGTATTATCATAAATTACATTCCAAAATATTCAATGTATGATGTTAAAAAAACACTACGGATTCCACATGTTCTTGTAAACCTTTCCGCTTAACGATTCCCTGAGAATACAAGTTATTTTGAAAACTTCTACATATGAAATGGTGGTGAGTTCATAAGCATATTTGTATGAAAGGATCTGTATTGTTTTGTAAATTCCAGAAAATCCGATATATTCTATAAAATGGTTTGAAAGTGTTGTATCAAATCAAGTATTAATGAATGTGTGTTCTCTGTTTTGAAAATATATAAAAAGTGTGTGTTCCAGAAAATCCTATAGCTGTTGTAGGTAGAAGGTATTGTATAACTGTATGTTTTTCCCAGAAAATCCGATTTTTTCTGTTTATAAAAGTATCGTGGTCTTAAAACCCTAAGACCGAGTATTAGTGTATATATGTTTTTGTATCGTCAAAATTGTGTATGTATTCCGTAAATTTATGATGGAGTTAATGTCTAAGTGAGTCGTTATAACCGTACTAGATAATGACTAATTCGCCTGTCATGACGTTTTTCAGACGCCGACTTGTTTAAGATAAGGTTTGTAACCCTCGACTGGCCTAGTGTAGCGAACAACTCAGGTGAGGGGTGTCAACCTCGTATAGATCTATAAACAAACTCTCGCTCTTCCTCCAGGAGACTCTGGTTATAACTACAGGCTACGATTGTACACTCAAGAGGTGTCAACCGACATGTCTCACTAGATCCTTAACTAAATTTATGCGAATATTGAATTGCACAGTGTATATTGTTTTTGTGTACGTTTTAACTTTCAAAGCCCAACGAGTATGTATGTGAATGTATGAAGCCAACAAACATGCAAAAGGACAACTAAGGCCCACTAAGCATATGATGTATATTCCAGCCCCAATAAGCATGCAAAAGGACAACTAAGACTCACTAAGCATGTGATGTATATTCTAGGCCCAATAAGCATGCAAAAGGACAACTAAGGCCTACTAAGCATGTGATGTATATTCCAGACCCAATAAGCATGCAAAAGGACAACTATGGCCCACTATGCATGTGATGTATATTCCAGGCCCAATAAGCATGCAAAAGGATAACTAAGGGCCACTAAGCATGTAATGTATATTCCAAGTCCAATATGCATGCAAAAGGACAACTAAGCCCACTAAGCATTTGATGTAGATTCCAGGCCCAATAAGCATGCAAAAGGATAACTAAGGCACACTAAGCATGTAATGCATATTCCAGGCCCAATTAAGGCCCACTAAGCATGTAATGTATATTCCAGGCCCAATAAGCATGAAAAGGGACAACTAAGGCCCACTAAGCATGTAAGTGACGTATTTAGTTCGTTTGTTATTACATTGTTTGTTTAAGCTCGATTGCTTACTAAAATGACATAAAAGGCCCAATTTTTGTAATAATGACATTTTTGGTCGATTAGACCGAAAATTTACAATTTAGGCATATATTTGGTAAAAAAAAGACACTTTAGGTCCCTTAAGACCAAAAGTTTACATTTAAGAGCTTATTTCAAATAAGATGACATTTTTAACCCACTTTTGTTAAAAATAACATTTTCGGCCCAATTTTTATGAAAGTTTACATTTTCGGCCAAAATTTATGAAATTTGACATTTTTGGCCCAATTTTGTAGAAATTAACCCCTTTGGCTCAAGTTTAATAAAATTTACATTTTCAGCCCATTGATAGAAATAACATTTTCGGCCTAATTATTGTGAAAATAACATTTAGGCCCAAATTTAAATAAAATGGCATTTTCAACCCATTTAACCGAAAATTTACATTTTTGGCTCAAACTTGTTTTAATTGACAATTTAATCCATAAAAGTCAAAAAAATTCAACTTAAGCCCACAACGTGAAGGCCCAAATTTAAGCCCATTTTGTGAAAATTAACACTTTTGGCCCTTTTAAAACCATGAATATCGTAGTGACCCATTTTTTATATAAAAATGACTCTTTTGGTTCTTGAAAAACCATAAGTATCATAAAAGCTTCATCTTTTTGTTTATTTATCAAAAATGGTCCCTTTACAAGATTTTGTTTCGTTTTTCAACATCCTTAACATGTTTAACACTTTCATCTTCATGGTGAGTTGCATAAAGTGTTTTAGTTTACAAATATCACCAAGTTTTGGTAGAGTTTTCAAGATTTATGAAGTTTCATCACATAATCACAACAAATAACCTAGAAAACACACATAAACATGAACAAATACATAGATCTATCATAAAACCAACTTGTATTCTCCCCCAAAACGTAGTAAAAACCAAAAACAAAGGGGTATGAACTCACCTTGATTTGAGGTTTTCTGTTTTTGATGAAGAATGGATGAGGTCTCGGCCCTAGATGTGTTCTTGAGGAGATTTTCGAACTTAGATGGCTCTAGGAAACATGATTCACGAAAACATGTGTTTGAGAGGAGTAATTGAGTTTAAAATGAAGTACATCAACTTGAGTTTGTATGATCATACCATAATGTGAAGTTTGGAGTGATCTTCTTAAGAACCCACCTAATACTCATGATTTTTCTTGAGAGAAGAAGAATGGAAGAGTGTTGAATGATTGAGAGAATAGGTGTTGAATTTGAAATGTGAGAGAGGTTGGAGAGTGAGTGAGGCCGAGAGTTAGGGAGAGAGATAAGAGAGAGGAGAAAGGTTGAATTTTGAAGAGGATGATGTGATATGCCAATTCACTATAAACAACGCTCTGATACCAATCTGTCACACCCCCGAACCAGACAGTGGAAACGTCCGGGGGCTTGGGTGACTTCATCTTGTATTATCATCACAATGTATATAATGGAATCAAGACAACACCATCGTCATACATATCAAAATACAACCATCATTGTTTACATCAAGTGTATTATCATAAATTACATTCCAAAATATTCAATGTATGATGATAATAAAACACGACAAATTCCACATGTTCTTGTAGACCTTTCCGCTTAACGATTCCATAAGAATACAAGTTATTTTGAAAACGTCAACATATGAAATGTTGGTGAGTTCATAAGCATATTTGTATGAAAGGTTTCTGTATCATTTTGTAAATACCAGAAAATCCGATATTTTCTGTAAAATGGTTTGAAAGTGTTGTATCAAATCAAGTATTAATGCATGTGTGTTCTTTGTTTTGAAAATGTATAAAAAGTGCATGTTCCAGAAAATCCTATATGTTCTGTTGTAAGTTGAAGGTATTGTATAACTGTATGTTTTTCCCAGAAAATCCGATATTTTTTGTTTATAAAGGTATCGTGGTCTTAAAACCTTAAGACCGAGTATTAGTGTATGTATGTTTTTGTATCGTCAAAATTGTGTATGTATTCCGTAAATTTATGATGGAGTTAATCTCCAAGTGAGTCGCTATAACCATACTTGATAATGACTAATTCCCCTGTCTCGACGTTTTTTAGACGCCGACTTGTTTAAGGTAAGGTTTGTCACCCAAGACTGGCCTAGTCTAACTGTAGCGAATAGCTTAGGTGTGGGGTGTCACTCCCATATAGATCTATACACAAACTGTCGTTCTCCCTCCATGAGACTCTGGTTATAACTACAGGATACGATTGTACATTCAAGAGGTGTTAACCGACATGTCTCACTAGATCCTTAACTAAATTTACGCGAATATTGAATTGCACAGTGTATGATGTTTTTGTGTACGTTTTACTTTACAAAGCCCAACGAGTATGTATGTGAATATATGAAGCCAACAAACATGCAAAGGGACAACTAAGGCACATTAAGCATGTGATGTATATTCGAGGCCCAATAGGCATGCAAAAGGACAACTAAGACCCACTAAGCATGTGATGTATATTCTAGGCCCAATAACAATCCAAAAGGACAACTAACGCTCACTAAGCATGTGATGTATATTCCAGACCCAATAAGCATGCAAAAGGAAAACTATGGCCCACTAAACATGTGATGTATATTCCAGGCCCAATAAGCATGCAAAAGGACAACTAAGGTCCACTAAGCATGTAATATATATTCCAGGCCCAATAAGCGTGCAAAAGGACAACTAAGCCGACTAAGCATGTGATGTATATTCCAGGCCCAATAAGCATGCAAAAGGATAACTAAGACGCACTAAGCAAGTAATGTATATTCCAGCCCAATAAGCATGCAAAAGGACAACTAAGGCCCACTAAGCATGTAATGTGTATTCCAGGCCCAATAAGCATGCAAAAGGACAACTAAGGCCCACTAAGCATGTAAATGACGTATTTAGTTCGTTTGTTATTCATTGTTTGTTTTAGCTTGATTGTTTTCCAAAATGACATAAAAGACCCAATTTTTGTAATATTAACATTTTTGGTCCATTAGACCGAAAATTTACAATTAAGGCATATATTTGGTAAAAATGACATTTTAGGTCCCTTATGACGAAAAGTTTACAGTTAAGAGCTTATTTCAAATAAGATGACATTTTTAACCCACTTTTGTTAATATTAACATTTTCGACCCAATTTTTATGAAAGTTTATATTTTCGGCCCAAATTCATGAAAATTGACAATTTTGCCCAATTTTGTAAAAATTAACCCTTTCGGCCCAAGTTTAATAAAATTTACATCTTCAGCTCGATTTTGATAGAAGTAACATTTTCGGCCCAATAATTGTGAAAATTGCATTTTGTAAAAATTAACACTTTTGGCCCTTTTAAAACCATGAATACCATAGTGACCCATTTTTTTTATATAAAAATGACTCTTTTTGTTCTTGAAAAACAGTAAGTGTCATAAAAGCTTTATCTTTTCTTTATTTATTCAAAAATGGTCCCTTTAAAAGATTTTGTTTTGTTTTTCAACATCTTTAACATGTTTAACACTTTCATTTTCATGGTAAGTTTCATAAAGTGTTTTAGTTTACAAATATCACCAAGTTTTAGTAGAGTTTTCGAGACTTATGAAGTTTCATCACATAATCACAACAAATAACCTAGAATACACACATAAACATGCACAAATACATAGATCTATCACAAAACCAACTTGTATTCTCTCCCAAAACATAGTAAAAACCGAAACAAGGGGGTATGAACTCACCTTGCTTTGAGGTTTTCGGTTTTTGATGATGAATGGATGAGATCTCAGCACTAGATGTGTTCTTGAGGAGATTTTCGAACTTAGATGGCTCTAGGAAACATGATTCACGAAAACATGTCCGTGAGAGGAGTAATTGAGTTTAAAATGAAGTACATCAACTTGAGTTTGTATGATCTTACAACATGTGAAGTTTGGAGTGATATTCTCGAGAACCCACCTAATACTAATGATTTTTTTAGAGAAGAAGAGTGGAAAAGTGTTGACTGGTTGAGAGAATAGGTGTTGAATTTGAAATGTGAGAGAGGTTGGAGAGTGAGTTAGGCCAAGAGTTAGGAGAGAGACAAGAGAGAGTAGAAAGGTTGACTTTTGAAGAGGATGATGTGAGAGTTGCATGGATACATGCACTCTTGCATGGATACCCACAAAATATTGATGAGGTGTCACTCCATTTCCCTCCCATTTGTTTTTGCCACTTTTTTTTGTTCTTAGGCCGAGAGAGGGGGGGGGAAAGGAAATGAGAAAATTTGGGCCCTTTCTTGTCTTAGTTCGAGTTTATGAGGTCCACTATGAAGATTTTTCGGCCTATTAGGCCCTTATGAGGGCTCACGGCCCAATTAGGCCCAAGAATATAGTTTACGACCCATTAGGGCTTATGATACCATTTATGTCCCATCATGGCCCATTAGAGATAAGATGAATCATTATAGGCCCACATGACCCAAAATGCTTTAATTTCATGGATGTGGGTCCAATTATAGTCCAAATAGGGTTACTTGGCCCAAAATGGCCAAATTGAAAGGTTATTGGCCCATTTGGCCCAGTAAGAGGATTATGGCTCATTTTGAGAATGAATTGATACATTAGGGGTACGACCTAATATTGAATGTAAAACATGCATTGAATTAGGTTCTTAGAATGAACATCATGTATTATCATGCTTAAAGTCGCAGAATACATCAAAAGTTGATTACATATAGACATGATTTCCTAGCTGAGAGTGCTAGTTGTGACAAATTTCCTTCATTTGATTGTTCAATGTTCAGCTTAGGCTATTCAACAGGCATAGTAGGTTCATTCCTATTATTCTACAACATTTGCCTCATCTCTTCCCTTCGTTCGGCCATCATAGCTGGAATCATGGCTTGTACTCCTGCTATCGTGATTGGCTGAGGTGCAGTCACTACTTCCGGTGCATGCTTAATCAGAGGCCGCTGATTAGCATTTCCATCACCGTTTCCAAATGCACTTTGGGTTATTTCTATGTCGATCTATATACCAAAGTAGGCGAATTTAGATCTTTATTTACGATAGACCTTTAAATCCTCCTTGTCATTCTGAAAAGTTACTTGCTAGTTCTAATACCGTAATTTAAACATTTAGAATTCTGAACACATAAAGTTTTTAGATCCGGTCGGCAACATACCATAGATCTGATCAAATAATAGCATATAATGCATCTATAAAGCTATACCATAAATCATTTAGCATATAATGCATTTTAGGCATCTTTTCCTAACATAAGCTAGTGCTGTGTCTAAAATACAATAGACATTCATCTCACAATCATCACTTAGCGTTTTAAATTTAAGTCTAGAAATCCTACAAATTCCTAATTCGCTTAAACTAATGCTTTGATACCAATTGCGACATCCCCATTTTCATGGCCAGAAAATACCTATTCGTTCATGCTTTATTTAAAAATTCAAAGTATTCTTTTGAAGAAATATGTTGCGGAATTTGTTCCAAAAAATATGATAAAGATTTTATCTAAGCATTCCTAAAGAAATGTATTTCATTATATTAAAAACCTCGGGATGTCATTGTAAATACAGATCAAAAGCATAAAAAGAAACAACATAGGCCTTACAAGATTTATTTATTTCTACTGGCCAATAGTCCATAATCTCTCATCCGATCATCACATTTATGCTCTTGTGCCACTACCTGTAATACAATACACTCAGTGTTTTAGGCTTAGGAGTCTGGTGAGCCCATAAGGTTTTCAACCCACAATAATTAAGTTTATTAATTTTAATCAAATCATTGAAACCGATTACCCGTTTCCGTTATCGTCACTTTCTGTCGCTAAAACATCTAATTCAAGGGACCTATCCTGAGGATCATCATCAGGATAGACAATACTGCTAAGAGGATTCCTCAGCAATATATGTCAGTAACGCAACCATGAGAGGGTTGTAGTACACCAGTAAACACATCGCTCACAAACACCTACAGGTTGCAAGCCTGCTAGCGTTCCACTAATCTGTCTAGAATAGTCCGCGGTCATCATCTATACTCCAGTAGACATCGAGGCCTCTCATCATTTTATTTGATCGCTCATCATCTAATTCATCTACCCATCTTTCCTAGTATATTGATAGGTATATAATACATATACAGTTTAAATAAAATAAAACATGCATATTTCGTTCATCCAACACATATTTCAATAACACAGATAATATGCACACATAACATGTTAAAGTGATGACTTCAAAGTCAGGCAAGGCTTTGCTTCTAACAATTTTATTTCCTTTTGATGAAACCTAATATCATTATTACTAGATTTTAGTTTAATTTTTATTGCGACTAATTGTTAATCGAGCAATATTGTTTTTCCGTGTATTATATAAGTGTTAAACAATACTTTTCAACTACTAGTACAGAAAGGGCCAGACATGAAACACCGGAGGGCAGGACCATTTTGGCATTTAAGCTGTTCTGAAATCCAACAACCCAGGCTGCCCTTCAAACTGGATTTCCCATACCTTGAGCAGTTAAAATGGTATTACAACACTTCATATAATTTAAAACTCTTAACTCATCTATTGTTTCTAGGTTCATAAAACGTCAATAAGCTTAAACGCAATTTATACTTAAAGTAGGGTAAGCATAACTCACTTACAAGGGCGTTTGGTAAGAGCCGGGCTCTGCGGGGCTTAACTTCTTAGCCGAAGGCTCTTCTTCTCAGAGCCTTCTGGCGCTCCGGGGCTAGCCTCTAGCACTTGGGAAGTACTCGGGATTGGGAGGGGTTTAGAGGAATGTTTGAGAGAGAAAGAATGGGAAAGGTGTGAAGAAATGGGGTGCTCCTCGCATCTTTTTATAGTCTGAGATCTTCGGTTACGTTGGGCGTAAATCCATAGCGCTATGATACGCGTACTAGGGATAGATGTCGGACTCCGAAGTGAAGCCGTGGAGAGAAAGGAATGTCCATGATTTGGCAACTTGACACCCTCACATCCTTCCATAATTTAATAAACTTCTAAATTCCATAAATTTCGCAATCGAGCTCCGTTTTTTACGTTCCTTATATCCACACGTAGGTGGGATGTAATCTACAACTTTCGTTTAGACTCCGTCAGCTAATTTTGATTCTATTTTTAAAGTTATATTTTAACAGACTTAGACATATAAATTTGTTAAAATTTAATAACTTTGTCATCCGATGTCCGTTTTTTTCTATCGTTGTATCTTTAAGCTCCTATTAATATGATCTTTGATTCTTGTTTAGGTCCTGTCAGCTAGAAATCGATCGATCAAAAATTCGATTTGTGGGCTACATACTGTTATGCCATATCTTAGAAAAAACATAAATTCTTCTAACGAAGTCAGATTTGGGCGTTCTCTATATGCACGCTCTCGATTAAACATATACTACAACTTTCGTTTAGATCGCTAAGGATAAAAAGTATTTTATCGCGACCTCACTTTTTACGTCACACAGCGTCGTGTTGGTTTGTCGCGAAACTTCGACATGTTCCTTATATCCCCAAAATTCTTGTTACGATCATTTCAACTTTCTTCATAGATATTGGGTCTAAGTATTATTTTATTTTGACACATATTTTTTATTATTTTTTATTTCATCGTTATAAGCAAGTATAATGCACATAAATCACATAATACTTAAAGAATTCCTCTTTATTACTTCAAAATAGGTTACAATTGTTGACCCTAACTATTACATCAACATATTAATGCTTAGCCATAAATGCGGGCTTTACAATTCTCTCCTCATTAGGATGATTCCGTCCCGAAATCATGCATCAACAAACAGATGTGGATAACAACTCATCATGTCACTCTCTGTTTCCCATGTGAGGTTCGGCCCATTTGAATGTTTCCATCACATAAGTACTAATCGGACCATCTTTCATCGCAACTTGTTTGTCATACGGTCAACAATTGCTTCAAGATCTTTGATTAACATCTTCTTTTAATCCATCCATAACTCCTTAAGTGGAATTATTTCGTGAATGTCTCCCGTAAACTTCCTCAAATAACACACATGGAAAGTGTTATGAATACCATCCGGTTCTTCTGGTAATTCCAACTTGTAAGATTTATTCCCAATCCTTTGAAGAATCTTGAATGGCCTAAGAAATCTTGGACTCAACTTTCATCTCTTTCCAAATTTTATAAGTCCCTTCCACGGTGAGAATTTGAGTAACACCGAATATCCAACTTCGAATGTCATTGGTCGCCGCTTCTTGTCAACATAGCACTTTTGGCAATCGTGAGTTGCTAACATTCTTTCCCTAATCACTTTCAACTTTTTAGCAGTGTGATGGACTATCTCGGGGCCCATAAACTGCTTTTCTTCGGCCTCAAGCCAAAAAGACGGCGTACGACACTTCTGACAGTACAAATCTTGATAAGGTGCCATCTTGATGCTTGAATGGTAACTATTATTGTCGGAAAACTCTACCAGGGGTAAATTCTCATCCCAGTTACCTTGGAATTCAAGGGTGCATGCTCTTAACATATCTTCCTGTGTTTGAATTGTTCTTTCGCTCTAACTATCAGTATGTGGATGGTAGGCGGTACTTAAACACAACTTCATACCAATTTCCTCTTGTTAACTTCTCCAAAATCTTGACATGAAATGACTATCACGATCCGATACAATCGTTAAAGGAACACCATGAAGTCTTACTACCCCCTTCACATCAGCATTTGCAAGCTTATACATAGACCATCTTTCATTGGCTACTAAGAAGTGTGCACTCTTAGTTAATCGATCCATGACTATCCCAATCATGTCGTGACCGTTCTTCGTCTTGGGAAGTTTAGTCACAAAATCTATGGTGATGTCTTCCTATTTACCCATGGGTACAGGTAAATGTTCTAGACTCCCATATGGTTTCTGATGTTTTGCTTTAACTCTCACACATGCTACACATTCTGCCACATACTTTGGATCATCGAGCTTCATCGTTGGCGACTAGTAGTAAGGTTTCAAATCCCTATTCATCTTAGTACTGTCGGGATGAATCGAGTACATGGTCTTGTGAGCTTCTTCCATCAGAAGATCTCTTATTCCTCCCATATTATGTACCCAAATCCTCTCTTGTAATACCTTCAATACTTGACTATTTGTACCAAAGATTGACATTTTGCCTAAACGTTCTCCCTTTCGGTCATTCTTTTCTAAAGCTTCTTCTTGAGCTTTCTTAATGCTTTCCATAATCCTCAAGACAACTTCTATACTTAATGCTCTTGGCCTTTTTCTTTCTAGGTTTACTTTTTGACTTAGAGCATCAACTACAACATTTGCTTTAGCAAGGTGGTATAGTATCTCACAATCGTAATCCTTGAGTAGCTCTAGCCAACGTCATTGTCTCATATTCACTTCCTTTTGATCGAAGAGATACTGGAGACTCTTATAATCAGTGAAGAGTTTGCACTTTGTGCCATAGAGATAATGCCTCCATAGCTTTAATGCGAATACTACCGTTGCCAACTCCAGATCATGTGAATACTATCACCTTATCTCTCTGGGTCAGAACACAACCTAACCTAACTCCAAATGCATCGCTATAAACTGTGAAGTCTTCAACTCCGTCAGGTAAAGAAAGAATCGGTGCTTGACACAACTTCTTCTTTACTTTATTGAATGCTTCTTCATGTTTCTCACTCCCTGCATATGTAGCTCCTTTCTGGGTCAAAGATATCAATGAAGCAGCTATCAAAGAAAAGTCTTGGATAAACCTTCGAGAATATCCAACTAATCACAAAAAACATTGAATCGTAGTGGGACTTTTTGGTCATTCCCGTTTCATCAAAACTTCAATCTTTGCTGGATCAACCATTATCCCTTCTTAGTTAACCACATGACCCAAGAATTGGACTTCTCGAATCCAAATATCACATTTGGAGAAATTTTCATACAACTTCTCCTTCTTCAAAACTTCTAACACTTCTCGCAGGTGCTTTCCATGCTCTTGTTGGCTCTTTTAGTAGATCAGAATGTAATCTATGAACAATATTACAGAATTATCGAGGAATAGTTTACAAAGTTTGTTCATCAAATCCATAAATGTTGTTGGAGCATTGGTTAGTCCAAATGACCCAACCAAGAACTCATATTGTCTGTATCTTGTTCTAAATGCAGTATTCTCAATATCTTGCTCTCTCACCTTCAACTCATGATATCCTGACCTAAGATCGATCTTTGAGAAATAGCTCAAAACTTGCAGCTGATCAAATAGGTTATCAATCCTTGGCAATGGATACTTGTTATTTACCGTTGCCTTGTTTAGCTCTCTATATTCTATGCAAATCCTCATGCTTCCATCCTACTTCTTCACGAATAACACCGGAGCTTCCTAGGGTGATGAACTAGGTCTAATGAAACCATTTTCTAACAACTCCTAAAGTTGCATCATAAGCACCTTCATCTCTGTCGGTGCTAATCGACATGGTGCATTTGCGATTGGTTTCGATCCTGGTAACAAGTCTATTCGAAAATCTACTTGTCAATTAGGGGGCAATCCAGGAAGATCTTCGGGAAAGACTTCTGAATAGTCACACACCACTTGTACTCTTTGTATTTCTTTCTTTTCCTTCTTTGCATCGATCATAAATTCCAAGTATGATGTGTATCCTTTAGACTAACAAATGTTGGCTTTCATTAGGGAAATAACTCCAAAATTTACCCTAAGTTTGTCCCCGTACACCATAAATGAGTCTTTTGCAGGTGGGTTTACTCTTACCAACTTCTTTCTGCATAGTATCTCGCCCTCATTCACACTAAGCCAATCAATTCCTAGTACGATGTCGAAACCATTTAACTCAATGGGTAACATCTCCTCGTGGAATTCGTTTCCCTTCAAGTCGATGATGATGTTTTTAATGCAATCGCTAACATGTATGAAATTTGCCACCCGAAACTTCTACAACTAGAGCATTATCAAGTTTATCTACAGGCAATGCTAGTATTCCACCAAATTTGTGTGATATAAAGGAGTAATTTGCTCCAGAATCAAACAATTTATTGGCATGCAATCCATTTACAAGAAAGGTACCTGAATCAACATCTACTGCATCCTTTGCGGCTTCCAGAGTCATCTGGAATTATCTTCCCTTTGGCTTCGGTGGAACATTAGGCCTTGTTGCATCTTTCTTCTTTGGGCAGTCCGTAGATATATGCCCTTCTTCATTATACCCAAAACACACCTTCTTGTTGAATGTGCACTCATTAGCGTAATGCCCAGACTTTCCACATTAGAAACAAGTGACTTCTCCATCACATTTTCCAAATTGCTTCTTTTTTCACTTATCGCACCACTTTGCTTCGCGTCCCCCTCCCCCAAATTTCTTGGATCCAAACGTTGAGAATTTTCTTTTCTTGTTGCTTCACCTTCTTCTCCGTTATCCAGATCTCAACATTCTTAACAGCCTAGATGGGGGCTTTCAAGGTGGTCGCTTGCTTGAGCATTGGACCAAATTCTGTCAGTAATCCATGGAAAAACTTGTTGACCTTCTAGAGTTCAGTTGGAACTAGGTAAGGGACAAGCTTCATCTTCTCCGTAAAACTTGAAGCATAATCGATGATGCTCATTCTTCCCTTCTTTAGGTTCTGAAACTATTTGTTGATTTCTCGTAGATCCTGCTCAGAGCAGTACTGCATTTTCAATTGCACCAAAAAGTCATCCCAAGACAACTTTCTAGCTTCTCCCTTGGGCATTATATCAGCTTGTAGCTTCCACCAGTTAAGTACTCTTGACTTTAACAGTGTAAACGCAAGGACGGTCTTCTGTTTGTTGCTATAGTCACAACATTCAAACATCATCTCCATCTCGGAGGTCCAATCGATGAATTCTACCGGTGTTGGGCTTCTAGAAAGACTCGGTGATTTGGATGCCATGAAATCCTTGTATTTGCATCCGCGTCCATCATTTCCTCCATACGGGTGGTTTCTCCTACCAACTCGTGGTTCAGCTTGACTGACAGTCTGACTATAGTTTCCTTCATCTGATTGTTCAATGTTCAGCTCAGGCTGTTCAACAGGCATAGTAGGTTCATCCCTATTATTCTACAACATTTGCCTCATCTCTTCCCTTTGTTCAACCATCATAGCTCGAATCATTGGCTCTTGTGCGGCTGCTACTTCCGATGCAAACTCAATCACAGGTCGTTTATTAGCATTTCCATCAGCGTTTTCGAATCAAATTTGGGTTCTTTCCATGTCGATCTATATACAAATGTAGGCGAATTTAGATCTTTATTTACGATAGAAGTTTAAATTCTCCTTGTCCCTCCAAAAAGTTACATGCTAGTTCTAATACCATAATTTAAACGCTTAGAATTTTGAACACATAAAAAATCCAGATCTGGTCGGCAACATACCATAGATCTGATCAAATAATAGCATATAAAGCATCTTTAAATCTATACCATAAATCATTTAGCACATAAAAGCATTTTAGGCATCTTTTTCCTAAAAGAAGCTAGTGCTCATGTCTAAAATTGTAAGTTCGACAAACAGGAACCAACCAGTGATCAAACACAAATCAAGATGTAAAATAGTAAGAACAAGAAGAAGGAGTAGAAGCAAAGAGTTTCCAACAATGCACACGTTTATATTCACAATAGTAAACGTCTGGTACACTTGTAGCACACACACACATACGTCTACTACTCACTGACAACTGACACGCTATTTATATGACACCAGACACAAACATGTTCACGGCCGTGAACAGGTTCACGGTCGTGAACCCTACTCAGCCACAAGCCTAACCGCAAACACCAAGACAAGACCAAAACCCTAGCATGATCTATACAAGATAATTGCCTAACCCAAACCACTAAATTATGACCTAACAGTCTCCCCCTTGGTTTGAGCTAGCATGAACTCAGTTCTTCTCAATCAGTAGCACATCAGACTTTCCCATAGCCCCAAGCCACATTTTGTTCTCAATGATTGTGGTGATCATGCTTGTAAATTCTTTGGCGGCCGGCTCCATAAGCTCCGTTTTGCAGACAATTTGATGTCGAGACAAGGTGTGAATGTCCCGTTCCCCAAACTTTAGAAGATGTATTGCCTCAACAATGCGATGATCACCTTCTGTAAATTTGATCACACAATTGTTGTGGCCTCGTCAAACACCCAGTATTTCATGTTGTCTAAAGATCCATCGCGGAAATGTTGGACAATAGGAATCTCTTTCAATTTCTTGGTGGGAGGCCACATCACAAACTTCATGGGCTCATTTGTCTTGGGATCAAACACAACCTTGCTCTTCCTTATAAAGGATTCTACAGCCTTCATTTCGTCAAACTTCCTCTTGACTTGATTCTCTAAGTACAGTTTGAAAGCAGTAGCCTGAGGGTCATGAGACGGATTATGAAATGGAGCCTTTGAAAGTTCAGTAAGGTCGACTTTTGTCCAGGAACAGAAGTCATGTTTGTTTTTGAAGTACTTCGGATTGCCAAATTTTCTTTTCACCACCCATAAATTCGGTTTATCATGGTATCCCAACATCAAGATCCCTGATCTGTTTCTAAACTTGTCACCGAACCTCCTTTTTCGATATCAGTCACCATTAGTTTTGGTTGGTCCGTAAGAAGATTTTCGTCGAAACTCTTCATGAAAAGCCATTTCTTTTTATCTTTCAAGGACGACGGTTTCTAAGCCTCTTGAGTGTTACCCTTGGGTTGGCTTGAGCTGGTTCTTCCTCGAATCGATCAACGATCTGTGTGGTTCTTGCAGGTGGTGGATTTTCAAGTTGATCTGGCTGAGTTGAATGGGATGGGGCATGTTGAGTAGTCTGGACTTCACTTGATCCTTCAACAAAGGATTTGAACTTGTCTCTAAATTCTATAACGAATTTGTTCTTAAGGTCGAAGTAGCAAGTAGTCAGTGCTCCAAGATGAGTCTGCAGTTCAGAAATCTGTTGAGACTTTAATCAATTATCTTCTTCAAGATCAAAAAGTCAAATGTCGAGTTTTCCAATCAAGATGTCTTTTCAAGGATTTTCTGATCTATTACACCAATTTCTTCTTTGATCTCAGACACAGATGGGTTTGCTCCCCCTGAACTACCTCCCCTATTGATATTCCTTTGCCCCGTGGTAAAGGATCTGAATCTTGCTGAGCGAGTAACCTAGAAAGTCTCTTTGAGATGACATCGTGCGTAGGTCGGGGAGGAGAACCCCCATGAGAAGAAGAGCTCTCGGCTTCAAAAGAAGATTTGACGGTGCTTGGGCCTTCTTAGGTTGGTACTTCCTAGGTTGTTAGGTTTGGAATAGCTGCTGATGTAGTTGGTTGGACTGGTGGAGCTTGTTCTCAAATGAGCACTCCTGGCCTAGGATCAACTCTTCTTCTTTTTAACGGAGGCCGGGAGGCTTGTTTCATTACTAGATCACTTTCAGATGGCAAAGAAATTGGAGTGACAAGTGTAAGGGGAGGAATCCTTGTGGTTGTATCCAGATTAACTGAAGCACCGGCCATCTGATCACTGGTAGGAGGCGTCACCTTCAAAACATCATCAACTCCTTCTGTCTCCGTTTCCGGTTGTGCAACTTCATGGACAGTGTCAAAGAAAGTGTTGAGATCCTCAACACTTGGGTGATAGTCGTTATGCTCAAAATTAAAAGCAATGTCGTCACCATCAAAACCGGATAGATCGCCCCCAAAATCCATATTATAATCATCTTCTTCAACAACATTATCCATCAATCTTCTCTCGAAATCACTCTTTTCATCATCATCACCATCATCTTCATCTTTTCCTGCTTCTTCATTTGATACTTTTACATGCATTTCGACGACTATGGCAAACGGAGGAACAGACTCTACATCCTTTTCAGAAGCAATGATCACATCATCTTTAGATTCTTCATAAGTTGATGACATTTCAGTCACGAATGAATCACTGACTTCTGTGAATTTTGCAAATTTCACCAATGGATATTTGCCTTGAAACATGAACTTTCCCTTTTTATTCTGCTTCATGAGCCCAAACGTATAGGAACCAAGGGACTTCAAATCGATTGTTTCTCCTCTTTTATCAAGTTCCGAATATTTGCTATTAAAGATCATCTGAAGAAATCTCGGAAACATGAGAAATTTGTCTTTTCTTTTCCTTTCAACATTTCCCACCATTTCATATAGGATGTATCTCGAGAAGTTAAAGTCTAGACCAGCAGCAAGAGCACTAATGGCACCCATGTTGTGCAACGAGACCTCGTCAGACCCTGCTCTCCTTCCAAAGATGTAACTCATGAACATGTGGACCAAGAACCTCTAGTAGGGTGGCAATAATTTCTTGACTGTTAGAGGAAAAACACCCTCATATCCCATGCGTACGCCTATCTCCTCGGTCTGGTCCATAGAGATCTTGTTTGGAAAATTGGGCTGGTCATTCATCTAGAGTACTTCACGAATGACCTGCTATGTTACTGTGATCTTCCTTCCATTGATAGTAGCTTCTACAGATACAACATCACCATCTTCTTTGCGTACCCCAACAGTGTTTCGAAACTCCTTCACTAGTTCTTGGTAGATGATAGGATTGGCTGTGAGAGCATACGCCAAGCAACATTTCTTCAGTCCATTGATCATGGACTTGAAATCGCTGTGGACAGCTAGTGGATCCATCAGAAAGGCAACAACATTGTGGTTGTCAGAAATCTTCAAAGCAGCCATATTTGATTTGCACTAACCAAGTCAAGTGAAAAAAAAAATTAGTTGGCTTTATATTGAATTAAGTTTAGGTTTTTCTCATTAATCTTCAAACCAATTGACATAGACAATTAAGTTTAGGTTTTTCTCATTAATCAATTAATTGGCTTTATATTGAATTAAGTGAAAAAAATAATTAGTTTAAGACCAAAATTGGTGTTCACGGTCAAAATGGGTGTTCACGGTCGAAGAAGGTTCACGACCGTGAACGCTTCAAGGGTCATGAACCGTTCATCGACCGTGAACGATTCAACGGAGCCGTGAACGCCGAAAACTACAATTTTCTTCAAATGACACTCAATACACGGTTGAATCCTGTTAAATTTAGCATGATAGTGATAGCCTTGAACATACATATACGACTAAACAAGCAATTTCGGTTGAAAAACGATTAAAAATGAAGAATCGAGAATTTGCTAGAGAGAACATGACTGGGAGGGTTCACGGTCGTATACTCATAATGAAGGTACAGAGGTAAACGACCAGCAACCCTTGCTTTTATACCTGGACCCATTTTCTCGGCCCATTACCCTTGGATAGCAAACCCAAAATGCTTTAAGTCCATATCCCAACACATCCAATTTAATTAATTAAAAATTAATCATTTTGAAGTCCTTTTAAAAATATAAATAAAAAATAAAATCTAAAAATTTAAACTAAAATATTTTTCATTTTTCATTTTTAGAAAAATAAAAATAAGAATAAAATAAAATAACACTTATTTCTTTTTCACCATTGCAGATATTATTTTTTTGATTTTTGGGATCAAAGTATTAGACAGTCTTAATCCGTTTTTCGGTACCTCCACCTTCATGAATAAATCTGGTCAATCGCCGGTATTGTTGTCCACTTAAGCACGAATGATTGTGACAAAATTTGGACATGCTACAAGTGACAATACTTTTGACCCTATGATCCTAGATAATATTCCTAAAGGCACATTCAGCTGAAGACGACCAAGGATATTGTTGTCCACCTAAATTCAGCAACGAGATCTACTGACAACTTATTCAATGTTTAATTTTAGATGTACTAGACTGTGTTTCCCGCTTACAGATATACCCCGGTAATCAAGGACTTACAAAATATTCCTTACTTTAGATGAGCAGACAATTATTAAGGAAGAAAACAGTTTTAGAAAGCTTATGTTGAATACCTAGGTCGGATCTCTTCCAATCACGCAAAGGGATTAACATATGTCTAACCAGAGCTAGAGGGATTGAGAAGTAGAATGTTGCATATGTTGTGTTCTAGGTCGGATAATGACTTATCACACAGAGGAGACAACATATGACTAACAGATAGAAAGAATTGCATATAGAAGGAGATGCATAGAGATAGAGTCGCATATGTTGCATTCCAGGTCGGATCTCTTCCAATCACGCTGAGGAAGCAACATATGGCTAACAGTAAGAAAGCAAGAAAATAACCTTCTCCAGACCTACTTTATCGGAATTCCTCAGTCACCGTATCAATATCGGAATTAAGGACATGAGACCATACATCGACGAAAACTTAAACCACATATCTAGATACAGATTATTTAGTGTAATCTGAAGGTTCTCATCTCCCTGCTCAATCTACCCGAGCGTCGTATTCTCAGGATAAACAAAACTATCTAAGTCAATAATTGTCAATTCTTTCTTAAATGTCAGTCTATTTCCTAGTCTGGTCCATTTAAATCGTTTGTGCATACCAGTGCATTGAACATAGAGCCTAGACAATTCAACTTTCGTACCTTACACAAATGAAAATTGCCTGTTATCACATGTTGATATCACTTCCCAACACATCACCTGCAAACACACTTCCTCAAAAACATATTTTTGGATTTTTTTTGATTTTTTTCTTTAATTTTTGTGTTGTTTTTGATTTTCTCATGTTTTTGGATTTTAAAATTTTTGTTTTGTTTTATATATCACCTAAATTTGTGCATAGGAGAGAAAAGAAAGTAATTGTGCAAATTTAAACTACTTAAAACCAAAAATCAATCTTCAAAACGAATCATTTTAAGAAAACCAACTAGCACATCGAATCGAGCTTTGTTTAACGATTTTGTGAACAGGTCCACCACATTATTAGCAGTAGGAACCTTTTCTAACTGAATGAGTGAACGCTCATAACAATCTCTGATAAAATGCACTTTAATGTCGATGTGCTTGGGTTTTGAGTGTTGGACAGGATTCTTAGCAATTTGGATTGTAGCTTTGTTATCTCAAAATATTGGGGTTTCAAGAAAGTTCAAACCATAATCTATTAATTGATGTTGAATCCAAATGACTTGAAAGCAACAGGCAGAAGCAGCAACGTATTCCTCCTCTGCCGTTGAGGTTGAGACGGTTTATTGTTTCTTGCATTACCATGACACCAGACGGTCAACTAGGAATTGACATCCCCCAAACGTTGATTTCGTGTCAAGTTCACAACCTCCATAATTGCTGTCAGCGAATGCATATAAATCAAAATCAGAACTTTTAGGATACCAAAGACCAAATTTTGGGCTACCTTTGAGATACCTAAAGATTCTTTTGACATTAATAAAATGAGAGAGTTTAGGATTAGCCTGGTATCGTGCACATTGACAAACTACAAACATGATGTCCGGCCTGCTCGCAGGTAGATACATCAGAGATTCGATCATCGATCTTTATTCAGTCTGATCTACGGATTTGCCTTCTGGATCTAGAGACAACAGGGTTTGTTCATCCATCAGCGTCAAGGCATCTTTTGTTGGATTAGTGCCTAACCCCGTAACCATATTTGATAAGTACTTGACCCAGTTCTGCATGGTCCTTTTGGGTTGCCTTCACCAAAGCAACTTGACTGGAGAAATACTAGAGAAAGAGGTTATTACGGTTTATTAATATATTATAAGAATAATATATTAAAAGAGAAATCATATTTTTTTAATTAAAATTGGTCAAGAATTAATTTTGTGATCAAAGAAGTTAATTAAACTAGGGGGCTTAACTGTAATAATGTGATAATTCCAAAGTATGGCAAAGGATGCCCTATATGATAGGGTGGACGAATTCAAGGGGATAAGGCCTTAGAATTCTTCCATGATAAGGTTTCTAGGGTTATCCTTTGGGCTGCTTGGTAGCTAAGCAACTAGATAAGGATAAGGACTGAAACCCTAGTTCCTACAACTATATAAATACCCTTTGGCATAATAAAATCGGCCACTTGATCCTAGAAGTTCCTAGAGCCGATTTTTACCTCTCCACTCTCTCTCTCTCTCTCTCTCTCTCTCTCTCTCTCTTCTTTAATTGCTCTTGGTGTTTGTGAGTCATTAGAGGTACTACACTTGTGGTACTTGCTTTCAAAGACAAGAAGATTCAAGATACAAGTTGTTATTACAACATAACAACAAGAGGTATGTAATTCATTCTCCTTCATGATTTTCGAAATTACCTAGGAACATGTTAGGTTTCTTTTGTGTTTATAATGTTATATATCTAATAGTGAAAACATAGATCCTATCTAGGGTTGCATGCACACATAGGATTGTTTGTATATAACCCATCAGTGGTATCAGAGTGCCTGGTTTTGTTTTCAATTAGTTTTATACAAAAGTATGAATTTGACATATTTGGGTTTATAGCCAATAAACCCTAGAGGCATGATTTTCGAAATCTAGGGTTTATGAACCCTAATTTCGAAAATTGATAAGGGTTTCCCAAACCCTTTCCTTAGCCTCCAAGATTTCGAATTGTAGGTTTATCCAACCCTAGGGTTTCGAAATTTGCCTCCTCCCCAAGATAAGGTCCCTAAATTTTAGAGATTTGGATATTGCCATATCTTTTGATTATCTATTTAATATTTTAATTTGGTAATTAAAGATTTTGAATTATCCCATCCCATATTTTCGAATTTTAGGGGATTTAAGGGATTATATTAAATTAATTGTTAATTTAATAATATAATCCTTCAAGATTTAATAATTCAAATTAATAGTTTAATTTTGGGATGATTATTAAATCAGAGTTTTAAACCAAAGTTTTAATATTTAAAAATTTTAAAATTAAAAGGTTTTAAATTTAAAATTTTTTAAAATTGATTAAAACCCTGGTATTTGGAAATGTTTAAAATACACCCTATACTATTATAATGTTACAAGATTAATATGTATATATGTATAACTTAAAATGCTAGTCTTACCGTTAGTAGGCCTCATTAATGAAGCCAATCTCTAAGGGTGGTATAAGGTTATGGCCTATAAAATGACCAGTTAATGGGTGTCCACTGTGACAACCGAAAATTTATCCCGTCACAGTAAACCCTTTTCCACTAATAAAGCTCGTTTTATTGAATTGTTCCGTTAACCTTTTTGGATTAGGTTAATTAAATTGGGACTTTTGTATTAATTCATGAGTGTCCAAACGAATTAGAAAAACGTGAAACATCCACAGTAACCCTTTGAAAAGTTTTTTTTATTACGACCACGTCGAGTTATGATCACTTAATCGGGTACGACCATAAGCTCTGTTTAACGTCGGTATCGGGTAGATTTCCACCGGGAAGCAAACTCAACCCCTATATAAGGGTGAGTGAACCTCATTTACACCCTTTCCACTCTCTCTCTACCGTCTCTCTCTACGAAGTCGATTTTAATCCAAAAATGCCCCTTTCAAGCTCCAAACTAGTAAGTGATCTATCCTAACTTGTTGTTTAGCTCATTTAACATGCAACTTCATGTTTAGAACATCCAAAACTAGCAAAATCTTGTGTTTATGGCCCAAGAACACTATTGGACCGCAAACACTCATAAATGGGGTTTTGAAGCCCCAAAAACCCTTCCAAATCACTCCTAGGGCTTAGGTATGACTTGGGGACTTGCATGTACGAGCTTAGAACACCAAAACATTGTCTTTTGAGGAGTAAATATGAGTTTACGGCCCAAGAACACTCTTGGACCGTAAACCCCTCTTCATGGGCCGTGAACACCATTTAAGGTGTTAAATTTGCCCTTAAACACGTCCTATGGCTTGAGTAAATGTCTAGAATCAACCACCATTGAAGTTGGGGCCTTAAACATCAAAGAAACCATGACCTTAAGAGTTTGCGGCCGTAAACCCCCCAAGGATTGGTCCATGGGCAGTAAACTCCCTTAAGGGGGTCAAATGATTCCCTAACTTCCCCATATGGCTTGGAATAATGCATAGCACCTTGTATTCTTTCATTGAAGACATTAAAGCATGAAGTGACGAGACAAGTAAGAGTTTATGGTCGTAAACTCAATGTTTATAGCCGTAAACTCCCATAAATGATCCATTTGAGGACTTAACCACTTCCTATTCCCTAGAATTGAACCTAGCCTAATTCCACAAGTGTTATAAGACCTTTGAGCAACCAAGAACACACCACCCATGGGTTTACGGCCGTAAACTCATGGGGATATGGTCATTGGGCCGAAATCTCCTCTAAGAGTTTACTCTTGAAGACTAAACTCCCTAACTAGGCCATACACTCCCTTATTGCAACCCAATAGCCTCCTAGTACTTGACCAAAGTGTTTTCCGCACAATAGGATGCTTATACATGTTTAATTAGTATTATAATCACTAATTGTATGTAAACATATGTCTTCATATGTTACTAGGTCATTAAGTGTGTTCAAATCTTCACTTGACACCAAACACTCGACCAACACTTCCATCCGATCCACTCGCCACAGGTGAGTTCATACCCCTGAAATAACCTTTTAAATGATTTTAACTGCTTTTATAGGGGGGGGGGAATACAAGTTGAACTGTACAGTTATTAGATAAATAACATGTGATTAATAACTGTATAGCAAAATAGATTTTGCATGTTAAACTGTTTTATCCAGCTTAAGATTTCCAAATCATGTTTTCGAATCTTGTTAAAGTATGAATATCCCTTTTTAGGTCATTAAAGGTTATCCAAAGTTTTTTTACTAAAGAGACATCCAGTCGTAATTTCTTATTAAAAGGATTTCCAAAGGCTTTCTTCACTTAAGCTGTTTTATAAAAATCATTTTCAAAGCTATTATGAAAGGTTTTTCAAAGCATTTCCAAAGGTTTTCAAAACTTGTTTTACAAAATGACATCAAGTCATAAATTTCTTAATTGTAAGGTTTTTCCAAGGATCTTACCAAAGTTTTCTTCTATGCCTTTATTTCGTTAAATGCATGCCTATATTTGTATAGTTATATAAATAATGTTTAAAGGACTTAGGAAGGCTACTTCGCCCTATTTCCTTTTCCTCGTTGGGATGTGGTCTGGTGGTTATCGGTTATCCGTCCGAAGGACGTTTAAACATTAGTTATATATCATGTATACATGTATGGACATAAAAGCTCTCTCTCTCTTTCTCTCTCAGCCAATTCATCGCCTTGAGTAGTACATGCATCCTTCTATTATTCATGTTTCTGGAACCCTAGTAACTATTATAGGAATAGTTAGGAGACTCTATCTCTATCTCTATCTCTCTCTCTCTCTCTCTCTCTCTCTCTCTCTCTCTTTTACTTTAGAATGTGACACACTATTTCCCTCTACGACGCTTCATTGCGCCAACGCCGTGTAACCAGAGTCTCCGGGAAGGAGAGCGAACATCATGTGTATAGATCTATACGGGAATGACACTCCCACACCCAGACTACTAGCTACAATCCGCGCCGGTAAGGCCCATGGGTGACATAATGCCACTACCTCTAATGCCACTACCTCTACGCGTGACCTGGAGGGTCATCAGATACTCTATCGTCGATCAGCATGGTTACATACGGATTCACATTCACCCTTTTGTTTTAGACTTTGCTAGCTGTATCGCTCATTCGATACTGTCTGGAGTCTGTGCTTCCTTTTGTTTGACTAAGCCAGGCGTATCATTCATTCGATACTCTCCTGGAGTCTATGTTTTCTGTTGTTTTAGTCACCAGTGTTATTGCTGAGGTATATATATATATATATTATTTTTCCCCTAGTATTTTCACTTGGGATTTTCTCATTACTCTTTTAAAGTCAATTATGTATTTGGTAATGATAGTAATTTGGGGAAAACTACTCCTTAAAACATAAATCAGTCGGTCTTGGTAGAAGACTGCTTTTATTTAGAAAATATAGGATTTTCTGGAAAGGACGCTAATACACCGTAGATTCTAAACTACTATCTTTCATAAAGTTATTTTAAATAAAAATGTGTATTTATACAAATGACACTATATACTCGCTTTCAAAATAACTTGTATTCTCAGGTCATCGATAGACAGGTATATCCCGGGAGCTTTTGTGAAGACAGCCTAGTACCGAGCTACATCTAATTTATTCCTTGTATTACTTTGATGTTACTATGAAATGTGAACAATGTAAAGTTATTACTATTAATGCAATGGTTGCTATACTTTGATTACTTCACTGCATATGTTGTGATACTTGACATGACGTCATCCACCCCAGAACGTTTCCTCCGTTCCAGTTTTGGGGTGTGACATCCACTCTCAGCCACCGCTTCCTTGATTGGTGGAGGGTCGTTAGCCGAACAGGTAGGATAGGGCAACCCTCTCTCATTAATAAGTATAATGATTTATAAAAGTAACTAAATAGTTTTACAAAATTCCCAATCTTAGTTACTTTAGGCAAAAGTGGATTGATGCAATTTCATGAAATTACACTTTGTACCCTTGCTAAGACGTTAGTAGAGCGTGTGTGGTTAACTGACACACAAACTGGGTTCTAAGAAAAGGTGGCAAAGGGTGATTCATTCTTTTTCATAGTTCGATGGAGTGTGTGTGGCTAACCAGCACATTGAATAGGTGACTGTAACAATGTGGGCACCATGTACATTTGCATGGTTATTCACACCGCTTTGTGATCCTCGGCATCCCAATCACAAACTAGAGGGGCATATCGATATTTAAACATGCCATTGAAAAAGTTTAATGAATCTCAAAAGAATCTAGGAGTTTTTCAATACATTTAAAACTTAATCTCTTTTTCATTTTTCATGGTGGAGAATTTGTGAATCGTCATTCACTTACCTTCAAATTATTTGCATGTTAGATTACGGCATCCCTTTTCTAATATGTAACTAATGTTGTTGGATCCTAGCCCTAATTTCTCATTTGAGTGTTTAATTAGGGATTCAATTCTAATCAAAGTTTGTTCTTTCCCTTTTTAGATGTCAAACATGAACAACAACAATGCTTCCTGCTCGAATTCCTCAGACTCTTTCTCACACATGAACTTGTGTGGGAGGGTGATATTTGATGGAAACAATATCAATGATTGGATCTATAACATAAGAATGGTCACCCGTTACGAGGACAAAAAATATGTCCTTGACAAGGAGCTGAAGGAGATCGACATGAACACTGCCACTCCCGAAGAGATTGTTGCCTTTGAGGCCCATGAGCATGATGCAATGAAAGTCCATTGCATCATGATAGCGACAATGACTTCCGAACTCCAAAAGTCCTATGAGGTCATGTATCCCTATGAGATACATCAAGACTTGCTGGATCGGTACCACCAAAGTGCGAGGCAAGAGAGGTGTTAGATCATCATTTCTATGACCACTACTCGAATGGGTAATGGAGAGTCCCTTACCTTGCATATGCAAAAGACGCAGAGATATGTTTATTGCCTGCTGAAGTTGAATGTTAACTTTGATGAAGAGCTGGCAATTGACATTATCCTTCACTCTTTGCCTCCCTGCTATAACTAGTTCCGCATGACCTACCACATGAATAAGGAAGGGGTCACCTTGAGCAAGCTTCAAGGATTGCTAAGGACTGCTGAGAGCAATCTCAAGGATAAGTATGTTGCACCAACTTCTACTCCCGTTGTTGCCCTTGTCTTGGCAATAGGGCAAGGGAAGGGTAAGAAGAGGAAGGCTCCCTCAAAGATCCACCAAAAGGAAAAATCCCAAGATGGTACCTCTTCTAGTGGAACCAAAGTTGGTTCTGCTAATCCCAACTCTAACCCTAAGGAGGCAGAGTGCCACCACTGCCACAAGATAGGGCATTGGAAGAGAAGTTGCCCAGAATATATGCAAGCCATCGAGGATGGGAAGATCAAGCCATCTTTCGTAGGTATTTACACAATTAAATCTAATGATTCATTGCATGCTATTTCTTGGGTTCTTGATACAGGATGTGGTTTTCACATATGTTCTGATTTGCAGGGACTAGGAAGAAATAGGGATGTGGAGCATGGAAGGATAAATCTAATCATGGGAAACAGAAGATCGTCGATTGTCACCAAGATTGGAGTTTATTCCTTAGTGCTTAGGAAGGTATTAGGTTTAGATTTAAACATTCATTTCTATTCGCCAGATATGGCTAGAAACATCATTTCATTTCATGGTTTATATAGACAAGGTTTTAGATATTCATTTGATAATGAAAAAGGTTCTATTTATGCTTATCTTAATAGTGTTTTATATTTTGAAGCATTACCTTGTAATGAAATATATGAAACTGTGATGGTTGTAGATAACTTAGGAAATGATATGTTGTGTGTTGATTCTTCCAATAGTATGGATAAAGCATGCTTGTGGCATTGTCATCTTGGACATGTCAACAAGAAACGCATAGCCCAAATCCAAAAGGATGGAGTGTTGGAGTCATTCGACCTTAGGGACAATGACGTGTGTGAGTCTTGTTTACTTGGAAAGATGACCAAGTCACCCTTCACTGGGACATGTGAAAGGTCTGACGGTTTATTGGATCTCATACACACCGATGTGTGTGGGCCCTTTAGATCCACCACAAAGGATACAAGCCGATTCTACGTGACTTTTACCAATGATTATAGTAGATATGGGTATATCTACTTAATCAAGCATAAGTCAGAAACCTTTGAAAAATTCAAAGAGTTTAAACAGGAAGTAGAGAATCAGTTGGGCAAGAAAATCAAGATGCTTCGATCCGATCAAGGTGGAGAGTACCTAAGTCTTGAATTCCACGACTACCTCAAGGAATGCAGAATCGTTTCACAATTGACGCCACCTAGGACACCACAGTTGAATGGTGTGGCTGAGAGGCGTAATTGAACCTTGATAGACATGGTTTGTTCCATGATGAGCTATGCTTCACTACCTATCTCATTCAGGGGGTATGCCTTAGAGACTACCACCCATATCCTTAACTTAGTCCCTACGAAGAAGGTTGCCAAAACAACTCACGAGATGTGGACAGGGAAAGCTCCCTCATTGGCACATATCAAGGTTTGGAGTTGCGAGGCTTTTGTAAGACGAGAAACTCACGACAGGCTCGAACCTCGTAGTGAGCGGTGTATTTTCATCGGCTGCCCGCAGAAGTCCTTTGGATATCTCTTCTATAGACCGAGTGCCAATGTTGTCTTCCTTGCGAGGAGAGTGGTTTTTCGAGAGCGAGAACTCATAAGCCAAGGGGACAGTGGAAGGCAAATCGATCTTGAAGAGCTTCAAGAGTCGAGTGATGAAGGAACCTCTAACGTTGGCTCTCAACCCGAGGAGGAAACTCTGGTTGAACCGATTGATGAGTCCTTACCTCTTAGACGTTCCGAAAGAGTTAGGGTTCAACCCCAATTTTATGGTTTTCATATCACTACCGAAGGGGATACGTTCATTAGTGACAGTACACTAGTGAATTTGGATGAACCTAACAACTATAAGGAAGCCATGGCAGGCCCAGAGTCTACAAAGTGGAAAGAGGCGATGGACAGCGAGATTTAGTCCATGTATAACAACCAAGTTTGGAATTTAGTTGACCATGTACCAGGACCTAAGACGGTCGGGTGCAAGTGGATCTTCAAGAAGAAGACTGACATGGATGGGAATGTGCACACATATAAGGCACGATTGGTCGCAAAGGGTTTCAATCAAACTCCCAAAGTAGACTATGATGAAACCTTCTCACCGGTTGCTAAGATAAAATCTATTAGGGTGATGCTAGCCATTGCTGCATTTCATGACTATGAAATATGGCAAATAGATGTCAAAACCACTTTCCTTAATGGGAAGTTGGCTGAGGATGTTTACATGGCTCATCCAGAAGGTTTTGTCAATGCGAAGCATCCCATTAGAGTGTACAAGCTTGAGAAGTCCATTTATGGACTTAAGCAAGCATCTCGCAGATGGAATCTTTGTTTCGATGATAAAGTTAAAGAGTTTGGTTTTCTACGAAGCGAGGATGAATCATGTGTATATGTCAAAGCCAGTGAGAGTATATTTAGATTCCTCGTATTGTATGTCGATGACATACTACTCATAGGAAACGACATCCCGACACTGTAGGAGGTTAAGTCCTGGCTCGGGAAGTGCTTCGCTATGAAGGACCTCAGAAAGGCTTCCTATATTTTGAGAATAAGGATAGTGAGAAACAGAAGTAAGAGACTAATATGACTTAGTCAGAATACTTACTTGGAAAAGATACTAAAACATTTTAGTATGGAGAACTCCAAGAAAGGGGAGTTACCGATCCAAAGTAATGCCAAGTTGAGTAAGACTCAAAGTTCGAGTACCAAAGTCGAGATAGCAGAGATGAGCCAAGTACCTTACGCTTCCGCAGTTGGCTCGATCATGTATGTTATGACTTGTACTCGCCCTGATGTGGCCGTCGCTTTGAGCATGGTCAGCAGATATCAAGGAAACCCTGGCAAGTACATTGGACCGTAGTCAAGAATATTCTTAAGTACCTTCGGAGGACCAAGGAATGGTTTCTAGTCCTCGCTGGGAGTGATGACTTAAAGGTGCGAGGGTACAGTGACGCCAATTTTCTGACCGACAGGGACAACTATCATTCACAATTGGGTTGGGTCTTTACCCTTAATGGAGGAGCAGTGACTTGGAAAAGTTCCAAGCAGGAAACTGTAGCTGATTCAACGTGCGAATCAGAGTACATTACAGTGAGTGAAGTGTCAAAATAGGAAATATGGTTGAAGAACTTCATTAGAGACCTTGGAGTTGTGCCAGCCATAAAGGAGCCCATGGAAATTTTTTGTGATAATGAAGGAGCGGTACCGAGGGATCATGGTAGATCTAGACATATCGACAGAAAATATCACTTCTTTCGACATCGAGTGGAAGAAGGACTCCTCGTGGTAAAGAGGGTATCGTCAGAGGATAACCTAGCAGATCCGCTTACGAAGGGACTGAGCAGGGTTAAGCACTTGTAGCATGCTAGGAGCATCGGGCTGAAGGACGATATTAGTTTAGATTTGATAGTTTAGAAACATGTAATAGATAAATTGTAATTAACATTTGATGATTAAATAAAAGAGTATTATTTATTAGTAATGTTACTGTCTTACGTTAATTGTTTACCTATTGTTTCAATTTGCATGTTTTGACTTCCTGAATAATAAGATTATTCAAACCGTCCAAAGTCGTTCATTTGTTGGAAGTAAGTATGAATGAAGACTGTCATAAATTGGTGTGTATATTGTCTAAAGTGTGTTAGACATAGATAAAATTTTCTACAACGTTCATGAGTGCTTATGAGTTTGATTTGACCATTGGAATAAACCCACGCTTGCTGGAATCACTTCATGATATTTATCTCGAGTGATCGCAAGATGATAATATCATATGGTCCTAAAACCTAGATATATGATTTATTGTTTACTAATTGGTTGTGCATTGATAATGTGTAAACACATCAGTAACTTGATGTTACAAAACGCATTGTTGTGTATGATTTAATTAGTGAATAGTAAATTCATATAAGTCAAAGTTCATCTGTTCCTTTTATCCTAAGAGGGTAAAAGCGATATCAGGGCCCCTCGATGATTTGGTTTAGCTTATGTGGCGGGCCCGGTCAGTACTGAATTGATGTGTTCAATTAAGTTCTATGTCAAATGAATCTGAGATCGAGAAACAAATTGTTGGGCAATAAGTATGACTATGTTCCATGTGCTTGTCCACACGATATCTAGAATAGCGGATTATATGATCCCTTATATAAAGGACAGTTTATTGATAAGATCAGAGTTACAGCATCTTTGAGAGCTACGATTGCTAATCGGATTGTACTTGCATTTATGGTTACTAGACTTATCCAAGTGGGAGACTGTTGGATTAGTGTCTAAGCTCGTAACCATACTTGGTAAGTACTTGACACGGTTGTGCATGGTCCTTTTGGGTTGCCTTCACCAAAGCAACTTGACTGGAGAAATAATAGAGAAAGAGGTTAGTATGGTTTATTTATATATTATAAGAATAATGTATTAAAAGAGAAATCATATTTGTTTAATTAACATTGGTCAAGGATTAATTTTGTGATCAAAAGAAGTTAATTAAACTAGGGGGACTGAACTGTAATTATGTGATATGTGCAAAGTAGGGCAAAGGATGCCCTATATGATAGGGTGGACGAATTCAAGGGGATAAGGCCTTAGAATTCGTCCATGATAAGGTTTATAGGGTTATCCTTTGGGCTGCTTGGTGGCTAAGCAACCAGATAAGGATAAGGACTGAAACCCTAGTTCCTACACAAGACCCCTTGGCATAAGAAAATCGGCCACTTGATCCTAGAAGTTCCTAGAGCCGATTTCTACCTCTCTCCTCTCTCTCTCTCTCTCTCTCTCTCTCTCTTGCTTCTTCAATTTCTCTTGGTGTTTGTGAGCCATTAGAGGTACTACACTTGTGGTACTTGCTTTCAAAGACAAGAAGATTCAAGATACAAGTTATTACAACATAACAACAAGAGGTATGTAATTCATTATCCTTCATGATTTTCGAAATTACTTAGGAGCATGTTAGGTTTCTTTTGACGTACTTGCAAACCCAAAAACATCATCATCTCCCCCAAGGAACTCATCTTGAACTGCTTCTTCATAATCGTCTCGAACTCCTTGCAGAGCTTCTAGCTTGTTGACCCGAAGATGATGTCATCAACATATATGTAAACAAGAATGATATCAACATCCACATGCTTCAAAAAGAGAGTTTGATCAATCGTTCCTCTGGTATAACCATGCTCAAGAAAATGATCTATTAAGGTAGCATACCAAGCTCGACGAGCTTGATGCAACCCATATAGAGCCTTCTCCAGTTTGTAGACATGATTCGGAAACTTTGAGTTGACAAAGTCGGGAGGCTGATCAACGTAAATCTCTTCTTTCACGGCTCCAAAAAGAAAGGAAGTCTTAACATCCATCTGGTAGACAATAAACCCCATGTTGGAAGCATATGTTAGGAAGATACGGATAGCTTCGATGTACGCTACAGGGGCATACACCTCAGTGTAGTCAAGTCCTTCAATTTGTCGAAACTTACAAACAACCAAACGAGCTTTAGTCCAGACTATGACCCCACAATCGTTCTGTTTATTGCGAAATACCCAGAGGGTATCCAATGACTTCTTTCCATTGGGCAGTGCAACCAACTTCCAAGCCCCTAATTTCGCAAACTGATTCAGCTCTTCATGCATTGCATCAACCCAAGTAGGCTCATTCAGTGCCATTTCGACATTCTTTGGCTCTATCTGAGAGATAAAGCAAGAGTAGAGACATGTATTTACGTCACGAGTCTGACTTCTCGTTCGAACTCTGTCACCTAGTTCACCAATGATGTTCTCTATAGGATGATCGCGTTGTAGTCGGGTAGGAATTTCATGGCTGATATCATTAAGCATGACAGGAAGGTTGTTTATGTTGATGAGTCCTTCATCTGCTTAAACAGTAGCCTCAGACGGTTCAGAATCACGAGAGGTGCTATCCACGTACTCATTTGCTATGGTTTCGGGAAAGAGGAGCTCCATGAAAGATTGAGTGGCAGCGAAATTATCTATGTTCATGAAGTCCCTTTCAACAGGAGTAAGAGGAGTGGTATCAGCATTAGGATTGATTCTTTTATTCGGAGAATCTAAGGGAGTACTTGGAACAACTACATCCATCGAAGGAGTCGTAGAGGGCACTGAAGGAGGTCTGTACACAAAATCTTCCTCTTCATCTTCAAGAATAACCTTCGAGCCGGAGTAGGAGCCTGAACGTCTTCTCAAAACACATTGAATGATTTGAACAAAGATGCATACTTGAATAACCAATTAGGACCAACTCTGGCGTCTGTCTCGTTCTCCTCCAGCCAGCGAACATCAAAGGATTCCACGATCTGCTTTGTCTTCTTGTTATAGACATGATAAGCTGTACGCGGTGCATATCCCACGAAATAACATTCGTTGTCTTTAGAGTTGAATTTGGGGTTGGATTTAAGGTGAATAAGAGTGCAAGGACATCCAAAAATACAGAAATGAGCAACCGATGGCTTGTGATTATATAGAATTACATAAGGAGTCTTCATCTGAGCTTTGTTGATCAGCACACGATTCTGAAAATAGAAGACTGTGTTGATCCCCTCCACCCAAAAGAAGACCAGCAATTTTGAATCACACAGCATCATCCTTGCGGCTTCCATCAATGTTCGGTTCTGCCGTTCCGCAACACCATTTTGTTGAGGCGTCCGAACGGCACTTTATTGACGCATTATCCCTTTTTTTGCGCAAAAATGATCCATAACAACGTTCTTGAATTCTGTACCATTATCTATTCTGAGCGCTTTCACCTTCTCATTAGTCTGATTCTCAATCATCACCATGAATTCCTTGATCAAGTCTGAGATTCCACTCTTGTTGGATAAAAAGAATACCCAAGTGAAACGCGAGTAGTCGTCTATCACAACCAAGCAGTAGGAGTTTTTGTTGATGCTAAGGAAATTGAAAGGACCAAACAAATCCATGTGCAATAATTAGAGAACCTTGTTGATTGAATTAACTGCCTTTAGCAAATGGGGACTTGCGATGATGTTTTCCTTGAGTGCAAGCCACACATTTTTCAAAATTAATGAAGTCTTTAACTGGAAGACCACACACGATCTTGTTCTTTGCTAGATGGTTCAGGTTCTTTGCGTTCGCATGTCCGAGCTGACGATGACAAAGCATAGCAATGTGCTCGGAGACTTTCGAGAAGAGGCGGGTGACTTGTTCTAGAAGATTATGATTCATGTCTATGATGTATGCGTTCCTGTCTCTTTTCGACTTCACTAAAATCCATTCTTCAGGGATGACGATCCCCGGTTTCAAGATAAGACATTCTTTAATAGTAAAGTGAGTAGAGTAGCCCTTGTCGCAGATTTGAGAGACGATCAACAAGCTATGCTTCAACTCAGGAGCATAGTTGACATTTTCAGAGCTCAATACTCCATTAGTAATTGTTCCTTTTTGAGTGATCTTTCATCCATCTCCTCCCACAAAGGAAACAAATACCCCATTAATGTTTTGAATATCCTGAAACTGGGAGATGTCTCCTGTCATATGCCTAGAACAACCGCTATCGACATACCAAGGTCTAACGATATTCCTCTATAGCTGCTCCTTTTTCTCTCGTTCTGGTGTAGAGGATACCATGAATGAGAACTGTAGTTCTATCATTTCTTCCTCTAGATCCACCTCAGCTCTCTCTTCAGAAATGTCATTGATCTGGGCCAAGTGAGCATTTTCAGGTTCTGAAATGTCCAGGGCCTGAATTTGGTCCTCCCAGTTAAATGACTGAGCTACCATCGCCAGATTAACAGATTCGTTGTTAGCAGTAGCAGCTCCTCTGTTTTTTCCGACTGGCGCCATCGTTCTATCATGGTTTATCCTCCTGTCAGGCTTCGGACAGTCTCGTCCAAAGTGACTAGGCTCGTGACAGTTGAAACATCGAAGCTTTCCCTTGTTGAAACCCACCTTCTTCTCTGCATTCATTCACCAATTATTTTTCCCGATCTTCTTTGGAAATTGTTTTGCCCTGAATACTACCATTGCAATCTGCCATGTGATGTCCATTTCTTCAACATCTTCAGGATGTATCTTATCAAGATTGGCAAACGAGATCTGAGGAGGCAACTCTCCAGCAACAAAAGCGTTGTAGTAACCAACCCAGATGAAAGAGCCATAGTCTCTTCAGCTTCTTTTGGAGCAAATATTGGAGCATGTGCTTTTGAAGAAGAAACAGCTTGTGGATAGGGCATTGATGGTGGAGCAACATAAGGTGATGGTTGTGGAGAAGCAAACACTTGACTTTGTGGTTGTTGTACAGCAAAGGCTTGACTTTGAGGACTGGTAAAGGATGAAAAGGCATTGTTTGTAGAGATCACGAGATTCACAGTTGAATATGAGTTCACATGATTGATTTCTCTCCTTTTGTCATCCAGATCACATGCTTTGATGATGGCCATGGTTTCAGCAAGACTTAGTCGATTAAGATCTTTTGTTTTCTTGATAACAACAACATTCATATCCCATGCCTTTGGAAGAGAGTTCAGTAGCTTCTTGTTGATTTCAGATCTTAACACTAAGATCCCAACCAAACTCATCTTAGTGGTCAATGTGATGAATCGTTGAAGTTGAACTTCCAAGTTTTCTCGAAGAATGTGGTTGAACATATTGAACTTTTGTCTTAGCATATCTTGATGACTCTTCTTCATGTCTTCGTTTCCTTCATACACCTCAATTAATGCTTCCCAAAGAGCTTTAGCGGAATCATATTCACGAAAACCTTGTGCTATTTCAGGAGACAGGGCCATGGTAAGTGTAGCAAGCAATTTTTCTTGTTCTTCGACTTTCTCAAAGTCTTCATCTGTGTAATTCTAAAACTCCTTGTTTATGACAGGTCCATCTTTAAGTGTAGTGGTGATTCGAACCGGTCCCCTTAAGATGCTATGCCAGATTTTGAAATCTTTCATCTTGATGTACTTTTCCATTTTATATTTCCATTCTGGGAAACCTTCAACTGACAGTAGGTGAGGAATTCGAGTAGTGGTTCCCATGATCGAGTCCAATTCTTGATGAACTGTTGAATTTTGTGAATCCATTTTTTTGTTTGTTTTATTAACTTTCTTGCTTAAATGAAAATAAATTTGAAAAAAAAAATTTAGAACAAAAGGTTTTTACGTCTGAAAGCTGTTCACGACCGTACACACTTCAAAGGTTTTACTGGTTTACAGCCAAACAATGGTTCACGGTCCAAGAATTGTTCACGGTCAATCAATTGATCACGATCCAAAATCAGTTCACGGTCAATGAAGATGAATGGTTCACGGCTGCACAAAGTGTTCACGACCGTAAACACTTCAACAAGGTGAACCGTAAACGCTCAGATTTTGAAGAAAAAAGGTGTTTTTAAGCAGATTTTGATTCACTTAGCCTTGAAAACACGATCAGATGCAGAACAAGCTTAAAGAATGATGAAAAATGAAGATTCCTTCAACCGAAAATGCAACTTGAATGAGTTTTGACATTGCTATGGATCTGATACCAATTGTAAGTCCCACAAACACAAACCAACCAATGATCAAACACAAATCAAGATGTAAAATAATAAGAACAAGAAGAAGGAGTGGAAGCAAAGAGTTTCCAACAATGCACACGTTTATATTCACGACAGTAAAGGTCTGGTACACTTGGAGCACACACACATACGTCTACTATTGACTGACAACTGACACGCTATTTATATGACACAAAACGCAAACGTGTTCACAGTCGTGAACCCTACTTGGCCACAAACTTAACCGCAAGCACCAAGACATGACCAAAACCCTAGCATGATCAATACAAGATAATTGCCTAGCCCAAACCACTAAATTATGACGTAAAAGAAATACAATAGACACTTATCTCACAATTATCACTTAGCATTCTAAGTTTAAGTCTAGAAATCCTAGAAATTCCAAATTTGCTTAAACTAATGCTCTGATACCAACTGTGACATCCCCATTTTCACGGCCAGAAAAGACCGATTTGTTCATTCTTTATTTAACAATTTAGAGTATTCTTTTGAAGAATTATGTTGCGGAAGTTGTTCCCAAAAATATGATAAAGATTTTATCAAAGCATTCCCGAAAAAATGTATTTCATTCTATTAAAAGCCTTGGCATGTCATTGTCAATACATATCAAAAGCATAAACAGAAGCAACATATGCCTTACAACATTTATTTATTTTTATTGGCCTATATTCAATAATCTCTCTTCCAATCATAACATCTATGCTCTTGTGCCAGTACCTGTAATACAAGAAACTTGGTGGGTCAGGCTTGGGATGAGCACATAAGGTTTTCAACACACAATAATTAAGTTTATTAATTTCATCAAATCGTTCAACCCGATTACCCATTTCCGTTATCCTCACTTTTTTTTCGATAAAACATCGAATTCAAGGGACCTAGCCTAAGGATCATCATCAGGATAAACAATACTGCTAAGGGGATTCCTCAGAAATATATGTTAGTAAGGTAACCATGATGGGGATGGAGTACACCAGTGAACACATCGCTAACAAACACCTACATGTTGCAAGCTTGCTAGCGTTCCACTAAACTGTCTAGAATACTCCGCGTTCGTCAACTATACTCTGCTTGATGACTGAATCAGCTTAAACATCGAGGCCTCTAAAAAAAAATTTCATCGCTTATCATCTATTTCATCTACCCATCTTTCGTCAACTATATTATAACGCCCATAGATCCAGCTAGTCAATTTAGAGGCAATAAGTGTCGAAAATGAATTTTTGACAAAATATTATTTATAATAAATAATTTGAACCAAGTTGTAGTATATGTCACAAGGTTTCCGTACATATAAAGAACGCCGAAATCCAAGTTATAACGAAGAAGTTATGACCCGTTGAAGTTTCACGACGGAACCGACACGACACCGGGAAGCGTAAATAGTGAATTTACAATAGAGCAAGTTTTAGCCTTAGCAATCTAAATGTAAGTCATAGAATACATTAAACCGAGAGCGTCAATAAAAAGAACGCCCAAATCTGACTTCGTATGAAGAAGTTATGATTTTTCGAAGTTTCGGCTTAGCGGTGTACAACCCGAAATTCGAATATTAGATCGAGTGGTTTTTAGCCGAAACAACCTAAACGAGAATTGAATATCTCGTTATTTGTAGCGTGACGATAAAAAGACAGACGAAAACGGACGTCGGATGAAGAAGTTATGAATTTTTAACGGACCAATCATGTCCCGGCCTGTTAAAAATATAAAATTTAAAATAAATTCAAAAATAGCCGATGGAGTCTAAACAAAAGTTGTAGAGTACATTCCCGCCTTTGCGTGGATATAAAGAACGTCGAAAACAAAGCTCGTATGCAAAAGTTATGATTTTTCTAAGTCGGGAGGGTGCTGTGCTAGTTTGAGTAACTTGGCGCGATCACAGCCGTTGCTTCCTCCCCAAGGCTAGCCACCAGATGGTGACACGTGGCACATTACGCTTAGCGTAATTTTGAGTATGCTCAGCGTAACCATTATGCTTAGCGTAATTTTTGAGTACGCTCGGCATACTCGGCGCTGACAACCTATAAATAGAGGCGTAAATCTCCCATTTTCTTCACAACTCTCCACTTCTTTCCTCCCAAATACTCCCAAACCTTCAGAGTTTTTCCCTAGCACCTCCAAGCTGTTAGATGCAAGTCCCGGAGCATCGGGAATCTCTAAGAGGAGGAGCCTTTCGGCTCGGGAACGCTGCTCCAGCAAAGCCCGGTTTTCGATAAAACCCGCTGTAAGTGAGCTACGCCTATGCTATTTTTAATATAGCTTCTAATTAATTATAGTAACATTATTAGGACCTTAAAATAATTATTTGGGCTATTATTATAAGTTATATAGTGTTGTTTAACGCTTATATAATAGTAATAATAGCTAGACTATTAAATTAGTCTCGTCAAGCGTTAGACTAATCTCTAGTGGTAATGATACTAGGTTTCGTCAAGGGATAATTGTTTTAAGAGTAACCAAGTGTTGTCCGAGTGCCAACTCACCACCTTATCAAGTGATTGCATGGTCCCTTTCATCTTACACATACATATGAAGTATTTAATATAAATTACGTGCTATTTGTGCATATTGTCTGAATACTTGCTGTCTATGCTGGGTGAAAGATTTTTATACATGTTTTAAATGATTTAAATTATATATGTATTTTATATCTACAAAATGTGTTGGGTAAAACATGGGTAGATGAAATAGTTGTGATAACACTATGAAAGACATCAATGTTGACAGTGATCCAGTCATCTAGTAGAGTATAGATGACGACCACGGACGATACCAGACAGTCCAGTGGAACGCTACCAGGCTCGTAATCTGTAGGTGTTTTTGAACTAGGTGCTAACTAGGTATTTGAACTGAGTGTGTTCACTATGTATTTTTGAACTAAGTGTGTTCACTATATATTTTTGAACTAAGTGTGTTCACTAGGTATTTGAACTGAGTGTGTTCACTAGGTATTTGAACTGAGTGTGTTCACTAGGTATTTTCGAACTAAGTGTGTTCACTATATATTTTTGAACTAAGTGTGTTCACTAGGTATTTGAACTGAGTGTGTTCACTAGGTATTTTTGAACTACGTGTGTTCACTATATATTTTTGAACTAAGTGTGTTCACAAGGTATTTGAACTGAGTGTGTTCACTAGGTATTTTGAAATGAGTATGTTCACTAGGTATTTGAACTGAGTGTGTTCACTAGGTATTTTTGAACTACGTGTGTTCACTATATATTTTTGAACTAAGTGTGTTCACAAGGTATTTGAACTGAGTGTGTTCACTAGGTATTTTGAAATGAGTATGTTCACTAGGTATTTGAACTGAGTGTGTTCACTAGGTATTTTTAAACTAAGTGTGTTCACTATATATTTTGAATTGATTGTGTTCACTAGGTATTTGAACTGAGTGTGTTCACTGGGTATTTGAACTGAGTGTGTTCACTAGGTATTTTGAACTAAGTGTGTTCACTGGTTATTTTTGAACTAAGTGTTTACTAGATGTTTTGGACTACGTGTTCACCTGTTGTACTCTATAAACCTTGGTAACGATGGACTTTGTACCTATTTCTTAGGATGATCCTTAGGAATGAATAAATGAGGAATAGCTGGTTCTTAGGGTAGATCCTTAAGACTAAAGAAGATAATGGGGATGGGTAATTGGGTTGACTGTTTGATTCTTTAAACATAATAATTATATTATTGTGGGTTGAAAACCCTATGTACTCACCAGGTTTCCCAACCTGACCCACTCAGTTTATTTATATCACAGGTGTTGATATGAAGTCACATTACACTGAGAGATTAAAGAGATGTAGATCACTAGTGTAAATAAATGTAAGTTCCGTTTATGCTATTGTTTCTATATTAACGATGAGATCCCAAACGTTTTAAAATGAATAAAATACGTTTCTTCGAAAATGTTTTGATAACGTATTTATCGTGTTTTTCTCGGAACAAATTCCGCAACATTTTTATGAAAAGAAGTACTCTGATTTTTACAAAGCATAAACAAAATCGGTCTTTTCTGGCCATGAAAAATGGGGATGTCATAGTTGGTATCAGAGCATTAGTTTAAGCGAACTAGGAATATGGATTTTTTTCTAGACTTAAACATAGAATGCTAAGCGATGATTGTGAGGTGTGAGCACTAGCTTATTTTAGGAATGATGCCTAAATTGCTTTTATGTGCTAAATGATTTGTTATGCTTTATGCTATAGCTAGATCAGATCTATGGTCTATTGCCGACCGGATCTGGAAACCTTATGTGTTTAGGATTCTAAGCGTTTAACTACGATATTAGAACTAGCATATAAACATTTCGGAGTGATAAGGATGATTTAAGACGTCAATCCTAAATTAAGATCTCGATTCACCTTATTCGGTGTATAGATCAAAATGGCAAGAACCCGCAGTGGAGTTGGGAATGCAAATGGGAATAGGAATCAACCCCCGGTGATTCAGCAAATACCTATTGTAGTAGAAGATGTACCCGAGCCAATCACCATGGCTGGAGTACAAGCCATGATTCGGACTATGTTGGCTGAACAAAGGGAAGAAATAAGGCGGATGTTGAATAGGGACGAACCTACGATGCCCATTGAGCAACCCGAGCTGATTCCCGAGCAATCGGAGGAAGGGAACTACAGCCGCCAAGTGAGTCAAGTGGGGACTCAAGGTGAACGATGGGATGGCCCGGAGAGGAGAAACGACAAGGATGGGCGAATATACAAGAATTTCTTGGGTGCGAAACCACCAAGTCTCTCAGGAAGCCCAAAGCTTATTGAGATTATGGATTGGATCTCCAAGATGGAGATGGTGTTTGAGAGCTGCGACTGTAGCGAGAAACAGAAGATTGTCTTCGCTGTAAGACAACTGAAAACAAGAGTCTTGAGCTGGTGGAAGCTATTGGCAGATACGATGCCACGAGGAGAAGCCGTAAGGATGTCATGGGAAGAGTTTTTGGAACAGTTGAAAATGCAGTACTGCTCGGAGATAGATCTGATAGACCTAAACAACGAGTTTCAGAACCTGAAGAAATGGAAGATGAGTGTTGATGAGTATGCCACCGCATTCACTGAGAGGATGAAGCTATTTCCCTACTTGGTTCCTACTGAACTCTCCAAGATTGATAGATTTGCTAATGGATTGCCCACTGACTTTGGCCCAATGGTCAAAATGGCAACTACCTTGAAAACAGTTGTTAGGGCAGCTAAGAACGTAGAGACCCAGATAAGAGAAAAAGGTCTAGAAAAAGATAAGGCAGGAGAGAAGCGAAATTTTGAAGGATCTTCAAGTTCCAACAAGGAGAGCAAATTATCAAAGCTTAGAGGAGAAGGAGGTGAAGCAAGGTGGTGTGATAAATGCAAGAAGAAACACTTTGGAAAATGTGGCGAGGAGGTGACATGTTTCAAGTGTGGAAACTCTGGGCATTACGCCAATGAGTGTACATCCAACAAGAGGTTGTGTTATGAATGTAAAGATGGGTGGCATCTTTCAAAGAATTTCTGAAAGAAGAATGAAGCAGCAAGGCCAAACACACCACCAAGCCCAAGGGCATTCCACATGATCCTCGACGAAGCAGAAAACCATGCGAGGAATCAAGGATGAGGACTTCATATCCGAAGATCAAGTTATGCAGTAGCCATAGTATCGTATGATGTAGCCTATTAGAGGCATAGTCTAGGGTGAACTTGAACACCTATGTAATAATTTTGATAAATAATAAAGCCTTCATTTTGTATCTGATGTGTTAAACTGTTATGTGATTTTCTTGCATGATGACTTGGAAAACTATGATACAATACTTGAGACGAGTATGAGTAGGTGTGAAAGGTAGTAGATGCATATACTATCGGAAGCATAGGACTCGCGCTTGGATCAGGGAAAGTCACAAGGTTACCAAGAAGCTAGTAATTGATACCGTTTTATTCAAGTATGTCGTTACCATCTTTTCAGTAATGACTAAAAAGATTGTTGATATTCCGACCCGAGTGGTCATATCGAATTGAGTCTGACTACGATGAGTATGTTACGTGGTTCAGAGAATCAAGTTCGATGTAGCACCGACTTAAGCCGGAAGAATTAATCAAATCGATTAGTAGAAGTATCGCGACGGTTGCTATAAATGATACCTTTTAAGATGTGATTAGAACATGAAGGAAGGTATAGTCTGTTCCGGAATTTGAATCTAAACGACCTGAGTCCAAGCAATGCATCATACGATGATAGGTCATTAGAATATGACACATCGTTCCATTATATTAATAAAAGAACTTATCTTAAGTTCGTATCAACTGAGGATTGACATTGTGACTTGAAGGTCATAATTTGGAGTCTAACGTGAGATAGAGAGCGGATGCAAGATCGAGCACCGCCTGTAGTCAAGGAGTCTAAGAGTTAGATACTCATTCGAAGAAACATCGAAGTTATAATTAGGATGAAGGTATAATGTATGGATTCATCATGTGAGCCATGTTTCGTTGATGATTCTGAGACGTAACCATCCTAAGGGGGAGATAATTGTAATGCTCGTAGATCCGGACTAGTCAATTTAGAGGCAATAAGTGTCGAAAATGACTTTTCGACAAAATATTATTTATAATAAATAATTTGAACCAAGTTGTAGTATATGTCAGAAGGTTTCCGTACATATAAAGAACGCCGAAATCCGAGTTATAACGAAGAAGTTATGACCCGCCGAATTTCGCGACGGAAACGGCACGACACCGGGAAGCGTAAATAGTGAATTTATGATAGAGCGAGTTTTAGCCTTAGCGCTCTAAATGTAAGTCATAGAATACGTTAAACCGAGAGCGTCCATAAAAAGAACGCCCAAATCTGACTTCGTATGAAGAAGTTATGATTTTTTAAATTTCGGCTTAGCGGTATACAGCCTGAAATTCGAATATTAGATCGAGCGGTTTTTAGCCGACACAACTTAAACGAGAATTGAATATCTCGTTATTTGTAGCGTAACGATAAAAAGACAGACGAAAACGGACGTCATATGAAGAAGTTATGAATTTTTAACGGACCAATCATGTCCCGGCCTGTTAAAAATATAAAATTTAAAATAAAGTCAAACTTAGCCGACGGAGTCTAAACAAAATTTGTAGAGTACGTTCCCTCCTTCGCGTGGATATAAAGAACGTCGAAAACAGAGCTCGTATGCGAAAGTTATGATTTTTCTAAGTAGGGAGGGTGTTGTGCGAGTTTGAATGATGTGGCGCGATCACAGCCGTTGCTTCCTCCCCAATGTTATCCACCAGATGGTGACACGTCGCACATTACGCCCAGCGTAAATTTGAGTACACTCAGCGTAACCATTACGCTTAGCGTAATTTTTGAGTACGCTCGGCGTACTTGGCGCTGACAGCCTATAAATAGAAGCACAAATCTCCCATTTTCTTCACAACTCTCCACTTCTTTCCATCCCAAATACCCCCAAACCTTCAAGGTTTTTCCCTAGCACCTCCAAGCTGTTAGAAGCAAGTCCCGGAGCACCAGTAAGCTCCGAGAGGAGGAGTCTTTCGGCTCGGGAACGCTGCTCCAGCAAAGCCCGATTTTCGATAAAACCCGTTGTAATTGAGCTACGCCTACGCTATTTTCAATATAGCTTCTAATTAATTATAGTAACATTATTAGGACCTTAAAATAATTATTTGGGCTATTATTATAAGTTATATAGTGTTGTTTAACGCTTATATAATAGTAATAATAGCTAGACTATTAAATTAGTCTCGTCAAGCGTTAGACTAATCTCTAGTGGTAATGATACTAGGTTTCGTCAAGGGATAATTGTTTTAAGAGTAACCAAGTGTTGTCCGAGTGCCGACTCACCACCTTATCAAGTGATTGCATGGTCCCTTTCATCTTACACATACATATGAAGTATTTAATATAAATTACGTGCTATTTGTGCATATTGTCTGAATACTTGCTGTCTATGCTGGGTGAAAGATTTTTATACATGTTTTAAATGATTTAAAATATATATGTATTTTATATCTACAAAATGTGTTGGGTAAAACATGGGTAGATGAAATAGTTGTGATAACACGATGAAAGACATCAATGTTGATAGTGATCCAGTCATCTAGTGGAGTATAGATGACGACCACGGACGATACCAGATAGTCCAATGGAACGCTAGCAGGCTCGTAATCTGTAGGTGTTTTTAAACTAGGTGCTAACTAGGTATTTGAACTGAGTGTGTTCACTAGGTATTTTTGAACTAAGTGTGTTCACTATATATTTTTGAACTAAGTGTGTTCACTAGGTATTTGAACTGAGTGTGTTCACTAGGTATTTTTGAACTAAGTATGTTCACTATATATTTTTGAACTAAGTGTGTTCACTAGGTATTTGAACTGAGTGTGTTCACTAGGTATTTTTGAACTAAGTGTGTTCACTATATATTTTTGAACTAGGTGTGTTCACTAGGTATTTGAACTGAGTGTTTTCACTAGGTATTTTTGAACTAAGTGTGTTCACTAGGTATTTGAACTGAGTGTGTTAACTAGGTATTTTGAATTGAGTATGTTCACTAGGTATTTGAACTGAGTGTGTTCACTAGGTATTTTGAACTAAGTGTGTTCACTGGTTATTTTTGAACTAAGTGTTTACTAGATGTTTTGGACTACGTGTTCACCTGTTGTAATCTATAAACCTTGGTAACGATGGACTTTGTACCTATTCCTTAGGATGATCCTTAGGAATGAATAAATGAGGAATAGCTGGTTCTTAGGGTAGATCCTTAAGACTAAAGAAGATAATGGGGATGGGTAATTGGGTTGACTGTTTGATTCTTTAAACATAATAATTATATTATTGTGGGTTGAAAACCCTATGTACTCACCAGGTTTCCCAACCTGACCCACTCAGTTTATTTATATCACAGGTGTTGATATGAAGTCACATTACACTAAGAGATTAAAGAGATGTAGATCACTAGTGTAAATAAATGTAAGTTCCGTTTATGCTATTGTTTCTGTATTAGCAGTGACATCCCAAACGTTTTAAAATGAATAAAATACGTTTCTTCAATAATATTTTGATAACGTATTTATCGTGTTTTTCTGGGAACAAATTCCGCAACATTTTTATGAAAAGAAGTACTCTGATTTTTACAAAGCATAAACAAAATCGGTATTTTCTGACCGTGAAAAATGGGGATGTCACACATATACAGTTTGAATCAAATAAAACATGTATATTTCGTTCATCTAACATAGATATCAAGAACACAGATAATATGTACACATAACACGTAATTTATATTAAATACTTCTTATCTATGTGTAAGATGAAAGTGAATATGCACTCATTTGTTAAAGTGATTACTTCAAACTCGGGCAGCGTTTTGCTTTTAACATTTTTATTACTCTTTGATGAAAGCTAGTATCGTTATTACTAGCTTTTAGTCTAATATTTATTGCAGCTAATTATTAATCAAACAATATTGTTCTTCTTGAATTATATAAGCGTTAAAAAATAATTTTCTACAACTATATACAGACAGGGGCCAGGACCATTTTGGAGTTTTAAGCTGTTTTGGAATCCAAAAACCAAGGCGGCCCTTCAAATCGGATTTCCGATACTGTGGGCAGTTAAAATGGTATTATAACACTTTTATAATTTATTATCTCATGTATGTTTTATAGGTTCATAATAACGATAATAAACTTCAACATAATTTATACTTCGAGTAGGGTAACTTACTTACAAGGAGGTTTAGTAAGAGCTAGGCTCTGCGGGGGAAGAACTTTTTAGCCGAAGGCTCTTCTTCTCGGAGCCTTCTGGCGCTCCAAGACTAGCCTCTAGTACTTGGGAAGTACTAGGGATTGGGAGGGGTTTCAGGAATGTTTGAGAGAGAAAGAATGGGAAAGGTATGAAGAAATAGGGTTCTTCTAGCATCCTTTTATCGGTTGGGATCTTCGGTTACACTGGGCGTAAGTTCGGAGTACGATGTGTCATACCCCCAAACCGGAACGGCATAAACGTTCAGGGGTGGAGGACGTCATATACATTATCACAACAATTGTATAATAGTAATCAAAAGTAAAACAACAATTATATTAATAACATAGTATTTACATTGTGTTCAAAACATTACTTGTTTAACATTAAGACTATATCAAAAGGTAAGACGAAATTGCTAAAATGCTCCGTCTTTGGCAACACCTGAGAGAGTACCTGTCTACTAACTTTCTTGAGAATACAAGTGGTTTGAAAAAGTGTCAACAGTTAAGTTGGTGAGTTCATAAGTATGTTGCTGGAAAAGATATGTTCTTTGTTATTGAAAACGTTAAGGTGTTCTTCCAGAAATTCTAACATTTTCTTAGTAAATAAATCGTAATCTTAGTACTTCGAATCCCAAAAAGTATAAGTTTCTTTATGTTTATAATATGTGATTCAGGGTACTGATTTATGTGATTGGTATGACCCGTACTATTAGCTGCTATGATTTCTTAGTATATACAAATTATATATAAATAAAATCGAACAGATAGTCGATTAGGTAATTCTGCCCTAAGCCCACAACCAAATAAGGAACAGGAAGAAAGGTGGAAATCACATATTCCACTGCTTGTCGGATCTTTATTATACATAATCTTAACGTAATAGACGTTAGTAAAAACAATACTCGATATATGTTTTTCTGAAATTCTATTTGTACCATATAATGTTTTGATTTACGTATAACGGTGTATAAATCTAAAAATTTAGTACGTACAAATAATTTAATATAGTAAGATTAAAAATCAAATAAAGTTATTTGAAAATATATTATTCGTAAATATGTCGTTGTTTTCTCCTTGTGAGTTCTTATAACCATACTAACCCAGTTGGCCTGATCGCGACGTTCTTTAGGCGTCGAAATGTTAACGACATTTGTGACCCTAGGCCTGTCGGTCTGATTGTAGCTAACAGTCGGGATGTGGGATTGTCACTCCCTAATAGATCTATACACAAATATCTCGCTCTCCCTACAAGAGATTCTGGCTATAAGACAAGATTTTTACCCATACTTAGATAAGTACACGAAGACGTCTCACAAATTGCTTCAACGTGTTTACGAGTAATAACAAAAAACCCCTTTTGTTTATAGCATGTAAAAAATAGTTCGTTTGTTCCATAAACTACGCCTATTATAGTTTATAAGTTTGTTTCCATGTTGTAACCTAGAACCTTGTAAAATAGTACTTTTGTTCCATAAACTATACCTATTATAGTTTATAAGTTTGTTTCCATGTTGGTGTGAAAACCATTGCATCTTAACATGTTTTATAAATCATATGTAAACTTAATAGTAAAGCTATTTTGTGTATTTAGTAAATTTCACGTTTAACTGTATATTACGGTAAGAAGACATAATAAGAAATTTATATTTTTAAACACAAGATTCTTGTGTTTTACTTGTATTCCCCTCCCCGCTAAAACAAATCAAAATTGTAAAAATGTAGGGGTATGAACTCACCTTGTGTGCGTGTTTTTATTTGGCTACTACTTGGTCTTGATGATTTCCCGGGCTAGAATACGTATTATTCAGTCATGTCCTAATTTATATTAACACACGATATGTATTTAAATTAGTGAAATAATTAGTAAAGTGTTATATTAACACTAATTATTACAAACACTTACCAAAACTTGTAAGAACAATGGAAGTAAAAATGCTTCTTGAAGTTGTTTTAGCTCTTAGAGACGAAAGGAATTTGAGAGAGAATGGTGTAATCTCGTTTTGCTTGGAGGTGAAAAAGTGGAAGAATATTATCAAAATGAGACTTATATGTGAAGTAATTTGAGGCGGTCTTAAGAATAATATCTAGATATTATGGGTTTTTGGCCTAGAACTCATCGCGAGGAAAAGAAGATTTCGGCTGAGAAGCTGTTTGCGGTCATAAGAAGATAGCGGTCTCGCACGTTTGCGGTCCAAAGGAGGTTTGCGGCCGAGAACCCCATTTTGGTTGATGGTTTTCGGTACGACGACAGATAGCATTTGCAAAGGTTTTCAGTCTCGCATATAGTCACCAAAAGGTGATTTCGGTCCCTTCAATCCTTGATTTGGTGTTTTCGACCAAGTGATTTTAAATTCCAAAAATTCAAAACACTTTAATAATAAGGTAATCTATATATAATAAATCATATTTAAGCTTATAAGTTAATCAAATTGACAAATTGACTTTTAATTATTAATTTTAACATTTTATTGACTTTTGTTAACTTTTATAGACCGGAAATAACGGGTTGTTACATTATCCCCCCATTAGAGAGAATTTCGTCCCGAAATTAGAATTCTGAGTGAGACTTCAAGGGTTGATAAAGATGGGCGTACTTCTATTACAATTGATTTTCTCGTCTCTAATTGAATTCAGGTCTTCGCTTAGCGTCCCATCGGTCCTTCACTAATAGTAAGTGAACTTTTTTTTTTAATTTGATAGTCTGCGATGGGATGGTAAGCGGTACTTAAGATGGGAGAAAGTGTAGTTTTAGTTTACTTGTCTACGTTTGCTTGAATAATAGCATGCCCATTCATAGTTTTGGGCAAGTTTGCACTAAAGCTCATGGTAGGACCCATACTTGGTTCATCCACTATCACGTTGAGTATACCAGTCGTATATAATTAAGATTGAAAAGATGTTCGGATGGGTGGTTCTGCCCCAAGTCCACAATCAGACAAGGAACAAAAGGTAGGGCGGAATCACACATCCAAAATCCGTAGAATCTTAATTATATACCACCCTCGCGTATACCCTTAGTAGTGACAGACTTGTTGCATGGGTCCTTAGTCTCTATTCTTGATCTTTCCTTGTAGTACGAGTGGTATTCCTTGGAGGTCTGCTGAGGATACTTCAGGAAGGTTACAGATTTCCAGCACATTCTCGGTTTTTTTCGCTTCAAGTTTCTTATCTACGGAGTGAGTTAGGAAGGCGTATTACCTCTCACATAGGTACTTCTGAGTTTTAAAGCGAGAGACGATGTGAAGGTTTGAGTCCGGTTTGTCAATATAGGTTGAAAAGATTTCGTTAGTCGGTCGGTTAACGCGAAGATTCTTTCCGTAGCACATGGTGTTGGTATGTGAGCACGAAGCCAATCCATGTCGAATGATGACGTCGAAACTTTTTATGGAAACGGGTGTTAGATCGATTAGGAAGTAGTGTTTGTTAGAGCGATAGTACATTCTATGTTTATGTATTTAGTGCCTTCTATTTTATTCTTGTTATTACTGTTGCAAATATTTGCACCACATGTAGCTAGATAGGTAGTAAGAGTGCTACTATAATTAGTAATAAATTTTCATAATATGATTCCTACAAAGTCCCTCTATAATCGCTTAGTGTATACAAATCGTATATAGTTAAGATTCAGAAGACAGTCGACTGAGTAACTCTGCACTAAATCCACAATCAAACAAGAAACAGGAAATAAGGCGGAATCACTCACTCTAAGCCTACATAATCTTAACTATGTATGACCTTAACGTATGCACTAAGCCATGATACTTCACCTGTAAGGATCCTTAGGTTTTATATGAGTGTTGTGATTTGTTTGGATAAGGGAGAAATTTATAATTACATTTTCAATTGACACTAGCTTGAGTGAAAATTCAATAATTAGATATTATTATTTGGAAACATACCGAAAATCCTAGTAGAGTTCCTTGTTGCTTTTTCATGTCTTGTTGTTAAACTCCTCCTACTCCTCCGTCATTGCTCTCTGTTCAAAAATCTCTCTTGAAATGTCCGGTTTTACCACATGCATGACATACTTGACTTACACCGACATTGGTGGTTGAAGCGATGTATTGGGCTGGAGTCTTACCGAGGCGGGTGGTGTGTCCCTTCTTGTTGCACTTTTGCAAAGTAACTCCCAACAAACTTCATTATGATGGAAGTTTCACTTGTTGCATTTTGGGAGTTTCCCATCATATGGTTTTCTCGGTGTTGAGGTAGTAGGGTCGGTGGGGGTTTGAGCTGGCATTACTTGTTGCCTTTTGGTGGGCCCTTGATTCGAACTGTCCCCTTTCTTGATCAAGAACTCTCATTTCTTATTCTTAGGTTTGTGTTTTGGGGTGTAATTGTAGACGGTCACACGTTGGTGCCCTTGGCTTTCACCGCGGTTGGAATTGTCAACACCATTTCTATTTTCACTTGCATTGTTAGCATTGAGTTGTGCCATGACGGCTGTTACAGTGGCTGTGACCGCAGCTTGAAAAGTAGCGGAGTCTATCTGCAGGATTAGTGTTTCGCCGGTTGGCTGGTTATTTCCTTTTGAAGGCATGATTATGTTGTATGGTGAGAGATGAGCTCATGAGTAACTATCTTCGTTTCTAGTTGTATTCTATCTATTTATATATACATATAAATTTCACGTTTTGCTTTATGATTCTCAATGTTTCAACCACATCCACGCGATGTATCTATGGTAGTGAGTAGGAATAGGTATTGTATAATTGTTAATTTATCCAAAATAGATTATAGGTGTCAAAACCTTAAGTTTGATTGGGCTTTATAGGCTTTTGGGATGGTGTATCTCACTTGATTTAACATTACTAGTTGTGACGAATGAGGCGATAAGCCTAACACATAGTGTGAGTAGTGGAATCACCAACTCACAAAGATATACCAGTTTATAAATTACTAGTGTGACGTATAGAGTGTTTTCTAGTTTGCTCCTGATAGGGTAAGGTTCGTTGATGGGATCTCTAGTATTTTTCACTTCGTTTGGTCCTTTCTCAGAAATCTCCTTATGAACCCTCTTTTGGTTCTTCCTCGATTCCTCTGATGGCTATTGTAATGGAGTGGTTACATCTACATATGTTGTTCGTGCGATAATGGGAGTGTCTAAAGAATCTACAAGATTAATAAAATATTTTTATTAAAAATAAATTTTTACTTAGCATATACAAATTATATATAAATAAAATCGAACGGACAGTCGATTGGGTAATTCTGCCCTAAGCCCACAACCAAACGAGGAACAGGAAGAAAGGTGGAAATCACATATTTCACTGCCTATCGGATCTTTATTATACATATTCTTAACGTATACATTAAGTAATCATAGACGTTAGTAAAAAGAATTCTCGATATATGTTTTTCTGAAATTCTATTTGCACCATATAACGTTTTGCTTTACGTATAACTGTGTATAAATCTAGAAATTTAGTACGTACAAATAATGTAATGTAGTTTTTGTTATTTAAATACAACCCTTGAAAGTATATTTGTCCTGAAATCCGAATGTAAGATTAATAATCAAACAAAGTTATTTGAAAATATATTATTCGTAAATATGTCGTTGTTTTCTCCTTTTGAGTTCTTATAACCATACTAACCCAGTTGGCCTAATCGCAACGTTCTTCAGGCATCGGAATGTTAACGACATTTGTCACCCCAGGCTTGCCGGCTTGACTGTAGCTAACAGTCAGGATGTGGGATTGTAAGTCCCAAATAGATCTATATGCAAATACCTCGCTCTCCCTACAAGAGATTCTGGTTATAAAGCAGGACTTTTACCCGTACTTAGATAAGTACACGAAAACGTCTTACAAATTGCTTCAACATGTTTACGTGTAATAACCGAAAATACTTATAGTTTATAGCATGTATCTTTGTAAAAATAGTTCGTTTGTTCCGTAACCTATGCATAGTATAGTTTATAAGCTTGTATCCGTGTTGTAACATGAACCTTGTAAAATAGTACTTTTGTTCCATAAACTATACATATTATAGTTTATAAGTTTGTTTCCGTGTTGGTGTGAAAACTGTTGCGTCTTAACATGTTTTATAAATCATATGTAAACTCAATAGTAAAGATATTTTGTGTATTTAGTAAATTTCACGTTTAACTGTATTTTACGGTAAGAATACATAATAAGAAATTTATATTTTTAAACACAAAGATTTCTTGTGTTTTACTTGTATCCCCCCTAAAACAAATCAAAATTTGTGAAAACGTAGGGGTATGAACTCACTTTGTGTGTGTTTTTTTTGTTGGGTACAGCTTGGCCTTGATGATTTCCCGGGCTAGAATACGTATTTTTCAACCCTATCCTAATTTATATTAACACACGATATGCATTTAAATTAGTGAAATAATTAGTAAAGTGTTATATTAAAACTAATTAATATAAACACTTACCAAAACTTGTAAGAATAATGGAAGTAAAAATGTTTCTTGAAGTTGTTTTAGCTCTTTGAAACGAAAGGAATTTGAGAGAGAATGGTGTAATCTCGTTTTACTTGGAGGTGAAAAAGTGGAAGAATATTTTCGAAATGAGACTTATATGTGACGTAATCTGAGGCGGTCTTAAGAATAATATGTAGATATTATGAGTTTTTGGCCTAGAACTCATCCCGAGGGAAAGAAGATTTCGGCCGAGAAGCTGTTTGCGGTCATAAGAACATTGTGGTCTCGCATGTTTGCGTTTCGAAGGAGGTTTGCGGTCCGAAGGGTTTGCGGCCAAGAAGCGGATTCCGGTTGACTGTTTTCGGTTCGACGAGAGATAGAATTTGCGAAGGTTTTCGGTCTCGCATATAGTCACCAAAAGGTGATTTCGGTCCCTTCAATCCTTGATTTGGTGTTTTCGACCAAGTGATTTTAAATTCCAAAAATTCAAAACACTTAAATAATAAAGTAATCTATATATAATAAATCATATTTAAGCTTATTAGTTAATCAAATTAACAAATTGACTTTTAATTATTAAGTTTAACATTTTATTGACTTTTGTAAACTTTCATAGACTGGAAATAATGGGTTGTTACACGATGCACGTCCGAAGCGCTATGATGTGCGTATGAGGGACAATGTCAGACTCCGAAGCGAAGCCGTGGAAAGAGAGGAACGGCCCTGATTCGGTAACATGTCACCCTCGCATCCTTCCATAATTTAAAAAACTTCTAAATTCTATAAATTTTGCATACAAGCTCCATTTTTGACGTTCTTTATATCCACGCGTAGCTGGGGACATAATCTACAACTTTTGTTTAGACTCTGTCGGCTAATTTTGAATTTATTTTTAAAGTTATATTTTAACAGGCTTAGACAGATAAAGTCCGTTAAAATTTCACAAATTTGTCATCCGACGCCCGTTTTTGTCTGTTATTGTATCGTTGAGGTCCTATTAAAGAGATCTTCGATTCTCGTTTAGGTTCTGTTAGCTAAAAATCGATCGATCTAAAATTCGATTTCTGGGTTGCATATTGCTATGTCAAATCTTAGAAAAATCATAACTTCCTCTAACGAAATCATATTTGGGTGTTCTCTATATGAACTCTCTGGGTTTAATGTATACTAAAAATTTCGTTTAGATCGCTAAGGCTAAAAAGTATTTTATCGCAAACTCACTTTTTACGCCACACAACGTCGTGTCGGTTTTTCTCGCGAAACTTCGTCAGGTTCCTTATATCCCCTAAATTCCTCTTACGACCACAACAACTTTCTTCATAGATATTGGGTCCATCTATTATTTTATTTTTGACGCATATTTATTATTATTATTTTATTACATCGTTATAAGCAAGTATAATGCACATAAATCACATATTACTCAAATAATTCCGATTTATTACATCAAAATAGGTTACAGTTGTTGACCCTAACTATTACATCATCATACTAATGTTTAGCCAGAAACGTGGGCGTTACAATTCTCTCCTCATTAGGATGATTTCGTCCTGGAATCATGCATCAATAAACAGATGTGGATAGCGACTCATCATGTCACTCTCTGTTTCCCAAGTGAGGTTCGGCTCATTTGAATGTTTCCATCGCACAGGCACTAGTTGTTTGAAGAATCTTGAATGGCATAATAAATCTTGGACTCAACTTTCCTCTCTTTCTTAATATTCTAAGTGTTGGGTTTTATGTACTTTAACATTCCTATGGTGCACATACAACCCTAATGATTTGGATCTAAGTTTTCTCTAATTATACATAAAATATTGGTTTCCAAAGCATGAAGCCTAACTAGCATGCAATTTGACATAAACAACATAAAACGAGTTAAAAGATTACCTCTTTGTTGTAGCTTGTTGAACTTGGCCTTTCAAGAGCTTAGCACCCCAAGTGTTGTGCCTCAAACAAGTCACAAACACCATGAAAAATTGGAGAATAATGAGAGAGAGGATATGAGCTCTAAAAGCGGCTAGGCATACACCCTAGGAGTCATAGGGCCGCTTTTAGCAAGCCAATGGTTCATTTTATAGTTTCCAATTCCTAAGGTTTAACTTGTAAACCCTAGCATATTTACTTAAGCTTTTAAGTAATCCAATAATCCATATGATGGCCTTTTGGAAATCATGGACTCTCACATGGATTTAGTCCATCCCTAATTAACATGGATCAGTGGCCCAAACTATAAGTATTACTGATTGACTTAATCAGTCCCGTTAATTTAATCAGTCTCTTTTGATCACAAAATTAATTCCAAATTAATTATTGATCAATACTAATTAAGTAATATGATTCCTCAATTAATATATTATACTTATAATATATTAATAAATCACAAATAACCTCTTTCTGAAATATCCATCCTATCAAATAGTCCTGGTGAAGGCAACCCGAAATGGATCATACTACTATTAGGTCAAGTACATAACAGTTATAGGTATGGTCTTAGACACCTAATCCAACAGTCTCCCACTTGAATAACTCTAATAACTATAACTGCAAATACGACTTGAATGACTGACTAGCAATCGTAGCTCTCAAAAAGACGTTGTCAAACTCTGAACAAATCAATGACACGTCCATTAGATAAAGGATCATATATTCCTCCATTCTACAAGATATTGTATGAACTGAGACATGGATTATAATCATTCTCTCTATTCATGTGTTGTTTCCTGATTTCCGATTTATGACGACTGACTAATTCAACAAATCAAATTACTCTAGGCTTGGCCAAGCGCTTAGGGTTGTGATCACTAAATGATCGAGGGGCCACATATATCGCTTTTATCCCTCTTAAGGTAAAAGGAACGGATAAACTTCAACTAATATGTTTTCTCTATTTACTCATCAAATCACACACAACAATATGTTTTATAACACCAAATTACCAGTGCGTTTTCATATTATCGATGTGTAACCGACTTGTAAACTACAACTATATGTCTCCGTTTCAAGAATATAAGATATTATCGTCTCACAATCACTCGTGATAAAATCCATGAAGTGATTAAGTGATCATGGGTTTAATCCAATACTCAAATCTTATTACATGAGTACTCAGGAACATTGCAGCAAACTAGACGTTATGTTGGTTAAGGTGTGAATTTGAAGCAAGCCTCGCACCCCTTTTTATAGCCAGTCGAAGCCTCGGTGTGTAGGGCGCTCCTCGGAGGAGCGCATTGCATTCTCTCTATGCAGCGCACTCATGCGAACGCAACGTGTCTGAAACCTGCTGGGTCGACGTGGAGCTACCGAGGCCTAGTATCCGAACGTTGCGTGTTCCTTCCCTCTGCGCAGGGCGTTCCTCGGACTGACTCGCAATTGACGGATTCAAAAATTCATAACTCTCGCATACAAACTCTGTTTTCGACATTCTTTACCTCCACGCATAGGTGGTACCGTAGTCTACAACTTTCATTTAGACTCCGTCGGCTAATTTTGACTCTATTTTTGAAGTTATATTTTTAACAGGCCGGAATAGGATAAGTCCATTAAAAATTCATAGCTTCTTCATCCAATGTCCGTTTTCGTCTTTCTTTTTATCGTTGAGCTACAATCAACGAGATCTTCGGTTCTCGTTTAGGTTGTGTCAACAAAAAAATTGGTCGATCTAATATTCGAACTCCAGGCTGCATACTACTAAGCTGAAACATGGAAAAATCATAACCTCCTCATATGAAGTCAGATTTAGGCGTTCTTTTAATGCACGCTTTCGGATTAACGTATGCTAAGACTTTCATTTAGATCGCTAAGGCTAAAAAGCAATTTATTGTGAACTCACTTTTTACGTCACACAACATCGTGCCGGTTGTGTCATGAAACTTCGACAGGCCATAACTTCTTCGTTATAACTTGGATTTCGACGTTCTTTCTATGTACGGAACCCATGTGACATATTCTACAACTTAGTTAAGATTATTTATTCTAAATAATCTTCTATCAAAAAGTAGTTTTCGAAACTTATTGTGTCTAACTCGATTAGCTTGGATCTGCGGGCGTTACGGTAATGCCCAGACTTTCCACACTTGAAACAAGTGACTTCTCCATCACATTTTCCAAAGTGCTTTTCTTCACTTCGTCACCAATTTTCATCACCTCCTCCTCCAAATTTCTTGCAACCAGACTTTGAGAATTTTCTTTTCTTGTTGGACCTTGAAAATCCTTCAAACTTCCTTTTCTTGCCAACTTCATCTCTCTCCAGTCCCTTCTCCCTTATCTGGGTCTCAACATTCTTAGCAGCCTAGATGGTTGTTTTCGAGGTGGTCACTTGCTTGACCATTGGACCAAAGTTTGTCAGTAATCCATGGGAAAACTTGTTGACCTTGGAGAGTTCAATTGGAACTAGGTATGGAACAAGCTGCAACTTCTCCGTAAAACTTGCAACATACTCGGCGACGCTCATTCTTCCCTTCTTTAGGTTCTGAAACTCGTTGTTGATCTCCAGAAGATCCTGCTCAAATTGTCTTCAGATAGAGGAAAAACATTTCCAGAAGAACGAGGAAGACCATTGTTGTCTGAATTTGACATCTATAATAAGAGATAAGACAATTCAAGTTAGTTGATTTTTAATCCTTAATTATTAACCCATAAAATTAAATTATGGCTAGGATCCTTATTTTCGATTCGAACTTTGAAGAGCGATGTCATAATCAAATTCAAATCTATTTTAGGTAGGTAAAGCATTTACCAATTTCAATCTCATGAAACTCCTAGATCTTTGAGATTCATTGAACTAGTCAATGGCATGTTTAATCTCGATTATGCTCTCACTTTGTGACTGGGATGCCGAGGATCACAAATGAGATGTGAATAACCATGCAAACTTGTTTGGTACTCTCAATGTCATTTATCATCGAATTTTGATGTGTCGTTTAACCACAAGCTCCATTAATCAATGATAATTCAAGAGATACCCATTGCCACTCCTTATTAGTCAATATTAGTGTGTCGGTTAACCATACACGCTCCACTAACGACCAATAAGGTGCAATGTGAAATTTCATGGGTTATGATCAAATTCACATTTTTCCTAAAGTAACTAAGAGTGGGATTTTAGAAAATATGTTAGTTACTTTTATCGTTCTACTTTTAATATGGTTATGTCCTATCAAACCCGTTCGGTTAACGACCCTCCACCAATCAAGGGAGCCGTGGGTAAGAGTGGATATCCAATAGTGGTCATTTTATAGGCCGCTTCCTTAAACTTTTATTATAGATCGGCTTCGTGAATGAGGTGTACTAGCGGTTTGACTGACTTAGTCTTATGCATATAGTATATATTAAACTTTAATTATAGACATTGTATAAGGTGTATTCTAAAACATTTTAAAATAGTAAAGGTTTAATCCTTTTATAAATTAAGCTTTTAATTTAGTTAAATATAAACCAATTTATGGAATTATTACTTTAATCTAGGGTTCAAGAACCCTAGAATCGAAAATCATGAGTCTCAAAAGGTTTTAATTTCCATAAACCCTAATTGATCAAATTCAAACAATTTCAATCAAATTCAATAGAAAGCAAGCCAAGGCTCTGATACCACTGATGGGTATTGAGCATAACAAACAAAATCCTATGTGTGCATGCAACCTTAATTTTTGATCTATGTTTTCTCTAATTGAACATACAACTTTGAACATCAAATAAGAACCCTAAGGATACATAGGTATTTTCGAAAATACTAAAGAAAAGGTTTAGTGTTACATACCTTTTAGTTTTTATAGCAAACAACTAAAATTCTCCATTGAAGATCTCTTGGAAGCAAGCACCACAATGTCGTGCCTCTAATGGTTCACACCAACGGTAGGAAGAGAAAAACTATAGAGAGAGGGAGGGAGCCAAGATTTTGTCCAAGGCTCTTAAAGGGAAGACATCGATGAAATATGAGGCTAGGGAGGCCTTTATATAGCTGAGGTAGCCTGGTACCAAAGATAGGGTTTAAGGACGAAACCCTAATCCCTTTGCTTGGTGACCGAGCAACCCATTCCCTTCCTTATGCAAGGGCTTGGACGAAATTAATTGGGCTTGCCCAAGTGATTTTCGTCCAACTCATCCAATGAGGTCCATTGGCTCCTTTCCTCAACTTTCAAGAAATAACCAAACAGACCCTAGACTTTTAATTAATCCAATTAATTTCTGATTAATTATTAATCAAACAATATGATTTCCATTTAATATACTATTCTCATAATATCAAGGTTGTAGAACTTGTTACTCGGTACCTGCTCGTCCGACTACCGAGTAGCGAGTTTTCGGGAGTACTCGGGGAGTACTCGGATTTGGTAATTCATGTAGAAATATTTTTAGGGAAATTATATATGTCAAAATCATAAGTTAAAATCATAAGTTGATTGAAATATATAACAAAATTAGATACATGTGAATACACAAAAACTAAAAACATTACTGAAAATTTAAGATATATATATATATATATATATATATATATATATATATATATATATATATATATATATATATGTAGTAATAATCACATGTGTGTATGTTAAATAATAAATCACTAAGTATACTATACATATTAATCACCTAGTTGACCGAGTTTTACAACACTGCTCGGTTCAGTAAGGGGCCGATCGCGGAGTACTCGGGATTCTGTAACTCGGCTCGGCAAAGGACCGAGTAGCGAGTACTCGGAGGAGTAATCGGCCAACTCGGAGAGTTTTACAACACTGTATAATATATTAATAAATCATTTATTATGATTTCTAATTAATTTATTAACCATTTAATAAATTAATAAATCATTTACTCTCTCTAAAAGTTATCCTATTCAATTGCGAAGTTTGAGGGCAACCCAAAAGGACAGTGCTACCATCAATTTAAGTTTATACCAATTATGGTTATGAGCTTAGACACCTAATCTAACACATACTACCTTTCACACCTATCCGTAGGTGATTCAGGATTAATTCCAAGGTCCACTCCTCGGTGTGCACACAACCATTTCTCCTACGACCTACAACTAACTTCCTAGGAATTCTTCCTAGGACTACCCTCGCTCCCGCACCACCATTTGCTTTTATGCATACTTGTTGTACCCAAAATGAGATCAGATAGACTGTAATATAATCGACTCTGCCCTCAGTCCAAAACCAATCAAGGAACAAGAAGAAATGTCAATTTGATCATTCTATGGCTATCGAATCCAACCATATACAACTAATCAACATACATGCAACAATCACAATCAACTAATATACATTAAACAAGCAACTACCTATATCATTAGGAATCACATAAATCAAGCATTTCTATCCAGCAGCTTCTAAAAGAACCTTATCCACTAGCATGATTTTCTAACAATTCATATATCAGCAAAAATCAAAACTCAACAAACATAACAAGTATGGGTATTTTGGGAACCACTCTCCTGTTTTGGCTCTGGCTAACTGTACACACCGCATCTTCCTGTAAATCAAAGTTAAGTCAAGGTCTACATTCCTGGTCCCAAGTCAACAAACACACAAGAACAAGACAAAAGACTGACCCCATGTCTTCAACCCAACTCTTTCATTATAATTTCTTTTTCAAAAACATTTTGCAAAAACTCTCGGATCCTATTTTAATATTGGATTCACACAAGTGTTCCTCTAATTCACTCAAACCAGGGCTTTGATACCAACTTGTAACGCCCCATTTACACAACCAAAAATTTTCATTTTTTTTATCAAGGTAAACATTACCAATTAATAAATCTATTATTAAGAAAACCGTTTATTCCAAATTACATTTATTTAAAATCAGAGTTTTAAAGAGAACGTGGAATCCTCAATGTTGTTGATGTGTGAGTACAGTCTCGCCTTCGCCTTCCCATAGACACTAATGATACCTGAAACAATAAACAAATGGGTAAGCATAAAGCTTAGTGAGTTTACCCCCAAAATACCATATACCATATATACAATTGCCATGGGCTACCCCCATGGTGTTTTTCCTGAAATACAATGGGATACCCCCACGGTCTGACATCCAAGTTTCATGGGCTACCCCATGGTCTTTCCTTGAAATGAAATGGGCTACCTACATAGTCTAACATCCAAGTGCCATGAGCTACCCCCATCGTCTTTCCTTGAAATGTCATGAGCTACCCCATGGTCTAACATCCAAGTGCCATGGGCTTCCCCCATGGTCTTTACTTGAAATGACATTGGCTACCCCTATGGTCTACCATCCAAGTGCCACGGGCTACCCACGTGGTCTTTCATGCAAATATCATAAAGACAACTAACATTCTAAATAACAAAGTAATGGGTCGGCATTGGTGCCTTCGACCCACAGATACAGTGAGAAAGCTCACTACCTCCTACTAGTCCTCTGACAACATACAGTCATACCACCAACTAACCCCCACAGAATGAGTAACCCTAAGTAACCAGAGATGAGATAGCCACCCGAACAGGTGATCTTACTCTAGAGCCACAACCAAATGAGGAATGGGAAAGAGAGCCTAGATTGAGAGTTCTCAGGCTATCCTACATGACCACATACAGTCCCTAAGGGTACTCCATAGGTGAAAACCAGCAAGCACATATAACATACAGTTCTACAGGTTATTACATCAAAGCAACATACTCGATACCAGAACACTAATCTAACAGATCACTACAACATAACATCATACTAGATACCAGAACACATATGTAACAGATCACTATAGCATAGCAGCATACTAAATATCAACAATCCAAGGAATGCATGATCGTATATACTTAGAGGTGAGATAGTCACCAGGACAGGTGATCCTACACCAGACACACAACCAAACAAGGAACATGTAAGAGAGCTTAGATTAAAACTCCTTAGTCTATCCTACATGACTATATATAGTTCCAAAGGCATCCCTCTGCTAGCAGATAACCAAAACTAGTGGGCCTCCATTGGTGCCTTCGACTCACGGGTACAGTAAGGTGAAAGTCACCTTGATATACGCGTATATAACCATTGTAGCAATGAAGGACTCTACTAGATTCAACTCACTTCCAATTACCTACAGGAAGATACTTGAGTCAATACCCTATCACAAATCATAGTCACTTGTAACAATGACCACCTCACATGAAATGACGATTATGGTTTCACATAAAATAACGATTAGGGTTAAGTGAAAACACTTAAGCCATTAAGGACCTAATCACCTAAGGGTAGGACTGGTTAAGGTTTCAATTAGTCATTCTTGGGTATAATAATGATCCAATCAATATCCCAAATATCTGCCCGATCATTGCCCAAAATAGAGCTCCCCGATTCTAAGGTTTACCACACGAAATCATAACTAGGGTTAGTGTTCCACACTAAACCCCTTAAGGGCTTAATTCATTATCTCCAATATTGAATTAAGTTAATTGTATGGAGTTATTAAGTATTATTTAAAGTTTAATTAACAGTTTTTAACATGTATCCCGACTAACTCCAAAACTAGGGTTTTTCATGACATTAGGGTTTTCGAAACGCGACCGTAGCCACCTTCTCGGCGGAAAACGATGGTCGGAGGCAAAAAGAATATGATAAACGCATGGAGCGCTGGTGGCTAACGTGGCTGAGGAGTAGCAACATAGTAAACAGAGAAAGAGAGAAGCGACCACGAACGACAACAACAACAACCATGACGTCGAATTCACTCTTCCGATCTCCAAACTGATGCGGTGTCGTCCCGGGGTTCTCGTCGGTCCTCGATATCGCCGACAATAATGCTCCACCGGTGGTATTGGCTGATCGTAATTGTAAGAAAGAGGGGTGGTGGCGGATGGAGAACAAGATGTGGCAACTGAAGGAGATAAATAAGGTTTGGGTTTTGATTCAATGTTCCTTAAAAACAGGAAGGGAAGGGCACGGGTTAAAGTCTCATGTCTAATTCAAACGTTAGCCCATTATTACACTTCCAGATCCCACCCTCTCAGTTTCTTTTCAAACTAAATTCACTAATTACCAAATAGCCCATGCTCCACGAAATTCTTTACATTTCAAGTCCAATTTTTACCATATAGACCCAAATTCCAGAAATGATAACATTTAACTCCTTATGGCCAACACTGATGACTTATTACAAATTTAGTGCTAAAATAAAGTAAGATATAAAAATTCATCTCGACGTTTTGGGGTCTATTATTTATTTATTGATTTTAGTTTATTTTATTTTAAACGGAATGTTACATTGGCCCTTGAATAAAAAAATGTGTTAGTTAAGGATAATGTATGTTTGAACGTATTAATAGAAAAAATTTATTATACTATGGATCATATTGAGAAAAATAAGCATATAACAAATAATTTTCATTATCCTTGGACCAAAGGAAATGGTCTCGACACAAAGGAAGAACTAAACGAAAACTATGCATATCAAAAGTAAAATATCTACAAGGCTTCTAACAAAAATAAAAGTAGAGTACGTCACATATGAAAATGATTCCAATCGAATAATAAAGGGATACGATGTTCTTATCAACGATACATTCATTATTCAAAAGGTTATATATGTCACATGTCTTAAGCATAATCTCATCAATGTTGCAATGTTAAATGATGCCGAGTTCAAAGTAGAATTTGATTAAAAACACAGTTATGTCATGTATCAAGATTGATAAAAATGATTCATCTCGTCCAACACAAATAGAAATATGTACCCTATGGACATAGAGTTCATGAAAGAAAACCTTAGTTATGCTTTCTTGTCAAAACAAATTCTTATGAAAGCTGGTTGTGGCACCAACGTCTTCCGCTTAAACTTCAAATACATCAAATGCCAAACCATGGTATCACACCTTTTCTGAAGACACACCTTCCGAGGGTTTTGCTTTTCAGGGGATCTTCCAGTATCAACATCAAAAATTCTAAACAATGTACCTCAATACATCACATCAACTGTTGCAATCGATTGTATTACCCTTCACCTTTATATTAGGACTAAGGATTATTCTCGAAATCAAGTTATTGGTAATCTTAATGCTCGTGTTCAAACAAGGTCATCGAAATCTATTAAATATATAAATTTTGTAATAGATTTTGCTGACCTTGTTTGGACACTAACATTAGGATTGCCAATAACTTGATTTGGAGGATAAAAGTTATATTATGTGTTTATCTAACCTTGTTCTTAAATAGTCTTTTGAATCATCCTTAGGAAACAAGTTATATTATGGGGTTAATGTCATAAAAACCCTCAAGTTTTCAGGGTTTTGTCGGTTTTGCCCAAAGTTAAAATTTATGTCGGTTTTTACCTAAACATTTTCGAATATATATATATATATATATATATATATATATATATATATATATATATATATACACTTATATAAACATGTTTATGAATGAACAAGTTTTTTTATTGATGTGTATATTTTTAAATACATAAAAATACATATTTGTAGTTCTAAAAACATATTAATTTGTTTTTTTACATTTTAAATGGTTTATCCAATAAAAAAAAACCCATACACACTCACATACATACATATACATACATACATATATATATATATATATATATATATATATATATATATATATATAGAATTAGCATTAAAAAATGTAAATACAATATTTAATTAAATTTTTCGTTTATAAATATGATTTTTCTGCTTGATTACGTATAATATGAAAAAAATAGATTGGGTAAAAGTGTTAAAAAATTATAAACTTAAGGGTAAAAACGTAAAAAAATTATAAACTTAAGGGTTTTTTGCGACGTTAATATAATGGTAACCTGTTATCACCGGTAAACGGGTGAAACCGAACATTTTTTGGAAAATGTTAGAGTAAAAACGGACATAAATTTCAACTTTGGGCAAAACCGACAAAAACCTGAAAACTTGAGGGTTTTAATGATATTAACCCTTATATTGTGTGTTTATCTAACCTTATACTTAAAGTGTTTGTCCTTTAGTGCTGGTGAGATCCCTCCATGAGAACAAGTCATTTCATTTGCTAAAATGTGTAATAATTAGAGTTATTATGATTTGTCTTAAATGCTTAATCAATATATTTTTTGGTCTCACGACCGAAAAAAATGTTTGCTTTCAAAATAATCGATGATTAAATTTAAATGTACAAATCATTCTTTCTTCAAAAATACAGTTTTTTCAAATAAAAGACACATGTTAGTTCCCAAAAGTTTTCTTGTTTCTCAAAGGCTTGAGCCTTCTTTTTCTAATAGACAAAATATAACCAATTAATCAGTTAAGTGTGAAATCAATTTAGGTTTTAAATCGTCAAATACCGGATCACTTGAGTTTTTACATTTAATGATCATGTCATTATCATTAAATGTGTTGTACTTATCATTCTCCTTTTAATAGAAATGCAAAAACTTTTTTTTTTATTGAACCTGATGGTTAATGATCATACCTTGTATGTCGAAAACCCATATAGAAGAAGAAAAATAAAATATTTTTTTTTCTCATATGCAATATTAATTTATATTTTCTCATAAAGATTTTCTCTCCAATAATTATTATTTTATACAAAGATTAAAGGGAAGTAGGTCGAGCATAACAAATAGATCAGTATTAATAGTACATATAACGGCCTTTTGCTGGATAATAATAATAATACACTAGCAATACATACATAAAAATATTATACTTATGAAAGTGCGAGCGTGCGTATAAGTAATCTTTATGTATAAGTTTTAGAATTAAAATGATTAAATACTAAAACAAAAATTAATGCATGGAAATGTTTAATAAAAATAATCACTTTGAGATATTTTAAAAAGTTTTTTTTTTTTTTTTCAATTTTTTCGTCGTTTAAAGTATGTAAATTCTACATGGGAAAGTTACCTACGAAATAGTGAAGATGTAACCTCCACTTTAACTGTAGCGACTTAAGAGTTGGTCCAAATGACGCAAATACAATGTTTGAAGAAGATGTTGATTTTTCTACTAAAGTAATAAACGTGGTTATCTTATTAATTAATTTTATTGAATAAGACGAATCGATGTAAAAGAAAATCACTAAGAATATCTAAATATTTGTCTTTTAACACTATGCACCCATCATCTTTGAGTGCAATCATTATGAAGCATATTAACAAAATATTGGACTATGATTAGCATATTAACTAAGCAAGTAACTACTATAAGTAACCCAAGTTAAACACATGTCATTTCCATGCGATAAGCTAAAAATTAACTGAATTAATAAAAAAATTAATAAAAAAAAAAAAAACGAAATTCATCAAATTTAAAATAGGGAAAATATATTTGATCCTAAGATTAGGTAAAAAAAAATTATTTATCCCTGTTCCATAGTCAATTTGAAAAATATGAATTATAATATGATACCGTTACAGTACTAATGAATGGGGATATTAACTTATTCGATATATAAGTCTTTAAAGCATAAATTTTTATGTATTTATAGAAAATACTATTTAAAAATCACTTCTCATTTATAATAGGTGGAATCTCTAAATATTATTAAAAGAGAACCCTTAATTCACCAATGAAGCAATCATGATCCTTGATTGTATTTCAATCATATAATTTCCACTCTTAGATCAAATTTGTGACATCATCTTCTCCAAATAGAATTCAAACATTTAATTATTGAATCTTTAAATTTAGCAACTAAATTTCAATCACAATTACATTTAATTATAGAATCTTTAATTATAGAATATATCATATTTTCTAAAATATATTTCACAATTCAAGTACAATTACATTTACTTATAAAATCTTTAAAATCAACAATTATGTTATCAATTGAAGCATATCATTCTATTTATATATTAGGTATCTTCATAAATCTTGCCAAAAATATGAATAGCCGCCCCATCTTTCTCCTCTATTTTTTCTCTTAAACCATAATTCTCTAATCCTCTTTGTCCTCATGTCAATGGTTGTGCTTTAATTGATGCTTTGTGTGTTCATAATAGAATGTAGCACCATAAGTTGGTTCCTTTTTGCTCATGTATTCTTAGAATTTGCGTATTGCATCTTCCTTGCATCTCCAATTATCACACATCCGTTTTGGCTTCACACAAATCTCTACAAACTGAAGCAAGCATCTCCATCTTTTGACAATCTATGCCCTTATTTACCCTAATTAATATTGTTCATAATTTAACTCTCTTATTTATAGTTTTTGGCTTCAAAATTCAAACATGTTCAGTTTCTTCTTTTTTTAAAAACTCATTAAATAAACATATCAATAATTTTGTTATCTTTAATATATATTAAAACAATCTGGGCCATTGATTGTATTTCAATCCTATGTTTTCCACCCTTAGATCAAATTGATGACATCATCTTCACCAAATGAAATGTATTTAATTCCAATAAAAACTTTCTAATTGTCAAACAAAATTAACTTAAATCCATTGAAATGGAATGTATTTAATTCTAATAAAAGCTTCCCATATTTTAAATCTTGAAATTCCAGTTATAAAGGTTTTAAAATAGTCAACAATAAAAACATATTAAAAAAAAAACTTTTCAATTAATGCAATAAATATCAACCATTAATATAAACTAGATTATGACCCCGCGTAAAACGCGGGGGAACATATAAAAATATACATGTAAATGTATAAAAAAAGTTGGCACTATAAAAAAATAAAGTAACATAAACAGACTTAGCATTATTGCTAACATTTAAATGTTTGGAAAAAAAAACAAAGAAACACTTGAATATCTAGAATAGTTGAAGGACCTCTTTGTAAACATAACTTTTTGTTTTATTAGTTGGACAACCTTCCTCATAATATATGAGTACCTTCAATCTGTTTTCATTTGTGACGCGAGAAACAAAAAATATATAACTAAAAATGAATGAAGACAAGCTTATGTAAGTATAATCCAACATTTGATAATTATTAATGTCATTGACTTTTGTTAGTGACCATAACAAAATAAACTACTATAGGGAATTGCCTCCGCTGAAAACATAATGAGATTCTTTCATTAGACAAAGTTAAATTCATGCAAGGTATATAAGTAGTCTCCATAAAGAATCTATCATATATGATTCAGGCTTCAATGATGTTTCTTCCAAACCTAACAATCTATAATCTAGTACAATTGCATAGTCCTTTGGTTTGGTCGATATTACAAAGTAATATGACTGGAACACATATTTTTAGTGTAAGTTTATGGTTGGAAATTCTAGATGCCTTAAAATCATTCAACACAACTGAAGAGGAAATTGATTCCTCAAAAAAACCTGGTAACTCTGTATCACGTAAAGAATTTGAACTCATATGTTTTCCCTTCATCTTTCATCAATCCTAAAATGTAGTCATTGGTAGCATCAAATTCTTCATTTGTAGGGACCAAAATAGCTTTATCTTGAAAATATGATTGATCATCAAGATGATTTTCAAAGGATAGTTAAATGATGGATACAATTGAATGAATATGGTCACGTATAGAGCGAACAACAACGTCTTCTGGAAATTCAATTCAGCTTCACCATCATTAGGGCCACCAATATTACCATCACCAATTTTAACAATCCACTCATCAAATGCTTTTGTCTCATCCAAATCATAGTTATACAAACAAAAATAATCTCATGTTTCCAGTTAAACGTAAAACTGTACATCACGCCATAATTTGGACGAATATGATGCATGCACAGTATCCGAACAATTGCCTCTTTGTATTGCTAGAAGAATTTGTCTAAAGCCATCTCCATATAAAATGGTCTTACCTCCAAACGATTCTTAAAGATAAATACCTACAGAGCAATGATATCCTCTTTGTTGACCATATTTGATGTATAAACTTCATTTTCGTTGAATTGTGCGTCAGAGTTCACTAATACTTTTGTATTGGCACGCGATATCCCTCTAGACAATGCCACATAAAGTTGACCATGCATGAAACTGATTCTGCGAGATAAATACCAACATTTGGAATTGTTTCTCCGTAAGCTTTATTGATTGCCATTGCGAAACATAATTTGATTAGAAATTGTTTTCTTATCAGCTTGAATGGTAACATGTCATCTTCATGCGGACATAGAGGAAACCTTGGACCAAATCTCAAGATAGTTTATTTTTACTATTAGTGATGCAACGGTACCAAATAGTTTCTTTTGATGATAAGTTTCAGACGACTATTTAGGGGTTTAAGGTTTAGAGGGAGGGTGTGTTGCAATAAATATTAGCAAATTTGTTAAAAATGAGACTTATTTATGAATGCAAATTTTCATATTTTCTTAGCAGGAACATGTCATACTTTAAAGAACTCGTAATATATTGTTCTTGTATCAACTCTTATTCATATATAAGTATACATTAATCCTAAAAAAATAGTTATTTTGTCAAAATATATGTTTAAAAACTAAAATTATATGTGAAATTTATTTTAAAATGGATAGATGCTAACACTCTTTTTCGTAATATGATTTTCATATATGAAAAACATAAACCATGATTACTTTTATAATTTGAAAAATTAAAACATGATTACTTTTATATATCTGACAATATTTTCATATAACAAAACTTTAGAACATAATTAATCGTTTAAAGATAATAAAGAAATATTGAAATAAAGAATCAATTAATTGGTTGCTATCTTATTTTTATTTTTATAAGGTGATAATCTCGTTATGTCTTATTTAAAAACTTATATTATAATATAACTTATATATATATATATATATATATATATATATATATATATATATATATATATATATATATATATAGGCTTAGGTTATTGTATTTAAACTAATTATTGTACATCTATCGTATGCTATGAGAATTACTAACAGAATAAGTAGTTTAGTAATGCAAATACATTCAATCTTACAAGAATATCGTCATTTTCATGCATTTTCGTTTATTATTATTTTTTTTGTTCTCACACATCGTTTTTCACTCATTTTCATTCTGACAGAATACGACCCAATAAAACATTCTGACAGAAAGGAGAATAATAATAATAAGTGTATAATAACTTTATAGACGATTTAATTAGTGAGAATGTGTGTTAATGATAATAGTTATGTAAGATTGAACGTATATATATTATCAAATAACATATTTTCTTTATCATTCTCATAGCATACTATAGATGTACAATAATTAGTTAGAATACTTGAACCTAGCTCTCTCTCTCTCTCTCTCTCTCTCTCTCTATATATATATATATATATATATATATATATATATATATATATATATGATAAATACAAAATAAATTAATATATTATTATCATTCTACTTTTTTTTTTTTGCAAATTTCAATACTAAAAACAAATTTACCCTAGAAAATTGTCATATTAATGACCTACTAATTAACAGTTAAATTTATATACTACATAAATGGTTCACATATGAACAAAAGTACACAAATGCTCCATATTTGAAATGTTTTTCTTACATAAATGGTCTATTACGCGAAAGAAAATAAAAATGTACTTTCCATTAATAAAATGTTTTCAAAAAAATCCTATTAATTAGCTCTAATGTAGAAAAAAATAATTTGTTTCTAGATTAGCCAAAAAGAATACGGAAAAGTCATTTTTTGAAACTACGATGCTACTAATGAACGTTTTTGCAAAGTTTAATGGTATTAATGAATTTTTTTTCCAGAAAACAATCGTTTAAATGAGCTTCAATGTACAAAAATTATAACTTTCCATATCAACTAAAAATAATCCAAAAAAGTCATTTTTTAAGAGTATGATGCTATATATGAACTTTTTTTTTCAAAGTTTAATATTAAAGCAATTTTTTTTCCCAAAAAAGGTCCTAATATAAGGTTAAAAGAACATATTGTAAAATGTTTATCGATATATTGTTTATAACTTCCATCATCACTTATTTTCAATCGTTGCTTTGCTTCAAACATTCTCCTACAACATCATTCTTATTGTTTATAACTTCCATCATCATTATCTGCTTCAAACATTCGTTGTTGTGCACTAGAAGGTCAGTACCTTCTTTCGTTTAATTAATAAAGATATATTTTTTTAGTGTTTGAATGTAAATTAATATCCTAATATGATGGTTGAATCACAACATTTCTAACTTTAAATTGAAATCATAACTAAAGGTTATTGATATTGTTGGATGATTTTTTTTTAAATGTTAAGTATGATGTGAAGGTTTAAGGGCAGAAAGGTAAATTTATTTGTGATAGAATAAAGATGGAAGATTCACATTTACCTTTTGAAGGTATCAAGAAACTCCTAAATTTATGTGATTTATTTTAATTTGATAGCAAATTAGATGCATGAAACCTTTAAGTAAGGAAACGTAAGGGCAAAAGGGTAATTCGACTTAAGAAACTATAAAAGCATTAGGATGGAAAAACAACTCAACAATAGATATTGAGATGACACATATACTAAAATGATTCTTTTAGCATGGTACTTCCATTTTTTATCCGAAGTCTAAATCATTAATTTAGTATGGACTATGTTCATCAAAAGGGTAAATCGGTAATTTAATTTAAAAACAGATCAAATCGGTTGTTACTACTATTTATGTTTGTTTGATTATCGCAACTTGACTATTGTTTCTGAATTTATTGTCGAATTTAATAATTTCATATTATACTATTTTTAGGAATGTACGTTCAAAGTACATTGTTATACCATTTTTAGTAGTAACATGTGATTTTTTCGTGTTGTAAATGTCTTTTAATTTATCTTTTATTCACTATTAACGGGATGGATTTTATAAACAATTTAATACATAAAGGGTTAAACTATAACTATTCTAATTTGTATATGTTTCTGTACAGTATATACAACCTTTCAAAGATTGTTTTCTATGGCTAACAAAATTATGTTTCTATTTTTGAAATCTCATAAAACATTACATAAGGTTTTTTTGGTTTAACATATTACATCATTCAGTCTAGATTAAGTCAAACAAAACAACAATGTACAACTTTTCATATTAAATGTTTAACCTATTAACTTGGACTCGATCCTCAACAACCTCTATAAACTGAAATAGCTATGTGATTTTTTTTACAAATTATAGCAACATACTTACCATGAAATAATAACTTTTAATGTAAACTACAACTTAGCTTTTTTATCGGTAACAACAATATACCACACTTAATATCAACATCCTTGCCTACCGGTTTCTCTAAATATTAATACATGAACCATATCAAAAGCAGGCTAAGAAGTTAGAATCCAAATTAGGAATGATCTTATTTCCTTGAATATCAGATTTACGGTATTATAGACAAAGTTTTTGTTTGATTCTTAAATTGTCAATGTGGTTGTATTTATATGGTAGAATCAAATTGCATAATTACAATTAACATTTTTTTATTAAACTTTGTATGTAAGTATGAAACAACAATAAATATATTTTTGAAGGAAGATTGTTCAAAATAATTTGCATAATCTAAATACATGTTAGTTTAGTTCATTTCTTATACTTTCATATAACATTGGATTTTTTTTGTCATGTTACATTCAAAAGATGGGTTATTAGAACATGCAGCTTAGGTGTTTGACGAAATGTTATAAAGAATCTAACACAAGTTCTCTACGCTAATCTTACAACCAGGTATAAATTTTGCTTTTTTTTTTCTAGATTTATTAGCATCATGTGTGTTTGATGTTTGCAACTTTGTAGTGTTACATGTTTTTTTGTCTCGTCCTCAAGTTTTTCTATCTCTGATAGGGCTTCATTTTGTATATTTGTTGTAAACTATCGATTCAATCTATTGCACTTTATTATGACTTTTATCAGCGTGATATGATTCTAATAAATTGTCCATTTCTTGGTCTTTAAGAAAAAGATGTTCTAACTGGATTACTATCTACGTCTGTGATATTTTATTTTGCTGATTAAGCAATCTATGATTTGGCTATGATGGTTTTTACGGATTATGTTTGGACTGATAACTGTTTCTGTCATCAAAAAATACATACAACAAAAAGTGAAAGACGGTTTTTTATATTAATACCCTCATCTAACTTTAAAGGAACTTTTTTCAACTTTGATGACATGTAACAGAGTTTTGGCTGAAATTTTCAATTTTGTCAGCATATAACAAGTTATGACTTAAATAATGATATTAGATATTTGGGCAATCAGGTTCTCTTCGGTTCTAAAATTATTTTGTAGAAAATGGTCCAATTTGGTATTATTGATCTCATAAAAGACAAATCTCATATCCCTTTTAGCGTATCCATTGAGTTTAATAGTTTCTTGTCTATATTTGTTTTTTTTAAAAAATGTTAAATCTTGATTTAATGAATGCAAGTCAACATGTAGTAAAGGTGCAAGAAGAGCAAAGTATTAAATATGGGATGATCATGCCTATGTCAAGCCAAAATAAAATTCTAATGTAACAAATGCTAAATTCGAAAGATAGGCACTTGTAATGCAAAATACATATTATACTTCCCAAATAAATAACCAAAAACTAACCTCATCGCCAAATAAATTACATTTTAACTAACATCAATAAATTATGATTATACTGTCTTGATTTTTAATTATACATTATAGCAAATCAGTTAGTATATAGTCAATATTCTTATATTCGTATCGGTTTTGAACTACAAAAACTTTATTCAAATAATAAAAATGAAATAGAACATATACGATGGTAATAATACAAAAATAACCTTCAAATTTGGTCTGATACAAAAAATAGTCTAAAACTTATTTCTAAAAGCAACAAGAAATAACAATGAACTTTTAAAAAGAAATGAGAAATTGAAGCGAACTTTTCAAAACCATCAAGAATGTATAATATAGGATGATAATAATGCTGAAAAACACTGAGTTTGGTCTGATGCGAAAAATGTATTTTTATATTAAAGTAGGATTGCAGTAATACTAAAAGAACATATATGTTTTTTATCTGATGCAAAAATGGTCGAAACATACTTCTAAATCAGCAAGAAATAAAAATGAATTTTTAATTCATCTTTAAATAACCATTTAGTAGCTATATGTAAAAGATATGAATACTCAGCAGTTAAGGCCATAGACCTTACACAAACGTCTGCAAATGTCTTGAAGTAAGCATTCATTTTTCCATTATTTTATCATTATCATAAAAAATAATAAAAAACGACATCATCATGTGTTTATTGTTTAATTCGTCTCATAATAACAGGTAATTTGTGTGTTAATTATGTATTTTTAACATTTTCAATGAGTCACGAGCAAAATCTAAATCGAGCAAACATAATTGTTTTTATATTTATTTGTTAGAGTTTCTTTATATTTAATATTGTGGGGTGTTTATGTGGTTCATTTCGAATAAACATAAATACGTTTCTAATTTTTGAAATAAACAATTCTATTTTGCAATATAACCATGAAATAACAACGCATTTTGAAGGTACATTATCAAATGTTGGATTATACTTGCGTAGACCCGTTTTAGCATGGTCAACTATATGTAGCTGTTTTCCGTGTCACAGGTAAAAAAGGTTTGAAGATACTTTGTGACGAGAAAGGTCGTTCAACTAATCAAACAAAAAAATTGTTCACAAAGAGGTCATTCAACGATTATATATATTTACTGATTTCAGTGTATTTTCTACACATTTCAATAATACCAATAAACCTGATTTTTTTATATTCTGCAATATCTATATACATTTATAATTTATTTATGTGTTCTCGCGTTTAACGCGAGTCATAATCTAGTTTATATGATATCACTCCTATTTTCATTAAATAGTATAATGTATCAATTATAATTCGTATAAAAATTTTGTCACCGCTATCATAGCAAATATAAATGGTATCAATTTATATGTCTATCCAAAGAGATTTATTAATTTCGTTCATGAGTTTAAAAGTTAAAACATTAGGAAAAAATGAGACTGTCAATATTATTAAAACTTTAAACTTTACTAAGATGTAAATGATCACATCAAAGCTTTTAAAATATTAAACAACAAAGATACTAAAAATTATATATATATATATATATATATATATATATATATATATATATATATATAACTGATATTTATCGTTTCAATCCTGACTCGATCTTTAAAAAATAAAGCATACGAGAATACGACTACGTTTGTTATTATTATTATTTAAGAATTCGAATTTCAAAATATATTTAAGGGGTAGTATAGACATTTCGTGAACCCATATAAACATTTTTGAAAAAAAAACGTTTTCTTAACAGAATGAGTTTTCATTCATTCTTGAAAAGAATATGATTTTCTCTTTGGAGTGGGGTATTCCTAAAGGAATATCAACTAAAAATATATAAATCTACAAACGAAACTAAGAATAATATACTAAAAGATAAAACCAATCTTATGATAATAAATTTCATTCTTGACATAATTGCAAAAAACTAAGCTACAATTGTAAGGTCAATTTTTATGATCTGATGAGTCAAACTACTTTTGCATGCTGTCCTCCAGCGCCAGCGGTTTCTCCAGTGCTAGCATCAACACCATTAGAGCATCAGTGACATGTTTTCCTTTTGTATATTATTCGGTTAGGTATTGTAATTAAAAAATAGATATATGCTCTGTAATCTTGGTGATTAGGATCAGTCTATATTTGAGATTAGATTCAAATCTCGTTAATGTAGGGATTTCCGTAATTGTCTTTCTATATATTCTTGTAATATGGTCCAACTTTAGTATCGCTTTGTGTGTGACTTTGTGCCGCTTTGTGCACTCGTTCTCTTGGTGAAAACTTTTCTTATTTAAAACCATCTTTGTGATAATCTTTTTGTTCTTTTGTTCTTCATTATATCTTGTTTGTATCCGATCAAACGAACCTACATGTGGTATCAGAGCAGGTTTTCTGAAATAGTCAAGTTATCATGTCCTTTCCATATAATTGTAAATCCTCTTTGACTATTCACTTGTTCCTATATATGCTTTTAAATTTTGTCATATACCATGTTTCTCGAATTGATGTTGAATTTGATTCTAGTCTTCAACTGTATTGTGTGATACAAGGATTAAACCATTTCTTATTCTTAAGTCACCATCTGTCAATTATTCATGCTGATTTCACCTCGATGTGATTGAGATATCATATTTATTTCTTATAATTCTTCTGTAAAGAACATGACGACTCACTATGAAATACCACACACTAATGAAAGTTTGTCCTTCTATGCCGATGGTTAGAGTATGTACCGTAGTTTATCACACAAACCAACCCATTCTTACACCTACTTTCTTCAGTAAAGTTTTATGATTCAGAGTATGATACCAGACGAGGATGAGAACTAGACAAATCTGTGATGATAGATATGTCATATACCGTGATGTATTACACCCACTCTTGCCCTAAAGTTCTTCTAATAAAAGAAGATTATGATTCAGTGTAACCAGCCATATGTTGATGAAACTTCGCTATACTATATCAATGAACGATTGTATAATCACATGAAATCTGGAGATATCACTACCACTCCTATATACCAACTACATTTTATAGCACGCCGTTCAGTTTCGTTGATCGTGTATCTCGCTGATATGTTGGTTCATTGATTATAACAGTAGTTTTTAGATAGCGATCAAAATGTGTAAATTCGTCTTAGAATACGATATTTTCACGACAGTTTTTGTCAAAAAAAAAAATGATTACATCAAAAGGGGGAGCCTTTTTGACAAGTCATCCCAATCATCTTCTACATTGCTTCAAAGTTCTGCTACCGAGTTCAAATTTCCTTCTAAAATCAACATGGCTCGAGTTCTATATAGTTATGTCCCGACTGTAAATATCATCAGAGCTCCCAACACTCATGAGACTCCTATTGTCATTCAAGCAACCAATTTCACCTTCTTAAACGTCATCCCAACTCAACATCAAGACTCAGGAATCGAGGATGTAATGACCAAAATTTTCAACCAATTTAAAACGTTCTATCTCATTCAAAAACCATTAAGTTCATATATCTTGTTTTCAAAATATTTCAAACATCAGAGTATTTCCCAAAACCATATCATAAGAACATAAAACATGAGGAGCGGTACGATCATGCCTTTGCCTTACCACGATCTCCTGAAGCACCTGAAACAATAAACCACAACTGTAAGCCCGAAAGCTTAATGAGCTTCCCACAAAGTACCCATACACACATAAACATATGCATACAACAAGGAACAACATACTATGGGTCCAATAAACCTTCCAGTTGGAATACCCTTGGCCCTCAACCGTCGGGTTGGAATGCCTACATACTACGAACCCAATCATCCTACCGGGATGGAATACTCTCAGCCCACAACCATCGGGTTGGAATGCCCAAACACCTATACGTACAACAATAACTACTATGGGTCCAATCATCTCGCAAGATGGAATACCCTAGGCCCCTCAACCATCAGGTTGGAATGCCAACATAATATGAGTTCAATCATCCTACCGGGATGGAATACTCCTGGCCCACAACCATTGGGTTGGAATGCCCCACTTCCTACACATACAGTAACTACTACTACTATGGGTCCAATCATCCCTCAGGATGGAATCCCCCAGGCCCCTCAACCATCAGGTTGGAATGCCAACATAATACGAGTCCAATCATCCTACCGGGATGGAATACTCCTGGCCCACAACCATCGGGCCCCACTTCCTATATATACAGTTGTTGGATTAGTGTCTAAGTCCATAACTATTTTGGTATGTACTTGACCCGATTATGAGCATGGTCCTTTTGGGTTGCCTTCACCATAGCCATATGTAGGATGAATTAAGGAGATAAAGGTTTAATTATGATTTATTAATATATTATGAGAATAATATATTAAAGGAGAAATCATATTGTTTAATTAATATTAGTCAAGAATTAATTGATAATTAATTTTGTGCCTAAAAGAGATTAATTAAATATAGGGGACTGGACTGCAATTATTTGATAATTGAGTTATTGGGCTAAGGAATGCTAAAGGAACAAGGGGTTAACGAAATTATGATGGGATCCCATCATATTTTCGTCCATGGCCTTATCCCAGAAGGTTCCATGGGCTACTTAGAGTTTAAGCTGTCCATTAGGGTTTTGACTGAAACCCTAGGAGCCCACACAAGTATATAAAGAACCCCTTAGACCCCAAAAACATGGCTAACTGAATCCTTAGGGTTGCTAGACGTTTTTGGGTGCCTCCTCTCTTCTCCTTCTTCATCTAGTTGCTTAGTGGCGTTTGTGACTCCATTAGAGGTGCAGCACTTGAGGCACTAAGCTTTCTCAAGCCAATCAAAGCAAGAAATTGATTGTTATTGCAATATAACAATCAAAAGTAATTACTAAACCCTTATTTCAGTTCTTATATGATAGATCTAGGGTTTATAGCTTTGGATATTCAATTGCATATTCATTAGACAAACTAGATCCAAAAGCTATTAGGGTTTGCATGTACACAATATGAATGATGTTTTGCTCGAAACCCATCAGTGGTATCAGAGCCTAGGGCTGTTTGTTAGTGAACTTGATGCTTATTTGAATGAAAAATCAAAAATTTTGACTTTTTGGGGCTGGACTCACGGAGTCCAGGACTGAACTCGCCAAGTCCACAGGGTACTCGACGAGTCCAGTGCTGACTGGACGAGTCAGCGGGTCTGACAGCTATATTTCACGATTTTCTTCCTGTTTTGGCTGTAGATAATTACTTAAACCGTTTTATATTAATAAAATCCAATTTTTATCAATATTTGGAGTTTATCCTTGCCAAAATTGAAGATAATTGTCAAATTTTTGATAATCTTTTGTTTTATTAGATAAATATTGATTATTTGTAATTTAGATTTAAATTATCTTGTGAAAAAAAAAGGGTTTCAAATTACTCCCTTTAGGTTTTATAGTTTAAATTTGAACTTAAAAGTTTTGTTTTTGAAATTTAAATAAGTTAAACCCTAATGTTTTGAAAAGTGTCAAAACTTGCCCTCAAGTTTTGGATTTTAAAATTAATTAAAAGTCTTAATTTGAAATTTTAAATTCTAAAACCCTAGTAATTTGAAAAGTTCAAAGCACACCCTTATGGTTTTATTAATTAATTAAAGTGTATAATTAAAAGAGATTTAATAAACCTATAAATTTTTGGTTTACATTTAATTAAATTAAAAGTATAATTTACTAAATTAAACCACCTAGTATTTTAAAAGTTTAAAATACACCCTATACTATATATATATATATATATATATATATATATATATGAGTAAAGAGTCAGTTTTACCGTTAGTATGCCTCATTCACGAAGCTGGTCTATAAGGGGTGTTTAAGGAAATTGCCTATAAAATGGCGATTGAATGGGTATCCACTCTTACCCGCCGCACTCATGACTAGTGGAGGGTCGTTAGCCGAACGGATAGGATAGGACAGAAACCTTCCATTAAAAGTATAATGAAGTACAAAGTAACTAAATATATTTTTTTTTAAATTCCCAAATCATAGTTATTTTAGGCAAAATGTGAAATTGTATGCTAATCCATGGAATGAAACTTTGTACCCTTGCCGAGACGTTAGAGTAGCGTGTGTGGTTAACTGGCATACTAATTTGGGTTTGACGTTGGTAGCGAAGGGTGACTCGATGTTTATCATAGATCAATGGAGCGTGTGTGGCTAACCAACACATTGATTAGGTGATAGTAGCATTGAGTGCACCACATGATTCGCATGGTTATTCACACCTTATTTGTGATCCTCGGCATCCCAGTCACAAATTGAAGGGCATAATCAAGAATAAACATGCCATTGAAAAGTTCATTGACTCTTAAAAGATCTAGGAGTTTCAATTCATTTAAAAGTTAAACTTCATTTTCGTTTTTCATGGTCGAAATTGGTAAATCGTCATTTACCTACCTTCAAATATTCTACAACTAGATTACGACATCCCTCTTCTAGGTTGTAGAGTATTGTGTTGGATCCTAGCCTTGATGTTTCATTTTAGGTGTTACATCAAGGATTCTTATCAACTGACTTGAAATTCTCCCGTTTTGTAGATGTCTGAATCTTACAATGGTCTTCCCAAATCATTAGGAACAAACTTTCCAGATGAAGATGACGTTCCAAGATACGATCAAGGAAATGAGAGTCATGCTTCACTTCCTCCACCTCCTCCAATTGTTCTCCCTAACCCACAAGTTCAAAGGCTTGAAAAGTTCAAGCTCACTCAAGCCCTTTTGGCAAGTAAACACGAAGATGGGAAACCTGTGTGTGCACACATCTTAGAGATGAAGTCACACATTGATAGGTTAAGGATGTTGGGTGTCGATATCTCAGAGATGTTGGTTGTTGACTGGGTTGTTCAGTCACTTCTTGAATCATATAGTGACTTCTTAAGAGAGTACTATATGATGGAACACGACGTGACCCTAATTGTTCTCACTTATTTGCTTATAGCTGCTGAATCAACAATGATTTGGCGTGCTGGTCAAGCAAATTTGTCTGGTGAATCAAACTCCCAAACTTCAATGGACGTTGGCAACGTTGGAAGTCCAGAAAGGACTGAGCATGGATAGGAACACGTACAACATAAAAATCTAAGTGTCATAAGATTCCCTCCATCATGAAAATGACTGTGAGGAAATGCTTTCACTAAGAGAGATTTTAAGAAGATAGCGATTGTGAAAATTGTATTCTCAAATTCGATTATGGTTACGACATTGCTTACCATAGTTCGAATTGTGAGATTTGGCAATTAGTATAACATTTGGGACTTACTGATATAAGTTCTGAATTGTTTAGACACACATATGAGCTATCTAAGGCAAAGGTGTATAAGTTTAAGAAGCTTAGATAAAGGCTTATCGAAGCATATGGTATCAGAAATTCAATAGGCATTGTTTTCTAGAAGTTCAGTTGTAATCTGAATGCATGTCAAAGCTAGTGGGAGCATAAGTGTTATGCTTATATGATAATAGTCATCATGATAGTGGGAGCATAAGTGTTATGCTTGTATGATTATTATGGTAAGTATTGCAAGTTAGAAATATTAATTATAGAAAAATAAATATTCAATTTGCAAAGTTGCATGGGTTGAAAAGTTGTTTTGCTATAATTTAGGGAGAGAATATTATACTTCGTTTCAAAATCTAAAGCTTAGATTGAGAAATTTTAATAAATATAGTCAAAGGATACATAGTGTGTTCTCAAATTTCAATTATGATTACGACATCCATCTTCATAGTTCGAATTGTGAGAACGTGACACATAAAATATTATGGCAGAAGATTGATAAAGTATCATATCTTCATGTAAGATATTATACATCATGTCCCACACGCTTCGGGGTATAGGATCGATTGCAAATGCTATAATATTTAACCATTCTAAAATTTTACAAATGTCTAGCACATTAAGAGGGAAAAGTACTAGAATCGGATTTGACTAAAATAATTAAACAACTATCAAAGGACGATCCAAAGTTCGTTGAGGATTGGTTGCTTGTGAGTAGTTGGATGTATGGTATTGGATAGACCATATCGACATTATTATGAACAGATAAGATTCTATTAAGAATGTGTTGTCATATGGCAAATATGGAAATGTTTCCATATTGGGAGTTGGATATTGAGAGTCTATGTCTAGATTAGAAAATTTTATGCAAGAAGGATGTTCAAAGGAATGGACTTTCAAAGTGAGACTTCGCGTCTATGGAATTGTCTTGTAACAATTTTTGATAGAGTACTTTGTAATTTCATTGGCCAAGTCTTAGTGACTTTTGTGCTATGACTTTGCGAAAGGATCGTTGCATAAAATGTTAGAATTTAGCATATTCTAGTAGTGGCAAGAACCTTGTGTTCTAACACTAATGATAAGGATTGGGAATTGTGAAATGAGCATCATTGGAAAAGTTTTTGAATTGATCTATTTCACAAAGAAAGGACCATAAGAAACATAGTGTGCATGCTTTGTGCATGGGACAGCTATTGTTGTAATTTGAGTAATAAGTTGATTTTCTGAAACAGTAAATGATAAATAATGAGTAATCAATATGGTGGTTAAATAGAAGTGTTTTATTTACTCTCACAAGTTTGGGGCCATATAGGATTAAGTATTATTATTGTGTTTAAATTTTGCATGTTTTGACTTCCAGAATAACTAGGTTATTCGAACCTCCACAGTCGGTCATACTTTGGAAGTAGGTATGAAGAAAGACTGTCATGAAGAGTCTGTAGATTGTCTAAAGAGTTTAGACATAACACAAGTTTGCTGCAGAGTTCATGAGTGCTTTAATAAGATTAGAGTATTGGATTAAACCCACGCTCATAAGAATCACTTCATGGATTTTATCTCGAGTGATTGTGAGTCGATAATACTGCATATTCTTAAAACCGAGACATGTGAGTTGTTATTTGTTGGTCGGTTGCACATTGATAATAAGAAAACGCACCAGTAACTTGGTGTTATAAAACTTATTGTTGTGTGTGATTCGATCAGTGAATGCAAGCGATCATTTGAGTCGTAGTTTATCCATTCCTTTTACCCAAAGTGGGATAAAAGCGATATCTGTGGGCCCCTCGATGATATAGTGATGACACCTAAGCGCTTGGCCAAGCCGGGACTAAGTTGATGTGTTCAATTGTAGTCTGTTGTCATTCGTCATAAATCGGAAGTCTGGAAACAGTATAGAGAGAATTATTAAAATTCACGTCTTATGTCTATACGATATCTTGAGAATGGAGGAATATATGATCCCTTATCTAAAGGACATGCGTATCTGATGAGATCATAGTTGACAGCGGCTTTTGAAAGCTACGATTGCTGATCAGGTTCTAAAGTCTTACGGAAAATAGTTATTAGACTTATCCAAGTGGGATAGTGTTGGATTAATGTCTAAGTCCATAAGTATTTTGGAATGTACTTGACCCGATTATGAGCATGGTCCTTTTGGGTTGCCTTCACCATAGCAATATGTAGGATGAATTAAGGAGAGCAAGGTTTAATTATGATTTATGAATATATTATGAGAATAATATATTAAAGGAGAAATCATATGGTTTAATTAATATTAGTCAAGAATTAATTGATAATTAATTTTGTGGTTAAAATAGATTAATTAAATATAGGGACTCGACTGCAATTATTGGATAATTGAGTTATTGGGCTAAGGAATGCTAAAGGAACAAGGGGTGAACGAAATTATGATGGGAGCCCATCATATTTTCGTCCATGGCCTTATCCCAGAAGGTTCCATGGGCTGCTTAGAGTTTAAGCTGTCTATTAGGGTTTTGACTGAAACCCTAGCAGCCCTAACAAGTATATAAAGAACCCCTTAGGCCCCAAAAACGTGGCTAATTGAATCCTTAGGGTTTCTAGACGTTTTTGGGTGCCTCCTCTCTTCTCCTTCTTCATCTAGTTTCTTAGTGGTCTTTGTGACTCCATTAGAGGTGCAACACTTGAGGCACTAAGCTTTCTAAAGCCAATCAAAGCAAGGAATTGATTGTTATTGCAATATAACAATCAAAGGTAATTACTAAACCCTTATTTCAGTTCTTATATGACAGATCTAGGGTTTGTAGCTTTGGATATTCAATTGCATGTTCATTAGACAAACTAGATCCAAAAGCTATTAGGGTTTGCATGTACACCATAGGAATGATGTTTTACTCGGAACCCATCAACAGTAACTACTACTACTATGGGTCCAATCATCCCTCAAGATGGAATACCTCTGGCCCCTCAACCATCAGGTTGGAATGCCAACATAATATGAGTCCAATCATCCTACCGGGATGGAATGCTCCTGGCCCACAACCATCGGGTTGGAATGCCCCACTTCCTATACATACAATAACTACTACTACTACTATGGGTCCAATCATCCCTCAGGATGGAATACCCCAGGCCCCTTAACCATCGGGTTGGAATGCCAACCTACTATGAGTCCAATCATCCTACCGGGATGGAATACTCCTGGCCTATAACCACCGGGTTGGAATGCCAACCTACTAGCAAACACGCACACATAACAGGAAACCACATAGCACTCTACAGAACCAACATACTAGGGACCAATCATCCTACCATGATGGAATACCCTCTGCTACTGTTCAACATACATAACCCGTAGGTAACCTCCTACCAGCATACATAAGGCAAGACCAACTACAAATCTAAAAATAACCACTACCCAACTACCAGGGCGCTGATCCAGCAGAACTAGCCATTACTTAACTATCCATTCCTCTAGGATACTAAGCTAACAAGTCATATCCTCATATCATTATCCTATCTACCAGGATACTAGCAATCATATCATCACATAACATAACAAGCTCTAAACAACAATTCAAAGGGCTGGCCTTGGTGCCTTAGACCCTTGAGTACAGTGAGGATAACTCACCTGAAATGAAGAACCGAACCACGGAAGCACACACCCGAAGCACTACTCCAAACTCCAACACCTATTGCCATCAATGGACCATTGACATAAATAACCAATTACTATAACACCCTTGAAGGTCAAAGTCAAAGTACAGGTCAAAGTCAAACTTCCTGACTGACTCTACTTGCCGAGTCAACCCGTTGACTCATCGAGTCCTTATACTCTGAAAACTCTTAGAACACGACTCAACTCGCTGATTCACTCCAAGACTCGTCGAGTCCAACGATCTCCGAGTCCCCATCCTGCTCAACTCACAGAGTCAGCCCTCGACTCAATGATTCCAGGCTTTAACCAGAAGAGGTTAGGGTTCCGCGACCAGACTCACCGAGTCTAAGAACAGACTCGCTATGTCGAAGGCAATCTTCAACAGACTTGCCAAGTTGTTCCTCCAACTCGTCGAGTCCATTCTCATGTTCATACAACTCGTCAAGTACACCCATATGACTCGCCGAGTCTCTCCAGTTCTCAATCCATACAGTGGCTTTTCGAGCCATGTAGGGGCTCCGATACATAGATCCACTCTTCTACAGTCTAACCCTCACATAAAGTTGCAAACTTTACATGAAACCACGAAGCTATAGGCCTAAAACACTCTAGGGATACGGTTTATGACAAAGGGGCTTCACCAACAACTCTTAGACAGAAGCTTTATGACATTTTGGACCATCACAAGTCTAGATCTGGAGTAGCAACCTCAAATCTACGCCTCTAACTTGAAATAGCTCTCAATCATACCAAAAATGCCCCAAATCTCAAATGATAATAGATCGAGATGCAAAAGAGCCCAAGCAACAGATTATTACCTCCAATATAAGCTCCAACTGAAGTAGATCCCGGATCGACATTACTCCTTTGCAGCAAGCCTCTTGATCTTCAAGCCTTTTTTCACCAAAATCACTTATCTAGGCTCCAAATTACTTCCAAGGGCTCTCACTCAAGATTTAGGGTTTCTAGATCTCAAAAGGGTAGCAAAGAGGCTGAGGGTGGGTTATAATGTGCTTTATATAGGGCACAACCCGCAGGATTAGGGTTTTCTCTCTTCAGCACCGACTCTTCGAGTCCAAGCCGCCGACTCAGTGAGTTGGCCACTTAAACCGCGACAGAATCTCTCTCTGACTCGGCGAGTAAGCAGACCTACTCATCGAGTCCCTTTCCTAAATTTACACTTTTGGTCCTTCATTGAACTCCTGAAATTTGGGGTGTTACAACTCTCCCCCACTTAAATTAGGCTTCGTCCTCGAAGCCTACTGCAGTATACGCTTCAGAACAAACCCCTTGCACTGCATACTCTGACTTCTTAATCAACTCATGCTCTTACAAACCCTACTTCTGCATCTATCTTAAAATGGCTTATTCTCACGTGGCATCCTTGCCACTACTCTAAGGCGAGCATCGGCCTTTCAACTCAATAGCACCATGAATTAACCACGAATCACCTGATAATACTAACCCTTCATATTAGGGACACGCTTCCGCGCCCTACAACGCTAGATTCCACAAGCACCCACTGAGCTCTGCTAAGAAACTAATCCATCTTCCTTCACCCAAAATTGGTGATAACCCTGATAACTTGCAACCTGGAACGATTCATGTTCCACCCTCTGGTTCTATCCCTTACGTGCTGACAGGATGATGCATCCTTCAGCTCCCATAACCCATCAACTAACCATATCGCGTAACCACTCATATCTGGCCCAATCAGCCTCAGGCTGGAATACCAGGCACGCCTATAACGGATCCAATCATCCCTAGGATAGTATACCCTCGCATCCTTATATATGTTTGGCCCAATCAACCCTCGGGTTGGAATACCAAACACACCAGGTCCAATCAATCATAGGGTCTGGTCATCCTCATGATTGAATACCCCAGATTGGAATACCTCCACATACATAACTCAAACCTACAACCATACTCGGAACCAAGGACCTTATCCTCGCGTCACCCTCGAACCCTTCGGTTTACCACAACTGAGTGTAACCCACTCATACCTCTCTATCACGATCTCTAGGTCCTTGACCTCCGACTATAATATCCTTATACAGTCCTCATCACCGGTCCAGATTGCTCCCGAGTCTGTTAACTTGCTACCTCACTCTCCTCTGTCTAAAACTCCGATCTGGAGCCACTATCCTCATCCTCTTCCAAGGAGACTGAAAACATGCCTGCGTATCATCCAACATTGCCACAGTGACAGATCCTCGCTATACATCACCACTTAGCGGTGCTCACCGCTATCTCCTAATATGCATACATACTTAGAGACTGATCGCATAAACAGCAACCCATACATAGTCTGCCGCATTTCCTCGACATCTCCACCATTCGGGGACAACCCCACTAGCCGCTATCAAAAAAACAGCATCCTCACTACTGGTTCAAAGACCCACGACACATGCAAAGCCCTTACTATAACTAAACCGCCTCATCGCACCACCCCAATAACAACCATTCAAACCGCGTCAAGCAACCTTCTACAACCAGCGGCTCATCCAATAATTTGCAATTCTCCCCCACTTAGGGTACTAACCACCATCCACTGGCGGCGAAGCTAACACGCTGCTCAATCGAACCCCACTAATACACCGAACTTCAAGGAACCTAAGTTCATGCTGAAAGTTCCCGAATTCCCGAACCATAACCTTCCTTTCTCACAAATTCAACACTGGATACTAACCCTCTACAAAAACCGTCAATACTAACTCTTCTCTAACACATACAACACTTTAATATCTCATGCAAGAAACAACATCTCATAATCCCAACATAAACAAGATAAGGCAGATGAATATACCGGCTGACACGTCTGGTGCTGACCCGATCTCCTCGGTCACAAGCTGATAAGCACGCCCTGGAGCCTTCGGAGGCTCTGCTTGACCCTGACCTCTGTCAGTAAGTCTCAAAGTGGTTGGCGCTAGGGCCTGCACTGACCTGGCGGACAGCAGAGGACACTGGGCCTTCATATGGCCCACCTGATCACAATGATAACAAATTCGGACTCATGCCGCTGGAGTCGACTGCCTGCAATCCCTGGCTATGTGACCCTCCTTGCCACACTTATGGCACCCCGAAGAAGAACGAAAACTACACTCGTGCACCTTGCCGCACTTCCTGCAAGTGCGACTTATCGGACCTCCTTGCCTATAATCAGCAGCCCTCGTCCGCTTTGGTGCAGGCTGCGACTGCACCGGTGCCTGCCTCTGTTCTCTCAACTAGAGCTCAATCTCTAACTCGCGCTGCCTAGCGGCCTCCTGCAACTCCAACAAGGTACTACACCTCTGCGTGGACACAAACTGCCTGATGTCCCTCTTGAGCATACTAAGATATCGAGACATCTGAGCCTGCTCCGACGCAAACTCCAGGCAAAACATCGCCCTCTCAGTGAACATCCTAGTGATCTCCATCACCGACTCTGAACCCTACTTCAGCTCCAGGAACTCCTGAGCCAACCTCTCTCTCTCTCTCTCTCAACCTGCGGAACATAACAAGTACTGAACATTTCCCGGAACTGATCCCATGAAACCGCAACCCGCTGCGCATCAGAATAAGATCCTGTAGTCAACCTCCACCAATCCTTCGCCCCAAGCCTCAACAAGTTCAGAGCACACCTCACCCTCTGATCAGCAGGGCATGAACATGTGAAGAAACTTCCCTCCACATCTGACAACCATCTCATGGAAACGATCGGATCCTGAACTCCATCAAAAGTAGGGGGCTTCATATTGTCGAAATCCCAATATTGAAAGCCCTGAGTGGCACCTCCCCCTGTCGCTGCCACAGCCGCTATGGCTGCCGCGGCCACAGTCTCTGCAAGAGCTGCATAGCGCTCATTAAAATACTCAACCATGGCAGTCTTGATCGACCCAAACAGTTCCGGCAACTCAGCTCAGAACATAACAGCAACCTCATCATGCAGGATTTCACAAATCATAGCATCCAACTCATCTGACCGATGACTTTGGGTGGTGCTGGTCCATCCTGACCAGCGTCTCATAATCACGATCCCGAACTGGATCCTGCCTTGAAACGTCTCACATCCGCCATATAGAAATGAACCATCAGATCCTCAAATACCTCGCATAACCGCCGATAACTAACCTTTAACCAACAACCTAGGGGTTGTGACTTCCTTGACACGCGTATGGGTCCTGTGCTTTCAGTAGTACGGGCCCATACTACCTTCCACACCTACCCATATTTTTCTCAAGTATCACCAAAACGCCCTAAGAACAAACATACATAGCAAGCACCCAATCCTCACCCCTAGAGGAAAGCTAAATATCTCATACTAACCTACCAGTCCCACAACTCACCCAACCATGAAACTTCCACCAACCCTGCAGCACTAGTGTATGCTAGTCATACATAACGCTGGACCCTATAGACTTTCGAATATCCAATCCTTCCCTAAGCTCCCAATCCTTCAAGAACAGAACATAAGGCCAAATCAAACATTATCAGGCTATAAGATCTTAATTATGTATAACTGTGATGCATACACTAAATAACTATAGTAATGCTGTCAATTTCATACAAAGGAAACCCTAGGCTAGCAGGCATCATATAATCAGGCAATCCTATCATTCAATTCCTGAAGATCCCTAGCCTAGTACTAGCATGCTGTTCTAACATATCACATAAACAAATAACTTGTATTGTATTTTGGGGTAACTTACTGGCTCCGGCTAAACATACTCTGGCCCTCAACCGTCGGGCTGGAATGCCTACATACTACGAATCCAATCATCTTACCCGGATGGAATACTCTCGGCCCACAACCATCGAGTTGGAATGCCTAAACACCTATACGTACAACAATAACTACTATGGGTCCAATCATCTAACAAGATGGAATACCCCAAGCCCCTCAACCATCGGGTTGGAATGCCAACATAATATGTGTCCAATCATCCTACTGGGATGGAATACTCCTGGCCCACAACTATCGGGTTGGAATGCCACACTTCCTATACATACAGTAACTACTACTACTATGGGTCCAATCATCCTTCAGGATGGAATGCCCCAGTTCCCTCAACCATCGGGTTGGAATGCCAACATAATATGAGTCCAATCATCCTACTCGGATGGAATACTCCTGGCCCATAACCGTCAGGTTGGAATGTCCCACTTCCTATACATACAGTAACTACTACTATGGGTCCAATCATCCCTCAGGATGAAATACCCCAGGCCCCTCAACAATCAAGTTGGAATGCCAACATAATATGAGTCTAATAATCCTACCGGGATGGAATACTCCTGGCCCAGAACCATCGAGTTGGAATGCCCCACTTCATATACATACAATAACTACTACTACTTTGGGTCCAATCATCCCTCAGGATGGAATACCTCTGGCCCCTCAACCATCGGGTTGGAATGCCAACCTACTATGAGTCCAATCATCCTACTGGGATGGAATACTCCTGGCTCACAACCATTGGGTTGGAATGCCAACCTACTAGCAAACACGCACACATAACAGGCAACCACATAGGACTCTACAGAACCAACATACTAGGGCCCTAGCATCCTATCGGGATGGAATACCCTCTGCTACTGTTCAACATACATAACCCGCAGGTAACCTCCTACTAGCGTACATAAGGCAAGACCAACTACTGATCTATAAATAACCACCACCAACTACCAGTGCGTTGATCCAACAGAACTAGCCATCACTTAACTATCCATTCCTCTAGGATACTAAGCTAACAAGTCATATCCTCATATAATTATCCTATCTACCAGGATACTATCAAGCATATCATCACATTACATAAGAAGCTCTAAACAACCATTCAAAGGGCCGGCCTTGGTGCCTTAGACCCTTGAGTATAGTGAGGATAACTCACCTGAAATGAAGAACCGAACCATAGAAGCACACACCCGAAGCACAGCTCAAAACTCCAACACCTATTGCCATCAATGGACCATTGACATAAATAATCAATTACCATAGCACCCTTGAAGGTCAAAGTCAAAGTCCAGGTCAAAGTCAAAGTTCCTGACTGACTCTACTCGCCGAGTCAACCCGTTGACTCGTCGAGTCCTTATACTCTGAAAACTCTTAGAACACGACTCAACTCGCCGAGTCACCAAGAACAGACTCCCCGAGTCCAAGGCAATCTTCAACAGACTCGTCGAGTTGTTCTTCCAACTCGTCGAGTCCATGCTCATGTTCATACAATTCGGCGAGTACATGTCACACCCCGAAAACCGAAGGCGGAAACATTTCCGGGGCGGAGTCCACGTTGAGTATTAAATCCAATGTACATAGTAAGCAAGTAAACAACCATTACATTACATATTAGAATTTACATCTGTTCAAAAGTAAAGTGTTACAAGTGATGATACATATATATATATATATATATATATATATATATATATATATATATATATATATATATATATATATATAGAAAAAAGTAGAGACGAGTCTTCTGTACGCTCCGTCTTCTCCAAAAAGGATCGCTGGGTACCTGTCTAAAATGGACCTGAGAATACAAGCAGTTTGAAAATCAGTATAAAGCTGGTGAGTTCATAAGATGTTTGTTTTCTGAAAATGTACAAGTTCCCTTTGGTTTTCCGAAAAGATTGTTATCCAAGAAAATCCTATATTTTCTGATATGTAAAGTTTGATTAACCGATTTATTACACAATTCTGGTTATGTACAATTGTTATCCCAGGAAAATCCTATATTTTCCTAGAAGTAAGTTTAGTTATTAAATCCCAATGTAATGTTTGATTATCTATCATACTTGTCACATTTTCTAGGTATTCTGATATCCTAATTGTGTTACACTTGAAAGTACCTAGATGCGTGCCTTCGTATTCGTATTTGTATTCTTAATCAGATTCATATTCGTATTTTATATTTGTATTCATATTCTTATTTATATTTGTATTCCTATTCGTAATCGTATTCGTATTCGTATTCGCATTCGTATTCGTATTCCTAGTCCTATTCCTAATCCCATTCGTATTCGTATTCGTATTCGCATTCGTATTCACATTCGTATTCGTATTCGTATTCCTATTCCTAATCCTATTCGTATTCGTATTCGTATTCGCATTCGTATTCGCATTCGCATTCGTATTCACATTTGTATTCGCATTCGTATTCGTATTCGTATTCGTATTCCTAATCCTATTCGTATTCGTATTCATATTCGCATTCGTATTCACATTTGTATTCGCATTCTCATTCGTATTCGTATTCCTATTCCTATTCCTAATCATATTCGTATTCGTATTCATATTCGCATTCGTATTCGCATTCGTATTCGCATTCGTATTATTACTTTAGTATTTGTTCTGTTCCTAGCTGTACTTTCGTATTCGTTCTGTTCCTAGTTGTGCTTTCGTATTCGTTCTGTTCCTAGTTGTGTTTTCGTATGTGACATCCCCATTTTCACGGCCAGAAAAGACCGATTTTGTTTATGCTTTGTTTTATAAAATCAGAGTAATCTTTTAAAGATAACGGTTGCGGAATTTGTTCCCAAAACAAGACATGATAATAACTTATCAAAACATTTCTCAAAGGGAATGTATTTTTCATTTAATAATAAAACCTCGGGATGTCATGTTCCGATACAGACATATAAGCATAAACAGAACTTACATTTAATTACACAATTGATTTATATCTCCTTTAAATCTCTCTATGAAATATGTCTTCGTATTAATACCTGTGATACAAAGAAAACTGAGTGGGTCAGGCTTGGGAGCCTGGTGAGCATATAGGGTTTTCATCCCACAATGTTATATCATATATTTATAAATATAGAACATTCAAAGTTGCACAATTTCACCATATAAAGGCAACTCTTAACCCACCCCATCGATCCTCACAATGACACGATCTAAACTCTCGTATCTAAAATTTTCCTCTTTACCTGATCCCTACTCATGGATCTAAAACTATCCTCTTCACCGATCCATACTCACGGGGCTTCGGGATAATTCTTGCACGAAAAACGATGCAAAAACGCGAGAGAAAGAAGAGAAATGAGCAATTGAATCGGCTGCACTCGACTCCCTTTTATAGGGTCTGGATCTGCGATTTACGCGGGGCGTAACCTGGATAAGCCCGGTGACCCCCCCCCCCCCCCCTTGGATAATATCGAAAATTTATATTTAAATTTAATTTCGAAAATATTTAATAAACTTCAAAAATTCATATCTTCCTCATACGAACTCCGTTTTCGACGTTTTTTATATCCACGCGTAGGTGAGACTACGATCTACAACTTTCGTTTAGACTCCATCGGCTAATTTTTGACTTTATTTTTATTATTTATTTTTAGTAGGCCGGGACAGGAAAACTCCGTTATAAAATCATAACTTCTTCATCCGATGTCCGTTTTCGCCTATCTTTTTATCGTTTTACTACAATTAATGAGATCTTCAATTCTCATTTAGATTGTTTTGGCTAAAAACCGCTCGGTCTCAAATCGAGTATTCGGGCTGCATACCGCTAAGTCGAAACTTCGAAAAATCATAACTTCCTCATACGAAGTCAGATTTGGGCGTTCATTTTATGCACGCTCATGGTTTAACGTATTCTATGACTTTAATTCAGATTGCTAAGGCTAAATATTGCTCTAACATAAATTCACTTTTTACGTCGCGCTGTGTCGTGCCGGTTCTGTCGCGAAACTTCGACAGGTCATAACTTCTTCGTTATAACTCGGATTTCGGCGCTCTTTATATGCACGAAAACCTTGTAACATATACTATAACCTAGTTAAGATTATTCATTCTAAATAATCTTTCATCAAAAATTCATTTTTGACGCCTATCGTCTCTAAATTGACTAGCCCTGATCTACGGGCATTACATCGTATTTGTATTCGTATTATTTCAAATTGATGTTTAGTATAAATTATTCGTAGATTATGAAATATAATGAAGATTTTTAACACTTTATCAAGAAATCTTTGATTAATCTGATAGTTTACTATGTAATTCGAACTATTTGGTTAACACAGTTTTTGATATTAGAAACATACAGAATATAAATATTTGAACTGAAATAGTAAGTTTGAGTACAAGATTTCCTTGTACTTTTGCTTGTATTCCCCCTGAAAACATTTGAAAAACATTTGAAAAAGGGTAGGGGTATGAACTCACCGGTCGAGAAACGTGCCGGATTGGATGCTAAGTGTCGGTTCTGGGCTTGATAACGCGCGAGGTTCCTATGTAATATGAAATGATATACAAATGTATCTAATTAGACTTTAAATCACTAATTAGATACGATTATACACTCCAAGACACGAAAACACTTCAAATCAAGTGTTTGGAGTGACACGGGTGACATCTAAGGTCGTATATGGCTTAGATAAAGTGTTTACTCTTGGAGAGTAAACTCCTTATGGAGTTTTCGGCCCTAAGACCAACTCCACATGAGTTCATGGCCGTGAACTCATGAGTGAGGGTTTTATGGTGCTAAATGGCCTTATACGACTTGGGAAAATTGGCTAGGATCAAATCTAGGGCATAGGAGTGGATTAGACTTACACATGGACCATTTAATGGAGTTTATGGTAGTAAACTAGGATTTTACGGCCGTAAACTCCCCCATACCCATTCCTTATGTGTTTTGGTGGTGCTAGGACAATCACATGTGATTTAAACTCATTTTACAAGCCTTGGATGAAAATTTGGGCATCATTTGCTTATGTTATAGGAGTTTACGGCCCAGGAACCCATCCTTGGGGGGTTTACGACTGTGAAATCCTTAGGGAGGGGTTTTCATTGAGTTTAAGGCTTCTAATTCATTTATGGTCGATTCTAGAATTTATTCCAAGGCTATTGGTGTGTTTAAATGGCATTTTAACACTTTAAAATGAGTTTACTCTCCTTGATATGGAGTTTACAGCCCAAGCATGTTCTTGGGTAGTAAACTCATGTTTACTCTCCAAAAGTTACGTTCAAGGTGTTCTAAGTCCGGTCCATTAAGCCATTAAGCCATATCTAAGCTCCAAAGGTCGATTGGAAGGGTTTTTGGGCTCCAAAACCCATTTTATGTGAGTTCACGGCCTAGGACTGTTCTAGGGCCGTAAACTCATGAATATGGTCCTATTTCATGATTTAAACTCGAAAATGAAGGCTAAAGATGTTATACTAGGAGCTAGGGAAGTCACCTTGATGATTTGGAGCTTAAATTTGATGATTTTGGACCTAATTCTTGAGTTTAAGGAGAGAGGTTAGAGAGAGATTAGTGAGAGAGAGAGGGGAAAGGATTCAAATGAAGTCTTTTGAGCTTTAAATAGGTCCTAAGTTCAAGACACGGTGAAATTCTACCCGATACCGACGTTAAACGGGGCTTTTTGGTCGCACCCGATTAAGTCGTCGTAACCCGGCGGGACAAATTCTAAAATCTATCTAATTATCATATTGGGGTGTTTTCTTGTGTTTCTAATGGGTTTGGATACTAATTAAGTCATAATATAAGTCTCAGAATAAATGACTTAATTTTAAAAAAAACCGTAAACGGAAATGATTTGAAAAAGACGAATTTATAGGCGGAAACGGGTTTCGGCGATGGTACGAACTTCAGGTTGCCACATTATCTCCCCGTTAGAGGGAATTTCGTCCCGAAATCCAAACTTTAGATGTGACTCAAGGATTTGAAAAGAGATACGGATACTTCTACTTTGTTGGATTTTCGCACTCTCAAGTGAATTCGAGTTCTAGTGTGGCTTTCCGGCGAATCTTCATTGTTGGGATATGACTTTGTTTCGTACGTTAGTCTCTCGATTTAGGATTTAGATTGGTTCTACCATGGGGTTCAGACTTTCGTTGATTTCGATCTTATCGAAGGAATTACTAGGATTCCATCGGGTAGATACTCCTTAAGGACAGAGACGTGGGATACCGGATGGATGCTGCTAAGTCCTGAGGGTAGTCGGAGTTTGTAGGCTACGGAATCAATCCTAATGAGGATTTCGAAAAGTTCTATGTTCCTTGGGATACGCGTTTCAGAATGTAACACGCCATCTTTCTCATTGTTGGCTACCTTGATGGAGGACGTTTCGGTTACTAATTGAGGACTATGTTTATGAAGAGGTTCGAATGAATAGGAAACAATTTATCTTTTAGGACTAGAATTGAAAAAGGATTGCAAGCAAAAGGTTTGTCGAAGAGGATATTACCTGTGGAAACGGTGGGATCGGCGGTTGTCTCACCTTTTCCTATAGCTAGGACTCTTCCAGTGTTGCCTGTTGTTGTTGCATTGGGGCAGTTTCTCTTATAATGCCCGACTTTACCGCAACCATAACAGGCCTGACTGATGCCTGTTTCGGAAGCTTGATTTGTTGGTGTTCTGCAACTTCGCGCAAGGTGACCCTCTTGGCCATAATTTTTGCAAAATTTCACACGAAAGGGACCGGGGATGCGGTGGTGGTAACTGCACTGGTTAAACCACGGGAGAATACCGGCATATCCAGTGATAGGTGCTTGGGCTGAGGAACCGATGATAGATACAACAGTAGGGGTAGTGGCAGCGTGGACTGCCACCATCTGTTGTTTCTTCGAGAACTCATGTGAAGGTTGACTCTTATCCCTTGGCTCCCAAAATTTTCTCTTCTCACCACTTCTCTCTGTCGGCTCAGAAGTGGTGGCTGCTCCCTCTATGTTCTCACTATGGTCGATCAGGATTTGTGCTAGGCATTTGGCGCTGTCGTATGTATCCAGCTTCGCAGCCAAAACGTTCCCTTTGGTTGGCTGGGTCAACCCCCAGATAAACCTCTCAATCTTCTTACTTTCCGGGGTAACCATCCCTGGACAAAGAAGCGCCAAGTCGTTAAACCTTGAAGTGTAAGCGGCGATATCAGAACCTTTCATCTTCAGGTTCCAGAGTTCATGCTCCAACTTCTGAATTTCACCCCGAGGGCAATACTCCGCGCGTAGAAGTTCCTTCATAACTTACCAACCCATAGCATTGGCTACAGGTAGAGTTAGGGATTTGACTCGGCCGTTCCACCAAGTCAGAGCTTTATCGGTGAGAGTGTAGGCGGCAAATTTCACCTTGTCGGATTCTGAACAAGCACAGATCTCGAAGATAGATTCGATTTTCTCTAACCACCTAGTTAGAGCAATGACACCTCCTGTGCCATCGAAGAACGTAGGTTTCGCACTCATGAAATCTTTATAAGAACCCTCTTTTCGGTGTCTCTGGCTATCGTCTAGGTTTTGGGGCTGGGGACCACCTCTTGAACTACCAGGGTTCATTTGTGACATGGCGGCTGTCACTGCGGCAGTAATAGCTGCCTGAAGTGTTACCAGATCGATTGGAGGAGAAGGTGGTGGTGGAGGGTTGTTGGTCTTTGAGCTGGGTCTCTTTCTTGGAGGCATCTTGATCTAATAAGATCAGGAAAAAGAGGATGGTAAGTCCTCTGAATTGAATCAAGAGATATGATACAAGGGATATCTCATTATGATAGATATAGAATTTCTATTAAGCGATAAAGCAGGAAATAGTTATCAAAGCAGATAAATTATCGCTAAAGGAATGATTGGGGAGCAATGCTGGAATGAGGATTTCTATAACGGATTTGGCTTGAGAAATACTCCCATAGTATTTCGTGTCTCGCTGCAACGATGGCTCATTGTGTGGGTATTGGGTAGGTTTTAGGCATGCCGCACACCACAGTCACTCCCAAGCACATGCTGGCCGTGTCTCGAATGAATATAGTTGGCCAGGCTATATTGATCCTAGACACGACTACATAACTATCCATGTTTAACCGCAACGTACAACACCCATTTACTTATGTTTTGTTCTACTTGTAGTTACGGACAGTTGGGTATACTTGTATACTTTTAAAAATACTTATATTCGAGGTATACTTTTAGTTCAGAGCACTTAGGCCCTTTAGTGTTTATAGTTTTATACCATGTAAGGTTTGGTATACTAGTTCACTATAAACAAGGGTGCTGATACCAATCTGTCACACCCCGAAAACCGAAGGCGGAAACATTTCCGGGGCGGACTCCACGTTGAGTATCAAATCCAATTTACATAGTAACCAAGTAAACAACCATTACATTACATATTAGAATTTACATCTGTTCAAAAGTAAAGTGGTACAAGTGATGATACATATGTATATATATATATATATATATATATATATATATATATATATATATATATATATATATACAAAAGTAGAGACGAGTCTTCTGTACGCTCCGTCTTCTCCAAAAAGGATCGCTGGGTACCTGTCTAAAATGGACCTGAGAATACAAGCAGTTTGAAAATCAGCATAAAGGTTAGTGAGTTCATAAGATGTTTGTTTTCTGAAAATGTACAAGTTCCCTTTGGTTTTCCGAAAAGATTGTTATCCAAGAAAATCCTATATTTTCTTATATGTAAAGTTTGATTAACTGATTTATTACACAATTTTGGTTATGTACAATTGTTATCCCAGGAAAATCCTATATTTTCCTAAATGTAAGTTTAGTTATTAAATCCCATTGTAATGTTTGATTATCTATCATACTTGTCACATTTGCTAGGTATTCTGATATCCTAATTGTGTTACACTTGAATGTACCTAGATGCGTGCCTCCGTATTCGTATTCCTATTCTTAATCAGATTCATATTCGTATTTTATATTTGTATTCTTATTTATATCTGTATTCCTATTCGTAATCGTATTCGTATTCGTATTCGCATTCGTATTCGTATTCCTAGTCCTATTCCGAATCCTATTCGTATTCGTATTCGCATTCGTATTCGCATTCGTATTCACATTCGTATTCGTATTCGTATTCCTATTCCTAATCCTATTCGTATTCGTATTCGTATTCGCATTCATATTCGCATTCGTATTCCTATTCCTAATCCTATTCGTATTCGTATTCGTATTCGTATTCCTATTCCTATTCCTAATCCTATTCATATTCGTATTCGTATTCGCATTCGTATTCGCAGTCATATTCGCATTCGTATTATTACTTTAGTATTTGTTTTGTTCCTAGCTGTACTTTCGTATTCGTTCTGCTCCTAGTTGTGCTTTCGTATTCGTTTTGTTCCTAGTTGTGTTTTCGTATTTGTATTTGTATTATTTAAAATTGATGTTTAGTATAAATTATTCGTAGATTATGAAATATAATGAAGATTTTAACACTTTATCAAGAAATCTATGATTAATCTGATAGTTTACTCTGTAATTCGAACTATTTGGTTAACACAGTTTTCGATATTAGAAACATACAGAATATAAATATTTGAACTGAAATAGTATGTTTGAGTACAAGATTTCCTTGTACTTTTGCTTGTATTCCCCCCTGAAAACATTTGAAAAAGGGTAGGGGTATGAACTCACCGGTCGAGAAACGTGTCGGATTGGATGCTAAGTGTCAGTTATGGGCTTGATACCGTGCGAGGTTCCTATGTAATATGAAACGATATACAAATGTATCTAATTAGACTTTAAATCACTAATTAGATACAATTATACACTCCAAGACGCGAAAAAACTTCAAATCAAGTGTTTGGAGTGACCCGGGTGACATCTAAGGTCGTATATGGCTTTGATAAAGTGTTTACTCTTCGAGAGTAAACTCCTTATGGAGTTTTTGGCCCTAAGACCAACTCCATATGAGTACACGGTCGTGAACTCATGGGTGAGGGTTTTATGGTGCTAAATGGCCTTATACGACATGGGAAAATTGGCTAGGATCAAATCTAGGGCATAGGAGTGGATTAGACTTACACATGGACCATTTAATGGAGTTTATGGTAGTAAACTAGGATTTTATGGCCGTAAACTCCCCCATAACCATTCCTTATGTGTTTTGGTGGTGCTAGGACAATCACATGTGATTTAAACTCATTTTACAAGCCTTGGATGAAATTTTGGGCATCATTTGCTTATGTTATAGGAGTTTACGGACCAGGAACCCATCCTTGGGGGATTTACGGACATGAACTCCTTAGGGAGGGGTTTTCATTGAGTTTAAGGCTTCTAATTTGTTTATTGTTGATTCTAGAATTTATTCCAAGGCTATTGGTGTGTTTAAATGGCATTTTAACACTTTAAAATGAGTTTACTCTCCATGATACGGAGTTTACGACCCAAGCATGTTCTTGGGTAGTAAACTCATGTTTACTCTCCAAAAATTAAGTTCAAGGTGTTCTAAGTGCGGTCCATTAAGCCATTAAGCCATATCTAAGCTCCAAAGGTCGATTGGAAGGGTTTTTGGGCTCCAAAACCCATTTTATGTGATTTCACGGCCTAGGACTGTTCTAGGTCCGTAAACTCATGAATATGGTCCTATTTCATGATTTAAACTCGAAAATGAAGGCTAAAGATGTTATACTAGGAGCTAGGGAAGTTACCTTGATGATTTGGAGCTTAAATTTGATGATTTTGGACCTAATTCTTGAGTTTGAGGAGAGAGGTTAGAAAGAGAGAGTAGTGAGAGAGAGAGAGAGAGGAAAGGCTTCAAATGAAGTCTTTTGAGCTTTAAATAGGTCCTAAGTTCAGGACACGGTGAAATTCTACCCGATACCGACGTTAAACGGGGATTTTTGGTCGCACCCGATTAAGTCGTCGTAACCCGGCGGGACAAATTCTAAAATCTATCTAATTATCGTATTGGGGTGTTTTCATGAGTTTCTAATGGGTTGGATACTAATTAAGTCATAATAGAAGTCTCGGAATAAATGACTTAATTTTAAAAAAAAAAACGTAAACGGAAATGATTTGAAAAAGACGAATTTATAGGCGGAAACGGGTTTCAGCGATGGTACGAACTTCGGGTTGTCACAGTACACCCATGTGACTCGCCGAGTCTCTCCAGTTCTCAATCCATACAGTGGATTTTCGAGCCATGTAGGGGCACTAATCGATATATCCACTCTTCTACAGTCTAACCCTCACACAAAGTTGCAAACTTTACGTGATACCACAGACCTATAGGCCCAAAACACTCTAGGGCTAGGGTTTATAACAAAGGGGCTTCACCAACAACTCTTAGACAGAAGCTTTATGAAATTTTGGACCACCACACAGTCTTGATCCGGAGTAACAATCTCAGATCTAAACCTTTAACTCGAAATAGCTCTCAATCATACCAAAAATGCCCCAAATCTCAAATGATAATAGATCGAGATGCAAAAGAGCCCAAGTAACATATTATTACCTCCAATATAAGGTCCAACTGAAGTAGATCTCAGATCTACACCACTCCTTTGCAGCAAGCCTCTTGATCTTTAAGCCCCTTTTCACCAAAATCACTTATCTAGGCTCCAAATTGCTTCCAAGGGCTCTCATTCATGATTTAGAGTTTCTGGATCATAAAAGGGTAGCAAAGAGGCTGAGGGTGGGTTATAATGTGCTTTATATAGGGCACAACCCCCGCGATTAGGTTTTTCTCTCTTCAGCACCAAATCGTCGAGTCCAAGCCACCGAATCGGCGAGTTGGCCACTTAAACCGCGACAGAATCCCGCTCCGACTCGGCGAGTAAGCAGACCTATTCGTCGAGTCCCTTTCCTAAATTTACACATTTGGCCCTTCATTGAACTCCTGAAATTTAGGGTGTTACAGAGGATTTTTCAATAATAAAAAGCTGCCCTCTTTGCTACGCCTTTGGTGATGTTCCTGGGCCTTTCTACCCAAAACAAGTTTGTGAGTTTAGTACTCTTGAACTATTGACGCTAATGCCCAAACTATCTCTAAAACTATTGGAGATGGTCGTTCTAGGGTTTATCTCTACGGCCTTTATACTCTAATTTCTTCGTCTTCCTCAAGTGGATCATTTTTCTGAAGTTCTTTCAAAATTAAAATGCAGAAATATTTGTCCACTCCTAGGCTATGACTTGTCTCTTCAAGGTAAACATAACCCTGAGATTTACACCCTTCGTCAATGCTTTCCTACTCGTTGGAAATATTTGATAGGAGTTATTGGCAAGTGTCTTGGACACAAAAACTGGTAGTTTAGACCAGTTTAACTTATTTGAGAAATGCATTCTTTACGACATGGGTCATAAGAAGAATTTGGATTTCGATCAACTTTTTTTTGATCAATTGGTTGAGTGTATCAATGGAAATAAAAGTCCAACCTATGTGTCATATCCTCAGTGGCTTGCATTACTTCGGGCCCGCGCTGGTCTGAGTTACAATATCAATCATGGTGAATGTATACCATTCCCAGTTCTCTCATAAAAAATCATCAATGGCAGCCCTGTTGATGGAGATCCTCATTTGACTCAACATATGGAGAATTGGATTCTAAATCTATTTGAAATTAAAGTCCCATTAGCTACTTACAATGAAGACCCTGAAAGTGACAATGGGGATGAAGATGAAGTTGAAGATGAATAAAAATCCAATCATTCCTTTGCAAACTCTGATAACACCGAAGATGATGACAGGAATTCTAATGTTGTCTCGTATAATAGAAAGACTGATACTTGCACGGTCGAAACTTCAGCTTAGGGACTAGTTAACAATTATCCTCCTATATTAAACAAGCACATCCACTCTGCTTCAACCTCTCCATCATCATCAGCTTCTATTGCTAATCCTATCACATAACATGCGATCAAATTCTCCACTTCAAGTTGAAATAAATGATCCACTAACTCACATTGCTGATGTTTCCAGTCTATCATCTCCTCCTCCATAAACTACAACTATCCTTACAAGTTACACCGCTAAATCCCCCTTAACAAAAGTTAGAGTGATGTGGCAAAAATTAAGTGAATTGTTATTGTTAACAGTGTGTCGCAACACCTAAACAAATAAATAATATGAATAAAATATTGCTCAAATGCACTAGGGAGTAGTATAGGATAGCAGGGTCGATTCTATAGGGACATGTCCTAAGGTCTACGCCTCTCTTGCTTAAGGCACACACTAATTTAACTGAAATTAAAATGGGGGGATTTTGTTCATTATTAAAACTAAATTGGAGATAAATTTATAAAAGAAAAATGAAACACAAATACTAGAATAAATTCAGAGAATAAAAACAATTTCAGTTTTGCGGTGTCTCTCTTAATCATGCAAATAACTTTCAACATGATAATTGAATTGTGTACTATTTAAACTGGTTCGGAAAATCATTAATAAGCTCTAACAATTTTCTTTTACTAAAATGTTTAAACAAAACAAGCTCTTTGAATTAAACCTTACTTTTTTACTTAATTAACCAAATAAGCTCTTAATTAATTTAGAAAAGTAGGATTAGACATATTGTAAAATTCCTAGTAAAGTTCAATGCTTCTCAGAAGCTCGGAAGCATGGAGACTTGGTTGACGAGTTTTTATTAGAGTTAATCCTAATGATTCCAATCTAATATTCGTTAATTTTACTGATTCATAAAGATAATTATGGATCTAAACAAATCAGATAATTAGAATGATTCAAGAACAATTAAAGGGGCCAACAAAAACTGAATCATAATCAAATTTTTAGTTAAGCATAAAACATATCAAACTAAACAGTACACATAATCAAAACTCGGGCCTAATGATTACTTCCGTGAAAAGTCGAGTCGTTTGCGAAACTGAAATCTAGGGTTTTTGCCTGACATGACTAAAATCGATTTAGAAAAGATGAAATTAAGTTCTAGATGCCTAATCTTATTAAACAGATGGTAAAGATCAAATTGTGTTCTTCGGATGCCCGTTTGGCACTCAAAGGCCTAAGAAAATCGCTTTTATACACCTTAGAATCGCCTCTGGTCGAAAGTTAGGGTTGCAGGAATTTTAAGAAGGCTTATTTATACATCTGAAATAACACGGTTACAAATTCGATCGAATTTTTTGAGGCATGATCGAATTTCTTTTGAATGTGATTGAATTTTGGCTCGAATTAGGCATTATTGATTTTTTGAAGTTTCTGAACCTCAAAACATTTATTCGATTGAATTTCTTAGGAAAATTTGATTGAATTTTTTGGCTTTTCTTTTCTTAGACTTAAATCGAGATGGTATTACTTCAAAACATTTATTCGATCAAATTTTTGTATAAGTCGATCGAATTTCTTATATTTTGACCAAAATGTCTATTTTTCCTTGATTAAAGTAGTTTTCAAGCATTCCTCAACATCATTCACAAGTTCCAAGCTCCAATTTGGCTCCAATTCTCCATCAAATGCATCCTTAATGTGTCGTATTCTTAATCCTTGATAATTTTCCCTGAACACCATAACAAATGTGAGTAGTATGGACATTCTGCAAGCATAAAGAGTAATACACAATTTATAAAGCTATTTCTTGTAATAAACCAAATTCTCCATTACTATGTCATGCTTTTCAACTTGGCAAGCATGTTCGTTTGTCTTTTGATATATCACAAACTGAAGCTTTGTTTCCATTTCAAGTTATTCACTCTAATGTTTGGACTTCACCTTTGGAAATTCATAGTGGTATTAAATATTATGTCATTTTCTTGATCAGATTTCTCATTTTATGTGGGTGTATCCTCTTAGAAAGAAATCTGAAGTCATATCTAAATTTCTTCTTTTTCGCACATATATTCACAACCAATTTCGAACTAAAATTCAAATTTTCCAATGTGACAATGGCAAAGAATTTGACAATAAACAATTTCACCAACTTTGTGACCAACATGGCATACACATGCATTTCTCATGTCCATACACTTCACAACAAAATGGTAAATCTGAACGTATGCTACGCACTCTTAATAACATCTTTCGTACTCTTCTTTTTCAAGCCCACATTCCACCCACATATTGGGTTGAAGCCCTACACATGGTCACACACCTTATAAATATCCTACCCTCCACCACCCTAAAAAATGACACTCCCTATCAGAAACTCTTTAATAAACCACCTCAATACTCACATCTTCGTGTCTTTGGTTGCTTATGCTACCCCCATTTAAACAACACTCACAAACTCCAACCAAGATCTGTTCCATGCATTTTCCTTGGTTATACGACTAGCCATAAAGGTTTTTGATGTCTCGACCTTCACACCAACCAAATTATCATATCTCGCCATGTCATATTTGATGAGTCATTTTTTCCATTTTGTTCTCTTACACCAAACACCTCTCCGAACTATGATTTTCTCAACATTAACAATTCCCGCAACGATTTTAATAACCCATCTCATGTGGCTATCCCTCTTCAGCCCACTCCTCATGTTGTTCATCAGGAACCATTAGCACCCGTTCCAGCTCCCACAGCCACTTTTGCTGCTCCAACAACAACTTCCACTGCATCGGCTGCTCCTTCTTCCTCTCGGTCCTCCACTTGTGATCGATCTACCACCATTCCTCCCCCTCTCATTACATGACCATTCGTCTTAAATGAGGTATCACAAAACCGATCACCAAACTTAACCTTCACAACGACTCTGTGTCCTCTTCTCCTTTTCAAAAATCGTATGCTCATGCCTTTCGAGATCCAAATTGGCTAAACGCTATGAAAGATGAATACAACGCACTTATTTCTAACGGAACTTGGGAACTTGTTCCAAAGCCTACTCATGCCAATTTAATTAATTGTATTTGGTTGTTTAAAAAGAAATACAATGCAGATGGTTTCAGATTTAGCTTGAGTTCTCCAATCAACTTTTTTTGAATTTGCTGAGATTTCTTCGATTAAGTGCTTGAACTTTGACTTGGGTACAAGATTTGACAGTTATACCCTTCTTTTCTTTTTCTACTGTAAGGATCTGATATAAGGCTCTCTATTACCGTGAGGGTAACGCGTGTCAACAAAAAGGACCATGTTATGTGGGTTCAAACTTGTCGATAAAGGTTCTTTTTACCGCCCACATAGCGTTTTAGTACATAACTTTTTTTTTCTACAACTAGGTCTCAGAAGATGGTATTTTCTGTCCCCTAGTTATGGTAGTTGATTCTACACTTCCATTACGGCATTTTCCGCCTTTGCGGAGCTATCGAATGTAAAGAGCATCCTATTCGTAATTTTTTTTCAAATAAAATAAAACAAAAAAATCATTTTGGTTTTTCTTTATATGAAGATGCAAACATGTAGAAAAAAAGAGACAATATTTTTGTTGTTTTTTTATAATGGAAAACTAAAGAAAATAAAATGAAAATATTTTTTGGTTTTTGATTTTTTTTATATAAAAAACTAAGACAAAAATGAAAAATATTTTTGGATTTTTTTAAATATTTTTTTTATTAAAACTAATGAAGAAAAAATAAAAATTTTGTACAAAAGATTACAAATCCACTCCCCAAGATTAAAATAAAGCATTATACTTAATGCTTGGGAAAGAGAAGAGAAGGTCTATTGGGGAGGAGGTGGAGGGCGGAAGTCAGCGGAGCACCTCCTCCTGAAAGGAATTGAAATTTGTCCGAATATTCCAGAAACTGGTGTTAATATGTTGCATGTCGGTACGGATGTCAGTGATATCTTGATGGATGCCAGGAATATCCTCACGAATGCCAGTAATATCCTAACGGATCTCAAGATAATGCTGCTAAGTGATAAGGTGGTAGGGTGAAAAGGAGGTGGTGGGGGTGGAGGTGGGTAGGGTGTATCCTGAAAGTCAGTATGCATAAGGTTATATTGCTGATAATCGTCATCAGGGATGGCATGAAGAGGATCATCCTATTGATAATTAGGATGAACAGTAGATGATGAGGGGGCTTCAGAATATCATGAAGATGAAGGGCGATGATAATGGTTTCGCGACTACAAAAAATAGGGGAAAGTAGCACCAGGCACATTTGGGAGCAACAACTAGTTCGTAGAACTGATCGGTTGGAGTGAGAAATAGTAGAGGAATTTGAAATTTGCAAGTATCGGTCATGCCCAAGAAACTAGACTTGACCTTTTGGAGTTCAACGACAGATATGCATGGACTCAAGATTAGGAACAATTAGTCGATTTTGTTGCACATCTCCCCTTATAAAATGTTAATCATCAAGTATGTGGTCAGAAAGTTGCATAGCTATAAGAGTCACTAAACCGCCATATACAATCATGCTCCTCTGAGCTCAAGAGATTTTTTTGAGTTTTTAAATTATCAGATAACCAAGATGGGGGTGGGCTTCCTAAGTGATCATACACCAGAGGATTTCGAGTTCAGCGATACCGACTTTGGTGGTTTCATACTGAGGAAAAATAATACTGTAAATCATTCTCTACATGAGCTTCAGAACGTGATGGAGAATACTTGATGCAAAAGATGTAGAAGGGTTATAATCGTCACGTCTTGAGATAGTTTTCTAGAAATCAAATTTGTCAAAGTTATGTGGTCGAAGGTGACGGGTGTCAGGAGGACAATAAATATGCTCAATAGGCACATCAACCATGGCGCAAACTATTGGATTAATGTCTAAGTTCATAACTATAATTGGTAAGACTTGACTCGACCCGGCATGGTTCATTTGGGTTGCATGGCATCATGCATTTGGATAGACTATAATGAGAGAAATAACACAAGGTATGTTAATATATTATAAGTTCTAATATATTAATAAGATTATTTAATTAGTATTGATCAAGAATTAATATAGGATTAATTATGTGATCAAAAGAAGACTAATTAAATATATGGGTTGATTGTGTAAATCATCCATACTTGTATAGTGTGCTAAGACTCCATGGATTATCAAGTTGGGCTAAAACCCATAAGATGCTCCATGGTATATATGAACCCATGGATCCAAGGAAATGGAAGCCATGACGATTAGGGTTTACCCTAATTGTTACTAACTATATAAGCATCTTATCGTTGACAAAATTGGGACTAGACAATATGTGAATGGGCTAGCCGATTTTTATGAAGTGTGGATTTCTCTCAAATCTATTCCAAGTGTATTTGGTGTTGTGTGAACCATTTGAGGTGTCACACTTGGAGCACTAGGCACTCAAGCTTCATGAAGACATTCTACATCAAAGAGGTATGTAATTCTAACTTGATATATTCATATGAATCAATGTTATTATGCTAGTTAGGATGAATACCTTGGAAAGTTCATATTTGCATGTATAATAGAGAAAACATAGATTCAAGGTATTTAGGGTTGCATGTACACTTAGGAGTGTTAGAATGCTCAAAACCCAACAGTGGTATCAGAGCCTAGGCTTGTTTTCTTGTTATACTTGCAAAATTAGCTTAAAAATCGAATTTTGGTGTTGTCTGCACAGCAGACTCGCCGAGTCCAAGGCAAAAAGCATCCAACTCGCCGAGTTGGTTCGTGCACTTGACGAGTTGGACCCCCAGACAACATATATTCGACTGTTTTGGCTAGAAATCGACTAGGAACATTACCCTAAGATGTTTTTGGACTTATAAACTTGTTTTTGATGTGGTAATGTTTATGCTAATCCAATTTCAAAGATAATTGTCAATAGATTCACGTTTTGTATTGGTTTAAAAGTTATGCTAATTACATGAAAAAGTTTGATGTGTATTATCTTTGTTCATATGAGATGCTTAGATTAATAGATAAGTTAATTGATTATGTGTTTTCAATCCTTTTTAATCTAAGAGATGATTCTAAAATGTGTTTGTGTAACTTGTCCTCAATTTACATGAAATGTCACATTTAAGTTTCATAAAATTCATAAAAGTTGGCAATGGTTACAAAAAAATGAAGAGTCTTGTCCTCAAGTTATGGAGGTTCAAGAGTCACTTCAGTAAGTAATAAAATGTGTAATCTTAATTAATTCCATAACTTACAAAATAAAGAAAAGTTTCATTCTTTTATTAGTTTAAAGTCTTCCGTAACTTGTCCTCAAGTTATGGAACTTGAAGAGTCTTTTAATTAAAACTACTTTAAACACATACGTTATCGAATTAATTAGTTTTGAATAGTTTCAAAACTTGCCCTCAAGTTTTGGAATTTGAAAAGTTTTCACTTATGAATACTTTAATTCCAAGTTAGCCCTTAGAATTTTGAAAGTTAAAATTCAACCCTTATACTTTATAATATTATAAGTTAATAATATTTATATATATGTATAAGAGTAAAGTTAGTCTTACCGTTAGTAGGCCTCATTTACGAAGCCAGTCTATAAGGGGGTATAAGGTTACTGCCTATAAAATGGCAGTTTAATGAGTGTCCACTCTCACCCACCGCTTCCTTAACCGGTGGAGGGTCGTTAGCCGAACGAGTAGGACAAGGACTAGAATTTCCCTTCATTAAAAGTATTAATGATAAATACTAAGTAACTAAACCTTTTATAGATACCCAATCTTAGTTACTTAGGAAAATGTGAATAAGGTGCTAATCCATGAAATTACACTTTGGACTTTGTTTAAGTCGGTTAGTGGAGCGTGTGTGGTTAACCGGCACACTAACCTTGACTTAACAAGGTAGGCAAAGGGTAACTTAATATTTATCATAGTATCGATGGAGCGTGTGTGGTTAACCGGAACATCGATTAAGGGGCAAATATTAAGGGTACCAAGTATATTTGCATGATTACTTCACACCTTGTTTTGTGAGTCAAGTAACGGACTAAGGGATCGAGTACACATTCTTGTGCACTGATTAAATCCACCACAAAAGATCGTTAAGACTAATCGTCATTAGTTACTAAAGTTTAGTAAATATGGGTATACTTACAAGCTTAAGTGTAATTCTGAGACATTGGAAAAGGTTCCAATGTATGGCACAACGAATAAGAAGAATCAACTTAGGCAGAAAGATAAATTTTTCTCAAATCTAAAAAGATGGGAGAGTACTTTAGTATCATGTTTTAAGACCATCTTAATGATTTTGAGACCTTATCACAATTCATCCTCTAAGTGCATTCTGATAGTTAAGAAGATGAGTTATGAATTGTTGAAGTAGTTAAATTAAGAAGATGATTCATACTTCGTTCCAAAAACAATTCTTAGAGTTATACTCTAAGATTGTAACTTGAGTGACATGTCTTAAAGAAGGTTTAAAACACTTATCAAATGTAAGAGTAAAATTTTTCTACACTTGTACATTTGAAATTGGTAAGTTGTGATGTTTTGGATAAAACAAAGACCAACTAAGGTCAATTGAGTGACGTAGTTGTCTTAATAAAGAATCCGCACTATCTCTTGAATATTTTACAAGATAGTCTTATATGTCAAGAGGATAGTGGGAGTCTTAAAGATCCTGAAAAAAATTTCAAGATCTAATCAAGAATAAAAACATGTAGTTTAACACTAGCACACGACGTGAGGTTTATAACCTATCGTGTTGACATACATTATTTATGTGCCCATTCCAATTAAAGTTGGCTATGCATATGAGCTCTTAGAGTTCTCAATTGGTTGCACAACAACTTGGAAGCAATGGAAAACCCTTGAGCTGCCAGATGGCAAGAAATTAAGATTGAGTTCAGTCCATATGAGTTTGAATTTGTCATTATCCTTGTCTTGTGACTATGGTTTTGACAATTCACATGGATAAGAACACATACACCATTAAATCTAAGTGTTATAAGGTTTCTCTCCGATTCATGAAAATGATGGTGAGGAAACACTTTCACTAAGTAGATTTTAGCTAGATAGAAATTGTGATATTTGCATTCTCAAAGTCGTTAGTGGAGCATGTGTGGTTAACCAGCACACTAACATGGACTTGTGAGAAGTGGCAAAGGTCTAAAAAATCGAGACTATGATTACGACATCCCTTTTCATAGTTCTTAAAATTGTTTAGAAACACCTGTGAGCTATCTAAGATAAGGTGTATGATATTGATAAAGTTTTATCAAAGCAATCTAGTATCAGAAGTCTGAACTTTGGTAAGAAAATCAATAAAGTATTGTTTTTCCTAGAAGTTCAGCTGATTTCTGAGTACATGTCAAAGCTAGTAGGAGCATAAGTGTTATGCTAATAATCATCATGTTAGTGGGAGCATGATAATTATGATAAAGGTTGCAAGTTAGCAATGTTAATTATAGAAAACAAAAGATTTCAATTGGGAAAAAGTAGGTTTGCTATAATTAAGGGAGAGGAAATTATACTTCATCTCAAATCTAAAAGCTTAGATTGAGGTTTTAATCGTATTTAGTCAAGTATATATATGAATGTTATGTTGGAATGGCTCAACATAAGAAAATTCTATATATGGGTTCATTATTTGCGTTCTAAAATTCGATTATGATTACGACATCCCTTTTCATAATCTGAATTATGAGAACATGGAAAATTGAAATGGAAATATTATAGCAAAAGACTGGGTTAGTCTTTATGTGAGACATCATGAATTGTGTCCCATATGCTTCGGATATAGGATCGATTACATGTGCTATATTCATCCTTTCTAAAATTTTCCAAATGCCTAGGGCATTAAGAAGGGAAAAGGTCTAGAACTGGATATGACTAACAGGATTAAACAAATTGTTGAGGTCAATCTAAGGTTTACCAAAGATTGGTTGCTCAAGGAAAGTTGGAAGTATTGTGTTAATTGTTGGAAGGACCATATTGACATATTCTAAAAAAAGGCAACTCTTGTTCAGAAGTGATAGTCAAAAGGGGAATATGGAAATAATCCCATAGGTGGAAGTTGTTCAATAAATCTGTGTAAGATTAGGAAACCTAATGCAAGAAGGATGTTTCCAAGGAGTTGATGTTGGGTCAAAATATGGTTTATACTTTACTTTTCTGGGCAATTATATTTTTGTGTAATATATTATGAATTTATGGTCTAGTTTACGGCTGAGTTTACGGCCGTAAACACCTTACAGTCGTAAACTCATTTACGGCCCATGTGTTATCCGACCCATATTCCAAGTATAAATAGAGGTGTTAGGGTGAGGAGTAGAGATCGATGAACCCTAGAGAGTTTACGGCCAGAGAGACAGAAGAACTATTGTGTGTTAGTGTGTGTGTGTGAATCTCTTGTATCCGGATCATCATTCTATTCATTAATACATTGAGATTCATCATCTACTTCTTCTTCTCTTCTATTTGATCTGACATCATCCGTTTGATTGGGATTCCACACCATCAAACAGATCTGATTGATACACAGGCAGATTAGGGGCTTACAATTGGTATCAGAGCTTGGTTGTATCAGTCAGTTTTGTCAGATTTGGAGCATTATTTGATCTTATTTTCGAAATATTTTTGCGTTTTTGGATAGATCTCTCAAAAATAAGGGGAGTTTGTTCTTCGTGTTTTTCATAAAAAAAAGGTTTTTGATCGAGTTTTGGGGCTTCAAAGTGGAAAAATCGATGTTTTTGGTCGTAATCAGCGAGGGGGTGGCGGCCAACAGCTAGGGTTTCCGAAGTGTTTGCGGCTGGTGTTTGCGGTCCGAGGAGTTCACGGCCTCGGAGTTTACGGCCGGTCTGAGGTTGCGGTCAACAGCATGTCCGAAGTTCGCGGCCAGAAGGAATCCTCGGAACAGCAGCCTCGGTCTTCGCTTCGGAGTTGATCGTCTAACTTCCTCGCATCAGCCTCCTCGCCTCGCAGCTTCAAATAAAAAGCGGGGACCGACTTTGGAGTGGCCAGAAATCGAACTCACAACCTCCCATTCATCAACCAACGCCTTAACCAACTCCGTTAGCATCACCTTTGTTCCTTTCCTCCGCATTCTTTACTCAAAAACACTCTATTTCGGTTCCAAGTTTCGCAAAATTGTCATTTTTAGCCAAAAAATTAAATTTCTTTTAATCTTAAATTCCTTTTTCATCAAAAATAAAAAAAAATAATTTTTTTTTTATATAATAATTTTTAAATTCCTTTTTCATCTTAAAATAATAATAATAATAATACTAAAAAAAATAGTTTTTAATTTTTGACTTTTGTCTTCAAAAATTTACTTTGACTTTCACGTTTGACCTTTGACTTTAATTTTTGACTTTCTCGTTTGACTTTTAAATTTTCAAATTTAGCTTTTCAGTTTGACTTTTGAGTTTGACTTTTCAAGTTTTAGTTTTGAGTTTGACTTTTTAAATTTGACTTTTAAGGTTGACTTTTGAGGTTTATAATCAAAGGGTTTGACTTTTAAGTTTGATTTTGGTTTTTAGTTGTGCTTTTTAATTGATTTTAAGGTCTACGAGGGAGTTGAAACATGAAAGAGAGTCATCAGGATATGTTAAGACAAAATTTCAACATTTTCTATTATATCCCTGGAGAAACCCTCGAAACTTAGTTGCAGCGATTTACTACACTTATTACCGAGATGAATATAGTTGGGATCTTCTTGTCTAAATCTAAGATAAACAAAAGACTATTGAATTCACTTCCAAAATCGTGGGCTATCATCAAGAAGACAAAAGATCTCAATTATCTTAGTCTTGCTGATGTAATTCAAGAACTTGATGCTTTGAAGTGTAGAGAAACAATGAGTTCTGAAAACATTCCGGTTACTGAAGTTACATGTACTCCAGCTTGTGAAGCCACGATTAAATTTCTTCAGGAACAAATTGATTTATTTAAAAGAGAAGTTGAGGACCTGAGATATGAAGGATATCAACTCAGGAAAGGACAGAAACCCCTGATGGCTGAGTTAGAAGAAAAAACCAAGGACTTTAGGAAACTTCAGGAAGAGTATAGCAACAAGTGTGAAAATTATGATTATGTTAAGAGACAACTTGCTGCTGTAACTGAAGAACTTGACGCTTTAAAACTTAAGTGTGGAAAAACTGATGTCAGTTTCAAAAATTATACTGCGTCAAGTCAGACAGTCGAGTCCTTATATGAAACCCAATTAAAATTCAAAGAAAAACAAAACAAGGGTCTAGGGTATGATAGTGTACCTCCTCCTTATAATCATAACTACACATCCATCCCCATGACAAAGAAAGAAATTGACAGGGAGGCACATCTTCAATATGGAAAACGAGCTGGATTTGTGTCAGGAGGAGTTATTAATATTGAAGATACTAATGTTGCTACTTCTTGTGCAGGCAAAGTAACAGAGGATTAGAACAAGGAGAGTTCTTCTGAACAAACAAACGACCCATGAACTCTGAATATGTTGCTTCTAATCAACCTGCCGTTGGTAAATACAGACCACCATTTCAAGCTAAACAGAGTGCCTGTTGCAACTGTGCGTGTGGGAAAAGCAAGAGACAAGGCAAGGATACGCCACCAGGGGCAAGAAGAGATAACTTCACAGTGAAGAAAAAGACTTGTTTTCACTATGGAACACCTGGACACATTGCCAGAAATTGTCCTAATCGCGCATATGTTCCCTACTATGCACAAGGCTGGCAGAACGCGCCAAGAGGGAGATTTTTCAAAAGAAACCCCTCAAAGTCACGTTCAGACAATTCCGACTGGAATGCCATGAAGGCCAAGAATTCAACTCCCAAGGCCAAGCATCCAACTCCTAAGAACAAGAAGGGAATGCTGGCCCATAAGTCTAGTTCAATAGATACTCCTGTGAAGCCAAGACCGATTAGGTCAAAGTCATCTAGGCAACCGGCTTCAAGTTCCAAATCAAGTGCCGAGGCACCCATCAGATCGAACAAGAAATGGGTTAAACCCGAATATAGATGGGTACCAAAAGTGAAAACTCCCAAATCAATTAATGATTCTAATATTTCTACATCTTCTGTTTGTGATAAGCAGGATATGTCATGGGAGAGAGTATCGTGCATTGATGACAAAGATCGACCCAGTTTCAAAATGGAATGGGTTCCAAAGACCAACTGATCCCGCTCTGTGTCGGAGCAGCTATGGAGGCATATCATCAAACTTCAATTTGTTGGTAGTGGTTGTTTCAGGCACATGATGGGGGACATCTCTCAACTGTACAACATTTAGACATTTGTTTGAGAGTATGTGTCCTTGAGGGAAAGGAAGAAAGGAAGGGATCACATGGGGTTAGTGCTTAATAATATGAAGAATTTTCGGATATGTTCTGAGATTACACGTGCTGTTCTCCGACCTTCTAAATGCAGATTCAATCGGTGAATTACGGTTTGCATTTTCTTCTCTATACTCCTGAGTTTTTCTTAAGCTGATTTGCTTTAAAGACTAATTTTTGTTTTAGGATAGTTTAAATTTGCGCATTTATTTTCGTTTCTCTCCTATGCACAAATTTAGGGGGAGAAATAAAAACAAAACAAAAAAATTAAAAAATTAAAAAAATTAAAAAAAATTTTGTTGGTTATGAAATGTGCTGCTTGAGGGAGATGTTCTGGGAAGTGATATTATCAAGTGATAACAGGCAACCTAAGTCTGCGTAACGTACCCGAAGTTGAAGGGTCTATGCTCTGGTTTGATGCGTCGGTAGGCACGCAAAATTTTAAATGGACTTGACTAGGGAGAGTTGAACTTAGGAAATTTATAGACTTGACAAATCTTGACCTAGTTAGATACGTTCAGCCTGACAATACGATGCTCGGATAGGTTGAGCAGGGAGATATATATGGGAATCTACTCGTCACATTAATTGAACCCGTACTTGGAACCGTGGTTTAACTTTTCCTCGATGTGCGGATTTTGTCCTTAATTCCGGTTGGATGGGGCGACTGGTAAATTCCGATAAATTAGGTCTGTAGAATATCATTTTCTTTCTTTCCGTCTGTTAGCCATATGTTGTCTCCTTTGCGCGACTTCTAATCCGACCTGGTACACAACATATGCAACTCTATTTCTCTACAGGCTATATATATGTGAAATACTTCTTATCTGTTAGCCATATGTTGTCTCCTTTGCGTGACTTCTAATCCGACCTGGTACACAACATATGCAACCTTCTTCTTCTCAACCCCTCTGAAGTAGTTAGCAATAGAATTCTGAATCTCTCCTCTCTCTGAATGGTTGTCTGCTCACCCGGTGTAAGGAGTACTCTGGAAGTTCTTGATGGCTGGGGCATATCAGGAAGCAGGAAACACGTTCCAGTACACTTAAAATTGAACTCATACAGATTGTCTGTAGATCTCGCTGCTCAATTTAGGTGGACAACAATATCCCTGGTCGTCGTCAGATGAATGGACCTTAAGATATAGTATCTAAGGAATTAGGATCAGATATAAATTTTAGGATTTTAAGTTCACCCTGTCTTGTAACAAATAGTATGTCCTAAATTTGTCACAATTTTTCGTGTTTAAGTGGACCACAATACCGACGATCGACCAGACAAAGATGTGAATATGGAAGGTACCGACAAGTGGATAAAGGATGTCTAAAAAATTTGATCCCAAATCACTCTTAAAGTTAGGTATCATTTTTATTTTTGTTAAATTTTTCATAGTTTCGTCTAATTTAAATATTAGGGGAGAATTAAAAATTAAAAATAATGAAAATAAAAAAAATTCAAAATTCCAAAATCAAAGAAAAATAAAAAAAAATTAAAAATCCAAAAATAGTGTTATTTATGTTTTATTTTTTGTTCAGACAAATCAAAAATCCAAAAATATTTTTGTTTATGTTTTAATTTGTGTGCTAAGTTTTCTTTTAGTTTTGTTTTTGTCTTGAATAGTGATTTCAGGTATAGATAAGACTCATGGAGTTTGTGTTGAAGATTTCTGAGCCAAAGCCTCGTCCGTGAGCATCGAAGAATTCTCATTCGAAGGAGCAAGAAATGAAGATTATTCTTTCAACATTCAATCCTTCAACCCCAGAAGCAAGGTGAAGCTGCAATTGAAGATTATGTGACGAATTGCATTGAAGCCTCCTCAATAAGTCTGCTGTTATCTTTGTACCTGCTGAAGTGATCTAGAAGATTTGTTCTCTCTGATGTTCTCTCTGAAGATTCTCAAGCTGAAAGCGTCATCTTTCAAGAATCAGTACAAGAAGCCTCCTCACCCAATGTGCGTTCAATGCCAAAATTCTGAAGAAAACCTCAAGTGCTCAAGATGAAGTTATTCATTGAAGATTCATATGTTCATCCTGATGTTGTGAAGAAATCAAAAGTTAAAGCTGAAGCCAAGCTCCCATTGAAGATTGACAAGAAGAGATAGCTACTTTTTAGGGGGAGCTTGTTGGGTCATTAAGAAAAGAAAGCTATAAACCAAGGGGGAGATTGTTGGGTCAAAATATGGTTTATACTTTACTTTTCTGGGCAATTATATTTTTGTGTAATATTTTATGAATTTATGGTCTAGTTTACGGCCATAAACACCTTACGGCCATAAACTCATTTACGGCCCATGTGTTATCCGGCCCATATTCCAAGTATAAATAGAGGTGTTAGGGTGAGGAGTAGAGATCGATGAACCCTAGAGAGTTTACGACCAGAGAGACAGAAGAACTATTGTGTGTTAGTGTGTGTGTGAATCTCTTGTATCCGGATCATCATTCTATTCATTAATACATTGAGATTCATCATCATCTTCTTCTTCTCTTCTATTTGATCTGACATCATCCGTTTGATTGGGATTCCGTACCATCAAACATATCTGATTGATACACAGGCAAATTAGGGACTTACAGTTGATCTCCTTTGGAATACTCTCTAATGTTTGTTGTCAAGTCTTTGTGACTTTGTGCATAATCATTACAAGAGAATCATTACATATAAGTTTAGAATCTAACAGATTTCGATAAAATGGCATGAATTTGGAATTCCTGCATTTGTCATAAGAATTTAGGAGTGTGAAATTAGAATCATTGAAAGTTTGGTCAATTGGTTTATTTCACAAAGTAAGGATCATAGACAAACATAGAGTGCATACTTGGTGTATGGCAAAGCTATTGTTTAGAAAAACATAGTGTACATGCTCGGAGCATGGGACAACTATTGTTTTAATTCAAGAATAAAGTTGATAGCTGAAACAACATGCAATGAATAATTTGTAATCATATGGTGATTAATAAAAGGTGTTTTATTTATGTTCATAGGTTTTGATACCATATTAGATTCATTTATTCTTGTGTTTCACTTTGCATGTTTTGACTTCCAGAATAACTAGGTCGTTCTTCCTAATTGACTAAGTTATTCAAACCATCCACAGTCGGTCATATGTTGGAAGTAGATATGAATCAGGATTGTCATGAGTTGGGCTTGTAGAGGTCTAAGATGTTGGACAAGGTGGTGCTACAACACTCATGAGTGCTCATAAGTTCTGAGTATTGGATTCAACCCGCGCTCATTGGAATCACTTCATGGATTTTATCACGAGTGATCATGAGACAATAATATCGTATATTCTTCAAACCTAGAGATATGAGTTGTAACTATGAGTTGGTTATACGTTGATTGCACGAAAACGCATTGGTAACTCGATGTTATAAAACGTGCCTTTGTGTATGATTCAACATGTAGTAGAACAAGCCATATGAGTTGAAATTTATCCATTCCTTTTACCTTCGGGATAAAAGCGATATCTGTGGGCCCCTCGATGATTTGGTGATGACAAATGTAAGTGCTCAGCCGGGCCTGGACTGATTTGATTTGTTCAATTAGTCAGTCGTCATAAATCGGAAATCGGGAAACAACAAATGGACAGAGAGAATGATTATAACCCATGTCTCAGTCCATATGATATCTAGAATGGAAGAATATATGATCCCTTATCTAATGGACAAGTCATTGACAAAGTCAGAGATCATCGGCAAGGTCAGAGTTCGACAGTAACTTTTGAGAGTTACGATTGCCAGTCGGTTCTTGAAGTCATACTTGCAATAATAGTTTTAGACTTATCCAAGTGGGAGACTGTTGGATTAATGTCTAAGTCCATAACTATAATTGGTAAGACTTGACCCGACCCGGCATGGTCCATTTGGGATGCATGGCATCATGTATTTGGATAAACTATAATGAGAGAAAAAAGACTTAAGGTTTGTTAATATATTATAAGTTCAAATATATTAATAAGATTATTTAATTAGTATTGATCAAGAATTAATCTAGGAATAATTATGTGATCAAAAGAAGACTAATTAAATATATGGGTTGATTGTGTAAATCATCCATACTTGTATAGTGGGCTAAGACTCTATGGATTATCAAGTTGGGCTAAAACCCATAAGATGCTCCATGGTATATTTGAACCCATGGATCCAAGGAAATGGAATGCCATGACAATTAGGGTTTACCCTAATTATTACTAACTATATAAGCATCTTATTGTTGACAAAATCAGGACTAGACAACATGTGAAAGGGCTATCCGATTTTTATGAAGTGTGGATTTCTCTCAAATCTATCCCAAGTGTATTTGGTGTTGTGTGAACCATTTGAGGTGTCACACTTGGGGCACTAGGAACTCAAGCTTCATGAAGACATTCTACATCAAATAGGTATGTAATTCTGACTTGAGATACTCATATGAATCAATGCTATTATGCTAGTTAGGATGAATACGTTGGAAAGTTCACATTTGCATGTATAATAGAGAAAACATAGATACAAGGTATTTAGGGTTGCATGTACACTTAGGAGTGTTAGAATGCTCAAAACCCAACACAAACATGGTTGATATTAACATGGTGTCTGGCACCTGAGCAGCGAAAGGTAAAATTGCCCTCATGATTAAGGTCAGACAAGGTTGCTAGAAAATCGTGAGTTAGAAGTTTAGAAGTAGGATAATGAAGCCTCAAAAAAGCCCTCCCACCAAAGATTGGAAAAGAGGACATGAACACGCTCATATGTATGAAGATCACGAAGAACAACAGAATTAGGAGAAAAATGTTGGATAGAGACTTCCCCGATGCTAAGGACAATATACTAGTTCACTTTGGTTTCATAACTCAAGTCAAGAAGTTGAACATCAACAACTTTCAAAAGTTGGTTTTGGGCAGCGTGGTTTCCATACCGATGGGTCTGGGAGGCATTGTTCAGTCAAGCTTGGGACAACTCTGATGTTGATTTTTTTCAGATAAGGAAGAAAAATTTAACTAACATAAATCTAATTATTCCCACGTGGATACGCAAACTCGCACATATATGTTTGAAAAAACGTAAATAATTTCACTTTCAGAACAAATATACCAGACTGTGCACCTAGCATCAGTGAATTTACTACGCCAATTTATTTCGAATTCTGCACCGTTTACCCTCTTCTACTTGATGAGTAGAACAAACGATCGAAGTTTTGGCTCTTGATCTCCTCTATCGAAGTGTAGATCTGAAAAAGAAAGTTGAAGAATTTTCAGAAATTTGCAAATGGAATTCGAAAATCTCGTCACTTTTAAACCTTTCAATGTTGTTTCTAGAAGATTAAAAGTTTAGAGGAAGTAAAAAGAAAAAGATTGATACCTTCCAGGTGTAATTCTGGCAAAAACCTAGGATTGCGTTGTGTTTGTAATGAGTTTTCAAATTTCAGAGAGATTTCAGACAACAAGGAAGGAATTTTCTGGAGAGGGAGTCATAAATTGGAGACGAGGCTCAAATTTATAGGGTTTCAAAAAATTCGACTAGAAATTCGTTTGTCGATTGGATTTTTGGTACTGTAGCAATAAAATTTATTTATTTTTCTTTAATTCCTGAATAAAAATCCTAAAAGCATTTATTCGATTGAATTTTTTTAAAAATCCGATTTTTCTGTATTTTTCAATATAAAAAACCTCGACATGCTTATTCGATTGAAATTTAATGAAGAATTCATTTGAATTTTACAAAAAATGTCTTTTTTCGATCTTAGAAAATGAATACAAAAACCTCTCTTGTTCCCTTGCTTTGAAAAACACGATTCTATTTTAAAAACAGTTTAATTAAAACCTAAAAATCAAACTAAAAAAAGGAAAAAAAAAAACAAAAAAGACTTTAAACACCCGGGTTGCCTCTCGGTAAGCTGCATGTTTTTAATGTCGTTGGCTCGACATTGTTACTTGGTTCCTTCAATTGTGGTAAGTTGGAACTTCAACAACTGTCACCTTTTCATTCATAACTTGGAACCCTCCATAGACAGGTTTGAGCCGACGACTACTAACCTTGAAAATTTTACCTGTTTGTTCACTTTATGGCTGTGTTTGACGCGCTGATAAGCTAGCTTTTTTTTCGAGCTTTTCTATGTCGTCATGTTTGGTAAGCCAAAAATTATCTTTTAAGCTAGCTTTTTAAAAAGCTACTTAGATTAGCTTTTAAGGATCTTTTTAAAATTTCCAAATATACCACTTAAATAATTATAGAAACACATTCTTTTAAATGTCATTTTCTATAATTTTATTTCTTCCAACTAGTTTTACCAAACATCATTTTTTTATCAGCTAGCCTCTCATCTATCAGCTAGTTTTTCATCTAACAACTACCTTTTCAACTAGTACCCCAAACATAGCCTTGATCTCTATGACACATTGATCAAACACATTAGTAACAACAAAAGGCCCCACCCAACAAGACCTTAATTTTCAGCAAATAAGTGTAAAGTGAGAGTGATACAAAAGTACCATTTGACTGGTAGTAAATACCTTTCACGAGATCATCTTGTCATAAAAAACTTTCGTTTTCTCCTTGTAAATCGTTTCGTTCTTGTATGCATTATTCCAGATTTCTTCTAATACTTGGATATCCAACCTTCTTTTCTACCCAACCTCATCCATACTCATATTTAACATCTTGACAGCCTAGTGTGATCGATGCTCCAATTCCACTAGAAGTCAACATGGTTTCCTAAAAACTATTCGATCAGGTGACATTACATTGTCCGTTGAGCCATAATACATCATCCAATCGAATACTCCAGTCTTTCTTGATTGGATTTATGGTTTTGCAATGATAACCTTGATCTATCAATTTGAAGCTTCAGCTTGCATCTTGGTTTGCGAGTGATATGTAGTTGACACCCAATACGTAACACCATACTTCTCGAGAACTGCCTCGAGTGTGTGGTTGCAGAAATAAGTGTCGCGGTCACTGATGATGGCCTTTGGTGTTCCAAACCTAGAAAACATATTTGTTTTAACGAAATCAACCACAACCTTCACATTATCGATACATGTAGCTTTCGCCTCAACCCATTTTGACATGTAATCCATTGCTCTCAAGATGTATACAAACCCAAAAGATGGTAGAAACAGACCCATGAAGTCTATGCCTCAAAAGCCTAAACATCAAAGATCTCGCATACTAGAATCGGGTTGAGTGGCATTTGGTTCTAAGAGTTTAAAGACACGGTCATTTGGCACTAGTCATAGGTTTTTCAAAACAAGAACAAATCGTGAAAAATATAGGGCCAATAAAGACCGATGTCCAAAACCTTGCACGTGGTTCATTGTAGAACATAATGCCCTCCACAAGCTTCAAAATGACAAAAGTTTAGAATTTATTTAAGTTCATCTTGTGGCACATATCTTCTAATAACTTGATCAACACAATATTTACAGGAATAGGGTTCCTACGAAACGTATTGTTTCACCTCCTTCTTTATCTTATCTTTCTGATTTCGAGTGGGGTTTGAAGGGAGTTCTTTATAGACCAAGTAATTTACTATATTAGAAAACCATGTTGGATTATGAACAAATAAAAGATTCTCGTCAGGAAAGGTTTCGTAGATTGGTGTCGGGTCTTTAGGTGGGATGAGTCGGCTCAGATGATCAGCTACAAGATTTTCTTTCCACTATTGTCTTTAATCTCTAAGTCGAATCCCTATAGCACCAGGATCCATTTTATCACTCTTGGCTTTGAATCTTTCTTGGTAAGAAGATACTAAATGGTTGTGTGGTCTGAAAATATTATGACTTTCATCCCCAACAAGTATTGTCTGAACTTCTCCAACATAAAAACAATGGACAACAACTCTTTTTCCGTGGTTGAATAACTTGCTTAAGGTTTTTGAGTCGTAGTAAATAACATGGGGGACCCGATCTTTCCTTTTTCCCAATACAGCTCCAACATAAAAATTTACCCTCCGATCCAGTGGCTAAATAATAGGAGTTGAAGTGAGTAGATTTTTTAGCAAATCAAAAGCCTTTTAGAGTCTTCATTAAAGTTGAACTCTCCATCTTTTTGCAGCAGCTGGCACATGGGCAATGTGATCTTTGAAAAGTATTGAATAAGCCTCCTGTAAAATCATGCATGACTAAGAAAATAACACACTTCCCAAAGACTCTTTAAGTAGGGTAAGTTTTTATTAATATCTATTTTAGCTTTGTCTACTTCTAAACTTCTTTCTGACACTACATGAACCAAAATCAGACCTTTGTTGACCAAAAAAAATGATGTTTTTCAATGTTTAAGACCAAGTCAGTTTCAATACATCTTTGAAGAATGTTTGTGAGGCTTTTAAGACATATATCAAATGTGACATCCAAGAATTTAGGGCATAAACTACGAACGACTAAATTACCGTAAATCTATTTGTAATCTAACTCATTTAGTTTTAGTGCATCTAATGTAAAATAAATGACTTTATTTCAAATATTATAAGATGTCAAATGATACCTTACTTCCAAAATGTGTAAGTTGTCAAACAAATCAAACCGCTCAAACTGCAACACTGATCAATGTGGCTAGAAACCCTAAATTACGTATTAAGTAGTTTTGAGTAAGGAAAACATTAAAATATTATAGTACATGTTCCCCTGTTTCCAAAAATATAAAGATTTTCCAAAACGAAGTTCATACGCAAATGATACGATAGTTTTAAGAAAACAAACAGTAAAACTATAGCATGCGAATTGTTTAGTGAGAAGTCGAAACTTGTATAAGTCTGCTAGAGTGCAAAGTCATAGTTTCACAGTGTATGTATTTGTAAGGCATATCGAAGCTGAACTTTAATGTTTTAGTCCTTGTATTTTTTGCGCATCTATATCACTCTATAAATAGAGTAAGTATAGGAGTAGAGAAGAACTTTTTAGAGTTGTTCGTTATCGTTTTCTCCCTTGAACTATTGTACTCTTACAGACGATTAATGAGCCAGACAGATCTTATTTACATTATGTCTTCTTATTGCTTTTAGTGATTGATTTTGTTTTCATTACTCGATTCTTAAACACTTCAATTGGTATCAGAGCATGATTCATTCAGTCAATTCCGGTTTTCTCATAATTTTTCAATATTTTTTAGTCGTTCTTCCCGATTCAAAGTTTTCCGCATTATTGATTAAGAAAACTTGTTTCAATTGATTGATTTGTTTCGATTTTGTCTCTGAGTGTTAGATCGAGTGTTTCCTTACCATTTTCTATTTGATTCTTCCATTAGATCTCTTTTCAGAATCAAAAATCACTTTTGTCCGTACAAAATTGGCGAACTTCAATATGAACACGATGTCAAGTTTTTCTTACTCGCTTGGACCATCTACGAAGATTCCAATGCTCATTCATGAATACTATGAGCAGTGGTTTGATCGTATGGAGGATTATCTCAATGTCATAGATGAAGATCTTTGGAGGTGTATCACAAGTGGAAACTATCATCCTGGAAGTCTTGAACATGTTGGAACTGCTGGTTCTTGAAAGATCCCCTTTCATAATTGACACATTGTTACTCCAGAACATGCTACATGCATATTCATAAATATATTATATTATACATTGATGGTCTTATTACAAAAAGACTGGATACAAACCGACTAAGTTTAATATATTACACAATTACCCAGGATGTTAAAGTTTTATACATACACGAGCACTAATTACAAAGGTAATAGTATTATCTATTCAAAATCTTCTAACAGTATATTCCTATATTGGATGCTTAATACGTGCAATTGTTAAACACTGAGAGAGGTAAGTGATGACGCTTAATGAGTTCAATAATAGATACAATATAACATTATGCCATATATATACATCAATATGGTAGAAGCAAAGAGGAACAACAAAGGCATATGTCAATCATGTGACAAACTTTTCATATCAATCAATGACTTGATTCAAATATATACAACCGATGAGAAATAACAATTTCAATACTTGATATACATCAATAAAGTTCAGCTCAAATGGCACAGAAGACATATAATTTTTTATTATCATTTTGCTAGCATATACAGGCTTTCAACCCTACCTAGCCCATTACCACTATCAAAAGTTATACAAGTCATGCCATACATGGTCAAAGGCACAAAGCCAATACCAAAAATTATACAAGACATGCTCTACATGATCAAAGGTATATTATCAATACTAGACATGCTCTACATGGCCAAAGACTCAAAGTCAATACCAGAATATCACAGGAAAGCACCTTGTACATATAACACATAACATACAATTGTTCCTATATATTGAACTCACCGTGAATTAATCAGGGGTTAAAATAGTAATTTGGGTAGCACTTCGTTCTAATAAATAGCTTTCTTCGATGAAAACCAGGAGCTTTATTGAAAACCGGGCCTTGCGAGGGTTGAGCTTCAAAACTAGAAAGATAAATTTTTTGGGGTCTTCAGGCACTTCGGAACTTATTTTAGATGTTTGGTATAATCCCGGGGCTTTGGGGGAAGTTGAAATGAAAGAAATAATTATTTAGGGTGAAAATGGGCAATTTTCCAAAGTATATATGGGAGGATTCGCACCTCCTTATTTATAGCATGCGAGACCGAAGAATAACGGCTGAGAAGGAGACACACATTGCATGCGAAGGGGGCCAGGCATCAGATGCGAAGCGAGGGCATGTGGCCGTCTCGGATTGGACCGAAGATTAGGTTGTGTTGGCTAAATATCACTCGATCTTTATTTCGAGTTTTCAGCTGTCTACTCCTATTCTGAAACTTAGAAAAATCATAAGTTCTTCTTACGAAGTCAGATTTGGAAGTTCTTTTTATGAAAATTCTCGATTTAACGAGTACTACGATTTTTGTTTAGATCACTAAATAGTGCTTGCCGGTTTTGACGCGGATCTTCGATTGGTCATAACCTCTTCGTTATAACTCGGATTTCGATGAGGTTTTCACATAAATGTTTCTAACGAAATTATCTACAACTTTCAATAATAAAATTTTACTTTTATAAAATTTTATATTTTCATTAAATTTCAATATTTGCCTTTTGATTGGAATCTCATAAGACATCCAATACCTTCTGAGTGATTCTAAACATAGTTTTACTTCAATTCTAGTAAAAAAACTATCTGTTACAACTCAATACTCAAATTCATATAATATTTCATAATATTATTTACTTTTAAAATTAAATAACACGATAACAGGACGTGTATGTTACAATTCTTCTGTTGATGTGCCTTTGCAAACAGAAAAACAAATATGTTCAAAGTTGCAAAACAGCGAAAGAAATTTGGGACACCTTGAAAAATAAATATCAGGTCAGCGAGAAGACCAAGAAAAGTTCAGTGAAGTAGTGCATGTTGGAATTGGGTGAGTTCAAGCAGAAAGAAAGCAAAACCGTTCAGTTGTACTATGACCGGTTGAATGAGTTGATCTTCAAGTGTACTCGCTGTGGTGTTAATCGTTCAACTCTTGAGTACAATCTGACTTTCTTGATGGGGATGAGAAATGAATGGAGGAACATAATCCTAATGATCAAAACTCAACAAAGTTTCGATGGTTATTCTTTGGCTGATTTGTACAACGTTCTGAAAGCCCATGAAAGTGAGATTAATGAGATTGTTGAAGAAAGGAAGTTGAGCTTAGGAGGACCTTTGGCTTTGATGTCGAAAGCGACTGGAAAGGACTTTGAAAAAAAATATGGTGAACAAGAGGATCTTGAAGAAGAAGGATTTTTGATGAATTCTGAGGATGAAGCAGTGGCTTATTACTCAACCAATAAAGTGAAAAAGTTCTTAAAAAGCCATTGAATTCAAAGTACAAGAAGAGTAGTGAATTTAAAGGAATTAGCTCAACTAGTAAAGGTATGAAAGTAGAGTCAAAGGAGAAGAAGGAAGGAAACACTATGAATGAGAAGAATCCATTAAAGCTCAAAGGCAATTCAGGATATGATTAAAACTATTGCAATGGTTTGAATCACTTGGCCAAAGATTACATGTTGCGAAAGAAGGAGGAGAAGAAAGAGAGGGTGATAGATGAAGCATACTCTGTTGGGTAAATTGAGAAGGTGAAGGCTCAAACCAAGGGACTTTAGTTGATGGCGAATGGATGGGATGAAAATGATGGAACTTATCTAATCTGGTCATCCAGGTCTGATGATGAGGAAATGAGACATCAAAACCATGGAGAAATGTTCGCACAGTTTGAAGAGGAGATTTCGAATGATAAGAATGTCACTAGAACATGTTTAATTTCAACTAGAGCTGATAAATCTCCAATGACTTCGAAGGTACGTAATATTATTGAATCTCTTAATATTCCCTCTAGTACTTATCATGCAGTTTTAATAGGGTTTGATGATACTCTTTCTTATCTTATTGATATGTTGATTTCTATGAATAGAGAAGCTAAACAATCGAAACCATCATTATATCATATTCGAAATAAGATGGAAGTTAAGAAGACTTTGGTAGAGAATTTAGAGCTTTAGTTGGGTGGTGGAATGTCTATTGGATATGTATGTTGGTTGTGGTGGAATGTCTATTGAGCTTCATTGACATGCACAAATCTGAGCTAGCATTATTAGATCTGTATGCTGGTTGTGGTGGAATGTCTATTGGACTGTGTCTTGTTGCCAAACTTTCTAGTGTTAAACTTGTAATAGTAAATATTATGACCCTCAAATCTCTTATATGAATCTCATGTAATATTTGTTAAATTTACTAATTTTCCCTTCTCTCCTTGACTTTAGAAATGGGCTATTGAAACAAAATCATCCAGAAACACAAGTGAGTGCTTCAAATGGTGCATTCATAAATCACAACGTCTATTTGGTTGGAGGGAATGGAATAACAAAGGAATGGAATGACTCATTACATTTCATGATCATATTTGGTTGGCTTGTACGAATGGAATGAATTTTCATATGCATTTTTTTACATCACATGTGAATACTAGTTATAGTTTTAAGTTTTTAACACTGTTTTACATGATCATTACATTCCATCAGGCAAAACAAACAACTTTTCTTTTTTTCATTTCAATTGAATGAAGCATTCCATCCCTTCTCTGATTCTATCAAACCAAAAACTACTACAGATTTGCTTCTTTCTTTATTGTTACATACTTACATACATATTTTTATAGGTTCGACATATAACGGCTGAAGATTTCCTACAATTATTGAAGGAATGGGAAAAACTATGCAGAAAATACATGTTTAATGATTGTGATATAAAAACTAAATCTGATGATGATAGAAAAATCCATAATCAATGAATCTTTTGTAGAGGATGATGAGGTTGCTCCTAGAGAGTATGAAGTTTACATTCTAGTTGATATATGTTAATTCTTGTTGACATATGTTATGGAGATCCCAATAGTACAAGCCAGAATGGGTTAAAGTTTAAGGTACATTAGAAAATTTAAAAATCTATATATTTGGTTTACTAAATATATATTTTCACTAATCACAATGTCTTTGAAAACTTTGTTTATTTTATAGTTTTATCATTCTTTTATGTTAGATTTGCATTATTTAGGCTTAAATGTTAAAATTGTGCTATTTCTTGCATTTAGGTCATTGTATCGTTATGCTATAATGCACCAAAATGATCTTATGAGCATACTATAACATATGACAAGAATATATTCTTTTAAATACAACATATGACAATATATTTAGGACTAAATTAATAAAGAAGATATATAAACGAGAAGAAATTAAAGTTGGATGCTATATAAGTAAATTACCTATATAAGTATATCTTTTACTATAGGTAAGATGGAAGGGCTATGGTCCAACTGATGATACATGGGGGCTAATTGAAGGATCAAGGTTTTTGTTCTTGTATTTATTTTTTATAACAAAACTCATTCCACAACTATTTTTATTTTCACTAGCTTATATTTTATTTTTACCTCCCATAGTGATTGCCAATACCACCTACAATATTTTGTCAGAGATGTATACGAGTCCAAGAAATTGCCACTTCCAATGAGTTATAACTGATAATTTATATTAATTACTAATTTTTTTCATTGATATCTTATCTTCATAAATGGTAAAACAAATCTATTTTTTCAGGGTGATGTGGATGTTATATGTGGAGGTCCTCCATGTCAAGGGATCGGTAGCTATAATCGGTTTAGAAACACTGATACTCCACTCACCGATGAAAGAAATTAGCAAATAATTGTCTCTTTTGACATAGTGAAATTCATAAAACCTAAATATGTGTTGATGGAAAATGTTATTGATATCTTAATATTTGATAAAGCTTCTTTAGGAAGATATGTTTTAAGTTGCTTAATTCATATGAATTATCAAGCAAGACTTGGACTTACGGCTGCTAGTTCTTATGGTCTTCCAAAATTTAGGTTTCGTGGTTTTATATGGGGTGCTCTTCCAACCAAGGTATCTTCTTTACTGATTTTACCTTTTTAATATTTTACTAAAAGTTACTCTTACTATTTAACCATTGCTGCATTTCTATAACCTTACTCATATGATTGTATTTTTTTTTCCTTGAACAAGTTTTCTGATGGAAGATTATTGGTTGTAGAGACTACCTCAATTTCCACTTCCCACACATGAAGTTATTTTTAAATACTTTCCTCCAGTTGAGTTTGAGGTAGCTAGTTTTTATTCCATTTAATTAGATCATTAAAATATGTAAAAGTTAGCCATTTTTACTGAAACATATTAACAAAAGTATGTTGCTATTTCTTGCATTTAATCCATACTCTAATTATAAATTCCTTTAAATGCAACAACATACAGTTGCTTACAATGAAGGGCAACCTAGAGAGCTTCAAGAAGCCATTGTTCTTCGTGATGCTATCTCTGATCTGCCAAATGTACTCGCTCTCTCTCAATCTCTGTCTACTAAATTATATTTTAATTATATTTTTCTTTTACTTAACCTTGAATAACATTATTTAAGTTAATAATTAATTAATACACATGTTAAAAGCCATGACGAATGTGTAGAAATCCCATATGAAATGCCTCCACAAACTGAGTTTCAAAAGTATATAAGATTAACAAAAGATGGTAACGCTTTGCAATCACCCTATATTTTGACATATTATAGACAAAATATGACTTTATTATCTAATTATAAAATCCTTCTTCATGTAGAGTTTAATGGATCTAGTCCAAAAGAGGATACAGATTGCAAAAGCTCTATTCTCACAGATCATTGAACACTATCTACTTATTATTACTTCAAGATATCTTCTTTGGCCCTTAGGTATAAAAAATTCTACATTTTTATTCGTGTTGGATAAATATGTTGCTGTTTTAAGGTGTAATTAGTGGTTTTGCAAAAAACATATGGAAGTTTTTATCTTTTTTCGAAGAAAAGAAAAAGTCAAGAATAAAAAACGAAATCAAAAGGAAACGAATTATAAGTAAAAACACAAGTATAATGCTATAAGTGATTATATTTCTCACACTACAATGTTTGAATAGGAAAAAGATGGAAAACACAAGATTTAGATGAAACTCACTCAAACTCGCACGAATGGTGTAGGAGGCTTCCTCTAGTTTATATTTTATAACAAGGAACCTTTAACATTTGTAATTAGTAAGTTACATACCAATAAATTACAATAAGTTACAAAATTGGTCCCTGTGGTATGATGTTTTATTCAGGTTTGGTCCAATGGCAAAATTATCTATTAAAATCTAACAATTGATTAGTTAGATTTTACAATCTATAAACCAAACTCGTTATGAAATGTCAAGAAAGCAGAAACATTTGTAATTTAGTATTTATGACTTGTGAAGTTGGTTATAAACTTTTGGTGGTTGATTGAACCATTTTGGTAACATCATAAAATTCGAGCAAATTTAAAACTTTTTAAATCATTTGAAACCACTCAATTATTACAATTTTTTTTCAAAATACTTTATACATCAGAGTTCCCAGAAATCATAACCGTCAATCGAGGAAGTGAACGGTCACGCCTTCGCCTACCTGCGGCCATCCGCTGAACCTGAAACAATAAACTGAAACTGTAAGCCTGAAAACTTAGTGAGTTACCCCCAAAATACCCATACACACAACCATACACATACATCAATGAACAACATACTATGGGTCCAGTCAACCATCGGGTTGGAATACCCCTGGCCCTCAACCATCGGGTTGGAATGACAACATACCGTAACACATATACAAATAATCAACATGTACTCGGTCCATAATTTTACAGACTGGATTACCCCTGGGGCCACAATGTGAGTCTGGATTGCCTTCCGGGACCATAGCTCACATCTGGATTGCCATCGAGCCCACAGTACGAGTCTCCCTCAGCTCATATCTGGAATGCTCCCGAGCCCACAGTACGAGTCTCCCTCAGCTCGTATCTGGAATGCTCCTGAGTTTGTTGGTCACCGCACGGAGCAGTTTCACCTTAACCCATCCCACATAATATATCGACATATAACACAACTAATACGCATACAGATAATCACATCATACTACAGGTAGTCCTACAGATCGACCTAACTGGCATAACAACTAGCATGCATATAGTCAGGCCAACTATAGGTCACTAAGCATAACCACATCCGATCTACCAGGATACCGATCTAACAGATCATACTAGCATATAACCATCCTATCTACCAGGATTTCGAGTTAACATATCACAATAGTAACTATCTCAGATAACAAATCAAAGGGCCGACCTTGGTGCCTTAGACCCCTGCTTCATAAATACCCGCTTGCCAATTACTCTCGAAAGTCAAACTGGTCAACCCTTGGTTCGAGGTCAAAGTCAACTGTCAAGGTCAACAGTCCATGTTGACCTCAACACATCGAGTACGCTCAGCTACTCACCGAGTTCCTTGCATAACTTGCCAACTCGCCGAGTCACCATGCCACTCGCTGAGTCCAAGATAATTTTCATCAGACACGCCGAGTTGTTTATTCAACCCGTCGAGTTCATGGCCATCTTCATATGACTCGCCGAGTCTACCATGCGACTCTCCGAGTTCCTTCAGTCCTTCATCCATACAGATGCTTTTTAAGCCATGCCAAGGCTCTATACTACAAATCCAAGCTCCCAAGGCATGCTTATCACGTAAAGTTGCAAACTTTATGTGCATGCAAGGCTCTAATGACTCAAAATGCCAAAACCAAGCTTGAAATGGGGTTTTACACTTAAGGAGGGGTTCATGTTTTCCAAAGTTGATAACTTTATGGACTTATAAATCAAAGAGAGTTCAGATCTGAAGTTACAACTTCAGATCTGAGCTCATACCCAAGAATAGGTTCATAACCAAGCCAAGAACCCTAACTTCATCCAAAGAGATCTAGAAAGGAATGAGGCCAAGATCTTGAATTGATACCTCAAATGAAGCTAGCTGAGATAGACTTCAGACCCACAAACATTCTTGCCTCCAACTTGTTGATCTTCAAGCTTCTTGCATCAAGGTCTTCTTTCCAAGTTTGAAATTTACACTAATATGGAGCACACACACGAATTAGGGTTTCTGGACTCTCAAAAGGCTGCAAAGGAACTAAAGGGAGGCTAATTATCCCTTAAATAGGGTGCCAAACCCCGGAAATTAGGGTTCACCCTCCAGTTCTAACTCGTCGAGTCACTCTTCCGACTCAGCGAGTTGGTCACTTAAACACGTGGCCCAAACCCGCTGCTACTCGACGAGTCAGGAAACCAACTCGTCGAGTAGATCTTGAATTCATGAGAATTCATAACCATAAATTGGTATTCGAGAATCGGGGCGTTACAGTTCTCCCCCAATTGAACTAGATTTCGTCCTCGAAGTCTGCTGCGGTGAACATCCTCAGATAGTGCTCCCGCACTCTGCCTTCGGCTCCTAGGTCCACTCGGACCCTCTTTTGTGCTCCCACTACACCCTTACCAAAGGTACCCCCTTGTCCCGCAGAACCTTCACCCCTCAGTCCATAATGGCCACAAGCCTCTCCATATAATCAAGACGCTCATAGACCTGAATGTCATCCAACGATACTACTGCCTCCTGATCCGTGACGCACTTTCGCAAGTGCGAATCGTGAAAGGTGATGAAAATCCCAAATGAACCGTTTAAAAAGGCCTAACCTACAAGCCACTTTGCCAACTGACAAAATCCTGATGATCCAACGTATCGGAAACCCAACTTTCCCTCTTCCTAAGGCGAACCCTTTGTGTTGATAGGACAATTATCCCTTAACATCATACCAAATCAATCAACTGATACACGAGCACTCATGCATGACCCAATCAGCCTCAGGCTAGAATGCTAGGCATGCCTACGATGGGTCCAGTCATCCTTAGGACGGAATACCCTCGCATCACGCACATGTTTGGCCCAGTCAACCCTCATGTTGGAATATCGAACATAGCAGGTCCAATCAATTACAGGGTCTGGTCATCCCTAGGATGGAATACCCTAGATTGGAATACCTCTATGAACATAACTCGGGTCGGCTAATACTTGTGATCCAAGGATCTATCCTTGCGTCTCATCCACGATTCTTTGATTCGTCATAACCGAGTGCAACTCCACCAAATCTTCAACAATACATCCAATCGGAATGCGCTCCTACAATAAACATAACCAACACAATCTCTATGCCCACAGTCTATGACTGGAATACCCTTACGTGGTCCTCAACATAGCATGAGTCTGGTATACCGAGTCCCCCCCCGACCCTCAGCTCATGACTAGAATGCTCCCGGTGACCGATCGACACTACTGTCATCACTTCAGTTGCCCAACACTCCGACCCTGGGTATATCCACTTTCATCCACCACTCGAAGGGCCTAATCGATGCTCCTCTCATCAACGAGCAACATAACGATACAAAAACTACTACCACACATGAATCCCAAGTCGTAAACCCACTTCAACTCTTCCTGCTACCATATGACGTTTCTCAATCGAAGTCGAACCTTCTTGGTCCCAACTTGTCTGCTCACAACCGGAACATCGGACACCTCACCGATTACTGAACCAAAACACGCACACAAACGGTAGTCCCACGTGTCTTCCAGAAAAGAAACCAACTCCTGCCAACATAATGAATGTTACATGACCCACTTCAGCCTCACATCCTACCTGGTCTTAGTGACCCATCTTCTCCTTACTTAAGACAAGCTATGGCTCTATCACAGATGCAACCAAACCAAGACACATCACAATAACTCAAACCGTCATCGACAAACCTACCACTACCGGCCAACCAGGACGGCACTCATATCTAACCCATATCAACCCCTTCGAGTTAGAATACCAACATTTCTAATAAATTCAACTATTGAGTCAAAATTCTGAGGGTTTTTTGGCCTATCGCCTCCACCCTACCGCTCCCTTCAAGCCTCCGTGCCTACGAATTACAGTCGGCCCGCACCGGGTATCTTAGCCTGCTGCATAAAGCAGGACCGCCTCAACCCTATCCAAATGCCATAGACGATCATGAGAAAGATCTAATATGGTTCCTAGAACCTTAATGGCAGGATATATTCTAATCCCAAACCTTCCCAAAACTGACTAATACCCATTCGGATCCACCTCCAGTCCCTAAGTGGAGTATTACCCGATCCAAGAAGATAAAACCTCAGAGACACTCTGAACTCCTGGGATCACCAAGATCCTTAGCACTCTATCTGATCTCTAACAACAACTTCTGATCAAACCAAAATACACTAGGGTCTTCAGCCTATTCCAGCAACATGTTCAATACTTGGGGACACACCTACTGATTGATATAGCATAGCAGTATACCCAATACCCGCAAACAGTTCTACAAACACATACAAAGTCTTTAGCATGACTGGGCTGCCTTACCAGGCCTTCAGTCTATTTGGACCACTCTCAGAACCTTCAGTTTGACTGGTACGCCCCACTAGCCTTCAGTCTATCCGGGCCGCTCTAAACTATTGAGCACCTCCCTAGACCCCCTTCCTGATGCTCTCTCCCATGCATCCTGTTCTCACCCACTTGGGGCTTCAAACTCTGGATCTACTTTATGGACTATATCCCCAGCCAAACTCTAGGCCTCATGTCGATCGTCCACCCTCTTGGAAATTCGTGTTCTGATCCTTGGCCCGTGTGACCACCACATACGCTAAATAACCCACACTCCCGTGTTGAATGCACTGTTGAGCCCTGTCAGCTAACTAAACCCTCAATCTATCAATCCAAAAACCCTCAGAGTCGAGCACGCCATCTACCGAATACTCGAATTGAACTCGATTCTTGACTAGAACTCCAACCTGGTTCCCCAACTTCTGATATCAAGCACCTAGAAGACGTGTTCTCATGTTGGGGAGTTTTGTCGAACCCCCAATCAACACAACCCTCTAACCAAGTAGCCACTAGGGCCTCCATTCTCCATATCGGGTTGTGAAACTAATCCCCATTTCAAAACCTCTCCCACTTCCGCATCTCAGGGTTACACTCCCCCACTTAGATTCGACTAAGACTTCATAATACATGAAAATTAGAGGATTCTAAATCCTTCTCACTTCCCTACGATCGATCTGATGACAACCAACTCTTTCCTACTAGTGCTCCATTGCTAGATAATCCCAATTGATCACATACTTCTAAGAACCAGATGAACACTTCTTGAATCCCAGTGAAACCGTCAGCCACTACTGCTTGAACGACCCCACACTCATGTTCCGAAGATCAATAGATATATGCTCCAACTAATACCTTGGCAACGAACCTTTTCCGTTGGCGCTTTAGTCCGTCAATCACTAATGGTTGCTAACCACTGAATCTTGAAAATGCTGAATAACCCTTCTTTGGGACCCTATCCGCAGGCCTCCCAAATAATAGCCATTTTCCAAAGGTGTCCCAAAAAAGCTTCCCGCTCTCAGGCTCTAGAAATCATTCTCTTTAGGGTTCGCACCCTGACTCTCATACCAGCTCAAACGCCCACAGCTGAACTGCAGCAGCTGAAACAACCTCTGACCAAAACCAGACTACACACTACTCCCAAGACATAGTCTACAATCCTAAAAGTGCAATAGATTGCACGACCAATCCTTTCCATCCGATACAAGAGATCCAACGCAAACCGGTCATCACAAATACTTATGCCACGTTGAATGTCCTGTGCTCACTGGCGCTGAATAATGTTGCCTATTCCTGCAACCAACTGACCCCGAGCTGAAATACAACCTGATCCTAGGGTCACAAGTCTGCTCACTCCTTCGAGCTCGAAAGACTGAGAGGGCACAATCCTTGCCCTACAAAACGACAATCCAATCCATCAATTAACAATTCCACTTTCAGCTGCAAAATCCCAGTTGAACATAATCATCACTCCCTTCTGGAGTCCCCGTGACTCATAATCCGGCCTCGAGCAAACCCCCGAGCCTCAAATCTAGAACTCATGAGCTAGAGTCCCCCGCTCAACCCGCGGAAATATAACAAGTATAGATCATCTTCCTGATCCCAGATAACTGCATCCCTCTGCTCATTATAATATGTACCAATAACAAGTCCCGGTACTGGAAAGCTCATCCAGCTCCTCTCCCTGCCATCGTTACAGATGTTTAAGCTGTCGCGGCAACCGTCTCGGCAATGGCTGCATGGCGCTCGCTGAAATACTCAGGCATGGCGGTCTTAATAGACCTGACATCTCTGGAAACTACCCCAGGACAATCTTGATCACCTACTCCCGGATGATCTCACTAACACGATCCCCTGAAAATGTTGGCCTATCATGGCTGCCCGCTCCCGATCCTAACCTGGATCCGGTCTCAAGACGTCTCGAATATTCCATACCATAACTAGGAACCGACTCCCAACCTAACCCTAGGGGTTGTAACTTCCTTGATACATGTAGGGGTCATGTACTTTCGGTAGTACGGGCTCATACTACCTTCCACACCTACCCATATTTGTCTCAAGTATCACCACAACACCCTACCATATACATATACATAGCGAGCGATAAATCCTCACTCCTAGAGGAATGCTAAATATCTCATAACTGGCCTCCCGGCCTCTCACTACCCACCCATCCATGAAACTTCCATCAACCCATGCATCACTAATATATGCTAGTCATACGTAACGCTGGACCCTATAGACTTTCGAATATCCAATCCTACCCTAAGCCCTAATCAATAAGAACAGAACATCAGGCCATATCAAACATTCTCAGGCTATAAGATCTTAATTATATACAGCTGTGATGCATACACAAGTAACTACAATAATGTTGTCAGTCTCATATAATGAAAACCCTAGGCTAACACGCATCATGTAATCAGGCAATTCATCATGCGATTCCTGAAGATCCCTAGCCTAATACTAGCATGATGTTCTAACATATCACAATATCAAATAACCGTGTATTTTGGGGTCTACTTGCTGGCTCCGGCTGATCGTACACTTCGCATCCTCTTTTAATTATTTTGATAACCATTTAAAAATCATTTTGAAAATATTTCCTTGATTTGAGACTGGATTCACACGAATGTTCCCCCAATTCACTCAAACTAGGGCTCTGATACTAACTTGTAACACCATCAAATTCAAGCAAATTTAAAACTTTTTAAATCATTTGAAACCATTCAGATATTACAATATGTTTTCAAAATAGTTTGTACATTAGAGTTCCCAGAAATCATAATCTTTAATCGAGGAAGTGTATGGTTACTCCTTTGCCTACCAGCGGCCATCCGCTGAACTTGAAACAATAAAATGACACTGTAAGCCCGAAATCTTAGTGAGTTACCCCCAAAATACCCATACACGCAACCATACACATACATCAATGAACAACATACTATGGGTCTAGTCAACCATCGAGTTTGAATACCCTTGGCCATCAACCATCGGGTTGGAACGCCAACATACCGTAACACATATACAAATAATCAGCATGTACTAGGTCCACAATTTTATAGACTGGATTACCCCTGGGCCCATAGTGTAAGTCTGGATTGCCTTCCGAGCCCAAAGCTCACATCTAGATTGCCATCGAGCCCACAGTACGAGTCTTCCTCAACACATATCTGGAATGCTCCCGAGCCTACAATACGAGTCTCCCTCAGGTCGTATCTGGAATGCTCCCGGGTTTGTTGGTCACCGCACGGAGCAGTTTCACCTCAACCCATCCCACATAATCTGTCGACATAGAATACAACTAATACGCATACAGATAATCACATCATACTACAGGTAGTCCTACAGATCTACCTAACTGGCATAACAACTAGCATGCAGATAGTCAGACCAACTATAGGTCACTAAGCATAACCACATCCGATCTACCAGGATACCGATCTAGCAGATCATACTAGCATATAACCATCCTATCTACCATGATGTCGAGCTAACATATCACAATAGTAACTATCTGAGATATCAAATCAAAGGGCCGGCCTTGGTGCCTTAGACCCTTGAGTATAGTGAAGATAACTCACCTTGCAATGCCGGACGGAACCACGAAATCCCGCTCCCGAAACACTGCCCACATACTCCAACACCTATAACCGTCAATGATCAAATTCATAAATATCCGCTTGCCAATTACTCTCAAAAGTGAAACTGGTCAACCCTTGTTTCGAGGTCAAAGTCATCTGTCAAGGTCAACAGTCTATGTTGACCTCAACTCATCGAGTACCCTCAGCTACTCGCCAAGTTCCTTGCATAACCTGCCAACTCGCCGAGTCACCACGCCACTCACTGTCGCACCCCAAAACCAGAACGGAGAAAATGTTTAAGGGTGGAGGACGTCATGCACAGTATCACAACAGAGTATAATAGTAAACAAGCAACAACATCATCCATTACATTAATAATATAATTGAATACAAGTGTGTTCTGTGAAGTTTAGAAGACACCAAAAATGTAAATCAAAATAAGAGATGAGTCTTGAATGATCTCCATCTTCTCAAAACCTGGCATCGGTACCTGTCTGCTGATGACCTGAGAATATAAGTTATTTTGAATGAGTTGATCAGCTCAAAGCTGGTGAGTTCATAAGCATTTTAGTGTCATTGTTTGTATGAAGATGTGTGTAAGTGTTTGATGTATAAGTTTGTAAATGCTTGTAGTAAATGTTTGTATCTCCTAGAAAATCCTATATTTTCTACTAAATGTAGCCTTCTACCTAGGCATCAAATGTTCTGTATGTTTGTTTCTTGTAACAGTATGTATTTTCCCAAGTGTGACTATCACTAACCAAAAATATAGTTTTACATTACTGTTTATGTGAGAAGATCACAATGTGAATGCAATGGGGAAATAACACAGTAATGTAGTGTTGTATTATAGTAACTACTTTTGTACCAACTACCTTAAACCGGTTGTTAATTAAGGTATAATGTGATATGCTTTCACCATACTATCGAATAAAAACACGAAGATGAAAGACATCAGAAGAAATGACATTTGGCACCCATAGACTTGCAAGTCCCACTGTAGCGAACAACAAGGTGTAGGATAGTCAATCTGGTATAGATCTATACACAAATTCACGCTCTCCCTCCAGGAGACTCTGGATACAAAATGAGCCATGGCAGTGATGCCATTCCCCGAAACCGTGGCTCACATTTATGTTATAGTATTCTTGTATATGTATTATATGTACTAGTGTCATGTATGCTCTCTATATCAAGTATGTAGTATGTTCTCTTTGTTTCTCATCATAGTATGTGCTCTTGTATAGTGTATAGTATTTATTGTTTCTCATAATAGTGTATTCTGTTAGTTTCTCATAATAATATGTTCTCTTAGTTTCTCATAATAGTATGTTCTCTTAGTTTCTCATAATAGTATGTTCTCTTACTTTCTCATAATAGTATGTTCTCTTAGTTTCTCATAATAGTATGTATTGTCTCATGTATGAACTGACTCCTTGTATGTTTCATTGTACTAGAAATAGTGAATAGTGACTTCCTAAACTATACCTATTATAGTCTACTAGTAAAGTTGTTTGTATAACTGAGTGTATTGAACTGAGACAAAAGCTTTTATGTCTTATACATACATAATATATAACTAAGGATCAAACGACACTCGGACAAACAACAGGGTACTCTAAGTCCACAACCAAATAAGGAACAACAAATAAAGTGAGTTATCAGTCCTAAGTCCTTCCAGCCTTACTTATACAACTATATATGCATTAGACACGGTTTTGACAATATATAAGTCTAAAAGGTTTTAAAGAAAAGGTTTGGCATGTAAAAACAAGTTTGATAAAGAGTTTAACATGTAAAAGAGTTTGATAAACATTTTGAAGTAGTTTGATTGATGAAACAGCTAAAAGTATAACAAATCCAATTGTTTGATAGTTATTAATCACATGTGATTGATATAATAACTATAATGTTTGAACTTTTATTCCCCCCACCCCATCCTAAAAGCATTTAAAATCATTTAAGAGCTAGATTAAGGGGTATGAACTCACCTATAGTGAGTAATTCGGAAGTATGTTTGGAAAAACGATGTAGAGTGTCAGGTGAAACCTTGAGCACACAAAGATCCTAATAAACATATAATGACATGTATGTGTATTTGATTAGTGTATAAACAACTAATTATAATAGATAACACCCTAATAGGCTAGGAAACTCTTAGAATCATGGGATACAATCACATATGATTGCATAACGAGGGTAAATGGCCACGCTATAGAGTTTACGGTCAAAGAGGCATGACCAAAGGGAGTTCACGGTCCAAGTGTTCACAATCCTTGGAGTTTATAGTTCTTGGGTTCACAGTCTAATGACCTTATGGTCATGGAGTTCACGGTCTAAGGAGATTCAACCGCAAACTCACCAAATCTTTCACAAATGATGGTTTTTAAGGGCTTCAATCAAAGGCATTGGATTCTAGGGACCATGCTTAGCCTTAGGAAGGGTAAAGGCTATAAGAACACCCTTTATAATGGTTTACGGTCTATGAAGATTCATAGAACCATAAACTCTTTTGTTCATGTAAAGAGTGATGATCTTAAGTCCAAAATGAAGGATCCTAACTAGATAGATGTAATGGAGGATGGTACTTACAGTTTTGAAGGCAAATGGGTCGTTTTCGGCCCAAAACACCTAAGTGTTCTTGGTGTTCTTGAAGAAATGAAGAACACTTGAAGATCTATCCAAATTAAGAGATTTCATGGATGAAATCATGTAGAATCACTAGATATAGAAGGATATCAACAAATCAAAGGAAGAAACACTTACTATCTTGAAGATCTAATAGAAAAGTCAGATGGTACTTGAGAGAGAATGAGTTCTTTGGCTTGAAATGGTAAAAGTGATTGAAAAATGACTAAGTGTCATATTATAGCATGGAGTTTACGGTTACCTAGACCGTAAACTCAAGGTCTCGACCGTAAACTCCTTTTTGAGGAGGTTTATGGTTGCTAGGTAGTTAGAACTTAAACTGACACTTCCAAATACTGGTTCCTTTGATGTACTAAGCTGAGAATGCTCAAACAGACTCTAGACAGTGCTAAAAGTTAGCAGAAACGAGTCTGACTTTGATTGAAGTGGATGGTTTGTACAAGATAAATATTTCGGATTGTCACATCATCCCCCTCGTTAGAGAGAATTTCGTCCCGAAATTAGTATTACAGCAATTAAGTTACAAATAACTAAGCGAAAAGATGAGGATATTTCAATTTCATTTGATCCTCGCGCTCCCATGTGAGTTCAGGTCCTCGCTTGGCGTTCCAGCGAACCTTCACTATCGGGATTTGGCTTTGCTTCGTTTGCTTGACCTCTCGGTCCATGATTTCTATACGTTCTTCCATGAAGTTAAGGCTCTCATTGATCTCGATCTCGTCGAGTGGAATTACAAGAGTCTCGTCGGACAGACACTTTTTCAAGTTCGAGACGTGGAAAGTAGAATGTACGTTACTGAGTTCATGAGGCAGGTTGAGTTTGTAAGCTAAAAGACCGATTCTAGCGAGAATCTCGAAAGGCCCTACGTATGTTGGATTTAGCTTTCCATGCTTTCCGAAGTGTATCAAGCCCTTCCAGGGTGAGACTTTCAAAAGAACACGGTCTCCCACCTGGAATTCCAAAGGTTTCCTTTGTTTGTCTGCGTAGCTTTTCTATCGGTCTCTAGAGGCTTTCAATCGTTCATGAATCTGAACAATCTTCTCTGTCGTTTCCTGAATGATCTTCGGACCTATGAGTGTGCTATCAGGAACTCGTCCTTTTGCTAATTGGGTGTCACCCACCTCAGCCCAACACTGAGGGGATATGCACTTGAGGCCATAGAGGGCCTCGAATGGAGCAGCCTTTATGCTCGTGTGATAACTATTGTTGTAGGAAAACTCGACAAGGGGTAAATGAGTATCCCATGCCTTCCCAAAGTCGGTCACATAGGCTCGCTACATATCTTCCAAGGTTTGAATAGTCCTCTTACTTTGTCCTTCGGTTTGTGGATGGTAGGATGTACTCATGTCCAGCCTCGTTCCAAGGGAACTTTGTAGCGACTGCCAAAACCTCGAAGTAAATCTAATATCTCTATCAGAGATAATGGATATGGGAACACCGTGAATTCGTACTATCTCTCTAATGTATGTTCTTGTTAGCTTATCCATCTTGTCAGACTCTTTGATAGGCAGGAAGTGTGCGGACTTTGTTAACTTGTCAACGATCACCCACATGGTATCGAGACCACCCATCGCCTTGGGAAACTTGGTTATGAAGTCCATTGTGATCCACTCCTACTTCCATTCACGTATCTCTGGTTGTTAAAGTAAACCTGATGGTTTCTGGTACTAAACCTTAACCTTGGTGCAAGTAAGGCATTTACTTACGAAGGTAGCAATCTCCGCTTTCATGTTAGGACATCAGTATAAATTTTTAAGATCCAGATACATCTTATCCGAACCTGGGTGGATGGAATATCGAATGTTGTGCGCTTTGGTCATGATTAAATCTCTGAAGCCACCGTGTTTCGGTGTCCAGATTCGATCCATGAAATATAAGGCTCTGCCACCCTTGACTTCCAAGTTCTTATCCATCCCTCTCAGGGATTCACTCGCCACATTTTCAGGTTTCAAAGCATCGAGCTGAGCCTCCTTAATTTGTGTGGACAAGTGTGAATAGATAGTTATAGTCAATAATTTGACTCTACGACCAGAGTACTCTTTCCGACTTAGGGCGTAAGCTACTATGTTGGCCTTGCTGGGATGATACAGAATTTTGCATTCGTAATCACTGCGTAGTTCGACCCACCGTCGTTGTCTCATGTTGAGCTCCTTTCGGTCAAATATATGTTGTAGGCTTTTGTGGTCTGTAAAGATAGTGCTCTTCGTACCGTATAGGTAGTGTCTCCAAATCTTCAGAGCAAACACAACTACTCCTAACTCAAGATCATGTGTGGTGTAGTTGACCTTGTGTGTCTTCAGCTGTCTTGAGGCATTGGAAACGACCTTACCTCGTTGCATTAGAACACAACCAAGCCCTTGATTGGATGCATCGCAGTAGACCACGAAGTCTTCTATTCCTTCTGGGAGGGATAGTATCGGTGCGGTGCATAAGGCTCATTTCAGTGTTTGGAACGCTTTCTCTTGCTTCTCTTCCCAGTCAAAGGCCACGCCCTTCTGGGTCAAAGTCATAAGAGGTTTCGCAATTCGAGAGAAGTTCTGAATGAATATGCGATAGTAGCCAGCGAGGCCTAGAAATTGACGAATTTTTGTAGGCGTCTTTAGTGCTGACCAGTTCTCAATGGCTGTAATTTTGGAAGGCACCACATGAATTCCTTCTTCACTAACAACGTGACCCAGAAATTAAACTCTTCGGATCCAAAACTCACATTTAGAGAACGTCGCGTAGAGCTTCTCTGATCGTAATGTTTCCAAGATCTGACGTAGATACCTACTATGCTCTTCCTTACTACGAGAGTAGATAAGTATGGCATCTATGAAGACGATGACGAACTGATCCAAGTAAGGACGGCATACCCTATTCATTGAGTTCATGAATACCGTGGGTGCATTAGTCAATTTGAATGGAATCACTACGAACTCTTAGTGTCTGTAACGAGTTTGGAAGGTTGTCTTCAAAAAATCCTCCTCTAGCACTCGTAACTGGTGATACCCGGATCTCAGATCTATCTTTGAAAAGTAATTCGCCCCTTGTAATTGGTCTAACAAATCATCTATGTGAGGCAGAGGGTAACGATTCTTAATGGTAAGCTTGTTGAGTTCCCTGTAGTCGATGCACATACGAAACGATCCATCCTTCTTTTTGACGAACAAGACCGGAGCTCCCCAGGGTGAGAAGCTTTGTCTTATAAAGCCCTTGTTGAGCAGTTCGTTAAGTTGACCAGACAGTTCTTGCATCTCTGCAGGTGCTAGACGATAGGGCGATTTGGCTATTAGGGTAGCCCCTGGAACTAAGTCGATTCTGAACTCAACTTGACATTGTGGAGGTAATCCTGGGAGTTCTTCTGGAAAGATGTCGGGAAAATCGCATACTACTTGGATGTTCTTAATGTCCTTCATCTCTTGGCTCACATCGACAACATGAGCAAGGAATGCACGACATTCTTTTCGCAAGTACTTCTGGGCTTGAATACTCGAGATGATACGAAGGTTCGTGCCGTGTTTGTCACCATTGACTACTATAGTTTCACCAGATGGCAGATTAAGGCGAACAACCTTTTCATAATACATGATGTCGGCACGACGTAGACTCAACCAATCCATGCCGATAATGATGTCGAAACTTTTAATTGAGACTGGCATGAGGTAGATTGAAAATGAATGGCTATCTAGAGTTAGAGTACATCCTATGTATATACTCCTAGTGCTCTCAGTCTTTCCGTTATCCGTTTCTATAGTGAACGGTTCGCTAAGTGATCGTGATTTTTGCTTAAGTAAGTGAACAAATTTCTTATTCACAAAACTTCCATCCGCTCCATTATCAAACAAAATGCATGCATAAGAGTTATCGAGGAGAAACGTACCAGTGACCACTGTGGGGTCGGAAACGGCTTCCTCGCGGCCTATATCCAAAACTCTTTCTACTCCATCGACATTCCCTGCCTTTGGGCAGTTCCTTTTGTAGTGGCCCACTTCGCCACAACCGTAGCAATCCTGGCCCACACCAGCGTCAGGGACTTGGTTGATTGGCCTTGCCGGAGATTTACATAAACGGGCAGTGTGCCCCTTCCTGTTGCAGTTAGAACACTGTATTTTCCGGCAAGCTCCAATGTGGTTGAAGTTGCATTTGTTGCACTTTGGAAAACTTCCAGGGTACTGCTTTACCGGAGCAGTAGCAGTAGGTGCTATTACAGCATGAACCGCCATGACCTGTTGCTTTTTGGTAGCTTTCTGTTTCTTGTCATCCCATAATTTTCGCTTATTAGCAGCGGCTTTGGAGGGTTCTGAGAAGGCTAGGGTTGTTGTTGTTGACAACGGGGTATGGACCCCATGGTCAATGAGCCGTTGTGCCAATCGTTTGGCACTATCAAAGGTAGTGGGGTTTAATACATTCCCCTAAAATGGAGGCACCATCCCATAGATATATCTCTCCACCATCTTGGCTTCAGAAGGGACCATTCCCGTACATATCCCTACCAGATCGCTGAATCTGGCAGTGTAAGAGACTATGTCGGAGCCCTTCATGGTTAGGCTCCAGAGTTCCTGCTCCATCTTTTGAACTTCGCCCCTCGGGAAGTATTCTTCGATCATGAGCTCCTTCAGAGCTTGCCAGCCGATAGCATTTGCCACTATAATAGATAGTAACTTGACATGGCTGTTCGACCACGTCAAAGCTTGGTCTGCTAAGGTGTAGGCGGCAAACTTAACCTTGCTCCCTTCCAGACAGGAGCAGATCTCAAAGATCGACTGCTTCTTCTCGAACCATTACGAGAGGGCAATGATTCCGCCAGTTCCATTGAATGCCATGGGTTTGCAGCTGGTGAAGTCCTTATACGAGCACTCCCTAGCACGTACTGGAGCTTCGACAATAGTGGGAAGTACATGAGTCCCACTCCCACTAGTACCGGTAGTGGTGAATTGTGCCAGAGCTGCCGTAAGAGCCACATTCACAGCAGCTTGGATAGTTGTTGGGTTGTATGGAGGAGTAGGTGGTGTTGAAGTTATCGGAGGATTACGCCTCGTCACTCTTCAAGGAGGCATTGCTTAACTGAAAGTTTACAAAGATTGACGGTGATAGTAAGAATCAATTGAATGTATGATTGAATGTAGATCTACAACTAGAAGGATGAAAGCATTTAGATATTAATTTCCATAAGATTAGATATCTGTCAATAATACTGGTATTACCGATGTAACAAGTTCAGGAAAAATGACCTACAAGTAGGTCTTACATCAAACCAACATGGGAAAATTTTGACAGAACTACGACCTAACAAGACTTAACAGATTCGAAGTCTTATCTTAGATAGGAAATTTACCTAGAGTTTTTACATTGACTACGTTATATCCAAAAGAGAAAGTTTAGTAGGCTCTATCTACGACGAGAACCACTAGAATGAGTCCTTGATTCTAACAGACGGCGCTCCACGTCTCTTATGCGCCTTTCAGACATTGCCTGCTAAGCTCGAAGTTCCCTGACTTCAGCTTGGGTTGCAGTAAGATCTCTCTGTAGGGCTGCATTCTAATTCTGAGTCCTTTCATATGCAGACTCCAGATGACAAATGCGTATGGTATTGACTACCACATCGGCATCAACTTCCATGATTCGTTTGATGGTCGTTCTACCCTGCTCATCACTACGGGCAATCCTGCGGACCAGGATAGGCAGGACTCCGTCTGCTGAGCCTCCCTCGCTCAAGTTATAGAAGCTTTGATCTCCGTTGTATGGTAAGGGTTGATCCTGTTCGTAGCTCCATCTGTTCAAGTTTGTTGCCCACAGAGGTGTGGGACCTTGAAACGATGGACGAGGGTTAGCAATAGGGATTTGAGCCACTTGGGGTAGGTTATTGACTTCTGGTTCGGAGTCAGAATCCTCCGAGAAGCCTTTTGCGAGGTGATCATCCAAAGGGATTGGATGATCATCTTCTGGATCTGCTTGAATCCATCCATCATTGCCTTGGTTTGGGAAGTATGGGTCGCTGTGGGGATGGAATCCAGCCATGATATCTATGTGAGAAAAGCGGTAAAAGAAATAATTAATAGACGTAATAATTAGATAATTATAAGATGATCTTTATCAATTACTTCAATGCTTGCATAGTGCATACAAATTACATGTAATCAAAACAGGATAGACCTTCGAATAAGTGACCCTAACTCCAAATCCACAACCAAACAAGGAACAAGAAGTAAAGCAAAGATCATAGATTCTAAGTCTATGATATCCTAGTCACATATAACCTTAGTGAATCCACTTATCAACTATTGACCTACTAATAAAGACCTTTTTAGTTCTCAAATAAGTAACTATAGTAACACAAAATACTCCTATAGTATTTTAGGTTTATGTTATGTTCTAATGTTTTCATTGTAGTAGTGTTGGTAAATTTTTAGGCTTGTTGCAACCTCATAACCATTCTTAGGCACATGCTAGTCACTCCTCGGAAAATATAGTTGATCCGGCTATATCCTTCCCAGGTTTGACTATATGTCTCTAAGTCTAATTGTGTTGTCCAACAATCGCAATACTTTTGTTCTGTACTAGTGACACTGATTTTAGTATGAATGCAGGTATGTGTACTTGGTAAAATATTTTATTATTTACAAGTATAAACTCTTGGTCAGATTAGTTTAATCCCGTTGTGTTTATAGTTTGTATATCTTTTATGGGTTGATATACTCGATTCACTATAAATAATGCTCCGATACCAATCTGTCGCACCCCAAAACCAGAACGGCGGAAACATTCGGGGCGGAGGACGTCGTGTACATTATCACAACAGAGTATAATATTAAACAAGCAACATCATCATCCATTGGATTAATAATATAATTGAATACAAGTGTGTTCTATGAAGTTATAAGACACCAAAAATGAAAATCAAAGTAAGAGATGAGTCTTGAACGAGATCCATCTTCTCAAAACCTGGCATCGGTACCTGTCTACTGATGACCTGAGAATATAAGTTATTTTGAAAGAGTTGATCAACTTTAAAGTTGGTGAGTTCATAAGCATTTTAGTGTCATTGTTTGTATGAAGATGTTTGTAAGTTTTTGATGTATAAGCTTGTAAATGTTTGTAGTAAATGTTTGTATCTCCTACAAAATCATATATTTTCTACTAAACGTAGCCTTCTACCAAGGCATCAAATGTTATGTATGTTTGTTTCTTAAAAAAGTGTGTATTTTCCCAAGTGTGACTATCATTAACCAAAAATATAGTTTTACATTACTGTTTATGTTAGAAGATCACAATATGAATGCAATGGGGAAATAATATAGTACTGTAGTGTTGTATTATAGTAACTATTGTTGTACTAACTACCTTGAACCAGTTGTTAATTAAGGTATAATGTGATATGATTGCACCATACTATCGACTAAAAACATGGCGATGTAAGACGTCGGAAGAAATGACATTTGGCACCCGTGGACTTGCAAGTCCCACTGTAGCGAACAGCAAGGTGTAGGATAGTCAATCCAGTATATATCTTTACACAAGTTCACGCTCTCCCTCCAGGAGACTCTAGATACAAAATGATTTATGGCAGTGATGCCATGCCCTGAAACCATGCCTTACATTTATTTTATAGTATTCTTGTATATGTATTGTATGTAATAGTGTAATGTATGTTCTCTCTGTCTAGTATGTAGTATGTTCTCTTTGTTTCTCATCATAGTATGTGCTCTTGTATAGTGTATAGTATGTATTGTTTCTCATAATAGTGTGTTCTCTTAGTTTCTAATAATAGTATGTTCTCTTTGTAACGACGTAAATTTTCAAAACAATTTTTCATTTTTAAATCGTAATTTCAATCACCAAAAACAATATCCAACAACTGTATCCGATGTCATCATAACAAACAAATCCCAGAATCTCAAAATATATCAAATACATAAATCCTCTTAGTGTGTACAGATCATGCCGACGCCTTCCCACGGTCCTTTCTAGTACCTGAAACACCCAACACAACAACTGTAAGCATAAATGCTTTGCGAGTTCCCCAAAATACCACATACAACACATATGCCTTTCCAGGCCATAACTCTGTGGGACCTTCCAGTCCAAGTGTCTCAGTGGACTTCCGTCCCAAATCCCGATAGACCTTCTGGTCTGTAACCTCCTAACCTTCCGGTCCATGTCCTCTTCACCTTCCAGTCCATATCATCATGACCTTCCGGTCCTTATCATACATATCAAACATAACACATACATATCACATATCAGCACATATAACACGTATAAGACCTCCCGGTCACACATAGGTACCCTTCTAGGTACAGTATAGTGAGAAGACTCACCTCGGCTATCTCGGATAATCTCGCATACGTATAAACTGATCTAGCCTCCGCCTAAACACATAAACAATTGTCTCAAACCAATAACGTCTCTCCAGGCTAGACTAGTCTCTTCCATGACCGTAAGAAGGCTAGAAGGCCATTTTACCTTTCAAATGGTCCACAAGTCCGATTGTTGAGCAAACCCTAAAAGTCAACAAAAGTCAACGGTCAAACTTTGACCATACTCGTCAAGTGCATTCGTGCGACTCGGCGAGTCCATACATGTCCTCTTTTCCCCTGATCCTCACTCGACTTGCTGAGTCAGCCCTACGCTCAATGGGTCATCATAGGTCACAAATCACAGGCCAACCTGACTCGACTCGTCGAGTCCCTTATGGGCTCGACGAGTTCCTCCCATGAAAACACTCAAACGATCCTTTGAGGTTAGATCTGCTTCACCAACCAGTAGATCTAACCTCCTAACACTCGAAAGTCACGTAAAGGTTCAAACTTTACATTCATGCAATGCTTATAAGTCCAAAAATGGAGAAATAACCTTTAAAATGGGGTTCAACTCTCAAGGCTCACATGAATCCTCATAAAGCTGGAAGCTTGGGACCTTTTGGACCTCTCAAGGTCCGGATCTATCATCTATTTCCAAAGGGACCTCAAATGATTCACAATCCAACTCAAAATGACACAAAGGAAACCCTAGATTCAAGGAATCTATCAAATACACGAAATGGGAAGGAACTTGTACCTCAAAACGTGAATCTCAGCGTGAACACACAGATCCAAGTTCCACAATCGATCTAGCTTGGATTTCCCCACTCCTTCTTGCAAGATCACACCAAAGGATGAAGAATTTGCCTCCAAAATGCTCTCTAAGCTCTCTCTCTCTTTGCTCACTAGGGTTTTCATAGGGAGTAATGGCCGCAAATGATGGTCGTAATGGCCTTTAAATAGGGCTCAAGCCCTGAGGTTTAGGGTTTCACTTAACAGCGCGGACTCGCCGAGTCCACTCATCGACTCGTCGAGTCCGGTCATTAATCTGGATAGAATTTGCGATCCTGCTCAGCGAGTCTGAGCGCCTACTCGCCGAGTCCCTCCCTAAAACTCTAGATATATACTTAAAATAGGATACCTGGGAATCCGGATGTTACAATTCTACCCTACTAGAAACAGACTTCGCCCCCGAAGTCTTATTCTACAAACAGCTCTGGATGAAACTTCCGCATCTCCGCCTCCGGCTCCCAGGTCAGCTTAGATCCCTTTCGATGTTGCCACTGAACCAGAACCAGTGGCACTTCCTTGTTTTTCAAAACCTTGATCTTCCGATCCACCACCGCGACTGGCCTCTCAACATAATTCAGGATCGCATCCACCTGAATATCCTCCAATTGTACCACCGCTGACTCATTGGCTATACACTTCCTCAGCTAAGACACGTGGAAGGTATCATGTATCTGACTCAACTCCGCAGGTAGCTCCAACTGATAAGCTACCCTGCCCACCGTCGCGGTCAACCTGAACGACCCGATATACTGGGGCCCCAACTTGCCCCTCTTCCTGAATCGAATCACTCCTTTCCAAGGAGACACTTTCAGAAGTACAAAGTCTCCGACCTGAAACTCGAGCTCGGATCGTCGCCTATCCGTGTAACTCTTCTGGTGACTCTAAGTTGTCAACAACATCTGCCTGACCTGTTGTATCTGCTCTGTCATCTGAAGCACTATCTCAGTGCTACCCATCAATCGTTGCCCTACCTCTCCCCAACAGATGGGAGTCTGACACCTCCTCCCATACAACAACTCGAAGGGAGGCATACCAATGCTTGAATGGTGACTGTTGTTATAGGAAAACTCAGCCAACGACAAATACGTGTCCCAACTCCCTTCGAAGTGTAACACACATGCCTGAAGCATTTCCTCGAGTGTTTGAATCGTCCACTCTCTCTGTCCGTCCGTCTGAGGGTGGTAAGCGGTACTAAAATGCAGCCTCGTGCCCAACTCCTCGTGGAACTTCTTCCAGAACCTGGAAGTGAAACATACATCCTGATCTGATACAATCGAGATCGGCACTCCATGCCACGATACCACCTCCCTCACATACCACTCTGCCAGCTTCTCAGTAGAAGAGCTCTCACTGATAGCAAGAAAGTGAGCGCTTTTCGTTAGCCGATCGACGATCACCCAAATCGCGTCGACACCCGTCGCGGTCCTCGGCAACTTGGTGGTGAAATCCATAGAAATCTATTCCCACTTCCATTGGGGAACCTCAAAGTGGTTGCAACATGCCATGCGGACACTGGTGCTCGGCCTTAACCCTGCGACATGTTAAGCACCTTTCAACAAACCATGCTACATCCTCCTCATACAGGGCCACCAATAATCTTTCTTCAGATCCAAATACATCTTAGTGGCCCCGGGATGGATCGAAAATCTCAATCTAAGCGCCTCCTCCATCAAAGTGGTGCACGTCCTGCCTGCATATGGCACCCAAATCCGACCCATAAAGGTCATAAGCCCGCGGCTATCGGTAATGAACTCTGGTACCTTCCCAATCACCCACTCTCTCTTACGGTTCTCCGGTCTGTTAGGGTGCAAAGTCATGCTTGGATGTAGTGTTTAGGCTTTCCTCTTTATATGTGTAAATGGGTTGAGTCTTTCCTATAAATAGGAAGGGAGTGACTCCTATTATGTAAGAGTCCATTTTGGAGTGTTAGACTAGAGAGAGAAATTGTATACAAACCCATTTGTATAATCTTTCTAGATCTAATAAAAGCTTACAAATATTTATTTACTCCTTGTGTTCTTGATTTTACATGATGAATCACTAGATCTTTTCTAATTCCGCACATGCCATCATAATCAACACCACAACAATTGGTATCAGAGCGGGTGTTCTTGATTTCATCAAGAATTGATCCTTGATGGCGATTTTGATTTAGTGATTCATTTTTTGTTCATTGATCTTCATGATTTAGAGAGTTTTTGGATTCTAGAAATCGAATTCATCTTTGATTCTATTCATAATTTGATTTTCTTCACTAGAATTCAAGTGATTTTTACTTTCTCTCTCTAGAAAACCCATTCAAAATCACTTTCTCTCTCTAGAATTCTTCAAGTTTTTGTGATCATGGTGGGTTTGCCATATGATTCTTGGATTGTGATCATTGAAGATATCAAATACAAAGTCAATGAAGATCAATTTTATGGGTTGGTGTTAAGCAAATTGATTTCATGGGGTAATATGGTTTCTTATGGAGGTTTGAAGGATGCTCATGGAAGCTTGGTATTTCAACCACTTTGTAAGATTGCATGGTTGAATAAAATTGCCTTGTCCATATTAGTTCGTAGTAGAAATCAAAAGGAAGGAGAAGAAAGAGATTTGTTTAATAAGAAATACATTTCTCTAATTGAAAACCAAATGATCTTTGTGCTCTTAAGTTTGTTGAAGTTCTTGAGAATGGAGTTCAATGTGATGTTCTTGATGTTCAAGAAAAAGGAGTTCAAGTTGATTCTCATGATGAAAAAGTTTTTTGCTCGATTGGAGTTCAAACCGATGATATGAATGATTCCTTATCGGAAGCCGGTGGTTCCAGAAATTCACAAATATCAAACTCCAAAAGATTTGATTCAAACTCAAAATGTTCATGTTGTTGAAAGTGGGTTTGTTCATGAAGTCAAGTCTTCAAGATGCAAAAAGATGAGAAAGAAAAAGAAGAAGAAGATGAATCGGAAGAACAAACGGGTTTACTCACAAAAATCGTCAAATGTTGTGAAGCCGAAATCCGTGAAACAAATTTGGGTTCCAAAGCAACAATCTCCAAACGTTGCATTAAATTTGAAGTCAAAACCCAAATGTGTTGGTGGTTCTTTTGAAGATGTTCTTGGATCGACGAAGAACACGAAGAACGAGTTGTACATCTCGCATGGTGGGTGGTATAATGTTCGATTTGGAGATTTTCTCATTCCGACAAAAGAACCAAGATCTTCCAAATTTGATTCGCTCGTTGAAAACAGAAATTGATTCGTCAATAAGGTATCTCAAATTCTCAAATGGACTCCAAAACATCCATGATTTTGATTCGTATTTCACGTTTTTCATTTTTGATCGGTTTGCTTCATTGGATCAAATTCGTTTCAACCCCATTGTTGATCCAATTATTTTTGTTTAGATCAAAACCAAATTCAACTCATTTTGTTTAAAAATAAATATGTTCATTGTTCATATCCGATTGATTTTAAGCCCAAAAACAATTCGTTGTTTGATCCAATTCTTGAGTCAGTTACTATTCATGAATTGTGTGAGCCCAACATCTTATTTCGATCATATATCTTAAAAAGATCATATATCATTAAATCAATTTGACTCGATATTTGCTCTTGTTCTCCGTACGCATTCTCAGTGGTATATTTGGCTGTTTGTGTTCCAATAATTGTTCAAGATGTTCATGCCATTCGTTTTCTTTTCAGCCTTATTGATAATCGATTAGCGTTTTTTTTCTCATCTGATTTGTTATATGTTGAAATCGATCTTGATCAAATTGTCAATTTTGGAAGTCAACAGTTAAAGAAACGATTGAAATCAAAGCTTGATTTAACTTGTCAATTTTGGAAAACATCTTTAGAATCGATACTTGTTGATTCGTTTTGACGATTGCACATGAGATCTTATTTGGATTTCGATCTGTGACACAGTTGAGTTCAAATTCAAAAGTCAAAATTGATTTGATAATAGTCAAAATCGGCTTGAGTGAATCGATTAAGAATGTTTGGAATCGAAATGGTTGGAGTCGACTGATTTTTGTCTATTGTTGATTGTTGATTTTGATTTCGATTCCTGGAAATCGAAGATTTCAATTTGGATCAACAACCAAAAAGCGAAGAACGTAAAGTGACTGGACAAGTTTATTTTGATTTTGATGAACTGGAAAATGAAGTTCTTGATTTGTGATGTTGACTTCGTTTTTGATCGATTGTCAAGGATCGATTATGCGAAGTAAAGGCTTGAGAACGAACTGAGATCGATGGTCGATGATTATGAACTGAAAGAAAAGGCCTTGGAAGTTGATTGATAACAAAGGCTGCGAAAATAATTTCTATAGTTTGAGGATTAGTTCACAAATTATTGATAACGAACAGATGAAGCAAGTTCGATTGTTGAAATGCGAATGAGAAAATTTTGTGATTGATTTGTGCGAGTTCAGATATGGGTGTCAGTTTGCATATGAAATCAGATGAGTTCGCATCTATGAATCGATTTTGTTGTTCACTTGGTTTTCGCATTTGGTGAGACAAGTGTGTGGTTGATGGTTTTTTGGTTCGCATATAAAGATGGGATATAGAGTTCGCATTTGGGAGCAGTTCCATATAAAAGCAAAATCAGGTTCGCATTTGTGTGAATGGAGTTCGCATTTGGTTGATTGGGGTTAAGAATGCGAAGGAGATAATGATTCGCATTATATGACAACATGAAAATGCGAATGGTTGAAGAAGATCATTGTTTTGTGTTCGCATGGGTGTAAGATGCGAAGTCTTTTACTGTGAAACATTCGTGAATTGGAAAAGAAAACAGAAGTTTCGAAAAGAGTCCCTGCAGTTTCGCATTTTTGGAAATAAATACCCAACTTCGCAAATGGGAAATATAAGCTGAGAAATTGCAGAATTTTCAGTTTTGGTCCTTGCAGTTTGTGCGAATTTACGCTTTATGCCCGGTTTCGCAAATGGGCTAGAGTTTCGCATATTAAGTTGTTTTTGGCGCAACGGGTCCCTGCAAGTTTCAGAAAGTGACAATTCCTACCCGGTTTTTGAAAAATCTTGCAACTTTCACCCAAAAAGTCAAAAATTTTCATAAATTGAAAATTTTTTGTGACTTTTTCGTGATTGTTTTTCTGTGCAAGATTTTTGGTGATTCATTTTTGGTACACATCAAGGGGGAGTATTGTATTGTCTATTCCTCGGGCACTTCTCATCCTTAGTGGGTTTTATAATCATTTTTTGATTATAAAAAGGAGGAGAATGATGGGTATTCGAAGCTTCTCGGGTTTGTCGAATATTCATTTGCGAATTTGAAGACCGGTGTTACTTCGAGGGGGAGTTTGGTCTTGATCGCGCTAGCTCGTTGGAGATTAAAGTCGGATATCCAATCCTAACTTTGAGGGGGAGAATGTTAGGGTGCAAAGTCATGATTGGATGTAGTGTTTAGGCTTTCCTCTTTGTATGTGTAAATGGGTTGAGTCTTTCCTATAAATAGGAAGTGAGTGACTCCCATTATGTAAGAGTCCATTTGGAGTGTTAGACTAGAGAGAGAAATTGTATACAAACCCATTTGTATAATCTTTCTAGATGTAATAAGAGCTTACAAAGATTTATTTACTCCTTGTGTTCTTGATTTTACATGATGAATCGCTAGATCTTTTCTAACTCCGCACATGCCATCATAATCAACACCACAACACGGTCTCACGACCTCTGCCTGGGCCTCCCGTATGAACTCCAACACCGGAGTCATCACTGTCAACCGCATACAAATGTCTCGAATCGGGGCACTCTCCGCCCTACGGTTCAGGGCATCAGCTACAACATTAGCCTTGCTCGGGTGGTACAGGATCTCACAATCGTAATCCTTTACCATGTCCAACCATCTCCTCTGGCGCATATTCATATTGGTTTGGTCCATCAAATACTTCAAACTCTTGTGGTCTGTGTAGATGGTACACCAAACCCCATACAAATAGTGACGCCAGATCTTAACGGCGAACACCACTGCCCCCAACTCGAGATCGTGGGTGGGGTACCTTGTCTCATAAGGCTTCAGCTGCCTCGACACATACGCTATAAAATGCCCCCTCTGCATAAGTACTGCACCCAACCCCGATATCGATGCATCACAATACAACACGAAATCCTCCATCCCTTCCGGTAGGGCTAGCACTAGGGCTTCGCACAATCTCTGGCGAAGTGTCTCAAACAAGGTCTGCTGCTCCGGACCCCATGAAAAGGCAACACCCTTCCGGGTCAACCTGGTGAGAGGAACGACCATCTTGGAGAAATCCCTGATAAATCTCTGATAATAGTCGGCCAATCCTAGAAAACTCCTGGTCTCGGTGGGTGATCTCGGCACCCCCGCCTCATAACCGCCTCAATCTTGGCAGGATCGACCAAAATCTCATCCTGGTTAACGACGTGTCCCAAGAACTAGACCTCTCGTAACCAAAAATCACACTTGGAGAATTTGGCATAAAGCCTCTCCGACCTCAATACCCCGAGAATCTCTCTCAGATGCTCCTCGTGCTGCTCTCTAGATCTCGAATACACCAAAATATCATCAATGAACACAATCACCGACCGATCCAGCATCGGCATGCACACCCTGTTCATGAGATCCATGAACGCTGCCGGTGCATTGGAGAGCCAAAAAGGCATCACCACGAACTCGTAATGCCCATAACGAGTTCTGAACGCCGTCTTCTGGATATCCTCCTCTCACACTCTCATCTGATGATATCCCGACCTCAGATCAATCTTGGAGAACCAAGATGCTCCCTGCAATTGATCGAACAAATCGTCGATCCTCGGTAAAGTATAACGGTTCTCTACCGTCAACTTGTTCAACTCCCAGTAATCAATGCAAATCCGGTGTGAACCATCCTTTTTCTTAACAAAAAGGATCGACGCTCCCCATGGTGAGCTACTCGGTCTAATAAACCCCTTCTCCAGCAGCTCCTGAAACTGCGAGGATAACTTCTGCATCTCCGGCGGCGCAAGGCGATAAGGCGCCTTGGCGATAGGCGCTGCCCCTGGAACCAAATCGATAAGGAACTTTACCTGCCTCTCAGGAGGCACACCCGGAAACTCCTAAGGGAAAACATCTAGGAACTCGCGCACTATCGGAACCTCATCAATCGAACTTGGCCTCCCAGCGGCCACTCGTGTGTCCATTACATAGGCTACAAACTCGTTGCAGCCCTGCTGTAAACTCTGCCTCGCCCTAGCAGCCGAACAAAGCGCGGACCCACATCGGGCACCCTCGCCGTACACCGTAAGTACTCCCCTACTAGGGTCTCGTATCATCACCAACTGACGCCCGCAGTTTATAACAGCCCCAAATCGGCTCAACCAATCCATGTCCACTATGACACACACGTCCCCCATTGCAATCGGGACTAGATCTATCGGCAACTCCACACCGAAGATCTCAAGTACACATCCTCGAATCACATCTGTAGCATACACCTCTCGCTCTTCAGCTATAGAAACTCGCAGAGGTCGACTCAGCGCCTATCGCCGGATACTGATGTGTTGACTAAACACTAGGGAAATAAATGACCGACTCGCACCCGTGTCAAATAACACCAAAGCATGTACATAATTCACAAGAAAAGTACCTACGCATATCATGATATAAGCACAACACTTTAAACTTAACATAAATAAATGAAAGAATACATACCAGCCATGACATCGGGCGCTGGGCGGACCGCCTCCGCTGTCAACTGGAAGGCTCTCCCACGAGCCTTGGGTGCCTCGGCCTTCACCGGCCGAACCTCATCAGCTCGCACGGCAGCAGGGACAGATCCCTGTTGTGCTCCCTATGATGTCCCTCGCAGCTACGGACACTCGGCCTTCTAGTGGCCCGTCTGGTCACAATGAAAATAAACCATGAATCCCTTGGGGAAATCCTTAGCTATATGACCCTCCTTACCACTTTTGTAGTAAGCACCTGATCGACAGAACCCCTCATGATCCTTGTCGCACTTTCTGCAAGTGCGGCCCTTCTGGCCTCTAGATCTCGAATCGGCGGGCTTTGCCCGCTTGGCTGTCAGTTGAGACTGTGTCGGCCGCCGATCCATCCCCCGAGACTCGGCCTCCTCCCTGGCCTGAGTCTCCAACTCAATCTCCCTCTTCCGGGCATTTTCGTGGACCTCGGCAAATGTCCGGTAAGTCGAGTTCGATACGAACTCCCGAATATCACTCCTCAGATTGCCCAAATACCGGGTCATGCGTTCCTGCTCAGTATACACCTGCTTAGGGCAGAACATCACCCTCTCATGAAACTTGCTGGTAACCACAGTAACAGAATCAGTACCCTGCTTGAGGGTAAAAAACTCCTGAGCCAACCGATCCCTCTACACTGGGGGAACATACTCATCTCTGAACATGGTGGTGAACCTCTCCCAGGTCACCTTTGAAATCTCTTTAAGAGTGAAGCTCACCGTCATGAACATCCACCAGTCCTTCGCTCCCAAGCGAAGCTGGTTCAACGCGAACCGTACCCTCAGATGCTCCAGACATGAACTCGTGTAGAAGCATCCCTCGATGTCAGAAATCCATCTCATCGCAGCAATCAGGTCCTGTGTCCCATCAAACTCTGGTGGCTTCGTGTTGCTGAACTCCCGAAACAACAATGAGTCACCTCCCTGAGGCCTGGCAGCAGCCACCGCTGCAGTAGCAGTAGCCTCTGGCACTGCCGAGTACCGCTCATCAAAAGTCTCGATCAACATGGTCTTGATAGACCCGAACATCTCCGGTATCTTAGTTCAAATGGCCGCAGCCACCTCCTCATGTATGAACCTGCGGATCTCCTCATCGCTAACACCACTTCTCTCCAGTGTGTGGCGTGTCCCAACCATGATGTCTCTCTGAAATACAACATCAAATATCAGGGATCCACTCGAGCATACTCGCACTTGATACACAACCTTACTTGTTCCCTAGTACCCTAAGGATTCTTACTTGGACTGCGTACTGATATGGTGTCTTCGGTAGCATAGGCTACCCTTCGATAGACCTCTCATAAACTCCTTACTGCTACCTACACACTCTCAAGCATCTAATAGCAACAGAAATCCTCCTAGGCTAAGGCATCACAAATCAGGCCACTCTAGTCCTAATATGAATACCTATCCTACTCTAGCATGCATATCATATATCTCATAACACATAATGTAAGGGTATTTTGGGAAATCACCGTTCGCGCGCTAGCTGATCGTACACACTGCTCCTTTCTGTTTTTCTCAAAATCTTTTACTCTTTTGGAACAACTATTTATTTTAAGAAAAACTTTCTCAAATCCTCTGTTTGAGTTTAGATGCACCCGAATCCCTCAAACCAAGGCTCTGATACCAACTTGTAACGACGTAAATTTTCAAAACACTTTTTCATTTTTAAATCGTAATTTCAATCACCAAAAAAAATATCCAACAATTGTATCCAATGTCATCATAACAAACAAATCCCAGAATCTCAAAAGATATCAAATACATAAATCCTCTTAGTGTGTACGGATCATGCCGGTGCCTTCCCACGGTCCTCGCTAGTACCTGAAACACCCAACACAACAACTGTAAGCATAAATGCTTAGTGAGCTCCCCAAAATACCACATACAACACATACACCTTTCTAGGCCATAACTCTGTGGGACCTTCCAGTCCAAGTGTCTTAGGGGACTTCCGTCCAAAATCCCGGTAGACCTTCCGGTCTTAACCGTACCGACCTTCTGGTCCGTAACGTCCTGACCTTCCGGTCCATGTCCTCTTGACCTTCCGGTCCTTATCATACATAGCATACATAACACATACATATCACATATCAGCACATATAACACGTATAAGACCTCCCGGTCATACATAGGTACCCTTCTAGGTACAGTATAGTGAGAAGACTCACCTCGCCTATCTCGGATAATCTCGCACACGTATAAACTGATATAGCCTCCTCCTAAACACATAAACAATTATCTCAAATCAATAACGGCTCTCCAGGCTAGACTAGTCTCTTCCATGACTCATAAGAAGGTTAGAAGGCCATTTTACCCTTCAAATGGTCCACAATTCCGATTGTTGACCAAACCCTAAAAGTCAACAAAAGTCAACGGTCAAACTTTGACCAGACTCGTCGAGTGCACTCGTGCGACTCGGCGAGGCAATACATGTCCTCTTCACCCCTGATCCTCACTTGACTCGCTGAGTTAGCCCTACGCTCAACGGGTCATCACAGGTCGCGAATCGTGGGGCAACCCGACTCGACTCGTCGAGTGCCTTATGGGCTCAGTGAGTTCCTCCCATGAAAACACTCAAACGATCCTTTGAGGTCAGATCTGCTTCACCAACCAGTAGATCTAACCTCCTAACACTCAAAAGTCACGTAAAGGTTCAAACTTTACGTTCATACAATGCTTATAAGTCCAAAAATGGAGAAATAACCTTTAAAATGGGGTTCAACTCTCAAGGCTCACGTGAAACCTCATAAAGCTGGAAGCTTGGGACCTTTTGGACCTCTCAAGGTCCAGATCTATCATCTATTCCCAAAGGGACCTCAAATGCTTCACAATCCAACTCAAAATGGTACAAAGGAAACCCTAGATTCAAGGAATCTATCAAATACACGAAATAGGAAGGAACTTGTACCTCAAAACATGAATCTCAGTGTGAACACACAGATCCAAGCTCCACAATCCATCTAGCTTGGATTTCCCCACTCCTTGCAAGATCACACCAAAGGATGAAGAATTAGCCTCCAAAATGCTCTCTAAGCTCTCTCTTCGCTCACTAGGGTTTTCACAGGGGAGTAATGGCCGCAAATGACGGCCATAAGGGCCTTAAAATAGGGCTCAGACCCTGAGGTTTAGGGTTTCAGTTAAAAGCGCGGACTCGCCGAGTCCACTCATCGACTCGTCGACTCCGGTCATTAATCTGGATAAAATTTGCGATCCTGCTCAGCGAGTCTGAGCGCCTACTCGCTGAGTCCCTCCCTAAAACTCAAGATATATACTTAAAATAGGATACTTGGGAATCCGGATCTTACACTCTTGGTTTCTCATAATAGTATGTTCTGTTAGTTTCTCATAATAGTATGTTCTCTTAGTTTCTCATAATAGTATGTATTGGCTCATGTATAAACTGACTCGTTGTATGTTTCATTGTACTAGAAATAGTGAATAGTGACTTCCTAAACTATACCTATTATAGTATACTAGTAAAGTTGTTTGGATAACTGAGTGTATTGAACTGAGACAAAAGCTTTTATGTCTTATACATATATACATAATATATAACTAAGGATCAAACGACACTCGGACAAACAACAGGGTACTCTAAATCCACAACCAAACAACGAACAACAAATAAAGTGAGTTATCAGTCCTAAGTCCTTCCAACCTTACTTATACAACTATATATGCATTACACACGGTTTTGACAATATATAAGTCTAAAAGGGTTTAAAGAAAAGGTTTGGCATGTAAAAACAAGTTTGATAAAGAGTTTAACATGTAAAAGAGTTTGATAAACATTTTGAAGTAGTTTGATTGACGAAACAGCTAAAAGTATAACAAATCCTTTGTTTGATAGTTATTAATCACATGTGATTGATATAATAACTATAATGTTTGAACTTGTATCCCCCCCCCATAAAAGCATTTAAAATCATTTAAAAGGTAGATTAAGGGGTATAAACTCACCTATAGTGAATGATTCGGAAGTATGTTTGGAAAAAGGATGTAGAGTGTCAGGTGAAACCTTGAGCACACAAAGATCCTAATAAACATATAATGATATGTATGTGTATTTGATTATTGTATAAACAACTAATTATAAGGGATAACACCCTAATAGGCTAGGAAACTCTTAGATTCATGGGATACAATCATATATGATTGCATAAAGAGGGTATATGGCCACCCTATAGAGTTTACGGTCAAAGAGGCATGACCAAAGGGACTTCACGGTCCAAGTTTTCACGGTCCTTGGAGTTTATGGTTCTTGGGTTTATGGTCTAATGACCTTACAGTCATGGAGTTCACGGTCTAAGGAGATTCAACCGCAAACTTACCAAATCATTCACAAATGATGGTTTTCAAGGGCTTCAATCAAAGGCATTGGATTCTTGGGACCATGCTTAGCCTTAGGAAGGGTAAAGGATATAAGAACACCCTTTATAAGGGTTTACGGTCTATGAAGATTCATAGAACCGTAAACTCTTTTATTCATGTAAATAGTGATGATCTTAAGTCCAAAATGAAGGATCCTAACTAGATAGATGTAAAGGAGGATGGTACTTACGGTTTTGAAGGCAAATGAGGGTGGTTTCGGCCCAAAACACCTAAGTGTTCTTGGTGTTCTTGAAGAAATGAAGAACACATGAAGATCTTTCCAAATGAAGAGGTTTCATGGATGAAATCATGTACAACCACTAGATATAGAAGGATATCAACAAATCAAAGGAAGAAACACTTACTATCTTGAAGATCTAAGAGAAAGGTCGGATGGTACTTGAAAGAGAATGAGTTCTTTGGCTTGAAATGGTAAAAGTGATTGAAAAATGACTAAGTGTCATATATAAAGCATGGATTTTGCGGTCACCTTGACCGTAAACTCAAGGTATTGACCGTAAACTCCTTTTTGAGGAGGTTTACGGTTGCTAGGTAGTTTAGAACTTAAACTAACACTTCCAAATACTGATTCCTATTATGTACTAAGCTCAGAATGCTCAAACTGACTTAAACAGTGCTAAAAGTTAGCAAAAACGAGTCTGACTTTGATTGAAGTGAATGGTTTGTACAAGATAGAAATTTTGGGTTGTCACACTCGCCGAGTCCAAGTCAATCTTCATCAGACTCGCTGAGTTGTTCATCCAACTCGTCGAGCTCATGACCATCTTCATATGACTCGTCGAGTCTACCATGTGACTCGTCGAGTCCTTTCAGTCCCTCATCCATATAGATGCTTTTCAAGCCATGCCAAGGCTCCATACTACAGATCAAAGCTCCCAAGGCATGTTTATCACGTAAAGTTGCAAACTTTACGTGCATGCAAGTCTCTAATTACTCAAAATGCCAAAACCAAACTTTATGGACTTATAAGCTGATAACTTTATGGACTTATAAGAGAGACGACACACATTTTTGCATCTCATAAGTTTAAATGTTTTAAAAATTATATATTATGATGGATTTAGTAATTTTCAAATTAAATAACACATTAGAAGTCTCATAATACAAAATAAAATACAATAAATAGGAAAGATAGTTCATTGCAATAATATTTCAAATACAAGTAATCGTTCCAACAGTAATTAAACGTGATACATTGCTAATATTGCATAATATTTATTATAGAAAAACAAAACATGTACAACATTAAAAGGAACCTGTGAGTAATTTCTCCTTTGACAATCTCCATAGTAGCTTTAAGCCTTACAACCTCACCACTTGAAGATGTATCAACCAATGTCAACTCTTTTTCTACAAGCTTGTACCTAACACATTCCACATATTCATGCCTAGAATCAACTACATGAAAATTGTAACGCCCCGATTCTCGAATACCAATTTATGGTTATGAATTCTCATGAATTCAAGATCTACTCGACGAGTTGGTTGCCTAACTCGTTGAGTAGCAGCGAGTTTGGGCCATGTGTTTAAGTGACCAACTCGCTGAATCAGAAGAGTGACTCGACGCGTTGGAGATGGAGGGTGAAACCCTAATTTTCGGGGTTTGGCACCCTATTTAAGGGATCATTAGCCTCCCTAAGTTCCTTTGCAGCCTCTTGAGAGTCCATAGCTTCATGATAACTTTATGGACTTATAAGTTCCTTTGCAGCCTCTTGATAACTTTATGGACTTATAAATCAAAGAAAGTTTAGATATGAAGCTCATACCCAAGATAGCTTCATAACCAAGCCAAGAAGCCCTAAATTCATCCAAAGAGATCTAGAAAGAAATGAGGACAAGATCATGAATTGATACCTTAAATGAAGCTAGCTGAGATAGACTTCAGACCCACAAACATTCTTGCCTCCAACTTGTTGATCTTCAAGCTTCTTGCATCAAGCTCTTCTTTCCAAGCTTGAAATTTACACTAATATGGAGCACAAACATGAATTAGGGTCTATGGACTCTCAAGAGGCTGCAAAGGAACTTAGGGAGGCTAATGATCCCTTAAATAGGGTGCCAAACCCCGAAAATTAGGGTTTCACGCTCCATCTCCAACGCGTCGAGTCACTCTTCTGATTCAGCGAGTTGGTCACTTAAACACGTGGCCCAAACTCGCTGCTACTCAACGAGTTAGGCAACCAACTCGTCGAGTAGATCTTGAATTCATGAGAATTCATAACCATAAATTGGTATTCGAGAATCGGGGCGTTACAATTTTCATGTAGTTGATTCTAGGCATGAATATGTGGAATGTGTTAGGTACAAGCTTGTAGAAAAAGAGTTGACATTGGTTGATACATCTTCAAGTGGTGAGGTTGTAAGGCTTAAAGCTACTATGGAGATTGTCAAAGGAGAAATTACTCACAGGTTCCTTTTAATGTTGTACATGTTTTGTTTTTCTATAATAAATATTATGCAATATTAGCAATGTATCATGTTTAATTACTGTTGGAACGATTACTTGTATTTGAAATATTATTGCAATGAACTATCTTTCCTATTTATTGTATTTTATTTTGTATTATGAGACTTCTAATGTGTTATTTAATTTGAAAATTACTAAATCCATCAGAATATATAATTTTTAAAACATTTAAACTTATGAGATGCAAAAATGTGTGTCGTCTCTCTTTATCACAGGGGATTTAATGATACGTAATACGAGTCGTAAATTTTCATCATATGGTTACGACACAAAAAAGCGTGTCGTCTTCTTTATGACAGGACCTTCCTTGACATGCAATGCATGTTGTAAGAGCGCGTCGTAAATACGAGTTGTAAGGTTACGACACACAAATGTGTGTCGTCTTCATTTATGACAGGACCTTCCTTGACGTGCATTTGCATGTCATCTATAGCTTTTATAACACATAATGCGTGTCATTAAAGGTTTTTTTATAGTAGTGATTGGAACTTCTTCACATTTGCCTATATGGACCTTCGACCGGTGAGACTCTTAATAAGAAGAAGTACATATTGGTCATTGTTGATGATTTCTCAAGGTTTACTTGGGTTTTCTTTCTTCAAAAAGAATCTAAAACAGCTCAATTAATGATTGATTTCATCAAAAACATTGAGTTGAGATTAAAGAAGAGTGTTCGAAGGATTAAGAGTGATAATGGCTCATAATTCAAGAATCGTATTCTTGATTCAATCTTGACTGAATTAGGAATTTCGCTTAACTTTTCATCTCCTTACACACCGCAACAAAATGGTGTAGTCGAAAGGAGGAATCATTCTCTAAGCTAAGTTGCACGAACCATGCTTACATATGTGAATATGCCTCAATATCTACGAGTAGAAGCTGTTTCGACGGCTTGTTTTACAGAAAATCGTTCTTTTATACATCGTCCCTTCAAAATCACTCCTTATGAGATCATTAACAAAACAAAAACCTAATGTTAAATTCTTTCATATTTTTGGATGCATGTGCTTTATAATGAATCTCAAGGACAATCTTTCTAAAATTTAGTCAAAGGCTGATGGAGGAATTTTCCTGGGATATTCTTACAAATCTATTGCATATCAAGTGTTGAAAAAATGCACGAAAAAGGTCGAAGAAATTTTCAATCTTACCTTCTATGACTATTATGTCAAGTGAGTCGAACAATCCTTCGTACAACAACTAATCATTTCTGAAACAATTGATGATTCTGAAATCATGAACTCTTATGATATTGACTTTGATTTGATTTTTTGTACTCCAGATAGAGTGGCTGGTGCTAAAAACCATGCTGACAAAAATTGTATTCCTGAAGAATCGAAGCATTCTGATGATTCAACTGTTACTAGGGAAGAAGCTGCTTCTCATTCTCCCTTAACTTCACAAGTGCATGTTGAACGCATATCGGTTTCAACGGGTGATCAAGTGAAGGGGGAGCACTTGAGTTCAACTATACATCATGACAATCATGATTCAATTTTCGAGAGGGAGCATGTACATAACCATGATAACGTCGAGGGGGGACATCTTAATTCGAATCCATTGGTTGAGTAAGAGCCAAGTGGATCAATATCTAATAATCTAAATGATCAAACTAACGAGTTTCAAGATGTTACTGCTAATGTTTCGAATGAAGGTGAAGGTTTAGAAGAAGATCAAGAATTTGAAGATGAACCTTTATATTTTGATCCTGTGTATCCACCAATGGATAAATAGACACAAAGTCATCCAAAGGAACAGGTTCTTGGCGATGCACATGTTGGTGTGTTGATACGATCACAAATTCAAGCTAAGAATGAAGTGCTTAATGTTCATCGGGAATATTGTATATTTAATATGTTTATTTTGAAACTTGAACCGAAAACAGTGAAGGTTGCATTAGAACACTTAGATTAGGTTATTGCAATGCAATCTGAACTGGATGATTTTGAACGAAACAAAGTCTAATGTTTAATTCCCAAACCAAAGGATGTTTCATTAATTGGGTTAAAATGGATTTTCAAAAATAAAAGTGATAAAGATGGTAATGTGAGTCAAAAAAAAGGTAAGATTAGTTGTTAAAGGTTATTCTCAACAAGAAGGAATAGATTATGAGGAAACGTTTGCCCCTATCACAAGACTCAAGGTTATTCACATCTTTCTTGCTTATGCAACACATAAAGATTTCGATGTGTATCAAATGGACGTTAAGTGTGCATTCCTAAACGGACTCCTAGAGGAAACGGTCTATGTTGAACAACCACTAGTTTTTGTCAATGATAAGTATCCTGATTATTTTTATGTTTTAGATAAGTCATTTTATGGGTTGAAACAAGAACCTCGTGCCTTGTATGCAACCTTAACCAATTTTTTGAAAATTGCTAAATTTAAACAAGGGTCTGTTGATCCCACATTATTTTGAAAGAAATTTGGGAATCACCTGATGCTTGTTCAAATTTATGTTGATGATATAGTTTTTGGTTCTACTGGCCCTTTGTTTCTAAGGAATTTGAGGAGCTTATGAAATGAAAGTTTGAAATGAGCATGACGGGAAAGATTGATAATTTTCTAGGTTTAAATATTCGCCAAAGTGGGGAAGGCATTTTTATTAATCAAGAAAAATACACTCGCAACCTGCTTGAAATATTTGGGATGACGAATAACACTGAATTCAAAGTGCCTATGGCAGTTGGAACATGGTTGAATCCTTCGTTGGACAAGCTAGCAGTCGATTTAACTACATATCGAAGCATGATAGGTTCGCTTTTATACTTAACTGCGAGTCGACCTGATATCATGTTTGTTGTATGTAACTATGCTAGGTACCAATCAAACCCTAGAGAACCCCATATCAATGTTGTGCAAAATATATTTAAGATGTAGACCCAGGTGGATGTCAACTTGATCGCAAAAGCACAACAGGTGGATGTCAATTGCCGGATGGCAAGTTAGTAAGCTGGCAATCGAAGAAACAAACATGTGTTTTGATTTCAACAACAGAGGCAGAGTATGTGGCTACTACAGCTTGCACATCTCAAGTTATCTGGATCTAAAGTCAACTGCGCGATTATGCAATCAATATGCAAAAGATTCCTTTGTATTGTGGCTCGCAAAGTGCCATTCGCATTTTCCATAATCCAAAACATTCGAAAACCAAACACATAGCTCTTCGCTATCACTTTATCAAAGACCATGTAGAAGATAGGAACATTGAGGTTCCCTTTGTGAAAACAACGGACCAACTTGCAGATATTTTTACAAAACCTTTATATGAGAATTCATTTCTTAAGGATTTTGAATGGATTGTGAATGATCGAGGAAAGTTTCGTTCTACGTTCTTCTTGAACGAAAAAGTGTTGATTTGCTGGAATTTTACAATATCATTCAGAGGTTACTATTCATGTTCACCATTCACACTTTTTCGCTTTCGCAATTCCTCTAGCTCATTCTGATGTTGCTTCGCTTTGTGGCGGAGAAAGTAGTTCGATGTACAATATATTTGGGAGTTGTTACTTCTTACATCGAACATTACTGGCTAACATTTTCTAAGTTAGTTTTTGTTTGTTTTTGTTTCAAATATCAAAAACCCAAAAAGATTTTTTTTAATTTTTGTCTTTAATTTTCGAAAAACAAAAACTCCAAAAAGATTTTCTTATTTTTGTCTTTATTTTTAAAAATTAAAACTCCAAAATATTTTCTTATTTGTGTTTGTATTTGTTTTTCAAAAACTAAAAATCAAAAAATATTTTATAGTTGTTATTTAATTGTGTGTTTAACATTTTATAGCTCTTTCTTACATGTTGTTATGGCGAATGCTCAACAATCATATCCATCAAGGGCACAAGTATTATTTCGAAACTATGTACTAGTTCGGTGTGCTTAGAAGCATCCTGCAACATGTTGTCCACAAGCTTCATAGATTTATGTGTTCAAATCCTTAATGGAACTCTCATTAGGAATGTTCCTTCCCAATCAGGCTATATTCACATTAGTCAAAGAGTATCTTTCTCTTCTCACAATGAGTAAAGCGTTTTCTGTTATGTCCATATATAACGCGGAGGTACAATGAGTTCTCTAACCAATCTTTTTCACCTAAAATTTCTTTTAGGATCACACATAATGACTTATACCCAAGACATCTCTGGTCGAAACCAACTAGGATATAGGTATGAAAAACCTCTTTGTTCATGATTTTGATTCATTCTTCCGTGATGAAGGTGAAACCCAATCATCCTAACTTTTGAAGGAATTGATAGTAAACATTTTTGTTCAAGATTCTAAGAAACCACTTGTTTCAGTACCCTTTTTCGATATTCAAAATCTTATTTCATTCGCTTTAGGTGATCTTGTCAAAATGCTCTCACACATAATCATTGTGGCCCAAAAAGATCCATAACTTTAATTTTTTTTTTGGAATAAGATTTTCGTTTGAATATCTTTCTAAATTCTTGTTACTTCAAAATTATATCCAAACCATACTTGTTCTTGACTACATCGGTCATCTAGGTATTTTTGTGCCATTAAATCACACTTATGTTGAGTTGTGGTCTTGTACGAAATTAAGCCTACCTTTCAAAACCTTTGAAAAGAAGCCCTTCGATGCATATAATCGAGTATTAGATTGTATTTCACGGGAAACCGCACAAGCAGCTCGTTATCTCACTTGATGTCGAATGAAGAGATATTTTCCTAGGATCCAACAACTTTTGTATCAAACATGATTTGATATCACATAATCTAATATTTTTTAATTTGTTCCTGCCTCATTCTTTGGTTCACTTATGCATAGAAACCCTTGAGGATATGAGTAATACCAACTCAATCTGAAGATGTCTCAAAGTTTGGCATATGATTTCTCTTCTAAAACCCAAAAGCGAATGAGTCCAGCCTCCATGCTGAAGGAAAGATGTTCTCATGGTGTCAAATCCAAACGATGTACTTGGTCACAGTTCGAAGCTATGTGAAGGTTCTTATCCGGTTGGAAATAACGAAAGAACCAGCGGACGTGAAGGTTCAGGATCTTCACGGGATTTGAGGAAAAAGTGATGATCACTTTAATTATGTGGTGATTTTTACGGCGACCGGTTAAATAACAGATGAAATACATAGCGGTTTCTTATTGGTGACTGATTCACATTCAAATTATTAGACGAGTATAAAAGGACATTGATGGTGTTATTTGAAGAATGTATGCTCTCTTGTTAATTTTCCTTAAATTCTCAAAAGTTCATCATCTTGAAGCAATCTTTGTACTCATAACAATGACGACTCCTACTACCAATGTCGATCCTTCAATCAACACCAATGATGAAGAGATTTACCAACCTTTGTTGAAGATTCACAGTTCCAATCTTCGTCTACTGCCAACTGTTGATCAATACCCTGAACAGTTACAGATGTAGATTTTAGCCCTAAATCACTATGTTATTTCAACCATGGTGTCATCATCTTTTGTCGTTCTAATGACTTGGTTATCACTTGTTGGTTTAACGGTTGTCTTCAACAAAACAACTAAGGTTGTTAATTTCCAACTGATGAACAACAAACCTATGTGAATGTTGCATGACATTATGTGGTTATATGTTTGTATATGTGTTGAGGAACTCACTAAGCGTTAGCTTACAGTTTGTTGGTTGTTTCAGGTACTTTGGGGTCTAAGGGCAAGGGCCCAGCTTGATGGTGCAACATGCACTCTCCATTATTTCCGCACTAGTTATTGTGGATACTCTGATCTTTGGAACAATATGTTATGTAATGGGATTATGGTGTAACATCCCGAAATGTCAAGAGTAGAGTTAAAGGGCTAAAAGAGTAAATTGGAAAAGAGCGACTCGGCGAGTCCATGTGCGGACCCGGCAAGTAGAGTCGCGACTTGGTCGCGTGTTAAGTGGCCGACTCGGCGAGTCAGAGTAATGGACTCGGCGAGTAGGCGCTGAGTGGAGAAAACCCTAATTCTCAAGGTTGAGCCCTATATAAAGAACATAACATCCATTCCCCCAGCCTCCTTACTAATCCTCAAGTCCAGAAACCCTAACCCTTGTGTGTGAGTGGATCAAGTGCATTTGGAAGCTTGGAGAAGCAATTGTTGAGGAAATCATGAAGGGTAAGAGGCTTGGAGCAAAGGGGCTTTGCTTGGATTCGAGTTTCAATGCAGTTGGGGCGTTCCTTTGAGTTAATATCTTGTTTTTGAGCTGCTATTTATTAGATGCATCGTTTTAGGGGTGTTAGAGACCATATCCTTGGATGTATTGGAGTTTAGAGGTTAGATCTGAGGTTGCTACCTCAGATCTGGAATGGAGAAGGGTTGGAATGCATGAAAGTCCCTATTTGTGAGTGGTTGATGGAGCTATTTTGTCCCAAACCCAAACCCTAGAGTGAAAATGCATAGATCTCTTTGGATTCACGTAAAGTTTGCCACTTTACGTGATGGATGAGTTGTAGGAGGCTAGATCTATGTTTTGGATCAATTGCATGGCCTGGAATGCTTCTGTATGAGTTCAGACCGGTGGTACTCAGCGAGTCACATGGGTGGACTCAACGAGTTGCTTGATGATGAGCTGGAACTCAACGAGTTGGAAGAACAACTCGGCGAGTTGGATGAAGATGGCCTGGAACTCGGTGAGTGGTATGAACAACTCGGCTAGTAGGTTGAAGATAGCCTTAGACATGGTGAGTCTACTGTTGGACTCGACGAGTCTTGTCGAAGAGTCCCAATATTTTCTGGTTGAGTCGAGAATCGGCGAGTCAAGGGATGACTCGGTGAGTTGTGTGCGAGTGGACTCAGAGTTGTGGGACTCGGCGAGTCTCGGGGTGACTCGGTGAGTTGACTCGCGGATTGGGGAAGTTCTGAGCATGGGGACTCGACGAGTCGACGGGTTGACTCGGCGAGCAGGGTCAACCAGGAGGGTTGACTTTGACTGAGGACTTTGACTTTGACCAAGAGTTGACCGTTGACTTTTAGGGCTTGGTTAGTGATGTGGCCTTTAGGCCAAGAGAGGGGTAAAATAGTCTTTTACCCTTAAGAGGGTGCCATGAGTGGGTTGATTCTAGTCTCGAGAGTTATATTCATGAGAGTATATGCCTTACGTGTTAGGCGGCGGCGAGTTCGAGATTCAAGTGTGGGGATATCTGCTTTCTGCTTGCCAGGTGAGTCTTCTCACTATACTTTACCTTGAGTAGGTAACCAGAGTTATGTGACAGAGTATTTGTATGCTATGTATGTTATGTGTTGTACTGCATTATTTCTATGTGATTTATGTTGTGCATGTTTTCAGAGTTGGAACCGGAGGGTTCCTAGAGTTAGAATCGGAAGGTTCACAGAGTTAGAACCAGAGGGTTCACAGAGCAGGGTCCACGGACCCACAGAGTTATAGCCTCGTGTGGCTAATATGTGTTGTGTGTGGTATTTTGGGGAAACTCACTAAGCTTCATGCTTACAGTGTTTTGTTTTATGTATGTGTTTCAGGTTTCTTTCAGGACCACGGGACGGCACCGGCTTGATTGTACACACCAGAGAAAGAGTCATGTTTTGAGGATCCTGTTTTCTATACAAGTGAAAATGGATTCATGTTTTGTAATTCGATTATGAATGAGATTTTAAACAAGTGTTTCTAAGAATTAAACGATTATTTTTAAACGAAAAATTGTTTGAAATTTTCGGTGTTACAAGTTGGTATCAGAGCCTTGGTTTGAGGGATTCAGATGCGCCTTCGGGTAATTCTGGACTCAAACTGAGGAAGTAAGAAAAGTTTTCAAAGAAATAATGTTCTAAAGCGAATAAGAGTTCAAAGAGAAAACGAGAAAGAGCAGTGTGTACAATCAGCCAGAGCCCGAACGGTGATTTCCCAAAATACCCTTACTTTTGTGTTATGAGATATTTATGATGCACGTTATGAGATATTATTGCATGCTAGAGACAGGCTATGTATTCCATATCTTAGGACTAGAGTGGCCTGATTTGTGATGCCTTAGCCTAGGAATTGCTGTGATATGCGATGTGCTTTTGAGTATGTGATGAGTGAGAATATTTGATTGGAATCCTTTAGGGGATTTGAGTAGAGGAGTAATCTAGGGGAGATACCTAGATGAGTACTGTGGTACTTAGAGAAAGAATAGTTAGAGCCCGCGAGGGGAAGAGTTGCAGAGTTCGGTGGTACTTCCGAGGATGAGCAGAGCAAGCGGAGTTATCACCCAGAGTGAGTCATATATATATTCTTCGATGCTTGAATGCTGCTTGCTTCGTGCTTTGTGGAACTCTCAATGATGGGAGTCAGCTACCAAGCGAATATGACGATATTCAGGAGGTAGATGGCTGGCATCATTAGGAGCTCTTCAGCAGCTGATGGCAGAGAAGTGTGGGAATCTAGGAAGAGCCTAGGGAGTAACCTTAGCCAGATGAGTGCACTGGCAGAGTAGAGAATTTCGCTGGGGAGCGAGTGCACGCAACGGAATTGGTGAACGAGAAGGTCGAGCAGCTACTTAGGAGCTCCGGGATAGTCCGTGTGGAAAGTATGGGTAGATGTGGCAGGTAGTATGGGCCCGTACTACTGAAAGCAGAGGACCCATACTTGATACAGGGAGTATTCTGAAGGTTCTAACGAGCATATTAAGGAGTGATGTTATGGTTCGAGTACCATACATCGGAGCAGATTGAGGAGTGATGTTATGGTTCGAGTACCATACATCGGAGCAGATGGAGGAGTGATGCTATGGTTCGGGTACCATACACCGGAGCATATTGAGAAGAGATGTCATGGGATGAGTACCATGGTTCGTAGTGAATGATGCTTGTGATTCTCTTGTTATCCGGTCATGATTGATGATGTAGAGATTGGACGCTATGGGTTTTAGGCCTGTAAACCATGATTGAGTTTGAAGAGGCGTCCCTCGAGAGGGAGGTCGAGAGCCTATCAGAGTATTTTGGTAAGGAGTTAGAGGGAAGGGAGAATTTCGGTCTCAGTTGAGCAATCAGTCGATAGAGGAGATGTCACCTTCTATGACCTGAGTGGTGCTATTTATGTTCGTGTGCGGAACATGAGAAGCCTGATGTTTAAGTTTCGGGTTTGGGGGTAAAACCCTGCAGGTTGTCATTGATGATGATTTTCCATCAGAGTATCAGGTAGCATGTGTGCTGCGAGACAGTGATTTACCATGAGCAGATAGTCAGCTGGGACTGAGATAGTCAAGGACCACGTTACGCCTATTTGAGTATAGTAGGGCGTATTGTAGAGGTATCAGTGGGGAGTCCAGTCGAATTAATCAGTGCAGTGGTTTTTCTATCCATGTTGGGTGTTGAATATGGGAGTGGGTCCCTATTCTTGGGATGATCCATGTGTTGGAACGTTGGTTGATGAGTCGAAGTGGGGAATATGATGATTTCGTGGTCCAGTCTATAAGACAGTGATGTTATTGGACAGTTGAGTTGTTGGTATTGGATTGGTACGAGACTTGGAACGACTAGAGGCAGTCGTGACGAGAAGTTCTTGAGGATTTCATCTGAGGTTCAGAGTTATGAGATCGATTAATTTCCTTAAAGGGGATTATCGGGTGTTGCGTAGCACTTTCCAGGGGCAGGTGCGTTATTGTTGGTGGAAATAGTTCGTGAGGTTGTTGATGTGTCAGATAGTGATGGTTCGAACCCTAAGTGGGGGAGAACCGGGTGGTTTATTGAGAGAACCAGAGATTTGTCCAAGAGCGGTTAGGGGTTGCATGCAGAACCTGCAGCTTGAATTCAAGAGATTAGGGTCAATTGTGATCAAGGAAAGGTGTAGGGCGAGATAATGCATGTGGTGTATGCCTGAGGGAAGGATGGGTGTCTCCACGGCGGGTGGTCATTGGTCAGGAATCTGGTGGTGGTCAGAGTCGTTTCAAGTGGAAGACTCGTAATGATGGTATGGGCAGTTGAGAACTTCTGGGTTGAAATATGGGTAGCAGATTATCGAGTAGCCAATTCCCGGGCTAGGATGTGTATTCTTGCTTGAATTTTGAGCAGTAGTGGAAAGGGTTTCGGAGGATCATCAGTGTGTTCTGAAGGGTTAGCGCCTTCCTTGTATTCCAATTGAGTGTTTGGATGCACTGAAGTTGCGCATCGTGTGATATCAGAAATTATTATGGGATTCAGAGGAAATGTATTTTTGTGTGTGTATGGTGTTGGGAGTAAGGGAATCAGTGGTTGTGGCAGGATCTTGTGATGTTCTGTTGGGATATTCCGAGGTATCCGGGTATGATATCTTTATTTCGGAGTTACTCGTGAATCTTGAGTTGAAACGATTTGTGGTGTATCAGGTATCTACGGATCTAGTGGGAGCCCTTCGAGTATGAGCATCCAGGGAGATTATTTAAGAGAGTGGATCTTCGCAAGGGTGGGCATTTTGATATGTCGATTGCCTCCAGACTCTGTGATGCATATTCGAGTCGAGTATGGGTAGCTGCCTATGATAGCCTGCGAAGCACGAGCTAGTGGAGTCAGAGGGTGTTGTGATACTGCAGGAAGCCGTAGTACTCACTAGTCAGAGGGTGTTGTGATACTGCGGGAAGTCGTAGTACTCACTAGTCAGAGGGTGTTGTGATACTGCGGAGAGCCGTAGTACTCACTAGTCAGAGGGTGTTGTGATACTGTGGGGAGCCGTAGTACTCACTAGTCAGAGGGTGTTGTGATGCTGCGGGGAGCCGTAGTACTCACTAGTCAGAGGGTGTTGTGATACTGCAGGGAGCCGTAGTACTCACTAAATGGCAAGAGAATGTGATGATGGAATGTTCTCCGATCAGTGTATGATGTGGAAGAGTTTTGGGCTTGAGTAGCCCTAGTATTGAGTTTTGGAGCCTGGGTGTTGAACCGGGGGCGAGACTGGGGTCACCGTCTCTGTCGGGAGATGCGGCAAGATGCGCAAGGGATATGCGCAGCAGAAACCAGAGATCAGAGTTGAGACGATCCTCGGTTGGACTGTATTTTCTCGCATGAGGAAAAGAGAATTTTGTGACTTGCGTGTCCCTGGGCCAGGATAGTGGTCACGGGGAGGAAGTTAGTGGGATATTTGGATCATGATATGGATGACCTTTGGAGGCTCAGCTGTGGAGTCAAAAGCTGACCTGGTGCGTCTCGAAGAGGAATATGAGAAATGAGCTAGAGCTTATCATGATGATGTCTGAGGACACTTCAGAGCGAGCGAGCGATTCAGACGCTCGAAGACATGCTTCAGGCATGTGTATTAGATTTCGGAGGGAGTTGCGGCACGTATTTATCCTTGGTTGAGTTATCCTATATCAACAGCCATCATTAGTGCATTGGTATGCCACCCTTTGAGCTGTTGTATGGGAGGAGGTGTCGGACCCTCATTTGCTGGGAAAAGGTAGCGCATGGACCCGAGAGCCCTTGCGAGCAGATCCAGAGCATGTGTGATACATGGAGTAGTGGAAATATTGGCAAGTGGATTTCCCTGGGTAAGGGAGGAGAAAGGTATGTAACCCCCCCGGGGGGGAAGTGTTGGTTCACGGAAGTGAAACTAGTAGTGAGAGTGGATGATTTGGAGTATGGTGGTTGAACACTGTGTCTGTGACAGTGGTATGGAATGACATCATGATGGGATGTCTGCTGAGGACGCGGAAGGGATTCCGCGGGTGTAGAGCCAAGAGTCTCAGGATGAATGCAGGGATGGAGTCTGAGACTCCCAGCTTGATTCTGATCAAGGGTTGTGTGCGTAGTGGTGGTTCCTCCTGGGGATGTTAGAGATGTCGTCAGTGTGACGGGTTTTCCTAACCCGAGGGTGCGAAGGTTGGTGCAGCATGTGTGTGTGATTGCAAGAAGAGGACTCGTGGGAGTTGCTCTGAGATTGAAGAGTGGGTCTTTCTGTCAAGCATGGATGGATAGAGTGGGATTCGGATCGGGGATCCGGTGGTTCGTGATTATTTCTAGCTCGTAGGGGGGGGGGTCGGGTGATTGTTGAGATTTGGAGCAGTGATGCATCTCGGGTAATTCTCAATTGTTGAGTGTGATTATCAGAGGGTACAGCCGGTGCCCGGTTTGAGACGGTGGTCAGGACACCGCAAGGAAGGAGGAAGTGAGTTCGAGTTCGATGGTTATGCTTTGAGGAACCTGGTCTAGTTAGGGCCAGGTGGCGCGTCGTGGGAGTATTTTGGAGTTGAGTTGCCATAGGCTTCGAGGACGAAGCCTAATTTAAGTGGGGGAGAATTGTAACATCCCAAAATATTAAGAGTAGAGTTGAAGGGCTAAAAGAGTAAATTGGGAAAGAGCGACTCGGCGAGTCCATGTGCGGACTCGGCGAGTAGAGTCGCGACTTGGTCGCATGTTAAGTGGCCGACTCAGCGAGTCAGAGTAATGGAATCGGCGAGTAGGCGCTGAGTGGAGAAAACCCTAATTCTCGGGGTTGAGCCCTATATAAAGAACATAACATCCATTCCCCCAGCCTCCTTACTAATCCTCAAGTACAGAAACCCTAACCCTTGTGTGTGAGTGGATCAAGTGCATTTGGAAGCTTGGAGAAGCAATTGTTGAGGAAATCATGAAGGGTAAGAGGCTTGGAGCAAAGGGGCTTTGCTTGGATTCGAGTTTCATTGCGGTTGGGGCGTTCCTTTGAGGTAATATCTCGTTTTTGAGCTGCTATTTCTTAGATGCATCGTTTTGGGGGTGTTAGAGACCATATCCTTGGATGTATTGGAGTTTAGAGGTTAGATCTGAGGTTGCTACCTCAGATGTGGAATGGAGAAGGGTTGGAACGCATGAAAGTCCCTGTTTGTGAGTGGTTGATGGAGCTATTTTGTCCCAAACCCAAACCCTAGAGTGAAAATGCATAGATCTCTTTAGATTCACGTAAAGTTTGCCACTTTACGTGATGGATGAGTTGTAGGAGGCTAGATCTATGTTTTGGATCAATTGCATGACCTGGAATTCTTCTATATGAGTTCAGACCGGTGGTACTCGGCGAGTCACATGGGTGGACTCGACGAGTTGCTTGATGATGAGCTGGAACTCGACGAGTTGGAAGAACAACTCGACGAGTTTGATGAAGATGGCCTGGAACTCGGCGAGTTGTATGAACAACTCGGCGAGTAGGTTGAAGATAGCCTTAGACTCGGCGAGTCTGCTGTTGGACTCGGCGAGTCTTGTCGAAAAGTCCCAATATTTTCTGGTTGAGTCGAGAATCGGCGAGTCAAGGGATGACTCGGTGAGTTGTGTGCGAGTGGACTCAGAGTTGTGGGACTCGGCGAGTCTCGGGGTGACTCGGTGAGTTGAGTCGCGGATTGGGGAAGTTCTGAGCATGGGGACTCGACGAGTCGACGGGTTGACTCGGCGAGCAGGGTCAACCAGGAGGGTTGACTTTGACTGAGGACTTTGACTTTGACCAAGAGTTGACCATTGACTTTTAGGGCTTGGTCAGCGATGTGGCCTTTGGGCCAAGAGAGGGGTAAAATAGTCTTTTACCCTTAAGAGGGTGCCATGAGAGGGTTGATTCTAGTCTCGAGAGTTATATTCATGAGAGTATATGCCTTACGTGTTAGGCGGCGGCGTGTTCGAGATTCAAGTGTGGGGATATCTGCTTTCTGCTTGCCAGGTGAGTCTTCTCACTATACTTTACCTTGAGTAGGTAACCAGAGTTATGTGACAGAGTATTTGTATGCTATGTATGTTATGTGTTGTACTGCATTATTTCTATGTGATTTATGCTGCGCATGTTTTCAGAGTTGGAACCGGAGGGTTCCTAGAGTTAGAATCGGAAGGTTCACAGAGTTAGAACCAGAGGGTTCACAGAGCAGGGTCCACGGACCCACAGAGTTATAGCCTTGTGTAGCTAATATGTGTTGTGTGTGGTATTTTGGGGAAACTCACTAAGCTTCGTGCTTACAGTGTTTTGTTTTATGTAAGTGTTTCAGGTTTCTTTCAGGACCACGGGACAGCACCGGCTTGATTGTACACACCAGAGAAAGAGTCATGTTTTGAGGATCCTGGTTTTCTATACAAGTGAAAATGGAGTCATGTTTTGTAATTCGATTATGAATGAGATTTTAAACAAGTGTTTCTAAGAATTAAACGATTATTTTTAAATTAAAAATTGTTTGAAATTTTCGGTGTTACATATAGATAACAAATATAAATGTGATTACTAATTATTAAATGAAAAAAGTTACCTTAGTTTTTGGGCTGTTACAAATTAGAGACTTGATGTTTTGTTACATGCTAGCTTATGGTACTAGTGAAGCTGTTGTATACTAGCTACCATGTTCATGTCGGTTCCCAAGGAAGTAAACTACATTGCATTAAAAGTCAAGTCAACAAAAGCGACAATGTAAAGGTCATGTATGTATGGGTTAAGATCATGGGAAGAAAAAGGTACTGTAAAAAAGTATTGTTGTCTTCTAGGATGTCAAGGATTTGGTGAACATAAGCTTTATTCATCAGTGGTTAAGAAGTCATTGCTTGCACAAGATGATGATCACATCAATTTTTTTTGGTACAAAAGTTGTCATAAGTATAACCACCAGCTGTGAAGTTGTATAGACACAATCATAAACTACAGCTTAAATTGTCTATTTCATCTTTATATGGCTCATAGGGTAGAAGGAAAGTCAAAGATGTTTGTTGCAAATTATTTTTCCTTAGTTTTTTTTTTTAAATAACAAAAAAGAATTTATTTTTCAAAAGTTTGTATTAGTTAATTTGTTTCTATATTTTTGTTTTTATATTTTAAATTTATTTCCTTTCAATTAAAAAAAAAGTTAAAGTTAAATTATGTTTTAGTTAATTAAAAATAAAAAAAATCAAGTGTTGTCCCGGTATTCTCAGCAAAGGTCTTCAAATGTATATTTTCCATCAGTTTGATGCAAATACAAATGAGAGAATACACTAAAATCAAATCAGCAGCTTCAGGGGAAATATTTAATATGGTGTCTCATGTTCAAATTATCTATGAACATCAAAACTTATTTACCCCCATAAAGCTCCTAATATTATTGCATTTATTATGTGTTCAGAGTTCTTTGATTTTATGCACTAATTTGATTCTTTGAATTTAAATGATAGATAGTTTGAATGTTTGATCATGTGATGTTTTTAGATAGTTTCAAATGGGCCTTGGTGACGGTCTACCTAATGTTTCAATACACATTTGGTTCAAGATTTGGAATTTCATTGCACCATTTTAATGAAACTGACGAGAAATATCATGATTTCTGATCATATATTGTGCTTACAAAGTGTCTCAAACAGTTGAATCACAAGTGTAGGGGGGGGGGGGGGAAACAAAGTTTGACAAAGGAAACCAAGCTAAAAAATAACTAGCTTGTCATAAAGTTATGTGGAGTTAGTTGATTTATGGAGTTGTCACTTTCAAGTTTCATCAGGTTGGTCATTCTTTCTAAATATCATTGTACCTTTCATAATTTGACGATGGCATGTCTTGTGCCAAGTATCTAAATTTTTACAAGGTAGTGTCTCTAGAAGCATGTTGTTGTATCTGCCTGTATTTGTTTAAGTACCTCATCAGCAAGACCATCTGCTGAGATGACACTGAATCACCCACTCATGATGATTGTCTAGCATCGTCTAAACTTTCAAAGTGAGATTTCTTGGACCAAATCAGGAAGATATAGAAAGTTTTAGGTGTCTATTTTCTTGGTTAATCGTCTCTTACCTGATTCTTGTCCCTAAAAGCATGCTTGTCGTATGCATCAAGTTTCATGTTCTACTGAAACATCGAGCATAACCCAGTGGGATACCTTGATTGCATAGTCATTAACGTAAGAGATATTTATCTGGTCCTAAAATGAAAAAAGGTTATTCATTTCTTTGACCCCCTAGTCTGAGGTATGACATGGTACCATTAAATGAAATGACGGTAAATCATTGATTCTAGACTGCAACTAACTCTCTTATGCAAGGATTAAACCATTTCTTGCTTATGGGTTTTCACTGTTAATGATTCATGTAGATTTCACCTTAGCTTGATTTAGACATCCTACTTCTCTCCCACAAGTCTTCTAATATAGAACATGATGATTCACTGTGAAAAACCACACATTGATAAAATTTCAAAACTCTGTGCCGATGGGTATATCATGCACCATGATATATTACACACACCTATCCACTCTCTCCCTTTTTCTTCTAATTAAAGTGGTTAATGATTCAACGTATAAAACCATACTCTGATGGGACATTACAATTTAATTGTAAGTGATCTACTATTGCAACGACACAATAGTGTGATACACCTATCCTATCCTTTAAGTTTATTTGATGTTTTCTTTTTATTTCAGGTTAGTTTTTTTCTTCTTAAGAAAATCAGAAAGAAGGTAGTACCTATTGATGCTATCAAAAAGGGGAGAAAGGTCTAGTTCTACTATATTGTTACTTAATCATTATAGCTATAGATAGTTAGTTGATCTGCAGATATGCTGATAGAAGTTCATATGTGGAAGACTGAAGAACATCCCATGATGGCTGAAAGACCCTAAAGACTCTATCCGCACCGAAGGCATAATGACACCATCTACAGAATACTGATCATACACAGATGACACACTAATCAGGTGATATGCAGATGACACTCACTGATGGTACTATATATTGAAACTGAAGCTAATCTCGCTGATGTTGGTGTTGAAGTTGAAGCTGATTAGCGTGTCGCCCTGATGCTGATGTTGATACCCTTATCAGTAAGACTCCCTGATGCTGATAAATTCCTTATATACCATATTAGTTTATATGAATATTAGATACAATCCCTTTATTGAAGGGATTCACTAGATTAGATTAGTATATATTCATGTATTAGGGTAAAACCCTAATTAGGTCTTTGTGATGGTTTTATGCCATTTTCTTTGTTCACTTCATTCTCTTGGTGAGAACCTTTCTTATAAAAAGATATATTTGTGATACTTATGCATTCTTCATTGTTCTTTCTTTTTAGTATCCAGTCTACAAATATATAAAGGGCTTGGGACCAATACTATACTTCTGTACAAATTACAATTATAATTATAAGTCGTTACTAGGAACTTATTATTAAGATTTATCAATGATTCCATGTCATTATATTGATTGATCTGCTTATGGGAGAAGTGTCAATAATGGTCATGTTGACTAGGTCGTTGGATTTCAAAAAGGCTATACACCGAAATGGTCCCGCCTCCCAACTTTCCTGCCTGGCTAACCTTATTTGATAGAACTCTCAGTATATATATATATATATATATATATATATATATATATATATATATATATATATATATATGATGGGATTAAAACAACTTTTAATCTATGAAGATCGATTAGATCTTGAACAAGTATATGAATGTAAAATAACAAGAACGCAATAATAAGAACAAAACAGCTTGAATCAAACGTGTCGAATGATTAAATAAAATCCTCAGAAGAGCTCGACTAAGAACATCAACTGTAGAGGATTAGAAGATTACAAGAACGATTAAAGAAAAAAATTGTACTCTGTATGAATCGCTATATCGATAATCTCAGCAATCTTAACCTAATATGCATGCAAGCATTTAACTTATATACAATACATAAAAGGCTCTCGGTTGGACAGGCCCAAACCGGAGAATACAAGGCTAAACTAACGAGCCCAAAAGACGCAACATCAAAACTATCTTCAGCCCAACAATCTCCCCCTTTGCGTCAATTTGGAGCGAGACCTTCACTTCTTACTTGGGCCGGCAGCTGAAGCTGGTACCTTCTTCTTCACGGTACTAAACAGACACTTGGTTATGGAGAGGATGGTCTGTCTAAACCGGATGTACCAATTGATCATATCATTGAAGTACTTGATGTCATCAGCCGAATTCTCCTTACACCGCTTGATAATTGATAAGACGTGTTCCAAGCAAGCTGTGGTGTAAAGGTGCTTGTCAGCTAAAGCGAAGAGACATTTCTGTCCTTCGGCTCGAGTGAACATCACGGAGTTTCACATCGGATCTATCTTACCCATTTGCATTTGATTTAGATCACTGGCCGATCCCACAGGTGCGACTTTCGGTTTCTTCTTAAAAACTGTGGCGACCTCCTGATCCATTTGGGCAACCTCCATGATGTAGCAAGCCAACATCCTTTTGACATGGTCTATGATGGGACCATATTCGGCTTCATTTGTCAGCAGGATATTGTACAAGACTATCCAGGCATGAGGATTCAGATTCGGCAGATCCGCCAGGGAGATGATGTGGGCAGTTCTTGCAGTTCCTCGGATGAGCTTGAACTTAACGTTTGTGAATCTCCCCACGGCATAAGGCTTCAGCACCCGAACATTAACAATCTTCTGGGCGCTCCATGTAAGGTATTGAGGGCGAGCGGCCTCCAGGTAGAAGTCAATGAGCTCCCTGTCAAGCTCATCGTTCGGATGCGGGACTTCAAAAATGTTAGAGAAGACGTGGAAGATGAACGCCTTTCGAGTCAGCGGCATATCAAACTGCGAATCGATGGAGTTGTTGCAGTCGAATGATATCAGCGGCTCGAGCCATAGTATGCTTGGAGTCTCTATGGCCTCTTTTATCATACGATCCCTGGTCCAGGCAGGGAAGAGCAACTTTCGGCTCTCAAGGAGATCGTGGGCTTCTTTTTGCTTTCGTTCGGCTTCTTCAGCCTCACGCGCCACACGACTGGCATCGTCTTCAGCATTGCGACTGTTCTTTCGTTTCAACATGTCAGCAATGGTCTCCCTGTCTTCATCTTCATCTTCATCTTCATCTCCTCCCTCAGCTATGTTTTTGCCCTTGTTCTTCACACCCGAACCCGAGGCATGACCAGTTGGAGGTGGTTCGGTTGTGTGAGTAGCTTTGGAGGAAGGAGGTGGTTTCGATCCTTTCTTCTCATCTCCCCCTTGTTTCGGAATGGACAAGAAACTCGGTAGGCCTTCAATCTTGCTTAAAAGGTCCATGGCCGGAGAGAGTTTTTCAGCGAGGGTGCGCCTCACCGAATGGTTTAGGATGGGGTCGTGTGCTTCCAGGATGTTTGATAATGCTGCGTGGACATCCGAAACACACGTCTTTATGACTTCCCTTTCGGATCGAAGAGCTTCCAATTGTTGTTCGGAGTTGGAAAGCTGCGTGCTCTTGACCCTTAGGGCAGTAGTCTTGCTCGCCAAGACGTCCATCAGAGAATTTTCTACCGCAAGATCCTCTTGTAGCTTTGCCAGGCGGGCATCGATGGAGGCACGGAGTGCCGAGTTGTCGTCGCTAATATGTTGTCTGAGAGTAGCGAATGAAGACAGCTCCGTCGAGACAAACTTGGCCAATTGTTGAACAACTGGTTCAAGAGTTGTCTTAGTGGCTTCGGCGCTCTCCTACAAAGACTGCAGCAGGACAGAAGCGTCATTGAATAGTTTATCGACTTTTTCGGTCGCAGCCTCACAGGCTCGGGTGGAGGCGTCTATAGCAGCAGTTGCTGAGGCCACGGAATCATGTTGAGCCCTGGAGAAGGCGTCAACGATCTTCTGAAGGGCAGCTTCAGACAAAGATGACTGCTGGTTGGAGGAGGAGGCGAGAAGTTGATCAACCTTCTCGTTATGCTCGCGAAGATGCTTCTTTGTCACTGGAGCATCATCCTCCTCGTCACTTTGAACTTGAAACGGACTATAGTAGACCGAATCGAAGTTCATGTGATCACCACCAAGGTATTGATCACCGCCATCGGAGGCGTCTTCTGGAGAGTGAGGTGGTGGTGAAGCTGGGGGTGTTATTGGTTTGGTTGGTTCAGGTTGAGTGGGTGGGGGGTTAGTTTCGGGTGGTGGTTGTGTATGGGTTTCGGTTTGTGGTGGTTCGGTTACAGGAGGGGTTTCGGTAACTGGTGGTGTTTCGGTTGATGTGGTGAATATGGGTGGAGGTATAGGGAATGAGGTTGGGGGAATAGTGGGGTTTATGGTGGGAATGGAAATAGGAATTGTGGGTGGAGGTGAAGGAACTGGGGATTGATGAAGTTCCATCTCTGGGGTTGGGGACCGAGGTGGTGTGTTGCCTTGTTGAGGAGATTCGTCTCCTTGTGATCCTTTAGAGTCCGAACTCCCACCCTCGGATTCGCTTGAAGAGGAGGAAATAACGAGTTTTCGTTTCTGTTGGGTCTTCCTCCTTTTTGGTTGTGGGGATGAAGCAGCCTTCGGTTGTTTTCGCTTCTTGGGAGAAGGTCCCTTTGGAGCTTTGGACACTTGCTTCCCCTTCTCTGCCTTTTTTCCCCTGGCCACCGGTTTATCGGCATCATGAATCGATCGCAGCATGTCCGGTGTCAGTTCCCTCGGACCAGTTGGCCTAAACTCCTTGATCGTCCTGATCAGTCTGCTATCGGCGGGCACATCGGCATACATCGACTCCGGGATAGAGCCAATGAATGAGAATTTTGATGCATCGGATACGATGATCTTCTTGGTATGAAATGTACCAATAGAAGACATCGATGCACCATCGGCTGTTGGAACATTGAACTTGTCCATGGCCCATCTTGTGATCAAGATCCAGAACCGGGCCAACGACACCTCAGAGTGTCGGGAAGAGGAAGAGAGGCTCTGAATCAGCTGTTTCCATAGAACAAACCCATAGTCTAGGTTTATCCCATTGTACACCCCGTACATTATCGAAAGGAAAAGACGACTTGCACCGTCAGATCCTGAGCTCCTCTCTGACAGTCCCTTGAAGAGAACTGTAAATAACCCATTCCACTGGGGCGGTAGGCAGGACTTCTTAAACTTGGCGACGGAGGTGAGAACCTCTGTGTAGCCCATGTTGTAAAACATGTTGTACAACATCCCAACCGGAATCGTCTCCGGGTGAACTCGCGATGGGTCAGCAGCAAACCCTAACATAGTGCAGAAACGGGGGCGAGAAATCGAAGTCTTGTGTTCTGCCACTTCAAAGAATACCCGGTCGACGGTCTTGTTGTAGTAAGCCGTCGCATAAACCTGTGATAAGGTCACCATTGGCACCTTTTCGATCCGTGACAGTGCAGGAGCAAGCTGGGAGTACTTGAGGCATTCTATGACCGGCGACATATAGGAATCATACGCCAGTGGATTCAGATCAATGACTAAGCATTGTTGGGGTCGGATGGGAAGAATCTGAGAAGTTGCATGAACAGAAGAAGATTCAGCCATTGTTACAGGTTTGGAGAAGAAGATGACCGGGAGAGTGTTTGGAAGTATTTTTGCTTTGGAAATTATGGAGGCAGTAAAGAGGTAAAAGGTGGTGTAGACGGCCTTTTATAGTGGGTGATAGGAGAGAGAAAAATCGTTTCAAATCTCTTATGGAAATACGAAATGGGTTTTTGAGTGACTGATTGGTGACAGTTGGGGCGTGCGATGATCACGTAGGAGAGAGAGTGTCAGTTTCCTAGGATTACGCCGCCTAATAAGCGTCGGTTCAGAGAGAGGAACCGTTTCCATTTCCACACGCGCCTTTAAGCCAGAGTGATGACTCTTCAATATCGCACACGCGTCCATAAGTGTCAGAAAAAGCGTGGCCGTTTCAAATTCACGCGCCCTCCTTTTTACCGTCGTTTGAATTTCTATCCATTTAACTCCCGCCGAGTCAGCAACTTTTTGTCTTTTCCCCTTTTAAACGGCTGTTTTCAATTAATGACCCACGTGGCTAATTTTTGACCACAACTTCATGAGTAACCATCCAGTAATAATCCAGCCTGTAAAATAATTAGTAACGGAGTTTTTGAAAATCTAGGATTTTCGTGGAAAGAGTGTAAAAGAAAAAGAAATAAAGCAACTCTTTTTAGGATAATCTGTGATGTCAATAACGACACGAAACTGATGATCCCGGGCACGAATCTCTTCCTTCAAGGTCAAGAGAGACCTCAAAGTGTTAGTGTGGAGTCCCGTTGAATTACGATCAAACATTTATTAATAAATGATGAAAGGCTTCTTTTAATTAGGCTTATTAAGGGTGGTTTCGCTTTGAGTCATCAATCCAATTCTTGATATAAGAACGAAAGTGAACAAAGTACTTGTGAGACCGGTGTAGTCTGTTGAACAAGTAGGTAGGAGTTGATTTTGTAGTGGCGTGGATTAATAGGAAATCTCAGATAAAAATTTAAAACTGGATCCCTTGGGAAGAAATGTTATGGTGAGTAACAATTTCATTGGAATCACGCAAAAGAAAAATTGAGATTCCTTGAAGGTACATTCGTCAATTCATTGGTGAAAACTTGATCAAATTAATTGGTCACCGTCAATTCATTGGTGTTGAATTTTGGGTTTCACTTAGCTCGTAGTCGCACGAAACTAAGATCATAAACACAGATGTTGTGTAACCATAAACCTCAGTGGTAGTTTCTGAGAGTCTCAAGGGTTACAGTGATTAAACGAATGTAATGGAGAAGTGTAATGGGGATGGTGAAGAAAACATAGTACCTCTGCTGCGAACATAAGGACCAAGCAGGAAACTCTTAACTCATGTGAGAAAAGAGTGAGGTAGCTCACGATTAGAATAAATGAGTTAGCCTTATTGGGAAGACAAGGTTTGTGTATACCAGGTCATGAAGGCTATTATTCAAAATCTTATGAGGCTTGGGACACATACAGCAGCATGCTTCTAGGGACACTTAAGTAAGTCATCAATTATATCCCCATAAACGAATGAGCACTAAAAAAAATTTAAAAAAAAAAAAAAAAATTAAATAAAATATTTTTGGAGTTTTTGAATAAAAATAAAAAAAATAACATTAAAAAAAAACTTAAAAAAATATAAAGGAGTTAAAAGAAAAAAAAACTTAAAAAAAAACTTTGGAAATAGTTGAAAAACCGAACCCGAACGTTCGGTTGGTTTCGGTTGGGAAATAATTGAAAAACCGAACCCGAGCGTTCGGTTGGTTTCGGTTCTAGAAAATTTTGGAAAACCGAACCCGAACCTTCGGTTGGTTTTGGTTCAGGAAAATTTTGAAAAACCGAACCCGAACCTTCGGTTGGTTGCGGTTCTAGAAAATTTTGAAAAACCGAACCCGAACCTTCTGGAGGTTTCGGTTTTGGAAAATTTTAAGAAACCAAGGAGTTTAGATATGCAATTTGGAAAAAACTTGTACACAAAGAAAAACAAATTGTACCAGAAATATACAACACAGAAAAGCTACCTTTTAAGTAATGAGCGAGTCAGATGGTTGAACCGAACCCGAACGTTCGGTTGGTTTCGCTTCTTACGTTTGAGTTTTAGAGGTAGTGTGAGGTACTGACTCTGATTCCATCATACCTAGCCCTTGCAATATTTTATTGAATGATGCTTCAGGAAGAGCTTTGGTAAAGACGTCAGCCAGTTGATCAGTGGTTCTTACGAAGTGAATTTCGACATTTCCATCTTCCACATGATCTTTGATGAAGTGATACCTCAGTGCTATATGTTTGGTTTTAGAATGTTGCACTGGGTTATGACAGATCCTAATTGCACTTTCAGAGTCACAATATAGTGGGATCTTCTTCATATTGAGTCCATAGTCTCGAAGTTGACTCTGGATCCAAATCACTTGTGATGTGCAGGATGCAGCGGCAATGTATTCTGCTTCGGCAGTAGACAGCGACACACATGTTTGTTTCTTGGATTGCCAGCTGACCAACTTCCCATCAAGAAATTGACAGCCACCAGTTGTGCTTTTACGGTCGAGTCCACATCCTCCAAGGTCAGCATCACAATAGGCTTGAACGAAGAAGCCTGAGTTGGATGGATACCATAGACCTAAGGAGGTGGTTCGCTTGAGATAGCGTAGTATGTTCTTTGCTGCCAGCATGTGAGGTTCGTGTGGATTAGCCTGAAATCGAGCACAATAACACACAGAAAACATGATATCAGGCCTGCTAGCAGTTAAATACATCAGTGAGCCTATCATTTGACGATAGAGCGTGATGTCGACAGCCGGTTTATCTAGTGAAGGGGTAAGCTTGGTGCCGAATGCCATTGGGACTTTGACTTTTGAGTCTCCCATCATGCCAAACTTCGCTAGGAGAGTCTTCGTGTAAGCTTCCTGATTAATAAAGATGCCTTCGGGTCCCTGTCTTATGTTTAAACCAAGGAAAAAGTTAATAGGACCCATTGAGCTCATTTCAAACTTAGTCTCCATCAACTTTCTGAATTCAGCTGTTAAGCTGGGATTCGTGGAGCCAAAGATGATGTCATCGACATAAATTTGAACTATCATAAGGTGGTTACCTTTCTTTTTGCGAAAGAAGGTTGGGTCAACCAAACCTTGTTTAAATTTAGACATCTTTAAAAATTTTGTAAGCGTTTCATACCATGCCCTCGGAGCTTGTTTGAGGCCGTACACAGCTTTATCCAGAATATAGCAATGATTTGGATACTTTTCGTTCACGAACCCAGGAGGTTGCTCCACATACACAGTTTCTTCGAGTTCTCCATTGAGAAATGCACACTTGACGTCCATTTGGAAAACCTCAAAGTTTTTGTGAGCAGCATAGGCCAGAAATATTCTAACAGATTCTAGCCTAGCTACAGGAGCGAAAGTCTCTTCATAGTCTATTCCTTCCTCCTGACAGTATCCCTTGACCACCAGACGAGCCTTGTTCCTTATGACATTACCTTCCTTGTCCATTTTGTTCCTAAAAACCCATTTAAGACCAACAACCGAAGCATCTGGAGGAGTTGGAATGAGGCGCCAGACTTTGTTCCTTTCGAACTCATTCAGTTCGTCTTGCATTGCTTGAACCCAATCAGAGTGATCGAGGGCAGTGTTCACTGTCTTCGGTTCAACTTTTGATACGAATGAGTTAAACATACAAAACTCAACCTTTGAAAATAAGGATGTCTGTTTTGCCTTCAGTTGAGATCGGGTCAAAACCTTTTCAGATACATCACCAACTACTTGAGAGATAGGATGATCTCTGGTCCATTTGGTAAGAGGAGGGTAATTCGGATCAAAGGTTGGGTCTAGTTCAGCATTGATCATTTCTTCCGGCTCAGATTGGCTATCGTAATCAAGCGTCATATCATCATGCTCCCCCTCAATGGATGAGTCTTGAGAAACATGAGGTTCAGGGGTTTCTTGTGGTGCTGGACTTTCAGACGCTGAAGCACCTTCGTTTGGAGGGGCATCCTCGGTTGGAGAGGCACCTTCGGTTAAAGATGTAGAGTTTGGCTCCCCCTCGACATGAGAACTTGGCTCCCCCTCGATTGAAGCATTGTTAAATGGAGATTCATCAGTCGGCGATTCTCCTTCATGCATTCTTCTTGCAGCATCTTCGACAGTCTGCTTCATGTGATCAACTTTGTTGTCAGCTGCACCTGCTTCTGAGAGAGAAGCTTTTTCCGGTTCGTCAAAGAGTTCCATAAATTTCTCGTATAAGTTGGCGATTGAGACTGTGACTTGGCCAGTTTGAGGAAAGATTTCCCCGACAGTGTCATCTGTGGCTTGTAGCTTCTTGACATAGCTATCGTCGAAGGTCACATAGTATGTCTCTTCAATCCTTCTTGAATGTTTGTTTAGGACCCTGTACGCCTTGGATGTGAGTGAGTAACCCAGAAACATTCCCTCGTCGGCTTTGACATCAAACTTGTTGCGGTGTTCTTTAGAATTAAAGATGAAACACCTTTAGCCAAACACATGGAAAAATTTCACATTGGGCTTTCTGTTGTTTATTATCTCATATGGTGTGAGCGTGAATTGCTTATTGAGATAGGACCTGTTCTGTGTAAAACAAGCAGCAGAAATAGCGTCAGCCCAGAAATAAAGAGGTAAGGAAGTGAAACTTAGCATAGTTCGGGCAGCTTCACACAGGGATCGGTTTCGTCTTTCGACTATTCCATTTTGTTGTGGTGTGTAGGGAGCTGAGAAATTGTGACTAATTCCCTTTTCTGCAAGAAACTCTTCAAACTCCCTGTTCTTGAATTCAAGACCATTGTCGCTCCTGATGTTGCGAACGACCTTCTTGAGCTGGACTTCAATATGCTTGATAAACACTTTCAGCTTTTGAGTCGCTTCAGATTTGAGCTTTAGAAAGAATACCCATGTAAATCGTGAAAAGTCATCAACGATAACAATAATATACTTGCTACCACCGATGCTTTCGATAGATGAAGGACCACACAAATCGATATGAAGCAATTCGAGTGGTTCAACAACTTTTGTGTTGATTACAGATGGGTGACTTTGACGACTCTGCTTTCCCATTTCGCATGCTGCACACAAATTCTCTCTGTCGAACTTGAGCAATGGAAGACCCCTAACATGACCTCCAGTGACAAGTCGGTTGATATCTTTGAAATTGAGATGAGAGAGTCTTCTGTGCCACAACCAGCTTTCGTCGGATTGAGCTTTTGATAACAGACATATGGCTGGGTTTCCTTTGATGGGTTTCATGTTCAGAGGAAACATTTCACCCTTTCGCTCTGACTTTAGAATCACTTTCTTTGTCTTTTTCTCTATGATTTCAGAACCTTCATCATCGAATGAAACTTTGAGACCTGTACCTCCAACAAGCTGAGATACACTGATGAGGTTGTGTTGGAGTCCTTCCACATAAGCAACCTTCCTTATTGTAAAGTCACCATTCGTTATCATCCCGTATCCCTTTATGGTGCCGAAAGAGTTATTTCCAAACTTAACGTTGCCACCATTTGCAAGAGATCTGTATTCCCTGAGCTCCTCTTTCCTTCCTGTCATGTGACGCGAGCAGCCACTGTCGATGTACCATTCTTCGTCAAACTGCTCGTCACTTATAACCTGCAAAAATTAAGCAGATTTAGGAACCCAAAGTTTCTTGGGTCCATGTGAGCTTTTCATGGGAACGGGAATAGTAAGAGAGATGTCAACTAGATATGTTCGTTTTATTAGAGTTGTTTCATCTTTCTTTTTAATGGTAAAGACTTTTATTTTGTTAGGATTGGGTGTGTTCGCTTTGGACTCTGGTTTGGATTCATCGACCTTCTGCTTTCCCTTCTGTTCAGCTGATGAATGAGGTTTTTGAGAACAAGCGGGATTAGCTTTAGAGCAAGATGGAGATGAATTGGAAGAACGAGAAGAATTAGAATGAGAGGATTTGGAAGGAGAGGACTTCCTGGCTGGTGACTCTAGGGGACCCTTTTGCTTTTGATCATTGGTGGGACTGACCTTAGAGTCTTGTTCTCTTTTGACTTCAGAACCGAACCTCTGCGTTCGGTTGGAGTTGTTCTTGGAACCGAACCTTTGATTTCGGTTGAAGTCCTTTTCAGAACCGAACCTTTGCCTTCGGTTGGTATCTTCTTGTGAACCGAACCTTGGCTTTCGGTTGTTGGAACTTTCAGGCTTTCTTACAGGATTGTTTTCATACTTCAGATTCTTGTCTTGGTGTGAGTAGTATGCATTCTGGGAGTGCCAGAATTATTTCCTTTCAGAAAGGTTTTTCCTGTATCTTTGGTTCCTTTCTATCTTCTTATCTCTCATCTGCTTAGGTTGATGATGAACGTTCGCTTTCGTTTTTGTTGTCTCCTTGGCTGGTTCCTTTTGAACTTCAGGAGTTTTGCTTTGAGCCGAGGGAGCAGAGGGAGTATCCGAAGAAGATTCAGTTTGCACTGAGGGAGTAGAAGGAATGTCTTCTTTTGCTGATCTCCCATCCTCCTGAGGAATATCTTTCGTACCACTGGTGCTTGGCTCACTGAAATTATCGAGCTTATTCAATGGTTCAGGTATGTATCTCCCTTTTCTCATCCAGGAGGTTCTTTCAGATAGGCCAACGGTTTCGTTTCCATTATCTATTGGAGCTTCCCAGAAGTACTCATCACAGCCATCTGCATTGTCTTCGTTTACAATATCTGTGAGCTCAGCTGTTTGATGTTCGGTTACTCCAGTCACTTTGTATACTTGATTCGGAGTGGTCCTGACCTTTTGATACACAACAGCTTTTTCTACTAATTTCGGGGACTTTTGTTTGGACAATCTAGCGAACTCCACAGAATTTTCAGAAATTAGATTTTTGTGGTTTTCAGTTTCGCTTTTAACAAATTCTGAGCAGTCAACCGTATCCTCTACAGAAATTTCACTCATGTTTTCGTCCTCGTTAAGCTCAGATGCATTTTCAACATCGATTTTATTTTCTGAGCTTACGTTGGCGTTTAGAGAGTCAAATTTTTGCATGGTTTCGGTTCTCAGTTTAAGTCTGTCATTTTCGTCCAAAAGATTTTTGAGCATGTCCTTGTGGTCTTTGGATTTAATGAAGGACTCAATTTTGTCCAGTCCATACATGTAGGTCGGATTTAATTGATCAGTCAGGTTAGAATTGGTGACTCGAGTTTGAGTTAAGCTACTATCTAAATGAGAAATTCTTGTATTAACATTTTTTAGTTCTTTCTCATATGAGGATGGAGGTACTTTAGAAGAAATAAAAACAGATTGTACCTTCTTTATCAGTTCATCGAGCTCATTGAACTGCTGGCTGAGTGGTTTGGCCGTAAAGCACATATCCTCCTGTACCTTCGGTCCATCGCTTCCTCCATCGGTATTGTATCCCCTCATTTGAGATACGTCAGTCACCATGAAGCATTTTCCACCACTGCTTTCCTCCTTAGCCACATACGCCTTTCCATGGGTAGGCTTCCTCACTTCTTCATCTTCTGAGTCAGTAGACCAAACTTCTGTGCTACCGAACTCATCGTCATTAACCGAACCCTGCACAATAAGAGCGTTAATAGAAGGGTTAGCGGTAGACTTCTTCTTTCTCAACTCATCCAATCTTTTCTGCAACACGGCTTCCTCATCATTTCCATCGTCCTTTTCAGCCATCTTCTTAAGAACACAGTCCTTAGCATAGTGATTCTTGCCACCACAGTAGAAACAGCTTACTCCGGAATCGCCATCTGCTTTCGGTTCCTTCTTGGGCTCCTCAGCCTTCGGTTCATTGTTCACCTTTTCAGAGCTATAACTCCCCTGCCAGTTTCGGTTTTTGTTGCTGGGGAATCTCTTCTTTATGAACCTCTTAGGATTGGATACCATCATGGCATAATCCTCAGTCGTGAGGTCATATTCCTCCAAGTTCAGCTCTTCATCCTCCATCACAGCTTTACTTTTAGATAGGAGGGCCAACGAACCAAGACTAGAAACAACGTTCTTCTCTTGAACCACAATCTTCTCCTGGGACTTCAGAATACCCACCAGTTTCGCTAAAGAGTATGATTTAAACTGCTCATGGGCTTTGACTGTGGAAACCACTGCTCTCCATTCAGATCTCAGTCCGTTCAAGAAAGTAACCTTCTGTTCGATGAGCTTCCTTTCAATGTCGTGTTTGATCATCTTGCTGAGAAGATGATTGAAGCGATCAAACGTCTGGGTTACCGTTTCTTCGGCTCCTTGCCTGAATTCTCCAAACTCAGATAGAAGCAAGGTTTGGATAGAATGTTCAAGATCTTCGTCTGTGGAATACAGTTCGCGAAGTCTATCCCATACTTCCTTCGCCGTAGTACATGAGCTGACCAGTCTGAATGTGTCTGACTGAAGGGCGAATCTGATCAACCTTAACGCCTTAATATTACACTGGAATTTGTCTTTTTCATCTTGTGCAATATCCTTCACGTCCTTAAGCAGATCGTTGTACTCTTTTTGCGTCTTAATGATTCTGGATGTTGCAGAATGAGAAAATGGTCCATTGATGATGGCTTCCTAGATGAGATAACCATTGTCCTCCGATCCAATCACGTAATCTTCAAAATGATGCGCCCATACTTCATAGTCATGGGTGTATAAGATTGGAATCTTTGTCGTCGAACCGATGCTGTTGGAAATATTAATTGGATTTGATTGCGTCGCGTCCATTATGATCGTAAAAACCTGTTCAAAGATCAGACTTGTAATAAAGCAGATTAGGGCAAAATAATAAATATTAAGATACGTCAATTAAGATGACGGCTCAATAAATATCAATGATTGCGGAAAACCCTAATGGAAATCTTTTTCACAGAAAAGATGTGTATCGATTACACAGCCTCCCGCTCTGATACCAATTGATGGGATTAAAAAAACTTTTAATCTATGAAGATCGATTAGATCTTGAACAAGTATATGAATGTAAAATAACAAGAACGCAATAATAAGAACAAAACAGCTTGAATCAAACATGTCGAATGATTAAATAAAATCCTCAGAAGAGCTCGACTAAGAACATCAACTGTAGAGGATTAGAAGATTACAAGAACGATTAAAGAAAAAAATTGTACTCTGTATGAATCGCTATATCGATAATCTCAGCAATCTTAACCTAATATGCATGCAAGCATTTAACTTATATACAATACATAAAAGGCTCTCGGTTGGACAGGCCCAAACCGGAGAATACAAGGCTAAACTAACGAGCCCAAAAGACGCAACATCAAAACTATCTTCAGCCCAACAATATATATATATATATATATATATATATATATATATATATATATATATATATATATATATATATATATATATATATATATATATATATATATATCTTTTGGAAAAGGTGTAAGCCGAAGCATTGCCCAATTCACCAATCACCAAACACCCTGTCAAGTGAGTGCATAGTTACTATCAAGAACATAACATTAAATTAAAAGTAATATTTATGAGACATTAAATGTTTACATGTATTATTTGTGTTAAGTGCTACTTGTACAAATATGATATTACTACTGGATTAGGAACTATATTGGAATAACCTGCCTTCAGTATATATCTAGATTAGTTATATTAGAGTGAAAAAGTGTGCTTAGTCCCCAATAATTTGGACGTTAGATATGTCTCATTATAGGGTAGAGTGTAAGATTAGATAGCGGAGTGTCGTATTCCTCCTCTTTCTTAGATGGCCAAAAATGGTGGGTCCAGATCAGACAACTGGAAAGTATGTCTAGGTCATCGACTATAGTATATGACAACGCTTAACTATTCTAGGTGGTCTATTGAATTACGTTGCTAGCCTAGACTTTTAGCCCATGGACGTAGATAAAATTTGATACCATATTTATCAAATCTATGAACAATGGTTGCCTTTACATGACTTACACTAGCCCAGGACTCCCCTAGCAATGTAGTCAAACAGTTTCTCAAACGATTTATCAGGTTGGGTGATTCTTCTAGATAATCGTTCTTTAGGATCTATGGGGATCGGTTGGGTTGGGTATTTGGTCATAAGTCAGATTTATATACATTTTTTGACATCATTGTTTGCAGGAATGATATTATTTATTATCATTAATTTATTATGGGCTTCAAAACCCTATGCATCTCACCAGGTTTTCCCAAACCTGACTCACTCATTTTATGCATCACAGGTAGCGGATGTAAGGTTGTCAAAGTCTAGTTAGAATGTTACGTTGAATAAAGTGATGTGCATGCTATAAGTAATTTCTGGACTTTTTAATATTTACGATGTAATGTATATTTTTCTATAAATGATGGCATCCTCAAAGTTTTAAATAAACGAAATAATATTCTTTTCTAAAATGTTTTGTTTAATTAGGAATTTCCGCATCTCAATTTTTATAAAGCGTAATGAAAATGTTTTAATAGGTTCTTAAAAATGGGGGATGTAACACCTTGAAGGGTAAGAAGAAGTTGTTCTTAAGCATTGATCCAATAAGCAAACTTCTTCATCTTCTTTTAGTACACCTCCTAGACCTTTGTAAGTCCTCAAGTTGCTATCTTTTGTATTCAAACCTTGTAGATCTAGGTTTGGAGGCTTGTTCTTCATGTTCTTTGCTAGTTTGGATAAGTAGATTCCATAAGGTTAGAAACTTTATGGAACCTTGTGGCCCCTTGGAGGTTATATGTTCAAGATCTAGTGTTTTATGGTGTTTTTTGGTCTCATGCAAAAGTTTGAGTTTATTTCTTCCATGTTTTTTTTTATCTAGATTGGAAGTGACATGCATTGGACATGCATGTCCATAAAGCACAGATTTTTATGATGAATTAGGTGAAGGAAAACCTTCTTCGAAGTATGGATGAGTAGCCTTAGTAAGTAAGAACTTAATGCGTTAAGAAGGCCAGAGTAGTTCCCACGACGTGAAGTATGGACCTCACAACTTGAGAAAAGGTAGTCTCCATGACTGTTTCGTCTTAAGGCCACCACGACGCGGGAGAAAAGCTCCAGTTAGACTGTAGGCCCAAGGGAGCGGTCCAGCTACTATAAGCCTTGAGAGGCGGGCCAGTAGACTATAGGCTTGGTAAAGTGGTCCGGGCATCCTATAGGCCTTGCGAGGCGATCCATGCAGATAGTAGGCTCATGTTTGGATGCATTGTATGTGCATTGTTATGTGGTGTATTTCAGGGGTAATCATTAAGCTTTGGATTATGATTGTGGATTTAAATGTTTTCAGGTACTTCAGATGACTGGGGCAAGGCGAAGGCTTGATTGTACACATCATCATGTGGATTTTTTTGTCGAGAGATGTTATTTGATACCCTGATTTATTGCTACATTTTGGAAGCAATGTGGATTGAATTATGGTTTTTATGAAAACGGCTTTGAAAAAGTAAAAAATTCTACTATGGATTTTGGAATGTTACAAGTGACATAAATGTACATGACATATATATTCATACCATACGAATATAACTAGTTTTGTTCTTTTTTATTATCATTTCCTAGAAATAATAGTTGAGAAATATTATTTTCATAAAATAATAAATTTTCAATTAAATACAAGTGATGATTATATTTATTAGTAATCAAATTACTCTAATAAATAATCAATAAGTAGTAAATTTCTATAAGATGTGACCCTATAGGACGATATGTCCTTAAAAATATCATTTTACAATGATTCTTGTGCATAAATATCTGTCAATAACAACCTTTTAATTCTTTGAATCCACAAGGAAAGGTTAGAAGTTGATAGAGTTATGGTAAGAGCATAAAAGAAAGATTATCCACAAGTATCAACCAAAAATTATCAAATTGACTAGGACGCTAGTCCTTCTTCTTAGAAAATAAGCTCTTAACCCTTTAAGAACAAAACCCAATCTTTTGTCTAAAAGGGAGCAACACTATCTAACTCTTCAAACTACTTATTAACACTTTTTAAGAGGGAATGAAGGAAGAGGATGAAAATTTTGTTCATATGGCTAAGGGAAAGAAGAATAGGTTGAAAGCCTTTAAGCACTTTACAAAATAGTCTTTACCTTTTGAATCTTAACACTTTTAAGACCTATTCTTTTAATCATTTTGTCAAGACATGTTTCTAAAGCATTCCTTTCGTAATAAAATAATTAAGAGACCTTTTATTTTCTTCTGTTTCACTAGCTTTGGGTTTTATAAAAATCTTCTAACTTTTATAACTTATAAATTCATGGCATCTTAGCTAAAGTAAAAAGTTGTCTTTAAGTCCAAAAAGATGTACATGACCTTATATACAATACAATAATATAATATAAACCATGATACTTTAATTGGAATAATATTATTTTCTCAAAATAAATAATTTTCAATTAATGCAAAAGTTATAATTATTTATCAAGAATCAATTTCTTATAAATAATATATTTATATCGACTTGTTATTGGTATGGCCCTTTAGGATCATATGTTATTAGAAAAATATCATTCTAACATAATTCTTGAGTATATAGTTACAACAATAACATCTTATCCAAATTCTATACAAACAATATAAACATATAACATTATTCACACCATATCTAGTCATTCAATATCTTGGTTAACTCTTAAGTATAGGTCATTTCAATCCATACATGCCTTCCTCTTCAGACTACTTCAAAGTTAGCCATAAATGTAACCGCCCATCAACATCAAAGAATGAGCACATACCACAGAGGATCTCTGAAGTGATAAATAATGTTGTAGTGGCTAAAGACGTAGATGTTGAGATGAGGAAAGAAACTTTGAAGAAAATCAACAATAAAAGAAAAGTAATTCTACCAATAATTGCAAAGAAGAAATAATAGATAACCGACACAAAAAGGATAAAAGAAATATATGATGTTAAAAAGATGGATAAAAACTGTCCATTGTAAGGAATGGATTTCTTAAAAAACTTTGTGCAATAAAATCATTATTCTTACTAAACCCCATCAGGTATTGAGTTTGTTTGTCTCCACGACCCTCTACTGGAAAAAAAAAGAACAAAATTTTCGTTTGATAAACTTATATTTCCCAGACAAAAACTGTTCTTATATCAACCGAAACTTGACTAAAAAATTTGTATAATTGCAACTACTGGTATTTCACCCTAATTTAGCACATTTTATAGAATTTCGCATAAAAGTTTTCGTAGTAGGCATGTTTGTAGTATGGATGTAAAATTTCACAAAAAATGTAAATGATTTGTCAAGTATGGAAGTATTTCGTAGGGAGGGATTTGGCAGGTGATGAGTTTTTAGAATATGATTTTACCATTTGAAGGGCATTTCGCAGGTCCGGCCCATGGCAGGTTCTCCAAGTGCCCATGAACATAGCCCAAAACATTATAGGGCCTAATTTTTTTATTCTTTATAGTAGCCTATGTTCACTTAATAGCCCAAAACAAAATTTAGGTTACTCTTTCTCTATCAATCAATGCTACACACAAGAAAGTATGAAGAGGGAAAGAAATTTCGAGAAAAGAAAAAAAAATGTTTGGGTTTCCTCTTCATTGATAACGCACACAAGCATGGGGCATTCTCCATTGGGAATCGTTGATAGTAGAAATCATCACAACAACGGTATTATTCATCATTCGATTCCAATTCCAGTTATCCAAGATCACTATATGAGAGACGCAATCAACAGACAAGAATCTTATTTCTTTTTCTTTCTTCTCAAAACTCTAAAGCAATTCAAAGCTTCAAGCAATGATTTTACTTGCAATCAGAGATTCGGAGGCAATCACTCGTCACTCATCAACAGTGGTGGACACAGAACGGTTTAGTAGGGGTGACACTAATTTTTTTTTCCAAATAAATCTAAATTTGTAGTGGCACTCATGTTTTAAGTCGGTGCACCTAATAGAAAAACCATAAAAAAAAAAAAAAAAAAAAAAAAAAAAAAAAAAAAAACATAATTTTTTTTACACTATATGCCGGAATCGGAGCAGTGGCCCGGGACCCCCCTGACACCACTAAGGTCCGCCACTGGTCATCAACATTGTCAGTAGGCGGGAAGTGTATTTCTGATTTTTAGAAGCTTCAAATTTGTTATTTACTCGAGGTTTCGAAATCAGAAGGTAAAATTAAAGTTTTTCTGATTTTTTTCATGGGTTTGTTAATTGTTACCGATAAGTTCTTAGTTTTTTTATTTTTAATTTCTGATAAGTTTTACTTTTTGTACCGCTTCCAAATCAGTAATCACTAAATCTAAAGAACAAGGATATCAGTTTCGTAAATCAAAACTCATAAGGAACAAGGAATTATGGAAATCAATTTCTAAATTTTGAAGGTACAAGCAAATAAATTCCGGTTGTTTTAGTTTTTTGTTTATGATATATTTATCGGATTTGTAAGAACTAAATTTTGATTTCATTTCTGATTTCATATTTCAAATTTTGTTTATAAACGCGCCAGTCACAATAAAAGTTGATGTGTATAGCTTTGGTGTATCTCTGCTAGAGATTATTTCATGCCGAAAGAATGTAATGGACAATGAGAGTGGTAATGAATATGAAGCAATCTTGACGGATCGGGCATGGGACTGTTATTAGGATGGTAGATTGGATTTGCTTATTAAGAATGATTTGGAGGCCTTAGATGACTACAAGAAGCTAAAAACGTTTGTGATGTTTGGCCTTTGGTGTGTACCAAAAACCCTTTGTTGAGGCCAACCATGAGGAATGTCATCCATATGCTTGAAGGGGTTGTTAAACTGACTAAACCTTCATGCCCATTCTCTTACTCTCTTACCTTAAGTTAATCAGGTTTAGAACCAGATTGCTGACAAATATGGCGTATAAAATCTTGGTTTTGGTTTCAAATTCCTTCGAAAAGAAGTCTATGTTTGTTTGATGATGTGTTTGTCATATTTATGGGGGATGAATACCAAGTGATAATGTCTTTGCCATTTTTTGAATCGGTAGATGAAAGTGAAGACTTGTTTGTTGCTCTAAAAAATTGGTATTGTAATATATTTGTTTCATTTGGGTTTATTGAATGAAATTGTCTTATAAATATCATAATAGATGTAGTAAAAGATTTTAGTTTTAATTTTTTTTTAAATATTTATAAGCTTTAAGGGCTATTTTTATTAAGTTGCACAGGGCCTTTAAAAACTAAGGTCTTCAAAATCTGGGAGTCGGCCTTGGTATTTCGTAGGGGATAAGGAAATTGGGGACCCTGCTACGAAAAGCCTAAAATACATTGTCATTTGAGCATTTCATTATGAAACTAGGTGTGAGACTCATGTATTACATTAGTTTATTTAAAAAAAAATTAAATATGAAATTTTTAACATTTGAAAATTTGAATTTAAAAGAAAAGTGAAAAAAATATTGAATTATTAAAATTAATGTGTTTTTTTTTCTTTTTTAAATTTAAACAAATAATTTAGATAAATAAATAAAGGAAACTAATGATGATTTAATTTAGTAATTTTAAAATATAAAGGAAAATACATTAATGAAATTGATATACATTTATTATTATATTTAAATACTATGTAAAATTTAATAAAATGATGAAATCATAAAATGACATGTGGAAAAAATAAAATAAAAATAATAAGAAAAAAAACATATAACATAATGCATTATAAAATAACAAGTGATAAAATCATTTTTATTTACTAGAAAGGATCCCCATTTGATAAGGCCTGTAAAATTGAGGTTACCAAAGAAAAATCCTAAATTTTCACCTATTATGAAAATGGTTATATTATTGATGGTTACCGAAGAAAAATCCTAAATTTTCACCTATTATGAAAATGGTTATATTAAAGTTTTGATTTTGGATTTGCAATATTAAAAGGGGAATCTAATTGAGACATAGTTAATAGTAAAAAAGACATTAAACATCGAATAATTCGTAAGCTTTAAGTAATTAAGATCTTGTCTGCTAAATATCTTTTTCTTTTCTTTTGTTTTCAATTATTTCTGCTCTCTTGTGTTACATTTATAGCTTAGAAATTATTATCAAATCAGAAATTTTATGAAATACTTTAGAATGTTAAGTCACAAAAATTAAACGTCAAAGTATGATCCATGAATAAAGACGTTACAAATAAAATAGTTTTATATAAAAATTGAGAGTTCTTTTTTTTCCAGATTTATATTCATAATGCCTAGAACTATCCATACCTAAAAAACTATAGTGTTTTTCAACATCTCACAAAGAAAAATGTTAAAATATGCTCGATGATTCAAATTCTATTATTTAGTACACAATTTCTTGTTCCATTTCCTTTAATTATATATTATGTAGTTCTCTAATGATCGCCACCAATCACTATCCTCTTCTATTGTTTTTAGGATTATTCTTGCGAAACTATAACATATCAATTTAAATATTCAAAAGAATTTTATAAATTGGATATTTGATTGAGAAAGGCTTTTCCATTAAAGAAGAAGAATCTAATATTAGTTAAGATACCAAATATAGTATTTTTGGATTTTCAAGAAATGCCAACTTTCTTGAAAATACATCATATTTCTAAAGAAACAAATTCAGTCCATAAAATTACAATTTATATATGTGGGAATTACTTGAGCTAATTTGAAAAGTTACCAAATTAAATTTGTCCAATTAAAGAATATAAGGGTGCCCCATATCACCAAAAGAAAGTTAATCTACACACTCAAATCCTAGTCTTAACTTTTAAAACTTTCTTGGGTTATTTTAATTTATTGACTCTATGGGTGGTAGGCATATCTTATATTCTAAGATGATCTTGTTGACTCTCAAAGATTTTCTTGATATTAATTAATCAAAAAATCTAAAGGAAGTATTATAGTTGTTGTTGCATTATTCACGAGTAACAGTTGATTGTCGTTGTGGTTATGTCATTAGGCATTACGTTCTACAACGTCCTACAAGGGGAAACGAAAAGTTATAACTTGTGAAATTAATCAAGATTTCCAATACAAATGATCCACGTAAAGAAAAAAACAAATGAATTTTCTCATGGTTATGTGAAATTAATATTGCTTTAAAGTATATATTATTATTGTTATTACCACCACCAACAACAAATGGAGATGATCATGTGTGTGAGGAAAATTACTTTAACTCCAGTTCGTTATTATTATTATTATTATTATTATTATTATTATTATTATTATTATTATTATTATTATATGGGTGTTGGTGATGTTTTTTTTTTTTTCGTTTTATATCCTTTTCACAATGATTTCTTTGGAATAACTTAATTTCAAATATAATTATAGTTAACTGGGCCTAAAGAATTGGAAATTTATTACTTTATTTCTTGCATAATATGTGTTTATTTATTTCTTCATAAGTATTCAGAAACATATTAAGGTAAAAACTGAAAAATACAAAAAAGAATTAAGATACGAAATAAATCTTATGTAAAAAAATCGTTCATATGCAACTCGGCGAAGGATACATGTTATGATATAAGTTACAATCTTAAATATGTTTTTATTGTATTTTAAAATATTTGTACGGCGTCTTCAGCAAGAACCATACTTCCTCTTCGAGGTTTTCGGATAATGTTCTCTCAATTGTTTTTGGCTGGATTAAGGTTTTGCTTATAGGCCAGATTTTTTTAAAAAAACTTAGAGTAGTTTTTAGGAGTTTTTATAAAAAATTTCAAATATATCTTTTAATTAATTATAGAAACATATTATTTTAAATGTCCTTTTATGTCATTTTATATATTTCAGTTAGCTTTTCAGCTAGTTTTACCAAACGTTATTTTTTTAATCAGCTATCAACTAGTTTTTATTAACAGCTAGTTTTTTAACTAACAACTAGCTTTTCAGCTAATATGTCACACATAGCATAAACATAGGGGGTCTTGTAGGAATTGTAATTGGATGGTTTTGGTTTGTTCTCCTTTTAATATTTTGTAAACTCGCACATTTTGTTTTTTCTTTGTCAACCTTGTTCTTTATAGGTCATGGCTTCTTTTAATATAATTTCGTCGTTTCCAAAAAAAAAATCATGTTAGTACCAACATGACTCTGATTGTGTAGTTCGAATACTGTATGATTTAAATAATGGGTCGGTCGTGAGGATGTGTGACTTGTAAGGTATACATTTGTACAAAGCTCGTGTCTTGAATGAGCCCAAATTTTTTATGTACTAGGAAAACATAGGATCAACAATGGAAATTTTTGTTGGAAATTAGCAAACGACTTAGCAATGTATTATCTACCCTCTCTTATTCACGCTCTCACCTTGTTGATCATTAATTGTGAGAAAAAAAAACAATAAGCAACATCCGACACTCATTTCCATTACATGAACTTTTTCTATCCATGTCGATAATATTTCATTATATATCCCATAGCTTTTGACCACACCAATTATAGTCAAGAGCTCATCTATTACAAAAATTCCATTACATATATTATTTGAACTTGAAGAAACAAACGAACCCACATCTTCCTGTTTAAAGGAATATTTACAAGAATTACTACTATACATGTTACCATCTTTCCTATAACAAAAATTTTGGGATTACATTGAGGGAATGAACCCTGGAGTAAAATCCGAAGTGGCTTCAAAAATAATGGAATCCTTGTTTGTAATTGCTACATTAGGACCTACTTAGTCAGTGCAAAAATACCCAAGGAATAGTTGTAACCCTCAAATCCGCTTCAACGAATAAACTATCCACTACCTTTGTATCAATAATAGCATAAAAGGCGGTATAGAAAATACAACTCATGTCTTCAATCTGTGAACAACTAAAAAGTAGGCCATAACTACAAGAACAACAACTCTACAACGGTTTCTAGAATGAAATCCCATGTGCACTCTACAATCATTTCCATTTTCATCATAATTGAACATAAAATGTGTTGATATCCATCTAGAAGAAATTTCTTCGTCCTCACTAGAATCACTCTCCACATCAACTAGTAACTCACTACAAAAAGGTTTATGAAAGTGTTCAATCTCTTTAGAACTATATGTATCTTCTTTGAAACGTGGTGTCCATTGCACACCTCTTTAACCCGAACCACATACATCATCCCATCTACTCCCATAACTTGCACCCATTTAGAGATAATATGTTTAGTTATTTACTTGATTTAAAATAGACTGTTATATAATTTTCTCCAAGTCCATCGGCCATGTAAACAATCATCGTTTGCTAGCAATATTTCACGAAGAATGGTTTACTCCATGACTTCAATGGAACACCCTCAATGTCGATCATTGGTCTGTGTGGTACAACAAATACACGTGACCATAGACGTGTATCCAAAAACAACATCCATATACCTTCATGATTTTGAAAAATAGTAGGTGGTTGTTTATTAGGAAACTCAAACATTACCCACAAACCTCCAAGATACCTCAACTCCTCATCCAAAAATCCCTCATTTCTTACACATGTTTTGGTAAATATCGGAGAGTCAAAAAATCATTCACATTCCCAGAAAAAATTCAAGAATGGTCTTCTTTTCATCTACAAAAAAAATCATATAATCCTGATTTAAAAGCAATTTCATTTCGTCCCTCCTCAACCTCTATGTTATAATGACTAACCTTGATTTCCTTGCACAATGTTGGTGTAAGTAACAAGTCTTTTTAGTGGTGAAATGGTCTAATTTTTTACTAGGAACAAAACATGTGGGCATCTCAGGACCCTTTTAAGTGTTCAAAATCCAAACTTTATTGTTCTAGGTTACTAGATCTAGGGTTTTGTCTCCTTTTCTTCAAGTATAAACTACTTGGAATGGTAGGATTCCATAGAGTTAGAAACTTTATGGATCATTGAGGTCCATTCAGTGTTATATGCTTTGGCTCTACAGTTTGGTGTAGTTTTGAATCCATGCATGGGATTTTGGTTCCATTTTCACCATTTTGTCCTATGTTGAGCTCAAGACATGCATGTATATAAAAAACCAATCTTTACCATGGTTTTAGGGTAAGAAAGCCCTTAAGAAGTTAGGATGAATGACTTAATCGATAAGGGGCTTAATGTATTAAGATGACCTAGTACAGATCTCCCGACGTGACCACATGGGTGTCACGACATGAAGATGAGAATTCATCGACTGTTTTGGATGGACGTTGTCACAACATAGTAGCAAGGCCATCATGACGTGAGAATAAATTTGAATGAGAATGAGTTGGAGCATAACCAAGTCTGTGATCAGACTGAGTTCACTTTCCCACGACATGACTAAGGGTTTGTCACGACATGAGGGTTAGTTGATGGTGAAGTTGATTGTTGACTTTGAATCTAACTGTTGGCTTTTTGAATTTGGTTGACTTTTGGTCAATTTCCTAGTTCTAAAGTATAGGCTAAGGTGGGACCTTGTGTTGATTTGATGGGTGAGTTGTAGCACCTGTTTCGTAGCATTGACCTATAGGTTGTCTGACTTCACGAGAAAGGTGAATCTTCTCACTATACTGTGTAGGATGCTAGCCATCTTTGTGACCCTTGCACTGTGTGTTGGGTTGGGACCATTTGTATGTTGATATGGGTCTGCTTGTATGATGCGTGGGGCCCGATATGTGTTGGCGCTCGTTGTGTGAGTGAGGCCCGTTATGATGGGTGGGGCCTAATGTTATGTATGGTATGTGGTTTTTTGGGTAAGTAACTCACTAACGTTTTTGCTTATAGTTTTATGGTTTAAACATTCTCAGGTATTTCAGTTCTAAAAGAAAGGAATCGACTTGATTGTACATCATCCCCTAATGATTTTCTTCACTAATGATTATTATTTTACTCTAATGATATAGATATATATATATTTTAATATGACTGATTTTGGAACAAACATTGTATGGATTTGATGGTTTGAAAATGAAATTTTTTTTAATGAGTTTAGGATGTTACACTGTTTTGGTGGTATTGTGCTCTATTAGGAAGAATAACAAAAAAGATTGGTCTTTGAAGCTATGTATTTGAAGTATTCAACCTCCACTCACCTTTTAGACCTTGGTAGGCCATAAAGATCCAAGCTTTATTGCAATTCATCTATAGATCTAAGAGTTTGTTGGATTTTTGGTCCATTTTAACAAGTTTTGGTCCCTTTATTTCATTGAGTTAGAAGAACTCTTGAGATTTTGGTTAATGTATGGGATGTTATTTGGTAATTTGGTGGAGTAGAGAGTGCATGAAAGAACCCTCTTTACTCCCTACTTAATGAAAGTTGGGTTTTCCGTCATTTCTCAACTTAGGGTTTTGGATCTTGGATGTTTGTGGCCTTATAATGGATAAAGTTGGAAACTGTATCGATCTAAATATTATGTTGATTCATATATGAAAGTTTGAGGCTTGGACTTAATGGATTAAGTCGAGAAAGATGCATTCTTGGAATCTTTGAGACTTAAAGTCTAGATCTTGGTTGTTTGAACCATGGGATTGGATAAAGTTGGAAACTTTATCCATTAAGTCACTTAAAAGATTTAGATCTGAGATTTGTAGCCCTAGACTTAAAGGATTAAGCCCTTAATGGCGAAGGTTGTTAAGCCAAGAAACCGCAATGTGGTGGATCGTTGACCACGATGCGGTGGATGTGAGGTCCCATGTTTGGTATGTCGTATCCTGAATACAATGCAACCAAGGGTTTGACACAACATGGTGAGCCTTTGCTTGTTGACTTTTGACTTTTTGACCAATCTGAGTTTTGGTCAAACCTTGGTAAAATTGAGTGTTTAGCTAAAGGCTAGTTCCGGTTTTGGCTATAGGTAGCTTGTGTTAGATGTTTTCGTTGCTGAGGTTGTTGTTGAGCTTTTATTGTTTAGTTCAGGTGAGTTTTATCACTATGTTACTTGTATCATATGTTGTATGTAGACTGCTGATAGCTCGGGGTTGCTTATAAGCCAATTTGTTGTACGTGAGCTGCTGATAGCTCAGGGTTTCTAATAACCCAATTTGTTGTATATGATCTGTTAATAGCTCAAGGTTGTTGATAACCCAGATTAGTATATTTGAGTTGCTGATAACTCAGGGTTGTTGATAGCCCATAAGGTTGCTGATAACTCATAGTTATTTTATATGTTTTATTGTGTCCATAGGGTTGCCGATAACCCATATTGATATATTTGAGTTGCTGATAAATCAAGGTTGCTGATAGTCCATAGGGTTGTTGATAACCCATAGTTGTTTTATATGTTTTGTTGTATTGTGTTGTATGTGATATTTTGGGGAACTTACTAAACTTTGTGCTTACATTTGTGGATTAAATGTTTTCAGGTATTTTATCTGTTTGTAGGGAAGCAAAGGCATGACTGTATATGCACATCTTAACGATTGGAGATTCCACAATACTTTTGTTATAACTCTAATTTATGGATTTTAATTTATGAACAAATGTTTTTGCTTTGAATGTACCTTTATGAAAATGAGTATGTATGTAAATTTTAAAATGAAAGTTTATTCTGAAAATAGGGACGTTATGGGCAACCAATCTTATGCCAATGTCGAAAGAAGGAATAATGTCGAAGCTCTCTTTTCGACATACAAAAACATATCTTATTAACTGTTTTTCGAAACTAATATCGAAACCCAAAGACTTCCACAACCATTCGAAACTTAGTCTTCACAGACATTCATCCTAAAACGTCTGATTACCAATCATAGGTGGAAATTTGTGGCATGGATCGTTTTGGATATGTTATTAGTATTTGATTGGTTATAACTTATGTATCTTGCATGTGAATAAGACCCAAACCTCTCAAAGACTCTGAATTGCTCTCAATTACTAACCATACGCTGATCAACAATTGCCCTTTCTCGCCCAACTACCTTGTTTGCCAATGAAACCCTAGTATTATACAATACAAATCCTTAAGAAATAGTCATGAAGAAACAGTCATCAAGAAGCATAAATCTAAAAGCAATCATCAATAGTGAAATTGACTTGGCGGCCCTAACATTTTACTCAGAGATATTTCGATCTGCTTGTCGATGTACCTCACTTCTCGGAGAGAAAATGCATGGGTATGGTGTTATTAAAATCAAGATACATACTAGCCATCGTATCCACGTTGTGGTTTCTCAAGTGGATATTGCTAGTCTTTGTAACTAGATACAAATTGTTTGGTAAAGGTTTTGACAAAAACGATAACAAGTTGAATCGACCGCTGAGCCACTATAATAAATAGACAAGTTTGCAAGAATGGTCCATGTGGTATGTCAAAAGTAGAAAGTTTGGACTCGCAAGGGTGGTCCAAAAGTTTTATTTTGTTGCAAATTTAGTCCAAAATCTTCCAAAAAAATTTTAAAGACATATTTACCCCTGGTATTTTTTTGTTTTTATATTTTTTTATTACAAAAAATGTATATATCTCACTCCAGCCTTCTTCTTCTTCTTCTTCTTCTTCTTCTTCTCTCTCTCTCTCTCTCTCTCTAGGTTTGTGTTTGATAAACACCTAAGAACATATTCAAAGATTGAAGAACATATTATGCTACCACCACCATCCGTCACCTCTATCTCTACTTAAACTTTTTTCTACCACTTCATCTAAGCCAAAAAATCATCCCAGAAACAAAACCATACACATAATCAAATCTAATGAACACACAAAACCAAAAAAACGATTCAAAGATCTGATCTACATAAACATCTATTGATTTTCAACAAATTCAACGCAAAAAAAACACACACATATATTTAATACACACACATACAAAACCCACAAATCGATTTAAAGATCTGAGGTGTTATGCTATCTTACTCATCGGGTCTGAAATGGCGGTGTTTGTTGATTGTGGTGCCAGAAACCACAAGACGTTGTCGATTTCGTCGATGATGAGAGATACACATCGTCTCCTACCTGTGAGAGAGAAATTGCAAACCTGGACCTAGCATCTTCGTAGGAGTAGGAGTGAAACAAAGAGACATAGACGAAACTAGGCTTTGCAAACCCTTAACCACCTCAAATCTATGAGAGAGAAGAAAAACAATGCTAGGGTTTGCTATGATGGCAGCAACGCTAGGGTTTGTTATAACAGGCAGCTCCGACGGTTGGTTTTCAGGTCCAACGAACGGCCCCGACGGTAGGTAACAGATTCGGCTATCCGACATGTGCAAAGATGCGACGTTTCTACAAAAAGTTCTGATGATCAAGATCTGAAAGGGGCGGGAGGGGGGGGGGGGCGTGGTGGTATACACTAGCAGAGTTGACTTGTGGTGGTGGTGACATTCATCTTTTCTGGTAGCGCCGGTGGCATTCATCTTTTCTGGCGGTGGTGTTCAGGCTTTTCGGCGGGAGTGTCGGTGGTGACGTTCTCTTAACTAGAGAGAGAGAGAGAGAGAGAGAGAGAGAGAGAGTATTTTGTTTTTTATTTTCTGTTTTAGATGTTTGTAATAAAAAACTAAAAAAAAATACCAAGGGAAATATTGTCATTTTATAAAAAATAAAAAAAATAACCAAACTCATAATAAAATAAAATTTTTGGACCACCTTTGTGAGTCCAAACTGCTAATTTTGACATACTATAGGGATCATTCTTGCAATTTTTTCTGATAAATAATGTTGGTGTAAAGATTCTTTATTTTATGATTTTGCACTACAATCTATAAAATATTTCGATTAACTATAAAAATTCGATGGAGGTTAAACATGTATGCTAACTAGATCGAAAACCAATATCAACCGCATACAAACTAGGGATGACAATTGTTGACACGACACGACAAAATACACGGAACGAAACGAAATTGGGACGAAACTGAAATTCGAATTCACGTTCGTGTCGTGTTTGTGTTAAGTGTAAAAAATACGATGTCGTGTCATTTCGTGTTCGTGTTTAAAATTTGACACGATTAACATGTATTTATCGTGTTTTTCATGTTATGTATGATTAAATATTAATTAGATAAACTAATTTTTTTATTATGTTATCTTTGTCGTGTTGTGTTGTGTTTGTCGTTTTCTAATCGGTTCGTTTTCGTGTTAGTTAAAAAAAAACACGACATCGAGTCGTGTCGTGTTCGTGTTAGATAAAACTTTGTCGTGTCATGTCATGTCTGACAAAAACACGACACGACGGCCCGGTTTGTCACCCCTAATACAAACCCGTGTTACATATTGGTCTTTGTTTTTATAGAAGACTTACATATAAGATTTATATGCTTCTCTAAAACAATATTTATCCTATGAGATTTTTTTTTTGAAACAGAACTTGATAATATTAATATTCCGTGATAGTGATTGTTATGATGTATGCATTTTCTTTTTATTTTTCTCCTCAAAACTTACCTATTCCCATGACTCCTTTTTGTAACTTTTCTTGAAAATAAGCCTACAAAATAATAGATGCTCAAGGTGTGAAAATGGACCATGTTTCCATAGGTGGAGCTCAATTGATAAATTTCAACCAAGACAAGTACATGCTTTAATGGTGAAATTATGTGTTTTTATTTCACTCTTTCTACCATGTCCAATTACCTTCGTATTGATGAAGACAATCCAATCAAGTACCAAATGCATTATCCCATGTTCCCTTCTTAGACACGTCTATTTATTTTAATAAAATTTAGTGCCAACAATTGAACAATACGTTAGATATAATGTTTTTTTTTGTTGGTTTAGATCATTTAGCAAAATTAGCTATTGGAAGTTTAAAAGTGTAAGTTTTTTATTTGTATAGAAATATTCAGTAAAAATAGTTGTAAGTTTTGAAAAGATGTGAAATCACATATAATTTAAAAGATAAAACCTCATAAAAGCTAAAAGACACTTCAAATAAGTATTGGACTATAGTTTTTTGTTTAAAATAGAAGTTCTAATATCGTAAATTTGAATGAATTTTTTTTTCTTAATGCAAGCTGTTTGATTTGATAAAAATGCTAAAAATGACTTGAAATACCTTTTTGGATCACAATGTATATTTCTTGTAAACAAATTAAAGCTTACACATGATTATAATTATTTATTGCTTTGATTTGATTTATTTTTGAAACGGGACTAACATATTCCTAAATACAACATATGTTTTATAATAAGACTTCAACTCATGATCTTTTGTTTGAATGAGTGACTCTTTACTGTCGATAAAAGCCTTTTTGGTTTCATAGAGTTATTGAACATATTCAAACGCCCTAATCTAAATTAACACTAGCAACATGTCGATGGTGGGTTAATACAAAAAATTCCTTTCCACATGTTATTTAAAATTTTAGAGTATTGGAACATTAATTTATTTTTCTTTTGTTATCCTAGTTTAAAAAATCATTACAATGTATGAATTTAGTGTTTTGTGTGTCAACAATAATTTTGTTCCCACACAGAACATAAGATGTATACAATAATTGTAAATACCCAAATTATTTTGCTTTTATTAGAAAAAAAATAGTTAAAAACGTCATTATAATTTCCTTTTTCTATTATATACATGTGAAAAAACATTTAATAATTATATCTTTAACTAAATTATGTAACATATTCAATAGTTGAAAGGAAAACTGCAATAAATTATGTAACATATTCAATAGGTTTGGATTATTGTATGATTTCTTTTAAAAAATCAATTAAGAAATTAAAAGTAACCCTAAATTATACTATTAAATTATAGTTTGTCAATTTCATGTGTAAATTATTTAGAACTTTAATTAAAGTATTTTATTGTGTTATTGATATTTATAATATTTTATATATTATGTTGCTATTTTGTTTTTGGTCATTTCTCACTCCCCTAAAAATATGTTTATCGATAATAAATTGCAACCGGTATATGGCATTAAAAAAGAAAGGAAATACAAGATTATAAACAATCCAAGTAAGAAGAGGTTGATTGTCAATAAAAAATCACAACCTAGATCGGACATGTGCCATGAATGTATATGTTTTATTTAGATAATACATTTATTAAAAAGTTATAAAAATATATCAAAGTTATGATTTTAACTTTTTTCTTAAAAAAATTCTAACGAATAAAATATTATATATATATATATATATATATATATATATATATATATATATATATATATATATAACTTTCATATATAATGTAATTTTAGTTTTAATGTTGTTGATCAATGGTAAAAGAAATTTAGATTGGTTGGTAGTATTAGTTATATTATTAAAAAAAAGTATTTTATATAAGATTAGATTATGACCAAATACTAACAAATATATTTATTTAACTCTGTGGTGTAAATATGGTAATTGAGGTTTAACAAATTTTATTTAAAAAAAATTATATAGAAAACATAAGATTTTTATTTGAAAATATGTTTTTTTTTTGTATAAATATGAGTTTATAATTAAAGAAAAAACATAGTAGAAACAAATTTTTAAGAAAAAAAGTTGTAAAAAAACTAAAGTTAGGATGAATTTATAATAAAATTCTAAAATTTGGGCAAAAAAGGTAAAATTTGGACCAAATTTGTAACAATGTTTAAAATCTAGGCCAAAAGTGTAAATTTTGAACCAAATTTGTAATAAATTTTGAATTTTGGGCTAAAAATGTAATTTTTGAAAGTTGGATAATCCGTTGACCGGGTCAAAGGGTTAAATTGAATACGATAACAGTATTTGGGACTTAATTAAATAAAAAAAAATATAAAGACTAAATCGATTATGATCCCAATATATAAGGACTTTATTATCGTTTTTCCTAAAATTAAACTTTATTTATTTATGTTATACAAAGGTATATAATTATAGTTAAGCAAATTAAACTAATACTATAACATGTTGGAAGGATGTTACATAATCATTTCTAGAAACTTGATTTTGCAACTCCAAAATTCATTTGAATAAAGTAATTAATAATAAAGTTACCTAAAATTATCTAATTATAACAATTTCAATAACATATTATAATAGTAATTTGCACGTCATTTTTCAGCAACAAAGCCAATGATGATTTACGCTTCCAAATATGATCCAACAACAATGCTAAACATAATCTACTTGTACCTATTCTTGCTTGCTGATGCTGCCATGCACCTAACCTAGTGACATATATACAAGTGTGAAATTATACAGAATCGATGTCCATGTGTCCCGATATTAATCTTCAAGGACATATTGGAGTTGACTTGAAATAAACATATAAATAATTGTTTCATCACTATGTGCAGACAAGTAATCTGTTGACTTCCTTCTTGATGACGTTCGCATCACCATTTTCTTAGAAAAGAAAAATACATGCTAATCACTACTTTGAACAACATCATCTTTGGAACAAATCATGCCATCCACCTTCTTACTTCTTCCATGATGTACATATATATATGCACATGCATCGGTTATCCTTACTTTGTAACCAGATCTTTCCGAGAATTTAGTGTTATTGTGGCAATGTCGACGGAGATGGTTAAAGATGGCGTACAAAAAGAGAGACATATTTCAATAGATCCGATTTCTATGAAAGAAGTTATTGAACATCCAAGTTCGGGTTTACCAAATCCTCAAACCACCAAAAAACAAGTGCATTCAATGCTGAAAAAGAACAAGTTTCTTAGCACAAGTCTCCCGAATTCAGCTTGTTCATCACCTCGTGGGGTTCAACCAAGTACAAAAGGCAAGGACCATGATCAAGCTCTAGAAAGAGCTTCAACCAAGGCCACGTCTTTATCCCATCAACACTCTTTAGCTCTTTCTCGTCTTGTTTGGCTTCAAGAAAACCACTTGCAAAGAAGCAAGTCTTGTGGTGGAGGGAGACCATCTGTACAATACGATGAGTTTGACTTAACTAACATCAAAACTAGCACCATGAGTGCTAGTGCTGATAGTACGCCCAGAGGTCAACCAACACAAGATGGTGACTACACAAGAATCATAGAGGCAAAGAAACGTAACGAGGAGGATTTCAAATGCGGAGCTCTTTGCTTGTTCTTGCCAGGTTTCGGTAAGGGTAAACCGGTTATGAGAAGTAGAAGAGAGGAACGAGAAGAAACTAGACACGTGATATCCCGGAGGGTGTCTCTTGAAAAATTCGAATGTGGATCATGGAGGTCATCAGCGTTTTTTAATGATGATGGAGGGAGTGGTTTTTCTTCAAACCTTTACTTTGATTTGCCTCTAGAGCTGATACAAACGAGCAATGACGCTACTTTGCCGGTGAGTTCGGCCTTTTTGTTTGATAAGGATATGAAAGGAGTTCTTAAGACGAAAGGTGGTGGAGAAAGGAAGTCAAATGATTCCCGTCGTCACGTACGCTTTTCAACATCTTCGCCTTCGGTGTCACCATCTTCGTGCATCACACCTCGTATGCGCAAGGCTCGGGAGGACTTCAATTCATTTTTAGAAGCTCAGAATGCTTGAAACTAATAATATATGGTATCTAAAGTATAAGTTATAAGAATGTTTTATATAATGTTAATTTTGGGTCATGAGTCCGGGCCATTTATTTAAGAGTGCTTCTTGGTGAATACATATCCTTTACTTATTGAAATTTGGAATGTGTAATAATATATACGTGATAAAATTGAGTTTTTTGTTTTTGTTTTTAGTAGAGTTTATTGAAAAAACTTTTGTAAAACTTCCTTTTGGAAAGATAAAGATGTTTGAATGCGCATTGCATTACGAAGAAATGGAAAGGTTTCGTGTATAATTTTCAATTTTAGTACTTTGAATTTACACTTTTAATCTCAAAGTTTTACCCTTTTTTTCTGCCTCTTACTTTTATGAAATATTTTTCTTTTTATCCTAGTTATATATCATCATTTCATTATCATACATACTTATAAAGTTAGTATTTTTTCTTGAATCTCATACATTTAAAACCCCATTTTTTAACTTTCTCAAACAATATTCATTTGAAACCCCCTTTTTTAACTAATGCAACTCAAAAGTTTTCTGAATTATGATTTAACACTCAAAAGTTTTATAACTTATATTATGTTTAATTAGCATTTAGTGAAAAGTCTACTATAAAAAGGCCAATCTTTTGTGTCTTTTGTGTTATATAAATTCTTACATGTAAGAAGGATTTGAAGATATTGTGATTCAAAAGTTTTCATATAGTTGAAGCATTTACGATCCAAATATGATGATTTGAAGAAATGGGTTATGTCGCATCGATGGTAATTGTAATATGATTTTTTCTTTCAACCAAAACAAATGAAGTTTTTCTATTCTTTCTTTATATTTACTCAATCTTGAATGTGACTCTCCAAATATCAATGTTTTGCTTGAAATATCTTTTCGATTCTTCTTTTTCAAGAAAAATATTTTGATTGCAGGTTAGTGAAGAATTGTCATCAATTTTCTATGGTTGAATGGTGTTAAATGAAGAAAGAAGATTCAAAAAACGGATATAGGTTTTTTTTTTTGTTTGAGCAAAGTTGATGAACATTAGTTTTTTCTTTTGATTTGAATGTATGTTTATATAACATCTTTATTTATATATTCAACCACCCAATGCTCTTATTTATTTAATTGTAGTTTTTCTATTCTTATTATGTTTATTTTCTATTATTTTTTTTGTTGGGTTATCCTACATAACATATTTAATAGACAATATTTAAAAGATAACATAATTTTTAACATTTGATATGTAATTATGATACACTTATCATGATATGTTCTTCATATGAAAGTAATTTATCCATATTACTACAACAAGAATTACATATGACATTTATGAAAATATGTATATTATATGTGATTTGTTTAACATGTATATGCACCTATGTATGTTATAAATTTAAAATTATATATCTTTATGTTTAATAATTGAAGGGATTAAAATGATGCATCAAAATCAATTATTTAGATAATAATAATAATAATAATAATAATAATAATAATACATTTTCAAATACCACATTCATTTGAAACTCACACTACAACTCAAGAGTTTTCTAATTTATGTATATTTATTAGTTACAACTCAAGAATTTTTAACTTATGATTATTAATTAGTAATCACTAATAACTTTTTATTTTCCTTTCTTTTATAAGGTTGTAAAGTTATGCTCATTAAAAACATTAATGTATTTGAAGAGATTTGTGATTTAAATATGAAGAGTTAATATAAATGTTATAATAGATGTTTTAGTGTTTTTATGTTATTAAAAGTTATAGTGTTTATTTTTCATATTTTTTATTATTCGTTGTATATATATCTTTTTTAATACAAATGTTATAATAGATGTTTTTCTATTTTTATGTTACTATTTCTATTCATATGTTTTGTTACCCGTTATATTATCATTCATTTGATATATAATTTACATAATTTTAAACGGTTTATAAAATTAACAAATAATTGTATATATATCACAATGACTTCAAAATTAAACTATAATGTTTGATAAAACTAATATGTTAACTATATGTTTGCTTTACTACTAACATTTTGTTTCAAAGTAGAAATATTAAATTATAATTTGGTAAAAGTTATTATTTTAACTATATAATTCTATTCTTGCGTAACGTCCGGGGATTCGCCTAGTATACTTATAAAGGAAGCATTTTTCCTTTCACTATATTCATTTGAAACTCCCATGTAATTTTTTATTTCACCATATTCATTTGAAACCCCTATGACTTTTCAATTTCTTTCTAATAATAATTATAATTTGGTTAATTATGTTAAATAAATATCAAACCTAAAGTGTAATCATATATAAACTAAATTTCAATATTAAAATAATATCTTTACTTCTACAGTTATGTTTTTTAAATTTTAACATATTATATTTAATTTATTAGTTTTAATATATTGTTGAATGAAAACCATTATTATTTTAAAGGTACAATTTTGGAACAATTTGTATAAAATACATAAATTATTAATTTCAACATAACATTACAGGGTCGACTTAAATATAAATTTTAGTTTAACTTAAACAACTCAAAGAATATTTTGTAAATAGTTAAAAGTGATAAAATGTAGTGTCTTTCTAATAATGATTATAAGTTGTTTAATAAGGTTAAATAAATATCAAACCTAAAGTGTAATCATAAATAAATTAAATTTCAATTTTAAAATAATATCTTTATCTACACTTATAAAGTTATGTCTTTAACCTTTAACATATTATACTTAATTTATTAGATTTAATATGTTCTTTTATGTAAACCTTTATCAGTTTAAAGCTACAACTAATGAACAGTTTGGACATAATACTTAAATTGTTAACATAAACATAATATTACAATGTCAACTTAAATATAAATTCCAATTCCACTTAAAAACCAAACAATATTTTGTAAATAGTTAAAAGTGATAAATTGTAGTGATAAATGCAAAAACTAAATTGTAATCTCAATTTCACTAAAATATTTCCTAAAGATATTTTTATAATCGTTAAAAGTTTCCATATAAGTAGCTTAAAATAACCTACACTAACATTAGTTAAAAATAACTTTGTATAAATGATTATATTGTTATCTTTAAAATCAAAAAAATAATGTTTGATGTTTTAAATAATTATAATGATAGAATTAAAACATTAAGCAAATAAATTTAAAAAAAATAATAATTAACAAGAACAACAACTGTAAATAACTTTAAATCATATATTATATTTAATTTTATTCATGTGTAACTCACAGGTAGAATTCATTCAAACGATTGAAATTATGAAGTTATAATAAATGTATATAATATCATATAATTCAAAATAGTCAATATTATCAATTCAATATACAAATTATTATATCAAATTTAATAACAACATTATTCTTATATTAACAAAAACATATATCTATAAAGACTTTAATTATATATGTGTTTCTACGCAACGCGCGAGCATTCGACTAGTAAATATATACAAAAACCAATTCTTCATATGTGAGCTATATATTGTAGCTAAAATATACATTTTCATGAACAATGTACAAATATTTAATGGGGAAGTTCAAGTTTAATCCCTCAACTTTATATAATACGCTACTTGCAACCCCTACTTTGTATAATCTGTCACTTGTGACTCTTTTATTTTGTAAAATGATATTTTCCATCCCTTGTACTTTTTAAAATATCACTTTCACCCCATTCACCATCAACTTTGTAAAATATTACTTTGACTCCCTCCACCTTCAAGTTTGTAAAATGTCACTTTTGCCCATTCCTTTTTTAAACTTTTATGTTTATCCCCCGTCAAGTGGTAATGTACAATGTACAAGCATGTCAACGCGTAAAGTGAAACTATAATCCCTAAACTTTGCATAATCCATCATTTTCAACTCCTTTATTTTGTAAAATGATATTATCAATTCAGTTTTTAAAGTATCACTTTCACCTACTCTAGTGTTAACTTTGTAAAATACCATTTTTACCCCTTCGTCTATATACAAAATGCAACTTTCCTTGTGTGAGACAATCATATTATAGTTAAAAGTACAAATTTTCATACACAATTTACAAATATGTCAATGCATGAACTTCAAGTTTAATATCTCAACCTTATACTCCTTCGCTTACATTTCATCTATTTTGTAAAATAATATTTTCATCCCTTTACTTTTTTAAATATCCCTTTCATCCTCTCTACCTTCAGCTTTGTAAATGTTACTTTGACCATTTGTTTTTTAAACTTCCGTGTTTATCCATTAGTATATATAATACACTTTTACCTCATCTACTTTGTAAAATGCATTTTCCACAATCTCTTTTTTAGAATGTTACTTTAACTCTCTCAACTTTGAACTTTGTAAATCAATTCTCACTCCTAATACACAACAAAAACACGTAAAAACATGCGGCAAAGCGCATGCTCAATTACTAATATATACTAAAATGTAACTTAACTTATGTGTGTAGAGACTACTGTAGCTAAGTGTGACATCTCGAAATTTAGGCTGAATCTGTAAACAGTCAGTTCACCGCAAACCTTTTTCTATCTTGACCGATTGAATTTTAATGCATATTTTAGTTGAAATATAATTTCATTTGAAATGCAAAAGGATATGAAATGGTATCTTCTCTCCAATTATGGTAAATGTCAAACGAATCTTAAAGCACAAACTATAACTCTAGTTAACGACTGAAAAACTAAAATTTTGTATTAAACATCTGTTAACAAATAAAATATTCTATACTCGTAGTACCTTGTTTCCCTGATCGCCGATATATAAAGAACGTCAAAAACGGAGTTTGTATGCAAAAGACACGACCGTTTTAAGAAACCAAACCGATATAACACTGACTTTATTTGATTTCATAAACCGTTGAGGTACTTGCACACCTTAGATGGAAATTATGAGAGCATTTTTGGACTCAGACTACGGTCTAATATTTTATTTACTACTCGAAATATTTTTAGTAAAAATATTTATAAAAATTAGAAAGATCAGGCAGACGTTTCAGACTAATTAGACACGAAACTTTAAACGCAAATTCTAGGAGTTCTACAACTCGAAAATTTTATCCATTTGAATTTTAGAATTCTTGAATTAAAATCTATCAATCGTCATTATCGAAAAAATTACCCGACGTTGAGAATTGGACACGTGAAATGAGATCCGTTTTTAAGACTTAATGGGATATTATACTCTTGGTAAAAAAAATATTAATAATAAGGAACAAAGTGTAGCATTTACGTACCTCCCTCCCCCCCCCCCCTCTCCAAACTTGTCATCTTCTTGTAACCAATCCCACCTCCCTTTGACTGATTATAAAAAGTAGGGACAGACACAGGATTTCGTAGTAAGTGTTAACGGTGGCACATTTTTCCTTTTACGTAGTGGCATAATAATAGAAAAAACGAAAAATTCAAATTTTTTTACACAGTATCCGAAAAAAGAGAGGTTGTAAGTGCCACAATGGGCACCATAGTGGAACCGTCCCTGATAAAAAAGAACTTCATTTAGATTAATTCACAACTACTACATCACCACCATTGCCACTTTACTCCACCACAATACCACCATTGCACCATTACACCACCACTGAACCACCGACTACCCGTACTTTTTGGCCTGCTACTTGGCGGAGTATGTTGCAACATTGTGTACTTTTTGGCCATTTTGCAGTCGGGAGTGTGTTGCAACTTGTTCTTTTTTGTGGTCCATTTTGCAGCCGAGATTGTGTTGCAACATCCCGTACTTTTTGGCCTACTACTTAGTTGAGTATGCCGTGAGTTCCCGCCCTGGGAGCCCTATTTATTGAGGACACTTTATCACCTGTTTGGGTAGGTCCTAAGGTGTGATAGTTCCCGACATCACGAGGTCCTTGACTTGCATGGAAGGGAATGAGTTTACCTTGGGTTATTTGGAGACTATGAGGGTGGTGAGGAAATATGGGACGCATTGGGGGATTGTACATTCCGATGATGATGGTGATAAGCAACCGAGCGAGCAACCCGAACAACAGCCGCAACCGAGACCTCGCCGACGAAATGTGCACGCATGTGGTGAAGCGGGAGGAGTTCAAAGGTTTGAAGGAGGAATGCCCACTGACCCATTCCAATGTCGGGTGGCTATATATTTGGACAACCTTCGTGTGGGTGTTACATATAATACCCAACTTATTGAGGGTATTTATTCACACATGGGTGTGATTCGACCACCCACCGTGCCGCCACATTGCCCGTATATCCCGACATGGGAAGAACTATGGATGCCAAGGGACGATGAAGCCGGGACAAGTGGAGCTCAAGAGGATGAAGATAACGATTGATCACTTTATTTATTTTATTTTTATTTTAGTTTAATTTAGTTTGGTTTGATTTTATTTTGTTTTGAAATTTGGATGGATTGTAAAACAATTTAAGTTATTATGTTACTTTTTGTTTCCTTTGGTTATTAATTTCCAGATTTACTAGAAGAGTCGTGAGGAAGGAAAGTCGAGATATTAGAGCGTTTACGTCTAGCATGCATCGTTTAGAGTCTAGAATCGACAGTCGAGACCCAAAATTTAAAATAAGTGTGGGGTGAGTCAAGATAGAGGATAGAGTTAGAAAAGGGTCATAAAAATTATGCATTTAGAAGAGTCTTAATCCATTAAGACATTGGGGTAAAGCGCTAAAGTCAAGGAAGAAGAATGGGCAGCTCATTTTCTGTCGCCCAGTTTTCACGTCGTGAGGCCTTTATCCTCACGTCGTGAGCTCGGTTACGAAGGGTATCCAGAATTCATGTTTTATCGACCTCACGTCGTGATCGATATCACTCACGCCGTGAGTCGTATTTTTTCATATAAATGAAGCCTTTTCATTCACATTTACTACATGGCGTATGCTTTCCCACATTTGTCTTTACGTTTTGGAGATTTGCACCACCTTTATTGAAGATTGAAGTTTTGATTCTATATTTTGTTGGCACATCTACATATCTTGCGTGTTCAAGATCCAAGTTCCAATTTAGAGAAGTCTGTATTTGAGATGCACAATTCATCCACACGACTGGAGTTCGATCATGCCACTACTATCCCACGGGAGTCTGTTCCTTTTTCTCCCTTTTATTGCTTTTATATTATTTTATGCATACAATGAGGGCATTGTATGTAATAAGTGAAGGGTAGGGGTCGAAAAAGTAAATTGCTAGAATTAGGTAAATTTTAAAATTTTAATTGATTTGAAATAATAATCTAATATTTAATCTAGTAATAATAATTTGAACTTAAGTTGCTAGTGTTATATGGGGTGATTCAATGAGAGCTAAAATGTTTAGTTGAGCCAATAAACGTTATAGTGCATTTGTGGCCTCCTTTATTCTAGTGAAATCATGAGACAAAAACACAACCTCGCTTAGTTTGAGGGATGTAATATGTTTAGCAGCCTAAACCTGAAATGTATCCAGGAAAGCTTAAGTAGTCATTTCACTAAGACTAATGCCTTAACCAATAAAGGTTGAAGTTGAGCGCCCTTGCTTAAGCATGTAGGTTTTGAATGAAAAAAAAGTGAGTTATATGTAAAAAAAGAGAGAAATTACCGAAAAGTGAAAAATTGTAAGAATTTTTGGAGCAACCAACGTATAAAGTTTGAAGATCAAAGATCAAAAAATTCTGAAGAAATTCAAAAAAAGTCGAAGATACCAAAAATCACACAAAAAGGTGGTGAATTCAAAGAAATCAAAAGATTAACTATCAAAGAAGTGAAGAATCCAAAGAGCTCCATTGTGGTATCTGAAAGTTGTAATTCTCTAGATTATTTATGCTTGGGTTGCTTTACAAAAATTACCTTGAGGTTAGAAAGTTTGTTGCGGATGGATTCGGAGGGATGCATAAAATGAGCGTTGTTCAAAAGAAGTGGGCACATGTTTATGAGGATTGTGAGTATTTAGAATTGGGGGGGGGGGGGAGTCCTTAGGAAAATTTTAGACACAAAGGCATGCGTTGAGATCTTGGCATAATGGCTGAGCTTGAGTTCGATTGTGCTATGTGATGTTGGTGGTAAAGTTTTGAGTTTAAAAATAATTAGATTTGCTTGAGGGCAAGCAAAGAATAAGTATGGGGTATTTGATATTGCCATATTTATACATGTTTTTAGGCAATATTTACTTACATTTTTATTAATAGTTTGGTTATTTGCATTGAATAATGGTACTTATAAGTTTTAGTGGTACTTTGTAGCCAAATTGAAGCATTTTTGGAGAAAAGGATAAAATTAACAAAGTATGCAACTTTGGAGGCTTGGAGAATAAAAGAAGAATAAACCCACATAAACAGCTCAATTCACGTCGTGAGGCCTTAAGATTCGCAATGTGTGTAAGAATCTTCCAGAAGATAGATACGCCTAGAAGGAGTCCTTTCCCAACATGGATAATTATTACATTCACGTTGTGAGGCATATCTATTCATGGCGTGAGAGCGAGGAAATCAGAAACTATATATATGCTTGTTCCCTACGACTTGGGAGACTTTTGGCTGCCTTGGAGAGCTGTTGGAGACGAAATTCAGAAGGAAAAGAGATCTGGAGATTGGTTGCATACGAAGGAAGAAGAAAGAGTTCATACTTAGCTTATTAGTTTGGTAGAATTAAACATGGTTAAGATTATGATTTGTTTATGTTTGTTTGCTAGTATGTACAGCTAAATCTAGCTGCTTTTGTTAGCTAGATGAAGCTGAAACTCATGGTGTTAATACTTTAGCTTTGATTTGCTTGTTGGTTAAGACTTGTGTTTGATTGATTGAACTTGGCATGTTTTATTTGATATTTGATTGCTTTAAATTCTTGTTCTGTGTAGTTAGTGAACATTAATCTTCATGAATTTGAATACCTAGTAATTTAGTGAACATTAGATTATTAGAACTAAGATCGAACAAATTTTAGATAAGTAATTGAACAATTGAATTAGACTGTGCTAATGAACTTATATTATGATCGTAAGTGTGTTTTCCAAATCAATCTTACATGGCTCCTATTCTATATGATAATTGATTATGTGTTAGCTATTGTGTGACCATACATAGACCTACATGAATTAACTAATGTTAGTAGATTTATAACTAAATTGCTAATACTATTCTAATTGGCAACCAACAGTAATTGTCATAACTAATTTATAAACCAATGAGGGAAAGTGGATTCGAATTAACAGAATTGTTTTGTTTATTGAGTGAATTTGTGATAAAGAATTAAATTCATCTAAACTTGCAAAATTAGATAAAACCCCTTTCTTTGTTAGTAATTAGGTTAATTTAGTAGTAAGTAGATTAATTAGTCAAAACTGTTCCATGTGATCGACACCCGACTATTCTATAATTTGACTAGGTACACTGCCTAGGTGCAATTTAGTTAGTGAAGTTAGTTAGTTTATAAATATAAAATCAGGTGTAGCTATTTTCACGCATCACAAACCAAAAACCCGAATAACACACACACTAATACAAACACACACACAACCACCCTATTGATGGCCGGCAGTGGCACATGGTGGCAGACACCACCTCACGGTGGTGGTGGTGGTGGTGGTAGCTTTTCTTTATGTTTTCCGGAAAAAACAAATCACACACACCCTTTTTGTTCACAAAACCACTCCACCCACCCACCTGGTGGCAGCAACGACATAGAAAGGCGGCAGCAGTAGCGGTTTCCGACGATAGCCACCACTTTCCGGTGGTGGCGAGTTTCTTAAGTGTATACCAAGTAACACACATCCATATGAACACATATTCGTCGAGAGCTCTGCACTGAAGTGCATACTGAACTCAACAACTCGTAGTGGCGCAAGACAGTCGGCGAATGATGCCAACCGCAATAGCCGCCCGGAGTGACGAATATGTCGACCGTGCAGTGGCAGAAGTATGTGGGGAAGGCCACTGCAGATCGACCGGTCAGTGGAAGCAACAGCGTTCATCGGTCTTTATGGTTCACAGCTTCATTGGCGGCCTGGAGCAACAACTCTGGATATTCCGGTGCTCCTCCGGTGTCACACCCCGAAAACCGAAGGCGGAAACATTTCCGGGGTTGACTCCATGTTGAGTATCAAATCCAATGTACATAGTAAGTAAAGTGGAACAAACATTACATTACATATTAAAAGTTTTACAATTTGTTTCAAAAGACATTATTTATACAATTGTGATACATAGTATAGATATGAATAAAACGAACGAGCCTTTCACACACGCCGTCCTGGATCAAGTAAGTCTTCGGGTACCTGTACTATCGATGACCTGAGAACACAAGCGGTTTGAAAACCAGCATAACGCTGGTGAGTTCATAAGTAGTTTTGTTTTGTGAAAATGTTTATGTTTCCTTTCTGTTTCTGAAAATATAACACACGCCAAGAAAATCCCACATTTTCTTAAAAGTTGGTTGTTGTTTCACAAAAGTAAAGTATAGTTTGGTTATCCAAATTCGTTGTTCTATTCCGTTTATGTACCAGTGTATTCCGAGGAAAGTCCCATACTTTCCTGAATGTTAATTAATGTAAAAGATGTATTGTTATTCAGTTGGTTACACTTTTCTGGTTATGTATACGTTACCCAGGAATGCCCCATGCTTTCCTATATGTCGGTTTTCGATGTGAAAGATGTATTCTGTTAGACCTGGTTATGTACAAGGTTTCCCAGGAAGGTCCCATACCTTCCTGAATATTGGTCATCATTGTAAAGGATGTATACATGTTATGTTTGATGTTCTCCCCAGGAAAGTCCCATACTTTCCTGAATGTTGGTTACCTTATGTAAAAGATGTGAAAGATGTAAAGTATGTAAACCGAAACCTGGTTATCTGTAAAGTGTGTAAAATGGTTTATTATTACTATAAGTAAATCTCTGTTATCCTAGTTGCGAGTTCCATAACCATACTATAGACTGAACCTGTGGCAATAAGTAGTCCACAACTTTGTGGCAATAAGTAGTCCACAATCCTTATGACTTTCGTCACCCTTGAACCATTTCGGTTCGGTTGTAGCTAGCAGCCAGGTGTGGGGTAGTCAGCCCCGTATAGATCTATACACTCAAGTCAAGCTCTCTAAATTCCAGAGATTCTGGTTACGGGTGTAGTCCTCCACTCGCGTATCTCTGTGGAGTGTTCGCCGAGGACGTGTCTCCAATCATACAGGAATAACAAATTTACTAGTAATAATAGGATAATCCTCCATTCGCGTATCTCTGTGGAATGTTATCGAGGAAAAAACTGTGTACAAATTATATTGTTCATGTGTTCTAATGTCATGCTTTTAACTGATAAAATGTGGATACTATTTGTGAAATATATAAAGCGTAACAGTTTATAAACCCATTTCACAAATAAATGTTTATATGATCTGTATGTTCTATCAATTATCAGTTGCGTATATCAGTATTAAAAGCATATAAATTGTGAAATACACACACACGAAAATAAGTTTTGAGTACAAGAACCCTTGTACTTTGCTTGTGTTCCCCCCTGAAAACAGTGAAAATCAGTGAAAAAGGTTGGGGTATGAACTCACCGGACTCGGAAAAGTGTTGGTTTTGGTTACTAGACGTTGGTTCGGGGATTGGTTACTCGCAATGTCCCTATGTAAAATGAAATAATATCCATATATATTTAATTAGGGGTACATTCACTAATTAAATGGAACATTACACTCCGACGAGGTTAAACACCTCAAAACGAGCGTTTGGAGTGACCCGGGTGACATCTACGGACGTGTATTGGCACTAGTGACTTGGGACTTGAGTTTACTCTCCAAAAGTAAACATTTAAATGAGTTTACAACCACAAAACACACCCACACATGAGTTTACGGCCGTAAACTCATGTTGGTGTGATTTTGAGTGTTTAATGGCTTGAATGGACTTGGGGATTGTTGGAATGACTTACTAAAATGCCTTGGAATGGATTGAATGTAATTATACCATTTAAAAGGTAGTTTACGGCCTTAAACTTGGAGTTTACGGCCGTAAACTCTATTAGGTCTTAGAAAATTGATTTGAGGCACAAGGGGTAATCACATGTGATTCTAACTAATTTTCTAAGGCTTGGTATGAATTTTAGGTATCAAATAACATCATTTTAGGAGTTTACGGCCTAGAAGCATGTTTTATGGCCGTAAAATCTCCTATACTTATGAATAATTAGTTTTTGGTACATAAAACAATCACATGTGATTTTAGAAATTTAAGCAAACCATTGGAATGAATTAAATGTATCATTTGGCATAGATATATGAGTTTACGGCCAAAGGGTATGTTCCTAGGCCGTAAACTCCTATATGTGGCATTTTTGATGTGTTTCAAACCCCAAAACTATTTTTAGATGGATCAAGAATTTACCACAAAGCTATTGGTTAAGTTACAAGGCATTTGGACATGATTTAAGGCACTAAATCCCCATTTTAGAGGAGTTTACGGCCCAAGAACAAACCTTGGCCGTAAACTCTCTTTTGTCCCATTTTAGAGGAGTTTACGGCCCAAGAACAAACCTTGGCCTTAAACTTGAGATTTGGACCTTTGATTTTGGATGAGGAGAGAGGTTGGAAGTGATTATGGAAGAAATGGCCAAAAGCTTCAAATGATAGCTTAGAATCACTTATATAGTGCTCGGGAATTGGACACGACGGAAATTCTACCCGATACCGACGTTAGACGAAGCTTTTGGTCATATCTGACCAATTTGTCATGACCCGATATGGTCGATTCTAGAATTATTCCGATAACTATAATGGGGTGTTACAATGATTCTAATTGACATTAAGGCACCCATTAAGTCATTTTAGGTCAACACAAAATAATGACTTAATAAAATGGCGAAATCGGAAACGAATTTGGAAACGACGTTTGGTTGATCGAATTGGATTACAATTGAGTTACAAGATGTGATATGAAATTTCGGGTTGTTACATTATCCCCCGTTAGAGGGAATTTCGTCTCGAAATTCAAGACAAGATACAAGACAATACAAATCATGGATCTAGAAAGAGTTGCGGATACTTCTGTTTTATCGAGTCTTCTCGCTCCCATATGAACTCCGGTCCCCGCTTGGCATTCCAGCGAACCTTCACCAACGGGATGCGACTTTGTTTCGTACGTTTGACTTCTCGATCCATGATTTTGATTGGTTCCTCCACGAAGTTGAGGTTTTCATCGATCTCAATCTCGTCTAACGGAATCACTAGGGTTTCGTCGGATAGGCACTTCTTGAGGTTTGAAACATGGAAGACGGGATGGATGTTACTGAGTTCGTGAGGTAAGTGAAGCTTATAGGCTACCGGACCAACCCTGGCGAGGATCTCAAAAGGTCCAATGTACCTCGGATTAAGTTTCCCACGCTTACCAAAGCGTATAGTGCCTTTTCAGGGCGAGACTTTCAATAGGACACGATCTCCAACCTGGAATTCTAGTGGTTTCCGACGGTTATCAGCATAACTCTTCTGGCGATCATGTGAAGCTTTCAGTCGTTCTCGTATTTGGATGATCTTCTCGGTGGTTTCACAGATGATCTCAGGACCAGTGAGAGCACTATCGGGGACTCGACTCTTGGCTAGCTGTGTATCTCCCACCTCGGCCCAACACAGAGGGGATCTGCACTTACGACCATATAGGGCTTCGAACGGGGCAACCCTAATGCTGGTGTGGTAACTGTTGTTGTATGAGAATTCGATCAAAGGTAGATGTGCGTCCCACGACTTTCCAAAGTTAATGACACATGCCCTAAGCATGTCCTCCAGAGTTTGGATTGTTCTCTCACTTTGTCCATCAGTCTGAGGATGATACGCCGTGCTCATATCTAGTTTGGTTCCAAGAGCTTTCTGAAGAGACTGCCAAAATCGGGAGGTAAACCTGCTATCTCAATCAGAGATAATGGACGTAGGTACACCATGCAGTCGGACTACCTCCTGGATATAAATCCGAGCGAGTCTTTCCATCTTGTATGATTCTTTGATCGGAACGAAGTGGGCTGACTTTGTCAAACGATCGACAATCACCCAAATGGTATCATACCCACTCGAGCACTTGGGTAGTTTGGTGATGAAATCCATGGTGATCATCTCCCATTTCCATTCAGGTATCTCGGGTTGCTGGAGTAGACCCGAGGGTTTCTGGTGCTCGACTTTTACCTTGGCGCAAGTCAGACACTTGCCCACAAATGTAGCTATCTCAGCCTTCATATTTGGCCACCAATATCGTTTCTTGAGATCCAAGTACATCTTGTCAGAGCCCGGATGAACAGAGTATCTGGTTCTGTGTGCTTCCTCCATGACTAACTCTCTGAATCCTCCGGACTTGGGAATCCAGATCCGATCCATGAAACAATGGACTCCGTCACCTCTGATCTCAAGTTTCTTTTCCATTCCTCTCAAGGCTTCAGTTGACATGTTCTCGGGTTTGAGGGCTTCTAACTGAGCTTCTCGGATTTGCATGGGTAGATTGGAATGGATGGTCATCGACTGGCTCTTCACCTTGTGGCCTGTACTCTCCTTTCGGCTAAGGGCATCTGCTACTACATTGGCTTTGCCGGGATGGTAACGGATTTCACACTCATAATCACTGAGTAATTCTACCCATCGCCGTTGTCTCATGTTCAAGTCTTTTTGGTCAAAGATATGTTGCAGGCTCTTGTGGTCAGTGAAGATCGTGCACTTGGTTCCGTAGAGGTAATGCCTCCAAATCTTCAATGCAAAGACTACGGCTCCTAGCTCCAAGTCGTGTGTGGTATAGTTGACCTCGTGTGCTTTCAACTGTCTAGAGGCATAAGAAATTACTTTTCCTCTTTGCATAAGCACACAGCCTAAGCCTTGAGCAGACGCATCGCAGTAGACAACAAAGTCCTCTGTCCCTTCGGGTAGGGACAGGACAGGCGCGCTGCACAAAGATTTCTTCAGTGTCTGGAATGCAGTTTCTTGCTTATCACTCCAACAAAAGGGTACACCTTTCTGTGTTAGAGTGGTTAGAGGTTTGGCGATTTTGGAGAAGTTCTGGATGAATCTTCGGTAATAGCCAGCTAGACCCAAAAATTGCCGGATTTCTGTGGGTGTCTTCGGTGCTGACCAATTCTCTATCGCCTTTATCTTGGAAGGATCTACATGAATACCCTCCTCGCTTACCACATGACCGAGGAAAGTTACCTTCCGAATCCAGAACTCGCACTTGGAAAATTTCGCGTACAACTTCTCGGATCGCAGAGTCTCCAACACTAGCCTCAAGTGTTGATTGTGGTCTTCTTCACTTCTGGAGTAGACGAGTATGTCATCAATGAACACAATGACGAACTTATCCAGATAAGGACGACACACCCGGTTCATCAGGTCCATGAACACTGCCGGTGCGTTGGTTAAACCAAAGGGCATCACTACGAACTCGTAGTGTCCATATCGAGTCCTGAAAGCTGTTTTGGACACATCACTTTCATGAACTCGTAGCTGATGGTACCCTGATCGAAGGTCTATCTTAGAGAAGTAACTGGCTCCCTGGAGTTGATCGAAGAGGTCATCTATTCGCGGAAGAGGATATTGGTTTTTGACAGTCAACTTGTTCAGCTCGCGATAGTCGATACACATCCGAAAGGATCCATCTTTCTTCTTGACAAACAAAACCGGAGCTCCCCAGGGTGAGGAACTCGGTCTAATGAATCCTTTACTAAGCAACTCGTTAAGTTGACTGGATAACTCCTGCATCTCTGCTGGAGCTAAGCGATACGGAGACTTCACTACAGGAGTAGCTCCAGGAATTAGGTCAATACGGAACTCGACCTGACGTTCGGGAGGGATTCGTGGAAGCTCTTCGGGAAAAACATCAAGAAAGTTACAGACTTCGGGGATGCTCGCGAGGTCTTTAACTTCCTGCTTCTCATTGATTACATGGGCCAAGAATGCAATACACTCCTTTCGCAGGAGTTTCTGAGCTTTGATGCAGGAAATGATACGAAGGTTGGAACTAAGTTTGTCGCCATAGATTACAAGAGTTTGACCCGAAGGAAGGTTGAGACGAATGGCTTTTTCGAAACAAAGGATATCCGCATGATTGGGACTCAACCAATCCATGCCAATGATGACATCAAAGCTCTTTATGGATACTGGCATGAGATCGATAGGAAACGAATGGTCGTTCAGGGTTAAGGTACAACCTACAAACACCTCACTAGCACTTTCTTTCTCTCCGTTTGCCATCTCGACGGTAAATATTTCGGTCAAAGGTTGAGAATTATGTTTTAGGTTATGTTTGAATGCATGACTAATAAAACTCCTCTCAGCACCCGAATCGAAAAGAATATTAGCATACGAGTTGTCGAGAAGGAACGTACCCGAGACAACAGTGGGATCAGCGACCGCTTCCTCCCGTCCGATGGCGAGGACCCTTCCAGTGTTATCAGCAGTAGTCTTCTTGCGGCAGTTCCTTTTAAAGTGCCCAGCTTCACCACAGATATAACAGGCTTGACCAACGCCTGTTCCAGAGGATTGATTGGCCGATTGGGCTGGAGCTTTGCAGAACCGTACCGTGTGCCCCTTTTTACCACAATTGGTACAGGAAAGTTCGCGACAGGGGCCAGGGTTGTGGTGATACTTGCACTTATCACAAAGAGGGAGATTACCAACATATCGGCTGGTAGGAGTTGGAGCTGTGGATCCCACAATAGAGGCAGCAGCAACGGGGGTAGTAGCAGCATGGACTGCCACTGTTTGCTGTCTTTTGGAGGACCCTTGGGAAGATTGGCCCTTCTTCTTCTTCCAGAATTTTCGTTTCTCACCGCTCCTTTTGGTCGGCTCAGGAGTGGTAGTGATTTCTTCAACATCATCACTGTGGTGAATTATAGCTTGAGCTAAAGTCTTAGCACTATCATACGTATCTGGGCGAGCAGCTAAGACATGGCCCTTCGTCGGATTGGTTAGCCCCCAAATAAACCTCTCGATCTTCTTGCTTTCAGGAGTGACTAGGCCAGGGCAAAGGAGGGCAAGATCATCAAATCGGGAAGTGTATGCAGTAATATCGGAACCTTTCATCTTCAAATTCCAGAGCTCGTGCTCTAGCTTCTGCATTTCACCTCGGGGAAAATATTCAGCAAGGAGGAGTTCTTTCATAGCTTCCCAGCTCATAGCATTTGCCACGGGGAGGGTCAAGGATTTGACTCGGCCATTCCACCAAGTCAATGCTTTATCGAGGAAGGTACAAGCTGCAAACTTGACCTTATCAGACTCAGCGCGGGCACAGATTTCGAAAATGGATTCGATTCTCTCGAACCATCGGGACAAGGAAATGACACCACCAGTGCCATTAAAGAAAGAAGGCTTCGCATTCATGAAGTCCTTGTAGGAACCCTCCTTACGGCGTTCCTGGTTACTGTCTTGATTCTGATTAATGCTTCCTGAACCACTGGTGTTTAGTTGGGACATGGCAGCTGTCACTGCGGCGATAACAGCTGTTTGAAATAACACAGGATCAATTTCAGGAGGAGGTGGCGGAGGGTTGTTGGTCTTTGAGCTGGGTCTCTTTCTGGGAGGCATCTTGATCTAATAAGATCAAGGAAGAGAGGATGGTAAGTCCTCTGAATTGAATCAAGAGATATGACATATATTATTCCAAATAAGCAATAAAGCAGGAAAGAGTTATCGAAGCAAGTAAACAATCGCTAATGGAATGATCGAGGATCTATACATGTACGAGGATTTCTACAAAGAATTGATTCGAGAAATACTCCTATAGTATTTCATGATTTGTTACGATACTGGTGCGTTGGTTGTGGTATTAAGGTAAGTTTTTAGGCATGCCGTATACTACAGTCACTCCCAAGCACATGTTGGCCGTGTCTCGAATGAATATAGTTGGCCAGGCTATATTGACCCTAGACACGACTACATAACTGCTCATGTTTAACCGCAGCGTACAACACCCATTTACTTATGTTCTGTTCTACTTGTAGTTACGGATCTCGACGAGTCGGTATACTTATATACTTTTGAAAATACTTGTAGTTTGAAAATACTTTTAATTCAGAGCACTGAGGCCCTTTAGTGTTTATAGTTTTATACCATGTAAGGTTTGGTATACTTTATTCACTATAAACAAGGGCTCTGATACCAATCTATCACACCCCGAAAACCGAAGGCGGAAACATTTCCGGGGTTGACTCCATGTTGAGTATCAAATCCAATGTACATAGTAAGTAAAGTGGAACAAACATTACATTACATATTAAAAGTTTTACAATTTGTTTCAAAAGACATTATTTATACAATTGTGATACATAGTATAGATATGAATAAAACGAACGAGCCTTTCACACACGCCGTCCTGGATCAAGTAAGTCTTCGGGTACCTGTACTATCGATGACCTGAGAACACAAGCGGTTTGAAAATCAGCATAACGCTGGTGAGTTCATAAGTAGTTTTGTTTTGTGAAAATGTTTATGTTTCCTTTCTGTTTCTGAAAATATAACACACGCCAAGAAAATCCCACATTTTCTTAAAAGTTGGTTGTTGTTTCACAAAAGTAAAGTATAGTTTGGTTATCCAAATTCGTTGTTCTATTCCGTTTATGTACCAGTGTATTCCCAGGAAAGTCCTATACTTTCCTGAATGTTAATTAATGTAAAAGATGTATTGTTATTCAGTTGGTTACACTTTTCTGGTTATGTATACGTTACCCAGGAATGCCCCATGCTTTCCTGTATGTCGGTTTTCGATGTGAAAGATGTATTCTGTTAGACCTGGTTATGTACAAGGTTTCCCAGGAAGGTCCCATACCTTCCTGAATATTGGTCATCATTGTAAAGGATGTATACATGTTATGTTTGATGTTCTCCCCAGGAAAGTCCCATACTTTCCTGAATGTTGGTTACCTTATGTAAAAGATGTAAAAGATGTAAAGTATGTAAACCGAAACCTGGTTATCTGTAAAGTGTGTAAAATGGTTTATTATTACTATAAGTAAATCTCTGTTATCCTAGTTGCGAGTTCCATAACCATACTATAGACTGAACCTGTGGCAATAAGTAGTCCACAACTTTGTGGCAATAAGTAGTCCACAATCCTTATGACTTTCGTCACCCTTGAACCATTTCGGTTCGGCTGTAGCTAGCAGCCAGGTGTGGGGTAGTCAGCCCCATATAGATCTATACACTCAAGTCATGCTCTCTAAATTCCAGAGATTCTGGTTACGGGTGTAGTCCTCCACTCGCGTATCTCTGTGGAGTGTTCGCCGAGGACGTGTCTCCAATCATACATGAATAACAAATTTACTAGTAATAATAGGATAATCCTCCATTCGCGTATCTCTGTGGAATGTTACCGAGGACAAAACTGTGTACAAATTATATTGTTCATGTGTTCTAATGTCATGCTTTTAACTGATAAAATGTGGATACTATTTATGAAATATGTAAAGCGTAACAGTTTATAAACCCATTTCACAAATAAATGTTTATATGATCTGTATGTTCTACCAATTATCAGTTGCGTATATCAGTATTAAAAGCATATAAATTGTGAAATACACACACACAAAAATAAGTTTTGAGTACAAGAACCCTTGTACTTTGCTTGTGTTCCCCCCTGAAAACAGTGAAAATCAGTGAAAAAGGTAGGGGTATGAACTCACCGGACTCGGAAAAGTGTTGGTTTTGGTTACTAGACGTTGGTTCGGGGATTGTTTACTCGCGATGTCCCTATGTAAAATGAAATAATATCCATATATATTTAATTAGGGGTACATTCACTAATTAAATGGAACATTACACTCCGACGAGGTTAAACACCTCAAAACGAGCGTTTGGAGTGACCCGGGTGACATCTACGGACGTGTATTGGCACTAGTGACTTGGGACATGAGTTTACTCTCCAAAAGTAAACATTTAAATGAGTTTACAACCACAAAACACACCCACACATGAGTTTACGGCCGTAAACTCATGTTGGTGTGATTTTGAGGGTTTAATGGCTTGAATGGACTTGGGGATTGTTGGAGTGACTTACTAAAATGCCTTGGAATGGATTAAATGTAATTATACCATTTAAAAGGGATTTTGTGGCCTTAAACTTGGATTTTACGGCCGTAAACTCTATTAGGTCTTAGAAAATTGATTTGAGGCACAAGGGGTAATCACATGTGATTCTAACTAATTTTCTAAGGCTTGGTATGAATTTTAGGTATCAAATAACATCATTTTAGGAGTTTACGGCCTAGAAGCATGTTCTATGGCTGTAAACTCTCCTATACTTATGAATAATTAGTTTTTGGTACATAAAACAATCACATGTGATTTTAGAAATTTAAGCAAACCATTGGAATGAATTAAATGTATCATTTGGCATAGATATATGAGTTTACGGCCAAAGGGTATGTTCCTAGGCCGTAAACTCCTATATGTGGCATTTTTGATGTGTTTCAAACCCCAAAACTATTTTTAGATGGATCAAGAATTTACCACAAAGCTATTGGTTAAGTTACAATGCATTTGGACATGATTTAAGGCACTAAATCCCCATTTTAGAGGAGTTTATGGCCCAAGAACAAACCTTGGCCGTAAACTCTCTTTTGTCCCATAAAATTCATGTTTAATGTGTTCCAAATCTAGATTTGCAAGCCTCAAGGTCATATCTAAGTCCCAACTATGATTTGGAAGGGTAAATTTGGCTTAAAAACCCCATTTTGAGGAGTTTACGGCCCAAGCTTGCTCCTTGGCCGTAAACTCATGTTCTTGGTCCCAAAACTTAATTTAATCATCAAATTGAAGGCTAAAGAGGTTGTATAGCATGCTAGGGAAGTTACCTCAAAGATTTGAAGCCTTAAACTTGAGATTTGGACCTTTGATTTTGGATGAGGAGAGAGGTTGGAAGTGATTATGGAAGAAATGGCCAAAAGCTTCAAATGATAGCTTAGAATCACTTATATAGTGCTCGGGAATTGGACACGACAGAAATTCTACCCGATACCGACGTTTGACGAAGCTTTTGGTCATACCTGACCAATTTGTCGTGACCCGATATGGTCGATTCTAGAATTATTCCGATAACTATAATGGGGTGTTACAATGATTCTAATTGACATTAAGACACCCATTAAGTCATTTTAGGTCAACACAAAATAATGACTTAATAAAATGGCGAAATCGGAAACGAATTTGGAAACGACGTTTGGTTGATCGAATTGGATTACAATTGAGTTACAAGATGTGATATGAAATTTCGGGTTGTTACATCCGGTGGTTTGTAGCCTTAACAGCAGGGCAGCGAGTGACAGAAGGTGGCGACTAGCTTCGGATGATGCAACGGTGGCTGAGGGATTCTCACATGGTGGCGGAGGCTGGGAATAGGAGGTATAAGGAGGGTGACGACTGTATAGGGTTAGTTAGGGTTATGATTTCACTGGCTTAAATACCCGACAATGAAACATATTGCCATAATGTCACAAATGGTCCCTCCCTTCACATTTTCTTTCAAAGTCAGCCCATATTTTACCCTTTTAACCCGACCTCCTGAAATCTCTTTCAAATCCAGTCCAATACTACCAAACACACCCCATCATTTAAAAATCTTTACAAAATACATCCTGAAATTACACTTTGACCCCTGTAAGTCTAAAATATATCATTTGGCTCCCCGAAACCACTCTCCGCTAAATATTATTGGTTTTAGGGACATTATAAAATAACATAAATTATAAATTTACATCGTGGGACTCTAGGTTTATTATTTGTTTTAATTAATTTAAACGAAATTTTACAACTCTCCCCCACTTAAATTAGATTTCATCCTCGAAATCATCGCTTACCACTCCCGACAAGCCAAATAATGTAAGCAACACAGCTACAACTACAAGCATACCCAGCCTTTCCAAGGCAACCATAACCAAATCTCGTAGGGTTCTAAAACCCCAAAAAAAAATGAACAAATTCCTTGCATCATGACCACTCCCACTCCATCTGAAATTTGTAGTCTCGAGATGGCCTGTCTCCCTGACAGACCACCCATATCGAATCATTGCCGAGTTCACTGCACTTATCTCCCAACTGGCTATTCCACTTCTGATATTATATGGTCTAACTGTAAGCAACTTAGTATATAAACCGAATGACAAGAAACTCCACCTATGGACCCCTCGTCACTGAAACCACTCCAACTCACCCTGTTGCCATATAGTTGCTTCGTATCATATAAAATCACCAACTACCTATCTTTTCTTGATTCCAACATTTCGTGGCTCTATTATAGATAGAACCAGCCCGGGACACCTCATAATTGCTTAAGCTACCATCATACAAAACCCATTTATTACCCTGGAATCCTACAGTTGACGCCCTCGGCATATAGATGCCCAAAAATTCATCCCACTGATACGAAATCCTGCACTTGCATAATGCACCACGACTTCCTGACTTCCTTTACTTGGCCGATAAGTAAATACCCCTAAGCCATTCCCCGATGGTAGTCTCGCACTTGGTCCATCCACTAGATTCCCATAAAATCAATATCGAGGCTGCCCAACATAGACTTCTCCACGTCACATACTGATTGTCCACATGATCCTACATTTAAAGATCCAAACCTTTAACTCAACAGTCTCTACCAGTTCCACCCTGAATTCCCATAATCATCCGGGCTCGCCCGCAGACCCCAAAACTTTTCTTAAATTATGATTTAAAAAATTCCAAAACTTAGATTTTTTATTTTCATTTTAGGCCTATGTATTAATTTCAAATAACATGAAAAAGTTAAACATTAAAATTTATTCGTAAGATGACGATAACACCCTTAATGAGCTAATTTTGATCTCACGTTCCACTTGTAGTGATCGAGTTTTCATTAATATATGAGTTCATAACAAATCCAAGCTATATATATATATATATATATATATATATATATATATATATATATATAGAGAGAGAGAGAGAGAGAGAGAGAGAGAGCAAGCAAAAGAGAGCGAGAGAGAAGTTCATTTGAGACCATACTAATTTTGTGAGACATGGGGACGCGATTCTAGCCTATCTTGAATATAAAAAAATATCTTAAATTTAAAATAAAAGGAAAAATCCAAAAAATCTTTTCTTATATATTACTTTTGTCATTTAATTTATCCAAAAACAAATCAAAATAAATAATAAATTATCGTTTTTTTCTTAAATATACATGAAATATTCTAATAGAATATTAATGTATGAATAAATATATTCATATAAACATATATAAGTATATTGATCTATGAATAAATATGTGTCTATTCTCAAGTGATTATTCATATATGAGTATGGCACTTGATGGCAGAGGAGGTGGCGGTAGTGGATGTGGCAGTGGTGGTTATGGTGGTGAGGGTGGTAAAAACGAGAATATACTTACCTTTATATTCACATATGAATATTACATTCCTCCGTTGTGCCAAGACGCTAGAGGATTTTCCAACAAAAAGATATATATGCCACACTGGTGATTGCAGTGGTGGTGGTTTATATCCGCTGATGGCTTTTGAGCACTACAACATTCCTATGGTATACATGCAACCCTAATGCTTTGGATCTAGGTTTTTCTCAAGTTATATATGCAAATAATCATCCAAAGCATAAAACCTAATAACTAGCATACTATTTCTAAATTTGTAACTAAAACCAAGTTAGATGAATACCTTTTCCTTGTAGCTAGTTGATCTTGACCTTCAAGAGCTTAGTGCTCCAATTGTTGCACCTCTAATGGAGTCACAAACACCAAGTAGCAATGGAGAATTGTGAGAGAGAGTTTAGGGGATCCTAAAATTGGCTTGGGTTCTCTATGAGTTCATATGGTTTGATTTGGGAGCTAATGGGTTCATTTTATAGTTGAGGCTCTTAGGGTTTACAACTTGGAAACCCTAATTCCCTTGCTTGGGCCCTAAGCAACATATGGACTCCTATTTGGTAAGCTTTAGACTAAGTCTTTACAGTTTTGGCCACGAACTTCTAAGCTACGCGGTATTCGCGGTTTAGAAATTTCGAGACCCGAGACGGCCCATCCGTTCACCCATTCGTTTAAAGATTAATTATTAAAATAATCAAATGAACTTATTTTTCCTAAAAACAAGTAAAAGTGAACTTGACTTATAATATGAAGTGATTGACTTTTAGGGTTTGACTGAATGAAAATTTCGGGTTGTCCCAAATTTACACAATTGCTATCTCCTTAAAATTCACTTAGTGAAAGTGTTTCCACACAATCATTTTCATGAAGTGGAGAGAAACCTTATGCCACTTAGATTTTACGATGTATGTGTTCCTATTCATATAAATCTGTCATTTCCAACCACTATCATAAGACAAGGTCTATGACAAATCCAAATTCATATGGACTGAACTTGCTTAATCCTAATTTCTTGCCATGTAGTAGCACAAGGGTCCTACCATTTCTTCCAGGTCATAGAGCAGCTCACCCCTACATATCAATGTACTTTCCATTGATTGAGGTGTTTTGCCTTAATTCAATCAAATGAGAACCCATAGAACTCATACGTATATTCAACTTAACTGGAATGGCACAAAAACAAGAATATGTCAACACAATGGGTTAGAAACCTCAAGTCGCATGCTAGTGATAAACAATAGGTTTACTCTTGATAAGTTCTTGAAACTTTTCAAGATCTTTAAAACTCCCACTGACCTCTTGACATATAAGATTATCTTTTAAAGAAATATTCCTAGACAAAAAAATATTCAAGAGATGGTGTGGATTCTTATCAAGACAAACACTACACAATTGGTCTTAGTTGGTCTTTGTCTTATCCAAAACATTACAACTTACCAATTACAAAGGTGCAAGAGTAAGAAAAACATTTTTCTATTCCACATTTGATAAGTGTGTTATAACCTTCTTAAGATTGTCATTCAAGGTACAATCATGGAGTATGACTCTATGATGTGATTTTAGAACGAAGTAGGACTCATATTCTTGATTTAACCATTTCATAAATTCTTGATTCCTCTTCTTAGTCATACATATGCACTAAGGTGTCCTTAGAGAATAAATTGTGACATGGTTTCATAATCACTTAGATGATCATAAAACACAATACTTAAGTACTCTCCTTTCCTTTCAGATTGGAGAAACTTTTATCTTTCTGCCTAATAGATTCTTCTTATTTGTTCTGCCATACATTGAAACTTTTCCAATGATTCAGAATTACACTTAATCTTGTAAGCATAACCATATTTACTAATCTTTTAGAAAATCATAACAAATAGTCTTATCATTCTTTGTGGTGGACTTGACCAGTGCACAATAATGTGTACTAGATCCCCTAGTCCAGCACTTGACTCACATATACATGTGAATAAGGAATTAGTCTTAATTTCCCAAAGACGAAGGTTCTCATTCATCACACAATACAACTTCCATGATTCCAAGTTTGTGTCCACAAATGATACAAGTAAGAATCAAATCCATTTACAACATTGCTATTAATAGAAACATATAAACAACAATTTTCACAAATGCCATTGCAAGGAAATATAAAATATTTTTTTCTTTTATTTATAAAATGCGGAAATTTTTTTTCCTTACAACGCAATTACAAATGAAAATTATGTTTCTAAACATTTTGTAAGCAATCTATCACAAATCCTAGTAGCAGCTCAAAAATCCGATCATCGAACCATGCGATCGAAATCCATCTCTTCGTGATCATTTTCAACTTACTCTTTCTTTGAGCTTCCTTTCTTTTTTTCAATCCTAAAGTAGAACCATATAATTTGATTTTACCATCTCTTAGATCTCTCAGGTAGTCACGGAAGCTTCGTAACCAGTGCCCCTTCTCTTGGCACTAGAAACATATGGACTATTTGGGAATGACACAAGGGACAATCTCAGTATTCGCTTTTCTCTTATGGTCAAAATTTTTGACCATGGCAGGTCTCTTTCCCTTAGGAGAAGAAATCCTTTCTGAACTATCGTTGTCATTGCCTATGTCCATGGAAGTTTTTGAAATAGATCTACCAATCAAATTTGCTTTATCAGTGCGGCAAATCATAGTTGATTCAGCAACAATAAGCAAATAGGTTAGATCAATGAGGGTCACGTGGTGGGCTCCCATATAGTAGTCCTTAATGAACTCACTATATAACTCAGGAAGTGATTGAAGAACCAAGTCAACAACCAGCTTCCTCGAGACTTCGACACCTTAACATTCCCAACCTATCAATGTGTGACTTCATCTCCAAGACGTGTGCACTCGCAGACCTTCCATCTTCGTGTTTGCTTGCGAATAACGCTTAAGTGACCTTGAATTTTTCAAGTCTTCGAACACGTGGGTCAGGGAGAACTATCGGAGGAGGTGGAGGAAGTGAAGCATGATTTCCATGTCCACCATTTCTCGAAGGAGGGATTGATCTTTCTCCTCGATCGACATGTGGAATATCATCTTCATGAGGAAAGCTTTTTCCAAAAGGATAAGGTAGACCATAGTTGTCAGAACTAGACATCTACAAGGGGAGAAAATTCAAGTTAGTTGATTCAATGCTTAATATAAAACCCAAATGAAATATTAAGGCTAGGACCCAATACAATATTCTACAAGTTGGAAGAGGGATGCCGTAATCCAATTGTAAAATATTTTAAGGTAGGTAATGACGATTTACCAATTTCCACCATGAAAAACAAAAATGAACATTAGGTTTTAAATGAATTGAAATTCCTTGAGATCCATTGAACTTTTCAATGACATGTTTAATCTCGATTATGCCCTTCAAATTTATGACTGGGATGCCGAGGATCACAAACAAGGTGTAAATAACCATGCAAATTAGCTTGGTACTCTCAAAGACATCTATCACCTAATCAATGTGCCGGTTAACCACACACGCTACTTTGATCTATCATAATATAGAAGCTACCCATTGCCATCCTTCATTAATCCCATCTTAGTGTGCCAGTTAACCACACACGCTCCACTAACGACCAACAAGGTGCAATGTGAAATTTCATGGATTAGCACCAAATTCACATTTTTCCTAAAGTAACTAAGATTTGGGAATTTATAAAAGTGTTTAGTAACTTCTTATTTTCCATTCTACTTTTAATGAGAGTTTGTGTCCTATCCTACCCGTTCGGCTAACGACCCTTCGCTAGTCAAGGGTGTGGTGGGTAAGAATGGATACCCAATGACGATCATTTTACAGGCCGCTTCCTTAAACATCTCTTATAGACTAGCTTCGTGAATGAGACCTAATAACGGTAAGACTGACCTTTTACTTAACCATATATATTAGACTTTTAATTTTATATAGTATAAGGGTGTATTTTACACTTTTAAAATACTAGGTGGTTTTATTATTTTTCTCTTTTAATTAAACTTTTAATTAACTTAATAAAATCATAAGGGTGTAATTTGAACTATTCAAAAAATATGAAGGTTCTAAATTTAAGATTTCAAAATTAAAGCTATTTAATTAAATTTTAAATTACAAAACCAAGAGGTGCACTTTTGAAACTTTTCAAATTACTAGGGTTTAAGAATTTAATATTTCAAAATTAAAACTTTTAATTAAATTGTAAATTCCAAAACTTGAGGGTAAATTTTGAAATTTCTTAATACATTTTAGATCAAATTTCAAAACAATTAAATTAATCATATTATTTATCTTTATCACAAAATTTGACATAATCCGCTTTTATGGCAAGATAATTTAAATCAAATAACACAAATAATTAGTATTTATCATATAAGATAATAATTATCTTATAATTTAACAATTATCTTCTAACTGGATGAGGATAATCATTACCGTATTGTAAAAATCGAATTTTTATCAATAAAATAGTTTATGGAAATTATCCTAACGCAATCCTAGTCAAAATCCCGAAAAATCTGCCATCTGAACTGAGTTCATGCCGTGAGCACTATGCTCACGTCGTGAGACCCACTACATCGTGGTGATCAGGAAGAAATCAAAAACAAAAATTTTTCAACTTTAAACCATTCACATTAGCATCAAATATAATAGAAAACAACCTGATTCTGATACCACTGATGAGTTTTGAGCACTACAACATTCCTTTGGTGTACATGCAACCCTAATGCTTTGGATCTAGGTTTTTCTCAAGTTATACATGAAAATAATCTTCCAAAGCATAAAGCCTACTAACTAGCATACTATTTTGAAAATTGTAACTAAAACCAAGTTAGATGAATACCTTACCTTGTAGCTAGTTGATCTTGACATTTAAGAGCTTAGTGCCCCAATTTTTGCACCTCTAATGGAGTCACAAACACCAAGTAGCAATGGAGAATTATGAGAGAGAGGTTAGGGGCTCCTAAAATCAGCTAGGTTTCTCTATGAGTTCATAGGGTCCGATTTTGGGAGCTAATGGGTTCCTTTTATAGTTGAGGCTCTTAGGGTTTACAACTTGGAAACCCTAATTCCCTTGATTAGGCCCTAAGCAACATATGGAATCCTATTTGGTAAGCCTTGGACGAAGTCTTTATGGAACCTCATAGAGATTTCGTCCACCCTATACCAATGGGGTCCATGAGCCCAAACTACAACTATCACTGATTTACATAATCAGTCCCCTATTTATATTATTCTTATAATATATTAATAAATCACAATTAACCTCTTTCTCCATAATTCATCCTATCACATTGCTATGGTGAAGGAAACCTAAAAGGACGATGCTTATATCGGGTCAAGTATATGACAATTATAGTTATGGGTTGTAACACTCACTGATTCGGGCTAGTCAATTTAGAGATAATGAACATCAAAAAATGAGTTTTTGATGGAATATTATTTAAAAGGATTAATCTTAACCATGTTATAATATATATTACGAGGGTTCCGTACATATAAAGAATGCCGAAATCTGACTTATAACGATGAAGTTATGGCCCGTCAAAGAAGAGCTTTCGGCTCGGAAGTTCTGCCCCTAAACGCTCTTCCTCTTTCCCTAGTACCTCCTAGGTGTTAGAGGCGAGTCCCGGAGCGCTGGAAGGCTCCGAGAAGAAGAGCTTTTGGCTTGGAAGTTCAGCCCCTATAGAGCCCGGCTCTTAGCCAAACCCCCTCGTAGGTAAGATACATCGACCTTATTTTAAATATAGCTTTTATTTAAGTATAGTAATGTTATTAGGAACTTATAATAAATATTTGGGCTATTATTATGAGTTATATAAGTTTCGTTATAATATCTTTTTAACTACTCGCGGTACGAGGAATTTGGTTTGAAGGGCCGCTTGGGTTGTTGGATTTTAGAAGTGCTATATGCCAAAATGGTCCTACCCTCCAGTGTTTCATGTCTGGCCCCTGTTTGTACATAGTGGGTGAAAAGTATTGTTTTAACTCTCATATAATAGAAATAATACCAAGACTATTAATTAGTCTCGTCAAACATTAGACTAAACTCTAGTGGTAATGATACTAGGTTTTGTCAAAAGAAGTTTTTTTGAGTAAACGAAACGCTGTCCGAGTACCGAGTCACCACCTTATCAGGTGACTACATAGTTACTTTCATCTTACTCATAGATATGAAGTATTTTATATAAATTACGTGCTATGTGTTTATATTAACTGTATTTTCTCTGCAAGTCTTCACGTCGTGGTTATATTCACTCTGGCGTGGGTCTGATTTTGATCCAACTTCGAGTGATTGTAAATTCTGGTTCAAGTATATATTCCCAATTTATAGGCAAATAAGTAATTTTAGCTTGCAAGTTTGATAATTTAGAGCACATTCCAAGTAACACAATCCATTTCTATCCCTATAAGACATGATTAGCTTCAAATTGAATTACTTGAAGCTTGAAATTGGCCATGGGGCAAAGAAATCATCAAACTATCCAGATTCCAGTCTTGCAGTCTTAATGGCAATATCTGAAATATTTACATATTGAAACCCAAATCTTCTATTTCCAAGGCTGTGATTATTCCCAATGGCAGAAAAAAGAAATCCTTGACTAATTTGAAGATATTTCATTACTTGTGTTGATGTGTTGACTATAGGCTTAGTGAAATATATATATATATATATATATATATATATATATATATATATATATATATATATATATATATATATATATATATATATATATACGATTTCAAGTTTTTTTTGTTTATTAGGTGGTTGAACAAATCTAACACTGTTATCAAGTTGAAGTAGTTTCTTGAGTATATGAGTACTCATGTCAACATATACACTTCTTCTATCTGTAAATGTAAACTCCAATTACAAAATTGTCAGTATGGAGTATAGTGATTACCCTTTGACTTTGTTTGACCTCACGGGTAAAAAGGTAAAAGTCTAAACGAAATGAAGTAAGAAACTAGAATTAGTGGTTCTTGTAAATTGATTTCCAACTGCATCTGTACACAAACCTTTATCTGTTACTAACACAACTCTTCCATATTCAACGATTGGAGACAAATTTACTAAAATGGAATATTTGAGATTCAAATTGATGGTTTTTAGCATCTTTGGAAAGACTTTCCCAACGCCATAAACTAATAGCTGAAATCGAAGAGAATTTGATTGGTTAGATTGAAATTTGTAACCTATAATAGATACATATTTGTATATCTAATGATTACTAAAGCAATTAACCACCGTAAGGTTTGGTGAAGGATGATGGTGCTGCAACGGATGCTGTTGGGAGAATTTGGTTAGATTGAAATTTGTAACCTATAATAGATACATAGTTGTATATCTAGACGATTGTAGCTACTAATAAGTTAACCTTATTTTGACTTAGGATTAGTTGGATGAAGGAGAGTTAAGTTAACTGATTGTCCAGTTATAGGAAGCATAGCGAGGCTGGTTAGATCCGTTGTTGCTGCATACCTCAAATGTATGGTTTCCGCCTTGTAATTTAGTGTAAGAAGCTTCTCCTAATGAACAATTCGATGGTGGATGATCATCGAGATGCATGCAAATTCCAATAGTAAAAAAAATGGTTTAGTCGTCTTTAATAGTTTACTTACTTAACAAAAATAGAAGTGTAGAACATGAAGCATATAATGTTGGTAAATTTATATAACCAAAACATAAATACGGTAACATAAGGATCTTAATCTCGAATCTGATTACAATAAAACTTAAGCAAGAAAGAAGATTACATACCTGGTTGATTCTCGAATCTAAAGTACATGATGAGTTTTTCGGTTGATCTCAAGAACTCTCTCTAAAACCATCAACAATAAAGGAAACGAATTTCTTTGTGTATTTTCGTATTCTCCTCATCACATGTATATATAGATGGCAATATACCCTAATGTGAGAGATGGAAGGGATATAGAGGATTTGAGTCAAACCGGGAACTTAACCCACAAGGTAAGTAAATATTCTATAAATCGGTCCATCAACAGTTTATATTCTTACCATAATAACCGGATTTAATGATAACATTACACATATATGAAGTGGTCCCATAATTATTGAAAGAACCCCTTTCATAATTGAGACATTGTTACTCCAAAACGTGCTACATGCATATTCATAAACATATTATATTATACACTGATGGTCTTATTACAAAAGACTGGATACAAACCGACTAAGTTTAATTTATTACAAAATTACCCAGGATGTTATAATTCACATACATATATGAACACTAAGTACAAAAAGTTATAGTATTAACTATTCTAAATCTCCCAACAGTATATAACTATACTGGATGCTTATTTCTTGCAATTTATTAAACATTTAGAGGGGTAAGCGATAACGCTTAATGAGTTCAATAATAGATACAATATAACTTTATGCCATATATATACATCAAAATGGCAGAAGCAAGAGGAACAAGGAACAACAAAGACATATGTGAATCATGTGACAAGCTTTCCATATCAATCAATGATTTGATTCAAAGATATACTATCAATGAGACATAAGAGTTTCAGTACTTAATATACATCAATAAAGTTTAGCCCAAGTGGCATAGAAAATTATATAATTTATGATTATCATTTTTCTAGCATATACAGGCTTTCAGCCCTACCTAGCCCATTCCCAATATCAATAGTTATATGAGTCATGCTTTACATGGTCAAAGGCACAAAGCCAATACCAAAAATTCTACAAGACATGCTCTACATGATCAAAGGTATATTACCAATGCGAGACATGCTCTACATGGCCAAAGACTCAAAGTCAATTCCAGATATCACAGAAAAGCACCTTGCACATATAACACATAACATACAACTGTTCTTATATATTGAACTCACCGTAAAATAATCGAATGATAAATGTTGATTTAGGCAACACTTTGTTTCTATATATGACTTTCTTTTACCAAACCGGGGATTTTAGTTGAAAACCAGGCTTTATGCGGGCAGAGTTTTGACTTGAAATATGATTTTCTCGGGAACTTCGGGGCGTCGGGACTTGCTTTGGGTGTTGGGGATGATACCGCGACTTCGAGGGGTTTAAAAGTGGCTAGAGATATGAAAGAGGTGTAAAAGTGCCAAATTTTGTAACCTAAACCGGGCAATCTCGCATCCTATTTATAGGAGTCTGAAGCACCTTACTATGCGGGGCGTAGTCTCGTAGTACGCAGGGCGTACGGGACACGCGTCTGATCCTCGGAAAAAGGGCACATGTCTCGAACATGTCTGCTATGTGGTTACCATGTGAAGATAGGGGCGATGTGGTCAATCCGTGGCCTAGTCCGAGTAGGTTGGGTGTACACCTTCGGATAAGCCTCGAAGTTTGTGATCAGAACTTTAAAAATTCGTATCTTTCGCATAAGAGCTCCATTTCAACATTCTTTATATGCACGCGTAGGCGAGATTATATACTACAACTTCATTTAGACTACATCGGTTAATTTTGACTTCATTTTTATTATTATATTTTTAACAGGCAGTGACAGGAAACGTCCGTAAAAAATTCATAACTTCTTCATCTGACTTCTGTTTTCATCTGTCTTTTTACTATTGAACTACTATTGAAGAGATCTTCGATTCTCGTTTAGGTTGTTTCAGCTAAAAACTACTCGATCTTTATTTTGAGTTTTTAGTTATCTACTGCTATACTGAAACTTAGAAAAATCATAACTTTCTCATACGAAGTCAGATTTTGACGTTCTTTTTATGAAAATTCTCGGTTTAACAAATACTACGACTTTCATTTAGATCACTAATGTTAAAAAGTAGTTTATCGAAAACTCACTTTTTACGCTAAATAGTGTTGTTGCGGTTCTGTCGCGAAACTTTAAGGAGTTGTAACTTCTTCGTTATAACTCGGATTTCGATGAGGTTTTCGCCTAAATGTTTCTAACGAAATTATCTACAACTTTAGTAAAATTATTTTCATTTATTTCCAACTTTATATTTTCGTTAAATTTCAATATTTGACTTTTGACTAGGATCTCATAAGACTTCCAATATTTTCCGAGTGATTCTAAACATAGTTTTACTTCAAATCTCATAAAAACTATCTGTTAGAACTCAACGCTCAATATCATATAATATTTCATAATATTATTTATTTTTAGAAAACAAAACATGATAACTGAACGTGTATGTTACAAATATCTCCTCCTTTTGAGGATTTCGTCCCCGAAATTACAACGGTTAAAATAAATGGGGATATTTCGCTCTTATCTCATTCTTATTTTCCCAAGTATAATTTTGGGCCTTGATGGTGTTTGCACTTGATAAGTACCAACTCCACTTCTTTATTATGTAGATTAGACGTTCTTTCATTTGCGATCTCTTTGGGCTCTTCCACATATCTTAACTTATTATCCAGTTTCAACTCGGATAACGAGACCGTTTCATCATATACACTCAATCATTTACGCAGATAACTCACATGAAACACATCGTGAATACCTAATAAAATCTTTAGGCAACTCCAAGTGGTATGCTTGTTTACCAATATTCTGGATGATTTTGAAAGGACCAGCAAATCTAGGACTTAGTTTTCCTTTCTTTCCAAATTGCATAAGACCTTTCCATGGGGATACCTTCAGCATTACGAAATCACCCACCTGGAATTCTATAGGCCGTCTTCTCTTTTCCATATAGGACTTTTGTCGATCCTAGGCAGCTTTCATTCTTTCTCGTACAATTTGAGTCTTGTTAGTGGTGTCTTGAATCATTTCAGGGCCTCCAACGATTTTCTGTCCTACTTCATGCCAACATAATGGAGTACGACATCTACGTCCATATAGTGCTTCATATGGTGGCATTTTGATTAAAGCGTGATAACTGTTATTATATGAAAATTCAACAAGAGGTAAGTAATTATCCCAGTTACCATCGAACTCCAAGACACATGCACGAAGCATATCTTCTACTATTTGGATTGTTCTCTTCGTCTGACCATCTGTCTGGGGATGACAAGCTATACTGAGAGCAACTTGAGATCCCAATTCACGTTGCATGCTCGTCTAGATGTGAGAAGTGTAGCAAGTATCACGATCGGAAATAATCTTTAGTGGCACACCATGTCTCGCAACGATCTCATCTAAGTATACATGTGCGTATTTTGGAGCCATTTCACACATGGCGAGAAAATGTGCTCTCTTAGTCAGTCGGTCGACAATTACCCAAATGCTATCATTCTGTCTAGCAGTCTTTGGCAATTTGGTAATAAAAACTATGGAAAGCTCTTCCCATTTCCACACGGGAACACTAAGACTTTCTGGAATTCCATAAGGCTTTTGGTGCTCTGTTTTGACTTGTAAGCATGTCAAATATTCCTGCACATATCTTCCAATGTGTTTCTTTAATCCAGGCCACCAATAATCAGCCCGTACATCATAGTACATTTTACTCATACCAGGATGTATTGACAACTTAGACTTATGAGCTTCGTCTAAAATCTTCTGTCATAATCCACCAATCTTTGGAATCCATCGCCGATTCTTAAATACCTTTAATCCTCGTGGATCATCAAGTAAAACATCAGTATAATGTACCATCCTTTCTTTCTTCACATTTTTTGGCTTTAAGGCCTCTACTTGCCATTTCTCTATGAGCTTCGTCTAAAATCTTCTGTCATAATCCACCAATCTTTGGAATCCATCGCCGATTCTTAAATACCTTTAATCCTCGTGGATCATCAAGTAAAACATCAGTATAATGTACCATCCTTTCTTTCTTCACATTTTTTGGCTTTAAGGCCTCTACTTGCCATTTCTCTAGTTCATCAAGAATAGTGAACTTTACTATAGTCTAAGTAATAGTATAACACATAGTATTACGATAAACCTTTCTGCTAAGTGCATTGGCAACTACATTGGCTTGTCCAGGATGATACAAGATTTCGCAGTCATAGTCTTTGCTCAGCTCCATGGCTCGTTGTTGTCTCATATTCAAAGTTTGTTGACTGAATATATACTTGAGACTTTTATGGTCGGTAAACAATTGGCATTTCGTACCAAAAAGATAATGTCTCCAGAGTTTTAGGGCACAATACTACGACAACGAGTTCGAGGTCATGAGTGGGATAATTCTTTTCATAATCTTTCAGTTGTCTTGAGGCATAGGCTATCACTTTGCCATATTGCATCAACACATAACCGAGTCCCAACCCAGAAGCATCGCTATACACAAAGAAATCATTATCACCTTCTTGAAGTGATAAGATTGGAGCATGAGTCAAAAGATCTTTTAAAGTTGAGAAAGCTCTTTCGTGGGCTTCACTCCATTCGAACTTTTTTTTTCCATTCGTGTAAGAATTGTGAGAGGTATAGCTATATGTGAAAAATCTTTAATGAATCTCCGGTAATATCCCACGAGACCTAAGAAACTGCAAATTTCAGAAGCATTACGAGGCGCTTCCCAATACTAAATGGCTTCAATTTTGGTAGGATCTACGGATATACCATCACCAAAAATCACATGGCCGAGAAATTGAGCTTGGCGAAGCCAAAATTCACATTTGGAGAATTTAGCATAAAGTTACTCCTTTTGAAGAAGTTCTAAGATTTCATAAATATAAATGACATGATTAGATTTGACTTAGAATAAATTAGGATATTATCAATGAATACGATGACAAATTTATCGAGCATTGGACGATTTACGCGACTCGTCATATCCATGATTACAGCAGGAGCATTTGTCAAACCGAATGGCCTGACAAGGAATTCATAATGCCCATATCGAGTACGGAAAGCAGTCTTTGGTACACCCTATTCTTGTACTTTCAACTAATGATAGCCAGATCTCAAATCAATATTCGAGAAATAGCTAAGACCCTGAAGTTGATCAAACAGGCTGTCAATGCGAGGTAGTGGATACTTGTTCTTGATAGTCACCTTATTTAGCTCATAGTAATCAATACAAATTCGCATCGAAACGTCCTTCTTTTTGACAAACAACACTGGAGCACCCCAAGGAGAGGTACTCGGTCGAATAAAGCCTTTGTCAAGTAATTCTTGCAGTTGGATCATCATTTCTTTCATTTCAACTAGCACAAGACGATAAGGAATCTTTGTAATCGAAGCGACACCAGACACAAGGTCGATTCGGAATTCTACTTGCTCGTCTGGAGGAAGACCAGGCAAATCATCAGGGAAAACATAAGGATACTCGTTAATACTGGGAACATCATTTACAGTTTTCTTTTCCTCTTTCGAGATATCAACTGTGTAGGCCAGATAGATAGAACACCCCTTCGATATGAATTTACGAGCTTTTAAGAAATAGATTATTTTTAATACTTTAAGTCTTTGTTCACTGTAGACGTAAATAGGATCCTTCTCTTCGATAAGAATGCGTACCATCTTTCGTAGCATAAGAGTTCAACGTGGTTCTTTGATAACCAATCCATGCCGAGACTAATATCAAAGTTGGGCAAGGAGATAGGAATCAGATTAGCAAGAAAATTATGGCCTTCAATTTCTATGACACAATCTCTATAGACTTTATCAACAAGTGATGATATACTTCTAGTAGTATCTACGTGAAATGGTTGCGCAAGTGCATAACAAGCAATTTGAAAAGAATGCGAAAATTCATGAGACACAAAAGAATCTGAGGCACTAGAATAAAATAAGATGTGAGCTGGTCTAGATTTGACAAGAAATGTACCCGTCACAACATTCGGGTCCTCATGTGCCTCCTCTGTGGTTATCTGGTGTAACATAAAATTGGAGCCAATTTAACACTTTTTCAACCATTTAAAACCATTCAGTTATTACAATCTGTTTTTAAAAGAGTTTTAACATCAGAGTTCCCAGAAATCATAATCATCAATCGAGGAAGTGTACGGTCATGCCTTTGCCTTCCCGCGACCATCCGCTGAACCTAAAACAATAAACTGAAACTGTAAGCTCGAAGGCTTAGTGAGTTACCCCCAAAATACCAACCTCATACAACCATGAACATATCATATAACCAAACACAGAACAACCATGCATCTCAAGTCTACAATGTGACTGGTCCGCCCGCACCGTGCCTTCAGTCCCCCAAGTCCACTCCCTGAGTCTATAGTATGAATGGACCGCCCACATTGGGCCTTCAGTCTATCTGGCCCACTCTCCAAGCCTCGACTCGTCTGGATTGCCCTCTTGGGGCCTTCAGCCTAACCAGACCGCTTGCCGGGCCTTTGGCCTGACTAGGTGTCCTCCTGGGCCTACAGTCTATCCGGTTCGCCCTAGGTATGTTGGCTTACAACACGAAGCAGGACCCGACTCAACCCAACTCCCATACCAATCAAACAATCATGTACACATAAATATCATACGTTAGCATGTATATACAAATAATCATACCGATCCAACAGATTACTAACACAACAACCATCCTATAACCAAGATACCAACCTAAACCAGGTCACTAGCGTAGCCTCATTCTATATACCAGGATACCGACCTAAACAAGGTCACTAACATAATACCATCCTTAACTATCAAGATGCAGATCTAGCAAATGAATAAACATATCAAGCAGATACCCGGATACAAATCCGATAAAGGGTTGACATTGGTGCCTTAGACCTTGTTGATATAGTGAGGATAACTCACCTCGTAATGCTGGTTTGAACTAAAGTATCGACTCTTGTAGTGCTGTCTCACTGAAAATCCCGAACTATCCAACATAACAAATACTAAGTCAACATATGGGCTATCAATCCTGACTAAGGGGGTCCGTATAGTCCATTTTGTATTTTCTCTAATTTGGGTCAAGGCCTGATACCAAAACAAAACCCAGCACTAGGTAGGCTTACCAAGCCCACTGGTGGCCCACTAATGGCCCAATTTGCTAAATTGGGCCCAATCCCTCTAATGGGCCTTAACTTAGGTCCAAACATCTTCTTGGCCCACATTAACTGACTTCTGATGGCCCACCAAGGCGCAAAGGACCAAAATCTCCCGCATGGCCCAAACCGAGGCCCAAAACTCGTAAGGCCCATATTTGATGAGTACGTTGGGCGTACTCCTATGTACGCTAAGCGTACTGGCTAAATGTTGCATACGCTAGGCATACCTACATGTACGCTCAGCGTACTCCTCTGTTAAGTCCATTTGTCATTAACTGCTTAATTCTCCGATTCAGAAGCTACTATTACAGATCCATGTCCTTTTTAACGTCTTAATACATAAAGTCACTGACTTGGTGACTTTACATCACCCTAATAATCCCAAACTCCAAAAATGATGTATTACTTCCATGAAGATTGTCCTAACTCTTGCATGAATGCTGTAAGACCATCAAGGTGGGAACTTTCTGCCTTAGGGACTCATTTAGCACCAAGGGTGGTAATCCTTGGCCTGGAAATCAGATTTGGGCTATAAAGCTTCCTCCTTGGACCAAAATTACTTCAAAACTAAACCTTACTAGATCTAAGCACTCTTAAGTAACGTTATGAGTTTTATACCTCCAAGGTATCTCAAATGATGATGTTGTTCCAGATATATGAGCTCCAACTTCCAAAGTTCTTCCTTGCCAAATTCTTCTTTCCTCTTCTAAGCTTACAAATCACCAAAATGGGCTTCTCAAGGTTGAAAAAAAAACAAGAATGAAGGGATGAGACGTTCTAGGGATTTTCTGAGGTTTGGGAGGCTGATAAGGAGCTAGGGTTCTAGTCCTCATGTTCTTTATATAGTGCTTGACCCTAAAATTAGGGTTTTGTGTCATTGAGCGTATGCTAGGCGTACGCCTCCAACTCCCGCGACCATTTAGCCTCCTACGTTGGGCGTACCCCAGCTTACGCTGGGCATACATACCCAGCTGCCACCTTTGCATGCATGGTCCTTTCTTGCCACTTCCTTCCAACCAAGGGCCAAAGATGACATAATTAAAATTTGAGGGATGAATTTGAAGCTACTAGAAAAATGGGATGTTACAGCTCTTCCCTACTTAAATTCGATTTCGTCCTCGAAATCATTCCTTACCATCTCTGTCTACGCCGACATCCTGAGGGGCACGTACACAACCATGATATCTAATGTCTTTCGAAGGATGCTAAATCCCATGAAAATCTTTTCGTTCCAGAGAAGACGAATCCATAAACTCATGTGGCACGCGACCCTACTCTTCCTAAAACCTACAATCTAGAAACTTGGATTCGGTCTGGCTCCCTGACAGACCACTCATACTAACCATCGCTAGAACTCTTTCCATTTCTACTCACGGACTACCCAGCCCTGGAATCATGAGATTCCTACCCTAAAATAGAACCATTGATCATAATTTGCTGAACCCCTTATTCCTACGACTTATCGTCGGCCCACACCGGGTATCTTGGCCTACTGCATAGAGCAGGAGCGGCTCGGCCTGATCAAGCACAACATGCTCCCCACTAGACCATTAGGATAAATGTATTCATAATACTGACGATAACCTGCCATGTTGCTCCTTGCCTCCCATTACTTCCGTGAAATACCGCTCCTCAATCGATTACCACCAACATACATACCTACCACTACCGTCCAACCGGTACGACATTTGAATCTTGTCCATGTCACCCTCCATGTTGGAATACCAGTTATGCTAAATCCAAACGATCATAGTGTCTGGTCACCCTACAGATGGAATACCAACATGTCGAATCCATTCAACCATCAAGTTGAAATTCTCAGAGTGTGTTGGCCTGCTGCCTCAACTCTACCGCTCTTCTTGAGCCTCCGTGCCTATTACCTTCAGTCGGTCCTCACCGGGTATCTTGGCCTTCTGCATAGAGCAATTCCGCCTCAACCCTATCTAAATATAATGTGTTGCCATAGACGCTTAAGAGAAAGATCTAACCTGGTTCCCAAAACCTGAATGACAGGACATTCCAATCCCAAGCCTTCCTAAGGCTAATGAATACCCGTTCGGATCTACTCCCAGCCCCTAGCTAGTGAAATACCCGACCCAAGGAACTTAATCCTTTGAGAGACTTCGAACTACTGAGATCATCAAGATACTCTATACTCCTTCTGATTTCTAATAATGACGTCCAATCAAAGAAAAAACACTGAATTCTCTAGCACACTCCAGCAGCATGTTTAAGTCTTAGGGACAGACCTACAGATTGCCACAGCCTAGCAGCATACTCAATACCCAATATAGATCTATAGACCCATACAGAGTCTTCAGCATGACTGGACCGCCTCACCAGGCCTTCAGCCTCTCTGACCACTCTCGGAACCTTCTACATGTCTGAACCGCCTCTCTAGGCCTTCACCCTGTCTGGACCGTTCCCCGAACCTTCAGTACTTCTGGACCGCCTCTCTGGGCCTTCAGTCTGTCTGGACCGTTCTTCGAGCCTTCGGCCTGACTGGTACGTCGCACCGGCCTTCAGTCTATCCGGACCGCTCTAAACTATTGAGCATCTCTCTGGACCACCCCTCCTGGTGCTCTCTCCCATGCAAACTGTTCTCACACTTTAAGGGTTCCAAACTCCTGATGCATTTCGTGGACTCTAACCCCGGCCCAACCCTAGGCCTCATGTCGATCATCCACCATCTCGGAAAAACCGTGGTCTATTCCATGGCCCACGTTTCTACCACATGTGCTAAATAGTCCGAATACCCATGCTGAATATACTGTCGAACCCTGGCAGTTAACAGAACCCTCATTCTATCGATTCAAAAACTCTCAAAGTCGAGTACACCTAGACCGAATACTCAAACCGAACTCCTTAAGAAACCATCCAATTTGGTAAACAACTCGCAAACCAAGAAGTTTAAGTTCATGATTTTGTTAAAACTTGTTACTCATTAGCTCTAAACCATGGATCATGCTTCCTAGAATCCATCTAGGTTCGAAAACCTCCTCAAGAAGCTTGATAGGGCCGAGATCTTCTCACTTCTTCATCAAAAACCAAATCCAAACCATCAATGTGAGTTCATATTCCCTTGTTTTCAGTTTTACATTGTTTTAGGGGAGAATACAAGTTGCATATGCGGTAGATCTAAGTATCTATGCATGTTATGTGTGTTTTTCTTGATTTAATTTGTGATTATGTGATAAAAAAAACTATAGATCTCGAAAACTCTAACCAAAAGTTGTGATATTTGTAAACTAAAACACTTCACACAACTTACTATGAAGATAAATGTGTTAAACATGTGAAGATTCATAAGAAACTAAACAAAATCTTGAAAAAGGGCAATTTTTGTCAAATAAACAAAAAGATGAGACCTTTTTGACATTTACAGTTTTACAAGGACCAAAAGAGTCATTTTATTTTAAAAATGGGTCTTTGTGATAGTCATGATTTTAAAGGGGCCAAAAGTGTAATTTTTTGCATAATTGGCCATATTATGGGCCTTCACGGTTTATTTGGCTCAAAAAGTAAAATTATGGTTTTTGTGGACTAAAATGTCATTTTATATAAATTTGAGCCAAAAATGTAAAATTTGGTTTTATAGGCTGAAAATGACATTTTATTCAAATTTAGGCCTAAAATGTTATTTTTATGAAACTTGGGTAGAAAATGTCATATTTATCAAAAATGGGCTGAAAATGCAAATTTTTATCATAATGGGCCAAAAAAATCAAAAATATATAATTTGGGCCAAGAATGTCAACAAAAATACTTTTAGGCCGAAAATGTCAAGATTTGTAATTTTTGGGCCGAAAATGAAATTTTAACCAAAGTGGGCCAAAAATGTCATTTTATTAGAATTAAGCCCATAAATGTAAACTTTTAAGTCCTAAGGGTCCCTAAGTGTCAATCTTACCAAAAAAGTGTTTAAATTGTATATTTTCGACTTAATTGGCCAATAATGTCACTATTACAAAAATTAGGTCCTTTATGTTATTTTGGTAAACAATATAGCTTAAACAAATTCAGTTACAACAAACGAACTAAATACATCGATAATACATTTATTGGGCCTAATACTTTCGTTGCATGGTTAATGGGTCTTAGTGGTCCATTTCAATGTTTAACGAGCCTAATACTTCCATTACATGCTTATTGGACATTTGTGTTCCAATTACATGCTAAATTGGGTCTGAATCATAGGTCACATGTTTATTGGGCCTTTGAGGTCCATACACATGCTAATTGGGACTGGACCATACTTCACATGCTTAGTGGGCCGTAGACGTTCTTTTGCATGCTTATTGGGCCATAATATAACTTATGTGTTTAATGGGCCATAGTTGTGCATTTTATATGCCTGTTGGGCTTCATCCATACATATACATACTTTAGCTGGGTGTTTGCAAATCTTAATACATACACAAAAACATTATACCTAGTGTAAATCAATACTCGCCTGAAAACAATTAAGGATCTAGTGAGACATGTCGGTTGACACCTTTGAGTGTATGATTATAGCCTGTAGTTATAACCAGAGTCTCCTAGAGGAAGAGTGAGAGTTTGTGTATAGATCTATACGGGGGTGACACCCCCACGCCTTAGTTGTTCACTACAGCTAGACTAGGTCAGTCTAGGGCGACAAACCTTACCTGAAACAAACCGGCGTTTGAAAATGCCAAGACAAACGAATTAGTCATTATCAAGCATGGTTATAACGACTCACATAGAGATCAAAACCATCATAACTTCACTGAATACAAATACAAAGCGTGACGATACGAAACATGCATACATTAACACCAAGTCTTAGCTAGGGTTTTAAGATCATAATACTTTTAAAATCAGAAAATGACGGATGTTCTGGGAGAAATACATTTGTACATTACCTTCTACTTACAACAGAAACATACATGACTTTCTGGATTACTTATTTACACTTATTTCTATAATGGAAACCACACATGCATTAATACTTAAATTGATACATCACTTTCAAAACGTTTTTAGAAAATATCGGATTTTCTGGTGTTTTACGAGAAATACAAAAACATTTATTCAATCATGCTTATGAACTCACCAACATTATATATGTTAAACTTGTATTCTCACGAAATCGTTAAGCAGAAGGTTTATCAAGAATATGTGGAATTTCTTTTGTGTACTGTTAATCATCATACTTTGAATATTTTGGGCATGTAATTTAAACACTATACTTGATGTAAACTATGGCAGTTGATAAATTATATGTGCGGTGATTAGAATGTTTTGTTTCCTTTATATGCATTGTGATGATATATCCTAAGTTAAAGTCACCCAAGCCCCAGACATTTCCGTCATCTGGTTCGGGGGTGTGACATGAACTCACATGGTGTAGTGACGTTTTGACGAAAAACGAGGCTTTACTCGGGCAACACTTCGACTAGAAAGAGATAGCTTCTCGAGAGTTTTGGGGCTTCGGGCCTTCGTCAGAGCTTGGATATGTCATCGGGGCATCGGGATAGTTAGAAGGGCTTAAAAGCATGTAAATATAGGAGAGATGTTTGTGAATTTGCAACCTAAACCCAAAAGCCTCGCACCCTTTATATAGGGCTGGACTGAACCTCGTACGCAGAGCGTTCCTGCAAGGAACACTGGGCGTTCCGGAGCGCAGGTTGCTCTCCTCGTACGCAGCGCGTTCGGTTAGGCCTGATGCTCCATCGGATACTGAGCTTCGAACGCGACTGGTGATGTGACTAGGGGGCGACGTGGACAATCCGAGGCCCTGCATTGAGAACGTGGGGCGTTCCCTTCGGATAAGCCTCGAAGTGTGAGCCCAAATCTTTTAAATTTCATAACTTTCGCATACGAGATCCGTTTTAGACGTTCTTTATATCCACGTGTAGGTGAGATTATACTCTACATCTTTCGTTTAGACTTTGTCGAAAAATTTTGAATTTATTTTTATGTTATATTTTTAAAAGGCCGGGACAGGAAAAATCCGTTAATAATTCATAACTTCTTCGTCCGGCTCCCATTTTTGTCTGTTTTTTTGTTGGATTAGTGTCTAAGTCCATAACTATTTTGGTATGTACTTGACCCGATGGTGCATGGTCCTTTTGGGTTGCCTTCACCAAAGCAACTTGATAGGATGAATTAGGGAGAGAAAGGATTAAATAAGATTTATTAATATATTATGAGAATAATATATTAAAGGAGAAATCATATTGTTTAATTAATATTAGTCAAGAATTAATAAGAATTAAGTTTGTGGCTAAAAGAGATTAATTAAACTTAAGGGACTGGAATTGTAATTATAAGATAATTGCAATTGGGCTATGGATTGCCTTATATTATAAGGTTGGACAAATTCTATGGGGAAACCCATAGGAAATCGTCCAAGGCCTTTAAGGAAAGGAGTCCATGGGTTGCTTAGGGCTTAAGCATCCAAATTAGGGTTTCCTTGTTAGATAACCCTAATAGCCTCATTATATATAGAACCCTTATGCTCCAAAAACGTGGTGAACTAATGGTGTAGGGTTTCCACACGTTTTGAGAGCCTCCTTCTCTTCTCCTCTTCATCCTTTTGCTCTTGGTGTTTATGAACCATTAGAGGAGTGACATTTGTGACTCTAAGCTTTCTAAAGTCAATACAAGAAGGATTTGAGATTGTTATTGCTACATAACAATCAAGGTATGATCTAAACCCTTATTTATATGTTATATTGATTATCATACACTAGATCTAGGGTTTATAGTCTTGGATGAATTGCATGTACAATAGAGAAACCTAGATCCAAGCATTAGGGTTTGTATGAGCACATAGGATGTTCTTGTAAGTGGTATCAGAGCCTTGATTGGTTTCTATTGTATTGATGCCTTGTTTGTTTGTTCAAGCTGTAAAATCGATTTTTTGGCCCCTATCTGATGAACTCGGCGAGTTCCAATGTGGACTCGGCGTGTAGCTCCAACTCGGCGAGTCCATAGAGGAACCCGGCGAGTTCGAGCGTCAGAAGGAGGCTGTTTCGGGATTTTTGCCTATTTTGACTTAGGATAATTGTCATAATTATTTAAAATTAATAAAATTCGACTTTTATTGATTCCTTATGATTATCCTTGTCAAAATAAAAAGATTTTGGTCATCTAATTAGACAATTGTTACCTTATTTGATAAATATTAAGTTATGGAAATTATTTGATCATTATCTTGCAAGAATTTGAACTTGATCTAATTAGATAACCACCAATTATAGTTAATTACCTTATTTGAATTATGTCATCTAAAATATTCTTGACAAAGTTTGGAAAAGTTTCAAATTAATCCCTTCAGGTTTTATAGTTTAAATTAGAACTTGAAAGTCTAGAATTTAAATAGTTGAAACCCTAATGTTTTGAAAAAGGTTTCAAAACTTGCCCTCAAGTTTTGGAATTTAAATTTTGATTAGAAGTTTAATTTTGATGTATATTTAAATTCTAAACCAAAATGTTTTGAAATGTTTCAAAACTTTCCCTCAAGTTTTGGAATTTAAAAGTTGATTAAAGGTTTAATTAGGAATGTTAAATTCTAAAACCCTATTATTGTTTTGAAAAGTTCAAATCACACCCTTATGGTTTTATTAATTTATTAAGGGTGTATAATTAAAAGAGGTTTAATAAATCCATAGAAGTTTAGGTTTACAATTTAATTGAATTAAAAGTATAATTGTTAAATTTGACCTCCTAGTATTTTAAAAGTGTACAATACACCATATACTATATATAACATTAAAAGTCTAACATTATATATATGTATGAGTAAAAGTCAGTCTTACCGTTAGTAGGCCTCATTCACGAAGCTGGTCTATAAAGGGTGTTTAAGGAAATTGCTTATAAAATGGTGATTGAATGGGTATCCACTCTTACCCACCGCACTCTTGACCAGTGGAGGGTCGATAGCCGAACGGGTAGGATAGGACAAAACCTTCCATTATAAGTATAATGAAGTACAAAAGTAACTAAATGTTTTTCAAATTCCCAATCTTAGTTAATTAGGCAAAGTGAATTGATGCAATTCCATGAAATTACACTTTGTTCTCTTGCGAAGACGTTAGTGGAGCGTGTGTGGTTTACCGGCACACTAAATGGCTCTAAGAAAAGGTAGCAAAGGGTGACTCAATGTTTGTCATAGTTCGGTGGAGCGTGTGTGGTTTATCGGCAAATCGAATAGGTGACTGTAACATGTGAGGGCACCATGTAAGTTTGCATGGTTATTCACACCCGCTTTGTGATCCTCGGCATCCCAGTCACAAACTAGAGGGGTATATCGAGATTTAAACATGCCATTGAAATGTTCAATGAATCTCAAAGGATCTAGGAGTTTTCATGAATTTAAAACTTAAATTTTTTTTTTTTCGTTTTTAATGGTGGAGATTAGTGAATCGTCATTCACTTACCTTCAAATATTCTGCAACTAGATTACGACATATCTTTTCTAGGTTGTAGCATATTGTGTTGGGTCCTAGCCTTAGTATCTCATTTGGGTGATTTATTAAGGACTCAATCAATCAACTAACTTGAATTCGTTTTCTCCCGTTTTGTAGATGTCAAAGTATGACAACTATGGTCTTCCCAAATCCCGTGGAACAAGCATTCCGCATGAAGATGATATTCAACGATTCGATCGAGGAACAAGAGATCATGCTTCTCTTCCTCCACCTCCTCCAATTATTCTCCCTAACCCACAAGTTCGAAGGCTTGAAAAGTTCAAGCTCACTCAAGCCCTTTTGGCAAGTAAACATAAAGAAGGAAAGTCGGTATGTGCACACGTCCTAGGGATGAAGTCACACATTGATAGGTTAAGAATGTTGGGATCCGTTGTCTGTGAGGAGATGGCTGTTGATTGGGTTCTTCAGTCACTTCCTAACTCATATAGTGAGTTCGTAAGAGAGTACTATATGATGAACTGCGACGTGACCCTTATAGATCTCACCTATATGCTTATTGCCGTTGAATCAACAATGGTTGGGAGCAAAAGAAAAGCAAAGTTGATTGGTGAATCTGCCTTCAAGACCTCTGTGGATATAGACAATGGCAACGAAAGACATGCTATAATCAAAAAGTTTGATCAGAAGAGAAAGGCAATGTCTGAAGTAGTTCCATGTCCTGTTCCAAAAGAGTCAATTTGCTTTTATTGCCAAGAGAAGGGGCATTGGAGACGAAGCTGCCCTATTTACCTGAGAGATCTAAGAGATGGGAGAGTCAGAACGTATGGCTCTGCTTTAGGTAAAAAATCCATTGACTAACTCTTTTAAGCTTCTATTCTAGATTCTTAATACATAATGTGATAAGATTACAATTGATTTTTGTAGGATCAAAGAAAAGAAAGGAAGCTTAAGGGAAGAAGTGAGCAGAATCTAACCGTGAAGGAATGGACTTCGATCGCATTACTTGAAGATTAGATTCATGAGCTGCTACTTAGAGTTAGAATTAGATTGCTAAGAAAGATGTATTAGCATAGTTTTTCAATGAATTGCATTGTAAGGACAAATTTTTCCGCAATAAAATAAATTTTGATTTTATATTATTTATTTATCCTTGCAATGGCGTATATGAAAAATTGATGTTTGAATGTTTCTAATATTAGCAATAATGGATTTGATTCTTAATTATGTTGTTTGTGGAAATGTCGAGGATTTACCAAATAAGGAGAGTTTCTCCTCGCCCAAGTTTCAATTGGACAGAAACTTGGAATCATGCAACTTGGTTGCACGATGAATGAGAAATTTCATATTTGGAAATTAGACTAATTCATTGACAAAGTGTCAAGTGAAGGACTAGGAGATCAAGTACACAAAGTTGCATGTTGATCAAGTCCACCATAAGAGTAACAAGATATTCATCATGATTTACTAAAGGTTTAGTAAATATGATTATACTTATAAGATTAAGTGTAATTATGAATTGATTGAAAAAGTTTAAATCAATAGCAGAACGAATAAGAAGAATCAAGTAGGCAGAAAAATAAAAGTTTCTCCATTCTAAGAAGAAGAGAGAGTACCTTTTATGCTTTATGATAGGTCTTAATGATTAAGAACCATATCTAAATTGATCCTCTAAGTGAGTCTTAGTACAATTGTATGTCTAAGAAGAGGAATCAAGAATTGAAGAAATGGTTAAATCAAGAAGTCAATCATACTTCGTTCCAAAACAAGTCTTAGAGTTAAGATTGTGACATTGAGTGAAAAGTATTAAGAAGGTTTATAACATTCATCAAATGTGGAAAGTTGTGATGTCTTGGATAAGACAAAGACCAACTAGGACCAATTTATGAAGTGTTTTGATAAAAACTACACTAACTCTTGAATATTTGTTTGTCAAGAAATGTTTATTGACAAGAGAATCTTATATGTCAAGGATTCAGTGGGAGTCTTAATGATCTTGAAAGGTTTCAAGAACAAATCAAAATAAACCTTATCGATCATCACTAGCACACGAGTTGAGGTTTACAACCTATCGTGTTGACACTATTTTGTTTCTGAGCCGTTCCAATTGAGTTAATTATGCATGTGAGTTCTATGAGCTCTCATTTGAATGCATAAAAGGCAAGGACCTTGATCAATGGAAAGTACATTGATAGGAAAGGGTGAGCTGCTAAACTACTTGGAAGACATGGTGGGCAGTTGTGTTACCATAAGGCAAGAAGTCAAGATTAAGAAAGTTCGGTCCATATGAGTTTGAATTTGTCGTAAACTTTGGTTTTGACAAATTCACATGGATAGGAACACATACACCATTAAAATCTACGTGTCAGAAGATTCCCTCCTTCATGAAAGAGACTGTGAGGAAATGCTTTCACTTATAGAGATTTTAAGAAGATAGTGATTGTGAAATTGTATTCTCGAATTCGATTATGGTTACGGTATCTCTTTCCATGATTTGAATGGTGAGATTTGGCAATTAGTCTAAATTGTTTAGACACACATATGAGCTATCTATGGCAAAGGTGTATAAGTTTAAGAAGTGTAACACCCAAAGTTTTGGAGGCCAAGAAAGGAAAGAAAACCCTAATTTTTAGGGGCGACTCGGCGAGTCCAAGGAGGAACTCGGCGAGTCCGAGCGGGATCCGGGTCGAGGTGTAAGTGACCAACTCGGCGAGTCGGCCAAGTGGATTCGGCGAGTCTGGTCTGTGCGAGGAAAACCCTAAATCCGGGACTTTGGGCGCTATTTAAGCTCCTTATTCTCTCCATTAGGGTTCCTTAGAGCCTCCCTCATTCAAAAAGCGAACCCTAAGCCTCCATTGTTGTGCATTCAAGCTTCCAAGCCATTTTTGGGTGATTTGAAGGAAGAAGAAAGAGGGGAATCAGTGAAGCTTCAAGGATTGGCTTCAGATCTGGAGATTGTGGAGCCTTTCTGAGATATTGAAGGTAATAAGTCGTTTCTCTCCTTTAGATCTTCCATGGTTGTGAGATTTGGGGCTTTTAAGCCATGGGTTGTCACCCATTTGAGTTAGAAGTCGGATCTGGAGTTGCTACTTTAGATCTAAGTGTGTTATGGACTAGAGAAGCATAAAGTATCAGCCCTTGAGTCAATTTTGAATCCCCTTGGCCTTAAACCCTAGTTTATGGTGTATTTTGCCTAGATCTCCATCTCTACGTGTAAAGTTTGCAACTTTACGTGAGGAATAGGCATGGGAAGGGTGGATCTGCAGTTTGGAGTCCATGCATGACTCAAAAGTCCTCTGCATGTGTGTAGATCGGAATGGACTTGGTGAGTCCTTTGAGTGGACTCGGCGAGTAGCATGAAGACGAGGAGGAACTCGACGAGTGGGATGAACAGCTCGTCGAGTCAGATGATTTTGGGCAGGAACTCGGCGAGTTGGATGAACAACTCGGCGAGTCTGTTGAAGGTTGTCCTGGACTCGGCGAGTCAGTTCGCGAAACCCCAAACCCTTCGAGTTGAGACTCGAATCAGTGAGTCGAATGGAGACACGGTGAGTTGGACGGGTTAGGACTCTGTAATCGGTAGACTCGGCTAGTCATGGACTGACTCGGCGAGTCGAGTCGCTAAGAGAAGGACTCTGAACATATGAACTCGGCGAGTCAATAGGGTGACTCGGCGAGTATGGTTGACCTGGAAGGTTGACTTTGACCAGGACTTTGACTTTGACCAGAGTTGAATTGGTTGTCTTTAGGGGGTCAGTTAGACTCAGTGTTGATTTGACATTGGTAGCTCAGGGAGCGAGTGGATCAGGGGTTCAGAGAGTTGTCGGTCAGCAGCCAGAGGATTATCAGCAGAGTTCAGCAGTGCGAGGTGAGTCTCCTCACTGTTTGTATGGGTCTAAGACACCAATGCCGGTCCATTTAGAATATGCATGAAAGACCAGGGGTGGCTCCTGGCACACAGTATGTTATTATGGATGTTTGAAAGACCCGGGGGTTAGCCCTAGGCAATATGCATGAAAGACCAGGGGATGGCTCCTGGCACACAGTATGTTATTATGGATGATAGGAAGACCCGGGGGTTAGCCCAAGGCAATATGCATGAAAGACCAGGGGGTGGCTCCTGGCACACAGTATGTTATTATGGATGACAGGAAGACCCAGGGGTTAGCCCTAGGCAATATGTATGAAAGACCAGGAGGTGGCTCCTGGTGCATTGTATGCTATTATATATGAAAGACCAGGAGGTGGCTTCTGGCACACTATATGCTGTTTAGCTAAGTAGAGTAGTATGTACGGTTGTCTTTGTGATACTTGCATAAAAGACAAGGGGGTGGCCCTTGGCACATGTCTGTAAGACCAGGGGGTGGCCCTTGGCACTTGTTTGTAAGACCCAGGGAGCGGCCCAGGCTTAACCAGGAAGACCACATGCAGCCCGTGGCATAATGGAAAGACTATGTTTGGCACATAGCACCTTACTTGATTATGGATAAGTCGGTTATGTATGGTTCTTGGGTATGAATGGTTTGTATGGTATGTGGTATCTGGGGGACTCACTAAGCTTCGTGCTTACGGTTTGCAGTTTTGGTTTCAGGTACTTCCGGTAGCGGATGATGGAGCTCGAGATGATCGCATGGCACACACCATAGATTAGTCAGCCTGGGAATGTTTTACTCTGATAATGAACATGTGTTTTGAAAACTAATACTCTGTTTATGTTTTGAAATGATGATTTTACGTTAATTAATATTTTATTAAAAGAAATTTTTAGCCTTGAATTTTGGGATGTTTCAAGTTGGTATCAGAGCCTTGGTTTGAGGGATTCGGACATGCTCTCGGGTGTGTCTGAACTCAAACTGAGGAATTGGTATAGAAGTTTTCAAAATGAAAAGACAGTTTTGTAAAAAGAGAGTTTTGGGAAAGAAAACAGTTTTTGATAGGCAAAAATAGTTCAGAAAGAAAAGAACTTTGAAAAAAGAAAAAGGGTGTGGTGCATGCAATCAACCGAGCTCAAGTAAGTACCCCAAAATACCCATACAAGTCTATGTTTTGATTATCAGTTAATAGAACAACATGCAAGAATAGGACTAAGGATCTAGGGATGATGCCTTATGTGTCTGTTATTTGTGCTTTTGAGCTGCATAGTAGTGCTGATTAGACAGTAGTAGGATAGCCTGTTTAGGTTATGCCTGAGTTATGAGTTTGTGTTGCATGCTAGTTCAGATTTTTGCTATGTGTGTATGATTGCTTGAGTATGTTGTGGTTAGATTTTCCCCTTGTCTGAATGCTGCTTGCTTTGTGCATTTTGGGATTTTGAGTGATGGCAGTTAGCCATTAAGTGGATACGCCACGTCACATGTGATCAGGGTTGAATAATCTCAGAGTGTTGGACTTGGCCCTATTGCGCAGCTCTCGTTTGAGTCTAACCGTTGTAGGGACGAGTCTTTTACTCGAAGGATTATCTGAGCCTCGTCACATGTGATGGTATCCAGGTGATGGCTAATTGGCATCGCAAGGAAGCCTTCAGCAGCTGAGGACTGGTTTGAGTTGAGTCAAAGGTTTCCCTAGGGTCAGCCTAGGATGAGGTAGTGCTGGAAGCAGAAGTAGTAGAAAGGGACCTGGTGGAGTCAACGCAGTTCTTGAGGAAAGTATGGATAGATGTGGAAGGTAGTATGGGCCCGTACTCGATTCGGGAAGGGCCGAGACAAGACCGGGAACCTGGTAGTGTGTGTGTTTGGTCTCGCAGCAGTGATCAATATTCTGATAGTGGTTGTGTTATATTTTCAGCATGGTGACGTTGCGAGAGAGACCACTGGGCAGGTCAGGATCCGGTTCAGGATCAGGTTCGGGCGCAGGATCCGAACCAGTTGATGATGGGTTGTGCGAGTTCATCGCATTTGAGATTACGAGAGGCATCCTTGAGGCGACCCCGGTCATTTTCGGGTCAATCAAGGAGGGGATCATTGAGCTGATGGAGGATCGCCTTCGAGCTTTCAGGAGTGATTTGGCGTCTGGCCAGGCAAGTACGCGCACGCTGTCCTTCAAGGACTTCAGAGGGTGTGGTGCGCCGGATTTTCACGGGGTGAAGAACCCCATTGCTGCCAGGAGATGGATCGCAGACATTGAGTCTGCACAGTTGACGAGCTTCTACCCGGATGGCTCGAAGGTCCGCTTCACGGCGACATGTTTGAGAGACAGAGCTAAAGATTGGTGGGAGTCAGTTGGAGACTCATTAGGAGCCTCGGTCGTCGAGGCTATGACCTGGTCAGACTTCGTGACCAAGTTTAGGGCGGAGTTTGCACCGGCAGTGGAGCTTCAGCAGCTGGCCAGAGAATTCCTAGACATGAGACAGACGACAGAGTCGGTGGCGGAGATTACCGCCAAGGTTCGGGAGAGGGCCCTATTAGTTCCTCAGTATGCAGGGGATGATGAGATGCAGAGGACCCGCTATCATGACATGTTGAGAGCGGAGATTCGGGAGCATGTTAGCTTCTCGACATGCCTGACCTTGGACTCTATGATTGCCAGAGCTAGGGAGAGGGAGATCGATCTGGAGCACATTGCGAAGAGGAAGTCAGATCAGACATTCACTTTGGAGGGTCTCGAGAAGAGACCCAAGACTTCAGATCAACGATTAGTGGGTCGGCAGGGCCGAAGTCAGTGCAGCACGTGCGGGAAACCGCACGAGGGAGTGTGTCGTTCCAGGGGTTCCGGCTGCTACAAGTGTGGCAGTGATGGTCACGTCAGCAGGGACTACCCACGGGGGGCAAGCCCATTATGTTTTCACTGTAATCAGGTGGGCCACAAGAGGATCGACTGCCCGACGATGAGGGGAGGATAAGGGAGTGCGCCTGCCCCAACGACTATCAGGATTACGGATGGGCGAGAGGGTATTGCCTTGTAGTGACAGATACGGAAGATCTGGATTACAGCAAGGAATGTTGCAGGTACGTATCTATGGCTATTTTCATTCCTATGTGAATTAGGGAAGTTTTTACCCTGGACTCAGGCGATTTTATGTATGATTTGTCTCTCTGCTTGTAATTGGATTGTATTTTGGAATTGTCATATGCCAATTGCATACCAGGAGCTATTAGTAGCTAGTGTAGGACATCTTTCACTTCAGGCTCGAAGTGTCCAGTATCATCTCGGTTACGGTTGAAGATGGTTCGGGGAGTGGTCAGCCACCATCATCAGGGTTTGATGGTTCTAATCTGGGCGTTCGGGATGGCTTTCGGAAGCATCAAGGAAAGTGGCTTATCACCAAGGAGTCTGTGCCCAGTTATTCGGACTATAAGGACAGTAGTCAGAGCATAGAGGATTTTTTTAGCATCAGGGATGCGGGAGGTGTTCATCTAGTATTCGGTAATCATACGGTAGTTGGAGTGGGCTAGAGACGGATCGCTAGCAGGGATAGGGCGATGGTGGTTATCATGCCTATCGTGTAAGGAAGGAAGGAAGGAATAGAAATCTTCGGGTTTTCGCAGGTAGTAAAGACTTAGTTGAGGCTAAGTGGGGGAGAAACAATCAGGTTATGGGAGTAGAAGGCGTTTTGAAACTAGGATAAGTTTCGCTCTCCTGTTAGGAAGAAAGACGGCTCAGGTGACTGTATGATTGGAGGATAGTGTAAATTGGATGTTGGGAAAACTTGTCAATTGTGAGACCTCATTCTCGAAATTTCTGGTCGCGGATTACATAGGAATCGGTTGGGAGTTCCATTTGGGACATGAGTACCACTTGGGGGTACTCGATTGTGCTGTATGACTGACTATGGGTTAGTCGTACCATCCACTAGTGTCTAGTAGGTGTGGAAAGGTGTTGACAGACTATCGGATGGCCGTAGCATTCACCAGTGGCTAGATAGTAAGAGAAGTATATTAAGACTGCGGTGTGGTCCATAGCAATCGTACGTGAGGATAATTAGTAAGACTACGGTGTGGCCCGTAGCATTAGATTAGTAAGACTGCGGTGTGGTCTGTAGCATTAGATTAGCAAGACTGCGGTGTGGCCTGCAGCAATCGTATGTGAGTATGGTTAGGCTACGGTGTGGCCCGTTACACTGGTTTAGCAAGACTACGGGGCGGCCCGTAGCTTTGGTTGGCTGGCAGTGTAGAAGTGTTGTAAGACTACAGGGTCGCCCGTAGCATTCATTGGTCCCTATTCGTTAGAGCGAATGTATCAGGTGTATGATTTAGTGGCAGAGTGGATTGAGCGATTATTGGTGAAGTTTCTTCGAAAGTCGCTGGGAGCGACTAGGAGTTGAATTGGGGCTAGCGACCGGTGGGGGCCGGTCATCCAGATATTGGTAGATTGGTAGGGACCAGGGTGGTCTCCGTTCATCCGGAAGGCAGATAAGGAATAGCAGAAATTTCCAGCCAGTAGCAGTGCTGGTAAGCAGGCTATGGTGAAATTCAGATAGTTGGTCGTGGGGTGCTCGACACCAATTATAGTAGAAAGAATGCCTAGTGGATACTGGCGATAATGACCCGTACTGGAAGTAGCGGGAGTAATGGATTTGGTGAAGATAGGATCTTCACAGTGGCAGGGGATACAGTTGTTTTGGGGCATCACCTTGGGAAGGCCAGGGAATCACGTGAGGAAAGAAGGGGTGAATCCCTATGGGTCTAGTTGCAGTACTCGGAGTGTACCAGAAGGTTGTCGGCTGAGTAAGTTTTGTTTCCAAAATGATTAGGGTCAGAGTTGACCTGAAATGATTATCCGCAAGGATTTGTGTTAGCCAGAATGACCAGGTGGAAGACCAGTGAAGGTAGGCAGCTGGTGTTGGGATAATTGGAGGGTTTTGAAAGCAGATCGCAGGCAGTCGACCATGGCAAACTTCTAGGACGAAGTTTAGTTTAAGTGGGGGAGAGTTGTAAGACCCAAAGTTTTGGAGGCCAAGAAAGGAAAGAAAACCCTAATTTTTAGGGGCGACTCGGCGAGTCCAAGGAGGAACTCAGCGAGTCCGAGCGGGATCCGGGTCTAGGTGTAAGTGACCAACTCGGCGAGTCGGCCAAGTGGACTCGGCGAGTCTGGTCTGTGCGAGGAAAACCCTAAATCCGAGACTTTGGGCGCTATTTAAGCTCCTTATTCTCTCCATTAGGGTTCCTTAGGGCCTCCCTCATTCAGAAAGCGAACCCTAAGCCTCCATTGTTGTGCATTCAAGCTTCCAAGCCATTTTTGGGTGATTTGAAGGAAGAAGAAAGAGGGAAATCAGCGAAGCTTCAAGGATTGGCTTCAGATCTGGAGTTTGTGGAGCCTTTGTGAGATATTGAAGGTAATAAGTCGTTTCTCTCCTTTAGATCTTCCATGGTTGTGAGATTTGGGGATTTTAAGCCATGGGTTGTCACCCATTTGAGTTAGAAGCCGGATCTGGAGTTGCTACTTCAGATCCAAGTGTGTTATGGACTAGAGAAGCATAAAGTATCAGCCCTTGAGTCAATTTTGAATCCCCTTGGCCTTAAACCCTAGTTTATGGTGTATTTTGCCTAGATCTCCATCTCTACACGTAAAGTTTGCAACTTTACGTGAGGAATAGGCATGGGAAGGGTGGATCTATAGTTTGGAGTCCATGCATGACTCAAAAGTCCTCTGCATGTATGTAGATCGGAATGGACTCGACGAGTCCTTTGAGTGGACTCGGCGAGTAGCATGAAGACGAGGAAGAACTCGACGAGTGGGATGAACAGCTCGTCGAGTCAGATGATGTTGGGCAGGAACTCGGCGAGTTGGATGAACAACTCGGCGAGTCTGTTGAAGGTTGTCCTGGACTCGGCGATTCTGTTCTTGGACTCAGCGAGTCAGTTCGCGAAACCCCAAACCCTTCGAGTTGAGACTCGAATCAGTGAGTCGAATGGAGACTCGGTGAGTTGGACAGGTCAGGACTCGGTAATCGGTAGACTCGGCGAGTCATGGACTGACTCGGCGAGTCGAGTCGCTAAGAGAAGGACTCTGAACATATGAACTCGGCGAGTCAATAGGGTGACTCGGCGAGTATGGTTGACCTGGAAGGTTGACTTTGACCAGGACTTTGACTTTGACCAGAGTTGACTTGGTTGTCTTTCGGGGGTCAGTTAGACTCAGTGTTGCTTTGACATTGGTAGCTCGGGGAGCGAGTGGAGCAGGGGTTCAGAGAGTTGTCGGTCAGCAACCAGAGGATTATCAGTAAAGTTCAGCAGTGCGAGGTGAGTCTCCTCACTGTTTGTATGGGTCTAAGGCACCAATGCCGGCCCATTTAGAATATGCATGAAAGACCAAGGGGTGGCTCCTGGCACACAGTATGTTATTATGGATGATAGAAAGACTCGGGGGTTAGCCCTAGGCAATAGGCATGAAAGACCAGGGGGTGGCTCCTGGCACACAGTATGTTATTATGGATGATAGGAAGACCCGGGGGTTAGCCCTAGGCAATATGCATGAAAGACTAGGGGGTGGCTCCTGGCACACAGTATGTTATTATGGATGACAGGAAGACCCGGGGGTTAGCCCTAGGCAATATGTATGAAAGACCAGGAGGTGGCTCCTGGCGCATTGTATGCTATTATATATGAAAGACCAGGAGGTGGCTTCTGGCACACTGTATGCTGTTTAGCTAAGTAGAGTAGTATGTACGGTTGTCTTTGTGATACTTGCATTAAAGACCAGGGGGTGGCCCTTGGCACATGTCTGTAAGACCAGGGGGTGACCCTTGGCACTTGTCTGTAAGACCAGGGAGCGGCCCAGGCTTGACCCAGAAGACCACGCGCGGCCCGTGGCATAGTAGCAAGACTATGTTTGGCACATAGCACCTTACTTGATTATGGATAAGTAGGTTATGTATGGTTCTTGGCTATGAATGGTTTGTATGGTATATGGTATCTGGGGAACTCACTAAGCTTCGTGCTTACGGTTTGCAGTTTTGGTTTCCGGTACTTCCGGTAGCGGATGATGGAGCTCGGGATGATCGCATGGCACACACCATAGATTAGTCAGCCTGGGAATGTTTTACTCTGATAATGAACATGTGTTTTGAAAACTAATACTCTGTTTATGTTTTGAAATGATGATTTTACGTTAATTAATATTTTATTAAAAGAAATTTTTAGCCATGAATTTTGGGACGTTTCAAGAAGCCTTGATAAAAGATTATCAAAGCATTGGGTATTAGAAATATGAACTTAAGGAAATTCAATAGGCATTGTTTTTCTGGAAGTTAAGATGGTTTCTGAATACATGTCAAAGCTAGTGGGAGCATAAGTGTTATGTTTATAATAATCATCTTGATAGTGGGAGCATAAATGTTATGATTGTATGATTATTAAGGCAAGTATTGCAAGTTAGCAATATTAATTATAGAAAACAAGAGTCATACCTTGCATAGTTGTAAGGGTTGAATAGTTGTTTTGCTATAATTAAGGGAGAGAATATTATGCTTCATTTAAAATCTGAAGGCTTAGGTTGTGGAATGTTAATAATTTAGTCAAGGAAACATAGTGTGTTCTCAAATTTCGATTATGATTACGGCGTTCCTCTTCATAGTTCGAATTTTGAGAACGTAGCACATAAAATATTATAGCAGAAGATTGATAAAGTATCGAATCTTCATGTAAGACATTATGCATCGTGTCCCATACGCTTCAGGTATAGGATTGATTGCAAATGCTATAATATTTGACCATTCTAAAATTTTCCAAATTTATAGCGCATTTAGAGGGAAAAAGGACAAGAATCGGTTTTGACTAAGATAATTAAACAACTATCAAAGGACAATCCAAAGTTCGCCTAGGATTGGTCGCTTGTGAGTAGTTAGAAGTATAGTATTGGATGGAACATATCGACATTATTATGAATAGAAAAGATTCTATTAAGAATGAGTTGTCATATGGAAAGTATGGAAAGTTTTCCATATTTGGAATTGAATATTGAAAATCTATGTCTAGATTAGAAACTTTTATGCAAAAGGATGTTCAAAGGAATGTACTTTGAGTGAGAGACATCATATCTAAGGAATTGTCTTGTAACAATCTCCAATAGAGGACTTTGTAATTTCATTGGCAATAGTCATTGTGAATTTAGTGCAGTGACATTACAAAAGGATCATTGCATAAAATGTTAGAATCTAGCATATTCCATAAGTGGCAAGAATTAGATATTCTTTCACTTGTGAAAAGGATTGGGAGTTGTGAAATGAGTATGATTGGAAATGTGTTCATTTGATCTATTTCACAAAGTAAGAACCATAGGTAAACATTGTGTGCATGCTATGAGCATGGGACAAGTGTAATAATTCAAGTAAGAAGTTGATTACCCGAAACAACAAATAATGAGTAATCGATATGGTGATAAATAAAAGGTGTTTTATTTATGCTCAAAGGTTTGAGGCCATATAGGATTAGTATTATTCTTGTGTTTCACTTTGCATGTTTTGACTTCCTGAATAATTTATTTGGTTTAGAACAGTCAAATTATTCGAACGGGCCATAGTCGTTCATATGTTGGAAGTAGGTATGAATAAAGACTGTCGTGAATTGGTGTGTGGGTTGTCTAAAGAGTATTAGACATAAGCAAATGTTTGCTGCAACATTCATGAGTGCTTATGAATATGATTTGAGCATTGGATTAAACCCACGCTCACTTGGATCACTCCATGAATTGTATCACGAGTGATTGGTGAGACGATAACATCTTATATTCTTGAAACCGAGATGTGTGAGTTGTATCTTGCAAATCGGTTGCACATTGATAATATGTAAACGCACCAGTAACTTGATGTCATAAAACATATTGTTGTGTGTAATTCGGTGAGTGAGTGCAAGCGAGCATTGAATCAAAGTTTATCCGTTCCTTTTATCCAAAGTAGGATAAAAGCGATATCTTTGGGCCCCTCGATGATTTAGTGATGACAAACGTAAATGCTCGGCCAGGCTAGGGCTAATTTGATTTGTTCAATTAGTCAGTCATCATAAATCGGAAGTCGAGAAATAGTATAGAGAGAATGATTAGAAATCATGTCTCATACGATATCTAGAATGGAGGAATATATGATCCCTTATCTAAAGGACACGCATATCTGATAAGATCAGAGTTGACAGCGGCTTTGGAAAGCTACAATTGCAGATCAGGATCTGAAGTCATACGCATAATAGTTATTAGACTTATCCAAGTGAGAGATTGTTGGATTAGTGCCTAAGTCCATAACTATTTTGGTATGTACTTGACCCGATGGTGCATGGTCCTTTTGGGTTGCCTTCACCAAAGTAACTTGATAGAATGAATTATGGAGAGAAATGATTAAATATGATTTATTAATATATTATGAGAATAATACATTAAAGGAGAAATCATATCGTTTAATTAATATTAGTCAAGAATTAATAAGAATTAAGTTTGTGGCTAAAAGAGACTAATTAAACTTAAGGGACTGGAATTGTAATTATAAGATAATTGCAATTGGGCTATGGATTGCCTTATATTATAAGGTTGGACGAATTCTATGGGGAAACCCATAGGAAATCGTCCAAGCCTTTAAGGAAAGGAGTCCATGGGTTGCTTAGGGCTTAAGCATCCAAATTAGGGTTTCCTTGTTAGATAACCCTAATAGCCTCATTATATATAGAACCCTTATGCTCCAAAAACGTGGTGAACTAATGGTCTAGGGTTTCCACACGTTTTGAGAGCCTCCTTCTCTTCTCCTCTTCATCCTTTTGCTCTTTGTGTTTGTGAACCATTAGAGGAGTAACATTTGTGACTCTAAGCTTTCTAAAGTCAATACAAGAAGGATTTGAGATTGTTATTGCTACATAACAATCAAGGTATGATCTAAACCCTTATATATATTATATTGATTATCATACACTAGATCTAGGGTTTATAGTCTTAGATGAATTGCATGTACAATAGAGAAACCTAGATCCAAGCATTAGGGTTTGTATAAGCACATAGGATGTTCTTGTAGCTAAACCCATCATTTTTACCATTGTACTACTATTGATGAGACCTTCAATTCTCATTTAGATTGCGTTGGACAAAAATCATTTGATCTTTATTTCGAGTTTTGAGCTGTCTATTGCTATTCTGAAACTTAGAAAAATCATAACTTCCTCATACGAAGTCAGATTTGGACGTTCTTTTTATGAAAACGCTCAATTTAATGTATTCTACGACTTTCATATAGATTGTTTAGGCTAAAAAGCGCTCTATCAAGAACTCACTTTTTATGACACATAGTGTCGTGCCGGTTCCGACGCGAAACTTCGATGGGTCATAACTTCTTCGTTATAATTCGGATGTTATTGTTCTTTATATTTTTGAAAACCTTGTTACGATATCTATCACTTTTTACATCCTAATTGAGATTTTTGAACATTTCATTTTTGACACTATTTTTATTATTTCAAAAATAGGTTACAATATTTGATTTTAAATCAGTGCATTGACTTGAAATATCGGGTTGTTACACATTGGCGTGTTAGAAAACAACCATCTAGGCCAATGACACTTCGAAAACCCCTAATACACCCATGCTTTATATCCTAGAAACATACGTAGAATCTTCTAAATACACTGCTACCATCTTCTTTGATATCAACTTCATCCTTTGATATACTACTAGAGTTTGATTTGATGATCTCTACTCCATGCATATTCCCATATACGAAAAATATCTCTTGCTTTATTCTTAACCCTATAGCACTGTCCCATAGACACAATACATAAAAACTTCTTATTAATTTCTTCTTTCATCTCCTTAGCTTTCATTTTTGGTCTAGTACTCTATTTTTTAAAGAAATGTTTGTCTATCCAGTCATGATTAACCAATGTGGCATGCTTGTACTCTCTAACACAACGCCCTTAATTTGAAATAATTTTTCTTTGTTTATCTAGGATGCTCACAGCTTGAAGGTACGCATCTTGCCTTTATTGTTAAAACCACATTTTGCTTGAAGACTTGTACTAGAAGATTTGGTCACCTTAACTAGATAACCATTGCGAAATGCATATTTAGTCAGTCAGAATCATAACTTAGTTCAATTAGCATAATTTTCACCAAAATGTGGTTTCATTTTCTTCCAATGAATAGAAGGGTTATGAACACTAAATTGGGTTGGATCTTGATCAACCTCATCCTCGTCATCATCCATTTCATTATCAGAATGAAATTATTCTCTAATGACTTCATCAACATTTTCCCTCTCATTGTAAACAGGAACATTGCAGAAATCATAAAAGAAGGCATTAAAAGGTACCTTTAAATGATGATAACTAATGTGTTCATCTGCATCACAGTCATCCAATTCTTCATCAACAGGAAATGTCCTTTCTGATTCACTCTTTAATTGACTCAAATTCACTTTCTTCAAAATTGGAGTTGTAATATGGTCCCCTTTCCATTTGATCGGACAGTTACACTTTCTCATCTTAGGTTGTGGTTTCTTCATCTTATGCTTTCACCTTTCTTCTTGTAATTGGGTGGTTTTCCTATATTCACATGGTAACGTCGGTACAAAATCTTTGGAGTTATAGTTGTTGTAAACCCTTGTTAATGAGGGTAGAAAAACTTTGTCTTGTGCATGACTGTGTTTTGTCGGGAGGTTGAATGAGGGGGAGGGGATGATTGACAAAGGATTTAATGAACCTGATGACATGTATAATGGCTCGCAAAAGGTATTGGGGAGAGGTAATCGGTTAACCGACTGTAATAGGTCATATGGTTATATTTAGGAGAAATCAATAACACGGTGTCAAAATTGAGACAAAAAAAAAATACGATGTAATATTAGAATTTTTATGTAAACTTAATGTCTTTTGTGCTATTTTCCATTTATTTTCAGTGATGACAGTGAAAACAAACTTAAGTTGGTCTAGTGAAGTATTATTATAAAGTGAACTTGCAAATGTTTAGAGGTGGTTGTGCGTGCTAGAAAAATGTATTGTTGTTATTGTGAGTTCGTTGATAAATTTTAATGGTATGTATTCTTATTTTATTACAATCCGATAAAAAATATGATCAAAGAAACTTATATTTTTTTTATATTATTTGATTATTTTTAATGAACAACTTTTTATTTTAATATTTTAAACTAATTAAACATGTTAAAGAAATTCAATAAATCCTTCTATTACATATTTCATTTAATTGTTTATTTACTTGATACTTTAATTTAATCATAACAAATATAAATGTATACTTTATTTAATATATAAATGTTTCGGGAAAAGTATTCAATGAGAGGCTAATAGTGCCAATAAAAGGATGGGAATAATGCAATTTGATGAAGAAAAAAGAATAGCTTAATTGCCTTTAAAGCACTTTCAAATGGACCCATGCCTTGTCTTCTCAATACCTCCCCCTCCATGATTTGATTTTCAATTTTCCATTTTTTTCATTTTCCCATCTCTCTTCAATTATATATCTTCAAATTCCTTTCTCTGTTCTTTAGAAAACTCATCTTAATTATTTGCTATATTAATCTGATGTCTAATGATCAGCAGATTAAGGGAAGATCTGAAATAGGTGAAGGATCATCAAGGGGTGGCCGAGGTGGAGGATCAGGAGGAGGAGGAGGAGTAGGTGGTGGTGGCGGTGTACTTCTACCTTCTGATTCACAATCAGCACCGGCAGCACCACCTCAACTAAGCCGATATGAGTCACAGAAGCGGCGTGATTGGAACACTTTCGGACAGTACTTGAAGAACCAAAGACCACCAGTGGCTTTGTCTCACTGTAGCTACAGTCATGTACTAGATTTCCTTCGGTACCTCGATCAGTTTGGAAAGACTAAGGTTCACTTACAAGGTTGTGTATTTTTCGGTCACCCTGATCCAGCTGGCCCTTGTACTTGCCCACTTAGGCAAGCTTGGGGCAGCCTTGATGCCCTTATAGGGCGTCTTCGTGCAGCTTATGAAGAAAATGGTGGATTGCCTGAAATGAACCCGTTTGCTAGTGGAGCAATACGTGTTTACCTACGTGAAATTCGTGATTCGCAAGCCAAAGCAAGAGGAATTCCTTATAAGAAGAAAAAGAAGAAGAGAAACACTCCGATTCTAAAAGCAAACGAAGAATCATCAAGTTTCCGAATGCAGCAATCATGATGTCTGGTTCTTCTTCTTCTTCTTCAAGAAACTTCAAGAAACTGGTAAAATCTTTGTACTAATTAATTATTGTATGCTTGACTTTTGTTTTTTTCTAAACATATAAACTACGCTCGTAAATGGGTTTTTCTTAAAGATTAATTGATCATAACTCTATGTATGACAAACACTAGATTAATTTTCCAAAAAGCATTTCTTTTGGGAAGAAAAGCAAACCCTAGCAGACTGCATATAGTCTCAGAAACCCTAATTTGCATGGAGAACACTAATTCAATTCTCTCTCTCTCTATCTTCATAACTGGTTCCTTCTCAAAAAATAAAAAATAAATTTAATTTTAATTGTTTTAAAACGTTTGAAATATTATTGTCAATTTTTTTAATGAAAATGCTCCTTTATTAATCACTATTTGGAAATAGCCACCCTTGTCTCTTTTGGGATTCTACACTAATTGAAGCGACCATCAAGATTTGGTTACATTACTATAAGTAAACACAGTGAATTAATTAATAAACAATGTAGCATACATTAACAGTGTGTTTTTTGTTGAAGCAATGTATAAGTTCTAATTTAATCCACTCTACCTGCTTGAATAGTGTCTATATTGATTTATTTTACTTTATTTTTAGAAATATAACACTCAAATACATACACTGACCATTCAAACAATTTCCCACTAACATTTTTGTTTGTATCATATGGTCAGCAAAAACAATATACATTTTGTTATTTAGTTAAATTAAGTAAAAAAGTAGACTTACAAAACACAATACTGTAATTCATTAAATTACCGGAGTTGTTTTACAAAAACAAGCTATCCTAATTAAGATTGAAAAATGTGGGATTCGAAATTCGAATAATTCTTTGCCTAATGCTTAAATCTCGTAAGTGATTTCCACAGTGAATTACCTGAATTTGATTGGGCAAATTAAAAAAAATTAACGATAACTAATCATATATAATATATAAGATTCAAACGTATTACTGACGTATCTATTCAATTACTCATTTAAATGTTGTCCAAAACCGGTTTTTGCATATATTGTAATACTAAATCCTAGATCGTCAAATCAACAATGCGTTATTTATTCGTTAGCATATTTTTTTTCTTTACAAGAAATCAAATTCTAGGCTTATCGATCAAAGATAACTTAATCTATTGATTTTTAATTACATTGTTTTATGATGAATGATAATTCTCTTTGACTGTTCGTGCTCCTATTAGCATATCCTAAAATCGAGATTACATATTATTGTCTTTTTCTCTTCTTGGTTATATATGTATTCATATATACAAATTATTTGCATTACAACACATGCATACCCACCTATATATAATTTGTATGTATGTACATTATATAATTCATAAAGATTTTTCTATTGGCTAGTATGATTGGTGTCGAACCCTCTTATACGATCTCTCCATTCTTATAATTCTCTTATACTAGCCTCCGGTTATTCATTTTGTCAACTGATTAACAACTCCTCCATAGCTTGACTATGTTGTAGACTTTCATTTGGTTTCTCTACTATCATGCGGGTCATTGTTTGATAACAGTTCACCTGTTCCGATTATTTTTTACATGCATATATAAGTCCACAAAATTGAAGTAATAACAAAGTAAATAATTAGATCTTATTATATATCAAGATATTTCATTGAAAAATATTCTATTCTTTGAAAGCTTTATAATAATTGCATTTCAGGTGGACATGAACATAAAAGATTTCAAGCTCTCAATATAAATCAAGGACTTCCAGTAGAGTTGATACAGCTTCTGGTACTCCATTGAGGCAAAACGCCTCCATTTCTAGAGCTGTGGTTTGGGTATGATGCTATATAAGTATATTAATAAAGAGATAAGCTATTATTTATAAATATTTATATTTCAGCAAAGCAAAGATAATTAGTCGATAGATCTATATATTGTCGATATTAAATGTTTTTTATTTATTATATTGGGAAATGCAGGTTTTTGAAGCTTACTTAATTACCCTTTTATATATATATATATATATATATATATATATATATATATATATATATATATATATATATATATATATATATAAATAGTATTAACAAATTAAAAAGTTGTTTTTGTGTGATGAATAGTGTTACACCAAATATAGAGGCCACTATTCAATTACACAATTTTTGTGTTGAGTTTAGTGGTCTATTGGAACATATTTTCATACTAAAACACTATTTTTGTATATTTGGAGTTATTCAAAGTAACCTTAATTAATAACAGTACCTATAATAATTGTCTAAATCATTTATATTAATTAATCCACCAACAACTCAATTAAGCTTTTATAATGCCTTTCAAATAACTCCGTATATATTATATGTTTTACCACGCAAGTTCTCAAAGCAATAGAATTCTTGCTATTTAAGCTTCTACTTCAACAACAATTCTCAAGTTCTCAAAGCAATAGAATTCTTGCTATTTAAACTTCTACTTCAACAACAATTCTCAAGAATGGTTTTACAGTCACTTAAGTTATTATATAGATGATCAGCTACCAACAAAGGATATTGTCATAACATCTCACTTATTAAATTATCACCTATCCACAATAGATATTTATGTAAGATAATCGTTATGTGGCTTACCATACTCATTGGATATTACCACACAGTACTTGTTGTGTGACTCATCATACTCGTTACATATTTCTGTTAGGTACTCTTACTGTGACTCACCATACTCATTAAGTAATACCAGAAGCTTCAAGTTATATGGATTATTATATATTCATCGAATATTATCATTAAGTACCCATTATGTGATTTACCATACAATCTATTCGCCATCAACAATTAACGCCACTTAGCTATAGTATTACACCAACATAATTCCCTTTTCAAATAACAAGAAACAACTATGATGTTACAGCCATGAAGGCTACCATTTCAGGTAACAAAAAATAACTATGGTATTACGACCACAGAGGCTACCATTTTAGCTAACAACAAAATACTATAGTATTTTGGTAATAGAGGCTAGCATTCAGCTAACAATAAACAACTATGATATTACGACCACATGGGCTATCATTTGAACTAACAAAAAACAATTATGGTATTACAGCCACATTGGATACCATATCAGCTAACAAAAAACAGCTATGGTACTACAACCATAGAGGCTACCATTCAGCTAACGGCTTCCTATATTGTACCATCACAATCAACAACAGTCTTAGCTATAACATAACATTATATATAAACAAATACTAATAAACAACTCGGTTATGCATGGTTAGTTATATCATACAACATAACTATACTAAGTTTCTCAACCATATATTCTTATTCCTAAACACAATAATAATAGTCTATAAATCTAAACTATGAGAGCTTATCATTCATTGCAACTATGATATATAATAAATCTCAGATGTAATAGCTTTTTGGACCATACATCAATACCCTACTATAAATGTCGACTATTGCAGTTTACTAACTCATACAACATTGATAAATAATAATTAACATATATCATCTCACATATAACATAATAATATCCACATATCCAGATATTAATTATCTAGTAGGGAAGCATGGTAAATCACCTTGTAATGTTTTGAATATATGTAATTACAACTATTGAAGCCCCACCACTGCTTTATTTCTATAACCAGTCAAAATCAAATACTTATTTATACATCATAACGAATTAACTGTGAACACAATGCATCGATCAACTTATGTATCATGAGTTAAGGTACATCTCATTTATGCATACCTCATCTTCAACGTTTCCATTTTAATTATGGGGCTCAACATCTTCATCAAAATTAATTATACTCTAGGAATAGGTTGTGTATATGTATCAATTCATTAAGGTATAATTATGTACAATTTCACTTATATCATATTTCATCAAAATTAGGGTTTAAGACCTTTTTCCCCAATTGAAGTAATTAGCCTTGATTTCATCATATACTATCTAACAACATGATTACTAAGCTCATTTCAACATAATATTAAGATTTATTTCCATAAAACACATACATAAGCTAAAATTTAATCATTAATCCAATTATTACACCAACAACACCAATCATGCTTGATAGTGAAGATGAAGTTTACCTTAAATCAAAGTAATGGAGTTTGATTCTTACTTGCATTTAGAGACTTCTAAAAGGATTTGGCTCACTAAAAACATTCATAGTAGCTCTCTAAGGTGTTTACGGATGAGATAAGATCCAAGAGGATCGACTTATGCCTTAATATCCAGTTATGACATTCGAACTCGGGACACGACCTGTGTCTCCATTCATACAACATGTGTCTCACTTAATGATGTTTAGAATTACAACATACTTCATAAAAAAAGGTTTTTGGGTGTACGAAGGCAACACATGACCTGTATCCATTGTTCCTTCCTATTTGAGCAATGTACTCTACATTCTAATTTTGAATACCATAGTTTCTTCATACATGCTCAAACTTTGATGATATTAATATACGTAGAATGATATTAGAGTCAACTAAAACTTTCATTTTTATTTCTTCAGCTAAAAATATTTTTACTTATAGAGTTGTAAACAAATAGATACACATGAGTTTCCTTTATAACTACATCAACACATAGTTTTCACAATTATTTAATACAGTCTAGCGAAATACATGTCTTAACCCATTATTTAACTTTTTAAACATGTTACACCTCCATGTTTTTATTATCTGTGAGAAATAGGTGTTACAAGCTCTCATCCTTTCAAAAGATTTCTTCCTTAGAATCATTTTAGAATTGGCGAATGTATTTAGATTTAAACTTTCCTTAACTTCCCATGACATGAGCTGCTAAGGCTTATCATTGTACTCATCCGTATCAACCATAATTTTTAACTACAACATCTTATCAGGATTAAAAAACTTTAATAATTAGTGATATTCAACTATGATTCTCAAAAAATTTCAACTAAAATGTTTGTTGAAATCACACAATTTCATTATGGTGGCTCACATACATTTATCATTCTTCTGCACTATGACATTTTCTGATTATGATTTGTTAAATACATTTTTGTTAAATCATACCATATAAATAACATATACTATTCAATTGAGAACGCAGCTCAACATGTCATATCTTCCTAATCCACTCGTTGATCATCATATTAGATTTAATGGAATGATATAAAATTTCATAATCGTAGGTTTTCAATGACCCATTCACCATATAAAAGTAATGTTTTTGGTTTTGCTACAAACATCACAATACTCATTTCCAAATCATAAATCAAACATATTTCCTCTATTGTTTATCAAGGTTGTAAAAGTCGCTAGACAGTGGTCGGGTGGTCGAATGAGGTTAAAGGACTAATCGGTCTAGGCGAGGATTAATCAGCGCCTAGGCAGAGACCCTTAATTGTAATCGAATTTATATTTTAAAAATTAAATATTACATATATCCTAACAAATAAGAAAATAACAATAAAAATTTGGCATATTCAGTCGTATAAATATTTAAGTCATCATATACAATATTTTTTAGGCCAATTAGGGATCTTTTTAACAGTTTTAGTCATCACTCATCATAATTTATCCACCCAATTTCATAAATTTGACTAATCAGGGATTATTTTGAAAATTTTGATTGTCTGACTTTTTACCGGCTTAGACCGTGTAGATCGCCTAGGATCGCCCAGGATCGCCTATGGCCGCCTATAGTTGCCCATGACCATCTCCACGTAACTCGACCGACTAGCAGTAATGGTAGACTGACTCCACCTAACTCGACCGACTAGCATTAATGGTAGACAGTAAGAGGCTTCCTAGCGCCTAGGCACCGACTAGGCCGATTTTTACAACACTGTTGTTTATAACTTTCTCTCCGAATAAAAGATCAATCATCTCCTTCATATTAAAACACATTCACAAGAATTCATGAATCGTCACTATATGCATCATAATGATCTTTTTCTTATAGTAACAACAATACTAGAGCTTCTAATAAGGCTCATTGAAGATGATGAAATGCCACTTGTGATACTTCCGATCATTTAAATTCTTCCATTTTTCTTGTCAACTTGATCTACTAAAATGTTATGTTGTTATCATCTATAATCTCCATTGTATTACCGCTTCATTTTTAATAAGATCAACTTCAACACTTTTATTACTTACAACATATCCGAGAAGATGAACTTCTTTAAGTCAAAGTTTCGTATCTAAAGAACTCTTCATACAATCTCTCGTTTTGAAAAACGATGCAACGTACAAATGACCCAAGATCAAAACTATTGATTCTAAAAGAATACCCAGGATAATCTTGCCCAAACCACGTTGATTCAATAAATATCGTGGGATTGGCTTCAAAATTCGGTAAACACACAAAATTTTGAGAGAAAAATGAAAGTTCTTTAAACTGATCAATGACCATCCAAATTACATTAGAAAGACTTAAATAAGAAGCAGAATTTTAAAAGAAACCCTAAAGAGACATGGGCCAAACACAAACCTATAAACAAAGTCCAAAAATTATGAAAAAAACACAAAAATATCCATAAGTCCAATTTAGAAAACGATTTCTGGACTAAAAAATGGGTAAGTCCCCTTTGGGTACCTATCTAGACATGCTCCTTACTTCAAGCTTCGATTTGACTAGTCGTAGGCCCAAAACGGAGATCCGTAGCCAAAGTTATGGCCATTTCCGTGAAGCCCCTTTAGTTACACGATCATGGGCCTCTTGGAACGCAAGGGCCCAATCCTCCACACTGGGGCCCGCATCATCCCCTCCTGGGTAGACAAAATTCGACCTCGAATGTGTAATAGGCTAATCATTGGAAGAAACTTCATGAAAAGGAAGTAAGGCTGTGTTTGATATTGTCTGATTGGGTCTGAGTCAGACATATGGGCTGACTCCGTCAGACATTTTCTGTTTGATGATACGCTTTCTCGGTCAGCCGTCTGGCCCAAATGTCTTTCCCGGTTAGCTTTGTAACATATGCTGACTGGGAACAAGGACGTTCCTACCCCTCTATTTCTTTCTTCCCTCGTTACCCTCTTCAATCGTAACCTAAAAAACGCAACGCACAAAAATCGCCGCCTCCTCCATCGACAGTTCACCGTTCATCTCGCCGGTTGTCGCCATCTAGCTGCTGTCTCGCCACCATCTCGCCGGCTAAAGAGAAGTTGCCATCTCCGATCAAGTTCTCTCGCTTTCCCTGTCATTAACTATTCATCAAAAACTGGTAATTCTTCTCCTTTTACGTTAATAATGTTTGAAATCAGAATCGGTTATCTTTGATGTTATGCAATCTGATGTATAATCCATAAAATTAGAATCTGTTAAATATAAAAAATAAAATAAGAGTTTGTTCTTGTTTGATACTCAACTTCGATGACAGGAAAAAGAAGAAAAGAAACTTTCTGATCACATGAATTGAATATTCATTATACTGAAAGTAAGGAAAAAGAAAACTACTACTTTATTCATTATCACTAAAGCCTATATATAGGCTTCAAAATATCCATGTGAATCATGAATTGAAGCCATGATACGTACTCCTCCTCAAGAAGGAATGAACCCAAATATCAATTCTAGATAATGACCAAGCTAATGACCAAGTAGACTTCCATAAAATCCGGTCAACCCAAATATCAATTCTAGATAATCACCTATTAACTAAAACAAAAATAAAAAACATAAAACTTATTAAATTCAAAGTTTCAGCAACTATCTCAAACCAATTAACCTAACTCTAATAAATTTGAAATTGGAATTAAAAATTAATTACATGTATCTTTAGAAAATCTAGATAAAGAAGGAATGAACAAGAACAATAATTCCAACCATTCAAAGGGATCATTCTAGGGGCAGTTTGGGAATAAAAACCATGGTATAGAAACGACGACAGCACTGTTCACGTTTTCAGCCTCCTGCTATCACGTTCCCAGTCACCTTGAAAAATAATTTGATGTTGAAACGACTGTGAGTAAAAAATGAAGTTTGAAATATGTAACTATATCGTAGTAGATTGCTATTATTGTTTTGAGTTATTGCCCTTTTTGTGAAATCAGAAATCAAAATTTGGTTTTGTAATAAAAAATTGTTCTTGGTCTAATGTTATGACAATATGTACGTTTTCATAACTATTCAGCAACTTAATCCATCACTGCATATAACAGCAGGATAAAATGGTCATTTTTCATCACTCAACACATTCAGTCAGATGTACAATCAAACAACATGATTGCTTACTCAGTCAGGATTTCTTACCCAGACAGACCTTTCCCAGTCAGCACTTTCTCAGTCAGCAACTATCAAACGGGGCCTAAATGTTTCACATTGAAAATATCATAAGATCGAACGAGACTTGGCAACTTCAGACAATAAGCATTGGAATTGATCTTCTCCACGATCTCCACATGTCCAATATTCTTGGATGATAGCTTGTTGTACTCATCAATCGAAAAACGATCCTTAGTCAAAACAGCCCAAACAAAGTCACCCCCTCAAAATCAACTTGCCTATGTTTTTTTACCTGCATCTTGCTTGTACTTGGAGTTGGCTCGAATCAAGTTTTCATGAACAACCTTATGAACATCATGTAGACCGTCAACAAAATCCTTCACTTTCTTTGGAACAACACCAGAAATAGGAAGCGACATCAAATCAAGTGGTCCTCGAGGTTGAGCAAAATAGACCACTTGAAATGGACTAAGTCCAGTACATCGGTTGATTGCAAGATTATGAGCAAACTCAGCTTGACATAGTTTCTGATCCCAACTCTTCACATGATCACCCACCAAACGCCGCAAAATATTACCAAGAGACCGATTGACAACTTTTGTTTTCCCATCTGTTTGAGGATGATAAGCACTACTAAAGCTAAGCTGAGTGCTCACCATTTTCCACAAGCTACGCCAAAATGACTCAAAAACCTAGTGTCTCGATCAGAAACAATTAAAGATGGCAAGCCATGCAAACGTTATATGTCTCGAAAGAATAATTGAGCCACATTAATTGCATCAGTCGTCTTTTTACAAGGGATAAAGTGCACCATATTGGAAAAATGATCAACAACCACAAAGATTGAATCATTGCCCCGTTGAGTCCGTGGTAACCCCAACACAAAATCCATGCTTATATCCACCCAAGGTTGAGACGGAACAGGTAAAGGCATATAGAGTCCAGCATTGGTATGCGTACCCTTCGAAACCTGGCAAATTCTACACTGTTTAACATATCGATCCACCTCCTTACGTATAGTAGGCCAAAAGTAAGATGATTGCACCAACAGTAAAGTGTGATCTCGCCCGACATGCCCCTAACCATGCAACTCCTTGATGATTTGAAGACGAAGACTAGAATTGGGGACACAAAACTGATTCCCTTTGAAAAGGAAATCGTCATGAACTAGAAAATCAGACCTCCGCCCAGATTGTATATCCTGTAGAATAACAGAAAAGTAAGGATCAACAACCAACTGCTCCACAAGGACATCCAACCCTGGCACACCAACCCTCATGGAAACTAGCAAATTACTTCTTCTGCTCAAAGCATATGTCACCTGATTCGACACTCCAGACTTGTGCTTTACAACAAAAGTGAACTTTTACTAGAATGCCATCCACCGCCCATGCTTATGTGTAACGACGTAAATTTTCAAAACAATTTTCCATTTTTTTAATCATACTTTTAATCATCAAAACAATATCAAAATATAATGTATCCAATGTTATCATAACAAAAAAATTCCCAGAATCTAAAACATAATCTCCATGAGTGTGTACGGATCATGTCGGCGCCTTCCCGCGATCCTCACCAATACCTGAAACTCATAACACAACAACTGTAAGCATAAATGCTTAGTGAGTTCCCCAAAATACCACATACTACACATACGCCTTTCCAGGCCATGACTCTATAGGATTTTCCAATCCATATGTCTTAGGGGACTTCCGTCCCGAATCCCGGAAGACCTTCCAGTCATACCCGTATCGACCTTCCGGTCCGTAACCTCTTGACCTTCCGGTCCGTAACCTCTTGACCTTTCGATCCATAACCTCTTGACCTTCCGGTCTATAACATACATAACATTCATAACAACATACAACTCATACATCTCATAGCATATAAGACCTTCCGGTCACACGTAGGTACCCTTCCAGGTACAGTATAGTGAGAAGACTCACCTCAATGAAGTCGGATAAACTCTCGTGCTCGACGTGCCGACTTAGCCTCCTCCTATTATTCAAATAACATCCTGATCAGAATTCTCTCATGATCTCATCTCTACAAACTGGGGAGAAGGCCATTCTACCCTACCCTGAACTCTCCTGAATCAATCTTGACCAAAACCCTAAAGTCAACAAAAGTCAATGGTTAAACTTTAACCCGACTCGACGAGTGCACATGGTCGACTCGGCGAGTCCATGCGGGTTCTTTGAATCCTTTCAGCCTCTCTTGTCTCATCGAGTCATCATTCCACTCGACGGCTTACACCTGTCACGAATCGCGGGGCAACCCCGACTCGACTCGTTGAGTTCGTTCATGGACTCAGCGAGTTCATTCCATGCTCACACTCAAATGACCTTATGAGGTCAGATCTGTTCCTCTAATCCATAGATCTAACCTCCCCAAGATCAATAAACACGTAAAGGTTCGAACTTGATACTCATGCAACGTCGAAATGACACTACTTGATGATTTAACCCCAAATACAACATTCTAAGTCCATTTCTTCCATAAATTAACATAAAGCAAGATGGATAACATTCTCTGGACCACTATGGGTCCAGATCTGAAGGCTAAACATGATAAGGGACCACATTCCCAACAAATCATCCCAATAAAGGGTATAGGAAACCCTAGATCCATGGATCTTTAACAAAACAGAAAGAGGGTTGATATGTTACCTCAAAGATGATGCCCTCTGCTTGTAATCCACAAATATGCAACCTCCTTGGCCTCCTCTAAACTGGAATCAACTTCTTCATGCAAAACAAACCCACAAAGGTCCAATAATGGCTTCTTCTCTCTCTCAAACGCTCAAGCACTATTAGGGTTTCTCTCAAGGGTCTGGTAGCCGCAAATGGTAGCTATAAGGGTCCTTAAATAGGTCCCAAACCCGAGAAATTAGGGTTTCATTAAATAGCGTGGACTCGCCGAGTCCTTCATTAAATCAGACCAAAAGATGCGTGATCCCACTCGGCGAGTCTGAGCGCCAACTCGCCGAGTCTCTCTCATATATTTAATATAAATACTTAACATAGGATACCTGTGAATCTGGATGTTACAATTTTCCCCCACTAGAATCAAACTTCACCCTCAAAGTCCTGCTCGACAAACAACTCTGGATGCTACTCCCGCATCTCCAACTCCGGCTCCCAGGTCAGCTCGGACCCTTTCCGATGTTGCCACTAGACCTACACCAGTAACACCTCCTTGTTCCTCAGAACTTTGATCTTCCGATCCCGGATCGCGATTGGCCTTTCCGCATAATTCAGACTCGCATCCACCTGAATATCCTCCAAAGGTACCACTGCCGACTCATCGGCTATACATTTCCTCAACTGCGACACGTGGAAGGTGTCATGAATCTGGCTCAACTCCACAAGTAGCTCTAACCGATATGCTACCTTTCCCACCCTTGCGGTCACCCTGAATGGACCGATGTACTGGGGCCCCAGCTTGCCTCTCTTCCTGAATCGGATTACTCTTTTCCAAGGAGATACTTTCAGGAGTACAAAGTCCCCCACCTGGAACTCCATCTCGGATCGTCGCCGATCCGGATAACTCTTCTGACGACTCTGAGTCGCCAGTATCCTCTGTCTAACCCGCTGTATCTGCTCTGCCGTCTGAAGTACTATCTTAGTTCTACCCATCACACGCTGCCCTACCTCTCCCCAGCAATATGGGTGTCCGACACCTCCTCCCATACAACAACTCGAAGGGAGACATACCAATAGTAGAATGGTGGCTGTTGTTGTACGAAAACTCAGCCAACGGCATATATGTGTCCCAACTTCCTCCGAAGTCCAACACACATGCTCGGAGCATGTCCTCGAGCGTCTGAATCGTCCGCTCACTCTGTCCGTGTGTCTGGGAGTGGTAGGCGGTACTAAAATGCAATCTCGTACCCAACTCCTCGTCGAACTTCCTCCAGAACCTGGAAGTGAAACATATATCGCGATCTGACACAATCGAGATCGGCACTCCATGACGCGATACCACCTCCCTCACATACAACTCTGCCAACCTCTCGGCAGAAGATCCCTCATTGATAGCAAGAAAATGCGCGCTCTTCGTCAGTTGGTCGAAGATCACCCAAATTGCATCGACACCCCTTGCGTTTCTTGGCAATTTGGTGATGAAGTCCATGGAAACCTGTTCCTACTTCCACTGGGAACCTCAAGCGGTTACAACTTGCCATGCGGACACTGGTGCTCCGCCTTAACCTTGCGACAGGTCAAGCACCTCTCGATAAACCACGCGACATCCCTCTTCATACAGGGCCACCAATAATCTTTCTTTAGGTCCAAATACATCTTTGTGGCCCCGAGATGGATTGAGAATCTCGATCTATGCGCCTCCTCCATCAGAATGGTACGTGTCCCGCCTGCATACGACAGCCAAATCCGACCTCGAAAGGTCATTAATCCTCGACCATCGGTAACAAACCCAGGTACCTGTCCAATCACCCGCTCCCTCCTGCGGTTCTCCGGCCTCACGGCCTAAGCCTGGGCCTCCCGAATGGTATCCAACACCAGAGTCATCACTATCAATCTCGTACAAGTGCCTCAAATCGGGACACTTTCCGCCCTTCGGCTCAGCGCATCAGCTACAACATTAGCTTTGCTCGGGTGGTACAGGATCTCACAATCGTAATCCTTTACCACGTCCAACCATCTCCTCTGACGCATATTTAGATTGGGCTGATCCATCAAATAATTGAGGCTCTTGTGGTCCGTGTATATGGTACACCAATCCCCATATAGATAATGACGCCAAATCTTGAGGGCAAACACCACTGCCCCCAATTCCAGATCGTGGGTGGGATACCTCGTCGCATGAGGCTTCACCTGCATCGATGCATATGCTATACATGCCCCCTCTGCATAAGCACTACACCCAACCCCGATATCGATGAGTCACAATACACCACAAAATCCTCCATCCCTTTCGGGAGAGCTAACACTGGTCCTTCGCATAATCTATGGAGAAGTGTCTCAAACGAGGTCTGTTGCTCTGTACCCCATGAAAGGCAACACCCTTCCGGGTCAACCTGGTGAGTGGCACGGCGATCTTGGAGAAATCCCTGATAAATCTCTGATAATAGCCGGCCAATCCTAAAAAGCTTCTAATCTCCGTGGGTGATCTCGGCACCTCCCACCTCATGATTGCCTCAATCTTGGCCGGATCGACCAAAATCCCATTCTGGTTGACAAGATGCCCCAAGAACTGGACCTCCCGTAACCAGAACTCGCACTTGGAGAATTTGGCATAAAGCCTCTACAATCTCAGAACTCCGAGGATCTCCCTCAAATGCTCCTCATGCTGCTCTCTAGATCTCGAATACACCAGTATATCGTCGATGAACACGATCACCGCACGATCTAGCATCGGTCTGCACACCCTGTTCATGATATCCATGAACACTGCTAGTGCATTGGTGAGCCCGAAAGGCATCACCACAAACTCGTAATGCCCATAACAAGTCATGAACGCCGTCTTCTGTATATCCTCATCACGCACTCTCAACTGGTGATATCCAGACCTCAGATCAATCTTGGAAAACCAAGACGCTCCTTGCAACTGATCGAACAAATCGTCGATCCTCGGTAATGGATAACGGTTCTTGACCGTCAACTTGTTCAATTCTCGGTAGTCAATACACATCCGTTGTGAACCATCCTTTTTCTTGACAAAAAGGATCGACGCTCCCCATGGCAAGCTACTCGGTCGAATAAACCCCTTCCCCAGCAACTCCTGAAGCTGTGAGGATAACTCCTGCATCTCTGGCGGTGCAAGGCGATAAGGCGCCTTGGTGATAGGCGTTTCCCCCAGAACTAAATCAATGAGGAACTCTACCTGCCTCTTGGGAGGCGCACCCGACAATTCCTCGGGAAAAACATACGAGAACTCACGTACTATCGGAACGTCCTTAATCGAACTTGGCCTCCCAGCGGCTTCTCGTGTGTCCATCACATAGGCTACGAACCCACTGCAGCCTTACTGTAGGCTTTGTCTTGCTCTGGTAGCCGAACAGAACGCCGACCCACCTCGGGTACCCTCGCCGTACACCACAAGTACTCCCCTACTAGGGTCTCGTATCGTCACCAACTGACGCTCGCAGTCTATCGCAGCCCCAAATCGGCTCAACCAATCTATGCCCACTATGACACACACATCCCCCATTGCTATCGGGACCAGATCTATCGGGAACTGAACACTGAAGATCTCGAGTACACATCCTCGTATATCCTCCGTAGCATACACCGCTCGCTCATCAGCTATGGAAACTCGCAGAGGTCGACTCAATTCCTCTCGTCTGCTACTGATGTGCCGACTAAACGCTATCGACACAAATGATCGACTCGCAACCTAGTCAAATAACACTAAGGCAGGTACAGAACTCACAAGAAAAGTACCTACGCATATCATCATATAAGCACAAAATCTCAACTCAACATAAAAATAAAAAAGAATACATACCACCCACTACATCAGGCGCTGTGCGGACCAACTCCGCTGTCAACTGGAAAGCTCTCCCGCGAGCCTTCGGCGCCTCGGCCTTCACTGGCTGAACCTCGGTAACCGTAGCAGCAGGTGCAGATCCCCGTGTTGATCCCTGATATTACTGTGGGCATTCGGCCTTCTGATGGCCAGTCTGGTTGCAATGAAAGCAAACCATAAATCCCTTGGGGTAATCCTTGGCGATATGCCCCTCCTTGCTACATTGTAGCAAGCACCCGATCGACAAACCCCATCATGTCCCTTGCCGCACTTTCCACAAGTGCGGCCCTTCTGGCCTCTAGATCTCGTATCAGCGGACTTGGCCCGTTTGGCTGCCGGCTGAGACTGTGTCGGCCGCTGATTCATCCTCTGAGACTCGGCATCCTCCCTGGCCCGAGTCTCCAACTCAATCTCCCTCTTCCAGGGATTTTCCTGGAGATCTGCAAATGTCCGGTAAGTCGAGTTCGTCACGAACTCCCGGATGTCTCTCCTCAAAACGCCCAAATACCGACTCATACGTGCCTGCTCAGAAGACACCTGCTCAGGGCAAAACATCGCCCTCTCATGAAACTTCCTGGTAACCACAGTAATAGAATCAGTACCCTGCTTGAGGGTCAAGAACTCCTGAACCAACCGTTCCCTCTCCACCAGGGGAACATACTCATCTCTGAACATGCTGGTGAACCTCTCCCAGGTCACCTCTAAAATCTCTGTAATAGTGAAGCTTGTCGTCATGAACTTCCACCAGTCCTTCGCTCCCAAGCAAAGCTGGTTCAACGCGAACCGTACCCTCAGATGCTTCGTACATGAACACGTGTAGAAGCATCCCTCAATATCATCAATTCATCTCATCGCAGCGATAGGATCCTGCATCCCATCAAACTCAGGTGGCTTCGTGTTGTTGAACTCCCGAAAAAACAACGAATCACTTCCCTGAGGCCTGGCAGCAGCCACAGCTGTAGTAGCTGTAGCACCCACAGTCTCAGTCACCGCTGCATAATGCTCGTCAAAGGTCTCAATCAATGTGGTCTTGATAGACCCAAACATATCCGAAATCTCGACCCGGATCACCGCAGCCACCTCATCGTGGATCATCTGACGAAGCTCCTCGTCACTCACACCGCTCGCCTCAAGTATGTGGCGTGTCCCAACCATGATGTCTCTGAAATACAACATAATAATATCAGTGACTCGCTCGAGCAGGCTCATACTCGATATCTCGACCTACCTGTTCCCTAGTACCCCAAGGACTCTTACTTAGAGTACGCACTGCTTCGGTGTCTTCAGTAGTACGGGCCCTTATACTACCATCTACACCACATCAGTATTCACCCTAAGTCCTCCTCCTTGGATCCCAGATCACAAGTACTCTATATCTCACTGGCATAGGCTACCCTTCGGTAGGCCTCTCATCAGCTCCTAACTGCTACCTACTCGTGCTCAAGCATCACATGGAAGCAAAATTCTTCCTAGGCTAAGTCATCACAAAAGCAGGCCGCTCTAGTCCTCATATGAATACCTAGCCAAATCTAGCATGCGTATCATATCATAACATATCTCATAACACATAATGTAAGAGTATTTTGGGAAATCACCGTTCGGGCGCTGGCTGATCGTACACACTGCTTCCTTCTATCTTTCTCAAAATCTTTTACTCCCTTAGAAAAATTGTTTATTTTATGAAAAACTTTCTCAAATCCTCAGTTTGAGTTCAGATTCATCCAAAGGTGCACACGAATCCCTCAAACCAAGGCTTTGATACCAACTTGTAACGACGTAAATTTTCAAAACAATTTTCAATTTTTTTAATCATACTTTTAATCATCAAAAAAATATCAAAACATAATGTATCCAATGTTATCATAACAAAACAATTCCCAGAATCTCAAACATATTCTCCATCAGTGTGCACGGATCATGCCGGCGCCTTCCCGCGATCCTCGCTAGTACTTGAAACACATAACACAACAACTGTAAGCATAAATGCTTAGTGAGTTCCCCAAAATACCACATACTACACATACGCCTTTCCAGGCCATGACTTAGTAGGATCTTCCGATCCATATGTCTCAGGGGACTTCCGTCCCGAATCCCGGAAGACCTTCCGGTCATACCCGTATCGACCTTCCGGTCTGTAACCTCTTGACCTTCCGGTCCGTAACCTCTTGACCTTCCGGTCCATAACATACATAACATTCATAACACATACATATCACATAACAACATACAACTCATACATCTCATAGCATATAAGACCTTCCGGTCACACATAGGTACCTTACCAGGTATAGTATAGTGAGAAGACTCACCTCAATGAAGTCGGATAAACTCTCGTGCTCGATGTCCCGACTTAGCCTCCTCCTATTATTCAAATAACATCCTGATCAAAATTCTCTCATGATCTCATTTCTACAAACTGGGTAAAAGCCCATTCTACCCTACCCTAAACTCTCCTGAATCAGTCTTGACCAAAACCCTAAAGTCAATGAAAGTCAATGGTAAAACTTTGACCCGACTCGTCGAGTGCACATGGACGACTCGGTGAGTCCATGCGGGTTCTCTGAATCCTTTCAGCCTCTCTTGACTCGTCGAGTCATCATTCCACTCGACGGGTTACACCTGTCACAAATTGCGGGGCAACCCCGAATCAACTCGTCGTGTTCGCTTACGGACTCGGAGAGTTCATTCCATGCTCACACTCAAATGACCTTCTGAGGTCAGATCTATTCCTCTAATCCATAGATCTAACATCCCCAAGCTCAATAAACACGTAAAGGTTCAAACTTGATACTCATGTAGTAACGTCCAAATGACACTACTTGATGATTTAACCCCAACTACAACATTCTAAGTCCATTTCTTCCATAACTCAACATAAAGCAAGATGGATAACATTCTCTGGACCACTATGGGTCCATATCTAAAGTCTAAACATGATAAGGGACCATATTCCTAACAAATCATCCCAAGAAATGGTATTGGAAACCCTAGATCCATGGATTCGTTAACAAAACAGAAAGAGGTTCGATATGCTACCTCAAAGATGATGCCCTCTGCTTGAAATCCACAAATATGCAACCTCCTTGGCCTCCTCTAAGCTGGAATCAACTTCTTCTTGCAAAACAAACCCACAAAGGTCCAATAATGGCTTCTTCTCTCTCTCAAACGCTCAAGCACTATTAGGGTTTCTCTCAAGGGTCTGGTAGCCTCAAATGGTAGCTATAAGGGTCCTTAAATAGGTCTCAAACCCGAGAAATTAGGGTTTCATTAAACAGCGTGGACTCGCCGAGTCCTTCATTAAATCAGACCAAAAGATGCGCGATCCTACTCGACGATTCTGAGCGCCAACTCTCCGAGTCCCTCTCATATATTCAATATAAATACTTAACATAGGATACCTAGGAATCCGGATATTACATTATGGGACACCTTATCTTAACTCTGAATGTGCCTTAGAGAATCATGATCTGTAAACAAAACAAACTCTTTATGAAACAGGTAGTGATGCCAATGCTTTATAGCTTGGACCACTTCATATAATTCAACATCATAAGTGTTATAATGCAACTTTGGCCCCGTTAACTTCTCACTGAAATAGGCAACCGATCGTCTCCCTTGACTTAGAACTGCTCCAACTCCAACCTTTGAAGCATCTGTGTGTAACTCAAAAACTTGAGAAAAATCTGGTAATACAAGAATCGGTGCTAAAGTAAGCTTCTCTTTAACTAGTTGGAAAGCTGATTCTGCCGCCTCTGTCCAAGTAAAGGTCTTCCCTTTCATACAATTGGTCACATGTGCCATAAAAGAACTGACGTTCGGAATAAAACGCCTATAGAATAAAGGAAGACCATGGAAGCTTCGTACTTCAGTGATGGTATTTGGAGTTGGCCATTGTCTGACAGCTACCACTTTAGATTTGTCCACCTGTATTCCTTCACCAGAAACAACATAACCCAAGAACATGACTTTTGGGACCATGAACACACACTTCTTCACAGTTGCATACAAACTATCCCTTCGAAGTAAGGTCAAGACTTGTCGCACATCGCTGACATGCTCTCTAGAAGTTGCACTGTAAATAAGTATGTCATCAAAATAGACGACTACAAATTTACCAATAAAGGGCCTGAACAATTGGTTCATCACACGCATAAATGTAATAGGAGCATTTGATAAACCAAAAGGCATCACCAAACACTCATACAATCCTTCACGAGTCTTGAAGGTAGCTTTCCATTCATCATCTGGTCTAAGTCGAATTTGGTAGTACCCATTCTTTAAGTCCAGTTTGGTAAAGATGTGGCACCACTAATCTGGTCAAGCAAGTCATCAAGTCGAGGAATTGGAAATATGTACCTCACTGTGATCTTATTGATGACATGACTATCAACACACATACACTAAGTACCATCCATTTTAGGACTCAACAAAGCAGGAACAACACACATGCTCATGCTCTCCCGAACATGACCTTTTGAAATCAAGTCCTCCATCTGTCGCCGCAACACCTCATGCTCTTTGGGACTCATTCTGTAATGTGGCCTATTAGGAAACTGAGCTCCTGGTTGTAAATAAATATGATGTTGGGTGTCACGTAAAGGTGGCAAGCCATCACGTAATTCATTAAGGAAAACATCAGCGAATTCCTTGAGAAGGAGGAACCATAGCCTTAGGAATTTCAACCTCCTTAGCCACTTCCTTCGCTAGCAAGACAAAAATTTGAGCTTCCGCCTCCAACTCGTCTCCAAATTGAGTAAGAGTCAATAGAGTACCCAAAGGTTTAAGAACTGGTTCCTTTGGCTTACTGGGAACCAATGTTATCCTCACACCACCAAACAAGAAACTGTAAGTATTAGTTCACCCGTTATGATCTTTGTTACGATCATACTCCCAACATCTTCCTAACAACAAATAACAAGCATCCATAGCAACTACATCACACCACACATCATTTTTATATGTGGTACCAACAAAAAATTGAACAAGGGCTCGTTTAGATACAATGACCTCACCACCTTTCTTAAGTCATTGTAGCTTGTAAGGCTTAGGGTGGTTTTCTGTTTTCAAAGCCAAATTTTGAACTGCTTCTTCAGATATAAGGTTATCACAAATTCCTGAATCAATAACAAAAGTACAAACCTTTCCCAAAATAGTACATGTCGACTGAAAGATGTTGTGTTTGAGCCAATCATCACCAACAACTTTTGGTGTAAAACAAGAGCGCCTTACCACCAAGTTCACCCGCACATCTCTAGTTACAACCTCCTCTTCTAATTGAAGCTCTTCGTCATACACAGGGGAATCTTCATAATTTTCACCAGCATCACTATTTTTCCAATCATGTTGCTCAACAAAAAAATGACGTTTTCCGACCTTCTTGCACTCTGATTGTCGGTGACCTGTCTCACCACAACTAAAGCACTTCAAGCTACTACCAGTTGTCCTAGGAGTTGGTATACCACTGTTAGATGCTGGTCTTTGTTGATTAGACACAACACGAGGTACCACACCACCTGTCCCGGAACTTCCTCCTGCAATGGAGTCGAAGACGAACTGCCCACCCGACGACTTTGTTTCTCAAAAGCCAATGCTCGTTAGTGTGCTTCAGAAACAAACACCGGGTCAAAAATATTTACAGAGTCCATGATTTGGACACGTAGACCTCCAATATATCGAGCAACGATATGTTCCTCTATCTCCTGGATATCGTTTTGGGCAATCAATTGGTAGAACTCAGTTGTGTAATCATCAACTGACTTGGCACCCTGCTTTAGATTTTGCAAGCGTTGGTACATCAACCTTTGAAAATTATGGAGTAGGAAGTTGGATTGTAAAAACTTCTTCATCTTCCTCCAAGTCACGACCTTTGACTTTCCAAACCTCGCTCGTGTCAGTTTTAATTGTTGCCACCATGCAGATGCCTTACCATGTAGCCTAGTAGCAATCAACGACACTCTCTTGTTTTCAGGGACTTCTTTGAACTCAAAAACTTCCTCAACAGTAGCCAACCATTTGATGAACCCCTCCATATTCAAACTAAACCCATCGAATTATGGGATATCAATTCGCATTCTGGCCTCCAAACGCCTATTGTCACCCTAAAGTTCACGCCTTGGCCGCCTTTCTAGATCGTCTTTAGAATACAAACCGTCACTGGCGCCAAAAGGGTTACAAAACTCACCATCTTCCACCTGCAAATGAGTTCGAGACCTTTGACCTCCTCGATTCATCAGTCAACCATCCTGCCAGTTAATTGATCAACCATTTGATCCATCCTCTCCTCTATCTTGCCATAATACATTCTTCCAATTCTTGCTCATGAACATTGGCGGGTGTCCTGTTTCTTCTCGGAGGCATTCTGAACCAGGAATTCGGCTCTGATACCAACTGATGCAGCGTACAAATGACCCAAGATCAAAACTATTGATTCTAAAAGTATACCCAAGATAATCTTGACCATACCACGTTGATTCAACGAATACCGTGGGATTGGCTTTAAAATTCGGTAAACACACACAAAATTTAGAGAGAAAAATGAAAGTTATTTAAACTGATCAATGACCATCCAAATTACATTAGAAAGACTTAAATAAGAAGCTGAATTTTAAAAGAAACCCTAAAGAGACATGGGTAAGTCCCCTTCGGGTACTTATCTAGACGTGCTCCTTGCTTCAAGCTTCGATTTGACTGGTCATAGGCCCAAAACGGAGATTCGTAATCAAAGTTATGGCCATTTCTGTGAAGCCCCTTTAGTCACACGATCGTGGGCCTCTAGGAATGCAAGGGCCCGATCCTCCACACTATGGCCCATATAAAAAAAGTTCATAAATTTATCTCAATAATATTCATACTCATCTCAACGATAAAGATAAACACACACACACACACATATATATATATATATATATATATAGAGAGAGAGAGAGAGAGAGAGACAGAGACAGAGACAGAGAGAGAGAGAGAGCTAGGTTCAGGTATTTAAAGTAATTATTGTTTTATTGTATGCATAAATGTGGACCAATCAAAATTTAAAATAAAAATAAATAATTAAATAAATAAATAAGGGTAAATAGGTATATATATAGCTAGGTTCAAGTATTTAAAGTAATTATTGTGTTATTGTATGCATAAATGTGGGCCAATCAAAATTGAAAATAAAAATAAATAATTAAATAAATAAATAAGTGTAAATAGGTAATTTGATAATTAGTTTCCATAAATAATATCCTATGATTATGGTAACCATTGACTTTAGCTATGCTATGTAGGGTTTCTTCATCCATCGTCGACTTTTTAAATTTGATTTGAAGACCACATGAGAAATCGATCCTAACACCATTACTGTCGAGTTTGAAGGGGAACATCCCATAGCCCCCATCCATCGGAGCATCACTATCAAATCTCCGAGAAACCCCAACGCACAATCGAGTTAGCACCGTTTCCGCCTTCATGCAATTGTTCATCGTCAAGAGTCGCTCCAATCATAGCAGCGACACCACCACATTGTTGGCCCTGTAGTTATTCTTCTTCCAATCGTTTCTCTCATATACTAAATCATTTTTCTTCCTCTGTTGAAAAGTAATCGATGACGGATGAAGGATCGATAGACCTAGATTCGACAAGGCCATCGAATGAGGCGTCGATTAAGGGGAATCGAAAATAGTAAACAAGAACTCCTATACACGTTGTCGTGGATTTATTCTCTCCCCAAATGATAGATGACCAAAAATGTCATGAAAATTCTCCAAGAGGTGAATCAATTTGTTGTACTGTCGATCTTTTTCTGATATATTATGATCTGCAAACCTTTATTTGATCCGAATATTTGGCCTTTTACTTGGTTGCTTTCGGGGTAATTTTATTTTCTTGTTGGATATAAATTCACGGTAAGAGTTTTCTGATTTCTCTACTAATGTGCATTTTTAAATAAGTATATTTTGAGATCGAAATTATGCTCTTTGATGAAAAGAAGCCAAAATTTGAGAATTAACTGTTGATATTTCAATAGGTTGTAGTTTCATAACTATTTACATCTAGATTATTCAATGGATGATATTGGTTCGATTCCAATTCTTTTGGAATGGAATCACGAATTCCAATTCTGTTGGAATGGAATCATGAATTCTAATTCTGTTGGAATGGAGTATGGATATTTTCTCACTGAATTAAGCATGTTCTACAATTCTTGGTTATTGGTTTTGGTGCAATTCACAAGTCCACATATTTTTCCAAAGGAATTTAGTTTTTTATTTTTCAATTGCTAATGCATTATTGGAATCTAAACTACAATTTGGTTTTGTTTTCGCAGAAGTTGATGCTTGAAGAACGGACCACAAAATTTAAAGTGATTCTAAGCAACATTATTCTTTTATAATGTATTAGTGTCATTGTTAGATGTTGATGTTTTCTTTCACGTTTTGAAAGTTTTTAGTTTTATTCTTTAACAATAAATGTAATTCTTAACAATTGTTACCTGTATTCTATATGAAATAATGTATTTTTCGTTTTTATTCTTCAACTGATTGTTCAACAATTTGTTGTTCTACAAGAAGTTTTTAAAGTCATGATCAAGAAATAAGTTCAAGTATATTTTTATAATTATAGTTCAAGAATATTTTTATTTTTGAATATACTTATAAACATATTCTGTCAGAATCTCCGAATTAAAAGAATTATAATTCATAAAATCGGGTTTTTAAAATTAATAGAATCTATGATCCCTTAAAATATGCAATTTTCCTTTATTAAATGTATATTAATTGACTAAAATACCCTTGTAATTAAATTAGATGATATTTTTCAATTATATTTAATTCAATAATATATATTAATCACTTTCTTAAAATAAGTAAAATTGATTGGCCCACATTTATCCATACAATAACACAATAATTACTTTGAATAGAATGACCTAAAAACTATATATATATATATATATATATATATATATATATATATATATATATATATATATATATATATAATAGGGATAACCGACTTATTAGAAAACATCTAGCAGATTCTACTCAACCAATCCACAAAATAATGGGGTCTCTATTGACCAAAAATCATCACCAAACTAAGTAATTTACATTAACAGGGATGAAAGGACTCCTTGGAATATCTAATTGCTACAATCTTAGCCGATAATAATTCGATCATTGTCTGGTATGGATAAGAACAACACCTCTGCACGTTAATCAAATAAAAATTTGATTTTTTTAGAAATTGATATTATTTACGATAATTTTACGTGCATATCTGTGAACACATTTTTCTCTTCGACAAACAATATGGACACATGTCAAGAGAAAAAATGAGTCAACTAAAACTCTATTTGATCGGATCCTGCATTGTACTATTAATTCTTCCACTTTCGATATTACCATTAGTATCACACATAACAACAAGATTAGCTTCCAACATTTAATGAAAACAAATTCTATCTGTTACTCCTGTAATAATCGAGAGAGTTTCCCCCAAAAGTGGATTAGGGTACTCTCTTGTATTTTCTGTATCTTCCAAAATTCACTTTCCTAAGTCTAGTTGCACGACATACAATACATACCAGATACATCCTTAACTAGTACTACCTCACATTCTAGCGATATGCATCTTTCTAAGTAACGTCATTTACCCTTTAGTTCTAACTTGGATTTGTCTAGAACTTCAAGTGTAGCAATCTTTTCATTACACTTTATTTTAGCGTTATCTACAATATGACAGTCTATACTCTTTACTATCTCCATCTCTTTCTTGGTGATCGAGTTTAAATTGATAAGGAAAATGGTCCTGACAATTTCTAACCGACATATCTTCTTTTGATCATTAACTATACCATCATTTATTTTTTAGTTTAATTATCCTTTAATAAAATATTTCGAAATAATTTCAGAGTATTAGTTTGTAGAAAAACAATTTCCAAAGATTAACTCAATATATTTTCATAGAGCTCAAATGCGGATAACGGTCCCTATTAAAAATTTCCAACATATTTATTGGTTTAATACAAGAATTCATGCGACAGTGCTACAACAGATACCGAAACGAAGGTTTAGGAAAATATTACAAACCAAAAGTTATCTAAATGTCCAACGCTCATAAGTCTCTTAAGCTTTTGACAATATCTACTAACATGCAATAATTTATCAACAAGTGGGTTAGGCAATGGGGATTCCTAGTGGGTACGATCCTGAGGTTAGACATTACGGATGGTGTATGAATGAAAATTGTGGTTCATACACTAATGTACAAAAAAGTAACTTCTAAAAAACACCAACTCAACATCAAAGCTTAGATTGTGGTTAAAATAATACATAAGGTAAAGTACATTGTCATTTTTAACAATTCCTAAATAAACTTCATTCTTAAGTTGATAATACCAAGTGAGAGTACCCAGAGTAGCACCTCTCAATAATCAGAAAATATACATTAGAAAAATTATTAAATGCTCGTGTGAGCTATAGCAGGATATAAATTCACATTTTCGCATTCAATATTTCCAATACATCCAAAGCAATATACGAAATTGGATTTATAATCCAAAAGTATTATAAGTGTTGGGTTATTCAAAAAAAGTTTCAAAAACATAATATATAGCAAAGGAAGATTTGATACTTTGAAGAACATAAAACAAGTTTATAACCAACCATGGACCGTATTGCAAAGTTTAAAAAGAAAAAAGCAATCAAAGAAGAAGAAGAAGAAGAAGAAGAAGAAGAAGAAGAAGAAAAAGAAGCAGAAGAAGAAGAAGAAGAAGAAGAAGACAACCTTTGTAGTATTTAAATCCTCAAGGGGAGGCTTGGAATTTGTTAATGAGTATAATAACGTTTGAGGCACCAACAATAATCCAACTTGATGATGATCCTAGTCTTTAAATTCTTATAATCTTAAGCTTAAAGTTCATCTCCAAATTCCATTACACGAAAAAAGGGCTTATTTGACTAAATTATTAGAGACTCATTAATTAGTCTTGGATAGCATGGATCCGAGACTGATGAATTAGTCTTAGATACCATCTAGGACTAATTCTAATCCATGAATCACTAGAGATTGACTTGCAGGAAGGTCAAGGCCGAGCATTATCTTCCTCACAACAAGATGTAGTCGTTGGAGATTCCCGTACGGAAATGGGAAGACATCACGACGGATTTTATCCCGAAGCTTCCCAGGACTACGGGTAGAGTGGATTCGATATGGTTCATCGTGGATCGTTTGACCAAGAGCGCACATTTCATTTCTAGTTCAGGGGAGTATTTTTGTAGAGAAGTTGGTCGACGTTTATATCAAAGAGGTGGTGACACTGTAACATCCCGACTCCCAGGTATAATATTAAATTAATACATATTCTTAATGTAAGAGCAACTTGACGAGTTGGATGCCCCAACTTGCCGAGTAGAGGAGTTAATGGCCGCATGATTTTTAGAATCTACTCGACAAGTTGGAGGACCGCAACTCGCTGAGTAGGTACTGAGTGAGAAAACCCTAATTTCAGGGTTTGTGTCCTATTTAAAGGACCTTAATCCTTCATTTTTGCCTCCCTTATCACCCTAACACTCTGTGAGAAACCCTAATCGAGCTATATCCTTATGTGAGAGAAAGAGTGGCTAATATTTCATATTTTAGTGCATTTTTGAAGGAAGATTGAGGAGAAGAAGTTTTGGTACAAGAGGGAGCTCCTATATCCGGTGTTCATTCATTCATAGCTTCTGTTTGAAGGTAAAAAGCTACCACCTTGCTGATTCTTTGGTTAGATCTCGTTTCTAGGGAGTTTAGGGCCTTTTTCCATCCTTTCGTGGGTTTTAGAGTGTTGTGAGCTTGCCATGGAGTTGAGACTTCAGATCTGGACCATACGCAGTCCCTTAAGCCCAAAGGTCCAAGCTTTATCAAGTTGGTGGAAAGTTTTGAATGAATTACACCCTATATAGAGTTTGTTTTGGCTTTTTTAGCCCTATATTCCATGCATGGACGTAGATCTTGCAACTTTACGTGGTATTCCAACCTAGGGAGGCTAGATCTAGAGTCTAGGACATTATTTCTACTTAGAATCATCTTAATGAGAATTGTTTTAGAGGGACTCAGCGAGTGCATGAGCCAACTCGATGAGTCAGCTAGGGTTTTCCCCGATAGACTGGACGCGCTACAACTCGATGAGTTGATGAGACAACTCAGCGAGTTGATTTGGAGTTTTCCTGATTTTTCTGAGAATAATAGGAACTCGACGAGCCACTTAGGTGAACTTGACGAGTTCATTCAACATGGATTGTTGACTTGAGCGTTGACTTTCATTGACTATTAGGGTTTGGTCAACTATGGACCTTGGAGACCATGGAGGGGTAAAATGGTATTTTCACCCTTTTTGAGATTTGGTAGAGAAGTTAGCTTAGCATCTTGGAATGGTTATTACAAATTGCTTAGAGATAGTTATATTATGTAGGCAGGGTCTAAACTTTTCGTGGGGTACTAGATCTACTTGCTTAATTTTGAGGTTAGTCTTCTCACAATACTTACATGAGTGGTAATATTGTGCGACCGGAGGGTCTTATGTTCTTATACCAAGTATATGATATCATGCATTAGTCTGTGTGATTTATGTTGTGTATTATCTTGTGCTTTATTGGTTAGGACCAGAGGGTCTAACCCGAGTTGTGAGACCAGAGGGTCTTCACTGAGACACATGAACGGAGGGTCCTTATCGGGATACAACCATAAGAGGCTAACTATTGTGTGTGGTATTTTTGGTAACTCACTAAGCTTCGTGCTTACCGTGTTGTGTGTTATGTGTTTCAGGTACTTCTCAGGATCGGGGGAAGGTGCCGACTTGATTGTACACACCTGTTTGAGATTATTATTGAGGAGTCTGGGATATTATCAACTATTTTGTTGATTTGTGTTTGACAAGTGATACATTGGTGGTTTTTGAGAAATGTGACATTAAGTTTTATTTGGTTTAATAGTGAAAAATTTTGTTTGAAAATTTAGAGTGTTACAGACATGTCATGGGGTGCCGATATCAGTGGTCTTCGGTAGAGATGCCCAATTTACTTCCAGGTTTTGGAAGAGGATTCATGATGAGGTGGGCACTCGTCTCCATTTCAGTACTACATTCCATCCGTAGACCGACGATCAGAGTGATCAGACTATTCAGATTCTTGAGGATATGCTTCGAGCGTGCATGCGTGTTGGTCTTTGGAGGGAGTTGAGATACGTATCTTCTGTTAGCGGAATTTTCGTATAACAACAGTTATCACGCCAACATTGATCAACCTGCTTTTGAGATGCTCTACGAGAGGAAATGCAGGACCCTAATTTGTTGGGGCGAGGTCAGCCATTGGGTTATGGGGAGTACCGAGGCGGTACATAAGACCACTGAACTGATTCAACAGGTTCGAAGCACGCTCCAAACAACTCAGAGTCAACAGAATAGTTATTCTGACAGGTGCCAGTCAGAATTAGAGTTCTAGGTGGGAGATATGGTTCTCCTGAAGGTGTCACATTGGAAATGTGTCATCCGGTCAGGAAGCGGGGAAAGCTGGGCCCTAGGTATATTGGTCCTTTCAGAGTTTTGGCTTGGGTGGGTCGGGTTGCTTATCGTTTGGATCTTCTAGTGGAGCTAGTTAGATTCATAGCACATTTCATGTCTCTCAGTTGTAGAAGTGTTTAGTGGATGATTTCGCAGCGGTACCATTGGAGGATATTCAAGTGGATGACCACCTGAATTATATTGATAGATTGGTGGCAATTTTGGATAGTAAGGTGAAAACCTTGAGGAACAAGGTAATCAAGCTGGTGAAGGTGCAGTGGCAGCACCACAAGGGATTAGAGTGGACTTAGGAGCCTGAGGACGAGATGAGAGAGCACTACCCAGAGTTATTTGGGGCGGCGAACTTCGAGGACGAAGTCTGATTCAAGTGGGGGAGATTTGTAACACTCGATTCCAGGTATGATGTTAATTCCAAATTGTTCATGATTTCTCTTTTGCCATGGTGTGGTGACGCCTCACCATGGCATGGAGATAAACCTTTAGGTCGCGAAGTTTATTGGACCAACACGACGTGTTGTTGTCGTTCCACGGTGTGTTGGCGACTGGTGGAGAAAACCCTAATTTTTAGGGTGTTGCACCCTATATAATCTCTTTATGTCCCCAGGAGCTGGTCTCTTTACCAACCTCCATTCCCCCAAAGCATCCTTTGATACCCTAATCATCTTTCCCTCCCATTTTTTTAGACTAGTTTAGTGTTTTGAAGCTAAATAAGGAAGAAGGTGGACGTAAGAAGCAAAGATCCAACAAGCAATCCCTCATTCTTCAGTTTGGCACTATTCTGGACCTTTTCAAGTATCAAAGACTCGATTTTTATCATTCCAAGTTGTTAGATCTTGAGTTTTGTCCATTTAGTTTCATCTTCATGAATATTGGAATGGTTAGATGTCATAAAGTTTTCAACTTTACGGATCTCCAAGTCAAGGTGATCTAGTAGTGTTTTGGATCTGTTCTGTAATCAAGTTTCAAAGCCATGCATAAAGATTAGGTCATAAATCCTCATTTTGACCTAATATGGGTTCAAAACATGCATTGGACATGTATGTTTAAAAAGCACCAACCTTTGAGATGGTTTGGGTGTTAGAATCACTTCTGGAAAGGATGGACTTTGGACTTTAATGATTAAGGGCTTATTGGTTAAGCCCTCATATTATAAAGCTTTATGGTTTGGGTTTGGACATTTTGGTAGTCCCAATGGATAAAGTTTGAAACTTTACCGTCCTAAATCTCATTTTTGGTCTAGATCTGAGCTTTGGAGCTCTTGGAGTTGAAGAAAGCAGCTTAATGTATTAAGTTGTTGGAACTCAGGCAACCACGACATGTTTGCAAGTCAACATGGCGTCTTGGTTGGGGTTTTACCGACTATTTGGATGATGGTGAAACACGACGTGTTTCCAAGTCAACACGACGCGTTGGTTCAACATGGATTGTTGACCTTGACTTTGACTTTTGTCTTTGACCAAGTTTGATGTAAAGAGGGGGTGGGGTATTGAGGTATTTTGAGTTGTATCTAAGGATTGGTTACTGTTTAGGTGACGGGTAGAGGTGATACTCAGATCCGTGAACTATTCATCTATCGCTCAGATTCAGAGGTGAGTTTCCTCACCATGTTTAGAGGGTTGAATGCACCAATGCCGACCCATGATCTGTTATGATAGATTACCCATTATCTGTGTGAAACTAGCATGTGTATGTGCTTGTATGCTTACTGGGCATGGCCCGGTGATTATTATGTATGCTATTACTGTTGGATTAATGTCTACGTCCATAACTATAATTGGTAAGACTTGACCCGACCCGGCATGGTATATTTGGGTTACATGACATCGGGACAATTGGACAGACAAGATGAGGAAAAAGGATACTAGTGATTTTATATTAATATATTATAAGTTCTAATATATTAATATAATCATATTATTTAATTAGTATTGATCAAGAATGAATTTATAATTAATTAAGTGATCAAAAGGAACTAATTAAATATGGACTCTTAGATATATATGTGTGATGGGTCAAGTTCATTTAAGTTGGGCTAAGCTTTCATGGATAGTCCATGGAGTGTTTAACCCATGGATCACAAGAAATGAAAGGTCATGGGTATTAGGGTTTAATCCTAATCTCCACACTATATAAAGAGGTCCTTGGTTGGTGAAATTTGCACTATTGTGGGTACACTAAGAGGGCTAGCTGATTTCACTAGAGAGAATCAAAGTATCCTTATTATCAATGTTATTCCAAGAGTTCATGGTGTTGTGTGAACTATTTGAGGTGTCACACTTGGGGTACTAGGCACTCAAGCTTCATGAAGACAAGCTACATCAAACAAAGTTATGTATTCTATCCATTTGATTACCCAAGTATCAGTTATTGTATGCTAGATAGGGTAATACCTTGGAAAGTTCATAATTGCATGTATAATAGAGAAAACATAGATCCAAGGTATTTAGGGTTGCATGTACACTTAGGAGTGTTAGAATGCTCAAAACCCAACAGTGGTATCAAAGCCTAGGCTTGTTTTCAATTATACTTGATGCAAAGTGCTGAAAAATGCTGGAAAAATCGATTTTCTGGCTTTCTGGGCACTGGACTCACCGATTCCAATGATGAGCTCGCCGAGTCCATGAATAAAATCATCCTACTCGTCGATTAGGTTCATACACTCGACGAGTAGGAACCCCGGACAACATATTTTCGAGTTTTTTGGCTGGAATTGGACTAGGAACATTAGCCTAAGATGTTTTTAGACTTATAAACTTGTTTTTGATGTGGTAATGTTCATGCTAATCCAATTCCAAAGATAATTGTCAATAGATTCATGTTTTTATTAGTTTAAAAGTTATGCTAATTACATGAAAAAGTTTGATGTGTATTATCTTTGATCATATGAGTTGCTTAAATTAATAGATAAGTTAATTGATTATGTGTTTTCAATCCATTTTAATCTAAGAGATGATTCTAAAATGTGTTTGTGTAACTTTTCCTCAAGTTACATGAAAGGTCACATTTAAGTTTCTTAAAACTCATAAAAGTTGGCAATGGTTACAAAAATGAAGAGTCTTGTCCTCATTAAATGGTTTTATGACTCCATAACTTGTCCTCAAGTTATGGAGGTTCAAGAGTCACTTCATTAAATCATTAAAATTTCTAACCTTAATTAGTTCCATAAGTTACAAAATAAGGAAAGTTACATTCTTTAATAGTTTAAAGTCTTCCATAAATTGTCCTCAAGTTATGGAACTTGAAGAGTTTTTAATTAAAACTACTTTAAACTCATAAGTTATGTAATTAATTAGTTTTGAATAGGTTCAAAACTTGGCCTATACTTTAATTTCAAGTTAGCCCTTAGAATTTTAAAAGTTAAGATTCAACCCTTATACTTTATAATATTATAAGTTAACAATATATATATATATATATATATATATATATATATATATATATATATATATATATATATATATATATATATATATATAAGAGTAAAGTCAGTCTTACCGTTAGTAGGTCTCATTCACGAAGCCGGTTTATAAGGGGGGTATAAGGTTATTGCCTATAAAATGGCAGCTTAATGGGTGTCCACACTCACCCACCGCTTCCTTGACTGGTGGAGGGTCGTTAGCTGAACGGGAAGGACAAGGACTAGAATTCTCCCTTCATTAAAAGTATTAATGATAAACACTAAGTAACTAAACATTTATAAATTCCTAATCTTAGTTACTTAGGAAAATATGAATAAGGTGCTAATCCATGAAATTACACTTTGCACTTTGTTTAAGTCGTTAGTGGAGCGTGTGTGGTTAACCAGCACACTAACCTGGACTTAACAAGGTAGACAAAGGGTAACTTAATATTTATCATAGTATCGATGGAGCGTGTGTGGTTAACCGGCACATCGATAAAGGGGTAAATATTAAGGGTACCAAGTATATTTTCATGGTTACTTCACACCTTGTTTTGTGATCCTCGGCATCCCAGTCACAAAACCTGAAGGGCACACTCTAGATTGAAACATGCCATTGAAAAGTTCAATGAATCTCAAAAGAATCTAGGAGTTTCAAAACCAATTAAAACCTAATAATACATTTCGTTTATCTTGGTGGAAATTGGTGAATCGTCATCCACCTACCTTCAAATATTTTATAGCTTAGATTACGGTATCCCTCTTCCAAGTTATAAAATAGTTTGTTGGGTCCTAGCCTTAATATTTCATATTGGGTGTTATATTAAGGACTTTAGATCAACTATCTTGAATATCTCCCAAAAGATGTCTAGTTCAGACATCTATGATCCTCCCAAATCTCTTGGAACTTCACTTCCTCCACCTCCTCCAATTATTCTCCCTATCCCACAAGTTCAAGGTCACTCAATCCCTATTGGAAAGGTAAGGTCTAGGTGTGCTCACATTTTGGAGATTAAGTCATATATTGATAAGCAGGGAGAGTTAGGTGTCAAAGTCTGGAGAAAGTTGGTGGTTCAATTACTTTCTAAGTCACATAGTGGGTTCCTTTGGGACTCCTATGAAATAGACTATGACAAGACCCTTAATGATCTTATCTATTTGCTTGGTTCTGCTGAATCAACAATGATTTGGAAGGCTAGTAAAGCAAATTTGATTAGAAGATCGACTTCCCAAAACTTTATGGACATTGACAATGGTGACACTAGAAATCCAGAAAAATCATTCTCTTCCCAATGGAAAAGGGATCGTCCATAGTCAACTCGGTTGACCAAATGGTAAAGAGAAAGGCTACGTCTGTGATAGTCCCATGTACCATTACATAAGTGTCCATATGTTAAATTGCCAAAGGAAGGGGCATTGATTATGAAGCTGCCAAATTTACTTAAGGATGTTAAAGTCAATAAGTTTGACTCTACTTCAGGTAAAGTCCATTGCCTAACTCTGTTATGCTCGTATTTGGAGATTCTATTACATAATGAGGCCGGGTCACCTGGTGATGTTATAAGAATCAAAAAAAGAGAGAAAGCTTAAAGGAAGTATATGTTGATTCTGATCGCAAGATGGATTTCGATCGCATCAGAATTTTGAGTTGTTACTTAGGAGTTATGACACATTGCTTGGGAATAGATAACAACAAGGTTTTCATTTGCACTGTAAGGATAAGTTTTTGCGCAAAGTTTTAAAATAAAAGGAAAATATTTGATTTTATTTATTTTAAGGATCCTTACAATGGCATTTGTGAAAAAGTGTTGCTTATATGATTTCATTGATAGCAATATTGGAAAATGGATTTGATTCTTTTGTTTGTGGTAGTGTCTAAATTTACCAAATAAGGAAATATTCTCATCACCCAAGGTTTCAGTTGGATAGAAACTTGGAAATCATGCAAGTTGTATAGTATGATGAATGAGAACTTTCAGCTTTGGAAAATTAAGACTAGTTCCTTGTTCACATGTATATGTGAATCAAGTGAAGGACTAAGAGATCGAGTACACATTCTTGTGCACTGATCAAGTCCACCACAAAAGATCTATAAGAATATTCATCATGATTTACTAAAGTTTAGTAAATATGGTTACACTTACAAGTTTAAGTGTAATTCTGATACATTGGAAAATTTTCAATGTATGGGAGAACGAATGGCAAGAATCAAATTAGGCAGAAGGATAAAAGTTTCTCAAATCTGAAAAAATGGGAGAGTACTTTAGTATCATGTTATATGATCATCTTAATGATTAAGAGACCTTATCACAATTCATACTCTAAGTACATTCTGATAGCTAAGAAGAGGAGCTATGAATTGTTGAAGTGGTCAAATCAAGAAGATGAGTCATACTTTGTTCCAAAACAAGTCTTAGAGTCATACTCCAAGACTGTAAGTTGAGTGACATATCTTAAAGAAAGGTTTAAAACACTTGTCAAATGTAAGAGTAAAAGTGTCCTACTCTTGTACATTTGAAATTGGTAAGTTGTGATGTTTTGGATAAAACAAAGACCAACTAAGGCCAATTGTGTAAAGTGTTTGTCTTGATAAAGAATCCAAACTATCTCTTGAATATTTGGCAAGTGATTCTTATGTGTCAAGAGGATAGTGGAAGTCTTAAAGATCCTGAAAGGATAATCAAGAATAAAACCCCGTAAGTTTATCGCTAGCACACAACGTGAGGTTTATAACCTATCGTGTTGACATATTTCTATTTTTGTGCCCATTCCAGTTGAAGTTGGCTTTGCATATGATTTCTTAGAGTTCTCAATTGGTTGCATAACAACTTGGAAGCAATGGTAGGCCCTTGAGCTGCCAGGTGGCAAGAAATTCAGATTGAGTTCAGTCCATATGAGTTTGAATTTGTCATTATCTTCTCTTGTGATTATGGTTTTGAAAAATTCACATGGATAGGAACACATACACCATAAAATCTAAGGGTCATAAGGTTTCTCTTCGATTCATGAAAATGATGGTGAGGAAACACTTCCACCAAGTCGATTTGAAGCAGATGGCAAAAGGTGTAAACAATTGAGACTATGATTACAGCATCCCTTTTCATAGTTCTGAAACTGTTTAGATACACATGTGTGCTATCTAAGGAAAGGTGTATGATTTTGATAAAGTTGTATCAAAGCATCTCGTATCAGAAGTCTGAACTTTGCTATGAAAGTCAATATAGTATTGATTTCTAGAAGTCAAGATGATTTCTGAGTACATGTCAAAGCTAGTGGGAACATATGAGTTATGCTAATAATCATCATGTTAGCGGGAGCATGATAATTATGAAAAGTATTGCAAGTTAGCAATGTTAATTATAGAAAACAAAAGTTTCAATTCGTGAGGCTGCAGGGGTTGAAAAAGTTGTTTTGTTATAATTAAGGGAGAGGAAATTATACTTCATTTCAATTCTAAAAGCTTAGATTGAGGTTTTAATCAAATTTAGTCAAGAATATATATGGATTTCATGTTGGAATGGCTCAACATAAGGAAATTCTATATATGGGTTCATTATTTCCGTTCTAAAATTCGATTATGATTACTGCATCCCTTATCATAATCTGAATTATGAGAACTTGGCAAATAGAAATGGAAATATTATAGCAAAAGACTGGTTTAGTCTTTATGTGAGACATTATGAATCATGTCCCATATGCTTCGGATATAGGATCGATTACATGTGCTATATTTATCCTTTCTAAAATTTTCCAAATGCCTAGGGCATTAAGAAGGGAAAAGGTCTAGAATTGGATATGACTAAAAGGATTAAGCAATTGTTGAGCACAATCTAAGGTTTACCAAAGATTGGTTGCTCGGGGACAGTTGGAAGTATAGTGCTAATTGTTGGAAGGACCATATTGACATATGCTGAAAAGAGGCAACTTTTGTTCAGAAGTGATAGTCAAAAGGGGAATATGGAAATGATCCCATAGGTGGAAGTTGTTCAATAAATCTGTGTAAGATTAGGAAACTTAATGCAAGAAGGATGTTTCCAAGGAGTTGATCTCCTTTGGAATGCTCTGTAATGTTTTTTGTCAAGTCTTTGTGACTTTGTGCATAATCATTACAAGAGAATTAATGCATATAAGTTTACAATCTAACAGATTTTGATAAATGGCATGAATTTGGAATTCCTGCATTTGCCATAAGAATTCCGGACCGTGAAATTAGAATCGTTGAAATTATGGTCAATTGATTTATTTCACAAAGTAAGGATCATAGATAAACATAGAGTGCATACTTGGTGTATGGCAAAGCAATTGCTTAAAAAACATAGTGTACATGATTGGAGCATGGGGCAACTATTGTTTTAATTCAAGTATAAAGTTGATAGTTTGAAACAGTATGCAATGAATGATGTGTAATCAATATGGTGATAAATAAAAAGGTGCTTTATTTATATTCATAAGTTCTGAGACCATAATGGATTCGATTATTCTTGTGTTTCAGTTTGCATGTTTTGACTTCCAGAATAACTAGGTTGTTTTTCCTGAATGACTAAGTTATTGAAACTATCCACAGTCGGTCATATGTTGGAAGTAGATATGAATCAAGACTGTCATGAGTTGGGCTTGTAGAGGTCTAAGATGTTTGACAAGATGGTGCTACAACACTCATGAGTGCTCATAAGTTTTGAGTATTGGATTCAACCCAAGCTCAATGGAATCACTTCATGGATTTTATCACGAGTGATCACGAGACGATAATATCTTATATTCTTCAAACCTAGAGATATGAGTTGTTACTTTGAGTTGGTTGTAAATTGATTGCATGCAAACGCATTGGTAACTCAATGTTATAAAACGTGCTTTTGTGTATGATTCAACAAGTAGTAGAACAAGCTATATGAGTCGAAGTTAACCATTCCTTTTACCTTCGGGATAAAAGCGATAACTGTGGGCCCCTCGATGATTTAATGATGATACATGTGAGTGCTTGGCCAAGCCAGGACTGATTTGATCTGTTCAATCAGTCAGTCGTCATAAATCGGAAATTAGGAAACAACAAATAGAAAGAGAGAATGATTTATAATCCATGTCTCATTCCATATGATATCTAGAATGGAGGAATATATGATCCCTTATCTAATGGACAAGTCATTGACAAGATCCGAGTTCAGTTAACACGTCAGAGTTTAACGGAAGCTTTTGAGAGCTACGATTGCCAGTCGGTTCTTGAAGTCATACGTAATAATAGTTTTAGACTTATCCAAGTGGGAGACTGTCGGATTAATGTCTAAGTCCATAACTATAATTGGTAAGACTTGACCCGACCCGACATGGTCCATTTGGGTTGTATGGCATCGGGACAATTGGACAGACAAGATGAGGAAAAAAGGATACTAGTGATTTTATATTAATATATTATAAGTTCTAATATATTAATATATAATCATATTATTTAATTAGTATTGATCAAGAATTAATTTATAATTAATTAAGTAATCAATAGGATCTAATTAAATATGGACTCTTAGATATATATGTGTGATGGGCCAATTTCATTTAAGTTGGGCTAAGCTTTCATGGATAGTCCATGGAGTGTTTAACCCATGGATCATAAGAAATGAAAGGTCATGGGTATTAGGGTTTAACCCTACATCTCCTCCTCCTCAATATGCAATTATCTTTCCAATGCCAACTCCTCTACAGCCCACTGCTACCTTTCATGGGAGTCTAGTTCTGACTTCCAAACGATTGTTCTCCTTTAGCTCTCCTTATTGATTTGAATAGCTCATTCATTTGGAGAAAGACTGACGAAAGTTGAGAGTGATGTGGATGACATCAATAATAATCCACCTCCACCACCATCTTCTATTAATACTCCACCACCACCATCTAATAATAATCTGCACCACCACTATAAAACCCCCTTCCTCGCACTCCATTTCCACCTCATAGCTCCCATCCCCAAACTATTAATTCCAAAAAGGGGGAGAATCAAACACTAGTGATGATAACTTCAATTCCGGTTCAGCCTGAACTGTTTGAATCAGAAAGGGAGGATAATCAAGTAACAATCGTTGTTATTCAGTCTAAACCAGTGAGTGATGATCAACCTATGTTAGAAAATGATAACGATCAGTCTGAGAATGAAAATGTTAATTATAAAGGGTTTCTTTATATGGACTACATGGCATAAATTGATATTCCTCTAAGTGTTGTTTATCCTGATGCATCTTTTGAGGGGGAGATTCCTCAAGGAGCTCACAGTGACATTGAGTCTGATGATGATCAGCTTAATCCATGAAAAAGAAAGGCTTCCTTCTTGGGGGAGCAAATGACACTATAGCTTGAAGTTCCTCAACTGCTGGTAGTTCTTCAGTCCATCATCCTTCTAAGAAAAGCAAATTATCGGCTGATTTGCAAGAATTGGCTGAGAAGTAGAAAATAACCATAGAGGATATCAAAGAAATCATGCTCGAAAATAATGCTTCAGTTCAGAAAAGAAGAAATGAACATCAATCCATCAAACTTGTTCAGACCCTTGCCTTAGCTGATGAAAGGATTAATGTTCAAAAGACAAATATTCAACGTCTTAATATCGATGTTACCAAATGAAACATGGTTTCTGAATTAAATGATCGAATCAACGAGAAGAAATTTAGAGATGTTCTCGGTCAAAGATATCAACCTGATCCCATCATGAAAGTCAAGTGCTCGAAACCCAAGGATGAATCACTTAAAATTCATTTGGTCTGGAAGAAGGAAGAGTATGAATACACTAAAGTTGTTTTTGCTTGTGAGTTAGTTAAATACAACTACATCGACTGGATCCAAATTTAGGAGATAAGTTTAAAACATAAAGGTTATCATGCTAAGGAGGTAAAATTGGAAATTTAACATTTGGTTAATTAAGTTAAGAAGCTCAACTTAGTGTCTTCAGCTAGTCTATCTTAGCCATCCATCTCTAATAGAACAAACAATCCTAGAGTATCCAAGTATACTAAGTTCATTCTTTCGTATGACATTGTCTACATAAACAACAAGCTTCTAGTGGGTGTTGAACCAGTTTAGAAAATGTTCATTTGGGAACCATAACATGTTATCTTCTACCTTGATAGTCAAAATCAAATATGCTTTCAATGCAATGACGATCTACCTACTACACCCACTGAGCAGTTGTTCAATCTTCATTTGGAGGGCATGCGTCATAAATAACTTAAACGAGGCTATCATGTGTTGATCTCTCTTGCACTCTGTAAGCGTTTATTTGATCTTCGTACTGATGAATTTAAGTGACTGGAACCTGAGATTTTGGTAAAAGCTAAAAAGTTCTCAAATGATGATTTTGATGACTCATTTGAAGATGAATTTTGACATCATCGGATAGGGATGGATTGTAAAGTCACACCATCTGATCAGATCAGTTAAACGCATAGCACGTTGTCCACCAGCACTAGCGCTAGCAACAACTTCATCAGTGACAATGTGATTCTAATGATCTTAGTGATCATGTATTTATTAAGTAGATATACTCTGTAAATATAGAATAAATATTCGATACATAACCTCAGTAATTAGGATCAGAGCTTTACATAGATTAGAATATATCCGTAAAACATGGGATCTCCATTTCTATAATCGTATATAATATATTATTAGGGTTAAACCATAATCCGAGGTTTATGCCTCGCTTTGTATGATTATTCTCTTTCTGAGAACCTTTTCTAGTGAAAACATCTTTATGATCATTCCCTCTCTTTTTTTATGTTTAGTCTTTTTTTTTGTTTTTACTTCATTATTCATACTTGAATGTATCCGATCAATACAAACCTTCGCATAAGGAGACACTTGTAGTAAAACCTAATTGTAGATCAACCACCTGACACATCTACGTGGTTGACCTTTGTCTCCTCTATGCGCTACAATAAAATAAGACAAAATACATCTACACAAAATAATACAAAACTAGGATGAATCAGTCTTCACTTCACTTTGTAAAGTCCATCAACTCGGATGACTTTGTTATCTAGGATCACTCAATTCTACTATTCATCATAATGATGATTATAACAAAACTAGATTCTTCGGATTACCAAAGGATCACTTGTTTTGAACTAACACTGGTAGTTGCACCACAAAGCTATTTACGTAGGCATGCATATTTACCAATTTCAATCACCATGAAATTCCTAGATAGTTGATATTCAATTACTAGGTTCAATGTCATGTTAATCTCGTCTATGCTCATCTTAGTCCATGATAGGTTTATCGTGGATCATTGATTAGATGGTAGATTAACCATGCAACAACACATAACAATTAGCTTAAGATACATTGCAGTATTTTGTGTGCCATATCACTTTCAACTATACACTCCATTTGACACGTTGCCAAACCAAACATGCTCTGTTAATAGGATATAAAGAAAATGTGTCTTTTTCATGGGTAGCAAATGACTTATGTTTTTAGGAGTTTGTTTTAATAATTTTACCTTGAAAATACGTCTCATGAAAGCATTTGAAGAACTCCATTTAAAACGTA